>NC_057946.1:9228153-10486903 GCF_018555375.3 Anguilla rostrata | reverse complement strand
ACTATTAACTATCTTCTATCTATCTATCATCATCAGCCTAGCTGCCTATCTCCTAGCTGACTATCTTATATATCTCTCTATTTTGCACATTTTTCACAATTCATGTGAATTGTCTTCTCATCCAAGAGTAATCTACACAGGACATAATTCTAAATTATATTAAATATAATTAAAATTATATTCCCACCACCTCCCCCCCTCGTAGGAGGACAACTTTATTCAAGTCTTTAATCTGTCTATCTGCCTAGCTTTATACAGTATCTATCTATCTATCTATCTATCTATCTATCTATCTATCTATCTATCTATCTATCTATCTATCTATCTATCTACCTATCTATGTATCTATGTAACTATCTATCTAACTATGTAACTATCTATCTGTCTATCTAACTATGTAACTATCTATCTATCTATCTATCTATCTATCTATCTATCTATCTATCTATCTATCTATCTATCTATCTATGTTACTATCTTTCTATGTATCTATAATTATTTCACCTCTTAGTTAAAATTATATTCCCACCACCTCCCCCCCTCGTAGGACAACCTTTATTCAAGTCTTTAATCTGTCTATCTGCCTATCTGTCTATCTATTTAACTATCTGTCTATCTCCCTAGCTTTATACAGTATCTATCTATCTATCTATCATCATCTATCTATCTATCTATCTATCTATGTAATTATGTATCTATGTAACTATCTACCTATCTATCTATCTATCTATCTATCTATCTATCTATCTATCTGTCTGTCTGTCTGTCTGTCTGTCTGTCTGTCTGTCTGTCTGTCTATCTATCTATCTATGTAAATATCTATCTATCTATCTATCTATCTATCTATCTATCTATCTATCTATCTATCTATCTATCTATCTATCTATTCTAGCTATCTATCTATCTATCTATCTATTATGACTATTTTCACAATCATCGAATATTCTATCAGTAACTAGCTTGCCCATCTGCTCCTACTCTATCTTATTTATCTCTCTATTTTGCACATTTTTCACAATTCATGTGAATTGTCTTCTCATCCAAGAGTAATCTAAACAGGACATAATTCCAAATTATATAAATATAATTAAAATTATATTCCCACCACCTCCCCCCCTCGTAGGAGGACAACTTTATTCAAGTCTTTAATCTATCTGTTTAAACTATCTATGTATGTATGTATGTATGTATGTATGTATGTATCTATCTATCTATCTATCTATCTATGTAACTATCTATCTATCTATCTATCTATCTATCTAACTATGTAACTATGTATCTATGTAACTATTCACGGTTTGAATGCAAAGACTCGTTAAACAGAAAATTCAACTGTATTGCTGCATACAAGCCTTTCTACAGTTCCACTTGCTTTAACTATTTATTATTATTATTATTATTATTATTATTATTATTATTATTTCATTTCTTTTTTTGTTTGTTTGTTTATTTGCTTTAGCTAACTACTTGCCTAATAAAGATTGTGAAAACCAAATTCTCAAAACCCAAATCCTACATTACTTTTACGTTGACACCATTTCGGAACCGACCGGAAGCGGAAAACAACCGTTTTTGTAGGGCCAACAGGTTTTGCGCTGAACACCACACTAGACACCAGTTGCGTACATATCCGATTTGTCACTGGCGCTGCATCAACCTAATATAGTTGGGCAAATGCATTGATTAGTTAATTCAAAAGTCACAGGATCAACCAACCACATTACTGATGTACTTACCTTGAGGTGTTTACTTGCTTGTGTTCCAGAATTAAGATTCTTGCACAAATGATTTCTTATATAGTTTGAAAGTTTCCTGCTACTGAATCGTCATAACGGTGCCTATTACGTCACAAATAGAATTCAGGCTTTATCAGGCACTGAACAGTTCACTGGGCTTTATATAGGCTGATTAATACTCAATTCTGATTGGTTGATATCCGAATGCTCATTACGGTTCGTAATCACTTTCGGAAACTAAATAAAAATAAAAAATCAAAGGGAAACGACCATAGCAACAGTTCATAATCAACAACGTTTTTATCCAGCGAACATCTTAGTTAAAACATATTACATCAAGCAACGCATTCTGTGGTCAGGGGTGTAGTATTTATTAAGTTTGGTAATATTAACGCAGTTTAGGCCTGTAGCAGCTATAAACGTAGGCCTACTTTTCCAACAACTGTAGCTATGCCAAAATTCTGTTTCATAAGATTTGTATGATACAACGTATTGCTACAGTTTTTGTGATACCATGATCCGAGAAGTTTGTTACTAAATGATCTGAAGATATTACCACTCTAGATATCTGTAGATGTAGCCACTGGCTTTAAGAAATTTAAGAAAATTATTAATATTAATTGCACTTTTTGTGATACTCACCCAGAAACTTTCCTTCACCTATTTGGCCATTGTACCAACACCAATTTTAGAAAGATTTATGCAGATTTATTTTAGATAATATGGACCATGGTGTAACAACGCACATATTAGGAACATTCTTACATTCTGGTTGTGCCCCTAAAGCTTTATTCTTTTTTTTTCCACTATAATGTGTCTGTTCTGTGAATCTGAATTAGAAACTATTTATTTGTTTATTTATTTATTACAGTTCATTCTTCTCCAAATTTTGGAAGGATGCTGCTTTGCTCATTTTTTTATGGATTTAATAAACTTCTTGACAATAGAGAAAATATGGTCTTGCTTCTAGGTTTCACTACTGGCATATCTTTCCTATATGATGTACTTGAGGTTTTATGCTTGTTTGACAAATTCCATATCCACAAATCTGGGGTGTTGGGCTGTAGACCTAACATTCAATTATTTTATATAAATCTAGCATTATTTTACAACAACTTGTCCAAAATAAATCCACAAAAAGCATCGAAAACCCCCCATGTAGGCTACTAGAAACAAATTTATGTTTTAGATTAATAGTATACTGTAGCCTATCTTCGATTAAGCATTTCAGCCAAGGTGGTCGCTTTATCTCATTGTTTCTTATTTGTTTCTCGTATTCCATGAAGTCCCCCTGCACATTTTATCTTGTTGTATGAAGAAGATGTAACGTTATGTTAACTGTAACAAAAACTATCTGTTCAATTTTCTGTTTTAGTCGAACTCTAAGGCACTGTATTGATTGGTTTTGGCCCACAGAGGGAGCTATGCGACAAAGAGAGGTTGATGAAGGTGCTAAGTATGAATGATGGCTGTGCTAATTTACTCTTCCTAGTGTTTTAGGGTACTCAGGGATACGTGGCATTCAGCTGAAGTATCTGTTGGTATTCCTTAGATTCTGGACAATATTAATTGCAATGTTCCTTTAACCATAATTAAGGCTAAAAATGCAGTTTCTCGGTGGTCCAGTGGGTGGCGGCATGCGCCTTATATGTATAAATGACCAATAAAAACCAGAGAAGATGAAGAAGACTTCGGAAGGGACTTCGGATAGGGACCGTTCTAGTGAATCGTAATGGGAGTGAATTTCATCGCAGGGTCATGTGTGTTTTAGTCGCTTAAAAAAAAATACGCCAGTGATTTCGTAAAAACCTGGGTATGTTTGAGCAACCTCATGTGCAGAGTGCTACTGTCGATATATCGACACGTATAAACAGTCAGAGAACGTGACGTGGCCATAGTATAGTTGCCGGTGTGCAGTACAGACTGCACTGGCCTGAATCATAAGCTAGCTACGAAGTGCTATCCGGAAGAAAACATGAGTAGCTAGCTGGCATTGTGTAGCGAACGACAAACTTTGGTGAACTTTACGTGTGCGATCTCTTTCACTAAATTATATGATTGGTCGTTGGGTAAATTAAACTGATGAATACGTTTTATTGCTGTGTATTCACCTACTGCTGTTCGTAAACACGCACGCTGACATTAGCCAGCTTTCCAGCCTACCGGGTAGTTAGTTAGCTTGTAGCTAATATGGATTAAGTAAAATAACTTATTCCATGGTCACTGAGTACGAAATTGTCAGGTATGGATGAAAAATACAGCAGCAATGTCATTTCCAGTGGGAAGTTGGGACCAGTTGAAGTACCTAACGCCAGGTAAAAATATCCATCTGAGTTTATTTTAGCGAATGTTGGCTAGCTATCATGTTTAATAGCCCGTCAATGCATTTGCTATGTGCACGTAAATGTTTCGTACATTTTTGGATAACAATAAACATTAAATAGAAAACTAATATTTGTTGTCGTCTTTAGCATGTTCGTAGATTTAGGAAATAATGTTGTTCTAATGGCTAATTTTACTATCTTGCATTGCTACGTTTGGTAGTGTTTATGCTCTGTGGTCCTGGATTGAAATGTTCCTTCCTCTGTACTGATCTCCTTGCCCCTACTGCCTACTGAATTTAGATTTTGGTGGAGACTGATTGTTTTTTTCTGTACACTGGTGAATCATATTGTTTTTGTATTTATTGCCTTTCAGGCTGACCAGGTACATAGTATTACTGTGTGTCACCAAGCTCTTGAAGGCTCTAGGAATTTTTGAGTCTTACGACTTGCTGAAAGTGGTCCACATAGTTCAGTTCATCTTTATACTCAAATTGGGGTGAGTTTTATTTTACACAAATACTGCATGTGAATCTTACTCCATTTTATGTGAGAATAGCTTGCATGATTTAAATCTTTTATGTAAAGATAAATTGTTTCTTTGTCTCTCCCTAGGTGTTCATTGTTGTTGGTTTTCTTCCAAAAGCCATTCTCCTCCGGAAAAGTTATTACAAAACGTCAGGTAACGTTCTTATTTTGGGTATTTATTGTTTTTTTGTTTAAAAAAAAGAAGAAAAAAAAAGAACTAATATATGAAGGATAGCAGTGTAACCTGCCAGTCAGTTTAGCAACATGTGACATAGTATGGAGGTAATATTTGCATCTTAGCCCTTCATGATTGTTTTCATAAAGCTATTTGGCATATTCTGGGTTGCATATTACTGTTTTACTAGCAATGCCTTTTTTTTAACAGCTTTCAAATTTGGTATTAAATATTTATTTAAATTGGCCAGTTAGCATGCTGTGTGCTTCCATCAGATTCTGTCTTGCTTGCAGAGACAGTTGTGCTGCCTTTGTGCTACTGAAGTGTCTGTTCTCAGAATTACTCTTGCCTTTTTCATATTTTTGTAAATCATGAAATCCTGAAGTGCGCCACTGTACATAAAGGAGTGTGTTAAGTGAATATGATGTATGTAACCGGACATGGTGAAGTGATCATGCAGTATTCTGTTCTTTTGTCTTGTTTCAGTGGGTCAAAATCCTCAAGCATGCTGTCATCAGCTGCGTGATTTCACTCTTGGGATTTTTCGGTCTCACACTTTGTGGACCTTTACGGTAAAAAAACATTTTAACCTGTTCTTCAGGGCCTGGTTGGGCTATTCAACCAGCAATAAAATTATCTAATGACTTTTTGTTGTCAGTGTAACACTTTTTTGGTATGTAAATGGAAGCCAAATATTTATATTGCTCTCCAAAGTAACTTATGTAAGTGTATCTGAGGATTCATGCTGATTGTAAAATGTATAAATTGCTTATTGAAGCTCAGTTTTCTGTATGACAGTTCTTATTACTGTGTGAGCCTAAACAGCGTGATGTCTGTTCAGGACACTGCTGCTGTTTGAACACAGTGATTTGGTGGTCATCACCTTCCTCAGTGTTCTCTTCACAAGCTCTGGAGGTGGACCCTCAAAGGTACAGAAAGGACCGTGTGTGTCTGTCTGTCTGTCTGTCTGTGTCTGTGTCTGTATACGTGCGTGCGTGCGTGCGTGCGTGCATGCATATGTGTTTTTTTTGATGGGAGAATGGGGATGAATTTCTGGAAATAGATGACATGCATATGCACTCATAAAATCATAACCCTTCACAGTCATTATTGTGAAGAAATAAAATACTGCCACACAGAAAATGCATTTGACAGGTTTAATTTTCCATACAAATCTAGGAAGTAAAACACCAGTCTTGACACAGAAATGACACAATTCACTTGTTCCTGAACGTGCCTTAAATCAGACTATAATAATCAACATGTGTCCATATTGCAGGCAGGCGGCGAAAAAGTAAAGAATTTTGGCATTGGCTGGTTCATTTAATGTTCTCATTCTGTTTTAGACCAGAGGAGCTGCATTCTTCATCATTGCTGTGATCTGTCTTCTGCTCTTCGATAATGACGACCTCATGGCAAAGATGGCAGAGCACCGTATCTTTTTCAGACTGGCTTGCGCAGTGGTCAGAAATAACATGACTGGGGGGCGGGGGGAGTGTACTTAGGAATTTATTATGTTATTATACATTATTTATTATATGTTTTAATATTAGATCTGTTTTATATAGTCTATTGGAATGAAGCATACCATTTTAAACTGCTCATTTACAGTACTATAATTTAGGTCCAGATTCCGTCTAACCACAATGTCATATCATAGCAGTTAGGTTGAATGTGGCTGCTAGTGCCATCACTACCAAATAAAGTGATTCAGGCGTTATGGGTTCACATGTCAGGCTGCTGATATAAGTGGTGTTTCTGCTGAATGTGCATGTAATGGGTTTGCATCATATTGAGTATAGCAGACTTAACAGTCCTGACTGCAGCTGAAGGACACCATGACAGTGCCCTCACTCATGCGCTCTACACAGCCATTGCATTTTTGGGTGTGGCAGACCACAAGGTAAGCCGCTCGTATGGCAGGGCTGCCTTCTCACTACGGGTCTCCGCATGCTGGTGTTTTGGTTGCTGCGTAATGTTATCCAAAATGGGACATTCTCTGTCATCCATGTAAACCTTGGACCCATGTCCACTCGTGTTTGGAACACACTGTCTGTGATGCACTGATGTTGACCAATCAATGTTATTTTCTGAAGAAAACCGTAGTATTTGTTCAGATCGTTGGGGCAGTAATAGTGCACTGTAGCGACACTCACTAGTTACTCACTAGTTTTCACTTGTCACTTCCCTTCCTCTTTCTACCTGTCTCCCAGGGTGGGGTTGTCTTGCTGGTGTTGTCTCTCTGTTTGAAAGTGGGCTTCAACACAGTGTCCAGGAAGCTGTCTGTGGAGATTGGGGGAGCCAAGCGCCTGTACGCCCTGTCCAACTTGGCCTCTGCTGTGGTACTGCTGCCCTGGGTCATCGTGCTTTCTGCCACCACAGAGGTGAGAGTGTTGCAGGCGTGCTCCTCACAAAATGGGAAACGTGCTCCATAGCCGAGAAAAATATCTATTTACCACAGTCCAAGAGGTAGTCGGCATGTGTCTGCTTTCGAGTCTAGACAAATAATTTGGAGTGGGGCTTAAATACCCTTGTGTTCACTGTTGGAAATAAAATGATTTACGAAGTATACACCTGTCCAGCCACAAACACATCCAGATACACACAGTTAAGGTTCCTAGTATTGACACAGTTGTTTGTAAGCAGAAGGGTGAATGCGGTTCTACAATGCCTGCTTATAACTGTATTAAGTGGAATATTTTAGCTTGTGTTGTCATCTGACTGCTGCTGAACAATTCAATGAAGCAAACATGTTTTGTGCTGTGCACCCTTGTGTGCGTTCATCCTTTAAACCTAATTTGGTGTCCGATGTACGCAGAGCAAGGTGGAGTCCTGGTCGTCGCTGGTGATGCCGTTTGGCATGATCGTGTTCTCTGTGATGATCCTGGACTTCTACGTGGAGTCCATCTGCGTCGCCAAGATGGAGGCACCCAGGTGCGCCCGCTATGGCTCGCTCTTCGTGTTCCTCAGCGGTCTCCTGCTGGCCAACTTCTGGACCCACCCGCTGACCGACCAGCTCCGCGCCGTGAGCAACCCCGCCCAGCGCGACAGCACCGAGCACGTGCTCTCAGGAGGGGTGGTGGTCAGTGCCATCTTCTTCATCCTGTGTGAGTGAGGCTTCTCATCGTCATCAGCATTGGCAACCTTTATTGTCCTGTGAAATCACGTGGGGATTAAAACCATAAGTGACCTTGTGTAAGTGGGTCAGGAGCAGGAACTACAAGTTACCATGCAGTAAGTACAAGTACAGGTTTGGATGAAAATGCAAGTAGATACTTTGAGTGGGACGTTTTATGATTTTCTCTAAATGATAAAAGATGATTTGTCCCTTGTGTGTTTATTTGTACTTTAATATTACATTTGTTTTAGCCCATTTTACAGCAGCAGATTAAATGCATCTCAGAGCATCTTCTCCATCATATGCTAGCCAAATACAGAATGAACACAAATTTGTTGGTGAACATTCATCCTGTGTGTCCTATCCTACTGCTTGTTTGCACAGTTTCCTTTTATAGCAGTCTCCTGTTTTTCTTGTTTTGCAGCTGACAGTATTTTGTCCTCCCCGTCCAAGAAGGGCCAGAGGGGGACTCTGGTGGGCTACTCCCCCGAGGGGACCCCGCTGTATAACTTCATGGGGGACGCTCTGCAGCACACTTCCCATTCTCTGCCCCGCTTCATTAAGGACTCCCTCAAACAGATCCTGGAGGAGCACGACTCACGCCACATCTTCTACTTTCTCTGCCTCAACCTGGTTAGAACGACAACAGCTTTAACGCCTGCTTGACTATACATTAGCGTGTAGGGTTCACAAAGTAAAACTGCGTTTTTAAAATGGGTAGTGATACAACACAAACTTTGAACAGTTTAACACGTAAAAGCCAGATCGCTGGTAAGCCCATTTGCTGTAGTTTTTTGTCACGCCTTATTGTGGTAGAATTTACACCTTAATGTTCCATTCGGGGCTAGTGTCCACGTTGAAAGCAGAAAATGGAGCACAACTGATTAGAAGTGCACTCCTCAATCAGGCCTTTATGTTACACCAGTCATTAATGCTAAATAAAGAAAACAGTGCTTTGTCTGACAAGCAGCAGTTTTCCTTCATTTATATTTATGCCTATTGATAAATGTGTTGATTGTAATGTGTGGATCTCTAATTTGTTCTAAAATTTCTGTCAGAGACCAATGCAAAGATAGAGATTAAATTGCACTTTGGTTTACCTTGAACCCATTTTTTTTCCCTTCATTGTTCTCTAAAGTAGAACTCAATCTATAATTGTACGTGTCTGTAACTGTTGCCGTCTGGAACTTGCAGGCCTTCACGTTTGTCGAGCTCTTCTATGGTGTTTGGACCAACAGCCTGGGTCTGATCTCGGATGGGTTCCACATGCTCTTTGATTGCTCGGCGCTGGTCCTGGGGCTGTTTGCAGCGCTGATGACTCGCTGGAAGGCCACACGGATCTATTCTTACGGGTCGGTTCATTTTTAAAGCCATCGTGTTAGGTCGTCTGGGGTGAGGAGCTTCTGCTAATGTCAGGTTTTGTGTTTGTTTTTGTGTGCTTAGGTATGGTCGCGTTGAGATTCTCTCTGGATTCATCAATGGCCTCTTCCTCATGGTCATAGCATTCTTTGTCTTCATGGAGTCCGTCACTCGAGTAATAGATCCACCCAACATTAATACAGACATGCTAACTGTAAGTATGTAGCTCATGCAGTATATTTTGAGCCTGATTAATTCAGTTTGATATACCAGAATGCGCTACATGCTACCCTAATTTATTGGGGTTGATAATTTTTCATCCTGATATCTTTTGGTTTCCTAATACATCAGTTCCCATGTACAATCTGGGGGTAAATTCTTCACTTTCCAGAAGGATGTAATTGTTACATTAAAAGAATCTCCAATCTCATAAATCCTTGCATCTCTGACACTGATGCCATTTAAACAATGTGGCCTGTCTGTCACCTACAGCCGGTCTCAGTTGGGGGCCTCATCGTCAATCTTGTGGGTATCTGTGCGTTCAGCCACGCCCACTCACATGCTGGGTCCAAGGGGAGCTGCTCATCACATGACCATGGCCACTCCCACCACAGTCATGGAGACCACGGCCATGGGGGACACGGGCACAGCCATGGCGGGCACGGTCACGGTCACGCCCACAGTCACGGACACGGACATTCCCATGGCTCGCCAGGGGGAGGCATGAATGCCAACATGAGAGGTGCGGAGATCTTAATTTTGAGTGAAACGCGAAGGTCTGGAGTCCATTCATTTTGATCTTGAGATGAAATTGAAGTCTAGCTCTCTACATATGGGCTAGTAATCATCCCCCTACACCTGTTTGGCTATCACTTGCAGTCTGTACCAACTTTGATTCTTCAAGTTGGCGCTGAAAATTGTTATCCAGTTCTCAATTGACCTATCCAATTAATTGAAAATGTAAATAAATCATTTTAAAATATATGCACTAGATGCCCTGTCCAGTGAGAAATGAAGTGCATAAGTATATTGCAATAGTTTAAATAATACAGTCTTGCTACACTGACAGATAATGAACAGTCCTAGAGGCAGTAACCATGAAACAAGAAGTGACTCTACGTTTATCGTAGCCAATTATCTTCATGAACATATTTAGCTTTGCCTTAAAACATATTTAGGAATAGATTAAGTGCTAATGTTGTGCTTGAATGGAAGTGCCAGAGAAGAGGTTGAACGTCGAGACTGCATGGATGTAGTCTGGAGAGGCGGATCTTAAGTCTTTTTTGGGATGCACTCAATGTCTCTGCTGTCCTGATTGCCCGGGGAAGTGAGGATCTGCAGTCCTCCGATCCTGCTTGAGCCAGATTCTCGACCTGATTTGAATGTGTCGCAAAGGTCATGTGGCGGTGGTCACATGACCGATCCCTGGTGGATGACTTGTGCCCTTTCTGCATCCTTCCAGGCGTCTTCCTGCACGTCCTGGCCGACACCCTGGGCAGCGTGGGGGTCATCATATCCACCATCCTGATCAGGCAGTTTGGCTGGCTGATCGCCGACCCCATCTGCTCCCTCTTCATCGCCGTGCTCATCTTCCTCAGCGTCATCCCCCTGATAAAGGACGCCTGCGAGGTTCTCCTCCTGAGGATTCCCACCGAACACGAGAAGGACCTCAACAGCGCGCTGGAGAAGGTGGGCCAACTCTCACCCTCGCCGTTCACACTGGCCCCCATCGCTTCTTAGGAAATCGCAAAGCACGAATTGCAGTTGATTTTGTTTTGCCTAATCGGTCTTGTGAGGGCGATGAGCCGATGCTAAGTAGAGCAGACCTGTACCGCCCTCTGATACTGTCGTGTGCTTGTGTCCCTCAGATCCAGAAGATTGAAGGCGTGCTGTCCTACCGCGACCCCCACTTCTGGAGGCACTCTGCTAGCGTCATAGCAGGAACCATACACCTGCAGCTGATGTCTGATGTTGTGGAGCAGAGAATCATACAGCAGGCGAGTTACCGCATTTATGCTTCTCAGTGTCATGTTGCACAACTTTACCTTCTTCTCATTCTGCCATTTAGCATTCCTAGATTACTGATGGAGTAATTAATAACAGCAGACATCACCAGACATCATCATCTTACTTTACTGTCCTGTAAACTCAGTTTAATCTCTTGACTCTCTTTAATGCCAAAAATAAAAGCAGGAAAAATAGACAAAGGCAAACAGACTGCTGTGTATGTGGGTATTATTGTCTCAAAGAAATAAATAAATGTAGCTTCTCTGATTTAGCTGCAATTACTGATGACACAATTGCCAATGTATCTTGGGCAACATGTGGAAAAAGTGCACCCTACAAGGAATCAAAGAACTACTTCAGTGAGATTAATCAGATGCTACATTTGTGAACAACACTGTTCAAACATATGGAACCCTGTTTTGTGAGATATATTGTCAGTGAGGGACAATAAGACTTTTAGATCACTGTAGGGATGCTGGCAGGTAAAAAACCTTACTAAAAACCCTGTTTTTTTTTTTTACCACAGTTTTGATTTCAGCCAGTCGGTTTGCTTTGGTTACTGTAGTTGCAGTAGCTTGATACTGTGTAATAAAGGCTTTTCTAATTGCCTCGGATTCTCCCCCTTGTTTTAGGTGACTGCAGTGCTTAAAGACGCAGGAGTGAACAATCTCTCCGTCCAGGTGGAGAAAGAAGCCTACTTTCAGCACATGTCTGGCCTCAGTACTGGATTCCATGAAGTTCTGGCTATGACCAAACAGATGGAGTCCATGAAGTACCTGAAAGACGGGACGTGTATCATGTGAATGGTTTCTGTGGGAACAAATAAATCATAATACTGAGGAATAAAATAAATAATAAATATTGGGATTTTATATTCCCATTTAGAAATATTTTTGCATATCGATGTATAAATATACTTATGTATTTTGTAATTTGAACTAACCTTCTGGGTATTGTTGCCTCACTCTAAACTGGAGGGAATGGACTTATTTAAATTAAAATATTACATTGTTATTAGAGAGGGTTGGCTTGATATCAGCCAAACCTGCATATCTGAACATACATTAAATGTTCATACGTCACGTTTGGTGTTTTCATATTCAGTCATTCATACTGCCCTACTTGGAGAATTTGTCACATAAAATGGCTCACTTCATATTACAACATAAGTGTGTTTTCCTTATTTATTTTGACTAATGGGTTACCTGGTGATATTTCTCTGGCTGATTACCAAGTGAATAACCATTAGTTACATTCTGTATTAATAACGACTGAATGTACGTTGAGTCCATTGCTTGTTAGTTCAGTGGTGCACATAAAGAAATGCTCTCTGTTCAGTGTTCAGCACATTGGGCCTAAATAAATTATTCTTACTTTTGTTCTTAAAAATGTTCCTATGAAAAAGCAATATGAGATTCATGACACGTGCCAACCTTTTTTTGTGCATACCCAAGGTGTATCACATGATGAATGCTGTAAATTTTATTTGCAATCCTGTTCATGTGATTTGCATAAGGAAACAGCCATGAACAAATACAGATAAAAAAAGATGAATGCCAAAATGTTCTTGGATACATTCTTGTACGCAGTTTATGATCAAAATCATCAAATGTGATCTTACACATGTTTCGTGAATCAGGCCCGTTGTGTTAATTTTCCTCTCGATGTTAGGACACAAAATTAGTTAGACATTGGATTTGGCAGGATTTTCCGCTGTAAAATTGCATTGGTTTCTTTGAAAAATGTGTGGAATTTTGATACTAGTGCTAATTCTACTCTATTATGTTAATCCAAAAGTATTCTTATTTCAAAACCGTTTGTGATCACGCCTGGCTATGATGTATAAACGAATGTTTCCGCCCAAAATACCGGAAATGCATTCTGACCCGCCCCATTCGTCACGACTTAAGTGAAAACAAACCCTTGGTCCGATGTTTTCAAGAATACAAAATCCAGAAGACTAGTTAATTATAAAGACAAGTATATAGGGGTTAATTGCGTTATGGCGATTTAACACTGAAATGATGCGTTCGCATGCGTCTAGTTTCGCTGAACACCAAATCTTTCCTGCTGACATTACGAAATAAACTATATAATTATTATTATGATTATTATTATTATTATCATATAACTATATGTGCTCTATTCAACCACAATGGTTCTTTGATTCAGTAGCTCACTAGGATGGCGGATGTACGTTTATATTCAATAATGGTGCTTCCCTCGTTTGCTCAAATTCGGTTCAAAGTGCTTAATTTCCATAACTAAATGTAAACGTATTGTGAAAGCAACTCACAATGAAACAGCACGGAATTATCTCGCCACATTTTATATTCCAGAACAAAGAATATCAATCATGCTTCCAAATTATACATTTGATACATTGTTTCGCGAATATTACAACTGTTCGAAAGCTTCCTTGAAAAATAACCGTCACGTGACCAACGTTGCCCTAGAAACGCATTCTAAGACAGCGCGTGTCATCCAATGAAATCCGGGCTAAATTAAATCCCAGCGAATGAGATTTGAGTCAGTGAGGATTTAAACTAAAGCAAAGTGAGTTTGCTATTATCTGGCGCATGTGTTGGGGACAGTACAGCAGTCTTTCTGGTTATAAGCTTTACAGTTTGAAATGGCTCTTCGTTTGACCCGGGTGAGAATGTTTTTTCATTTTCTAGTTTTAATATGTATCACACTCCGCTTGCAATCGTATTGTCCAATTGTGAAGTTAATGCGTATTAAAGTTGTTAGCCAGCTGTTCTGAAGGTGTAGACCGATTCTACCATTCAAGTATGTTTGCTGTCCTTTAATTTCAACTGCTATTTGTATCTTTGTGTTAGTGTAGCTTTTTAAAATTACTGGTATGACTTGCCTGAAGTATCCGTATAACCTGGATAAAACTTGGTACCGTTGGTCACATTGCTTAGGTTCGCTACTTGCTACTGACTCCATCTATAATGCATCGTGCTTTCAAAATGGGCAGCAATAAGTCTTAAACTCTCACTTGCGCAGAATTCTCAGCTTGCTGCTGAAAACCGAACATCGCTGGCGGGCAAAGGCATGGCGGCCAAGCCTGTGCTAAGACCCAGGGCCGTGCTGGGGGAGATCGGAAACAAAACCGCAGCTCCGAGACCCCTCCTTAAAAAGGTGAGCGATCAAACCAGCCTGCTGGTCAGTTTATTTTATTTTTAACTACCCCCCCCCCCCCCCTCCCCCCAAGTGCGTGCATGAAGTTTGATTTTTCTATTGATCCAGGAAACGAAGCCCGAGATGACGAAAGTCGTTCAGAGGAAGCCAAGTAAAGTGGAGAAGGCCCCTGAGGTGCAGCTCCCCAAACGAAATGCAGTTAAGAAACTTGAAGAGAAAGTAACGTTACCGGTGAGATGACTGAATTTCCCTTGTCAAAGTCTTTTCTTGAACCCCATGAACTATCATAGCATGAAAAATTGCTATCTTTTAGATTCAGGCTGAAAACTACACATTTTGAATGCATTGTTTAATCTAGTGATCAGAGCTGTGCTACTTTTGAAACTTTGGCTTTAAGATTGGTGGCAATGTACTTCACCCTGTTTGCCCCTTGTACCCTGCTATTGATCCCACAATGTTAAGGTCCTAATGGATGCAGTTATGAGAATTGCTTATGGCTTTTCTGTAACGCCCACCCCCTCCCCATCTGTATTTGCATATGCTGCCCTGGACAGGTGGTCCCTGAGCCTGCATCTCCCACACCCATGGAGACCTCGGGCTGTGCTTCAGATGATCTGTGCCAGGCCTTCTCTGATGTGCTCCTCAATATCAAGGATGTGGACGCTGATGATTATGACAACCCCATGCTCTGCAGTGAATATATCAAGGATATCTACAAATACCTCCGTCAGCTTGAGGTCAGTGTTGTACAGTTAAATCCCACTACTAGTTTCCCCACAGTAACTTGGGGTAATGCTTCATGTACACAACAAAATTTAGTCACTTTTCAGATTAAGGTCTTTAAATCTGTGTCTGCATGATTGCTGCATGCAAACTCCTCTGGTTATTGTGTGATTCAAAGCATTTGCAGTTTGTCCAGTCTTGAGCTGGTCTGTCTCTAATCAAACTGATTTGTCAAGGCTTTTATGCATGGTTTGTGTAGACACCCACTGCCAGCCATGGATTATGACGTGTGTGGTATGAGGATGTGGTTAATTTTCTTAAATGTCTTTGGGATTTAGGAAGTGGTGTAGTGTGCACAGGGCATAACTTGTGCATTGTAGATGGGCACAGTTCAGTATACTGGCTGCTGTGGTGTAGCCTACCTATTACTCCCAGGGAAAGGTCTAAAGTGCTTTGTGCTTGTAGGTGGTGTTGGAACATGGCTTATGTACTGGTTTTTCCTTTACAGGTTGACCAGGCAGTCAGACCGAAATACTTGGAGGGACAGGAAGTGACTGGGAATATGCGTGCCATCCTTATTGACTGGCTGGTCCAGGTGCAAGTCAAGTTTCGCTTGCTGCAGGAGACTATGTATATGACTGTAGGAATCATTGACCGTTTCCTTCAGGTTGGTTTGCCTGTTCATTGTTTCCCGTGATGCCTGTGACTAATCTCCCCTTGACATCTCTAACCATGATCTCCTCTTCCACCCACCCACTTTAGGATAACCCTGTGCCCAAAAAGCAGCTCCAGCTTGTTGGTGTTACTGCTATGTTCCTTGCCTCCAAATACGAAGAGATGTACCCACCAGAGATTGCTGACTTTGCATTTGTCACTGACCGAGCCTACACCACAGCCCAGATCAGAGACATGGAGATGAAGATCCTGAGGGTACTGAATTTTAGCTTTGGTCGACCTCTCCCCCTCCAGTTCCTGCGCCGTGCTTCAAAGATAGGAGAGGTAAGTTGTCCTGGTGCTCAAATTCTGCTCTGCATAATGCCACTAAGCCAATTCCTGTTCTGTGGGATCCCAATACTTGAGTGACTCCCACGTTCAATGGCAGTCCTACTCCAATGTGTGCCTGATCCTTGTGGGAAGCTTTGCAAGCGTGGAAGTTGCTGTTCTGAACTATGGGTGTAGTGATGGTTGATACTTCTACCCAAAATCCACTTAAGTAGACTTCCTTCCAGCACTTGGTGTTATGTGCTGTGGCAGATGTTATGCCCTTAAAATGGGCCTATGCAGTCTCTTGTGGGTAGTACTGATTAAATTCACTTGAAATATTGTCTGACTAGGTTCCACAGAATGGTCTGTGCAGACAATAACTTCTATGGGGAAATGGCTACATGGGAATGCTGTATCGGTGACCCTGTGCTTTTATCTGAATTTATTTCAACTTGTCTAGGTCACAGCCGAACATCACACCCTGGCAAAGTACTTCATGGAGCTCACAATGGTGGACTATGAAATGATCCACTTCCCTCCCTCCCTGGTGGCCTCTGCTGCCTTTGCGCTCTCTCTGAAGGTTTTTGATTGTGGTGAATGGGTGAGTTCTGCCACATGAACGCTCTATGTTCGGTGTGCGTGTGCACGTGTTCTGATCTCTCTTCCTGTCTCCAGACTCCTACTCTGCAGTACTACATGGATTACACGGAGGCCTGCCTGATCCCCGTGATGCAGCACATTGCCAAGAATGTTGTGAAGGTCAATGAAGGACACACAAAGCACATGGTGAGCCCTGGGACGCAGCCCTTCTGCTTGCTCACCAAGATGTTTCGGTCTTGATTTTCAAAAGTTTGGTGCATGGAGTTGCCATTTTAAAGAATGAATTTGCTTTTCAGGCAGTCAAGAATAAGTATGGTAGCCAGAAGCAGATGCGGATCAGCCATCTTCCACAGCTGAAGTCTTCTGTTATCAAGGACCTGGCAAAACAATTGTCTTAAGCTCTATTGGGCACTGTGTGCTCTTTGTATAAAATGTAATTTTGTTTGCCTGATTTTAACTTTCTTTTAAATAAAGATTTTTACTCATTGGGTTTTGTAGACTTGAATGAATCAACTCTTGATTGTTCATGAATTTCAGATGGCATCAATACTTGCCTTTGGAAGCTTGTTCAAATGCAAAAAGCCATGGTGCAGGACTGCAATTGGGAGCAAACTTGTAAAATCACTTTCATTCATACTGAAAGCATAGTTCCAGACTTCTGGTGTTTTCTACGCTAAATTATGTATTGTGACTTTGTTCAGTCCCTAAATTTGGGGTCCAGGGGTGTCCAATCTTCTGAAAAGCCTGTTTCATGCTTTTGTTTTAGCACAGTGTGACGCCCATTGAACAAATTGTAGTCTGAGCCCTTATATTGGAGTGTCTTGGTGCTGGACTGAAACGACCTGCAACTGCACTGGCCCTTGTCTGGCCATGTTTTCCCTATGGTTGTATGCTAAGATGTGTCGAATTACCCTTCGTCCTTGAGTGTTTTGGCAGCCTGACATGCTCAAGCTGCTTTCCTTAACATCTGCACAATGGGACTTGTAACTCTTGTCTCTAGAAAGCTGAAAGCTTTGTGGGATGGGGCTGTATAATTGCATGTCCCAGGAAGTTTACTTCTGGATTGTGGACTGTGGAATACAATTTAGTAGCCAAGCCTTCTCAATTTAAAATGAGAAATTCCTGTTTCAGTTGTAAAGCTTGCTTGTGGCAATTGATTGGCACCCTGAAATTCTAGAACTTGAATAATTGATGCAGTCTACAAAGTATTTGTATGGATTTGTTCATATCTTGGCATTACTGTATAGTGCCAGTTGTCTTGAATGTTATCCTGGGAAATGTGTACATACAGGCCAGTCTTAAACTAGTTGCTTTTTTTATAGAATGGAAAAGGCCCTAAAATCTTTCTATATTGGTCTCCCTTTATGTATTTTCTTTGGCTGTGTTGCTTTAATTGGCTGGAGCTAACTTGTGTGTGAACTTAAAATGGGGTAAATCCCAGCAGGGCCATCTGGATGTGTTCCATTGGCAAGTCAATTTCTCAGAGCACACTGAGCTTGATTTAAATAGATTATTTGTTCAAGGCATTTGGGGAAAGAACATTGCTGTCATTCAGCAGGATGGTGTAGGCCCACAGTTTCTGTGCCAGTTTTGAATTGGATTTTTTCTAAATCATTTGCAATTATACTGTCACCCTTTAAATAAGGACAGGTGGCATGATCATATGGTTTATTGGATTCCTTCTGGCATTTTCACATTTCTGTCTTGCTTGACAACCTTGTTTACATAATCTGGGGTGGCTGTGCATTTCAGTACTTGTTTCCCCTTTCATGTCCACTAGAGGTAGCTACAACTTAAGTTTCTGAAGAGACATCTGGTTTCAATGCAGCTTGCACATGTTGCGCAATTTGTATTGCTGTAACAATGTTGCTAACGCCTCTGATGTACAAGTAGTCAACACTTCAAATTTATCAGTCATGAACAAGGAACACAACTGGACTTCACTTAAAAATGGTGGGGGTTGTGTTTCATAGTCGGCTCACCGTAGACAGACACCAAGCTTAGATCGGTGCTGCAAACGTAGCATAAATATGCTATCTCAGGAACTGCCCTGACAATGCACATTGAGGACGTAGCCTCAGCTTGCCGCATGAGGAACACTGCTCATTTATATGAGCTTATTGTCTCTAATGGGAAAACTCACAGCTGTGAAAATGGCCTACATATGCTGTCAAAGTGGTGTAAAGAGCAAGTACTGCACTGCCAGAGAGCTCCTCTTACCATGGAGCTTCGGGAAACATCTGTGCAGACGTCCAGGTCAGAGGTTAAATGTCTACAGCATTGCCTATTCCAATAATTTACTGTTAGCTTTTAAGAAACACCTGCGTCTTTTGCGTAACCTTTGGGATGAAGGCCTCTGCCCGTGGCTGCTTTGCCCCATGAAATGTGAGATTTTAAGGTCTGTGTGCAGCCCATAACATTCTCCAGATCCACTCATTTGCATGCTTCAATGCTTTTGTAATGGCTTTTTAATTCTGATGTGTTATTTAGACTGAAATTTGTTACTGTTTTTTCCCCGTTTGCCCAACGGAAAATTATTAGTTTTGGTGTCTTATATGGCCAACAGATGGCAACATGCAGTTACAACTCCCTACGCTCAGCTAATGGAAGTCTCTTCTGGTGTAAATTTAGGTTATGATGCAGTCGGGCAGGATGTTGAGGGATTTGTTCCGAAGAGGTGTGAGATCGCCCTTGTTTTTTTTTTTTTGATCTCTCTGTTAAATGTGGGGGCCGGTGTGAAAGGCCAGCGTAAGGGCCATGCTCTGTAGAGCGCCATGTGCTGAAAGCCGCTGCTTACGCATGCTAATGGCGCCACAATGGAGAAGCCATCACTCAACCGATCCACAGCTTTCATCTTTTGGCATCGCGAGGTCCTGAGGGAAGCAATTTCCACTGGTCTCTCAGGGGACTCACAGGGGGCATATGCTCTCTATTGCTCCCTATGTCGTGAGCTGTCTCTCTCTCTTTCCCTTCTACACTTTCTCAACTATATGAAAGCTTCTGTGACTGGATGCAGGAGTGAAAATGAGGACTGTATGAATTGTTGAAAAAGCTGCTTAGCAGAGTGTGTATGTGTGTGTGGGAAATTCATAACTGGGGAAGAGAAAGCTTCATTTGTAATGTGTGTGCCTGTGCACATGTGAATGTGGATAGAAGTGCGAATAGATGGCTGATGCAATGTTCTATTTCTTCATTATCCAGGTCTTGTTAAAATATTCTTAAAGAAGTTCAGTTGTTGTAAATGATCTATGCGAAGGATCTGAGAAAGACTGCTATGACTTGTTTTTATCTTTAAGGATATGAAGGCATCACCCAGAACAAGTCATATTGTGCAACACTGCCTGGGTAAGTTGATAACAAATCACCCCTCCTTTTATGACAAAGAAAATAAAATGAATTTGTTCTGTAGCCACATCACCGTGTTAATTTGTAGCACAATGATATTGAAGCTGTGGTTTAGTAGAGTGAACGAATGAAAGGTGCTTTGAGTTGCAATTCACATATCTTTTAAGGGCAATTTTCTTTAAATGGATACCAGATTCTCGCACGCGCATAGCAAGACTCCAGAGGAGAGAGAAAATACAAAGGGAAAGGACCTGCAGGATGGTCACAGGGGTATGGCTGTGTGGTATTAACAACCTGTACCTTTTGCCGTGTACTATGGAGGATTCTGTTCTTCACATTACTTTCACTTGACCAACTGTCTCAACCGGAGTAACTTACAATGCAGATGAGTGTATCACCGGATTTATTATGATTAATACTGGCAAACCTGGCAGTTAATTCCCATTTTCCCAGATCAGTGAGCCCATATGTATCAACACTAAAGCACTAATGAAAATTAACAATGCCCAGCAAGAACCAAAATACCAAATCCTGAGTATGTACAGATTACATTCAACAAGTCCATAAAAAGAAAACTTAACCCGCCCCCCCCCCCCCCCCAAAAAAAAACAAACAAAAAAGCATAACCTCGCTGGTAATGTTCTGTGAGCAGTGCTTATCTTTTCCGTTCTACCTTCAGCTCCACCCCTCAGGGACAGTTGATAATTATTCTGGGTTACTTTGGAGAGCCGTGCTTCTTTAAACCCAGGCCCACACTGAGAACTCATGCTTGAAGGCTGAGGTCATGATTGGGCAGGCATATCGGTTTACAAGGCAAATTCCTTCTGGGAAAAAAGGGAAAAGCGTGAAGCCCGAAAGCTGTATGGTTAAGGCAAGAGCCATGGCTAGGGCTGACTTAGCCTACATTTAAGGGACAGGATTGAGATTTAGCTAGAATCTATGCACGTTAGGGGATGGATAGGCTGTTCAGCCTGTAATATAAATGTACCACTGCAAGGAATTCAACAGGGCTCTAGTACGAATTTGAAGTTTCAGATGGCCTAGCCGGATTTTCCGCAATACAATACACTGGCGCAAATCATTATCGAGAGCCTTCGTTTTTCAGTCAAAACTGATCGTCGGTTTTCTGCCCTGGAACAAGATGCCCATTTTACGAGGAAAGAGGGTGCCCCACGGGTGTCGAGCCAGCGCATATCTTCGTCCCCGCCCGTTCGCTCACCACGTCTGAATTCAGCAACGACGAATTCAAACAAACACGGCGCTGAAGCTACAATATCAAGGTTTCCGTGGGGCGCTAGTACGCACGCGCCTGGCGACCGGACCAAATGCTCCCGACCCGAAACTCGAGCATAAATAAACACGGAGGCATTCGTCTTCACAATTTATAGATTTTCAAATAAAACCCCAGTGTGCTTCCTGAACTTCACAGGCCTCTGCTGCTCAATGGCACACGAAGAAAATAAAGGGCCCTATTGTAGCCCAAACACTGCTCTGTTTCACCCAGGTGTGAAAAGGCACCGCTCCTTGGTTCATTCCAATTAAGTGAGCTTAGCCATCCCCGAACAGTGTGACCTTTCTTTGCGTCAGGACTCAGGTGGTGCGTAGCTGCTACGTATCTTCCATTCCATATTTCCTCATAATTTTAAGTCGTCTCATACGAACAAATAGTAAAAGGGGAAGCCTGTTTTATTAATATTGGACGAATATTACAGTAGACACATGTTTTGATGACTTCCATTGCGAGTGAAATCCCAAGGACCTTTTGCTTTTAAGAGTTTGGTTTTCATGTCTCGCTAGTTGTGATTAGGTTTGTCCTTTTAGGTTTTATTTATCAGTTCATGATGGGGTGAACCGGTCTTAATTTTTTTTTTGAACAACCTATTGGCTTCGGGCAATATTTCTTTATTTTGTTATTTCTGAGTACACGTTGGTAACAAATGCAAAATTTCCCATAAAACATGTTTGGAAATAGTAACGGTTATATAAGTCAGCCTATATCAATCAGGAAATAGTCAAGTTGATAAAAAATAATCATTAGCCGATTATGATCAGTCATCCTAGGCCAAGCAATTATGCCGTTGTTCATGTGGGTCTTATTTGCATTATTTTATCTTCCTGGGAATTCTGTCATTAGATTTATTGCAGATAAAGTGACCCATGACGAAGTTTACTTGGCTCCGTAGGAGATTGAAAGTGCAATATTTCAGCAGGGGCTTTTCCTAGAAAGGTTTTTTGAAGCTTTAAATGTAATTTACAAGCTTATTTTACAGACCATGTTCATAGGTTTTAGAAAAAAGAAGCAAATATACTTTTTTTATACACACACACACACACACGGGTAAAAAATTAAAATGAAAAACCAACATAAAGTGTCTTAGTAAGGTGTTAGTAAGAATTCCCTCATTTGGAGTTTTGATGATGGTGGTAGAGAGCGCTATCTAACACGTTCATCCAAAATCTCCCATTGGTGTTCAATTGGGTTGAGATCTGGTGACTGCGAAGGCCATAGCATATGATTCGTATGATCATTTTCATACTCATCAAACCATTCAGTGACACTTCGTGCCTTGTGGAAAGGGGCATTGTCATCCTGTAAGAGACCACTCCCATCAGGATAGAAATGTTTCATCATAGGATAAAGGTGATCACTCAGAATAATTTTGTATTGATCTGCAGTGACCCTTCCCTCTGTGGAGACAAGTGAACCCAAACCATGCCAGGAAAATGCTTAGATCTTTTCCTCTTTCCATCTTCATCCAAAATTGAGGTCAGTTGGGCCTGCTCAACATTTTTATACATGCCACAGAGCATGATAGGATGTTAATTTCTTAATTGTATGATGAAGTACACCTGTATGGAAGCATCTGCATTTGCTATGCTTCTCTGCATGTGTGTAACATTCTGAATGGTATAATATTTCCCCTATGTTTACCTTTTTCCTCCTAGAGTAAGGTGATCTACCTGAAATTAGTTTTAGTTTGATGAGGAGTATGTGCTAAACTTTTTGGTTAACATGGGAGTGTTCCATTTTGTCACCTCATTTGAAGCAAAAAAATTAACCTGTCATGTCCCATGGGCCACATTCTCAAAGCACACAACTTTTGTCTGAAACGTCCAAAATTACCAGTATGCTAAGGTGATTCCGTTGTCAGCATAGCGACTTAGAGATACGGTCTTACAAAGTAATGCTAGTGTGGTCTTACAGAATAAAGTCGTCATTGCCCAGTTTTGTTTCTATGGCAACTACAGCAACTGTGGCTTGTCAGATGTGCTCAAGAGTAGGTACACTAAACTGATGCTGACTTTTACCAGTATGATGGACACAAGCTTTGTTTTCTCCTGCTCTCCTTTAACATTTTATGTACATGCATGGACATTAAGGAATTGTCAAGAAAATCAGTTCGTCTTTGGAAGGCAATTGAAAGTGGTGAGAGACACCTGTACTGATTGGTGCAAGGAAGGGGGATGGGGGGGGGGTTAAAGCTCAAGATATGGTGGGGAATTTGTTTTTTGTGGAGCTGAATTTAGCTATACATATATATATATATATATATATATATATATATATATATATATATTCAATATGATATCGTCAAATGCTGGTGTATTATTAAATTGTGAGAGTGACTCCACCAGTTATATGGAAATAGAGAAGTTCTCATGAAAATATGCTTTTTTGTTGCTAAGAGACCAGCCTGTTGAGGGAATCAGGATTACCATGGCTACCAGTAGGAATGAATAGTGAAAGTGATGGAATTTAACACAATGACATGTAAATGCCTGGATTGCTTCAAGCAACTGACGTGAATCTGTATCTGCAGGACTGTGGCTATAAATTATTTTATGAACTAAAACAAGATAAATTAATCCATCATGATTTTTAAACCCACAATCAAGAATTATCACATATCATTGTGACTCTGACTTAATCTTGTCTTTAATCATGAAAGGCCTCTAACCTAGAAGAATTGGAGTTGTCTGAAGATAGATGAACAAGAGACAGTAGAATGAAATCAGTATCAAATCACAAATCTCTGGATGTGCAAAGGAAACTATTTAGAAACTTCAAATAATTAATCTTTGAAGTCAGTAAATTGAGTAACATTTTAGTGTTTGAAAACCTGGATTCTCTATAAAGAAGAGCACAGGGACCATTAGCTTTTAATTTACTTATTTTTTTCTCAGTCATGAAATGTCACCAGCCCACAGAACAAGAAAAGAATACTCTCCATGGCAACACTCATGGATTTTAACACCAAAAACGTCTCATGCCCATGGTCATAGCCAACAAAGCAACATTCATAATCTACTAATAAAAAGCATTAACTCCTATAGTATTATAAGTCATTAAGTATTTGGCCACATTTTAAATATGAGATTCACCCCTTTACACTACAGTCTAATTTGATTTAGTACAAAGGAACATTTTGTATTAAATTCTACTCTGCAGCGGCAGCACATTGGCTAGCAAGTCACCTAGGTATGTTCTTTGGATGAATGAGTCATTCTCATCATTAATCTTAATTAAGTACCTTTGCCATCTTTCATCCACACTTATGTGGATCATAGTATGAAAAATGCAATCGCAATGCTATATGCAGTAATAATAATAATAATAATAATAATAATAATAATTTGGAAGCTCTTCTCTATTGTCCTGTAGTAATAACTGACTAGCAGGGGTGGATTTAAGAACAATTGACCTCTGACACCACTGGAATGGATCTGATGTTAGACATACCAGTGGAAATTAAACAAAAATAAAAATGACCATTTTAATGACCCTGAGATAACACAGTACACACTGCTACACTTTTTCAGTACCCGAAGAAAATCCCCACCTCTGTTTTCAAAAACACAGAAATCAAACCAAAAGCAAAACAAGAATACTAGTGGAATTTGGTAAATACATTTTTATAGTTTTTAAATATATGTTATAGAACCTTTACGCAGAAATATTTTCATTGTAGAAGACAAGCCTTTGTTAAATGAATAACCTTACCCTTCAATGTTCTACTCTAGTGGTTCATAGTCAGAAAAAACATTCCACCATTCAGAAAGCTGCTTAATTAGTATTAATCAGAATTCTTTTCATGGCAAATGTACAGAAACGAAAGAGAATATCCAGATTATATTCAAAGCAAACAAACAATGAACTAGAAGAAATGATTAAAAATGTACTTGAAATTTGTTTGTTTCTTTGCTGGTTTGTTAGGGACAATATGCATTTATCAACATTTCTGTTAGTACCAAAAATTAGAGTTAGTTCCTTGGCAGGTAAACAATTAACATGGTAAGTGCTTCCTTATAATGACACTATCAGCTCTAGATAACATTAGCACACTTTCATTATGACCATACTCGTACTCATAACAAATGCAAGTGCTTTATTTTCAGCTAACACAAGCTTTTTATTGATTTTTTATCCTGTGAGACAATTGTTATGTAATAAAATCTTTTCGGAAGAGCCAGAAATATACACATAAATACACAAAATTTTAATATAACCTAATAATTTCAGTCCATTTCAATAAGTATTTATAATAATTAAATATTTCTTGTTCATGTAATGTGTACAGTGCAAGTTATGATGGTGACTGAGTGCTTGTTTGGTACCATCTTTTCTTTCTGGCAATGGGAGCCACCCTCCTTGATGGGTACCATGAAACGCTAGAGCGAAAGTGCTTTCATTCTGATTGGTGGTTGCACTTCATAAATATCATATATGCAAAGGACATATTCTATTTCCGCTTGGTGACCAATTTCTACAAAACTGCATGTTGATTTTCAGCAGATATCCTCTCTGATATTCATAGTATTGGCCTTTATAACCTTACTGTCCTCGTTGTTAATTTGCATTATTTTGTGGGTCATGACAACTACAAGAGACTCTTATTTGTGCAAGAAGAATATTCAGGTGCAGGGTGTTTCACATGGGGGTGGCTAACGTTTATTTTATGAATGCAGCAGTATGGTAGGATTCATTTACAGAGGAATATTCCCTATGGGAGGAGCTTTCCATGAATAGAGGCACAATCCACTGTAGTGATACGAGGCACATGGCAGAGTGCATTAGACAAACCGCTGTAACTGCTCTCCAGTTCAAACTGCATTAATACGTAATCTGCAGTAATGCCATTTATGTCAAGTCATCAGCGCATCAGAAGTGGGTGGAGCCTAAAATAAAATAAATAAATAAAAAACATAAACTAGGTGCAGGAGCTTGTATTTGTATCCAATATTGAGAATGGAATGCAGACCCACAGTCTAATTGATTAATAGATTGTAGGTGGAATATTTCAAAGCCATTCATGAATTCCAATAGCGCAAGACATGCTGAGCTGAATGGGGGACATACTATGAATAAACAAATGGAAATAAAATTGATATCTATGATGACATATTGAAATGTAGAAACAGTAATACTGCTATGTGTTAATGGTGCAAGGTTGCTATTTCAAGCAAGCAGTAAAACTAAATGACTATACCTATTATGGCATGCGTCAAATCAATGTAAATGGAGGTGTTCGCTGCATGGATGAATCAAATATATTTGAGATCCTAAGCCTGGAGCAGAATGCTAATGATAATATTTACCTTTGAAAAACAGATTTATTCATGTATTTGTGTATTGTATTCAGCATCAATTCTTAAATTTCAACATGTTATAAAATCTAGATATACATTCCATTGCATAATAGAGAAGTAATAATAATAATAATCTTTATTTATATAGAACTTTTCAAAACAGAGCTACAAAGTTCTCTACACAGAAATGAAAATAATAACAAGGAGATAAAATACAGTAGACTAATAGAAAGAAAAGCACAAATGAATACATATTAAAATAGAGGATGAAAAGCAATCTAAAAGCAGCATAAAACAAAAACTATAAGAAATAAACTAATCAAAGACTAAAGGAATGCCTTCTGATAAAAGTACATTTTAAGAAGCGATTGTAAGGAAGACACAAAGTTTGCCATTCTGGTATACTATATGTTCTATTCATCATGTATTGCATTTTTTGAATGAACGGATTGATAGGAGAGGATTGGCAACCACATGACTTGTTGGAAAAAGGAGTAAAGGTTTTTTCTTTGTTTGAATACTTACATACTGTACAACATGAGCAGACAAGGGAGCCATTAAATAAGAGCCCTGTCATTACGGTGCTAACAATGAATGTTTCCCTGCACAGGGTAAAGAGCTGCAAGCAGTACAATAACTCAAGCATGTAATTGCTTGGACCTCTCAGATAAGCATTTATCTTAAGATATAAATAGCTTCCAGGCACCTTGCCACAGAAATCCAATGACCAGGTAATCATTTTTGAGTAGAATGGTCCCTGAACTGTGGGAAAACCCTTGTTCGCTAAAAATAGACACTATTAGTTTGTAATGTTTAAAATGATTATTTTATGAATGAGTAACTGGCTGAAAATTGCCGAAAACTCTGATTGTAGCCTTAAGGCCTGATATCCTTAGACGTGTTTTTCTATTTTAATTATAAACAATCTGAATATACTCATTGACAAGACCCAACAGCCTACAGTGTCACACAGGAACGTAATATCTATAGCTCACTTTTAATTAATTACATTGTAAGATATTTGGACATTTGTCAAATATACAGTGCTGAAAGCCAATATTCCTCAAGGGCGTATAGGACAGAGCTGAAGATATGCTTCCTGGCAGATGTTATGAAGAGGTCACATGAGTCTGGCTGCAGACCAGCTCTTTGGAGGAGTGCACAGGGCGCCTTTGAGATGAGTCAGACAGTTGGTGCGGTCAGTGTATTCCGGTGTGTCAGTGTTGAACCTGCAGTTTGAACTTGTTCAGATCTTCACCAGTCTGCACAGAGAATATATTGGCATTATTCATTCTCCTTTATCATTGAGTTGTTTGAACAAATACATCGTTTTCTGTCATGCCTTTTTAAAACCACCTGAGTGTTTTTTTTTCCACACAAAGCATTAGCCGCATTCCTGGTGGTTTATGTAGGGAACACATTTTTTTTTTAGTGGTATGAAGGGCCTGCATGGGTTCCTGACTGTGGTGAAGAATGTCATGGAGCCAGGGTTTAAACAGAGTCAGACAGAGACAGAGGGGGTGCATTCTAATCACTCATTTTCTTATCTCCTTGCTTCCTTTCCTTGCGTCCTTTCCTTGTATGGAAAGCCAAATGGGTGAAAAATACATGAAATTGATGTCTGGAATCATGTGTTGTCAAAATGGGCTTGTTACAATCACTTATTTTTGTCTCCTTAAAGATGGTGGACCATGATTGATTTCTGGGCCAGTCAATGGCCTAGGAGACAAGGATGAATAAAATAAAATGTAGGCGGGTCAATTTCACATATTTTTTGGCCTTCCATACTAGGAAATGATGCAAAGAAAGGAAGCCAGGAGGTAAAAAATGATTGGAACGCACCCAAGGTTTCATCTAGCATAGGGATGTTAACAGTAATTGATTCAGTGTTAATCGTTAATAAGAATGTTGGTTGATTAATTCTATTGATTAAATAGTTACATTTCAGTATACCATTTCACGAAGGCTGGTGATTAGATTTTAGATTAGAAAGATGCTGCTCCAAATTAGGAAAAGAAAGATTTTTTTCAGACAGGGTCTGGCAACCAAAGGGTTTGCTTAGTATAATCGATATTACCCCATCTTTCCACTAAAACACATACAATAACATCAGAATTTAAAATCTGTTTCATTCTCTTTGTTTGCCCATAGTCTAGAAATTCGATGACGTGATCTGCCAGCTTAGAGCTCTGACATTTGTTGCTACCTTTAGGCTATTGCCAATTCTTTTTCAACCAAGCCCACTGCCCTATATGTGAAAGCTGTGACAGATGGGGCCATAAAGGAGTCAGTCATTGTAACAGGATACAAGAGAAATGGGGCCCATGGGTGTCAGCCATTTTTTTTCTGTGGACGTTGGTACTGCGCATTATGATAAGCAGTAAAAAACAAACGAGGGGAATCAATGCATCTATTACTTTTTCAAACATTAAAAGTAACTTGTGCATTATCTAAAATAGTTCTCTAGATTTTTGGTGCTGGAATCAAAATAATGTGCTGCTTGGTTTCACATGACTCAGAGGTAAGGGTCAAGTAAGGGCTTTCTCTCTTGTTTCCTGTTTCCTGTCAAAAGAAATCCTGTAAATATGAAACTGTTGGCTCCCTTTTTATGAGTTTTCTAAGAATACATTTTTCTAAAAATAAAAAATGGAAAGTAACACATATCAGATATTAACATATCAGACATACAGGGCCTAATTGTACTTGTATGAAGCTGCATACTGTCATTAAAACAAGGATTCACAAATCTGAAACGTGTAAAAATGTAACTCTAGCATTAACATTTGCTGCTTGTCGAGAAAGGGGATCAAGGGGTTAATAACAGGATTCAATCACAGCTGCAGTTCGCAGTACTTAAATCTATCTGTCAATACATCCGATATGCCCTTGCTTCTGTGGCCATAAATGGTTGATATTGATTGTACATGTCAATAAGGGCTTGTTTCCACCGATATTATACTAATGCACTTAGGGCAGATTTCCCTGCCGCATAGGCCGGGTAATAAAGTGCAGCAGCGCTGCTAAATTATTCACAAGTCCTCCGACAGCCGAGCTCTCTATTAGAGAGCAGCGGTGATGATGTCACACAACCCCGTGGAGCCAGAGTTGGCCCCCCTGGGACTCCGTGATTGAGCCAGTTGGAGGCTGCAGCGGGGCACGACAGCATCCGGGCCGGCATGCTTACCGAGAGGCGGGGCAGCGAGCGGAGAGGGCAGGAGAAAGCTCTGTCTGTCATTCATCCACTAGATGGTACCCCAAGCACTGACATGTTTCAGTCACGTACTGTTCGGAAGAAAAGGAAAGGCCTTTTTGTCTGATCCCGCAAGACCTTCGCGTTTTGCCCAGGATCTATGTTCAGCGAGGTCGGCGTGGCAAAAAAGCTGCTTAAAAAGTTGGAGCTGCTTAAAGAACCATAACTGCACCCAAAGGAGCTCTCGCTGTGCTGTACGTGGCCGCTCTCCCTGTCTGTTTCCAGTAGTTACCACCCGCAGCCCACATTAACTGCAGTGGCACGTCCCCCGTTTCAAGTTGTGCTGCTGATACAGTATGCACTCCCAACCTCTAACTCCTGCCCCTCCGCTGCTGGCCTCCATCCAGCACCCTAAAACTCACCATCCAGCTGATCCGCAAAGAATCCAGCTGTTTTACTCTCTGACTAATCCACCCCTTCCCCTCTCTCGGTCTACTCAGTCTACATTAACCTCTGCAGCCTTGATCTGTCAGTAATAATCAATGTATAAAGATACATGAAGCCAATAAAAAGGAAAACCTTGCAAGCTTTGCTTCAACATTTAACAAATTTAGCAGCAAACTCTTAGAAGTCAATATATCTGCAAATGTAATATGACCAAATGGCCGACACTCGATACAATGACTGGAACTTCAGTTCACTCAATTGGCTAGGAGTAGAGAACAAGTCCGCCCACGTTGATGGCTGGGCCTACAGCATCTCTCTCTCCTTTGTAAGTAAAAATTGAGCAGTATTCAAGTATGCATTTTAAATTGCTGTTCTGTACCAATATATTTGCCACATACTGTGTGTGTGTTTTTAAGCGAGCATTTACTCTGACTTTATCTCCATGGCTGGAACTCATCACAGAAAAAGCACTGCAAAAATACACTGTGTATATACACAATGTACACCATTTTCAGACCCTATATCAGCTGTACAGCCATACTTACTGAAGTATACGCGGATGTGTCAGCAACAGTTTATTCAAAAAATATAGATCTATTTATTATGTTTAATGATTTGAAGAGAGGTGATGAAAAGGCACAGTCAGTTCCTGAATTCTGCCAGTTGTCCTGAAGGTCTACCTAATGTTCAGCTAATCAGTGGAATTACAACAACTTCAATAAACTGAGACTAATTAAAAAGGGAAAGCAATTTTAAAAATTAATTGAGCCAAAGGCTGTAAAGTTAACTAAAGGTGCACATGGACTGAGAACAAAATGAACTTTATCGACAAGGTTTAAATTGGCACGGAGCCCAGTGATTCTTTTCTTAACACCAACAAAAATGAGATTAGTGTGGGATTAGGAAGAGTTCATGCTATGGGTTCAAATCTTGTGTGATATTGCAGTTTTATCCATGTGCAAAATGTTTAACCCCAGGAAATATCCATGTATGTGAGCAATTAATATGGAAAACATTCTAATTGATCATAAGTATGGGTAATAAGCAAATAAATAATTTAAATAATCCGATGAATAGATTTAGACTCCTTTTTAAATGCTGAGGGTGAAACTTTTTGAAAGTGGATAGCTGTTGACTGAAATAATTTTAGCAGCCACCAAGTGACATCCTTTTTCTAATATTATTATATATTTAAAACAGAGTGAGTGCAGAAATGTGTAGGTGTATGTAACTGCTTCTCTGTGTTATTCTCTATTCTCCAGTATTGTGTCAATACTAATGTTCATGCCTACTCTGCAGCTACTGTGTCTGATAAATGAATGAATACCAATGTAAATACAATGCAATGCATGTGATAAGAAGTTGGCATTGCATGCCTCAGAGGAGAGGATCTGCTTATCTGCACTCTCAGAGCTGTGGCAGATGTTGCAGCGATGAGCACTATTTTATATACAGTACATCATAAATCAGGATTGGGAATTCCAATTTGGGAAAAACAAGGGGAAAAGCATTTTTAAATATACTGTTTGTAGGGTTGAACTGGTCACTTCACTCGCAAAGACATGTCTGGGTGTGTTTTTTCCTTCATCTTTTGAGGTATGAAGCAGTTCCAGCTGTATTATTACACCAGTGAGGAGCAAATTGACGTACAGGAAGGAAACATTGAAACAAAAAGTAATGTGGGTAAATGTTAGCCAGAACATCATTAATATATTGAATCAGGAACAATACTCTTTATCTAACAAATGCAAATGTTTTTACGAGTGTGGAAAATATGCAAAAAGCACAAAAGTGCATGGTTCAAAAATAGTTCTATTGTTTATCAGAGAGGGAGACATAGTCTTTTTCATGGAAAAAAATTCCAATAATTCCCAAACCCCAGAAAGGGTATTGCATGAATGGTGTTCATATGTGACTCCTTGCTGGTTCTCTTTTCCCTCGTTTCTGGGAAGTGATGATGAACGTATGCTCAGTGAACGCACCATGGAAAATCAACATATAATCTTTGGCAGCGAGAACCAGAGCAGTGCGATGCCAAGGGCCCAGTGCTGAGCTTGGAGCATCGGAAACGCTGTAAAGTTCCTCCTTGTTCCTCGCTCCCTAAATGCCTGGCTCAGATGATCAGCCAAGCGGCTACTGCCCAAAAAGCTTTTTGCCTTTTTTATTTTGAGGGGCTTGGCCCTCCTCTGCTTTTTCCATTCAAGCCCTATACCTACCTATACAAAATTCTACCAAAGGCCTCAAACTGATTCTCCTGGTCTCTGCGTCTGATGAGCGTATTCGGGTACAGCAGACATTCTGCCAGAGTACATTGCTCTTTCCTTATGCTGCTCCTGATGAGTGGAGGGTTGGATTAATGAGAAGCCATCCGATGGCTGAGCCCACGTGCCCATTGTGTAGCTCCAAAGACGCCAGGAGCTAATAACCAGGGAGTCTAATGGAGGGTAACCCACTTATCTGGAAGTATGACCACCGGCTTAATTATTGGTGAATGGGTTTGAAAATCCAGCATAATTCTATTTAGGCCAAAATTATACATGGAGTGGGTCACTCTCGATAAGTAAAGCTATTAATTTTTTGTCTGCAGACAAAGGGTTAAGACAAAGATGCATTCCTGTTACAAATGACAGCAGCACATTGATGTAGTACACATCCTTGTCACCGGTAGTGAGCACATATCTCACTTTTTCATGCAGTTACTTGAACCAGACTAATCATAGATGAGAAAAATGTTAACTGTATATCAATCTAACTGAAAGATATATATATATATATATAAAATATATATTTTTTATATATTTTATATATATTATATATATAATATATATAAAAACAAACCTCTGGTGTTGCACGTATTTACTGTTATTGTTTGGTATTCTATGATGTTTCAAATAAATGTCAATTTGTAAAACTGTTCCTAAATAACAATGACACTGGACACTGGAAGCAACTTAGACAATGATGCATATTTCAAATGTATGAATATGTTCTCTGTGATGGAAATAAATTGTTCAGAGGCTGGATTAGCACTCAAAAGGCAGAGATGCAAGTGTTGAAGTGGCTCTTGTAGACCAGATCCTGGGCTGTAATTACATGTAACTGAAAAGATTTTGGCTTGTGTTTAGCTGTTAGCCACTATGAAGAAAAATACATTTATGTCAATATATGGTAATACAAAGCATATAATACTACATTTGCATAAAACCCACGTATTCTGTGAACTGCAGGAGAGACATAATTCAATTTTGTTCTGTAATATGAATAGTGTAGTTTGACATGCTTTAAAATCTAAAACTCACAGTGTAAATATTCATAAATACATAACAGCTTGATTACTGATGCACAATAAATTACCAAAAATCTGACCTAAATCATATTGGTTCATTTAAAACAGAAATTACTTTTCAAGGAAAACAAAGTGGCATAATAACATGAATTTATGTGTCTCGTGTTTGAAAATGTACATTTGAGCAACAAAAGTCTCCCTCTCATCAAGTTCTCGGTTTCAATATCTGTTTTGAAAGGATAATTGTGTATACAGAAAATAATGTGAATATGAATAATATGTATTTCCAGCTACTGGTTTGGTTTAGTTTTTTCAGAACAACTGAGTTCAACAATTAATCAGAATTCTGTACGTCTGCAGAGCCCAACTTAGATACAACAATGGTTCGGAAAGAAAGGATATGTATTTACTGGCTATGCCAATGAATACATGAATAAACTAAGTGAAAACAATAATTTACATAATATGATGGAACAATATTATACAATTCTTAATATTTTGTTGGTCAGGCAAGGTTCTTTGGGGCGCACACCAAAGTCTGTTGATTCCCTTAGTGGTGCCCTTAGAGCCCCCCAGAGCCCCCCGTCAGAGCACAGGAATCCCACGTGTGTTTACTTGAACCTGGCTGGTGGATTATTTTTGGGCACACAAACATTTGATTGGCCAGTAGTATTGGAGCAGTCAATAAACATGGATAGATAAACCATTGATTACTGCTTTAATGTTTAAGCCTGTAAAATCGGATTCCCTATTTTCCTCCAAAAAGGGGGTGTTCCTTGCCCCAAGGTGATGCCTAATTGGTCAAGCTGAGAGGAATGGGACAGGCACTTAATTGTGCCTTGGTTGATCAGCGGAGGGTTCCTGTGTATAGGTAAACATTTTTACAATATTCTACAAGAATTCAAGGGAGGCGTAATTACATGCCATCAGAATTTGCATACCTCATTTGTAGATAGGATTGTGATATGGATTCAGGGGCTATTTTTCTCTAAACTTTCTGTCATATTTGTTCTAAATATTGCATATTCCATTTTAATTATTGAGTCTTATGATATTCTCTATAGGAGAGGTCCTTGCATAAGCCCTCTCAGGTGTTTAAACCGTACTGCACATTTTCTATTAATCAATGTATGGTTCAACAAAGCATGAATTTATATTTGTGTGCTAATAAATAAAATAAATAAATCATAAATAAATACAAAACTGAAATTTTTTCCATAAATATCTAATTTCCAGAAGGCATGTTAACATTATATGGATCATGGGTTCAAGTTTTTAAAAGTTACCATGGCATTTGTGTTACACACATGCGATATGACAGAGCAAAAAAGATTAGATCAGTGAAAAGAAAATAACTTTAGGTTGTTGTTATTAGGTTGTCCCAATAATCAATCAAGAAGGGAAACCACAGAATCAAAGACCCCTCAGCACAGGACTGCAACTGTTGACAAATCAAGAAGACACTTGACTGCTGATCATTAAACTAGCAGCCCTTGTAGGAACCATTGATTAAGTTCCATACTTACTGTAAGAAGGAAACCCACAGCCCACCAGGCAGACTCCTTATACAGGGTCTCCAGGGTCTCAAATTTGCTGGTACAGCTGTGAGAATAGAGATTCTGAACCTGTGCTGGCCTGGAGTTTACATCCTTCCTTCAGTCTGGATTCCTGGACCTTTTTCACCATGCACTCTGCTTAACGAGCATAGAGTTCCTGACATTTAGCACTGGCTACATGGGGTTGCTACGCAGCCCAGCATAACACTGGTCTACACATGAGAAAAAGAGCACACTCAAAGCTTGATCTGGCTGCAGTTCCTCTATTTCTAGTTTTATAGGGTATCATTTTTCAACACAATAAGTGTTTTGCCTTCAGTGAGCAGACACATTGTGACAAAGAACACGCACAGCTTGACTTAGCTGTGATTCCTGATTCACATTTGTGTGTTTTTGCAGTCTCAATTATGACAAATGACACCTTCCATCAGGGAGCTGGCTGGTCTTATAAACACAGTAAATGGATAAGATTTAAGTAATGCTAGGCAGAAATGAAGGCTTGCTTGTTTCAGCAATACACAAATAAGCTTTCATCAAAAGTGTTGCCTTGATCCCCACGCCAGTTTTTTGATCTAGAAAATCACTCAGAATAAAGTAAGAAATCTCTGCTGCCTTCTTATCTGAGCCAATAAAATCTTTAAGAGATTTTTATTATCATTATTAAGAGCTACTGAGCTATACACTATATAACCTAAGGTATTTGGACACCCCTTGGTCTGGGGCTGTTTTTCATGGTTTGGGCTAGGCACCTTAGTTCCAGTGAAGGCAAATCTTAATGCTACAATCACATCACATTCTAGATTATTCTGTGCTTCCCCAACAGTTTGGGGAAGGCCCTTTCCTGTTTCAGCATGACAATTCCCCTGGGCACACAGCGAGGTCCATATAGAAATGATTTTGTCAAGAGTGGTGTTGAAGTACTTGACTGGTCTGTACAGAGCCCTGACCTCAATCCCATCCAACACTTTTGGGATCAATTAGAAAGCCAACTGTGAGCCAGGCCTAATCACCCAATAAATGCCTGACCTCACCAATGCTCTTCTGGCTGAATGGAAGCAAATCCCGGTAGCAATGCTCCAACATCTAGTATAAAGCCTTCCCAGAAGGGTGGAGGTGGTTATAGCAGCAAAGGATGGACCAACTCCATATTAATATTAATAATTTTGGATGAGATGTGGGATGTCAGGTGTCCACATACTTTTGGCCATATAGTGCATCTTAATTTTGCAAGCTAAAGATAAAATGTTCAAATATGAAACTCCAAATGAATGAATACAAGGTACATTAAAGTTTTATGCTGGCAATCCAAAAACTCAAAACATATGCCAGAGTGTTTTTAAAAATGCCATTATTGATTTATCTTATACTTATGAAAGCACTTTAATTCTCAGACCCATTTCTGGCCATTTATACAAAAGAAAATAAGGAACTTCTGTTCTTCCATTAATTAGTGACTCGGGTTTGAGATCAATAGGTCTGTTGTAATGACAAGTTATAGATTTCTCTTTATTACTAAACATTATGTCATGAGTGGAGTTCAATGTGAAGTTTCTTTAATAAAATAATCAGTCTTGGTAAGAAGTTATTAACATTTAGTCCTTTGTACAACTCAAATTTTTTATTGGAAAGAAACTGCATTCACCTTCAGCTAAATACAGAACTACCACATGCAGACATACTAATTGTCCGTAATGCGAAGTCCTAAAGCCAAAGACATGAGGCCATTGTATTCCTATTGGAACTGATTTGATTTATTGCATGTTCAAGGATTAAAAACAAATTTTGAGAGAGAGAGAGTGAGAGAGAGAGAGAATTGTGAAGGGGATACATGTCCAAGAAATTATATTTGCTGATCTGTTTCTTCTCAAAGTAAAATATGATTTAAAGCTCAGATTTAAGCTTCTTGAGTTTTTCCAACAAACTTGGTTAATTTACTTCAGGCCAGCACATTTACAGGGCATCTATGTTACAAATTTCACATGTCAAATAATAATAGCAACTAGTGATTTCCAACACTTCATCATGCACGTCACTCTCCTTTTCATAAAGCCACATTTTAAAGCAATGAACAATCAAGTTCCCAGAGGAAATTGAGAAACTGACAGTTTTCATACCCGTAATAAAAATGTAACACTAACTGAACTTCACCCCAAGAAAAAAAATCCATTGAGAAGGCCGGCAGGCCCATTCACTGTGAAGTGGCGAAGTTATAAATAAAATGTTAATAAAAAAATAAGAAAATATAGATTCCTATTTTCTGCAATCATGTATTTGTTGGTAAAGGAAGCCCCTTTAATTATTGAACCATTTTGTACTTATATTACCATGTTATTATAAGATAAGTAGCCATACTGCAGAAGCGGTTTTATGGAACGCATTACAAATATGTTTCAAAAGCATCAAAGACTCAGTAAAGGCTGCCCTTCAGACAAATTGTGCTGAACAACTACTCACATAAATATATCACCAGTGCACCCTTTTTTCTTAATGAGGTTTCAAACCTTTTGGTTAGCCTAAGGTTTGGCCTATGTCCCTGACTTTCTTCATATTTCGCAGGCCCATAATGGCTTCCCTGGCTTTCATTGGCATACATCTGGTCCTTATGCTGACAAATGCCGATAACAGACCCCAAAGGCAATCAAAAGCCTAGAATCAAGACAAAATACTGAAAGCTCTCTTATACTTGCACTAAAGGAGCAAGTGAATACACAGAAAACTCCTGTGAAGCCATTTGTCCTAAACAATATTGCACTCTTTATTTTTACACGGTGAAACTGAAATGCACTAAAATAGCCTTTCAAGGCATACTATGCTGGATTTTTAACTTGAATATGTTATACAATAACCACGCTATCTGTGATGCCCTGGCAACCTCTGTCTATATGCACTGTTGCCAAATTTATGCGCCTTTACCTATATTTGTTATTCAAAAATGTGTTTGTGATATATCTGGGTGTGGTGCTCTTTTCTGTGTGGGAGGGGTGGGTGTGGCCTAGAGAGTCTGACATGTATAAAAATGCTGAGTTGGCCCAGTTGACCTTGATTTTGGATCAAAGGGACAAGAGGAAAAGGACTTTGAAAAAAGGTTCTTTATTTGGGCACAGATGATAGGAGCTTCAGTCACAACTACTCAACTGGCTAGTGTTTCAATAGGAACAGAGAATAAAGTAACATTTGCATTTAGATTTATGGGAAAGACATCAGGGAATAGGGTCGAAAATGTTGCTCAAAAGTGTACATTCGATGACCATGATGCTTGTGCATTAGTGTGATATGTAAGGGAAAACAGTGAATGTCAATGCAGGAGATGATCAGACTGTCAGCAAGAACAGTCTGTCGAAAACTATATTGAGATAAACATTATAGTAGGGTTGCAGTGCATTAAAACCGCATTACAAAGACGAACCATAGGCGCTGGTCCACAGAGATGTGGAAAAAGGTGATATGGTCAGATGAGTCATCCTTCACCATATTCTCAACAAGTGGGAGAATGCATGTGTGGTGTGCAACAAGAGAATGGTACAGGCTTGAATGCTGGACCCCTACAGTGAGGGAATCTGGTGGCTCTGTATATATACTGTATGATTATGATCATATATATGATTTGGATGTGAATGTCTTTATATTTATATATAGATAATCTGGAACATTCCTTGAAAGTTTTCATCCCTGGTCCCCGAGAGCCATCGGTTTTCATTGTTATTCATCACTTAATTATTCAGTAAAAACAAAAAGCAGTAGACCCTGCAGCCATCTCAGTTCAGGACTGAGAACTCCTGGTATAAACAACTGAGTTGAATTCCTAGATTACAGTGGGATGCAAAAAGCACCAAAGAAGCAACATGTTATGACACTGATAATAAATAGGTTATTAAACATAAAAGTACCATAGTTATTCGTGTTCTGTTGAACTTTGTGTTAAACAGTTAGACAATACCCAAAAGAAGTGATTCTTATTCAGTATCACCAAAAGAGATCCCTATTTTCCATTTGTATTCATTTCATCAGCAGTTGTTCTCTATTTTACCCCGTGTAGCCCATCTTTGAGTTTTATTTATTATCATTCAACCCTTTGAGATAGCCTGTCTGTTTTTTTTCTCACATTAGCCACTTCAGACAGGACATAGTGCCTCACTTTTTCTCATCTCTGTTTAATTGGGAATAATTTAATAACAATGGCAAATACCTCATCTTGTCTCTCTGAGCTCTGACCCAAATACAGTCATCAAGCATTTGAGAAGCAAGGCAGAGACAGGGTCTCACATTTGCTTCAGTGAGATTAATTTAAACTTCCAATCCCTACTGGTTTCTCTCCCCCTAGAGCACACCATGTGAAACAGGTGTCCTTGGAAGTTGTTATGGATTTTATATATTTTTTGCCATCCTTGCTCAATACCATGTAATTATCTGACTGCTACTTACAAGTGTCAAGTGTCCTCATTGAAATCAGAAAATCCTGGCAAATTGGTTGATTTAGGTTACTATAAATGAAACTCTCATTTTTTGCCTAATTTAAAATAGCTAATTACCATGATTCACCACTCATGCAGTGCATGTGGGCTTGGAATGTTGTACCTGAAACACTCACGCTCACATACCTGGGACAAACTCATCCATGAGCCAGCGACTATTTTAGATGCTAATGGCCACACAGTACTGGAAGAGAGCAAATAATATCCTTTGAGAGGACAGGGTTATCTGTCACTGATGACATACTCTGTGGGCAACTGGTATGTTGTTGACCTAATACACCAGTGAAATGAGGATACCAGCCCCATACCCCCCCAGATAAAACAAAATAATTTGTATCCCACTTCTGTGGACCCATGGTCATGATTTGCTAATGACATGACTGTAAGTATAGGGCCCAGCCTGCATTCATAGAAAAAGGCTTTATGGGCAGATAAATTATTTGCAATTAAGTGATTTTAACACAGCTTTACAAAGTCAGATTTTTCAACAATGGACTAGTGGGAATCCAGGGTGAAAAACTAATTTTTTATGTGTTTATGGATGTCTTAATTTATTTATTGTCAATATAAAAATAGGGCCTGATTTAAGACGACCTGACAAATATGCAAATGGTGAGTTAGAAAATAATTTTCAATGAAGAACAACATTTCATTTAATCCTGTTGTGTGCATGAGATTAATTTTCATGCTGACTCAAAGGAATCCATCCTGGTGAAAAATTATGTCATTTGAAATTACAGACTGAATGTCATGAATGTGCAGTGTAATTGCTTTTATGATTGTGTAAAATAAATAGAAAGTTGGGTCTGAATTAATCTTGAAGATATATTATGTTTGGTTGAACATGTTAGTCTGAGGAACTGGATGAACTCAGATACAGATAAACTAATCTATACTGATTTACTGAAGACAAATAGACTAAAAACATATAAAAAAATGTCTGGGATAATAATTTAATCTTTAAATTATGTTTTTTTTTTAAACTGGGAACAAACTTATATAAAAACAAAACAACACTGCTCACATAATTTAATAATAATACCTTTTTAAATCATGCTCAACCAGCAAGCAAGGACCTCCGTTGGTGTAAGATGTTAGTCTGTCCAGCATTTTGCAATTCAACATTACAATGGTCTGCTATTGGACCATTGACCAGATTTTAAAATGATCATCTCTCTTAATAATAATAATCTTAACTGCCTTCCCTCAACATTCTGCTAGCAGGCCGCCAAAGGGCCGATTTGAAAAACTCATATGGAGTAATAATTGTGCCGATGCGAGCCACTAGCCAGCTGTATGCCTGGTAGCCGGGCATAACCACGCATTTCCTATAGTTTCCTATATGCAATATTGCCATAAAGCATTAGATATGGTCCAGATTTGTTCAAACATTAAACATACAGAGGATGTCTACCGCATTTTCCTTGCAATGTTGCACGTTTAGATTTTACTGGACACAAAAGCCACAGAAAAATAAAATGTTTCCAGATGTCAAGTATTTCCTGGTGAGGTACCCCTTCAAAAATAAGAGGTGTTTCCTTTTTACTCAGTGAAATTGGTCTTGTAAACCAGACATAATTGGCCTAAACTGTAGCCTCCAGGCCAATGCAATTTGCCATCTTTACACCCCACCAGGATCATTATATACAGATATGCTATGTCTTGCTGAGTAGGTATTCTAATTTATACTTTCACCTAGTAGCCTTCTAACCTTAAAATGTTTTCATTTGCAACTATTTGCTGTCACACAAGGAAATATGTTTTAAAAAACCACAAAGAATAAAAATAGCATTTTTAAAAATTTGGGAACAATTTGAGAAATGACACCAATATGATGAGGAATCCATTGACATACTTTCCAATTCACACCACTCCTTTGTAGAGTGCAGATCCTTAAATGTAAAAGGCAGTCTTACCTTCCTTAAAGGAACCTAGCTTCCTTCATTAGTTAGCTCACTCTGCAATTGATCAGTCTTCCGCATTGAAAAAATAGTTAAAATTAGAGGCTTGCAAAAAATTTTATTTACCAATATTCAGCTGGCTTGAGAAAAGTCATACATCAATTGATGTACATGCATTTGAAAATGTTCCTTTATAATCCAGTGTTTAATGTGTTGTCCATGTTTTGTTTATCAGATATTGAAAATATAATTTGGCATTTACAGACACAATGCCACAATACTATTAAATATTCAATAAAGACAATAATGTCTTGCATGGCTTTTGCATTTAAATTCTTAGACCAATTTAGATTAGCTCCAATTAAACAAATATTGTATTTCACCATCACACCTTGATAAATAGCACTCAATCTCCAGTCACACTGAATATGAAAGCTATTTAAATGCAAGCGCAATATTTCTGGCTACAAAAACTAAACAGCAACTGGTTCCTTTCAGTGGGCCTTAAATTGGCCCATTTCCCTTCTCGAGCAATTTTTCTAATGACCTGTAATTTTAAACATAGACCATGTGACCAGACCTCTACTGAAACCACAGCATCTTTCAGGCCTGCCGATCCTCCAGCAACAGAATATGCATTTCCCAAATGCATATTCTGTTATGTAAAATCACTGTTAAAAAAAAAAGTTAACAGTGATTTTACATTTAATTGTGAGCTATCCGTGGAACTGTGGAGTGCTATATCTGACATGCAGTTAGGGGGTGGCAGGGCCCAATAGTATGATTGGGCAGAAGAAAGGGCTGAGGTGCTGTTTGACACAGCTGGATAATGCAGCCATTTAGACAACTTCAATGGACAGCTAACCTTTCCCCTGCTGTTCCCTTGCTATTTATAGCACCGCACTTAGAGGACAGACATAAATTGCAAGCACACGTTCACTCTATGAACCTCCCTGCACTCTCTAGCAAAGAACACATGCCTTTTTCCAAAGCCTTTCAAGCAGTTATAGGAGGCATAAACTATGATTTATGGTGAAAAAAGGAAGAGAGACTGGAACAATAACACAAAGGACTGGTATTCACTAGAATGGGAATGGGGATTATTACCAGACAAGTGAGTGTTAAAATGAACACAGTAATACACCATACCATCAAAAGGTTGGCTATGGCATACTTAAAGATGGGAATTCTTTGATAACAACATGAAAGGCCGACTCACAGGAATTCATGCATGCAATTAATTTATTAGACCACTATCTATGTGCACACTATGTTTCTGTGTCAGTGCTTTGTGTCCAAAAGAATAACCATCCATTGCATGGAGCACATAAATATCAACAGTGTGACAGCTGTAATTGTTTTCTGCAATAATTTCTGGGTAACATTATACTATTTGCACTGACTGTATTTGAGCCCTTTTTAGGCATTAATTCAAATGAGTTGTCTGTCAACAATATAGAGTTAGGTATGCCCTTACCTTTATGAGCCATAAAACATAAAAAAGGAACATGAACTCAGTAGTTGGTCCTTAAAATTATATTAGCTACAGTGCGCAATTAGACTAGACTATATTAGGTGATATTAGACTAACTTGCAAATTTTTTGCAAATCATTTAAAAAAAAGTATTGTTTGTTGGTGAAGTGTTATAAAAGGTCAAATCCTACTGCTACATTATGAACACCTAATTCCGCTATGGTCATTACATTAAATACTCACCAGCTGTTCAGATGGCATGGAGATTACCTTGTGTTGCATTCCATGAGAATTTCCACAAAACACTCTGTATCATCTAAGTTGAGTGCAACATAGTATGTGAATTCCGTTTCAAGGCAGTAGCAGACTCATTTTGCTATGAACCCTTAATCACATAAATAGCCATAAATAATCCCGACAGGTAATAATAGTCTTGGCATATCTCACATCCAGACTAATGAAAGTCTTGAGAGGTGGAGGAAGGCCTTAGCAGGATAAGGAATGAGAATCTGCAGATCACAGAGTACTTTGGTCAAATGTGACTTCTTGCCAAGTGTTCAATTTCAAAGGGCACAGCAAAAGTTTCAAATATCGTACTGTGATCAATGGTTTTGGGTGATGTCGTCCTAGAAACATACAGAATACATCATACTTGCCACAGTGGGCAAACTGGAAGAATGCAGTGGGATCCTGTCTGGCCGACAGATCTCATCTAACAGAGCAATCACAGGGCTACATTTAGACCATCACATGTGCACAGTTTGGAAACCATGGCTGACTACTCAGGAGGGAAGCACGTAGGCTTAACATGAATACAATTTGGATACTTTGGTGTGTATGAAAGGATAGGAATGGACATCCATCCACATGATGGATATGTGGAATGTTATGGCAACCCAAAATGATGATGAAGCCATGGAGGAACGGGAGGGAGACATAGAGGTAAAATAAGAATAAGTGCATATTTCAGCCCTGTTTTTCTTACTGTCATCAAGTGTAGAACGGTATGTGCAGTAGTAAAAGAACAATCTCAAGTGTGTTTATTTTATCTCCAGTGGAATGCCATAGATTCAGTGTTGCTAAACTGTTCATATCTGCAGAGGAGGAGTCCTACTTTATTTTAGTTATTTTGTTATTATTGTTATTTTGTTTCTCTCAAACAGTTTGATGCATTGACTGTGCGATTGCTGAATCTGCACAAACCAAATCCAAATCCAAGCATCAAGGTTTTTTTAAATGTGAATAATCATTCTTCTCATCCTCTGCGATGCTCCAGCCTGCTAAATGATATTTTCAGAAAGTAGCTTTGCATTTTCTAAAGCTTCTCATGTAGGAGTCTCTCCCAAAGCAGTAGAATTTCTGCAAGCCCAACAACAGTTGGATCACACCCTCAGTGCTTAAAATTTAAACAAAAATAAACACTTTGGTTAAATAGTCCAAATACTCCAAGAAAAATGGTCCTTTCTCCCTCCAGTGCAACAGTTGTTTCCAGATGTTGCTCAACAAAAAATGCACACCATCTATAAGGGGTCCATTTAACAGTTTAAATCTTATCTACACCATCGATATGCCTATGAGGCATGTACAGTAAACGTTAAAATTGCATTCAGGGTTTGCAATATGCCTTTGGCAAGTGCAAAACCATTGTAATTAAATCCAGAACTCAGGCTGCCGTTGCAGACAGTATTGAAATGGCAAATTGCAGTTTGCGTGCAAAATGTGACACCAGTTTCAACAGCCATCATACATTCAAGGACAAGGGTTGAGAAAGGGGCACTGAATCCGACCACTATGCTTTGAATAACAGGTTTCAGCCAATATTAGATGCAGTGAACTGAGAATGTGCACTTTAACCGAAGGTGAATTGTCTGATTACAAGTCTAAAATTGTGAAGTACAAAGTCAAATCATGAAAAAATATGTCTTTGTCTTAAACATGATGAAACACACTGTATCTGAGATTCTTTCATTTCATCAACATTTTCTCTATCTCTGAAATGAATGAAATATGTCATCCATATGTTTAACTTTCTCATATGGAGCAAAACTGTTATATTTAATTCCTGCTGGTAACTTCAAGTTGAATTTGCATTGTGTTTTAACATACATTGATGATATTACATTATTATATCATTTTCTCCTGTAGTTCATTCCATTCCTTCATGAGAGACGCTACCTGCAGTTAAACTAAGTCAATGAAATGTAGAGTGAACACATAGAGTGCCATATCACTAAGGACGCAACTAAATATGTGCATAAATTATTTGCCTATGTCTGAAAGAACAAACATTAATTGTAATGCAAAGAGATTTGAAATCAGGTCAGATTTCACATTAGCATCACATTAGCTCTTCATTTAGATTTTGGACAGAATGCTTTACATTGTGTGCTGCTAAGTAACAGATTATATGCTCGATCTGTGAAAATGTGTCCCACTATAAAATATCATTGCTGATCACACTGCTGAACTCACCATTCAGAGTGTCTCAAGTTACTTTTTCAATACATATTCTCTATGCTGGCCTTATATTAATTTAGCTATGTCATTAGATAGCACTGATGCTTTCTTTGATAGATACAATGATTTTTTTTTCTATTTTGAGATTGTATTAGAAGAGAACTCTGACTTCTAGGGTGCTGCTACCAAATATATGGAAATTTGACACCTTATTCAGTTCAGAAGTGCATATTATTTCAATCTGTGAGTACTTATCTTGTTCACAGTTGTGATTCTATCTATTTGAATAACCGTGGATGAAGGTGCTCTTGATCTTCTGGCCTTTGCTATGTTAATACAAACTTTCAGAGCATTATATCTGTTTCTTGTTATTCCTGTTCTTCTTCTTCTTCTTCCTATAGTACTAATAATTATATATATATATTTTTAAATAAATAAAATAATAATAATAATAATAATAATACTTGTTGTTGTTTATTATTATTATTATTATTATTATTATTGCTATTGTTATTGTTATTAGTAGCAGTAGTAGTAGTAGTTGTTGTAGAAGTAGTAGTATTATTAGTGGTAGTAGCAGTAGCGGTTGTAATAGTGGTTATAGCAGTAGTATCAACCCTATTATGAATTTGTATGATCAGTCTGAATCCCCAATGGAAAGGCACTGCTCTCATCTGGACCAAAGCATGTTCATTTTGCTCAAGTAAGAGTCCAAAGGCAAGGATATGCTTCTGATTGAATGAGATGTGAAATTTTACAGTGAGTGACTCAGTATTTAATTCCAGCCTATATAGCCAAGTGCAGAATGGGGAGCTTTTTACTGCTTCACTTTACTTGGTAAAGCTTTCTGTGAATAAAAAAAATGTTTATGTCAATAACTGCATATAGGCATATGGTGTTACGCCATCACTGATGTGGCAAGTGATATTATTGTGTCATACCAAGTGAAATACACCATATCCATATTTCCAGTGATAAACTTAAGCATAAATAAATTTCTTTGTTGTGCTTATGAAAGTGCTATGCATTGCTTATGAAAGAGTTATATATCGCTTTTATGACCATTCACAGAAAGTGCTACCCTTTGTTATAGGTTCTGCAGTTCCAGAGCAGAAGTCTGTATGCCTTTTCCCACCCTGTTTCAAGGAGACCGTGCTTACAGACAGCCAGGACCTATTTTATCAACAGCCCAGAGCCTGCAGCGGTGCCCATTGACCTTGCTTAATTATTCAGCACTTTTAATTCTGATAAGGCGGCAGCAAAAAACAGCCCCCACTCACCGAAACAAAACATGCACGTCTGCAGAGAAGCGGAGCGCTGTCAGGGTACGGAGCGCCCAGAGGGAGGCGGGGGAGATGAACAAGCGAAAGCAAAGAACGCTGAGTAACTGCGGGCGAGGCGTTCTGTCGACGGGTCTGACATCTCCGCGGGTTCCAGGAAAGCTCTGTGCTGCCGTCCGTATGTGCCAGCACTGCTCCCTCTCGCTATTCATGCGCACCGGCATGCTCCCAATGTGGCCGCAGTAGAGGGCAGTCCTGCACTGACACCCATTAATAAAGGGCTTTAGGCGGCAGATGCTTGTCACATGCATTTGACAGCTAACGTTCCAGAATGTTCCAAACAATCTTCTTTTTTTGTGTTTTGTTTGTTTTTTTCTCAGGAGCAAGTGCGGGCTTGGATTAGACCAAGAGGACTAGGTTTGCATAAATTGCTGAAATAGGACATGGGTTGGACTATGGTTCTGAAGCTATTTCACAGCGATTAACCGGCAGTTGGTCGACTGGTTTGTTACAATGTTCATTTACTGCACAGTGTTGCATAACATTTTTAGTTTGCTTAGCAGGCCCCTTATCCCAGGAGACCTACACAGCTTGTATTAAATTTATAACTTGCGGGATGGGATTTTACAATTTGGTTCCCAGTATGATGCCACTGCTGAACAAGAGTATGAGAGGGTATTCTGCTATATCAAAACTAGCAACAGATTACATTACATTACATTACATTAGATTAAAACCCAATAAACCAGGTGAAGTGAGTCCTCTGCTTAATATGTTGCTTTATTTAATCTATTATTTCCTACGTAACAAGAAAAAGATTGTACAAGATTATTGTATAAAGGATAGTTGTTTATTATGGCATCATCACTACAATGCTTTGTTCTGTATTTCACTGGATGGAGAGCTTGCTATGAAAATGTTGCTCTCACTAAATTTAAAATCGCTTCAGGCACTTATGACTGTGTTGCTGGCCAGGCTGTTTTTAAAGGGTGCTAACAAGAGGTCCTGCCATGACTTATGGCATCTCGGCTTAAATGACGTAAATGACATTTATTTCACATGGTACTTCTGAAGATATGTCTGAATGCAAATTATTTAACATGCATACCATTTTATGATAACATTTTATAACAATGACTCATTTTTCATAAAATATTTCTATCACTAGAAAAATAATTCCATACTACAAACATAAAAAATAACAAACATTAGCTTTTGAATCAAGTCAACTTCAACCATAAAAACATTCCTAATTAAGTTTCATTTCTAGCCCATTTAAGCACCAGAAAAATGAAAATTTAGTTATTTGTTTATTATTTATTTCACATTCTCTTGCAAAATCATTGAGCCAACAGATCAAAGCACCAATTAAGTCTAACGATCATGCAATCTGGTCAAATCTGTTTGTGCGCTAATCAATATTGTGAAAGGCTATAATTGCAGTGTATTCAAACAGGAGGTCATCAAATGCTTTCATTTGCATCTGAGTGACAGGAAGGGGACACATACAAATTCAAGAATATGTTTGCGTTCCATTTATGATAGTAGCCAATTAATTAATTTTTCCTAACGGGTGGAGGCGAGTTATCTGCTTAACTGATAAATAAAGTAAATAAAGTGAAGAATTCTGGCAACTATATACATATGGCTACAGACAGATAAAGGTGAAGTGCCAAAATACCAGAATGGTTATGATCTAAACATAACTCATGAACAGTCCCAAAGAGCACATTTTGTGGCATTTCATTGTTTCTCAGCTTGTACTTGGAGTCTCTAATTGGGTTTCCGAGAATAGCAGTTTGCAATGAATATGGAGCTGGTTCCGTATCAGTGTCAGTGTGGTATTTATCAAAATAAGGACAATGTCAAAAGAAGGAACTCAGACATAGGCTACGCTCAGAGCTGAGAACCATCACAGTGAAAACTTATCCACTGAGAGTAAACCAGTAAAATCACAGGGCTGTAAAGATGAATTGTTCTCGATTACTTTCATCATCTTTATCCCCTTTACCTTTGCCTCTCCAATTGGTGGAATTTCCAGTTTTGCTCCCACAAGTCATCACTGTGTCACCCACTCCCACACACCAGAAACACTACAGCTGAAGCTTGCGCACTCCTCCAGTGCATTTACCTCAGTGCCTTTGACGATTTTACGCCCTACAGGAAACGCATTAATACGAGAGAGATAACACCGAGCATTGATTGGGAGAGAAGCATACATTTAGCTCTGATTTTGTAAAGGGGAGTAAACATACTAGCAAACCAGAGAACCCTGCCTGCAGTGCTCACCGTATCCTTTCAGGGGCCTTCAGCGGGATTTGGTTTGGGGCGCCCCCAATCCAAATTATATGTATTTTAGAATAATTAGGGGCCTCCTGGCGGTCACGGCCAGGGGGGCATATATATATATATTTTAATTTAATAAATAAAGACTGTCTGTATCATACAACATGGAATTGTAATGAATTGCCTTATTTGTGTTAACTAGCCATTAAGTTTGGGGTACCCAGCGCCGCACTAGTTTTACCCCAAGCTCGGGGTTAAATGTAACATTTCACTCTCGGTACTTTAGGTCAGATTGCTAGTGAATGGAATGTCCCAGAAATTTCATTGGGGTGTGTAGTCATAACCAAGGGATGTAGGCTGTTTGTTTTAAAAAAATGATTCATCTATCTAGTAATATATAATAGAATTGAGCCAAATACAAGAACCGTTAGTTATTTTCCTGCTCTCCCCTACTTCTCATGGCTGGCCTAGATTTTGTTAAACTAAGCTTTAATTAAAGACTTATAGACAGTGCTTTGTTTGTGCGAGTAACTTGGCATCTTTTGTGCTGAAAACATGTTTTTGTTGAGATACAGCCCCTGGTTGACTTTTCTTTGGAAAACAAGGTCAAAACCTAGTATATGGCTGGACCTAACACACGTGATCCGGCCGACCAATGGTATAACTTCATCACTCAGTCAGATCACTCAGTCACTCAGTCACAGACATTCACGTTTGTAGGGTTGGCCCCGCTGTTGCGGTCCAGCCGAAAAATGGACCTAAAGTACTCTTATCCATACCACAAGACTCTAAATGTCTCCTCAACATGCATACAACCAAAGGGACTTTCTGGAGAGCATCTTTCTACGATATGTTTGTGTAAGCTAGCCAGGTCTTGATTAACCCCCATGGGGCTCCCTCAGCAACAGCTGATAAATCATAAAACACTCTTGTGTGAAAAAGAAAACAACGTCCCTTCACTGAAGCATTGCCTCACAGGCAAACATCAGTAGCTCCTCGGTGTGCAATATTTTAGGGTGCTTTCAGATGTATAATTTAACTTCAGAAGTGACATATCGAGTAATACAGCCAGTCCCCTAATTTCCAAAATTCATAATTTTTTTTTTTAAACAACAGAAAATGTTTTTATTGTCTAAATTAAATAATTTTATAAACTTCTTAATGCTTTGTGAAAGTGGCTTTCAGATCAAAGTTATGGCATAATTAAGTGAGGTTTAAAAATAATAATTTTGAACCATTTACCCCTTGCAATTCACATCCCTAAGTCTTCATTATACTGTAAAGTCACCAACAGAGAGTCACCACATTCAAGGTGAAAAAATGTACAAATTAATTCCACACTCAGAAGATTAACTATTCAAACAGGTTCTCCATATGTTAGTCATACTGATTGGATTAGAAGGAATCATCCCTTTCTGTCAACTAAATCCCAGTCCCTTAGTGCACAACAAAAGCCTTAAAATGAGAAAATGTTATTCAAACACACAAAAGGAAAAACCAAAACCAAGTTCAATAAGTTTTCTTTCATATTTTATTCTAAATTTTAATTGTTATAAGTAGATGTTTTTACATATGTTGGATACCTTACAAGAAAACAAACACAGCTAGACACAGCTAGGGCTTAACGTTAACACATATAAGTAAGGTTGGTTGGTTGGTTGGTTGGTTGTTTGGTGGATCCTTAAGTCCCCCTACACTTCCCAGCAAGGTCGGTACACCCTTCCCACCATGCATCTCATCGTGTTCCTCCTGGCGATTGCTATGCCGGAACTCACGTCTTGGTCTGCCCCCCTGCGTTCCATTGCCATGATGTTCTCAGGTGGCTGTGCAGCCTCTGGATCTTGGAACTTGTAAAGTGAGAGTCCTCGAGCCAGAGCCCTGGCACCCTTCCAAATGCCGGTGTCGACAACGATGATCTTTAAGTCCCCTCCCTTAGTAGCCTTGCCGATGGCCAGCACCATGTAGCGACTTGCTGGCAGAGGACTTAAGCCATTATCCACCTCCTCTTCACTCAGGAACGGGCTGAGGACATCTTGCTCAGAGCTGCCGTCTTCCATCTTGGTCGCAGACATGGCCCGTGAGCTGGCGTAGCTCTCCGACAGCAGAGTCATGATGAAGAGGATGCAGTAAGAGGAAGGCTTCATTTTGTTGGTGCGCAAATTGAACGCCGCTCCCAGAATATGAATCTTTATGACTCGGGCTTTCCTCTGCTCGCTTGTGTCTCAGAAATGACTTCTGATCGGTCATTTGGCCCCTTTTTATTTGCTCGAATTTCCAATACTGGCCACGTTGCAAGGTGAAGAGTATCACCATGTTTGGTATTCTTTTGTGATCCAGGAAGTCAGACAACAGTCCAGAATAAGTGGATGAACAGACCCCAAGCCGAGCATGAGTGGTTTGTTTGGTGCAAAGTAAATTATAGTATGAAGTCAATGCAGGTGGAACAGCATGGAGGTATTGAATTAGAGGATTAAGTGTAGGATCTAATGCTGAAGACTTTGCTCTTTGAAACAAAAGAGAGGATTATACGCCTTCTTATGTGCGTAGCAACAAAGATAAGATGTTGTCTTTCTCCCCATGTGTCTGACTGGTACAAGAGATTTCCTGCATGGCCCTGTAATACGTATGATCATGTTTCGATGTGGCATTTCAGCCTCGTAAAGAGCAAAGTGACTTTGGAGACCTTTGTGAGTTGGCAGGCAATGTACTCAAAAGACTCATTATTAATAACAACGAATGCTGCTAGGTGACTCATTCTGTTGAGGCATTGTTCTAGGGAATGAATGGGCCTTGCGGTTTGGTTTTAAATCCAGACTTTACCAGTGCTGAGTATAGCAGTTACACAGGGTGTCAAACAAGAGCACACAGCTTTTGTATTTACATAGCATTTACATTGAATCCATGTATGCATCTGGATATATACTGAAGCAATCCACATTAAGCAGCATGCTCAAGGGTATTTATTTATTTATGTATGTAGTGAGAAAAATCATTCGATTTTGAATAATGTTGGTTCAGGACAGAATGTTGAACAACAATACGGTTTTTCCATAGTCGTAACCAAGGCCAAGGAAAATGAACCAAAAACACAAACTGAAAAGGTGACAGGTTCCCTGTTCATGTTTCCACTCCATTTCTTTTCCCTGACCACTCCCACCCACTGTCAGGGCCAACCAATCAGGGAAGAGGAAGAGGTATTCCATCACTGTTTTGACAAGAATTCTGCAGAAAGAAGAAAAGTAAACAGTTGTTCTTGAAGAATTGGCAGTCTTATATTGCCAACAGTATAAAATATTTATCTTTATCCTGTCTTGGGATTAGTCCGCTAAAATACGTAGTCATAACTTACTGGAATAGCCATGAAAATTCCCAATTGCTGGAAGGTTCACAGTGGGCATTGCTTATTATCGGCCATACTGTGTCTAGTTCTCATTGCCGTTAAACTCCGCACTCACTCAAATGGTAAAATAGTCACTTTTTACCATTCTAGCAAAACTGAATAACTGCTTAGTGTTTACTTTTTATTATGAAGCCAGCATCACTGTTTTTCTTTAAATGGCTTAAGCATTTACCTCTAGGGTGTGTGCCGAGGCTTTAGACACTTACAGTGTGGAATAGAGCAATCATATAGTTGACAGTACAAGTCCATTATTTCCTGGCACACAGAGAGGAAAAATTGGTGGGGGGGTTAAGGGGCAGGGGACTAAAGAAACATTTAGTTCCTTTTGCGGCAATTTCTATTTTTTCTCGCAATTTGGAACATCCAATAATATTTATATGTTCGTCTCATGGCACCCTCCCTCGCTGAGGGAGTGCGCTGGCACCCTTCTTTTCACTCTGCAGTCTTGGAACCGCAGAGTCAGGGCATCAGAGGGCTGCATCAGCAGGGATCTGACTGGCTGTACAAGTCTGTCTTGTGTGATGTGATAAGCAGTACCCTGAGTGCTGAACCTCTCCCTCCGTGGTTGGTGCAATGGCCAATTGTGTAGGCCCTGTCATCCCTTAGTCACAGTCAATGCAGTCAGTGTTCATTTCCAGATATAGAGTACATCACTGCACTGAGGAAGCTGGGAGCACTACCTGGGAAGCCCCAAGACAACTTTTCTTGAAGATGATGGGGGTGAGACTGGATGGTGTTTAAAATGTGGAGCACATGCAATAAGAAAGACAAAGAGAAGGTGATTTTGACTTTAAGTCACTCAGAATTAAAATGCAAAGGGAAAATAAAAGAAAAATATTGCTACAAGCAGCAATTATATGGTTCAAGGCACACAAAATAGACAGAAAATATGGAACACAGACAAGATAGACAGACAGAAATATAAGCAAAACGTTTGTAAGGATTCGACTGGCGGTTGGTATGTTATGGTTATTTGGTGTTAGGCCATGGCCGTTTGACCGATTATGAATCAAGGGCATCAAAAATCAGTTTTTCAAATTTTTTTTATTCAAACAAATTTACTGTGGGGTCGTAGTTAGTCTGACAAGTGAAAGAAAGAAAGAAAGAAAGAAAGAAGCAAGAAAGAAAGAAAGAGAAAGAATTCCATCAAAAAACAATTGGGTTCCAGCACTATGTGCTTGAAACACTAATGAAGTATCCATGCAGAAACAGATGGCTTTCCAGTAGGATATAAAACAAAATCCAGGACAACATTAGGCCCCCATGAACAAAGATATTAGGAATTTAGCTCCCTTTCTGATGGCAATAAACTGATTAAGGCTTTGGCAATGTCAAAGTGCTCTAATGGCAGCTTTCTCTTGATTTTCCTTGTAAATGTCAGTGACTAATTGGACTCATGTCAAACACATGCATTTCCTACATATGTGCTATCATGTGCCACTGTCATCTAAACAGAACATTCCATTTAAAGTAACAAGTTATAAATCAGTATTAAATGTTAATTCTTGAAGTGCCTCTTTTTTCTTACTTATTCTCACACATATCTTACATACAAACACCTAGGTTCTCTAGACACAAGCAAGTCTTTTGACCAATTAGTGTATGAAATTGGTTGTGCACATTCTTTGACATTCATTATTTTCTATTTTGCCTGAACATTGTGCCCAGAGTCCCACTTGTATAATGGTTAATTGTAGATAACGAAAAATAATCATACATTTTACTCATGCCCTCATCCAGAGCAGTTTACACAGCTTACAATTTTCCCCTAAATACATTTATAAAAGTACTTACACTTAAGCAATTCAGGTTAAGTACCTTGGATACAAGTGGTAGTGCTTTCCTTGAGAATCAAACCTGCAACTTCTGAATTCCAAACCCAGTTCCCTAACTATTATATTCTTCCACTACTCAGAATACACAAATGATTACACTGCCTTTGGTTCCAAGACTGAAGCTTTTACATGGTTTTTGTACACTGTGAAATGGGAATGTTAATAATTGCAACTTGAATGGCATGGCTTTGGGGAGTTTATATCATAGGGAATATTTTGTTATAAACAAAAAATAATAAAAATAAAAAAGAAGCCTAGGCTTGGCTAGGGATTTGTCAGTTGTTAAACAGTCTTCAGTATTTACTCTTCATGAATGTACTTGGCTTATATCTATAATGTTAAAGTTCAACTTGGATATTCCCATAATAAAACTGTTGAACTTAAATGGTTAAATAAGGGAGAAATTTACAACAATGAGAGGTCTGATGGAATATAACCATGTATAAACTCCCCAATGAGATTTCATAATTTGAGTGTTTTCACATATAGTGATTAGTTTCTATTCTTGGAGCCCTTGCATTAATTGCTGTACACCAGCTTGTCTGTAGCTCTCCAGGGTTTGTTAAGGCTCTACCTGTAGGAATAATAGTGAATATTTAAAAGTCCCCCAACCAGAGGTTATCCAATTCATTGCAAGAACCTTGAATGGGATGAGCTCTAAAGTCTGACACATGCAATAATGGGCCTTCTCCGAGGCTCTTTATATCCCTTTCAGAGTGAAAAAGAGTTAAAAGAATAGTTGAGAAGGGATTTGACTGTTCACATCCACGCTCTCGGCAATTAAAAAACTCAACCCCAGTGCATTGTGGGGAAATGTTAAAATGTCAAAAATAATTGGGAGCAAAGCAGCAAGCTGAAAGGCTATGGGCCTATTGTGAATGTGCTGTTAAAGATAGACATGTCAAATGGGGGCTATTTTTATCACATCAAATGTATGATGAAAGAGGGGACTGCATGCTAAAGGCTATGCAAGGGAATATTCAAGGGAAAACAATTAATTGGAACTTTATAAGGGCCATATTTCCAATTATGATGACTGGTTTCCCATGTCAGCTGATTTAATGATGCATGGGTGGGTGCAATTAACTTGCTTGCTAGAATAATGTGACACATTGAATTTGTACGCTTCACATTTACATATCAATATGGTACAATGATACTTAATATTACAAGTTTCCAGGGTATTAACCCCATATTTTTACAGAAGAATTTTCTATATGGGTTTTAAAACCTATAATAATAATAATAATAATAATAATAATAATAATAATAATAATCCAAGTTATTTTCCACTAACCAAATCCCAATATGTGAATCATACAGAATCTTTTATAGTCGTCTACATAAGTTTCATCAATGATCATGCTTTGTATTGATTTTCCTCCAAAAAATGAAGAGCTTTGTGCTACATTTATTTATGCAATGTATGTATGTCTGTATGTCTATATCTAAAATATCTATGTTCAAGATATTAATTTAAGGAAATTAAATTTTGTATGTGTTCACCTGACCGGAACACATAAAACTCCCAGAGCTGGGCACTACATTACCCAAGTTAAGCAGGTGTTTCATTGGGCACAAGAATAAAAATTGAAGACGAATAAAAATTGGCCTCTTTTGTATTTTAAAGTCTTTTGGTTAGATCACAGCTTGTCTAAATGCCATACATGTCCTAACATGATTTTTCTGCAATGCTGTACTGTCTTGATAATGCGGTGTTAATTGGAGTTATATTGAGACACACACACACACACACACACACACACACACACACCCGCACATACACACACACACACACGCACACATGCACGCACACACACACAGACTCACACCTGCACATACACACACGCACACACACACACACACACACACACAGACTCACACCCGCACATACACACACACACACACACACACACAGACTCACACCCACACATACACACAACAAAGCTGACAAACGAACATTTTAAATACTGTTACTCGGTGTTCTTTGTGGACATTGTGTACTTGCTCGTTTTTCCCCATTGCATTAATTCTGCTTTAAAATTCATGGAAGGATCAGTAGGATTTCATTTATATCATGAGAAATATGTGCATAAATGTTTCTGTGTATGAATGTCCGATTGCTACTAAGGGCTGCCAGGTTGAAAATCCTGTTCTTTATAAATCATCTGGATTTGTTCATTGTGTTTTCCCTGGAGTCTTTACTATGGGGTACTTGCCTATCTTTGGTGCTTGATCTACTAAAAACAACAGCAAGAACACTTGTCAGAACACTTTATCACATTACTTGGTGGTAATCCATAAAATCTGCAGTCTATTATCAGTGAAAAAGAGGCCTGTGTAATGACACAAATATGCCACAACCTTTCTGTTACACTGTTTTTTTTATTATTTTTTTGCAATCGTCAGTAAATAAAAAGGCACTTTTTTTTTGCCTTGCATTTACTGTCTTGTGATTGCTAGAAACTTCACTCATACATTTATAGAAAGAACCTTGGTCAAAAAGTAAATTTTTCTTACTTTCTTCCTGAAAGCTTTTTAGTTCTTAGATGCCCTCTTAGTAGACAGTAATTGAAAGGCAATAGGGCTCTCAGCACCCCTCTTCCCCAGAAAAAGGATACGTGTAAATATACTTGGTTGAATGAAAGACAGTGTGAAAAGGACAAAACTTAAAATGTTTCAATGCTTTTCTCAGGACCGTTGCTGATTTTTTTTTTCTAATTTTCTTTTGAAAGATAAAATTAGCATAACAGAAATGGAATGTTTTTTTAATTCTGAAATTCTACATTTAACAAATGTATTCTGTCAGTCCAGTTTCTATGGCTCCCACGTGGGCTTTTGAATATTTTTGTGCCTTTTTATTAATCATTAAAAAAGAATCCATGGTGGATTTGTAAACTTTTGTGCACATTTTAACAGTAGCACGTGGGCTGTGTTTCTTCAGCTGCTGGTCCCTGATTTTTAATGAGTTTATTGAAGAGTCATAAATGTGAGGACCGTAGACAACGGCACACTTTCCAGAATGCATTTACCACAGAATGTGTTGCCAAATCCAGCTGTCCAGGATCAGGACTGTAGGCAATCAAATGGCTCTGAGCATTTGAAAGCTTTGCATATTCGATATGTGAAAGGGATCTACAAGCTGGTTGTTTCCCACTAAATGCCTTTATGTTGCTGCTCTAAACTGGGAAATTTGCAGGGGATTTTTGGTATCTGATCTATGAGAGGTGAAAAAGTCAAGCCCCTTGAGGGGACAGTGTAACCTGAGTCTCTCCGTTTGAACCCAATTCCCTGGAAGACCACAAACTTCCTCTGCCTAAGCACCTAACAGCTGTGACTTGGGATACAGCATATTGTGATACTAGCATTTATTTTGGTTAGCAGGCCACTGTTACTTACATAGTTGATATTTTCCAGTTTATCCATATAGCTGAATATTTATTGTGATGGTTCACATCAGGTGAATTGGCCAAAGGCACAGCATCACTGCCTTTACCTTACTGTTGGTGAGGCATTAAGACTATGGGGTGGTAAAGTAGCATAATGGATAGGCAACAGACTTGTGATTCTCTGGCTGAATGTTTGATGAGGCACTACCATTGTACCTTCTATCCACTCATTACTTAACATGCATTTCTTCAGTATATATCTGGCCTCATTAATGTATTTAATGTAAAACAAGCTGGATAATAGTGTCTACTAAATGCCAAAATGGAAAATGGGGCTTCTCCTGGAGTCAAAGGCTATGGCTAAATTTCTCCAGTATTTTGCACATTTTGTATTTAAATGTGCAATAAAAATCTTCCTGAAAGTCCTTGCTAAATTTATGAGATCCCAGACTGAATTGTGTCAATTCAGTTAGTCCAGCCTCTGAGCTTTAACTGTGATTTTATCACACAGTTCATCCTTCAGCCAGCCACTCTTAAATCATTTGAGACCTTACAGTGCCTGCTGATTGTGACCTTGATAACCCCTGTATCTGTGCTCTCTGCCTATCTTCAGAAAATAATAAAGTTTACACTTCATCAAGCTGTCTTGTATGTGAGCATGTACTATATGAATTACACATATACACTATTATCATTTCTTTATTAATGCAATTAAACCGTAAATAATTCTCAATTTGAAAATGTTTTAAGTAAGATGAATAAACTCATGAAGGCCTATAAACTAGTCTGCAGTCTTGTTTACATTGTAGGGCGATTTACAGAAGTATGCCCCTTATCAAACCCCCAAAGGAAAACAGGCTGTTTACTGTGCTGACAGGGAGTCAGCAGGGTGTGATAAAGAGACAGTGCTCAGTCTGAGTTGTTTTTCTTTGTCAGATACAAGTACATGAAGACATATACAAATAAGCAAAATAAAAGCTTTTATACATGCAAGTTCTGTTCTAAATTACAGTATCTGTTGCATAGTTCATAGAGGGTCTAGAACAGGAAAGTATGCAAGACTAGTTTCTACCAAACCCTGTGATCTGATTGGTTCTAACAGGGTTTAAAAAAAAATTGACTTGAAATTCCATTTTCTTTCTCGCTATACAAGATCATGATCTGTCAGAGGAAGTAAAAGATCAATATATCATTAGCAAAGCACATCACTGGACGTTGGGTGTACCTCACATCAAAGTGTCATCCTGACGTGACGCAACCTACTCCTTTTTTGCAGTGGCACGTCATCACTGTCAGCATTCTACTATTGGCCAATCCAGCGTTGACTATGGTTGCAGAAAGGCACACACTTAGCCATAGTGTTGCCCGAGGGTTTTAGTCAGCACCCTGTCCCATTGCAGTCACTCCCCTGGCCAATCAGGTGGCAGCAGGCTACAGGTGACGGGGTTAAAAAATACTAATAGCGGATACAGCACTACCCCCCCCCCCCCCCCCCCCCCCAGATAAGTGTTTGTCTTAATTAAATAAATGAATATAATATTATATCATTATTAATAATCATCATTTGCGAAATCATGTCGTTGTCATTAAAACAGGGGTAATCAATCACAAATGTTTTCACATAATTAGTACATTCTGAGAAAATATGGGAAGCGCTTGCATGTTCTGTCTTTAAAACAAACCAAAAAGTTCTTTGTTCAAGACAAACATTCACATAGTAGATTGCTGATGTCCTCTGCCAGAGAGACAGTGTTGGATATTGAATGTAGTAAGACTCCAGGGGCATCAGAAACTGAATGAAATCTATAAGCAAACACCTCTTAAACCTGTTCACGCATAGTCAGTCAATAGTGATTTTCTGATTCAAATGAAAGCAGATGTAATAACATGGGCATATGGATAGTTAAGAAAGAGTGCAGATGCAGATCATTGTCTCCTTTAATTAGTTCACTGGACCAAAGGCTGGGGAAATAAGATGGGGAAATGGGGTGACTGGAACAGGAAATCAGCACTATAAATCTTATTTTGTTTGCTGCCCGGAAAAGCAGTCATGGTTTCGGGGAAAAGATGAGTGAATAGCTGGCATCAAGTCAAGATAAAGGGACTTGGACAAAAATATCTGAACACCACGTAATGACTCATCACAACTTTCAGAGCAAAAAAAATATGACTATGGCTGTCTTGGGGGCATGATAGACAAAATAGATAAGTAAATAATCTATAAAGACAAATCGTATCTGTGACAGCTCTGCTCAGTAACTAACGTAAGCAGAGGCACATTTGCCCTCTTTGTAAATTGTTTGTGTTTGCGAAAAGGAAGCCTTACTGCGCCCAGTTACATATAAATCTTACAAAATTAAGTCTTACTGAATGAATTGAGTAGTCTTAACTCAACCGAGGTCATTATAACTCAATTAAAGTAAACAAGTAAGAGATATACTTAGACATTAAAGAGTGAATAGTTAAACAGATTAAGAAATAGGTCCTTAAAAAAAATATGATTCTGTATGCCTGAAATTATTATAACATCTATAACTTCTTTCTTGGGAAAGCTACCTTAATTTTCCTCTGTACACACAAGCAGACACACAATGAAAGAATACTCTTAATAGATGGCACTCACATTACCAGAATATAACTTTTGCTTTTATTCTTGTGCCTGATCTTCTTGGTCTCTCTCGTGCCTGGTTTCCTGGCTTTAACAACCATCTAACCAAAAGAATTTCAGATAGATTGGCAACTGCAGACCTTCTGGTCTTGTAATAAAGGGTTGTGGGCTTTCAGTGTACACATTCTAATAAAATAAAGCATATACAATTAATTATTTTATAATTATTTGCAGTACCAAGTTGAATTCAAAACAATGTTATTACATATTTTATTGCTTGCATTATTGCGTCATTGTCCCCGCAGGCTAAAACATCACCAGGGAAAAATATATCTCATGTTTCTTTATCTTCAGCGTGAAGGCCCTGACCTCTGTATGTGGCCAGCGGTGCTGTGGATACAGTTGTTATAACAGACCAAAGGGTTCTGGGTAGCCTATGGCTGGCGTTGCGGTCCCCTGCAGGTGTTTGTTTGGTGAATTTGGTTGCCTGACACCAGCTGCATGCCACATGCTCATGATGACTTTTTTTATTGAAAAAGATCTTTCTACAGCTAAGGCTTTCTTTCACATTCACTTTTGTTTAATTGTTCTTTCATGCATGCTATAACACACTGAGTAAGATTTATATGTCATACCTCCACTAGCATTTTGGTTTTTTCTAAAAAGAATAATTTGTTTTACACTTCGACATTTTTATTCATTTGAATATTAATTTCAGACTTTTTGCTCCATAATGATATATCAGCAGTAAGTTGCATGATATACTACAATGACCTATGCTCTCTTTATTTTAAAATCCATTAAAATGCAACACTTGAGATTTTTGTCTACATTTGACTTTGCTTTTAAATGGTAAAATAATAATGCTCTAACCGAAGGGGGAAAATGGGAACCTTTTCAAAAATAGCAATAAAAAAAACTGAAAACAGAAGAAATGGCTGTTCTCCCATTTCAAAAAATGTTTCCTGTTCTATTATTTCTGGAAGTGTATCGGTGCTAATAAAATGAAGAATGTGACAGGGTGTTTTAAGTAGCAGGCTGGACCTGCAGACAAAGCAAGTGTGGCTAATATAGGAAAATAGCTGTGGTGCTAGAGCAGACTGGGATATAGCAGTAAGTAATGCAGCCCGGATTCCCTCATCAAGCACAGCTGCCAGAGACAGCGTTCACACTGCGGGATAATGCTGAGTGTAAGGGAAGAGTTGGTAGGCACAGACCTACATTAGCACGCATGTGCGGTCGCACACCGCTGCACATGCCTGCGTCACTTCCGCAATGGCTTGTTTTTACGGGCATGCTCAGGATCGCAGTGGATCTTCATTAGTTGTCAGATGTACATAGAGGCAAGGCGCCATTTTCTACACATTCCCTGTGGTGTGAATAGGATGACGGTTAAACATGGAAAAATACAGACTGGAAATTAAGTTTTAGCCAGGTTGAGTGAGTGGGGAGGAGACCACACCTTCATCACGAAGGACACCCATCCAATCCTTCAGCCACATCATTCAAACATAAAACTATCTCCCTGCCTTCGTGAAATCACTATGTGCTGGATTCCTGACACCTAACATACATTTTTGGGATGATTTTGCACATAATTACACACTTTCTTACTTTCAATAGGTTAGATGACTTCGGAAACTCCTTATTTTAATAATGGCCATATTTACAGTGAGCTCTTTCACACTTGGGACAAAAACATTTTTTCTTGATTTGGCTCTGTCCTCCAAAATTTGATAGATTTGTAATCAAGCAATTCAGATATGGTTAAAGTGCATATTCTCAGCTTTTATTAAAGGGTATTTTTCTACGTTTTGGTTTCTCCATGTAGAAATGACAGAACTTTTTATACATTGTCCCCTCATTTCAGGGCACCATAATATTTAGGGGAAATGGCTTATTCGACATGATAACCAGCAAAGTTATTGAGTGCATATGCCCTGTTTGCAGTATGCACAGTACGTTAGACAGAAAGTTATTTAACTACCAGTGGCGTGCTTAATCAGTGGTGAAGTGAATGTGTTTATTCAAGGTTTGTATGCACAATGGCACAGAGGAGCACACTTATTTGCTAATGGGGTCTTAAGAAAGTGCTGCCTACTCTTACACTGCATGACATTACATTACATTACATTACAGGCATTTGGCAGACACTCTTATCCAGAACGACGTACAACAAAGTGTATAACCATAATTGTAACATTCTACATCATAAATGCTGCCACCAGCCATTATCTTTGTTATCTTCGTTATCTTCGTTATCTTCTGATGCAGCAAGAGTACTTCTAAGGTTAAGGATTTTTCCCCGAAACTGATAAAAGTCATTAAATCATTTAATATTAAACAGTTCATGTTTTTTAATACATTGTCCCAACCACCCGTGAAACGTCTGGACACAAGTACTGAATATGCGCTGTAACTTTATTATAAATTAATGCACTGATATAAAATGTAATTATTTCCCTCTGCAGTCTATTTGCATAGACTTTTTGTCCTGACGCTCAGGTTTACATTTTTTTTTCATCCAATACATCACAAACAGATTAGGCAAAATAGTTAAATTGTCACTTCTTGTGTGTAGCACAATGTAAGACTTGCAGGTGAATTACAAAACACTTTTTTATTATTGTCTTTTTATAAATCATTCTCATTAAATTACAATAGCAATGTACCTCATGAAATAGATATGTCTAGCCTACCCTGATCATTGTGCTGAAAAACTGCAGTTATTGCATGTTCCAATTAAAACTAGTAATTATGGTTTTAACTGCAGCACATATACTTATACAATAGCGTAGCAATGTATTTGTGTGTTTTTTTATTTTTTATTAAATATTTAACTTAATGCAGCCATAATCCTAATTACTACAAAGAGTAAAAAATATCAAGAACTGGCGGGCTGTGAACTGAGTAGAATTGAAATTACTTAAGTCAATGGCATTACAATATTTCATGATGTGACCGAGCTGTTACTAGGGCAAACACCCTAAACGCATTTTAATTTTAAAATTGCTCAGCTACTGTCTAAACTGTAAGGTAATATATTCCTCAGTTTGGTGCCTCTGGTGTTAGCATGACACCCAAATACCATTTTTAGAGCTGAATGTGAACTTACTGTATCTTAAATTATGTAACTATAATAGCTAATTACATAACTGCCAATCTTACTAGATTAAACTGCTCCACATAGGCAATGACTTGTGAAGATTAAATATGGAATGATACTCTATATCAGAGGTGAGCAGTGAGGGCTGTATCCATTTCTGGTTCTCAGCCCAACTTCTGGCTTTAATTATTTAATTAGCCCTAACATTTACGGCATCTGACATTTCAGCTACATTTCTTGATAAGCGCCAAAATGACAGCTGAAGACTGCTCTTGCATCCCTATATGAAATGCCTTATTGTGATCTAATCTGTGAGTGAACCAGTGTTGGTGTATACAACCAATTAATCGCGGAGATTGATGGAAACAAAAACCCACATACAAACCAACGCTCCAGAACCAGAATTGTCCGCCTCTGCTCGACACTGATGATTGCTTTTTACTTTAGGTATAGTAACATGTAAATCCATTAAGTATGTTCAAAGAGCCCAAGGCACAGTCAATAATCAAATCACAATTAATCTAGCTAGGTAATATGTGGGGAAGTTCTTCTACAGCTCAACAAGATTGTTGAAGTTGAAGATGTTCTTAAGAGAAGGGATTCAAGGGATTCTGAGGTAGATCCACAGATATTTGTTGGCAGTCATGAGGTCTAGGTTGAACTGCAGCAAGGCACCAATGATTCAATGATTTTGGTGTTTCACTGGGATTAAATCTCGATTTTAATCTTTCGATCAGATCTTTCTTCACATTCATTATCCCCTTTGAATGTAATGACAACATATCTGTAGGTTTCACAAGGCCTGACATCCCTGAAATATACAGTACCTTTACCTACAAGTACTGTTTTGTGGAAAGTGAAGAAGCAGAAGAGAAGATAGGGAACCATTTCCTGGTTTGCTCTTTGGGCAGGAGTGGAGGGGGAATGGGAGTGTGGGTGTGGTGAAGGACGTAGGAGGAGAGCATTTGAAGGTTTCTATGTGATATGAAGTACTACAGACTAACGGCAATACCACCACACCTACTCCAAAGGAAAAAAAGGTCTTTCTAGCATGAGGCCAAATGTGCAGACCAGCTGACGTATGCCGACGGGTGCCAACCCAAACACAAGGCCTCAGCTCGGGGTTTGAAAAAGGCCCCAGCAGAGCTGAGAGGGGAGACAGTGCCTCTCACATAACTAGGGCCCCACGGCACACACCAGCGAACCTCTTTAAAACAACACCAGGAGCCAGGCCACACCGTACAGGGTGAAGTGTTATTCCAGCTAGGTAAATACAGAGCCAAGATCTAACAGTGATGAATGGCATATATTAACAAGCTCAAATTGAATTATGTTGTCAAAATTCCAAGGCAGTGCTGACTGAGAGGCGACTGGTGTCAAGTGAATCAAAATCCTGTTTTCTCATTTCAGAATAATGATTTGCAGTGGTGAGTGTCACAGCACCTGGAAGCGTTCAACCTTGTGTATGGAATCATGTCTCATTGTTGTGTTTGCTTTCAAAGGCTACTTTTTCTATTGTTGAGAAAGGTGGCCCAAGACTGCAAGAAAGACCAATATGAGATGTTTTTATCTGATAAGGGAAAGGGTATTTATGGCTTTGATTCAGTACCCTTGCTGTCCTCATATTTTAAGCAGTTGGAGTATTTCTTTAATTAGGCCATAAACACTTTGCTAAATAATGGAAGCGAAGCTTTCAATAAATGCACCATATGTTGAGCACAATTTTGTTAGTATTAAGTAAAGATATTACAAGTATGTCTGACTACTGAATGACATACTAAAAGTACCAAGGAACATTCATAATGGCTAAGTCTATAATCCCTTTCACATGCGAAACCTGCAACATTGCCAGGTTCAATTATCTGGGTTAGTTAGTGGTTTTCCTCATTCACACATAGGTCTCCTATACGGTGTCCAGTCTGTTCACACATGACATGAATTCCAGACATATTAGGAAAGCCAGGATATCTACCCTCTGAACCAATGCTGAACAAATGTTAACGTTATGTTAGTTCATATTTAAAACAGCCAGATATTTAACTGAATAATGGTTTTGGCAGAGATGTAAATCCTACCAGCACAACAGGTGAAGAGTGATTTTATGGTTATTTTTGGTGACATTTTTAACCAATCACAAATTGCCAATGGTAGTTTAACACATAAACCATGGGTTATTGGCTAAAAATGAATGAGTTGATTTTGTTAAAATATAAAACACAAAGGCAACACATGTCAAAGGATGAGCTAATCACAAAAAACAATTCACAGACTTAATAATGGCATATCAATGACACCCCACCTATTATTATTTTTAAATAATCTTATTTTTATTTTCAGCTGGATCTATTTCCTATGGTGCATACAATTTGAGACCGCTATGCTCCAGGAAACCAAGACAATAAAAATAAAAACAAGTATATGTCCAATTGTGAATAGATGATACAAAATTTAACTGTTCAAATATGCAGCCTCTGGAAATATGCACTGTACAAGTTGCTTCAGAATTACCAGAAGTGTATTTCCTTGCTTTAGACCACAAACCTCAAAGGCTCTATTACCTGCCACTGTAAACCATTGGCTGGTTATCAGAAATCTTTCTAAATATTTAAAATATCCTGCACTGCACAAGAATATTATAATATTACTCATTTGTTACATATTACATAATTAAATATTACACATTTAATTGTTCAGGGATCAGCATGACACATTTCTGCTTTTGTACGTTGCATCTGCACCTCAGGGCTGCTAGATATTGTATGCTTGTGTGTTGCACTTCAGGGCTACAAGTGTTTGTTTCTGTGTTTTCCTTTTTTTGGTTTGCACCTTGAGCTAACTAGATTGTTCAGATCTTTTCATTTTAACCACCAGCTGTTTGCCTGCATAGCTCATAAGCGTTTCCTATTCCTGCATCAGGAAGGAATTAGACAGGATTCTAAACTTGTGATTCTGAGACAGAAGACACAATCCCACAATTCCAAATCAGCAACAGTAAATTGCTTGAATGTAATTAATGTAATACTAAATGCTTTATACAGTGCTGTGAAAAAGTATTTGCTTCTTCTTGATTTCCTCTATTATTGCATATTTGTCACACTGAATGGTTTCAGAAAACCATTCTTTTTCACATGAGTAATGTGGGTGTTTGATAGCTTTTTCATTAAATAAATGAAAAGTTTAAAAATATGTTTTATGTTTACTTCCCTTTCCCTTTGTCTAATATTCCATTTTGTATACAGATCTAAAACCATTCAGTGTGACAAATATGCAATAATAGAGGAAAGCAAATACTTTTTCACAGCATTGGTTCAACTAAATAGAGCCATTTGTGCATTCAATAGCTCCCATATATAGTGAGCCCCATAATGTTTAGGGGGAAATAATTTTTTCTCTTGATTTGGCTGTCAATCAAACAAATCAAACACATGTGGTTGAACTCTAGATTCTCAGCTTTTATTAAAGGGCATTTGTATACATTTTGGTTTTACCATGTAGAAATGTCAGCACTTTTTATACATAGTCCCCCCCCATTTCAGGGCACCATAATATTTGGGAATAGTGGCTTATTCCACATGATAACCAGCAAAGTTATTAAGTGCATATGCCCTGTTTGCAGTATGCACAGTACGTTAAACAGGAAGTTATTTAACTACCAGTGGCGTGCTTAATCAGTGGCAAAGTGATTATGTGTTTAATCAAGGCTTGCATGCACAGTGGCACAGACGTGCACACTTATTTGCTAATGGGGTCTTAAGAAAGTGCTGCCTACTCTTACACTGCATGAATTGTAATATTCCACATCATAAATGCTGCCACCAGCCGTTATCTTTGTTATCTCTGTTATCTTCTGATGCAGCAAAGAGTGTTTATAAGCTTAGGGGCTTTTCCCCTGAAACTGATAATAGTCACCACTACGTCCACTAAATCATTTAATGTTGTTAAACAGTTAAAGTGAATCTTGGTCTCGTCTGTCCACAAGAACGTTTCCAGAACTCTCTTTTTATGTACTTCTCAGCAATTAGCCCGTACTGTTTTTGGGGCTAATTAGTGGTTTGTATTTTGCAGTGTAGCCTCTGTGGTTCTGTTTGTAAAGTCTTCTGTGGAAACTAGCCACTGACACATTCACACCTACCTCCTGAAGAATGTTTCTGATCTGTCGGACAGTTGTTTGAGGGTTTTTCTTCAATATGGTGAGAATACTTTGGTCATCAACTGAAGAGGTCTTTATTGGCCTACCAGGCCTTTGTGATTACTGAGCTCAACATTGCTCTCTTCTTAATTCTGCTACAAACTTATTTTGGTAAATATAAGGTTTGGCACATGTCTGACTCTTTTCTCTAATTCCTCAGCCTTATAATGACAAAATATATAAAAAAAAACATACAGCACAAATCTGTTATCATGAGTTATCATTCATAGAATTGTATTAGTAAGGTCTTTTTTTAAGTGAAAATTGACTGAAGCTTTTTGAATCATCAGATTTTCTGGTGTGAGTTCCTTTGACTTTACTCATCAGTACTCAAAGACACAACCAAAGGCCTTTTTTGTTCCAAACTTCTGCTCAAATATCCTGAGCTTCAGCCCATGAAGACAGAAGCAGAACTAGGCCAACACTGTAAATCCCTTAGTCTTCATTTCTTGAAATCATCAACTTGATGACAAAAGAACTCTTTCTCTTTAAAAAGCATTTAAACAGCTTCACAAAGGCCTGACTATTTCCTTGTTGTTAAAAATAGCAGCCTCATTATGGCTGAAAGCAGCCCAGCGAGGAGTTTTTAAAACACAACATTTTCTAACGTCGGTACTCCAGGGGCTTAAAACAACATTTTTTCCCCCAATATTAACAGTGTGGCTTATGTGTGGTCACTCAGGCGTGTGTGATTTGGAAGAGGATCAGATTCTCTGAAGCATGTCTTCTTAATTAATTCTTCCGTTGCTTTTCCAAAAAATCTTGCGCTCAGTGTTTTCTCAAAAGACTGTCTTTTCCAAAAGAAAGAAGTGGTGTCTCAACAGAATACGCTGGCGTGACGCTAGATGTTTGTGTACGTGTCCACGAGTGATTTCAAGCTGGTAAAGCTAAATGTGGCACAGATACAGAGAGAGGTGGCCTCATGAAGACGCTCTCTCAAAGTACAGCCGATTGACCTGTATGGGATTTTCGCTTCAATTTATATGCTTCTGATTCCATGTAACACGAGTTCTGGGAAGGTGCTGAAGAAGTAGGCGCATTTAAAACATTCAATAAATTAATGAATTAATCAATAAACAAACAACAAATCAAATTTGTTTTAGTAAAGTACCTCCACAAGATCATGTGTGAAATACATTTTTTTAAAAACAGAACAAATCATTATGATTGGCTGATCCTGAATGAGCCAATCGGTAAGGCTTATCTTTTGAGAGGGCAACAGGCAGCATTTACTGTAGCATACAAATGGTGGTCACACATTTTTGCAATCTCAGATAAACACACCCAGATTAAAAAACACCCTGCAGCCATTTCAGATGCAAAATGTTGGCTAGCAAATTTAAGCGGCTTTACACAGTGAATGTATTTCAGAGGAGGATGGATACAAACTAACAATCAGGCATTCCTTAAAGTATATAGATGCCTCTGGCTTGCTCAGTTATCCATAATATTATCATTGTATATACAGTACCTCACCATGGGTATACAATGGGATCAGCTAGCTCACATCCACATTATTAAGTGCACTGCACACATTATGCAAATTAATTAAAAAACCACTGATGTGCAGAGTTTTGTTTCTATCCATGAGCCTCAGTTTCAGAATTACACTGTTAAGTTGATTGCATACAAAATTTTATGTAAATTGCGTGTGCACACAAATAACAAAATGTGTATGCGAATGAATGAAGCTGTGTTCATCAAAAATACACAAGACAATTATGCAATATTGCTGTTTCATCCACTTAGACATGCTTTGGCTGGCCAATATCTAAAAGTGCATTCATATCCTAACACTCAATGCTAGGTTTTACAACAGTGCTAACATATCAATGGTTCCTTGAGTATGAATATCTTACACATACATTTTTACGGTGTCTTGATTGATTTACTGTTTCGCACCTGTATAAAATGTATTTTTAACTTGGTCATGGATTTCAAACAAGTCTCTTTGTTGTGTAGCGTATTCACGTTTAGCTCCTCACACACAATTTTAATGCATCAGCTGCATTATTAATAGGGCTTCTAGCCTATATTTTTGTGAGTACATGTATACAAATGCAAATACAACACTGATATATTACACTTGCTAAACCAATGCACTTTAAATGAGGGGAGCTCAACTCCCCTGGTCTGGGACTGTGTGCTGTTTTTTTCCCAGAACAATTGCCTCAGTTTTAGTTTTCTGACGGCTCTCTGAATTACACTGGTTCACTCCTTCACTTGAGTACAGTACAATATTTAGGATATACTTGCAGTTTTTGGCTATAGCTGGTGCTCACACAAATGTCAGATCGAGACATTTTTATTGAGCTAATTAAATAATTAACAGCAGAAGTTGGCACAAAATCTTGAAATGGATTGGTCCTTGTTGTGCACCCCTGCTGTAAACTAAAACACAATTATCATCTGAATCATTGATTATGAGGAGCAGTAATGTGGCAACCCCAGTATAATAGCACAGATCAGGTTTCTGGAGGAGATTCACAGGAGACTGCGGAGGTTTTGTAGGTTCTGCAGTGCAGACTGTGTGGCTATCCTCACAGCCACTTTAAAATGTGCTGCCTGTTTGTCTGGGGTTTATGAGAACCTCCTCTGTGGTACGTGTTGTTTTGTGAGGTGGTGCCCGGTGACCTTTGGTGTGTCTTTCCCACGACTGTCTGGTCTTCTCGTCTGAGGCCCACTTATCGTGGGTGGAGCCAGTCGACGTACCGACACAGCTGTGGCAAACAAATGCCATCCTTGTGCTTCAACCACAAATCGTTATTCCAGATGTGGGCAATGATGCCCTCTAAAAAAGCAATTGTGCAACTCTGCAGGAGCCCACCAAGTTACTGGATCAGTAACTATTTTTTATATAGATCTATGTGATAGTTGTCACAAAAAATGTGATATATCAAATTCTGAGAGGATCTTTGTGAGTCTGTTTAACATCTCTAAATAAAGAAGGTGGTGGATGTGAAATAATATGTAATCACTGGATTAATTTGCATATTTACAGTTTACAGCCAGATTTATTTTTGGGAGGCTGCTATAATTGGTAATGAGGGATGTTCTCTCTGTTTCCATTTCAGGTGTGAAATTAGATTGAAGTTGTTATGAATTCATTGTGACTGGATTGGCATGTGTGGAGCATTGTGAAGACAATGCTGGATGCAGTCTCACCGTTACTCTTACCTCAACCACCAGTTGTTATTGTAAGTCACTGTAATGGTCCCACGGGGAGCAATTTCCTCTCCCAAGTCACACAAGTTGGTTCCCTCACACCATATTTTCAACATCTTCCTGCCATTTCTTACTGTCACTCCCTTCCTTTCACCATCCCCACCTTTCTTCTCCCAGAATTTCACAGTGTGTCGAATTCATATAAAATTAATTCATGTCATTTATGGATATGGACATGATCTACCTAAGGACATTTGTCAGAAAACAAATACACAGAATGATTATACATTTATTAAAAAGATCCAGTGCAAAGCACATCCAGTCAGAACCTCCGTTAAAAAATAATGGCTCGGATATTCATCAAAACTGTTAGCATCCTCCATATTAAAATATTTCTTCTTATTCTTATTCTTGAATTACTTATACTACTAGTACTACTACTAAGGATGAAGAAGCAGAAGAAGAAAAAGCTAACATTGATGAACATCATCCAAAAACATCTCATGAACTGCAGAAGACACAAACCCAATAACCACACAATAACGCTATTTGTTCTTCAGGCTGTGACTGGCAGATGTTTATGTACTCCAGCTCTGACACCACTCTTTTCCTCCCCTGGAGGACTGGGAGTTCTTCTACAACTTGCAGTTCTTGGAATTTCTCAGCAGAGCCATGATACATTACAGAAAACATTTCTCATTTGTAATTTCTTTTTTTTTTTAGTGGACAGACAATAGGTCTGGTCTCTCTGCTTCTCTATTGATTGACAGTTGCAACACAACAGGAAGGAAATGGGGTCAATGAATGCTGCAGTATGCCCTACAGTTAGTGAAGTTTTTAAGAGTATTTCAGTCTACCAGACATTTCTTTCCCATTTTCTCTATCTCTGATTTGGGAAATAGAAATGAATGTAAATGTAAATAAAGGTAACAGTGCACTGGTTTAATTATATAAACAATTGTTCTTTCTCTGAATGCATCCATTGTAGTCTTACATTGTAGTGTGTGTGTGTGTGTGTGTATGCGTATGTGCATGTGGGTCCCAATATGTGAAAAACAGTCTCTCTTATATGAGGCTTTTCTATTGCGTGGTGGTAAAAGTGCCATGAATGTCCAGATCTCTCATAGCCTCTCTTCCTTAGATTCAGGATCTCAATCATTCTCACCTGTGAGTTTGATTCACATGTGCACCATGAAATGCACTCAGTTTTTGATCCTGAAATATATAATTTCTATACATATAGGAGAGAAAGAGAGAGAGAGAGAGAGAGAGAGAGAGAGAGAGAGAGAGAGAGAGACATAGAAAATTGTGGATTAAATCACTGTCTGGAATGAATAGACAGGAAGCAACATTTAAACTTTGCTCCTTCTCCAGACAGCTGTTTGGAATCAATGTTTACTCTCCCGTCCCTCCAAACATCCCCAAGTGCCTCCTGGGAAAACTGTCAGTGACTGGCTGCTTTGTGCCGTCCCTGCAGGACAAACCATCAACTCTACTCTCCATCAACCATCCACTCTCTATGGAATGTGTAGGCTATATGTCGTGTAACTGTACTATGTAAATAAAGAGCTCAGCATTTTGAAATAAATGTGAGGAAAGCAATAATGCGATGGTAATGATAGCAATCTGTTGCATAAATACATTCAATACAACAGTACTATTTGTCGTGTTATTAAAGATATTTCACTTTGTATGACACAAGCAATTTTGTGGAGCTTACCCCATTGTATTTACGTACTAGCCAGTCTAAAATAGTTTTTCTGTTTATAGCTAGCCAAAACCTGCACCAGTTTGACGTTAGTATTCTCTTTGACTGATTTATTGTCCTCTGTAGTTAGTTTGTGCTTTCAAACTATTCGTTTCGGCGAGGTCCTGAAAATGACTGGGAGTGAATTGGAAACGTGACAACTGGGAGAACGGTGGTGCTGCTGTTTACTTTGGTGTACTGTATGTATATTCTGGTCACAATGAATTTGACTGTATAAAGGTCCAGGAAACTGGATTTAAATTGTGACAATTGACCCCAGAAGTGACAACTGACTGTCTTCTTTCCAGTTTTTAACCAAATGATTATGTTCTGCGACAAATTTCAGGCGACAATGGGCACTGCAAATTCTAACTGTACGGGTTATTGCAATATTGCAGTGCCTGTGGGCTCCAGAAATAAAACCCATTTCTTGTAGGTATTTTCATTTTTGGAAAACATTAACATATTACATGCAGAGACAATTTCACTGGACTTAAAATATATTTAAAAATTGTAATTCTTTAGCAAAAATCATTTAAAAATATTTCTTGGCTCTTTGTGAATGCAAGAATATATAAAAACAACACATCAGCAAGGAATTCACAGATTTCAGTTTCCCAGACCATTAATTATATAAAATAAGTTAAACATTACCATCACTAATTACAGGTGTTACAATACCAGTATTCCAGTAAAATATTCCATGAAAACATTCTGATTCCTGGAAGCCATTTTAATTTTCTCTACCTTCTCTTCTCTGTGCCTGAACCAACAGTTTTTTGGCTGGGAGCAGAGGTAAATTCAGAACTGAGAAAATCAGAGATGGATATCTGCCAAATTCAACCAAAGAATGCCTTCAATTTATCCGAGCACATTTGCAGATATTAGACTCGACTCAGATAACATGGCCATTGCCAGTCTTAAACTAGGCCCATTGGCATGCCAAAACCCCAAAAGTGAAAAAAAATCATACTTTGTGCATGCTCTGTTTGCACATCCCTGGGCAAGCACACAATTGAGGCTACATGTCCTGTTTTTATTCATCACTGTGTACAGTAAACAGACAACCATACGTATTTTGTTCTTCACTATGAGAGAGAAACGGACATAATTATATTGAATCTTGACTGTCTGTTGCACCACAAAGGCTCAACATGCAACAACCATTTTGTGAGATAATTAAAATGTGCTTTTTAACAGGAGCTTGATTTCCATAGTGAGTAGAAGGTTAAGTTGCTCTCACCTGTCATAGGAGGTGACATTTTAAATATTCTTTTCACATAAGAAATCTCATTTCAGTTTCATAACTTGTGCGCTTTGAGGCGACCGATTCTCTCATGCCAAGGGTATTAATCATTTTAAATGATTAAATTGGAATCGGTAGATTATTGTGCCCTCACAGTAATTGATGGGTTTGCTTGATTGAACAGAGGGGTGCTCAAAGCATGCTCAGCTGTGTTTGCCAGGCAGCATTTAAATTGTATGGGATATGACTGAGAAAGATGTACAGAGAAAAATGAGCTGCAGATTACCAATGATTTGCATCCAAGTTTTAAGACCCTGAATATGTAGAACCATCCAGACCAAAGTATGGTCTGAGTGAGATCATCCTCTCCCATTTTTTTTCTCTTTCTGTTTTATGTGCAGTGGCTATATGGTGGAACCAAAAATAGACGCCATGTTGGACCAATCTGACATAACCAGGCTTCTTTAAAAATCTAATCAGAAAACCCAGAACACTGTTACTCTGTCCTAAGGGAAACTACACCACAATGCTATGTTTTATATAGGCCTAACCTACTGTAACAACTGAACAGCATGCTATTTCTCCCCAGACAGTGAGTCATTAACACGCTTATATAGACCCCTGATACATGCAAAAGACAATATTATCTCAGAGGCTCGATGGGGAAACAAACGTCTAATATAAACTGGTGGTTAACCGTTATACATGGTTATGTAAATGTGTTTCCAACTGACTTGAAGTAGGCTATGTCAGGCTGTACATACAAGTTGCCATGATCTCAAACAATTGTGCCAAAGGTAAGAAAAGGATAACTGAATTGTAGAAAGGCAACAGTATTCATCAATTGTATCAATAGTAAAGCGCTTTGGATAAAAGCGCTATATAAATGCAGTCCATTTACCATTTACCAACAGTAAACCAGTCATATGGAAGCCTTACTTTCTGTTTCCCCCCATTGTTAGAAAGCCATAGAATTAGTTGTACAATCTCATATTTAAGAATAATTTGTTGCTACTTGCAGCATTAGTTTAGATTATTAAAATATATTCAGCAAACAATTAAATTATGAATTGTTCCCAGATGACAAATTGCAAGCACACGGAAGCGCAGCTACAGACGAAAGGGCAAAGGCTAGGGCTGTGGGTCTGCTAAAATGAGCTTATTTTAGATTAATGCTACTTTATAGCCCCTTGACATTCATTTTACATGTGTTGAAAAAAGGTCTTCATAACTGAAATGGCAGTTAGGCCTACATACACATGCATTTTCAAAGTATCTACTACTTTCATTTTTAAGGTTCCAACTATCCTATTTGATGCTATTAATGGATTCATGCATAATATTAAGATTTTATGTGATGCATGAAGACGACAGGGAAATATTTATTAATGAGAAGATTAGCCTATGCTGCACTTTTGTCCCGCTGCTTTAATTAACCTATATGAATACACTTGGCCTATTTGATTTTGGATGTCACTCTTAATAAAGAATGCACTGCAAAATTCTTAGTATAAAATACATTTGTATATCACAGCCTACCTTTAAATTTTACAGAGCAGCTAATTGTCCCATGTTGAACACTGGGAATTGTGCTGTGTGTTAAATCGATGTAATGTAATGAAATGAAATGTAACAATTATATTGTAATAACTTATGGGATATAAAAAACATTGTGAGGATATGATCATTAGGATTAAATGCAGCTTCTCAAAAAGAGTATTGGAGATAAATACCAAATTTAGAAATATAAATTGGCCTACTATAGTTGGGGGAATCTGCTATCTCGCAGATGACGCCAATTGTTTACAGTCGCTATGGTGACGCTTTTCAAGCGGTTCCGCCATTGCTGTGAGCTTGGAGTAGTTTTCCTTGCTTTTGCAAAGTCAAGAAAAATATAAACGAGTTGATATTATTTTAATAAGAAAATACAGTATATTCACACACCCAGAATATAAGGTTAAAATGAACACATCAGACGATGTGGATAAAACATCGCCAGGAAAATGTCTCTTGGATAATTGGGTGGAAGAGGTGAGTCGCAGCCTACGAAAAAGGTTGTGTATTGGCTAGTAGACAGTAACTTCATGTTTTATAGTTAACTAGCATCAGTCCAGTAGCTAGGTACCAAGCGAACGTCGCTGCGAAAATGTATAACGAAGTCTGTTGTGAGGTTTGCGCTGTAAACAGAGCTCAGCTGTTTTTTTCAAATTCAATGTGGAATCCCTATATGACGGTGCAAGAATAGGATTGGCAGATAGAGAATTTGTCAAAACTGGACAACATGCGCATGAAGCGATGCGCTGTCAGAACCGATGGCGGACCGGGAGTTAGGCGGAAACTGATCACGAACCAGGTGTAATTGTGACGGAAATTCATTACAAACTACCGGTAAATTTCTTCCATCAATTTCTCCGACCGTACGTTATATTGTCCGGTCGGAACTACAAACCGGACATGTACAAATATGTACAAGTAATCTGGCAACCATATGCAATATGCAAAACAAAGGTTCAGAGGATTTGTGAACTTCTAAATCTTTAATGGCACTCACCTCTTTCGTTAGAATGAAGTTTGCTCATGTGCATAAACATATGGGCTACAATTACAACAAACGTGTCCCACAATGCCCTGTGTAGGACAACCACGTTCATGAAAATGAAGTGCGCTCATACAACTTTATTTAGGCCTATTATTATCTTTTAAGAACAAACTCTCAACTGCACTAGTGTTCTAGTGTAGCCTATCACGTTTCAGGCCTAAACCGCAATCCAGGGTAATTTCAATATGCAACCCTGAGTAATTTCTGTCAGATAGAGTTTTAAGAAAATTAAGCTGTTGCTACATTTCTCATCCACCTCTCTGCAGTTTTATTTGTTAAACTCACTGATGCAATATAGCCTAGTTTTCCAGTTTGCTTAGACTTCACACTTCACTTATGGTTATACACTTTGTTGTACGTCGCTCTGGATAAGAGCGTCTGCCAAATGCCTGTAATGTAATGTAGCCTCAGTCCAAATGGTAGCATTTTAAACAGTAATACCTGGATGTAGTCCCATGATCCACATTTTGCGATTAAAGACAATTCTGTACCACAGCTTCAATCGTATATGAGCTCTCTCTTTCTTTTTTATTTTTAGAGGGCCACATCATTTCTGGATACTGAGGAATCCAAAGCTCACATTTCCAAACATGGACACAAAGGGATTATTTCTATGGACCTGGTATCTAAAGCTCAAGATGTCACGACAGTGAAAGAGGATTTCATTCCCCCTGTGGCTCCTCAGATAAGACAGAGGGGCAAGTAATACAACATATGAAGTAGTTTCCTGCATTGTGTGCCATAGAAGCTGTCTGTTTTTATTCAAGGGGATGTCCAAGGGGACACTGAACATATTCTAAATCAAATATTAGCTTATCAGCCACTTGTGCACAAATGAAGTCAATGCCTGTGTTTAAAATCTATGCAATGTGTAATATTAAAGTATAAAATTTCAAGGTATGTGGCCTAGCCAATTATATCATAAAGAAGTCTGATAACATATTTTCCTGAGTGCAATTTTTCATGTTTTTTTTTTTTTGTTGTTTTTTTTTTTTTGTTTTTTTGAAAGGGCTACGAGAAGAACTTTTAGAAAAAGCCCTTTACAAGACAATAAGGTTAGTGTGTTTCTTTCTGTTAAGTTCTGTGCTTCTGTTTAGGTATTCTGTTACTAGTACCTTGTGTTTAAATTATGTTTTACCTGTTTGATGGAACAGTCTTTTGGCAAGTTATTGAATTGCTCAACGAGGCAAATTTCCATTTAAAGAATATATTCCTCTTAAATTCAACAGAAAAAACCTTCTCTTGACAGGAAACCTTAGGAAGAGCATGATGTAAACATGTGCATGGACAAATAGTGGTTAGTTGTATCATTAGATCAAAATTTCAATAATTTTCTGAATTTGCCTAATAATATACCTAACAGGAGCTACACACATTTAATATTAAATGATAATTTGATATAAATTTGGGGAAGACACTAACCAAGTGTATATGAAGTAATCTGTTGTATACACAGACAGTTCTACTTTACTAAATAGTACTGTGTGGAAAAACGTAGGCTTATATTACACTGCAATAAGCACTGGCAATAATGTCTGAGATTGACGTATAGCCTATTGTTAGTAATCAAGGACTATTACTCAGTGTTTTTGCTTTGGCCATTCAGTGCATTGATACATAAATGTAACTTATACACTCCAGCAATATATTTTAGGAATCACACTGTAGAAAAAAGGAGTGTTTGTAATGTAAGCTATTCTGACATTTGTAGAGGAATATGTATACCAATACCTTCCTGTGTTCATTGCATGGTTTTTAAGGTTCCTGCATGGATTACACATTTTAATTTCATGACATTATGCCTGAGATTTGTAATCTGTGAGGGAGTTGGAGTTTTGGGAGACCAACCGCGACTGAACAGGGGGTTCTTTAAGCTATTAACCAGAGGTAAAATAGCCACAAAGTCTCAAGAGACAAGGGAAAGGAAAACAATACTCCTTAGGGAGAGTATCCCAAAGAAAAGCTCTACACAGCCCACGTACTGGGTAAAAAAGAACTAAGGCTTAAGGAGTATGAAAATAAAACAAAACTGCCGGAGCAGAAAACGGGGCAACTCAAAGAAAACAGACCTCGAACCGAGGCTGAAAAAGTAAAACCCTAAAGAAATACTGAGCTTAGATTGTGGCACTAACTTGTTGCCCACAATCTAAAAAAGCTAAAGACTGTTGTGCTAATTTTATAGCCACAACAATCCAATATCGCAGCTCAATCCTTTACCTTTACCTTTACCTTTACCTTTACCTTTACCTTTACCTTTACCTTTACCTTTACCTTTACCTTTACCTTTACCTTTACCTTTACCTTTACCTTTACCTTTACCTTTACCTTTACCTTTACCTTTACCTTTACCTTTACCTTTACCTTTACCTTTACCTTTACCTTTACCTTTACCTTTACCTCGCTTGACAGAATACCGGCTCTCGTGCAACATAAGTGACACTGAAGCAAAGCTTATCGGCTTGCTCAGGGTTTAAATAGAACACCAACAGGTGCAAATAGTAAAAGGAAATTTGCACGTGTATAATTCAATCAACTCAAATGGCCGTAATAACTGAAGAAAAGGTGCATGAAAAAACCAATGGCCGTAATAACTGAAGAAAAGGCGCAGGAAGGAAAAGAAATGGTGGCATCAGCCAAAACCATGACAAATCTTCTTCGTGAGAAGCAAATTAGTAATCACAAAGTGTTATCAAATTTAGAATCTTCGTGGAATGATCCTTTATGGTAAATGGTAAATGGACGGCATTTATATAGCGCTTTTATCCAAAGCGCTTTACAATTGATGCCTCTCATTCGCCAGAGCAGTTAGGGATTAGGAGTTAGGTGTCTTGCTCAAGGACACTTCGACATGCCCAGGGCGGGGTTTGAACCGGCAACCCTCCGACTGCCAGACAATCGGTCTTACCTCCTGAGCTATGTCGCCCCATCAGATATCAGATATACATGGTTTTCTGTTAAATATTTTTTTGTATTCCAGATTTCACCCTCCTCAAATACATTGAGCTTATGTATTTTTCTTCTTTTGGAACACAAATGACTTCTCCCTCAATGTGGCTTGCGTGTCACACCTTTAAAATAGTGTGAGATCATACACAGAGGTGGGGTTTAATGGGTCAGGGTATGTGCAGGACCACCTGTAAGCCATGTGTGTGCCGGTGAGGAGGTGGAGGTGTCTGCCTCCTTTCTTTGCTCAGGTTTATTGTGTTTGCTTCCCGTGATGGGGGGAACATATGTGTCTGCTCTGGAAATTTATATTGCGAGTGAAGAGATGGCTGTGGGCAGTCTAGCATGGCTGGGTTTCGGCTCCTGGGTATCCTAGCTACCGCAGCCTGTCTGGCTCCAGCTCTCATGTATACCCGACCACGCGGACTGGCCCTGGTACCCCTTATAAAAACCTCAATTTGCAAAACATGAAACCTATTTTAATTAGTGAACTCTAGTGCGTGGCTCTAGTGTTGTACTACTGTCCAACGTGCAACTCTGAATCGCCAAGACTAAAGGGGCACTCCCGAGAAATAATACTATAGACCTATATTTCTGATATGGTCAATTTTAGATTTATAAAAGTTATTTAATACTTAGTTATATATTTATACATACCTTCTTTAAATTACAACACCCCAAACAATAATAGAGTGCCTGTAAGAGTGTCTCTGTAGTTCTCTGTATTGGGTTTAGATTTAGACCAATATGTAGGCTAATGCATTCAAAAACCTTATTCATAATATGTTTTCATATTGTGTTTCCTCATTTTGTAATCTATATAATGTAGTTGCATGATGGACATGGACCATGTAGTAATCTGGGGAAGGTTACGTATTTTGTCCATATTGTGTGTCTTTCATGGTAAGTGCATGGATGAAGCCCTGACCGAAGTGTTAGGCATAATATGTGCTTGGATCACTTGAGATGAAGACTTGCAGCTGACATTAATATGGAAAGACATTGATGAGTTACACTGATTACCATGGTCTGATGACTGTGTTATGTAATTATGCATATGTATTTAGTTCTAATGGATTCACAATCAGACAAGTCATTATGACAGATGTTTATCCTGTTTCTTAATGCTTCCTTTCCCTGGGCAACACAAGCACCAATCGTGCGTAGCCTTTTGGGATTGCCAGCCACGGTTGGCAGTCTGCATTTCATACCATATATTTCATAGTCTTGCTTCGTGTGTCTATTGTAGCAAGGTTGTATGTGTCCCCACCGCGTAGCTTGATGGGAGGCTGCCTTCCCCCGTCTGCAGTTTGGGGAAGTAACCTAGAAGAGCTCCAGGCTGTGGCCTACCAGCCAGTCATATCCAGAATTGCAGTCATATTCAAATACCTAACTTATACGGGATAGTAGGATTTTCCCGACTGATGGACTCCACTATTACCTAGCTAACAATAGCTAAATACCCCATATGTGCAGAGAGAAGTGGATTGGAATCTTATTCCCAGCAAATTCTTGGGCCATCATGGAGAGCTAGCTAACATTGACAAACATAACTGAATTTTTTTAGCTAATAACTGCAGCTGCCTAACCTGAATGATGACCAGCCACTTGGATAGCAATAGGTTAGCCACTAAGGCAACTCTTTCTCTAGCACTATCCCAGCTGATAACGCACCACTCACTGCAGTCAATCCATATAATTTCCTCTCCTTCTCCTTCTTCGTCTATAATTGGTCACATGCTTTTCAGATACAGACCACAAAGAAAGAAGGGCCATGCCCAGAAACGTTCCGAACACTTCTTAGAATAACAAATAAAGGCAGACAAGCAATGACTCAAGATTGCCTGTGTATCATGGTGGTTTTATAACATTTTCATGGTGAAAATCCTGCATAGTATGCCTTTAACTATACAAACAAATCTCCGTGCCAATTTAATTTAACCAAAACACTCCATACACGTCAGCTATTCATTTAGAAATCTTCCCACGGTGTCTGTGAACTCTGAGTGTGGTGTAATGCAACAGACAATCACTCTCTGACCAGCAGAAAACTTAAAACCTTAATTTCTAAATTCTTTTATCCCAGAATGTTTTTAATATCGCATGCTGGTGTTGTTTACCTTACAGCCAGCAGGTGGATGAAGAATTTAATCCTGGTCCTCCTCCAGCTGAGTTTATCTCCACCACAAGAGAGGACTTCAAAGTACCTGGGTTTCAATCAGTACCCCCCTCTCCCTCCAAGGTGTAGTATAGTATAGGGGTCATGTTGAGATGCCATATTTGAATTTTGCTCTTTGTTTCATACTCTACCGCTTATTTCATAAAGTTGTAATATCACTATACCAGCTGTTTGCAATAAATAGCACATTTATATTTAGCAGATGCTGTAATCCAGAGCGAGGGACTCACTGAGATTCCATTTTTGCACGCAGTCCATTTAGACATCTTACTGAACAAATGCTAATTAATTACATTGGTGAAGGGTACAATGGCAGCACCCCACCTGGGAATCGAACCCACAACCTTTTGCTTTACAATCCCATTTCCCCTAACCATCATACTACAAAATTAATGAAAAGGACTTCAGAGCTTTATATTTAATTGAAATGTAATTTGAAATCTTCAAATGCAATTTAAATGTGTCGACAGATCAAAATTGACTGCAGGGAATAGTTCTTTGGTGATCCCTTCAAAAGTGATCCCAACATACCACTGCAAATGGATGAGAATTTCAATGTATGGATAAAAAAGCAAAATGTTTTGGCAGAGAGTGTACAGATTTCATGTGAACAAGAAAATATTTTTGTTTAAAGTTATGCAAATGTAAAAATGTGCATTAAAATGCAGAAAATCAAACCCAACACAAAAGGGGAAAGTAACAATCTGAAATATTACTGTGTCCTATTGAATTTAGTGTATGATGTTTGAGGAAAAATCCTTTTCTTTGTTTATTTCATCATCAATAGGAACATGATTACAAAAGTGACCAGGCCATTTCTTTTTGGAGTGAGAACTATCAGAAGGTACAGGTAAGTTGATCAAAATTGGTTTCAGTTTCTCCATAAATATGCAACAGAAAAGTCATTTCAAAATGGCAATTCTGTGAAATTGGTGTTTTTATGGTTTATCTAGAAAGATCAGGAAAAAATCAGTCAGTGGCTTGGATTTAACTGACATTTGTCTTTAAATTAAACCTACAAAGAAGAGCAGGAGTCACTGCACAAACACAAGCACAATATCTTTTTATAATTTTTGGTATCTGTTGAATTTTCTATACTATGCTTATATGAGAGTAAAATGAGAATTAAACAATGGTATAAATTAACTCTTATTAACAAGAATGTTTGACACATGCTCTGAGAATAACTTATAATAAGATATGTCTGTTATGGTAGGGACAATATTGCATTAAGGAGCAGAAAAGCACAGAACTGTCTGGATTATAGTTCTCCATACTGCTTAAACTGTGCTAAAATAATCTTGACAAAATAGGTTACAGTTTGTTAATTGTGGCCAGTTCTTTATTAGTGTACAGTTGTCAGTTGGTGTGGAAAAGTACACCCATGGAAATCATTTGCCAGGTGTAGTCATTTTGGTACCCATAGTTGTCTAGCTGCACTAGCAACATGTTATAGGTGGTTTCAAATAATCATCCTCTAGCATAGTTAATTCATTCCATAAAAATGAATTAATTAACTGCAAATTAATTAAATTTATAATTGCCAAAGATGAGCCGTTTAGATGCTTTGCTGTATTCATTCCTACAGACCAACAATAAAACCTTCTTGGCGTTGTTGTTGTTACTTGGTACTGTATGTGTTGGCATGTGATTGCCTAGTACTGTGGTGCTGTAGGACTTTTTAATGCAGGCTGACATTGCTTCAAGTTGTCGCAATTTATTTATGTGCTAGCTAGCTACTGTGGCAGTCCAACTAGCAAAACAGTTAAACAAATCAGCCTTGGATTGTATCTTTATTTTTGTCACCATTTCCTTGTTTCATTTACGGTTCTGTAAAAATGTATTGTCACTAGGTCTTCATCTGCAACTTTCATAGAGGAAAATGCTATTTCTAGCTAGTCAATTTGGCTTTCATGTTCTGTGCTTACATGGAAAATAAATAATATTTTTGCTGTAGCCCAGTCTTATTTAGCAACATCATTATTTATTTTTACTATTTGTTCAATAATTTACTTCGACAATAGAGTTGAATTGAAAATTCTTTAAAAATGGCTTTATTGATCTATATTATTGATGTATCATCTTATCTTTTTCAGCGTGTAACAGCAGTCAGGACAAGCGACACTCCATTCAGAAAGAATGCAGCATTCAGCACACCTATTGGTCAACGTCTAGATGATCCTGTGACACCTGAGAATAGTCCAGATGTCTGAGCTTGGAACACTGGCTTAAACACGCATATACTGTACACAAACTATGTCGCACATTATTTTATTGCTGTGTAATTACTGCACAATTCTTTAACTTTTTGATTTTTGTCTTCCTATGCATATGTTAGGATATTTAACTGAATTGCTGCCAGTAACTTAATTCTTTCTGGAAGTGAAATTCCACCTGTGTCTTTTTAGGGGAATTTACATATAAGTAACAAAACAACACATACCGTTAAGCAATAAATACCATTTCGCACCATTACTTAAAACTATTATTTTTATTTTATGATGCAAGTTTTTCAAGTCCTGTGAAACCCTTTAACCTAAGCAAAGACCAGCCATACAGTGGCTATTTTCACATACTCAACCGCCCTCCTTATTTAAGTCAATAGGTTGATCTATGTCTGGACTGCAGGGTGGGAGGGGATTAGGAGATGAGAGAGTGGCCTCTGATGGGAGCCTGACATGAGGGGTCATAAAAGGGTAATCCATCCCTCCAAGCAAGCAGAGAGGGCTGTACATACATCACTGAGCTGGGCAATATGTTGTTGCACACCTCTGCTTTTATGTGATTGTCTTTCAGAGTGCTTCATGAATCTGAGTGAGAATGACCATGCTGAGTGTTCTCAGGTTTATTTAAAGGTGTACACTAATTGATTGATTGATTGAATGTACCGCTACATGTTTTCCAAGCACAAAGAAGTGCATTGCATTTTATTAAGCCGCAGTGTTCGCTTATCAGCCCAGAGAGGTTTCCGTTCCATACAGCATTGTGCTGTTGTGTTGGTCAGTGGTAGGATGCAGAACCTCTTGGGTGTTTAACAGCCAGAGATTGCATTTGCCCTGTAAACTATGTTAAATGCATCTGGACGACTTACAATTTGTTGGCATATATTATATTAAAATCATTTTGGTTTGCACTAAATTTGGGAATTTCAACTGCGTGTCATACCAATAATTACCTAGATCTACGTTCATCTCTTCCATTAAGTGGGCGATTCTGTGAAATCTTTTTTATTCAGGAGCAGGGTTTCACCAGAGGAAGCAACATTACATCACACAGTGAGCTATTTTTTTTAACAAATGTGAATCCATGTGAATTTCGCATGCTTTGCTTTGTACCTTGGCGGTACTGCTGAAGACAAAATGGTTTAGGTTAATGTTAAAAGGCTAGGGGTGGTGGGGGTGACGGTGGTGCATGTTGGTTGGAGGACTCAGTATATCTTTCACTTACTTCTATTTTGGAGGATGTGGGTGGAAAACGATGTGTTTCTTTAGTACTGTTGTATATATAATAAATGTAAAAGTGGTACCTGATAAGGAGGTGATGGTGGGGTCTAAAAAGAGAGATAGTATTAATAAGAAAGTGCTAGTGTACACATCTCTTCAGCATCAGCAAATGACAGAACTGAGCAGAGAGAAAAGGGAATTATAATGTAAACTTACACATTTCCCTTCTGAGAATTTCAGATGTTTTGTATATCATTCTGCAGCTGGCAAGTGCACAGATAGACACCAACATGCTGGAGTACATGCCCCCCTACAGTGTTTGAATTTTTCAGAATGACAGATAACCCCCCGCCACCTACCCTCCCCCCCCCCCCCTCCCCCACCAACCAGTCTACAATGGCAAGTCCCCACCTACTCCCACTGAATCCACACCCGCAGTCTACTCCACCCCCAATTTTATCTTTCATTATAGCTTGTGTAGGGCACAGAATACTTCCTGAAGCATTACTTTTGTTGGTTAATTGTTTACTAGATTAGTGCTTCATAGTGTAAAGATGATATGTCAACTATGGTTGTTTCATTTTTAGAAAATGCACATCTGTATGCAAATCGCTAATATTGAGTGCCGGTACTATACAATGTGCCACCACTTTGCAGGTATGGAGTGGTTAAGAGCCGTAATGAAATTAACTGAGTTGATGGTCTTTTTGAAATATGTTCTGTTGGGATTGTACTACATGTTTGGTTTTAGACATTCTTGCAAAATATACCTGCATTCACAGGTGTTTCATGTGCAGCAGCAATGCTGCACAATTAACGTTACTTTCAGACAAGACTAAGACAAATTGAGACGAGATTCTGAAGCATAGAAATATGGGCTTGCTGTACAAAGTTTCCACTTCATACGACACTAGTGTTTCACCATGCAATTTTATAGTACATTGGCATACTTCACTTGCAGTCTGCAATTCTACATTCCATTCACTGTGCAATACAGTGAATAAAGTGTCATTGATTAGGATGTCAACATCTGACAGGTTGTTTTAGAAGTGAATTAAATAAACAAATTATGAATCCAGACCTGTGTGCAGATACATGTGTATGTGCTGCATGTATTTGTAGTATTTGTAATATCTGGGGAAAATACTGTCAAAGCTATACTGCAGAAGGCAGATCTGTTTGTTGCACACTGCACATAGTTTAAAGGAATTACATGTTCTCACTAGGGTGAACTAATTGTATTATTATTGTCTTTATGTATACAAAAAAAGGCATTTAATTACTTGAAATACTAACTTGGTACTCAGACCATTGTGCAAGTATTTATTGAGTATTTATTGAATAAAAACATTTTCTTCTGAAAATAGCATAAATTTAACTACTGCATTGGACTGTATTATTATTATTATTATTATTATTATGGTATTACAAGCTTGCACTTCCCAGACTTGAGCAAAGAAAGCCATTTCTTTCTTGAGTTTCATATAAAATATATATATTGACTGAATATAACTTGCACAGAGACAGCCCTGTTGTTCACTGAAACCAATACAGTTGTCTGACTTCTGAAAAATACTTGTACTTATTGCTGAAAGAAATCAGCAACGTACAACACCCTCTAAAAAGATAACAATAAAAAATTCAATTAAAATGAAATGCCCGGTCTGCTTCAATAAAACTGTCAAGAATAACCTTAGATCAACTGTCGGAAATGTCTATAATTCAGACACTGTGCCTTTTGATTGAATTTTTTTCCAGGAAATGACGCTGACTTAAATGTCTAGATCGGACCACAAAATGTGCAGCATAAATCACTGAGTCATAGCAACCCACAGAAAGTACAGTGCACATGCTTCTATAATGCGCCTCAGCTTGGCAACGGCTGGGTTTCAAGTTGCCAGTCTCGTCAGTTCCACCGCTGAAGTCTACATGCTGCCAGTCAAATGCCAATGATTTGGGGGGGGGGGGGAGGGGTGGGGATGGTTGTACTGTGACAGCAATGATACTCTAAAGGACGAATTGTGCTGATTGCACACATTATTTGTGTCAGAATGACTGGACTCAATATATAAAAATAATATTTCCTATTTTCCAGCAGAATTTATTTATTTTCTTTCCATTCCCGGAACGGAGAAAGAGAAAAGAAGACTATTTATATTTCTGCATGTGGGCGCATTCACTATGTTTATGCTCATCACGTTGTCATATGCCAGGAATGATACGTACTGTACCAGCAGCAAGCCGAGGGCTTCAGTTTCTGTTTACTTGCCTGAAATTGGACAAATTGTTCAGCCCAATTAATCCAAGTGACTGTGCCTTTCACTTTCTGGCCCAGAATGTTGAAGATCTTACCACCTTCCCCAGGATGTGGATGTAAATATTTGACCTATGTCTGACCCGGATCTATAGGACTGCATCACAACAGGGAACAGAGCTCTCACCTACTTATAAAGAAAATATGTAAAACAAAATAAAGAAAGGAGCAAGTAGTCATATACAAATAAAGCAAAATAAATCCAAAATGATGAATAGCAAAAGTATTATGTCAATACAATATTTTGTATTGAATTTCTGATTTTCATTACAGCTGTGGTCCACACCGAATTGCTATGTTTACATATTTGCTGATGACTAATTTAAATTCAGCTTCTGTGATTTAACCATAGCAAATACTGATCTGCATGTAGGAACTGTGTAGAAAAGATCCAGTCATATGCTTGGTCACACAGCATATTGTTATCTCTTAAGACCCAGGGCATTGCTACCCTGTATATGTATGTGCTCTCTTCCTTTGAAGACACTTCCAGTAATTAACATTTTGCCATGGTTGCACTTAGGGTATCTTCGGAATGGATTAGCTCATTCCCATTTTTCAAAGCCTTGCTTGCTACCCACACAAATGCACAAACACATCAAAGGCAAGGCGACTCCTAGCAGCTCTAATTTCCAGCCCAGCAAGAACATGTTCACCAATCCGTCGGCTTTCACAAGCTGTGACAGAAAAGCATACCTGCTCTCCACAGCACTGACGGATGGGCTGGATGTAGCATACTGTTATCAGCACTTGTCTTTGAAGTACTGCATCTTCCTGCAGTACCACTGAGATGTACTGAGATCTTCCCGCATTTCACAAAAGCCAATGGAAAGAGGCTGTTATCAAATCACTGGCAATGTGGATTGTTACTACATTTTGACCAATGTAATGCTGTAGTGCTGTAGTGCCGCCACTGCACTTACTTTATATATCATGGAAAGATTTTTGACAAGGAAAAGCACATGTAAATATAATTTTACGTATTTTATTTGTGATAACGGAAATGCATGGAACAGTGAGCAATATTCAGTTCAGTGTGGATGAGCATCTAGTGCACGTGAAATAAACAGTCCATTCCTTTTAAACTCCTTTCATTTTGAATGCTCAATTGTTTCAATTTATTCTAAAGAATATATAGAAATCATTAAAGCAGTGGAATTAGAAAATATCAGACACATCCGTTATGGCATATTTAAATAATATAGTGGTTACAGGAACAGCAACACTATCTTATACAGAGTCTACACCTATTTGGTCAGTTTTACATTTAATCTAACATTTAGCTCATGTGCACACACACGCATGCACACAAAGTTACTAACGCATCCAACAAGCCTAACAAGGTTGTTTGCATATCTTCCAAATTTTTTTGACATATTGTAATTCACACTCTTCATATTTTCCCCAATATTTCCTGCCAATATTCATATTAAATTCCATTTTCTCCGTTTTATTTACATTGAAAGGATAGACCAGTCTGTAAATCAAGGTAGATGACAAACCCCTAAAATGATAAAGTTTATCTCCTTCACCAATAGAGACACATTGACTCTGGCAGTATTTGTGGCCTTCCTTGGTCCCTCTGCCTAAGGAAAGCAAGTATCCACCGTGTAAACATGTTACATAAGACAGATAAGTACATAAATGGTTTTTTTCACATTTTTCATCTTGTTTTGCAGACTGCTGTTCTCACAGACAGTGGCTATGTCTGAGTTTAAATTGTGATAAATGACATAAAAGCTGTATTTTTTCATTTACCAGGCAAGGATGTGCTTGACTTTTGTTCCTGGATGAATCACAATGAGACCTTTGGATTATAAAAAAATAAAAAATAAAAAATAAAAAAAACCCCACAGGAACCTTTTTAATGCAATGGCTCAGTGCTGAAATCTGTTGATGTGCTGGTTTAATCCAACAGAGAAATCATACTACAGATTAATATACCTGTTCTGTCAATCAGAGTCAAACAGTTCTTGACAGCATTCTCTTATTCACCTTCAGAAGGGAATAGTACAGGTTTATTATGGCAACAAGTACATTTAGACTAGATTAATGTAGTTTCAGAATTAGGCTAAATTAATTTTAATTACAGAATTAACTTCTCATGGGAAGAGAAAGGAAAAGAAATTGTCAAAAATAACTTAGGCTCAGGCCTTTTTGATTCTCTTCTTTCCAAACCATAAAATATATGTGTATTACTATTTAAAAATAAATCCAAAACCATCAATTAGGGAATTATAATTTAAAAAAACACAAAGAAAACACATTACTACTTTTAATTACTACCATGAATTACATTGAATTCCGCATTTGTATTCATGACTTGTAAGTTATATGCAAATATATCTCTAAATTAAAATATCTGTATATAAAGATGTTAGGACATTTGAATTGTTTTCTTCAGATATAAATTCAAATATATCTCCAGAACCATCCTCTTTCAATGTATAACAGGATGTTTAAACACTCCACAGAAGTTCACATATAAGGGATCACTGAAAAGGCCAATATAAAGCTGTTAGGACATTTGAATTGTTTCCTTACTGATAATTAAATACAAAAGTAAATTTACTTTTGGTAATGTTTACTTAAAAAGCTATTTAATCAGTAGTTTTCCACATCATTTATTTTCTTGCGGGATATTTGAAGAGATGCATTACTGGCCTGCTGCCTCTGAAGCAGTAACCCCTTTTAACCTACCTGAATTACAGCAGATATGCTAATTAAGCCCCGCTCCTTCGAGTATCTCAGTCCCGCAGCTGGCCACTCCACCAGCCACTGCCGCGCTTGATAAATCCACATTCCGTCCAGTCCCTTCCCTCTGGAGGAAGATTCCAAGGGCGCCGTGGTGTCAATTGATTTTAGACGACTGAAATCTCCATTACTTAAGACCTCCGCACATCTTGCCCCCTGAAGGTTTATCACGAAATTGCTTTGGCAAGGAGATGACACAAGTAATAGGCTAACGACCCTCACGGGGCTAGCGCCCGGGGGGCCCGTAAAGACTGCTGCGGACAGCGCACACGCGCTTCATATCCGGGCCGACCCTGCTCGTGAGGCAGGGTGCCGGGGCAGCTCTTTCGGGACTTGTGGCTCTGGTTGGAGGAGGAATGAAGATACAGCTCCTGAGGGTGCTGGGGTATGTGTGTTTAAGGAGAACTACTTCAGGGCTCTGTTCACAGTCACAGGCCCCCTATGGAACTAAATGTACTCATAACAAAACCAATAAATACCTTTGCATTCACTGCTGTGTACATGCACAGTCTATCATCGACCAAAAAATATAAAAAATAAACAGCAAATGACTGTGAAATTAGGAACTTTGCAACAAAAACATCATGAGAGTTTTAAAACTGCAATTTAAAAGAAGTTGCTTCATTCAGGCTGCAACTGAATTGTAGGCCAAGTTCACCCTGGTTGGAGACCCAGTGCACCTTTATGATGTGGAGCAAAGCACAGCCTTCGACAAGCAGTCCCGCTGAAGTGTGAAAAGATAACAGGTCCTCAGGCAGCCATCTCTGAGATTGAATTTAATGGTGGAGATCGGGTGTGCAAGGCTACACATATTTTTCACATGCCCATTTTCACAGAGCATGTCTCCCAGAGATAATTTTAGATAAGATATAAGAACCTATATATAAAACTAGTAAAATTACAGTAGTTAAGCAGAAGAAAAATACCATTTAGTTATGTTATACCGCAGATTGGAACATACACTATGAGACAATGTCGCAGTGGATTTTTCAAATCTAATTACTGTAGCAGTGGAGAACCAGAGGAGGTGGGCGATGGTAATTAAGAAGTGTCACACAGAAGGGCAACTGCTTTCCCACAGAGAAGAGAAGACACGCATGCCAGCTTTCATTGAGAACTCACTAATGGAAGCCGAGCGGCCAGTGGTGTCATCGTAATTATGTACCGGCGAGTCAGTGACAGTGATGCGCGCTCCCTCATTTAATGTGATGGTGTTCCCGCACACATTCCCCACCACTGATCACAGCAACCACCCCACATCAAACATTCTCCACGCTCAGATCAGAGCACTAAGCCCAGACATCCGTCCATTTTCAGTCACTGCATCTGGTCAAAGATCACCGCATAGGGTATCGGGTGCAAGGCAGGTACTGTGCTTTGATGGTACAGTATCTTTTGGCAGGCAGAGTACACGCGCGCGCACACACACACACACACACACACACACTTTAATCATGCTCCCCCAACAGATACGAACACTCTCCCTCCAGAAAAATAGCAACAATGAAACACAAAAATACAGATATTTTTACCTAATTTCCAGAATAATTTAAACATAGACACCTTCAAAGTTTGTCAACAGTAATGACATAACCAAACCAAACGATGCATACGGTAGAGGATATCACAAAATGGTTCCCTGATTAGTGGCCAGATATATACATATGTCTGTTTGAGGAACCTAGCATATACACATATACAGCCATAAACACAACTGCCTGACATTTTCTGTATTTGAAAAAAAAGATGTTGCATGACTTAACTCCCACCCTGTCACACTGGTTTTCATTCTAACCAAGTACCTTTTGATGACGTAGCCCCTGAAAGGGTCAATCGGCTGAATCAGTATTTGATTAAAATGTTGATTATTTTGTATACGTATAGGCCTACATATACAATGCATTGTATTCATTATATAGGTTTAGTGTATTTTTTAACATTTACCCCTTTAAAAACACGAACAAAACCATCTTTTATAACCTAGTGTTTCCATATGCTGTATACAATAACCATTTCTTTGAAGGTCAACATAACAGACATAACCACATCTATTACTCTTAAATAGTGTTGTGGAAATGTATGAAAAAAACACCTTCCCTCAGCAGAATTGCTAACAAGAGTTATATTTATGGAACACAGGCTGAGGCAATGTGGCCCAGATATTAGCAATGCCCCCTCCTGGAGGCAATTAAATGGTTATAATGTCAACCTACTTAATCACACGTTTTATCTGATATTGCCCTTAAAAACATTTTTGCTAATTTACCTTATTAAAAACATCAGACATCACTCAGTCAGAAAAAAGTATAACACTGGACCTCAAATGCACTACCTCCTGCCCGACACCCACCCACACACACACACACACACACACACACACACACACGCATGCATCCACGCACACAGGCACACACACACACACACACACACACACATACACTGGATAATTGATAGAGCGATGATAAAACCTGAAGTGATTACAGTAACAAGAAATAACATATGTACATTTTATTCAATTTATTGAGCAAAATATTTAGCAATATCTTGGATATACATATATACATGTATGCTCCTGCATTATACCACAACCAACATGGGACTTCACATTGACCCCGGTGCCCGCAATGTGCTCCCATCATGGGTGCCAAAGATTACTTCCATCAAATTGTGCCCCCTTCCGCTATTTATGCCACATGGAAATACTATTCATAAATCATTGATTCCAAACACCTTATACAAATCGTAATATAGAAAGCACAAAAAATTAGAATTTATCATTGAAAAGTACTCACTTCCAAGACAGAAAGTTCTTCATAAGTTCTTCATAAAAACGTCTTGAAAAACTACCTGAAATTACCTTTCTTTCTTCAAAGGTATTGTAAATATCTAGTTGTTCCATTTGGGAAGGAAAACACCTTCAAGACTTATTTTAGAACAAATAAAAGCAATGACCTGTGCCACTGTCACCTTCTTGGTTTCTTCAACCATACGGTAGGCACATATCATATCGTCCTCAGATTACATAGACATCGGTCTTCTCCCCCAGGAGCCAATATGTCCTCATTTTGCCTTTGCCCTGCGGGAAAATAAAAAATTAAATAAAATGTAATCAATAAATATGTCAAGAGGCACTGGGGTTATTGATCGGCCAGAGTAATCAACCATAAATACTTGAGAGCTGCACTTCCTTAAAAGGTCACAGTGGCATTCACTAATGATGTAGTAGTGACCCTTAAACTCAAGGGATGCTATGCTATTTTGTATAAGGAAAATATAAATGGGGTCATAAAAATAGCACATAAATATTTATGCATATTTCAGTATAATTTGAGTAAAAATCCCTCAAGTCAAACTGAAAACATTTGAGGATATAATAACAGAAAATAACTCATTGTCAAACATTTAAATCGTATGCCAATGCTATTACATAATTCAATAATGATTGTAAGCCTTGCAATCAGAGCTATTCAAATTTGCTGCTAAAGTATTTTTTATGATATGTATCGTAGTACTGTGCACTGCCTTAATTAACACCCTCCCTGCAATTCCTCCTCACCTTCATTTCTACGTCCCCTCGTAGCTGGAGATCGAAGTAACCAAACTCATCTAGCACTTCTTTGGTAGCTGAAGAAAGGTGTATCCTCAAGGCTGCAGAAAGCATCAATTTGGGAAAAGACAATCAGTATAAGTGCAATGTCTTGAATGCACATGAATAAAACATGGACTGAACACCATGCTATTTTGATGGGGCAGGACCCAGCACACCACGTTGACTTGACATTCACAGTCAGTGTGCATGACTCACAGTGCAATAAAGGACCTCTCGTTCTACAGACAGTACGACGTGTAGCCATCAAGCTATTACTAGAGACACTGCATCAGTAGCTACTGGCCACCGGAACTATATACTTTACGTTGAATGTTTTGTCCCTGCATTGATTCTAGTGAAGGTAGGTGCTCATGAATACTACTCAGCAGTCAGGCTTTTACATGTTACTGTACGTGACTGCAGAATCGCTGAAACAGTCAATCATTCAGACCCAAAATCCATTCCAGGCTTGTCTGCTCATAAATATTCATAACAAATTACCATCACCGTTAACCTATACCATGTAGGTACCTAGAGTGTTCCTAGTTACCATTTAACAGAAGAGAGACTATATTTTCTTTTAGTTCCTAGTCTGGATTATGCGTTATTTTAGTCCTTAGTCAGGAATCCCAGTCACAGTTTTTAAAAATCATATGTTAGCCCAAATAATTTGTCTTTCTTTCCCTTTCAGTTTGGAAAGCCCAATCATATTTTTAAGGTCTGCATGTTCACCTCCATGAATTTGGGAGAGCGCAGACTGGCATGCACACGCTCCAAAACACCCAGCCAAACCAAAGTTTCTTTCTTCACTCTCACACAGTGAACTTGTTGGGCAGCTGGTGCAGGCAGTTGGCGGGCGGGTGATCGACCAGAGAAGTTGCTCTTGCCTGATGAGAAGGGGATCCCCTGCTAGCCAAACTCTCCATCCATGGGCAAAGCTAACACATTTCTAATTATGTTTTTCCCAGTAGGACTCCTGACCACAGTTGGCACAGGTGTGGTTTGGGTTTGAATTTGAAATCTGGGAACCCAATTACTGCTCCATGTACAAGTAAAGGTGATAATATTTTGGACTGCACAAAATGCATATTTTGGGCAGTGCAGGGGGCAGAGAATATTTATTCTCCATTTGTGCTCTATTGTATCTTCGGTCTTGCTAGTGACTGACAGTCTTGAACACAACCTCCAACATCTCTCAGAAATGGCCACTACACTGAGACAAATCCTGAAAAAACTTTTTAAAAATACAATAAGCTGTCTTTGCTTTTGGGGATTCTTTTTCTGTGAGCTGATTATGGGTGTATCTTAAAAAGGAATATCCAAGTTGAAAAGAGATGCAATTGTTCACAGAACACAATAGACTCTTCCGTAAGTCTTCCTTCTCCTAATGCTCCTAACTTTTGTCTACACTTTTTGTAATGCATTGCCCAAAAGAGAAAAATACAAAACCAGGATGATTTTGTTCCTGTGATGACTGTGGTCTGGTCACAGTGCACCTTCAACCCACTGATGGGTAGAAAGCTTATTCCTCAGAATATCTTTTTTCTATTTTTATTTTTTTTTGGCAGAGGCACATCCCATGTTCTCCACTGCTTGGATTGTTCCGCATGACTTCACACACTTCTGATGAAGTTACTGGCCTTGATTGTTTTTTCCCCCAGCACAGATACAAACACCATCTATTGTGTGTTGAGCCTGCCTGTTATTACGGAATTGGCTGCACCAAGATGTCAGCCACAATGCTGAAGTAGATGCATTTTCTTCACGTTTTTTCCCCCACAGCCACTACAATTTGTCTGTGACCATCCAACTGTACAAATAGTTCTTTATTATTATTCTCCAAATGCGAACAATCTTCGACCGAGCATAAAACAACTGGTTTGTCAGTCCAGCCATCTCCCCTGACCACTTTAAGGAAGAGATGGCTTTTACTCATACATTTTTCACCCCAGCGTGGAGTTTCTCCTCTGGTCCATGAGTGGCATTTTGAACATCCTGATTGCTTGTCTGGTGGAGTCCAATCTAAGCGAAGACCAGTGGCCATCACCAAAGCCAGTGTGATTTTTCAGACCTCCGAGCTTGGCAGTAGCGATTGTAGCCATTAGTAGGTTCAAATTACCACTCCAAACATCTGTTTTCCCAAAAATTACTTCCTTGGAAAAACAATAGTACACTGGAAAGGTATGGAAGGTCAAGGATAAAAAAGACAAGCTGGCTTTTGTGGTTCTAACATAATTCCTCAGTTTACTCAACCATTCATGGAAGTTTCAAACAATGCATCCTGTGTTCAATGAAACCCAGATAAAGTGGGGAATTGGTAAAAGGGAACAGCAGTACAGGATGAGAGGTAGCTCAGCGAGAATAAATCTTTCAGCATTAAGGTTTATAAATCAACGTGGAAACCTTTTTAACACTGTAACTGGCATGACTGTACATTAAAAAAATGCTGGCCTCTTGGTATTAACAGCCTAAAGACACAGCGAGCAGACATTCACATTACACAACACAGCATCTACAAATATGTACTGAGGTCAGTAAGTCGGTAAGTCCAGAATAGTCAGTTCATAGCATCTATTCCCTATTTCACAAATGTGGCATGGCATCACTTCCATGAATGCTATCAAAAAGCATCTGCAGCCTGCAAGAAGTGAAAGATTAACCTCAGGCTCACCTTCTCCATTCGACTCCATCCGAGACGCTGTATTGACGGTATCTCCGAATAAGCAGTATCTTGGCATTTTCAAACCAACGACCCCAGCGCAGACTGGCCCTGCATGAAAGGTAGGCCATTGATTAGTGCAATCCAGCTTTAACTGATACCCGCAAAAAAGGGATTTGCTTCAGCTGTTCAATAGAGTTCGGTCAATATTGTCTTTAAATAACTTCCATTTCTTTATTCTCAGAATCCAAGTCACATTACCCAAGTCTAGACATATAGTTAATATTCTTGTTCTGTTTGTTCTTCTCAATCAGCTATTACCAATTTTAATGAGTGCATATAAAAGAGGGGAAAATGTCTGTATTGTAGCCGATGGGTCACAAAGTTTTATAAAATTATTTCAAAATACCAACGGAAAGTACCAGGTAATATTATATACAAAATTTAAAAAGTACAATACAGCAAAAATATGTTGATCAGTACAAAAATCCAGCACATCAAATCAGCCTGTTTAACCCCTTCTTGAGTATTTTAGCTGCACTTTTTATTTTAGTTTTTTTGCTGTATTTATTCAAATATTTTTATTCTAAAACTAGTTCCTGAAAACTAATTCACTTCACTTGGTACAGCTTTTTAATTTGTTACATACAGTATCTGAAATGCCCTGAGCTAGTTAGCTAGTTGATTGACAAAAATCATGTTTAGGACCCTGATTTGCTGTGTTCATTGAAAGCACATATCCCAGAGTGTGACTGTGTTCCCAGCCTGGATATATAATCATCTCCCAGTTTTATTGACTAATATAGCAGTTCCTCTACACCTCATATAATGTGTAATGATTTTATGGATCAAAATGGTTGTGGTATACCACCCAAGCTAGAGCTGCACATTGGCAGTGGGCAAACTTACTTATTCCACAGATTCTGGAATAATGTTCTGAAAAAGGTCTGCACTCCGTCTATCCTCTCTTTTACTAAGTACAGAGGGTTATTTTTGGTTTCCAGAGCAAGTTAACACCATGTGCATATCTGTGAATAGCCAGCACCAAGCACATGAATATTCATATCATGAATCTAACTGGTACTGTAACAGTAGAGAGACAGAACTTTCAGTCTTAAGAAAATGGAGTATCTGGTTGGTCTTCAGAAACTAATCATTCCTTCACAGTGAAGCACCTTGAGGTCCTTGGAAGGGATAGAATACATTATATAAGAACAATGTTAATCAGCACTGAAGAGATAATAATGGTATAATAATGATGGGATGGAAATAATGGTCATTAAGGAGATAATGTGAATGAGTAAAGTAATGATGCAGCTGATATGACTTGATGATGCCGATTACGGCTGTCAGTGATGATGATAACTGTGATTATGGAGCACTGATGAATGACAACATGAAGAGAGGTCTACTTATAGTTGGAGTTGCATATGAAAGCAGGGAATAGTGTTCAAAAGCTGAAGGGACATTAGAAGCTATCTGACACCATCTCACACTGACAACACTGCAAACTGCAGCCTGCAGAATATTTTTATTAAAATATTAGCATTAAGCATCACCTACATTGATTTAACTTAAAAACGCCAGTTCACCTTTTCCCACTGAATTATCCCATGGTGGAATTATAAAATCAAAATGGACTTTTCTGTATACATTCTTTTAACATATACAGTACCAAGTACTTGCAAGTATGATTGAGCATTCCACGCCATGGCCTTTAAGCCCAGCCTGACTCCCTCAGTCAGACACTGATGTTGTAAGCTGGTCGTAACAATAATTTGAGAAAATAGGATGGTTTCATTTCTTGCAAAAAATTCTATTTCTCGGGATTTGAAAGACACCAAGAGTCAAGCAGACCTAAAAAAAGGCTCTTTGATCAAGTTAGTTTGAAGTGTTGACATGGTGACAGTAACTGGTAAAAAAAGAACTATGAATTAAATGAAAACCTAGCCTTGTTCATTCACTAAGATTTTTCTTCATTTAAAACTGTGTTAGCCTCATCTCCATTTCACTGACAGCTTGTGTCTCTCTAGGTTATCTTTTCATACTCTTTTCTTTCAATCTTTTTAGCATTTAAGTTGACCTATCTACATTACTTCTCTTCAGTGATCACTAGAAATGAAATTATTTTAGGATTTAAGGTAATCTCCAAAAAGATGGTCACCCTGCCAGCAAATGGCTGGTGAAACAGAGAAGCAGCAGCATAATTTGATTTGAAGGGTAATTTATTAATGATGAATAAAAGTACTATGCACTGTGATATTTGCAAATGTCATTCTGTAAACAAAGCATTGAGTTGCTAGACCTTCACTGGACCTTCACTAGAACTTTCTCATCAAAAGACAATCTGAATTATTATTGGAATCTGTATAAAAAATGACGTGAAGGAGCGCGTGAAGCTGCTTATATTCCGATGTGTTACTTCCATCACAGTAAGTAAACATTCCAGATCTGTGCCTTGACTTCAATTTCTGAGTTTTGATTGAGAAGCATTGCAGAACAACAAACTTCCAGATAACAGATATCAAAAATACTGATGTAACCCAAGTCATTATTTTGTCCTATTCAAGAATACACAATGATGAGAAAAGGCACAAAAATCAACATTTCCCAAAGCTATTCAAGATTTTCAAACTTACAACTAATTTTGAACCAATTAAAATAATAATTACTACAGATTTCCTATAAATACTTCATAGAAGAAAAGCAGACATTTTGAAACTCTGGGTATATAATAAAAAAAGTAAAAATTGCACCTGTGTGGATGCCTATCCGTAGCCGTAGCTGGTCATTGGGTCTGTGCCGGATCTTGAAGGTTTTCACCTGTTCCAGTAAGGCTAACGACATCCCCGCAATCTCTCGTGCATGTAGTTTACCATTGCGGACTGGGAGTCCAGACACAACCATGTACGCATCTCCAATCGTTTCCACCTTTTGTGTAAAAAAAACAAATAAACAAAATGAACGCGAGTAAGCGGCCTCTTATTTCCACTCTGCAGTCCTCCAGCTGTGCAGCCATTTCCTTTGGAGGAGTGTGCTTCATGCGCAGCTTGTGCAGGCAGATTACAGGACCTGCACAAGGAGGACTCAGCCCTCCTTTCCTGGGAAATACTACTGCAGATTATGTGTCATTCCACAGGATGCCCAGCTGCTGTTGGCACTGGCTTTTGTATGGGCAGGATTCGACGCCAGGTCATGGGGCACATCACTGCACTAAGAACCAGTGCCAAAAGGATGAAGAGTATAGATGATATTTTACTGGTGTGGCTGTTCCTTACCTTATACACATCAAAGTTGTCAATAATGGCATCAAAGCAGGTGTACAGATCATTGAGTAATGTCACAACCTAAAGAAGGAAAGGAAAATGCATTAACAAAACAAATGACAAAAAAAGGACAAATACAGTCAGGTAGCATACAGAGTAAGAATGCTTCACTGATGTCACCCCATGTGGCAACATAATAAATAGGAAAAAATTAAATAGGACATAAAGATTTTAAAACAGCACCACATTATCTACAGTACACTGAAAAGAATAAACTACTTTTGCTAATTTCAAGCCAGTCTTTTTAGCCTGAATACGTGTCTCCTGAAGATAAAGACAAATTTCAGCAGGGAAAATTCAAGAGAAAACTCCTCAAATCTGACTTTTTTTAATGGAAGCATGCTCAGTGACTGCCAGTTTGAAGTGATACGGCTCTATATGAACTGCCAGTATCTCCAAATGAAAGCCTTCTCCCTTTGTTGTCCCTGTTGGATATACGCCTGGGAAACAGCTTAGAGAGAAATGCATGTCCCAGTGAAAATAAATGATAAGGATACAAAAACACAAGAGGTCGCAAAGAAACATAACTCCAACCATGATGCATTAATCACTGTTAAAAAAATATATTTTTAAAGACGAACTTTTCTTAAATGTCACTGTCAATCTCTCAGAATCCATCCTTAAGTGGTTGCTATGGAAATGCACTGTTGCTATGATGTGCAGTGGGGGGAAGTGAGCTTGACAATGACTGGGAAATATCAGGCTAGAAAACCCGCATCCTTTATATATTCCTTTATAGCTTACTAGCTTATGCTCTGTTCTCCCTTTACTGAGACAGCAAAAGAAATGCTCTAAAATGTACTGTTACAGTGTAGCAATTACTGAAAGATATTCTTTGATAGCTGCACAGGAAAAACGTCAATTTTCCAATACTTCAGACTGAAATTCCCTCAGCACAGTTATGAGCCTGAATTTTGTTGAAAAAGGGCTGGGACAGCTACTGGGTTGGAGGCTTAATGCACAGTGGCAGAACTGGCCTATAGTTGAGAATAACAACCATACAGACCATAGTCTAAAGTCATTTAACACAAAGTGTAACCTTGAACAAGAACACTGGAAAAACAATATTTAGAGGTCTTCCAAATCTAAATGTTGGGATGCACAGGTCTCAATGTCAAAACGTTATATTATGCAATATTTTCCAGCAGGTTATTTCATAATGATATACTTTGAGCCATTGGAAAAACAATACAAACATCATTGAAATTATTCATTTATTTCACTGGATTGGCAAAAAAAAACAAACAAAAAAAACTTCCATAATGACTAAAATATTGCATGACATCGTTTGATTTAACACGCAATGCTAGTAGGCACCACGTATGTGTAGCATTGTTGCTGCCGCTGATAAGAAGTGAAGGTGGGTGTTCGTCTGGGCTGTGCAGTACCTGCAGTGGTGTGCTTTCCGCTGACATTGATGTGAAGCCGACGATGTCACTGAAATAGATGGTTACGCTGTCAAACGCTTCTGCCTGGACAGTTTCCCCTCGTTTCAGCTGTTCTGCCACTGAACTGCAGGAACAGATTTAATGCAAGAGGGGGTGAAGAGTGTGGCCAGAGAGTGATTATAGTGTCTGAGATAATAGACATTATACATTTGCACCACATGAATATGACACAGGATGCTTATCCTGTAAATTAACATCGAAATTTGTCAGAAGACATTTGTATTGTAAAAGAAGCCATTAATATTAATCCCTTGTCCCTTATCTTTTTTGAATTATTTTTTATATTTTCTACATATTATGAATATATGTTTTTCAAAACTAAATTCCTGAAAGTTTCAGATGAATATGTACACTAAGTATACATTTTTGGATAAATTTGCAGAGATGTTGTATACATTTATAATTTACATAAAGGCCTGTGGTAATTGTGATAATATATCAATATTGTCTTCCATGTATATTGTCTGAACAGTGCTTTGAAAGCATAAAGGTAAATTTCTTCTGTCACCATTAGATTTATTTAGGTTGAATATTACGTATCTGAGGTATTCAGTTCAACAAGTCCTTTCTCACAGTAGTCCTTTATGAGAAACCTGTGATCCTCTTTAAAAGTAAAACAGGCTTTCACAGAAAAGAGTATGGTGAAAACATTTTGAAAGGAAATGTGAAAATCAATCCACAGGATCACAGTAGGCAGACAAAAAAACTTAAATAGACGGAGATAATGCCTTGTCTCTCCCAATGGTATCTGCAGGCTTATAGTGCTTTTCCTTTGCGTGTTTGCTAACTACACCCCTGGCCTGTCACTTTCCCCTTGTTGCTTTTCGTCTGCAGATAAAAGGTATCTCTGCTCTGTGGCTGATAGATTAAAAAAAAAAACTGGACATACAGGCCCTTGAACTGCCATTTTACTGACTCCATCACAATTACGTTTCCCACTTGTACAGAAATACCAGGAAATTGTATTCCCGTCTTATTTTACATACTAAACCCACAGCAAACGACACAATAGAACAGGGTTACAATTTTTTCTCACATTTTGATTGAATGCATTCAAAGCCCATAAAATATTTATGAGCTCAAATGAATCGAGTTAGGCATTACATAATCTCATATCTTTACAGCTGCTGTATAGCATTGATAAATCCATTTTTATTATCACCGTCATATATGGATCTATATATCATTTGTTGATATAGATGATTTTAATTAAACATATTGCTTTGTAATTTGGCAGGAAATAATGTTCCTTACTGAGGCAAGATTTGGTAAAGTAGATTTTCTGCTTTCCTCTTCTCCTCCAGGTAAGCTTGTGTTCGTTCCTCTACCAGGTTCTCCAAGTTATTGGCATACTGTTCCATCCTGGAGAGCAGGTTATTGAGAATACTCGTGCTCCCCTCTCTGAAATAAAAGAAATATATTTTTTATTTTTATTATTGTTATTTTTATGCATTCACAAGTTATCAGGTTTTTACAGTCTGCTAGAAGGATGCTAGCCAAGATTATATTCAGGCCCGGACTCAACCAGCATTTACCCTTAACTTTGTCTTTCAAATAAATGTTAATTTGTTAATTTTGCAAATTGTTGAACTCTTCAAACTGTCTGGGCCTCAGCTAAACTAAAATAGCTGCAGGATTTAGCTGAGAAGGCACCACAAGAAAGAAAATGTAATTACAGCAATACTTTTTAAAAACTATCAATTGGAACACTGGTTGAGTCACTAAACTATAGAATATTATGTTGTTATAAAGCATGGTGAATCTGTCAGGGCTTACTGATGACACTCCCACTTGTATACGCAAAGCACTGCGGGTTATCTGCTATGTGAAAACAAGACCATTGGCCACTCTGGTTTAAAAAAAAAATGTGTTTCATTACTACCACACTGTCAGTGGCTCCATATCGTGGTCACTGCTAATTAAATAACTACTAGGAGATAGGCAACCAAATGAAACATCACCATGTCTAGTTTCTACATTTCTCCATTCATTTGACAAATACAGAAGCATACAGTCACGCACGCTTTCAAACCAGTGAGAGGATATGATAGAGAGGAAGGTTGCAGTTTGCCACATATTATGATTCATATTAGTTGTATAAGAGTATAAACTTTAACTATGATAACAGGCAACATCCAAGCCTTTCATTCTGCCAAAAAAACAAGAGCAGAATTCAGCCATTTGTACCCTGGGTTTAGCTCTAGCATCAACAGTCATTTCCAGCATCTAATGAGCTGTTAATAGAGCTGTAAATTATGCTTTAGTCTGTAAAGTACTATATTATGCACTCTTGGTTGAATGATTGATAGGCTGACTGGCAGGTAAAATCACATTATCACATCTGGTTATAAATAGTCTTAAAGACCGAGAGTGGTGACATCTGGGCCTGTATTCATAGCATGTCTCAGAGCAATGATATATGTTCAATATAGGCTTTTTGCAGATCATAGATAAGGTTAGGATGTGGATGTGCAGGGAATCTGGTCCTTGATCAGCACTAACACTGTGAATACGGGCAGTAGGGCGATGGTAAATGGCTAAAAATGAATGAATGATAATTATCCAATATTACACTGAGTTAATTAAAACCGCGGAACCATATAAATGCGTGTTCTCAATTACCGTAGCTAATTATAGGATTCCATGGTACAAAGGTCCATATACACAAGGTCCCCCAGAATCAAGTTGGGGAATCCCTGCACTAGAATACATTGTGTATACAATACATGTGAAGCCTGAACTAGCACAACCGTATACCCTCAGACGAGATAGCCCACATTCACCACAAAGCTCTGCTTCAAATGCTTTGTTTAGCATGAGTTCACCCATCAAAACAAAACTGAATTTAAGCAAGAGAACACCCACCAGACCTACAAAATTGAATTAATACTCTATTAATACTCTATGTACAGACTTAGAGATCTGTTGTAGTGCTCTTAAGTCTGAAAGGTATCAATCAAATTGTTACTTGCTACTACAAACAATTGAGATGGCAGGTGATAAACCAACTTTGTTTTAGCCTGCATAACCAACAGATCCAGTATCCTGGCTTCAACAATGTGGCTTTCGTCTATTTTATTCAGACAATCTCTGAGTGTCAGTTTGTCATGTGACCTCTCTATAACAGCTGTCTTCTTATAAACAAGAACAAAGCTAGCACTAGTACTGGATATTCACACCCTCTACCTGTAAAAGGTTGTTAGACAGTCAGTTAGGTACACTACCATTGAAATGGCTGCATACTCCAGTCACTTCTAAAAAGGGATGTATTGTCTAGTGTACTGTATGTATGCATGTACTGTACACACACAGACTTAAGATAACCAATAAGCAGATAACTGAACAACCAAAAAATCTGTCAAAGCTCTGTTGTTTAAAGTTGCAATACTAGGCCATGTTATACTTTCAATAGTTTAGCCAGAAACAGTTTTACCGCTGTTTCTGATCTTAATTTTTGGTGAAGTCTGGAGTCTGTCTGACCCTGTTTACTTCACGCAGGTTTACCTACCTCTAATGGCCAGCTGTTCTTTATCAGTATGTTATGGTATACTGTGAGTGTCCTGTACTAGTGCACTTCCCGCAAGCTTAGTGGTCTTTCTTCAACCTGATCCTTCTAATCTGTCCTTTCTTAGATGATCTGAGTTCACATAGAGCTCTGAACACCCCCATAGAGAGTCCTTGAATTGCAGATTACCATCTTTCTTCTCATTCATCACGACTGAAAAACATCACTGACACATCTTCCACTACCACTGCAACATAATTTACTTTTATATTGATTTGTTTGCCAGTGACAATAAAAAGCTAATTCTTTATCCTGTTGAGTCTTGCTGAGCAGCTTGCTAAGTCTTTATCTTGCATAAACAAAAAAAAGAAAAAAAGATGCCAAGACTGCTTTCAAATGAAAGAACAAATTTGACATATTTGCTTACAATATTAAATGAAAACACTCCTCTTAATGAGCCATGAATTGGAACAAAACACTTGAAGACAATCCCTTGTAATCTCCAAAGCCAGAAGACTTGTTATTGAAGAAGTGTTTTTTAAAGAGAAAGTCTAGTCTAAACAAGTTTTATTTAAAGTTAAAGTCTGGAAAATAAAGACTACAGCCAAGAAATCCTGAAATCTATAAATCCTGGAACAATGGACTTCCAAGCCTAAATCTAATACAGTTGGACAGGTGCATGTATGGGAGTACTGTTTCAATGTGTGCACTAACCTAGAGCTACAAAAAAAACTGTAAAATACATGTAATAAAATAATGCACAATTCTGTGTGTGCAATATTATTACATATTTTTACCTTTTTGTATATGTTAACATAATTTCCAGTTTGCGTTCTAAAAGGGACATTTCACAAAGAGGGCCCCATCACTCTCCCAGTGAACCCAGAGGTGATTCATGGCAATCAGCACTTGGGTGAGGCACCTTGTCATGTATGAATATTGTGACATCAGTATTCATGAGTCCTATGCTCCTGGATTATTATCCAGATTGTTTTCCGTGGGAGATATGGCCAGCAGAATGACTTTAGCATCCTTTGACATTGAGACTTTGCATCGATCAGCGTCATGGATTAATCGCACCACTCAGCAAGACGCAATCAGCGCAGGAGAGCTAGTGTTACTGCTGTGCTCTACAGAGTCACATGCAGTCAGTGTTTTTATCATCTAAATAATGCAAGCCATTTTCTTTCTTAGCAGCACTCAGCACTGATTCTCATCAATCAACGGTGAAAAGAATCAGATGCTGTTTACCATGCTCATCCTTTTTAAATATTTCATTCTGTTTACAGGTCATCCGTTTCGCAAGGCAAATCTTAGCATAAAGGTAAACCTGTGAAAAGCTGTGACTCAGCCCTCTAAAATATTAATACTCCCAAGTTATATAAATAATGCTTTAATAATAATTTTTTATCTGTATATGAGAAACTCAAGTTGTTTTATGGTTAAAATAGCACATGTACAAAACTATACATATTAAGAAAATGCAATGAAATAGGAAATGCAGTATTTTTATTTGACAACCAAATCATATTTTAAAATAGGGACATTATGTTTTCACAGTTTCAATTACTGCTTCAGTGCTCCAACGAATGGCACACTTCCAATGTTATGATGAAAGGATTCTCATAGAAAAAATCTTTGGTATTTATATGTATATCTTTTTCATTTGAAGTTCATGGTAAACCTAATGTTTTATACACAGTGAATATTGAATTTCCTCTTTACCTCATAAATCTATTGCACTGAGCTGGTTGCCAGTATGAGCATTGTTTTAGCTAGACATGTACAGAACATAGATGCTGTTATCATGTTCAATGTTCTGTAGCACATAGCAGAGCTGTGCATATACATTTTTCCATCTAAGTACATCAACAAAACCATAAGGACATCAAATGAATATCACCAACTGATATTTCACAATTTGTATACTTATATCAATTATTTTTTCCCCACTGTCAAATGAAATGATCAACAATGAAGAGACATGAGGAGGGGTCTGATTTAGGATTTAGGTGCAGACAGGACTCACTTATTGAGCTTCATGACGAAGATTTTGATGTGGCTGAAATCGGGCCGTTCTGCTGGGTCCTCAGCCCAGCAGCCCTCCATAAGGATGGACAGCTCCTCGCTGTGGCAGCTGGTGTCGGTGGTGGGGCGAAAGTACGGCTTCTGACCATTCCTCACCTTCTGCACAATCTCTGCAATGGAACACAAATGAACAATATAAACCTTCACACACGTGCACGCACGCACGCACGCACACACACAGAAACACACACACACAATAAGGAGAGTACGAAACCTCAGTGAGTCAGATTTCCATTGATTAGAAACTCTAAATACAATTAGACAAATGTGGGAAATCAAATGTGTCTGATACATATAAAGTAGAAGAACCAGAACAAAATAAAAAATTCCACACAACAAGACAAAGACAGCAAGGTCACTGAAAGGAAAACGTATGATTTTGAAGGCAAGAAAAACAATGTTATAATGGGAACATGATTACAGCTGGTTTAACGACTGATTTGTATTAGCTTCTAGCTAGAAAATGTCGGCAGCCTATTTAAAAAATAAGCTTACATTAATGTAGGTAATGATTCAGATCATAATTTCCACATGGCCAAAAGTATGTGGACACCTGACATCCAACATTTCCTCCAATATTATGGGCAGTAATCTGGAGTTGGTTCACGAATTGCTGTTATGGAAACTCCCACTCTTCTGGGAAGGCTTTATACTAAATGTTGACGCATTGCTGCAGGAATTTGCTTCCATTCATGGCTTCACTGGAACTAAGGGGCCTTTCCCAAACCATGAAAAACAGCCCCTGACCAAGGGGTGTCCAGATACTTTCGGTCATATAGTGTATGTGCTCTACTATCGCCAACTATCGTCAACATACTGTTATACAGATAAATGATTCATGTATGGAAAAGTACTGATATTTGTTGAGTGCACAGTACTACAGTAGGTGTCTTTTGAGGAAAAATGGTATTCATGCTTTACATGTCTGTGACATTCATACCACAAAAACTTTAAAATCCTAAAGTAATTTAATCAGGACCCAGAAGTGGTCAGAGGCTTTTTACCTTTTTTGAGTGCAACGAAAGTGTACACAAGAGAGTATTTGTGTCGGTAAAAAAAAGGAAATTCCACCCAGTATAATGAAGCCAGCACAGAAACCAACATTCTTAAAGCTGAAATACCATATCCAAATTCCAGATTTTTCTTTCCTTTCTGTTTTTCCCCTGAGGTTACTGATGTCAGTGGTGAAAAGAGACACAACAACGTTCAACAGAGAGAGGAAAACCAATCGTGCAGCAGACAGAAGCGTGCCATGTACTGCGTGGCTACCTTTAGGGCTTAGGTCCATGCCTTCCACGTAGAAAGGCCCATTCCTCAGGGCTATCTCCTGGAGTATGATGCCAAAACTGTACACATCCCCCTTCTGTGTGCCCTGTGGAGGATGTCTGTCGTATATCAACAGCTCAGGGGCTGTCCACAGTTTTTCTAAAAGGATTAGCAAAAAAAAATAATAATAATTGCTGATCAAATAAATATAAGAAATCCTTCCCCCCTCTACTCCAGGGATGTACATGATATACAGTGCAGTATTTATTGGGAGCTAACTAAATGGCAACTAGCTAAACGGCAGCATTTTGTCATTATGATGGTGGTTGCTTCAAAATTACAATGGAGTTTTTTTCTAGAGCATTTGTCACATGAAAAAAATGAATACTTCATCTGGTAACAGCTAAGCAACTGCTGAGCAAGCACACTAAACTGTATTCATAACCTTTACATTCTAGTTTTTATTTGTTGGCTTGTATACTTCATTTCAAATTACTGATGGTCACATAATGTCTTTACCACTCATGGTGAAGAAGATGGTCAAGAACTGTTTCGAATACATTTTTACAGATCAAAACGGATCCAAGAAACAACACCAGAAGAAAGGGCACTGATTAAATTTTTAGGAATACTAAACTTTTACTCTCAACACAGTGTCTCCATAATTTGTGCCAGTACTGTATACGTGAGTGTGTAAGCGCATGCGCACGCGCGCGTGTGTGTATGCATGGAATACCTACTTGCATAGAGTGCGTGAGAGTCCTCATTTTCACATGATGACCGGAAGCTTGCCAGCCCATAATCTGTAATTTTCAGTACAAACCGGCTATCCACCACACAGTTGGATGATTTTAAATTTCCATGTGACCCAATGTAGCTGTTATGCAGAAAATTCATTCCCTGGAGAACAAAACACAGAATAGTCCATGAGCAGTGAAGGCATGAATAGATATTTAAAGAAATGTGAACATATATTTGAATTAAAAATGTGGTTCTTACATAGGAAATTTCCTCAATTAAAGGTTCTGAAGACAATGTTTGGATGTTACCTGACAACTACATACATAAAGTTCTCTTGTGCAAAGACTTTTTTCAATCAGGAGTACAATTTTGCTATGATACACTATGCTTTGCATGACAAAACATTTTTATAAAAGTACACATTCTTTTCTTGGGGTTTTACCTCAAGCATGCTGTTTGATGTTGGGTCTTCATACTGATCATTTTGCCCCAATGATTATAATATTTCAGTCAATTATGTGAGAAAATAATGGGCCTCGTTTATCAATATTTTTATAAAACCGGCTGTACATTTACGCATAATAAGAAATGAACTAATACATTCTGCTGGATTTATCAAATATGCATAGACAGTTTTTTTGTATCCACGTGTGCATGTTGACAAATATAAATCAATCATGAAAAGCGATTAGCTTCACTGAATCACTGAACTTGTGATTAGCATGAACTGACACCCCTAAAATACCATATAAGGAACTTGGAATTCCATTGCAGTCAATTTAAGAGATGGCCGTGACAAAGCAAAAAAAAAAAAAAAACTGATTAATGGAAGTAAAAGCCAAAAAACATATTTCATTCAGTCGTGTAAGCAGTGGAGAGCCAGGGCCGGGAAAGACTAAAGCCTGGCAAGATATATGCTGTTGTAAATTGTACCTCAAGTTCTGCGTACTATGCGACAGGTAAAACTAAAATGGTCTGACGTGAAACTGGAAGCAAAGAAGAAAATCCCAGCCCAGAAACGAAGCACATCAGCCACCATGGGGAGGTCAGAGTCTGGCCCGCTTGTCTACGCTGGATGAACGCATTGGCCGAATTACAGGAGAGACGTTGCCGTCTGGATTTACTCTGGAAGGTGGCTGCGATACATTTTCCCTGTCCTGTGCCAGTCGCCGAGAAGCCGAGGACCAGAAGCACCTGAACATACGCAGGAATTGCACAGGAAATGGCGTCATGACCTTTGGAGTTTAGGATGTGCAAGGTCAAATTATGGTTTCTAGGTATTAACCTGTTGTATAATGTGTTTCTAAAACGTGCCTGTAACTTATACACGCTGAACAAAAAAAGGTATGGTTTAAGCGTTCATAGAAGCCAAAAGACACAGTATTTGTGAAGCTTGAACACTGCTAGACATAAGATAAAGAGACACATCTAGCACATCTCACAATAAATGTGAGGCCTTGCACATACAAAGACCTAGAAGGGAATTTTTTTGAAAATAAATTCAAGGAACCGGGGGGGGGGGGGGGACAGTGGCTGCTTCCTGTCTGAAATGCCTTGCATTATACTGTAAGGTTGCATGCAGTGAAAGAGTGTGTGTGCTCCACTTACCTTTACTATATCATTGATGAGTGAATAACGAAACATCCAGTCCAGGTTTATGCTTTCATTCTCTAGTATATCCTGAAAATAAACCAAAGCAATGTTCTCACATGTTTTAAGCACACACACACACATACTTTACCAATCAGGCAACACATTAAGAGCTTCTTTTCATTATGTTAACTACAAATTTGACTAAATCCAGGTATGTGTTAATTTTTGAATTGCCGCACACTCCAGCTAAAGTTCGCAGTTTTGCTGGGAAAGTATTTGTTTTTCTGGAAAGTATGAATATCTGCACTTGCCGCAAGTACAAAATAAATCAACCTTGACCACTGACTCTGCTCAACATGGTGTCCTCTTCAGAGAATAAATAAGGGCCAGGGGACAAATTAACTGCCCCTGCCACCCATCAAGCAAAGTAGGACTCTGCTGTTGGTGTAACGGTAAGATCAAAGCTGCTGAACACCACGAAACACCGATAAGTTCAGACCTCCCTTAAATATCCCTAAGAGACCAGCTATTCACCCGCAGCTGAGCTTCTGACATAAATTACTGCACAAATGAATATGGAAATGAATGAATACATCCTTCATTCTCAAATTTTTTCTCTTGTACTTTTTGCATGTATAAAACCAAGGGAAAATGCGATCAACACTGAATGTGCAATTTACGATGGAAATTTTAATCTTTCCCCAGCACTACTTCCCCATCCAATATGAATAATACATTTTCAAAAACTCTAATTGTTATACTTCATTCAGGTAATTTGGTGGAACAGACCATATAGAATATATCAATGTGCATAAAGTTGCTAAAAATGTTGCTAAAAATGATTCACATTTCAGGAAAAAGTTTCCAAAGAGTGCAGTCAGCAATGCAGGCAGAGGGGGGAAGGGAGAGGTGTCAAAAATACCAATACAGACAAAAACAGCAATATCAGCAAAATGTTGCAAAACTATTATAGATATGCTCCATATGACATATACAGTTGCTAGTTTGTTTTAATATCATGTGACACATGGCTGCCCCCAGCACATCTGGTAACCTGTTATTAGCTTTTAGAAACAGTTCATTAAAAGCTGTTTATCTTGACTGCTGTTTAAAGGGTCTGCTCCATTTCCATCAACTGTGAGACTTGGAGGGATTATGGAAAGACTGCAGTGGAAAAAGATAGAACTGTCTGAAGAATTTGGCCCCAGTAATAAAGGTCATGTTTCTGTTCTGGTTAAACAAAACAGTTTCAATCATTCTGAGATGTGCTGCAAAGGAGAAAAATGTACCAGCCCTGAATTGTACATGAAACAAGTACAAGAAATCATAAACCAAGTCATAAAAAGTGCATCAAAGAGTAATCTGCTGTCAAAATTCTAAAACTCAAAGGGCCATATTTACTAGGAATTGTGAGGCTTTTATAGAGGCAAAGGAGACAAATAGCATTTTTCCATATTTACTAAGGTGCCGCGCCAGTAAAACCAGAGAAAAGCGGCATCCCTAAAATTTGCGTCTTGTGTTTTGGTTAATGCATATGTATTTCAGGGCTTGCAGATGTGAGACCGTGAAAATATGGGAGGAGAGAATGGAAATGTATTCATATGACCTACTACAGCTCAGCACAGCCATTCTTAAGAGGAGACATTGTCAGCGTGTTAGGGTAGGTGAGAGTGGCCATAAATGTAACAGTTTTTGGATTCGTTCAGAACACATTTAGCCTAGCACTGTGAAATTTTAGTTCAGGCAGATTTGTTGTCATTTCAATTACATTCATAACTTAATTGAGTTGGATGCAATTAAAAGCAAGGTACACACAGTCCGATGTTACATTCATACCACCGAGTCAGTATGATTGTATAAGAGGTGCGGAATAATTGTAACAATAAATTTAAATTCCCAAGTCTTTTCTGCACATACTAATGTTAATCATGGAAACACATTTCCAATGGTAATGTGAGACCAGCCACATCCACAGATTATTCACGAAAAAAGGCATTGGCGCAACAGCAACTTCAAGCCAGGCCTAACAGTGCCCAACCTCACTAATCTGCTTCTTGCTGAATGGAAGCAAATCCCTGCAGCAATGCTCCAACATCTAGTATAAAGCCTGCCCAGAAAAGTGGAGGTTGCTATAGCAGCAAAAGGTGGACCTGCTCCATATTAGTGCCCTTATTTTGGATGAGATGTTGGATGGCAGGTATCCACATACTTTTGGCCATGTAGTGTATTTCCCGCAACAGACATCACACTGCTCTGTTCCTTTGGGAGGTGGTGGTGGACTGAACTGCACATGTACAAACCTAAAATGGCTACTGTAGCCACTTTGTACATTGAGTTATTGACCGTTATGTTTTTCAAGCATTACATTTATGGAAACTCTCTCCTACGTTTGAAAAGAGAATTGGAAACGTGCGGCAATGCGAAATTTTGCAGCAGTGACGGTAATTTTCTTAGTAAATATGGCTTTAAATGTTTCTCACATGTCTTGAACATGAAGACAATTTGGATACATTTATTAGATAATGATCTGCCTATTATGAAAACGTATAGAGATATGACTATAAGCAATTTAGTCATGAATGTCTTGACATATGACATATACTTCTACATTACCATATGACAAAACCTGTACACATATTTTCAATATTCCTAAGAACACTACAAATACCATTTTTTTAAAAACAATACATGCCCACCCCAAGGCATGGAATGAGGAGAAAAGCCTGATTACCTAATTAGCACAATAAGATCTGCATTTAAATCAGCTCTCATGTCATATCAAGGCATTATTTCTGAGCGTTGAATACCTTTATTTCTTGGAATACCTTTATTTCTTGGAACAGTTCTCAGCAGAACCAAAGTAGCGCATTTCATATGAGTAAGGCCAATTTAAAATGCTGTTATACAAGGAACCCATTTGAGACAAAAATAGCTAATGAAGCATTGTTTTTGGATGAGTAACCCTACCTGCAGGCTCCCTCTTGGGCAGTACTCTGTCACGATGCAGATGTTTGGAGGGTCAATGCAGGCACCTATGAACCTGGTTAAGTGGTTGAACTGAACATCTCTCATCTGTAAACACATAAATAACAAACCAGAAACAAATTTAAAACCACAGTAAGCAAGTAAGACAGGGAGCAAAAGCTGTGCTTTAAATGCCGTGCACTATATTACACAACTTCAATTAAAACTTCAACCACACAATTTTTATATTGACATATAATTAAAAATGTATATTTTTTTCTTCAAGAATTCAGCCATTGTTTGCACAGATGTTTTAATAAGTTGAGTCTTAAATATAATTCTGAAATACAAAACAAATGTACAGTCACTGTAGAATATGCACTACATGCAGACAGAAAACAATAACTAATTATGCATTGATACATTGCTACTGAAAAACAATTCCCTGATAATTTAAAGAAACCTCCAGTTATGGATAACTAGACACTGATATCAACTAGAATGACCTTTCATTTAAATAAATAAAGAGACTTCCTCTATAAACGAACATTGCAGAGAATCAACCATAAAGGAAAAGTAAGTCAAGGGTATGCTATACCTTTAACAGCAAAACTGTCACTGAGGGACTACTACATTGCAACATAATGAGATTCATTCTGACACTTGACTTGTTAGCATTGAGAGTGGACTGGCCAGATGGGTGAGAATCTGTCAGATGTGCCACTATATGGGCGTAGTCTCCCGCTGTCCGTCCGCAGCGAGCAGGATTTTGTATTTTAAAAGCTCTGGAATGCATTGACATTAGAGGATGGCTAGAGGCCTGCTGACACATTGTGGGGAGGTGTGAATAAATTGAACATGGGAAGAGTTGTGTGTGAGTCAGAGTTATGAGTACACATTCTTCTTCTAAATAGACAAAAATAGAGATATGGAGTGTGCATTGTGCTGGAAGGCAAGGTGGTCGAGAGAGAGAGAGGGGGGGAAAAACACTCTTCTGTTGGTAACAATGTGAGATTATCTCGCCAGGGTAATTTAGTGAGAGTGAGGTAAAAGAGTGCTGTGCTGTGAACACTTACCAGTCACAGACAACTGAAATCAGAATGTTGATTAAATTCTGAAAATAATTCGTAAATGTCAAGTGTCTAGCTAGTGTATGTGCATTCAGGATGCCATTTTGGATAAGGCAGTCAGGGATACATTATCCACTAATGATATATTTGACTCTCGGGGCTTGGCATTTCAGCAACGTCCCCACACCAATAAACTCAGAAAGTAGGCAGAGGCCCATTAATATTCAATGGGAGGGAGACTCTTACTTGTTCGGTTCTGATTCAAATGACTATGGATATGTAGAATCACTGTAATAGTCAGTCCTTTGGAATGATAATGCATTCCAGGCTTGTTCGCTCATGAATAGTCAATTTCGAGGGACAGTAAGGACTGCAAAGCACTCGATAAAAACTTCTGAAATCTTGGAAATACTTAGGAGAGCTTATTACATTTTAAGCATGCAACATGCTGCAACCCAGACACGGAAATTTTTCATAATATTAGTAATGTCAATATATTGCATTGCTTTTGCACCATTTACCTATAATTAACAAACGAAACTTTTTTCAATATATGTCTCACTGTGCATTATCAGGTGCAGGGATTCCAGCTAATGATCTGTTAATGACCATAAAGCCTGATACATTTTAATGTCTTTGTGCTGTCAATCAAAAAGTACCCTTTCTTTTTCATTGATATGTTCAGAATGTGAGCCACAGATTCCAGTTCTGACCAATCTGTATTGTTTTGGCACTGAATATTAGTGGTGATTCGAAAAAATAAATAAATCTGCAGCCACACTTTACAGATTTACATGGATATATCAGCCTGGATTCAATCAACATTTGACCTTAACTTCTACTTTATTCCCCTTTTACAAACATAGTTATGCAACTGTGTGACAAAAACGCATTTGTATTTGTTTGTGAGTCAAAGTGAAGTTCAGCCAATGACTGAATCTAGGTCATTATTTTAAGATGGACTGAAGGGTCATTGAAGACCCATTTCATAATGCTGATGGAGAACCCATAATAGCAGTTAGTGTGCAAGGTTAAAATGCATTCCTTATTTACTTACATGTTCATGGAATGAATGATTCATGAATGAATTCCTGTTGTTATATAGTGCCCTCTTTTTAAGGTAGACTGGAGGACTATTAAGACCTATTTAAATAAGCTGATGGAGATGCAATCATGGTAGACATCTGGAAGTTTACAATGATTTGTTACATGGATGTAGTTCCATGTTCATGGGCCTGAATTCCTCCAATTCTATGCGGTAATTTTAAAGGTTTTCAGTAATAAACAAGCACAGCCGTCCCCATTGGGGGAGTACTGAATAGCAAATACCATTAAATCACTACTTTTACATATACAGTCACATGTGTGAGGAAACGGTAAGCACAAGAAATACTCCCTCAGTCAGAGCTTTTAATACAAAGTTCCCTGTAGAACAGGGAGACTGCTCCCAGACTAATCAGAGAAAATAAAAAGATTCTAATTCTAGTCACTGAAATCTAAGAAATGGAAATTCAAGTTCCTTGTCATTGTATACATAAAAGAAAAATGTTAAATGCTCATGACTACAATGAGCTATAATTACTCCATAGAAATAATAGGCCTCATTCATAAAACTTCCATTAAATTATTTGTACTTTTGTTCTTAAAAAATGTTCCTACAAAAAACCAATATGGGATTCATGACACATGTGCAGACCCTTGTTTTGTGCATATCCCAGATGTATGAGATGACGAATGCTGACTGTTTGTAAATTTTATGCGCAGTCCTGTTCATGTGATTAGCATAAGGAAACAGCCATGAACAAATACAGATAATAATGAACAAAAAAATAATGAATGGCAAAATGTACTCGGAAATGTTCTTACACACAGTTTACAATCAAATGTAATCGTACACGTTTCATGAATTAGGCCCATTCAGCGTAAGTGAGTCACAAATATATGTATTCAACAAATGCTGCATCTTTCTTGAAGAGGATTTACATGTGTGAATGGGTGGGGTGGAAGTCTATTCTCATGTTCTCTCTATGAAGAGGTATTGGCGGGACAGAAATAATCCTTCCCCAGCCCCTACCCTGCAGATTAGCCTGCCGAGAGTCAGGAATGGAGTTACTGGCAGATGAGAGGTTATGTATCCCCTGGCAAGCCCATCGCCCCATCTGGTTTGTTCTTTCACAAGCCCCGGCCTGACAGTCTATCAGGCCCTCTGGGCTTTAGAGGAGCTGCTAGCTCAAGCTAGCGTCTCTCTGATGCGCACCCAGGCATCCAAACCCACACTCCTCTCATGGGCCGGCCTGCCTGGTTCGAAGGGCACGCAGCGGCTGTGCAAACCACACCGCAGGGGACCAGTCGGATCAAACAGAAGCCCTAAGGTCGAGACGAAAGCGCGATGACAGGTGTCTCTCTCTGGTGCGTCCACCAGATCTGATTATGAACTTGACAGAAGCTGACAGTTTCGGACAAAGGGCAGCCTGGGTTTCTCAAGCCTTTGTGGGCGGAGGCTTAAGTGTATATTTCGCCATGGAAATAAAACACTCTGCGCATGGGTCAAGGCACACTTTTTACATGCAGCATGGAAAGCTAGAGGCAATACATCAGTTTAGTGCTTCTCTGAAGAAAAACAACCTTTCTAGTTACATACTCTGTGATCATATGAATGCTTACATCAGCCTATATACTTATCACATCCTAGATTGATTCAGTCACATACACATTCTTCTGTTCGCCACTGACTCCGCTCTGGGAAAAAAACAACTTCATCTAGCTGCTGACAAACAAACACCCACATGTGATTGCTTAGAAATGGCCCCTTTAACATATACATTCTTCCACAATGCCAATCCAAGAGTCATATCCAACTTAACTGTGTACAACTGTATAAACAGCTGGGTTCAAGGTGAGGCTTTGCTGAACTATGTTTGACTTACATTCAGTTGTGTTTGGCTTCTCTTATGGCTTTGATTCAATGAACATTTGTCTTTAACTTTTACAACAATATAAATGCAAATGTTTTTTAGGCAAGATCATTTTTATGATGCTGAACTCACCAAACTATGTTGGTAAAGATGAAAATGAAGAAAAATTCATTTGTAATTCAAATTCGTTTAATCCAGGTCCATGCTTGTGTAGCTTATGTACAGTCAGCACAAAGCAGCCCTATAGTGCAAAATATACTCCCATCACTTTTGAAATTAGCACAGATATATTTCTGTCACATGCTGGATCCCAAGCCAGTGACCTAACACCAGCCAAGGTCCTCATCAATACACCGATGCTAACATACAGGCACAAGCACGCAGAGGCAATCACGCATTCACACGCGCATGCACGCATGCACGCAGGCACACACACACACACAAAGGCACTTCGAAAGTTCAGTGTCAGTTTCCAACTCACATGTTTCAGTTCAAACAGCACTTGTCTTGTCAGCTCAATCCTCTTCTTGGTCACATGCTTGATCGCCACCAAATTGCCCTGTTTGGAAAGGTCAGGTGTTAGTTAAGGACACGTCTGGTTTGACTGAGGCACTGTGATATGACGTGACATGTAGAGACCACAGGGGAATGTGTGGTCATCGTGAGAACCGTCCTCCAAGGGGAGGCCTTTTACACCTTTAGCTCTTCCAAGCGTGATGGAGTCAACGGTTGATGAACTACCTTCAGGCTTTTGAGCAGACTCATGAATGTTCAGTGTAAAATCAACTATGCTAGAGTAAATATTCTTCCTCACTGGGCCCATATACCCATTGTAAGAACTGATTTAACACTAGGAACTTTGCAGTGTTTAAACGTGGGGATGTTGGAAATAGTCATTATTTGCTGTGTCTCCTCATGAGTTCAACTGCTATTTGCAAGACAGAATGCAGCCATAACTTCTGCAATTTTTTTTTAGTAACAATGGCATTGGAATATAATTAAATATAATTAAAACAAGCACAGCTCTTGCAAATCTGGATATAAATTAAGGTGTGTTTAGCTACACTGAATTGTGACACTACACAAAGTGCCTCATCTTGGGAGCCATGGCAGAATATGTGCCTTGACATTTCGCTCTGAGTTTAAGCACCTGCAGTGCAGCCAATGCCCATGTCATCAGCACACAAAATAGTTTTCAACTGTCACATTTTTCAAAGTAATGGTGGATCATTTTTCAGTGCACTCAATTGCAAAAAAAGAAACAATAAAGTTGTTGCTAAGGAGGCTTTGCTTGACACTGGGGTCGGCGACAGCGCGTCAAAAACTGACAAATGCGAAAAATAAGCACTCATATGCATTAGGGATTTAGAGAGTAGTAAAATAGTTTCAAGAAGGTAGAAGGTATTTACCTGTTGAGAACTACTCAGTAATTGCAAAATGGAGTGCACCGAATGCTCTTATGTGGGCAGGTTTCAAATGATAAAAGCCCTCATTTGGGCTGTGATGGGTGAATTATAGCCTTGCAGCTGAATGCATTACAAACTATTAAAAGAACATAACACACCAGAAAAATATGATTATTGTTATAACTGGAGAGGAAATAAAGAAACTTAAGGAGCAAATAAAATAACCAGTGTACTTCCTCCACAATATTAGATGATTCCACAAGCAAATTATTCTACTAATACTATTAGCTCTCTTGTATGCAGCAAACTGTACACGGGCATTGTCAAGATTGGTATTTTGGGGGGGGTGTGTGAAAATGCAGGTAGACAATTTGGGTGCCGCAGATATAAGAGCCTGCCCACAGCCTGCTTCAAATAAAAGAACATAGCACCTCCATGTTAAAACAAAAAAGCACGGACTAATGAAAGGGTTTACTGTAAAGAATTGGTTTGGGTTACTCCCTGCCAGGATGTTACAGGGAAAGGAATCTGGTAATAGCCTGCGAGAGACTAATCCCCAAATTTAGAAATATTTACTAAAGCACTACAGAAGATGGCACATAACCAGAACAACCATGTCAAAGTGATTCATCTTTTTAAAAGTCAAAGGTAGGCATTAATGCTGGAATGTATATTGTAATCTTGTCAGATGCTAATGTGCCCTATGGGGAAACACATTTCCTTATATCCATGATGCAAAGCAAATATCATTTCACTATAGCCAAAAAATATCTGTAATCTATCCCCCTGTCTGTCTGTCTATGATGGGCTGAGATAATCATTCAAATCTTCTGTCAAATCGAGCAGTTCTTTCACATTCCTCACAGTGCATGTGACGGAGGATATTTGATTTGAACAGTAGGAGGCATCTAACATAATGTTCTGAATGCATTCAATGCCTCTCAGTATCAGTGAATTAGTGTAAATGGAACCCAAAGCATTGATGAGTCAATCCTCCATTTTGCTATCTGTGGTCAGCTACAGTATTTCTCTCCCAATATCATTTTTTTTTTTTGTTTAAACGCTGGAACGACTGGTGTGCGCATTGCAGTGCGATTATATTCACCACTTTGTAGATCAGGAGGCTCACATTCAAACGGTCCACAACACCCACTCGCTCTCCGCTCTGCCTGTGTGTATGCGTGCGTGTGGGTGGATGGGAGCGAGGGAAAAGTTGAAAATGTCAGAATGCAACCTTACCTTGAAATAGCCTGTTTTTGCAAATAACTGATACTTTCCATGTGCTGTTATCAGGGAGCCATAGCTGGAGCCTCTCTGAAACAAGCCACAGAGAAAAGAGACAAGCGAGAAAGTCCACAGATAGATTTACTAAAGCAAACTTGAAACAGAACAAATAGTTACATATGGAAATTAATAAAAATAACTTCTCACTACAGAGCGTAATCCATGCAGTTTTTTTTTTTAAGGAAAGCAGACAGTCCACCCTCCTAACATATTTTCTGACTGCAGAGAGGGCTACACACCTTAGCAGTTAGACGTTTGATTCAGCTGCACTATGGACTGTGGCACAGGCTTGCCTGAGTTTATTTAATGTTAGGTAAGAATGACTTTCATAGACACTGGCATTATTCAGCAAAAAACAAAAACTATATATATATTGATAGGTTTTTGGGGCAAAAATGGAGCTAATATGAGTTAAAGCTCTGACTACTCACTTATGTTTATATGTGCATATGTGAAGCGGCCATTATCTCCATCAGAACACATGCAAGACAATGCATCCAGTAGCTTTACTCTGACAATGCAATAGTTTTCAAGAAGAACAGGGAATAATGCTGGATTCTGAACAAAAATCATTAGGACTACAGAAAGCACTGCCATACGGGAGTGGTTCTATTAAAAAAACAAAAAAAAAAACATTGTTTTTAGCTATGTCGATATTTTTCTTACCTCAGGCAACCATTCTCTGAGGAAACTCTGAAAATGTTCTTGGCAAATTCTCTTTTTCACAAACATGTTCTTATGAGTTAACAATAAAAGCAACAAGTCAGAAAGATTTTGGTGTTCACCCTATCTTATATTTCCATAAGAGCAATCAAATGTTAATGTAAATAACATTTGAAGTGTTATTAGCGGGGAAATGATCAGAAGCTTACATTAGGCACAAATAAACCCCATACAAATGATTAGTCCTGCACCTGTAAAATGTCAGAAATCTGTTAGACTTTAATACAACTTCTGTAGGGTATACACTTGACAAATTTTTGCTAATTTTAATGCACAATTACTTTTAATTCAACAGTCTGAAAAAATAAAACTGTAAACGTGGCATGCAAAAGTTTAGCCACCCTTCCAGTTGATCCATTAATATTTTTTTAAGGTTTCAAAACTTTATTGACTTGTCAGGCCTTTAAATAAGCCAGATCAAGACAATTGCATAGCTTAATCTCTAACCCTTCTAACATCTCATGGTGTTCTGCTTACTCTCAACAACCAAGGGCTCCTCTAAGCAGTTGACTGTGGTAAAGAAAACAAAGCAGGGGAAGGCTATAAGAAGCTAAATGCTTCCAGGTTGAAATTTCCACTGTCAGAAACATCTTTAAGAAATGACAGTTAAGGGAAAGTATTGAAGTCAAGGCAAGGTCTGGAATAAAAAGATAAATCTCTAATAGAACAGCTTTTACACTGGTCAGGTATGCAAAGGAAAACCCACATATCGCTGTAAGGGACCTTCAGAAAGATTTAGCTGACACCACAGTAGGGGTTCATCAGTCCACTGTGCAGCATTGCTTACAAAGAATGACCTGTATGGAAGAGTTGTCAGAAAAAAATCTTTCCTGAAATCTCATCACAAAAGTCAATGTCTGACGTATGCAACACACTCAGATATGACAGAGGCCTTTTGCAACAAAGTGCTGTGGACTGATGAAACAAAATTGAACTCCTTCGCCACAACCATCAATGTTACATTTGGAGAAAAACAGGGAAACAATTTGAAGAAAAGAACACCTTGGCACCCATTAAGCATGGGGGTGGATCTATTATGCTTTTGGGTTGTGTGAGCAGCCAGTACATTAAATATTGCACAGGTGGAAGGAAGAATGGATTCAACTTAATACCAACAAATCCTAGGCCTCATTTACACCCGGCATTAAAACAGACGACCATATCCAAACAGCCGTGATCAGATTGTAATCTGTTCTCCAGGTGTTTACACCTGGCATTAAAATGTGGCCCACATGCGTTCTCGTTGTCCGCAACGTGATCAGATTTGCAACGCCAATTTCACAGAGACATAGCGGTGGCAGAGTAGGTTACAGCGGTGCAAAGAAGGCTGTGGGTGTGCGAAAGGACCCAGGAATGGCAGGAATACTCCGCATGAGGCAGCGTGCATTCCAATCTGCATTCTCCTGTCCCAGTCAAACAGCATGTTGCTGTGGCCTTGTGGTGGCTAGCCACTGGAGCTGGCTACAGAAAAATTGCACATTTCTTTCTGTAAGAAAAGCATCAGTGTTTTTAAATGTATATTCGTACATGAGTTGAAAGCAGTAAGTCAGTATTTAACGAGTACACAGAGCTTCCAATGGGAAAGCAGCTCTGGGAAATTGTGTCTGGCTTTGAGAGCAGACACAATTGTGCACAGGGGGTCCCATATCCCCATCATTACCCCAGAGGACAACCCAACCAATTACTTTAACATGAAAGATTGTCAGTCGGTTGTGCTACAGGCTGTCATGGACCATTAACACTGGTAGGAACCTTTTCTTTTGATGTGTTAGTTATTTATAATGCACAAAATATTCTGACAATATCCAAACACAATAAAAAGAATGAATATCTTACTATTTTTTCTAAAAATTTAAAATAAAGTTGTGTGTGCTAATTAGGGTGGGTAGAGAAGAAGAATGGCCTTGCAAGATGATGCCAGTGCTCAAAGGCAGGACTGAATTAACCTGTTTCTACAGCTGCATGCATGGACACCATGCAGAAACATGCACACAATGCGTCCTCATCCCCGTCTGGATGTGGTTTTGTTGATCTGATCATGATCAATTTAAATGTGTCTATTGTGCATTTACATCTGTCCTTCAGCATAGGGCCTCATCAGCTGTAGCTACAGATCTGATAACGGTTGGAATTTAATGCCACGTGCAAATGGGACCTTTAAACTAATATTCCACAGTCAGTGAAGAATTTAAAGATGAAAAGAGCTTGGATATTTCAACAAAACATTGATCTAAATCAACCACAAACTACTTATCCTACTATACATATCCCAATAAAGGACTTTTGCTCAGAGGAATGGATGAATTCTGAAAAATCCATGGATTTGACAATAACTCAAAAACGGCATTAAAGATTGAGCCAGTTAGCCTTGAAGTAATGCCCTGATCTCCACACTAGGGTGGACCCACGTGAACAACATCTACTCCCCTGAACACAGCACAGGCGAGGCATGTTAAATTGGACCTAACATAATTATAGGTGGTTTATCTAGCGTGATTACGGAGGAGGGTCTTCGGCATAAAGTACTATTTGGAGAAAACTTAGCTATCGAACCCCCATTGCGCCACTGAGTCTGCAGCTCATTAATCCTTCGAAAAAGCAGCACCACACTACTGGAAATTCTGCAGCACTAAAGGGGGTAAAACACATTGGGGACGACTGAGAGGATCACCATTAGAGAACGAACAGCTCTTTTACAGCCCCTTTGATGAAAGTCACATTGTTACATTACATTACAGGCATTCAGCAGACGCTCTTATCTAGAGCGACCCACACAACTTTTACATGGCATTTACACTGCATGCATTTATAGAGCTGGACATATACTGAAGTAAAGCAGGTTAAGTACCTTGCTCAAGGGTACAACAGCAGTGTCCCGCCCGGGAATCGAACCTGTGAGGTTCACAAGACCAGTTCCTTACCCATTATACTACACTGCCACCATTATAAATTGATCCATTACCACGATTATCAAAAAAGCCCCCCTATTCATGCCAAGAAGATTGATATAAAGTACCTGAGAGATGATATATAACAGGTCACAACAAAGATGCTCTGTTGTTTCAGCGTCTCCGAGGCCAGCTATTAACCAGCGAGCAAACGGCTCATAATGACTGCTGGGGACCTCTGATTAATTTCATTGTTTATCTCCAAGACTCCAACTCCAAATACATGATTTAGATTGTGTGAAATCAAACAAGCTGTATAATGATAATATGTGAACTTTTGCCCGTCCTCTCCTCTGACATTCTAGTACTTTGAGGCCTTGGCCGTGTTCTTGTATAATAAGTGAAATGAAAGTATAAAAATATAAGTTGTTAAACTCTATCATATTCATCTTTTGTATATTAAACATTTAATTCAGTTATATGATTATGCCCACTCCCTACCATATTCTAAACCACACCTTTCAGCGCTGATGTATTTTAAAGGCAGAGCACATCAGTACCCAATGGAATGAATACCAACCAGAGAGTGAAGCGAAACAAATCGTCCTGTGGTGTGAATGAGTTTGATTCTCTGTCAAGCCACTTCCTTAAGTTTCTGGAAAGGTTTTATGCATGCAAGAATCTAGGTCAGACGAGTCTGATACAAAGGATGTGAAATATTAGTTATATATGCTTTTACAAAGGAGTACAGAATGCTTCACGCACATCTAATGAATGATTTGTTTATTGTGTTTATAAATATTTACAAATATAAATATGTGTAATTACAGATAATGGTGTTACAGCAAAATCAAGCAAGTTAAAAGCCATTTTAATGGGAAAATCTATAGTATGGTATGGTATATCTTCTACACAATATACATTACATTACTCGTTGTCAGTCAAATGATACTTTGCTAAAAGGTGAAAATTCTCATCCCAGGCATGTTTATGAAACGCTTGAGAGCAATAAGTCATCAAGGTAATTTCAAAACAATGGTCAAAAAGAGTCTTCAGCAATGTAATGGCATGTTAATAATTTATAAATCACACAAAATCGGCTGAGATGATGTGAGAAAGGTCTTTGGGAAAATAAATTAAGAACACACCCTGCTTGACTCTCCCCTATAACAGGTGATTTATTTCTCCCCACTGGCTTTGAGGGCGGAAATATTCTGCCTGTAGAAATCTAGTCTGACAACTTACTTCAAAAGAGAAAAAAGAGAAGAACGGAAAGGAAGTTTGGAGGGGCACATCAACATACAAAGGAGTGTGCTGTGGTAACTAGAATGAATATAGCATGGATTTCTGTTTTAAATGTCCACTAAACTCACTCAGAAGGGCTTCTAGAAAGTCCTCAAAAGTTAGAAATATGTGTGCGCTCATACTGCATACTGCATGAGCGAAAAGGAGAGAGGGATGCCAATAAATGGGTACACTGGAACATTTTGGACAGAACGAATGCAGGGGAAATTATCATAATTCAGTGTCAGCACAGCGCATAATTGTAAAGAATGTAAATATTGGCATGTTGTCTGGAAAGATCAACATTTTTCCACGTTAATATGCCAAGAAAACTGAAAGTCCTTAATAAAGAGGGTGTGTGTGTGTGTGCGTGGGTGTGTGCATGTGGGTGTCTATGAGTTACTGAAACCTAACGGATAGGCATTAGCTAGAACCATGTGTCCTCGGACTGGAATGAGCAGAACATAATGATTGGAGAATGTGCTGAGGTATTATGTGACATCAAGCAGATGGGCAGTGAAAGGTAAAGTTATATAGAGGCTCCGGAGCCAGACCAGTGCTTATTTTAACAATCAAGCAAAGAATGTGTCTCATGCCACAAACCAAATGAAGACCCAACCACCTTAAAATTAACCAGCTGGAAGACTCTCAAGAATGTCTAAACTAACGCTGAATTTTGACAAAACAGCTCTGTACCAAGGACATAAAAATTGCATGAAGTTAAACAATATATACTGTGTGCGCGCGCGCGTGTGTGTGTGCTTTAGTACGTACAATGTAAATGTATATATACATACAGTCTGCGTATTCACATATGCAGACAGAGATACCTGTACATAATACAGAAGAAAACAGTGTAACTACAAAACAGAGAAATGTTTTCAATACTGAGCCATGGCAGAAACAAGAAAAAAAAATCCAAAAACAAACAAATCTGCTCCAGTTCATTGCCTGGTAACATTCCTCAATCCCAGCTGCCTGAATTCAGACAGACATTCATCAAACAATATATGACTAATATTGTAAGAGAAGAAACCATAGGCTATATTTAAAGAAATACACTTCTGATTTTGTCTTTTATTTTTATGGCTGCATTCTGACTTGCTTATTTTGACTATGATCTAAATTCTTTTCAAATAATGAACAACTGTATTAAGTGGCCAGTGTCTTTTTTTTCCTGACTTGCTTGAATTAACTAAATTAATTAAAAAGCACTTTCAAGTGTTTGACTGTGGTTATAGTAGAGATTGTGGCTATAATACATAGTTCCTCAGCATGTTTTCGGAAACAGGGCTACACTAAGGGCTCTATTTTCCATCCAATGAATGGCAGGGCATACTGTTAGGTAGCCAAAAAATAAAGTACATGTGTGGGTCATGCTATCCATGTAGCTCATAGGCTATACATTCCAAATGGTGGAGTCAAGAAAAATTGTAACTCCGCTGCCCTTCAGGAGTGCCACTTGGAAATATTACAAGTTCTATGCTATTGGAAACAAAATAATAACCAAGGAGAAAGGTGCCTGCAACATAGGCACGCAGCAACCGTCCTCCAGCTCCTCAAAGGCTGATACTTTTCCTCCTCCAAATGAGATCGGTCAGTTCAGCTTAGTTTAAGTAAGCCATGTCAGTGTTATGAATTAATGACAATTGTATAATTTTTTTCTTTCATTTGAGCAACAGTTAATACCGAGTCATTTTACTGCTGCTAACAGCATTGTTGGCATTGTTATGATCTTCCTTGGTTTTATTTTGTTTAATAAAACATTAAGATACTGTCGTCATTATTTCTTGGTAATAGCATAGCACGTTTAAGCTCTTTAGCTAGAGGTTTAACGGGAAATTAAAACTGGAATATAATAATCATACATTTATGAAATGTTTTTTGAAATTCTGATGGTAGAAAATCAAAACATATTAGAACAAATTTCTCTTCTTTATGAGATTAGTTCAAACTAAATTTTTGGAAAAAGTGACAGCCCTACTCTGCATCTTCTGCACAAGAATGTCAGTTTCCTCTTTGGAGAAGCTTCTTCTTCCATTGCAGTGTTAGACTACAGAAACTGGCAGTACGCCGTCCGCAAAATGCACGGCTCTTAAAGAGAATGAAAAGAGCTCATTTGGTTGGCTACAATTGAATTCAGCTGCAACACACCCACCAATAATATATTCAGCCTAATCCAGCCCATTTTCCTCCTGCGCCGTGCACTGTGAGCCGTGCCCTCCTCACTTCTGTTCACGAAAATACCAAAATTCAGTAGCCGTGCTCAGCACTGTGCCATTGGCTGCACCTATGGCCCGTGTGCCATTGATTCTAGAATATATAGCCTTAATGTGCATTTTGCTGAAATTTCCAAAGGGATACTGGTGTACGAGCTGGTTTTTTTTTTTTGGTTTTTTTTGACAGTTACCTACATATAATACAATCAATTATCATCTCAGATTTAATTCTGCTAAAATATTTTTTATGTGACTGCCCAAATAAAGATTCTTATCTAAAGTCTCTAATTGCCATATTTTCCATAAATAACTTAAGCAAAGCGGTTTTTATGTCACTTTTCAAAATAGCTGTGAAAAAATGAATTGCTGAAAATGTCATTCTAAATGACTGAATTGTTTTGTATTCCACTTAGAAAAATCTACAGATAACAATAGCTTATGGGGACTAAAACAGAGTGAAATATACGGAAATATATTAAAATGTTCAAATTTAGCATTTACTGAATCACCGCGTCCAGTGAACAGCAACTTTCATGGCATTAAAAATAACATAATAAATATTCCTTTACACTATGTTTATATATTGCACATGTAATTTCAAAATAACAACACGTTCACAGTTATACTATTTGATTTGCATTGGAGAAGAGAAGCAGCCCTGAGCTGGGGGCAGCCTTACTTGTGAGATGGTGAGGCGGCTACCCGCACACTTGTGATATTTGTTGGGACTTTCAAACTGCAACTCCTCCCACCGTATTCTCCACAGCATGCCAGCCAGTTCCTTCTCCAGCTTGAGCTTCCTGAGGTAAGAAGAACAAAACAAATGACAGTTTTCAGAAGTACAATAACACAGCACATTGCATTTTCTCGATCTTGTAACTCATGCCACTCTGGCCCTTTTTCATCTTCAGATGAGGTACCGTATACCCTGATGTCACAGTGTACTTTCAGTTGAGGGTTGTTATTTAGTTGTCCTTTCTGAACCTACAAATGGCCCCTGGAATACCACAGAAATTAGGAACCCAAATTGCTTTGGACTCACTGAGTATAAGGTATGCTTCTGAGCTGTTGCATTTTAGGTCTTGTTAAATGTATTTCAGATAAGCAGAATCACTTGTTCTGGATGAACAGCAGCCACATACACATGCTGTGGCCAGATACTGTTTTCACAGTTATGTTGGAATACTTAGCCAAAAGTAAACTTCAAATAAATAAAAAGAGTTATTTAGAAGAAAAAAAAAGAGTTAACTAGAGTCTAGAGTTATCAGGTAAATTGTAGTGACTGGTATTATCATGTACTATGTACACCACTCTCCCCCCACAGTTCCCTGACTCTCTTTCCCAGTGGCACATCCCTCTCTTAGACTATGGTGCCCCCCCCCCACCCCCCAAAGATTTGATTTAATTTGATTTTCTGTGTGAGTTTTTTATTTATTTATTTATTTTTTTTTATCAAGACATTTTTTCATGCAGGATTTCATTGCTTAGAACCTCAAGTTATGAAGGGAAAATTGTGATTGTTTGATACATTTAAACTGAAAACAGCCAGGAAACTGAGGCATTCCACTGACATCTAAAGAACTGCAAAACACTTCCAGCTGGCGCCAACTGGAAAATGCAGCCTTTGCAAATATTAGTGGATTATGCCCCACTATTGGGCCACCCCAGTCTACAGCAACAGGCCCATTATTTGTTTTGGTAAGACATTTCTTTAAAGTAAAAAGGATGATTTGTTGTCACATCTGGCATGGGGTGGGGTGGTTGGAGATAGATTCATAGTGTTTGGATTGTACGCTCTGAAAAATGATTTCCCTCCTCTTTTTCACTACTAGTGTTTCAACACCCTTTCTAAAACTTCCCTGAGGCGCTGAGGCCAGCAGCAACTGCTTACAGGGATTTGAACATGCAGCTGTCCTTCACAATTTTAATCCCTTTTAAGACCTCTCAGTGCATTTTGTTTCTCTAAATCAGTGCAGACTTCACCTTTTTCCAAATTAATCTTTTTTTAATTAACCATTTATTAAGCGCATTCCATCAGTAAACTGAATTTGCGATAACACAGTTTGGACCCTGGCGGACAAATAGCCGGAAGTTCACAGTAAATGCCAACATACACTACACAAGATAAATATCTTAGCGCAGCAGAAAACACCTGCCCTGGGTGTTTCCCGCATGCATTCATATGAATTAAAAGGGGATAGTGAATTCTCCCCCATCAAATTCTGTGAAGCATGCGAACAGCAGGCAGTGTAGATGGATGGAGGAAGCTGCCTTGCCTCCAAATGTGGCCCTTCATTCCCTTTCTGGGCTCTGCACCCCGAGCAGGAAGTGCTTCTCCTTCATTGTAAATGCCAGATCAATAGCGCCATAAACAGACTCCGTGAGTATGTGAGTCTGCCCGCCCGCTCAAGGACATCAGTTCAGAGCAGGCGCACCGCAGATTTATGTATCGATCTATTTGGCAGACGCTCTTATCCACAGCCATTTAAAAAGCCGTGATGGCAAGACATAGTACATTAAAAGCATATAACAGGAGCAACCAGTACCGCAACACAGGCACCAAACATTCAGCAACAGTGACTGAGCGCCAAGCAGAAATAAAATTTAAAAAACCTGTGTATGACAGCAAGTCTTTCACTGCTAACAGATAGGCAGATCTGCCTCGCTTCATGCTCTACTGTAAACGGGTATACAGGCAAATCTAACAATCTGTGTTGATGTTCAGCTGATCCTGATAAACTAGTATCAGGGATAAACTAAGTATCAGTGCTCCGTGTTGACGCTCAGGATGAAAAGCCTGTATTGCTGTCAATACCATATGTGCCATATGCCGTATGACAATGGACACTGAGATTAGGCTCTGTGGAGCGTGAACGAGAGACTGAAGTACTCCTACAGGTTCAGAGAGAGGGAAGCCTGAGTGAGGACATGGTGTCGCAGCACAAAATGGAGGTTGGTAGGGGCAGAACGTCTTGTTTGCTCTTGCATAACGGTTTTACCCTTTGCTCTACAATGCTGATGGAGAGCACAGAAACTGTATCACCCGCTTCACGTACAGACCGTGCTGACATCGAGCACCAGCACTATTTATACTGCAGGACAACACAGTGAGTGGGATGGTAATGAGAGGCAACAAAACCCCAAGATAGCCCCAGATTCCATATGTGAAGCACACGCTTAAATGATATGTAAACAGCGATGCTCGTGTGAACACACATGGTAATGCCTGCAGTTGGAGTTAGGAAACCATATTGGAAAAGAACTGGCTTCAGTGTAGTGCGGCACTCTGCGGACTGTGTGAGCCAAACTTGTGCAGACATGGCATTGTACCGTGTGAGCGATCTGCAAATGGGAGATACATGCAGACTTAAAATTTCTCTCATCTCTCATTACCACCTTTTCCGGCAATTTACTCACTCGCACTGGCAAGAAATACACGGCCAGAGGTCTGTCTTTGAGAAGGTTTTTCAAAGTCTTTGGCTAAATTTCAGTCCAAGTTGAAAAGGTTTCAAGAAATACATGCAACTCTTGACAGTGAGCTTAAAGATAACAGCATGGCATTGCTGGGGTCCCTGTCTGCTTCATTAATCTTCTTGTTCAGATGTGAAGATTTATAAGTCATAAATAACAATATCAATAGCTTTCATGGTAGTATTATTATTTTTTTGTTTAGTTCATAAAAACTGTGGCACTTCCATTCTCTTGTCAGTTTATTTTTGGAATTTAAAAAGTCAGTTAAAATATGGCACTGGCTGTTGACCTGCAGCAATTTCATGAAATAAGTCCAGACACTTTCCATGCTCTTTGGATTTTACTTCCAAAACACAGTCAAGACAGGATTTCTACAGTCACAGATATTAATAAACTAAAAAATGTAATATTCGTTTTAATCCCTTATTCAAAATTGAGGATGACATAAATAGCCATTTTGATTGAACCAAAATCCCACTGCGGCTCTGTTGAAGGTGCTAATATTTCAGCAGCATTAATGATCACTTATTGTCCTATGTAGTCAAACAAGTCATTAGCTGCTGTTAGCTAAGGTAAGCTATTTAATAATTTTTAAAAACATATTTTCCTGAGTCATAGTAATGAGGAACAGATGAGGATCAGATGTTAAGAAAAATATGTTTTTCAACTTTATATTTTTTAACAGTGGATCAATCAGTTGTGCTGACTAATATGAGGAGGCCATCTTGCATGGAAAGATCTCTGCTGTCGTTTCATCCTGGTAGGCAGCACAGAGTTTTTCAGTTTTCTGATTTTCTCCACTAATGGCATATATACGGTATTGATTAAGTCTAGACTGAAGAGCCATTTAGCAATTTGTTGATTTAATTGAGAAGTTTGAGTCACTATGTCAAAGTAATAATCAAGCTCAACTCCCTGCTCACCAGCATTTATCTGACAGCATGCTATAATCTCCAAAAAATTATTTGTATGCACTGCACTAATTAATTTGACAAAAGTAATTTTAGTAAGGATGCTGGAGAGATATTCATACTTTTCTCATAAAGCTCCTACCTCATTTAGAATATGATCAAATAATATTTCTGTAAAACCGGAATGCTAATGAGAGTCCATGTGCTAACAAGAGATGAGCATTCAACCTCATTACATTACCTCCCCCCCCCCCCCTTAATTCCATATACTGTGATCATTATCCTGTGTCTACAAAAACTACAAACCTTATTATACAGAAGGATCTCAGAAAGCCCGGCTGCCTCCACCAGTCACCATCACCGTGGCAACAAGAAAAATCCTCTCAAAATGCCTCAAATAGATGGTATGAAGCAAAAATGTACTGATTCCAGAGGAGGTGAGCAACAGCACAGCGAAAAAAGGACTGTTAATATTCCAGCCAACTACGCCATCATATGCATTACAAACTGGACTTACGGTGCTTAAAATTGATAGAGATGGCAACCTAATTCTTCCAAGCCAGCAAGGAAAGAAGATAATAACGTGCTATGGTGTAGTAATGGGTTTCTAGCACTTCAGAGCATGTGGGTTTGCAGTTAGGAAGAATACTTAGTGAGGTTCCCTGTATTTTTATGTGGTTCTATTTCTGGCCTGTTTGTGCACGACAGTGTGGGCTTCATTTCATATCTGTTTGCACATTTCAAGACAGCAATAAAAATAACTTTTATACATTGATTTCTGACCCCTGTGTGAAGGAGAAGAAAACACCCAATAACTACCATAACAGATAAATACCACATACATATTTTGTGCATATTTGCACCAAATCCATTAAAATCACAACGCTTTATCAGAGCAAGGGTGGAATGCAGAACAGTACCAGAAGGTCTTTCACATTCAAATCTATATAATTACATTAATCTTATTTATCCTTACTTTAATGTAACACATCAAAGAGTGAGGTATACAAGCCTGAAATCAGCATGTAATACGATTTCATTAATGATGCCAAAAATGTTTGGACCTTAAAATTATTAATGCCAGTACAATCAAACAACCCCTTTAAATATCGTTAAACCATTGTCCACCCTGGTAGACATATGAAATGCACTATATAACTGAATAAAATATTTTGTTTCTTTTAATATTTCATTGTATTGCTTTATTTAGAAGACTTCAGGCCAGGCATTGGCCTGGGCTGGTGTGCCAGAATGGAAATGTCATTTCATTGCTGGGGTGCAGTACAACATTTCAGGGCAGGAAACTCCATTAAACAAAGTCTTAAAAAAACATATTTTTCTATTTAAAGGCACTCATTTTGGAAGCCACTGGCAGCTCAGACTGCAAAGTGTTGCACTCCACACTGGGCCCATTGTTTCATCAGTCCCATATGTGAATGCCTTCCCCTGGACACACCCCCCCCCCCCCTCCCCTCCATTAAAATCTCAAATCGCTGTTTCTGTTTAAACACCGCTCCACACCGACCGCAGATCCAAGTCTCATACACCGTCATTGTTTTATTAATAAGCAATGTCAAGAATGCGAAACTCTAGACACGGGTAAAACTTATGAAATATTTATTAAGGAGCAGCAAGTGTGCCCTCTGCCCTGTGCCAAAGTGTACTTCATGTGTCCCTTCATGGGGAAAAAATATGGCTCTTTCCTTTGTTTGATTTTATTTCATTTTATACATGACATATGGGGCAGAGCTACAAATAAGTTCATGGATAGTATTAATCTGCATTACATAAATATTAGTCTTGAAATGGTTTATGTGGTTTTTAACTGTGTCCAAGGTGCAAGGTGTGCTTTTAATATCATATCTTGGCTTTTCTGTCCATAAAGCGTATTTCAGGGCAGATGAAAATGGTTTTTAATTGTTTAGGCTGCAATGGTAGTAAAGAGGCAGGCAAAGTGATACTGTGTCCCTGGAAGCAATAAGACTTCACTGTACGTGAGTAATAGGCTCTCTTTACACTAGCAATTCATCACAGCCCTACAGTGGCTTCAGCCTTACCATTCAAATCCCTCAAGGCATTTACATTTTCTCAAGGCCTGTACATCTGGGCATTTTTGTCTATTTACATTACACCACATGCGGCACACATCTATGCAAGAACTGCATTACATACGCACACTCAGTGGAATTGCATGCATATTTTGTGGCGTTAGCTAACATGTCGGTTAGCACAAGTAAAAAGTTAGGGAAGCCAGTTCACCAGATACGATGTGCGAGCAGTTCACCTGACAGTTCAGACTAATGGCAGTCAAGGTTTACGATGTTTTATGGCACAGGGAGAAGGGCATAAATCTCCCACCGTTAGACCCCTGCTAGCAACTGTAAAAGGTCTGATATATTAAAAAAAAAAATTTCCTTGTCCCTTTCTCAAACGTTTTGGCTGGACTAACCCAAAACTGGCAACAACATTTCCAGTTATTATATTCACAGAGACAGACAGTCAGGACTGGATTCAATCAATGTTTCTTCTGAACTTTGACTCATAATAAAGTGAAAGTGGTCATTTCACAAACAGCTTGATGAGTTTGAAAATAACTATTTTGGTAGTCAATACTACTACCAGTAAAATTCCACAATTCTTGATACCTAATTCAATACCACAGTAAAAAAAGAAATCCCATGTACTTCAACTCTTCTTCATTAACCCTATGGTGTAAGATCATAAATATGTGATCTTAAAAGTAAGTGCTTGTTTATGGTCAGCTGCACCAAACAGTTATGCCACACCCTGAATATAAACAGCAAAAGCTCCAGTAGAAGTGGAATTCATTTCATATTAAAAGTCATATATTTTCTGAAGTCATCGACACGTTGACAGTGGCCAAGCTATATGAGTTCACCATTCACCATACTGAATGTTCAGCCACATCAAGGTAAATCAAATACAAGCATGGATACCACACAATTGTTCCTAGAATACCAAAACATATCTACAATGAAAAAGAACCATTTCAAATGTGCAATCTCACATCTATACAGCAGTGACCTGGGTAGAAGAACCAGGACTCCATCAGAATCTTAATTTTAACAATTCAATCTATTTATGCTCTTATAAACTCTTTATTTCAACTTTGCGGAAATGCAAAAAAACCTGGCACTGCCTGAAAAGGTAAGGTAAGAAGCACAGATGTTGGTTGAATCCTATGAGTCTTGTTGTAGAGAAGGTGGGTTCTGGATGATAGTGAGAGCAAGGGCAATGAGTCACATAGGACTGTCTGGTCTGTCATATGTGAATGCTAAGGGCAGCTCCCACACAAATGCTTGACGCTCTAGTGAACACCATGACATTTACCATACTCATCATGAAAAGATCTTATTACAGTGCTGTTAATCAGAGCCTTCATAGCCGCTGCATAAAATGTGCAACCACAAATAAGCACCTGTGCTTTTAACAAGACGTAAAGTAGCTTCAGAGAAGACAAAAATATTGACTTTCTTCAACACATTTATTTACTGGCTACTAAAAACACGCAGCATGGCATGCTGTACTATATCCACAATTGCGCAATATGCCAAAGCATTTTTTAAATACTTGAGGATGTATTATAAATGGTTGGGACTGCATGTTCTGGGTGTATCCGAGATTGCAGTTTAAAGGGAGAGGTTTTTAACTGTTTATCTTGATCAGACTGAATTGCCTGTCAGAGTCTACACTTAATTGCGGGGAGTTCCACCTTTCTGATGCACAGAGGAAAACTTTAACTTAAATACAAAAATTGCTCTTATTCTAAGGTTCTATTGCACTTGGCACTGCATCAGCCAACATCAAATAATCATGCTTTATTATTAGTACAATTAAAACTAGACTTATTTGGTTCACAGACAAACTTTTAAATCATTAGTTTTGGCCTGTCTAAGCAACCCAAGAGGTACATTTTTGCTTTGAACATTATCTTCCCACAAACTGTAGGCCAGTCCACTTGGCAGAATTCTGCTTCAAGGCCCCTCTCCAAAGCTCCAGACCATCACATTGTGAAAGACATAGTCCAGAGACTGTTCAACATGTACTTTGAGCATTTGCTGTGATATCAACATTTTGCAATGGTAGAGACAAGCAAACAGGAGAAGGACAGCCCAAAGCGACAGAGAGCTGCACAAGACCAACCCAATCACCATAAATTCATAAAGGCTCCATTTCCACAAGCGTCCACTAAGTGAGTCACAAAGGAGCGCACATCACAAGCAAAATTATACAATTCATACCGACTAGCTGATGCTTGCGGTCCACCTGGTGTCATATGGTGATTGGGAGTGGGTAATCACAAATTAAACTGTGCTCCCAGGCTAGGTTGAGTGACACTTGTCCCAGAAAAAATCCTCCCAGCACTTTTCATTCTATTAATGCAAGTACTATCGTTACCGACTTGACATGCAAATGGAAGAAGACAGTTTTTTGTGTTCCGCGCTTAATATTTCTCCTTCCAAGGTACATTTGAGTGCCCGTACAAGACATTTCAGTGTTCTTATTTTGAAATAACTAAAGGGTAACAAATATGATATTATCAATGTTCCACAACAGGGAGTGAAGAGGCCTCGAATGTTTTTGTGCAATTTATCAAGGTCAGAGTGAATTGCCTGTCATAGGCTTGATTTAACTGCAGGGAGCTGGACTTCCCAGACCCAACGTAACACTTAAAGACCCACAGAGAATATGGTATTCATTTTTCACAGGCTCTCTATTTAACCTTCTGCATAAAAAAAGAGAGTTCAGAAAGACAAAGTGAAACAAAATGCCTTGTCACAAATCTTATCAGGTATAACAAACTACAACAGAGCTGGATGTATCTAATATTTTACAATTCTTATATTTTCCAATATCAACTATGCACTCCATTTTCTTTAAAAACAATACAACTCTCAATAGGCCTTTTATTTGGGGGGGGGGGGGGTGTTTCTCTGTTTATTAGTTCCTCCAAATTAAATACCAGATGCTGCCAATTGTTGTCAGTGAAAAACAGGCCTCTCTTCCATCATATCTCCTGCAGTACTGCATAGAATACAGTGTAATTTATTCACTAGCTCACAGCTGAGAGCGGCACAGGAGAGCGTGGGCTCCAGCTGCAGCGTTCCTGGTGTGCAGGTGTGGGTTACACAGTGGAAACCTGAGAGCCAATCTATAAAAAAACACTCTCTGTGTGGCAGATCTGCATTTACATTTGAACAATTTAGCAAATCACCTTATCCAGAGTGATTCACACAGCTTTCATATTCAGCATAGTAAACTATTTATACAGGTGGATACTTATTGAAACAATTCAGGTTAAACACCTTACATGAGGGTACAATGGCAGCATCCCATCTGGGAATCAAATCTATAGCCTTGGAGTTTGAAGCCCAGTTGCCTAACCATTATGTTACACTACCAACCTTTTACAAACACATTTAATTGTTCAAGGTTATAAGAACTTGTCATTTCAAGACACAACATCTGTTTATACTAGTGGGCACATATAAACCGGCACAGAATCAAGTGGGGTGGGAACAATTCCAATTATGTCTTTTTTTGCACAAATTCACCATGTGACTTTGAAGAGAACTGACAGGAAGGGTATCTGTGTTGCCATGCAGACAGGAAACTACTTTGATTGGTTATCGTACCTTAGCAACTACCACAGGTTAACAGCAGCGCAGTTTCAGTAGTAACAATACCACTGAAATATCACACTGGCACCTATAGCCTTCAGTTCCCCATATGACCTGCTTGTGAAAACGTGTTAATTCTAATTTATTTGGCCTGGATTCAATCAACATTGCCCATAACCTTGACCATTGTATTCTGGCTGAACTCATCTAACAGTTTTGCTGAAGATAAAAACTAAAACTTATCTTAAACTGTTTATCAAAGTTCATCCAAAATGTTCACCTAGTTGTTTAGATCCAGACTCTATATTTGAAGGCACTATGAATTTATGATGCAAGTTCAATCGCATTGTTTTGCAAAGTAAAAAACACTCACCTGTAAATGAGAAAACTTGAAATCCCAAATATTATAAGTGCAAGCCCAGATCCCACAGCCACAATCCCAAGAACAGGTAACTGATCTACGGAAAAAGAACACAAAAAGGTTTTTAAAATGTTTTGGTACAATGTATTTTTTAAAGAGCCAATGGTACACAACCCTGAAATCAATGGCTCACCAAGACAAAATTAAGAAATGTAATTTCATGTAATTTTTATGAGTTCATTCATTTTTTGTCTTTACAATGATTTTACACATATTGCATGCTACCTCACTGTGAGACAGTGCACATGGGTATTTGCTCATAGGTAAATTCCCTCCCTATTCTCTCCTGTGTCCAACCATAAAATGAAAAATGCTTAGCAACATAATATAGGAAATAAGTAGTATGAGGGAAGTTACTGGGGAAATTTCACATTGTGTTTTAATTTCTTGCCTTTCTTCTGAAAAAGAGAGCACATGTGAACTGCTGTCCCTTTGGAAAACAGGTATTAGCTGTATACTCAAATTCAAATGACATTTTCAATTATGACAAAACACAAAATGAACACTGAACTGACCACGACGTAGAAGAACACAGAACTTAAACTAAAGCATAACAAGTATTTGCAATCCAAAGAACAATTCTGTTTAATTTGGCATAATTTGAAAATGTTTAGAACCATCACAGGTTGGAAGCTCTAGAATAATGACAGTTATGCAGCATTTGGGTTATATGCTGTGACATACTACTTGCTTTCCTTAAAAAGATAATTTAATATCACAGACAAATTTATTTGTTGTGAAACATTCCCAGTATTTTTCTGAGCATTGTTTTGGAGGCAATTTCCTCAACATTTCCTCGGGAAATCTATCACTCATGCATAAAATAAGAAATGACCATTTTTGAAAGTCTGAAAGTCAATAAACAGCATGGTCTATGCTGTCATATTTGCAGAATTCATCACCCAGAGAAAAAAATAAAAGGACAGTTTTTTAGTATCCAATTATGTTAATTAAATCAAGCCCTACTGGTGGGCAGGATACTGGAAAAAAACAAACAAAAAAAAATATGCCACATCCTACACATACTTACCAATGTACAATTAGCCCCCTATTGTGAAGCACACAATGACATTCAAGATCATTTTTTTCTAAAATAATGCCATAGGGTAAAAGGAGGCTGCAATTAAATTCCATTTTCCTGAAACTTTTAATAGGTGTTCCATGAACTAAAACAACTCTCCCCGTTTCTCCTAGACTAAAAATGATTTGTACGGCAAATAGCATTGTGGCTATATACTATAGCGTGTCTTAATTTAGAATACTTGAATATGAGTATATAATTAGCATCTCACTAGCATGCCTCATTAGAAGCTGAATGAAGCAAGCATATGCAATCAATGATCACTTTAGACCTGGGGTGTTCAATCATATTCAAAAAGGGCAGATGTGCCTGCAGGTTTTTGTTAAAGCCCGGCACTAAGACACCAGATTCTACTTATCAAGGTCTTGATTGAATACCATGATTAGTTAATTAGCTGTCGCATTTCTGGGCTAAAAGAAAAACCTGCTCCCACATCGGCCTTTTTGGGTAAGACTGAACACCCTTGCTTTCACCAAAGCATGGTATCAGCTCAGTCTGGTTAAAGAGCTGGGACCATATTTATTAGATGTTCCTAAAGTTACAATAAGCCACCTTGTAAAGCTAAAAAAAGCTTGCTCACATGAACACAGTTTTAGGGATTGAAGATTTATAAACATTACTGTATATTTATGCCACCTTATTTTCCTTTCTCTTGCCCAATACAAGCTGGGATAAGCTCCAGCACCCCCCGTGATCCTGGCCAAGATAACCAGGTATAGATAATGAATGGATGCCACTTCATTCTAATAGCGCATGCATTATAAATTTAATAAATTGGTGCATTAATATCATCACATCATTCTAGGAAGGAGTACTGTATCAGTATTTCTGCATTTTCTGCACCTAAGCATGCTCTAGGTCACAGTTTTTCTTTTAAAGTCTATGGCTATTCTTACTTTAACTTACTTTTTACATTAATTAGCCTATTACTAATTCATTTAGCTATTATTCAACCCTCAGTAATTCCAGTCATCTTTAATTAGATTTAAATGAGCTTATTTTAACAAAAGCGAAGCCTAGGAAATCATAAAATAACTTGTCTGCATGACTAGCCTGCCAGATTTATTATAAATAAGAAAATATATTTCACTTGTGTAACATGAAGTATTGACTGTTCTAGCAAATGGCTTGCTGTTCATCAGGCAATTTTTGTATTTTAAATGTAAAAAGGTCTGTAAATTAAAAACATTGTCAATGCTCATGCCTTTCACAAATCACAGTTCATCACCTTATTTATCACTGACACAGGTCATAGATTTTCCAGTAAAAGAGGTACATTTAGGCCATCACAACTCGATTCGTCACAGAGCTCTCAGGGGAAAAGAATGCTTCAGAGCACATGGAAGAAATTCAGCTGAAGTTTAAAATGTACTTTTATTTTTATCAGTACCTACCTTCACTACAGAAGGGGTCATCCATAGAAAACACACAAGGTGGATTATCCAGCGGTGGGCTCCCTTTTGGCCATTGAATTTTCTCGGTCTCTGACCAGACAATTTCCTTATTTGTTCCATTATAATACGCCACGATCTGTGTGGAAAAGAAAAGGTGACTTTAATAATTGTCCTCCCATTTCTACAATCCTTCAGACAGGAACAGCTTCACCGACACAGTTTGGCAAGCAATTTTGGTAATAGCCAAACTCATCAACCTGCGCCTCTCTGATTGATGACAACTAGTAATTAGGGAATGCTTAGAGACAAGCTAAGGGATGGTTTTGTGGAATTAATACAATGAGCACTGGCTCAACAACTGTAACCAACTGTATTCCTGGACACAACTTGTCATGTAATGTATAGCTCATTCTCCATTGGTAGTATGGGCAATACATTAAAGATCTGTGCTGATTTTCAGACCATGGTTCAATGATCAAAAGGCTGTAATAGTGATGGATATAAACCATCTGCTACTGTCATGGCCAAGTCAACAATGGGTAAGGTGGCCATAAACACCTGTCCTATAGGAGCAATCCCTTGCAGATGTACAGTTACATCACAAAGATCAGCATTCTCCCCCTGTCCTGGGATCCCTAGGCCAATCAATCATCCCCCAGTGTTGAGTGCTCTGACTTAAAATAGGCCACCATACATTGGTGATGATGTAGGTGAGTTTACCCACAAGTGCTTCATCATCCTGAAAGCAAAAATATAAATATAATCCATAGCTACTCTCAGATGGGACAGGGCAGTGGTCTACAGGTTTTGTACAAACCCAAATTTTAAATGGACAGAGGATTGTAGATCTCCAAAACCACGATTATCTTTACTTCGGTTACACTATACACACAGAACAGAACATCAGCCTCTGTGACTGCTTCCCTTAATTCAGCAGGACCACAGAAGATGTTCCAAAGCATCAGGGTCCATGCCACTATCGCCCTTTCCTCCTTTTCTACATTCTGTGTGATAAAAGCTCACATTCTAGCCAGATCTCGTCTACTTCCATCCATTAGTTGTGCTGAAAGGAGGGTCAGATACAAGGCCACAGTTACCTTGCCTCGCCTACTTTTCTAGGTCTGGATATGTCGCTGATTTTAAGGTGAAAACAAACACCGACAGAACCAGTGGCTCTTCAAAGGAACGAGTGAATATCACCGACCTGGAGGGTATAAACTATACCTTTCCTGATGTCACAGACCCCTAATCCCTCCTTTAAGGTAGCATCAAAAATTCAACAGTTCCTGAGTTCCTTTAAGGGTATCTAAGTGTACTTGATAGGATAAAATGGGACATCAATGAAATATCAATATTCATTTAATTATTATTGCTTAAGGGGCAGCAACTTATATTATTTTTCTGCTTAAACTTACTTCTACTTAAACTAAACATGAGCAAACTTCATACTGGAAAATAATAAAGCCTTGCTGGCAAGCAGTTAAACATTTAAACAGCAGTTGCTTTTAATTATATACATGGCAACAGACTCTAACAAAGTTTTTGGGTTTAAAAGTACTTATTATTCAATTTGTGGGAATAGAATTTCCAAGTACATGGTAATGTAATTACAGCACAGTACAACATATGGCTTGAGTTATGCTGTTGTCATTAATGTGTTGTTTTTGGTAATTATCATTTTTATTTATTGTCACTATGCTTGTTTGAAATTCAAAGTGACTCATTAAAAATCTTTAAAAATAGCAATGCATTTCAGAAGGTTTTGTGTTTGCCACATAAATCTTTTAAAAACACATTTAAGTGGAACTATTGCCACATTTTCAGTAAAGCGGTCAACATAACTTTAAACCACGTAAAGTCTTCAGCAAAACAGTACAATTGCTGCAAAACTACATTTTATTTGGCAAAATAGGATGGTTTTTGGAAACACTATGTTGAAGAAATGTAGAAAATAAAGACATCAGAAAGGCACATCTTAGTATGAAGAAAGGGAGATAAGGGAAAAAAGTAAATTCACTTTCACAAGTGTATATATTTAACTGTGGCACTGTTGCAGAACTGCTACGGAATCATGATTTACAGAAGGAAAAGACACCCAATCGATATGTTGCTCACTGTATTACATTCTCTAAAGGCTTCACCAGGTGTGCATACAGTGTCAGCATTTGAGAGTAGGTGTTGAATGCAGGTTAATTTATTGTAATCCACTGTATCACAGAAAGTCAGATGTTTAAAAAACTGAAAATATTTGGCTGTACTAACCATAAACACTGTCATACCAAATAACCGCAAGACTACAAAACGGAATCTGGATAGAATTTGAAATAAGGAGCCCCTCTGATTCAATTCTTTTGCAGCCCTAAAGGCATGGCTAATCAGAGGAAAACCTTAAATTGCAGACAGGATAGCTCCTTTGCGTAAATTTATACTGAAAACATGAAAACTTCCAGGGGTGGGCTGCTCATCAAAAACAACCATCAAATTACCATGTATTCACTTTAAATACTGATTTCATATTCCAGTCTTTTCATCCAGTCTTTTCTTGAATAAAACATTGGGGGATGAAACATTTGCAAATAGGGGCCTAATGAAGTCAAGCATAGACAGAAAAATGGTGGGTTTCTTTTATAAAAAAAATACTGATCATTAGTAGATGACAGACTTACGCCGTATTGTCCGGTTTTGTGATTTGTCATGGCCCACAGGTCGAAATCAATGTCCCTGTCATTGTTTTTGTCTGTGCTTACAAGGCCTGTGACACCTAAAACCAAGGAAAAGGTCTTATTAGGCTGCAACCATCACATGCACCACATCTACAGTATGACAGAGCAAGCCAGACAGTAGTCGCTTTCACACACAGAACATAGAACATTGGCATATTAACTGTTCCAGAAATCTAGTGGCTTCTGATTTTCACACAACTAAGGGCTATCCAGGATTTTACTGGATTGACAAATCCACACATGACGAAGCCACCTTTTCCACGTATTATTTATTTAGTGTATGTGCTCCATTTACTTTATTATTTTCTGCAGTAGATGCAAAGAAATGCTATAGCTTGATGAATCTCTTGATCAAACAAGTTGAGTATTGCATGCTTAATCTGGCAATGCTATGACTTTGTTCACACTAATGTCAAACAGAGCATTTCCTTACTGCATCTTGAGCAGGAAAATTGCTGAAGCAACTTTTCAGGAATTCATACTATGGCTTTCACAAAATGCACGACCCCTTAACGTTAAGTTCCAGGACACTGTCGGGTAAGGTTGAATGTGTGAAAGAGGTATTAAACAACTGACAACCCAGTGCTAATTTATTGTGGGCTCGCACTGCAAAATCCTGCCTTACCTAGGGAATTATTTTACATAGAAATCACAGCATCTCGGCGGCCATGTTAATACTCAGTGTAAGGTTACTGACAAGTTGCACAGGGACATTTGGGATGGGGGAGTTAATCACATTTTCTACCAGTGAGCTGTAGCTGTCAATATAGTGAATTGTGTAAAAACCAAACCCACTACATTAGCTAATGTAGTTTCAGAAAGTAGTCACAGTGAACATCCCCCCTATCCCCAATATGACTCCCCAAGGTTAGCGGGCTCTGAGTATTAATTTGAACAAATGCAGAGAATGCTGTGTTAAAACAATGACTAATGGGACAGGAATTCAACTACAGGTTGTGCAAAATCACATATTCTTAATAGCAGAGGTGTCCAATCTTATCCGAAATGGATGGTGTGGATGCAGGTTTTTGTTTTAGCCCAGCACTATGACACCCGATTGAACTAAGAAACTAATAATGGTCTTCATTTAGACCTCAATAAGTAATATCAGGTGTCCTAGTGCTGCACTTAAAATAAAACCTGCACCCACATTGGCCCTTTCTGGATAACACCGGACATTTGTGTACATTTGCTTCTCTATCACAACCCCCCACCCCCACATACACAAAAAAATATAAATGTAAGTGGTCTGCTGGCAAAACGGAATGGTACTGAACTCAAACCAAAACTAGCAACAGAGCAAAGTCCAGTGATCACAAGGCTGGCAAGAAGCCATGTCTTTTCAGCAGCAACACTGATTGAAACAGAAGGGTGAACACACCTAAGGGGATGTCACACTGCCAGAGTCCCCTCTGTGGGGGGAATAGAGGTCATAATGCATGCAAGTTATGCCCCAAATTCGATGCCCAGCATGGATGACTAATGCCACAGTGGAATGAGCGTTTAAACAGGGCAAAGAACTACACCAGTATGGAATATGTAAGGGAAAATGTACAGCAAGTGAGTCAGTTGTTTCAAAATAAGTCCAGACAGAGTGATGTGATGCTTGCTGTACATAATTCCTCTTATACCAGAACTGCTTGCCAAATAAATGAATGATCTGCTACAAAATCATGTTTAAATGTAATTTATTATGCTAATTTGTACATTTTTAGATTCCACCGTAAACATAGTTTCAACAAACAACGTGACTTATAGTATCCTAGCAACCACAAACAAGCTAGCACACAATATTTTAAATTTTGTGTAATTCACACAGGTATATACAAAAATGACACTGGAAATTTCCATTTATTGTGAAGTGCGTCTTGTTCAGTGTTGCATTTTTGGGATGCTGCTGGCCAGATTTGGAGTGCCAGCTGTTCCCATAGCATAAAGCTCAGATTGATAATCAGATGCGGCACACCGGCCATTGTACAGCAGTCATTACAATGAAAATAATGACTGCTCCTCGAAAAATCAGAACTGAGTATCCAAAAAACGCCATGGTACACAGATAATGCATTTGTTAAATGTCAGAATGTCCAAGGCTTCTACTTCAGGCCAGATGAACATTTATGAAAAATTTGAGTCCACGCACAGTCATCTGTCATCTGTTTTCAAACACAGTTATCTCCCTGAAAAATGTCTATTCAAAATAAAGCAATGTTTTGATACCTCTGCTTAGAGAAAGGCAGTACCCTACAAAAGGACTGTCACACTTGTTCCATCTTCACCTCAATTGCTGTTAAAATACGTACTGGATGGGTTAATGGTCTGAGCATCATTAGACCTATTAGCACTCCCATACAACTGTACACCTAGTGAGACATACAGCAGCTAACACATAAATCCTTTCGCTACCCATCTACATGCATCTGACTCCAAAGCAGAGCAGAAGGAGAAAGAATACATAATCTGGATCGCAATGCTGTTTCGGTGTTTGCGCTGTTTGAGTGTTTATCCGGACACAGGGCTTTGACCCCCACACCACGATGACAAGGCCACAGCGATGTGATTCGCTTGGATTTGGCAGGAGAGAGAGAGGCCAAACAGGGGGGCTTGGCTTAGCAAGACATTGGACTTCTGGCTGCAGTTTATCTTTGGTTCGATAGCTTACAGATTTCAGTTTGAAAGAATTAAAGAAAATCGCAAATGGGCTGCCTCTTGTGTTGTCACAGTTGATTTTTTTATCTTTATTTTTTTGATGATGATGATGAAATCTCAAAATTTTAATCCAGAATTTAAGCAATTAAATGTAAAAAAAATATATATACAACACATCACATAAGACGCTTTATGTGTATTTTCTATTCATAGTGAAACGTATCATATCTTTTGCTGTTCAATTCTAGAACTTTCCAACACCGACTACACTTACCCCAGAATCTCCTGTTTTGCATCTTCTGCGTGATGTTAATTCCATCATTCTGTGATCCTCCTTCAGCTAAGGTCTCATTCAGGGCCTGTGCATACAACATGAAGCCATCATAGAAACAGCCAGCTATGATGTCCTCCTGGGGGGCAACACACAAAGACAATAGTACAATGAAACCCTGCATGTCTGGTAAAAAAAAAAGAGTAACAGACCATTAGTGTTAATCATTTTTTCATTTTTATGAAAAAATTTAGTTTAGAGAATGACAAAGTACATTAATATCTAATTTAACTTGGACCTGGTGAGTTTATTAATCTATGACAATTTATTAATCTATGGCTAGATGGCCTTGAGGGCATGTGAGAAGTAAAGCATGCGTTCATTAATTTAGCATTGCATTAAAAAGGTTAAGGTTAAACACCATGATATTATAATGACAATTACAATACACATACAAACCATGATTTATATTTTCTGTCTTACGTTTGGAAGTCTTGAATACCAAATCAGGTGATTCTACAGACTTTATCAGACATATGTTTTTAAAACAATTACACTGCCCATGGAGTAGCCATGGATGTTTAAAGAGTTTATTATTCCACTGGAAGACATAGCCTATTCATATTGACTTTTCATATTGACATACGTAGAACATTCTATTTTCAGAGATTAATCCAAAATATACCCACAAATTGCTTATTCATTTGAAAAATAACAGCATTCAAGTAAACTAGCAACAACAAAACATGTTCCACAGCTTAATTGTACTAACTATTAAAATGCTTTCATCTCGTTGTGCTGCTATCTTGCCAACAGTCAGAAATGCTTAGCCAGTCAGAACTGCAAATACAAGGGCAATTGATTCCTATAAAGGCAATTGCAGCATACTAAATAAATGCTTTATATTTGGACTTTACAAAATAGATGTTTTTACACGGTGCAAAAATATGGTTTTAAATTAGATTTACATTTAAGCATTCGGCAGACTGACAGACTAGCAGGTGTTTGCGAAAAACAGAAACTCTTTATTTGTGCTGTTTAAGTCTTTTTGCTGCTTTAGGGTCCTAGAGCTTCAGCTCAGGAATAGGCTCTGTTTTGTCAGGGTCCACCTCATATCTGCAGATCCCTCCTTCGGGCCTCTTTACAAGCCCACATTTTCCAGAACAGCTCCCAAAAAAAGAGCCTTGCACGTAACACGCAACACGAAGCAGCAAAGGCAATGGCAATGCTTCTTATTCCTCCTTATCTTCCTTATTGCCTATGCAATGCCGAAATTCTCCAGAAATGACACATAGCTCATTCAGTACATGAGGAAATTGTGTTACTGGAAATTTAGCTGAATTTTAACCGTTAGCACAGCGTACCAAACAAAACAAAGTGTGAAACTGGAAGCTCTTCCTTATTGCCTATGCAATGCCGAAATTCTCCAGAAATGACACATAGCTCATTCAGTACATGAGGAAATTGTGTTACTGGAAATTTAGCTGAACACATCGCTGTAGACCGAGAAATAAACGACTGTAATTTCAATCTAACCTCAAAGTCCATAGTTCATGGAAATATTGTACAGGGTTAAAATAATATACGCTGCTTCTGTAACATGGATTGACCACTGCCTGTCATTTTTAAACACCTTACTGCCTATAGTGGCTGCTGCTTATATCCTAGCTTTGAGCTACAAAAGCATTTGTTGAATAAGGATGCTTCCACGCCTACCTCTTTGGGGTTGGATCAATCAAACTTTTTTCTCAGTTAGATTCGTTTTGACAAGTGGTAAAGCTCCACCCCCATTCGGGTGCACACCAAACAACGGAACTGTGATTTTTTTAAAAACAGTCTCAGTCATCTTCCAAGTGAACCCTGATGCGGTTTGTTGCTGTTGAGAAACACAGTTCCACTTTGATCCGGACCAAAAATGTTACCAAGACCAATTACAGGAAATGTAGAGTGAGAATTTTGGTTACGGTGAATAGCTGTCACAAACTGAAGCAATGAGCCACCCTTGTGGGTGCACTTGGAGGGAAGAGGAGATCGAGTGTCTTCTAGAAATATGGCCTGACAATTACATAAAGCAGCAGATGCATCTATGATATGTAGCCAGAAGATGAGTGAGAAGGGATTTCGAACAACAGAACCAGTGAACAATGCCACATAAAATTTTAATTCTATAGAATTAATTAGAGCATCAGAATTACAAAGGTGCCTGCACCATCTTGGCTTGACATTTACAGCTCCACACTGATTGTCATTGGGACAAGTCCAGTCTCGATTCTGAATGAATGCAACATTAGAGCTTGCCTTCTTCTTAGTAATGTATCTATGGCAACACGCCAGCGATGACAGCGAACATGACCATTAAAATCCAGACAGACACATATTGTTGTTGTTCTACCAATATGAGCTGCTGGTAGGCCTAATGATGGCAGATTAAAAGCAATAAAATAGTGACACAATGCATTCGATAATCCATCATTTTTACCGTAACATTAGGCAAATGTATGACTGAAAACTGGAATCCCCACCAAATTTCTGGCCAATTAGTGAACACCCACGTGCACATACCAATCTCTTTATTTACACATTGGGAGACTTGAATCATTGCATTGTGAAACCAACAGGACGAAAGTAAAAATATGCAATATAACAATTAACCAAAATTTGGTGCGGACTTTACCAAACAAACTAGGTGTAGAAACAGCTTAAGGTTCCCTACAGGGCAGGGTCAATACTACAGGACCTTGTACCACCAGAAATACATCTGTCCTGAGTGCATAGTGAGCCAAGAAGGGCCAACACAGGTTTTACAATCAATCAGCCATCAGACATAAAAATATCTTATGTCTGGCGTTTCCTGGTCTGCTTGAGGTAGCTGATTCCAGTCAAATGAAGCTAACAAAATAAAGGGCTAAAACAAAATCCAGTGCAGCCATCTGATAAGCAAAAATTCAATAATTAAATGTTGTATTGACATTTCAATGAAATTAATGCAATTAAAGCAATTAATGCAGCTTAATCATTTTAATAAGGATCAAGAGCTAACATGAATCTTCCCCTCAATGTCTGGCCTCTTTGAAATCTGAAAATGATTGTGGAGCCATAGAGGAATTTACTATGGCAATCTAACACATTTATTTATTTATTTATTTATTCATTCATTCATTTATTCATTCATTCATCAAGACTCATCTTAGTTAACTCACCAGAGAAGGCTCCAATTGGACTGAAAATTCTTGCTTAGCCCGGGCATGGAGCTCCCGCTGAAATACTTTGTATTCGGGATTGTCTGGCTCTTTGGCTGTTATCACAAACACAGACTGCAGAGGAAGCGATAACAATGAGGAGTTGTGCAGTCAGAGGGAAAAGAAAAAGAACTTATAGCAACCCTGTCAAAAACGGATTAATCCTGTTGTGTGCTTTCACCGTCGTGAGGAAGCAATCAACGAATGTTCTGAGGAGAAAAAAGGACTTTATGACTTTAATTATAAGTTAAAGTTTAGCTTTAGAAAAAATGGAAACGTGAAGTTTCCCCCATTTCAGTTTGGTCTTCTAAGGGTGAAAAATTGAAGAACTGACGACATAGAGTGGTAGGACGAGAAAGAAGTAGGGGCACCCTGTCTACCCACCATATGCTTCCCACATCAGGGACCAAGCCTAATCTTCGCTAACCAGCTAATGGTATGTCACTTTTTGAAATGAACAGCATAGCTCACTCATTAGTTATTTGATAAAAGAGAAATACAAACAATAGGCGTCCTATATTTCTTTGTTTCTATTACAGTAAGAAAGCGGATTGAGTATAGGCTATGTAGGCTAAATAATATCAAGTATTAATCCAATTACAATGGTAAGCAACACAGCATTATTATTTTTTTTAAGTTATAAAAGTTAATATTTCAGACATCCATTTAACACATGGTTCACCTCATCTTATCTTTAGAAATATTGTGACAGCTTACTTTATCAGCAGCAGTGTGCCAAACAGAATGAAAGTATAAATGAAAATTTCCAATTTCTCGGTCTAGAGACAGCCAAAAGATGTTGTCACAACACACTAAAAATAAGTTTAAATACACACTTCTATCCTGTTATTGATTTAGTAGTCAAATTATTAGTCAGTATAATAATCTGAAATACACTACTCTGAGTCAATTTTATGTATTTGTTTTGTATGGGTTATACATCTGTGAAATATTTTTATACTGTTCGGAACCAATGAATCCAACTGACAAGAAAACCCATTCAAAGCTTTATACTACAAAAAGATGTCTGTGCAAGCAAGCATGAATGTAACATGCAAAATCAAGGATACATATAATTGTTCACCAAATTTAAAAAACAAAAACAAAAAATGGGTAAGGAGAGTAGTTTAAAGCATTTAAACAAGTATCATCATGTAAGGCAGAAGTAAATAAGACAACATGCTATATTTAAGATTCAAATGTGTGTTATTGTGTATTCAGACCCAATTCCCCATTCAAGGTCAGAATATTTTGGGAAAATGATGGAATTATTTGGAATAACAAGTTAATTTGCCATGCTAAACATACAGCTAAAAGTAATAACAACAAAATACTATACCTTGAAAAGCGTAATGGGATCAGTCCAGTTGATGTCTGAGCTTTCCCAGGGTTTGTAATCTTTATCTAGAATGCTCTTGGCGAACATATCCAAATAGAAGATAGCATAGTCCTCTGGAGGAAGGCCCTCTTTCTGAAAAATCCTCATAAATTCCAGGAAGGTGTCCAATGGGCCACAGATGTACACAACTGTGGGGAACACGAGAAAGCACATCATTATTTTATAATACACTTTATGAGGTGCATAATAGAGGCTCTGAATCTGGTCTGCCTAGGAACGGTGCTCAACAAAGTTCATGTTGATGACAGGTTCCCACAGGGGTACAGCCAATAAGGAAATTCTTAATCATTCAGTTCCAAACCAGGAACCACAAAGAAATGCAAAGAAATGGAACCACAACGTGTGCGTATGTGCGCCCGTGTCTGTGTGTGTGTTCACACGTGTGTGTCTTACAGATCTGTGTATACAATCACATACTGTTCAGTTCCATCTGCTTTACACTCCTGTCCGCAGACATTATTTCCATATGTTGCATTTGGAGTGGTGCTGTTGCCAGTGCTGGGGCGCTCCCCCCATTTACGAGACATTTCCTCAAGTGTTAGACCACAGTCGACACAGACTGCCATTCGGGGCCAGCTGTCATCCATTCCAACTTACCATTAGCCCGTGTTGAGTCATGCCAAGGAGTCCTGCTGTCTCTTGGACAGAACCCAAAACAAATCAAAGGAAAAAGCAAAGAAAATGTTCTCCGGTGTTACTGAATTAAAAAGGATCTTCTGCAGGCTTACAAAGCCCATAAAAGCGTTACGTTTATTTATTTACTATTAATTTTTGTTACATTGGGAATGACTCAACGAAAACATGAAGCAGTCCAGCATAACCTGTCAGTCAAAATGTTAGAGTGGTGTTGCTTTTCTGGGACTTCCATAACATTTTGTTCCATTTTTTAATCTTGTAATGAAACAACTGTTGGTTAAGAACAGGCTTCTTTATACTACATTTTTTCAAATAATTCCCCCTTTTCAGAGAATTAATCCATCAACAAGAGCAAGCAGGTTTTAGGTTAACAGTTACTTGTTCAGAATTGATCATTATGTAGTAATCACACTTGATTCACAGTAGTAGGGTTGTCAAATCATTCTTCTAATATAAATGAACAGACCAACAAAACAAAACTGTTGCACTTCTATATGATCTGTGTGATGGAACTCTTTCAGTTTGACTAGCCAACTACATACAACAATATGGTTGGCTCAAGTCGGCCCGGTCTGCTACACCAGTTCTTCATGAATGAATGTGGACAACCATCTGCCCATATTCTACAGTCAATATAGAGTGATGGTTGAACACAAGATTTTAAAAATGTGATCATTCCCTTTTTAAAAATAATAGAAGCAAGCATGAACTGTTCTAAATTTCAACTGACGGAAGTTTGTGTGGCTACAAATCATACGCTTAAAACAATATGCATTCGTACAGACACATAAGCATATGGTATGGTCTGTGTTATATTTTATTCTTTTTCACAAATCAACCTGTTTTAGATTCATTGCTGAAATAATTCCAGATAAAGCATCAGTATCACATTGCTTTCTGCACAACCAACAATATATATGTGGTTTGAGAGTATTAAAGATGGATAAGGATTTAGTTTTTTAAAAAAATATTTACCCTAGGTTGTGCAGATGAAAACAAGAAAGGAGTTTCTCCGGTGTTTCTTTTGCTCTTTTAGTGCAGACCCAAGAGCAGATTTTCCTTAATGGGCTCATTAACTTGTATGGAAAATAATGGTAATCAATGTGCCTGACATTATTGTGGCTGGTCATCTATAGTCAGCTAGATGTGCAGAGGGCATTTATATGAATTTGTTCAAGCAAATAATTCAATTTGTAAAGGAAAATCCACATGGCTTGGATGGGCAGTACATTGTTTATATTACTGTCCTAAAACTAGTTCAAGATATTTGTATTCTCTTTTCATGTACCATAAATGCCTCTATCTATGCATTTATTACTATCTTAATTTATCTGTTTAAAATTTCGATCTGCTACAATGTGAAGCACATTGGGCTACATTTCACGTATGAAAAGTGCTATACAAATAAAGTTTATTATTATTATTATTATTATTATTATTACTTTACACATGCATGCTTTGCAAATGTATAAACTTGCTGTTTAGGAAAAAATTTTGTACAAGTGTTTTCAGAAATTAACGGTTAAACTGTGATGTTTTGCATTAACATCACAGTTTAACATTATCCTTTAATGATTTTTATAATCATCTGATTATCCACACATAGCCACTCTACATTCTAGACTTCCTACACATTTCCAGTGGGAGCATTGGGAACCAAAAATAAAATCACGTATCTGTAGTACTGAGAGTTTATGGGAAGAAAAATTATTCCCAGTGATATCCATAAATATACAACATGTGAATAAGATGAAAAATCTTATTGCACATCAGATGTGAAATAGTATATTCAAATGTTCCTTTGACTTTTTTTACCTAAACGGAACAAGCCCTGCAGGTTATTAAAAAAAAAAATAGGTAGAGAAAAAAGACAAAATAAACCATTGTTGTTTGCAAAAAAATCAATATAAATAAATAAATAAATCAAATGAAGCAGTTATCTTGCTGTGAATCAACCTTATATAAAACAAACAAATTGCTTTGAACCACTTAAAGGCATTTGTGATCTCACAGGGCACATATCTGATAGTTAAAAAGCAATGACCCAACATGACATGCATAGCTCTTTGTTATCCAAGCAACGTAATCAAAAATTACTTTAGTTCGAACTGCATATCTGCAAGACCTGTCACTTACATTTGCCTGACTGCTGCGGTTAAGAAAATTGCTTGCCTTTCCCTGACAAATGACTACTTTTACTACTGTTTTGCAGTGATTGTGCGAACAAAAAATGGCCAGATCAATAACCAGTTATTTGTCTGTGTCACTGTGATGCCCATAAATGAGGTGCTTTCCACCTGGCACATTTAAGACCCTTGTTTAATGTATATTTGAGGGAAAAAATCTGGTATCAATTATTTCTGGCCACCTTTTTCAGCACCCATTAAAACTGCATGCACCATTTTATACCCACCACAGGGCTCTCAAATACACAAACCCATACTCTACCATAAGAGAAAATGCTGGTAAATGTGTTCCTCCAACCCTTCTATATTTGTTTCAGCTACTGCATCATGAATTTGGGAGCCTATTATCTTTTTACAAAATACCTTTGTCTTTACATGCCTGAACTGGTTACAAAACAGCAGTACACAGCTTGTTTCTTACTGCATGACCACCTGGATAACATTCACTAGATATGTTACTTTTAAAGGACACTACATATATGTTTAAAAAAACAATGGTTTTAATGGATTGAACCCTTGTAAAAGAGTCAACCACCATCAAAAGCCAGTATCCTATACATTTCCAATTACAGTATATCACCGTTCCAGTGTGAAGAACTGGTGATTTTTTTTTTTCAAATTGAATACATTAACATGGACTGTAAAAATTTAAACTGCAAGGTGTTGCTTGGAACCAGGGAAACTAAGCTTTAGAGTGAGTGCTATGGCATCGAGGCCCTGCTTTAGTAAGCAGGTCAGTATTTCCAGGATTTGGCCCAAAAGATAGAGGCCAGCAGCTGTGGCAACACAGGCAGAACAGTGTGCTGAGGTTATCTCCAGCTGATCTTCTCATGGGATAAGAGTGAATGGGAGCCCTTGCCAAAACTGCAAGCCTCGGGCAAGTTCTGGCAGAGAAATGATCTCACGTGACCATGCAATGGCGGTTATAGGGCTGTAAGTAATTTGAGTCTGCAAATGAAGCCTTCACTGGTTTCAGGGTCTTAAAATGTCAACAATTAATAAGATGTAAAACTGGCTAATGAAGAATCATTTTTCCTGCTCTTTGAATGTTTAAAATTGAGACTGAAATGTTGCCCTTCCGTATCCTTGAAATGTACCCTTGAAATGATGACCCCAGTGTTAAAATGTGACTTAGGTGTAATATCCAACATTCAGTTTTCTTCACATCTTAAAATACTGCATGAACAGCCAATGATTATAATATATCTAGAGTAAAGTAAGCTAGATCAGAGATGGGTCTGCTCACTGCCTCCTATATCATAGATACTTATTTTTTTTAAACAATTAAACTAATCAATATATCAATACCAGTCGTCAGTAACTGAGTGGAGTCCGTACTTTTTGTAGTGTCAGTCCAACTTGTGCTGCTGTAACTGAGAATTATTGGAAAGCCATGTCATGACTGTTCATGAAAATGCTAAGTAAATGAAGTGAGTAATGACAGCTAATCACTCACTTGTGTGAAATTGTAATTTGGTTCCGTTAATCTGTAAGGTTATCCCATAGTCTATGTCTTAACAGAGGCAGCTAGGCTTGCTGGAACAAATTTCAGACCTGAAAAGCCATAATAGCAAACAGTTAAAAAGGGACCAACGAGGGGTCATAAAATGTACTTTTTCCAAGGTTGTTTTGGGTTTGTTGACTTGACCCATGCCATGCGACCAAAAATCAGAGTAAACTGTTCTCTGCATTTGCGTTTATCCTCAATCCACCACCACCCATTGTGTTTGCCTTCTCCTAGTGACTCTTCCTCCTCTTTTCCCCTCAAAAAAATGGACAATTACAATATTCCTGTTTATCAACAATTATCCTCATTTCCTGAAACTTACACTGACTCAGACCTGGCCCTTCCAGCTTTTATTCCCTTTCTCCTGCCCCTGATTTCTGATCGCAGCACTGTACTTCAGGGCAATAAACCAAACACTTGTAGTGATTACAGAAATATATAGGTGGTGAAAGAGGGATGTCTCAGGAATATACTGGCAGTGGAGGAGGAAATAGCTGGACTAGAATGTCCAGTACAGTTATAAAGCATATCAGCCAGTCCAGTTTTACTCCCAAATGTAATGGTGCATTCACTAGCCAGCTTCTAGGCTTTTAGGAAACCCAGTGCATGTCTGAATATAGCACTTATCACTACTTTGTCCTACACTTAACATTTACATATAAAGTAAAATATACATTCCTTGAAAACAATTTTAAAAGGAAGCCTCAGGCAATGCATCTAGTTTACTGTTCAAGGCACAGCCCAAGTTAATAACACTAATGTGGCTGCTTATACAAATGCTTTGCACTTCCAAGTAACTTTTCCTGCCTATTAGGCTATATACTTACACCACAATCCCAGGTTTCTTTTAAACAAAAAAAGTTTTTAGGATGTAAACCACATTAGGCATTATTTTTTATAATCTAAACAACGAGGTACAAATACATTTGCAGGCCACAACAGCCCAGTAAAATGCCAGCTCAATCAAAGTGGGAGTCATTCTAAAATGCCAGCCAAGCGCAATTACTACATGATGTCAACACCCATGTAAAGAGCTAGTCAAAATGGAATTTTTAGAAACAAACTGGAGCTTCAGAGATATGACAGATAAAAATGGTAGGTTAGGCCTTCACACTCAACAGCAGTCGCAGTGTAATGAATCAAAGGCTAGGTACCAAAAGAAGCTATATACCATAGGTGACTTCCTTCCAAAAAACATGACCCGTCTGACAGAGAAAGCTGCTTTGAAAAAATGCTAAGGATTTTTCATTCTGTGGCTGGCTGGGGTATGACAGGGGGGACTCACTTCTAAGGTATGCATCACAGTCATAAAATATAGGTATATAATCTTAATATATAAATAGCAAGGCCCACAAAATTCAAACTGTTTTTCAGGAGGGCACTGTCCACTGTGACGGGACACCCAAACCTGTATGTCAATACCAGATCAAGGTTTTGAAAGCCAAAAACCAAATACAAAAAACAGCCAGCTGTTCTCAATGACACATGCATAAACGTGCCCAGAATGTGTTGACCTTGAGAACAAAAAATGTATTCGCTAAAAGTAATAAACAAGAAGAGTTCCCATAAACCCCCAAAAAGTGGGACTGTCTAATTCGAATAGATCTGTTGAATTCAGTTAAAATGTTCTGTCGCACTAAATGAATCATTAAAAACGAATAATTAATGAATAATTAAAAACAAACCAAAGCCACGTAAAATGACTTAAGTATGAATAGCAATCGTGACCCAGTAGCAGCTGCCTCTGTTAAGCAATACATGGAAATAAACAGCAACACAACATTCATCAGTGACACATCTTTGCATTCATGAAAACAGTTCACTACTCTGAAAATAATCAGCAAAAATGTACAGTAGATGAAATGGATCTCATCTAATGAATAAATGCATTTCATGTAATATGATGGTGTAGGCCCATAACAGCTCTACAATGAATAGAGATATTGCCCAAACAGTAGTCGCCCTCTTATGCACTTTTATGCACCAAGTATTCTACTTGCAAGCCTATTAAGCCTTTGCAAGAAGTGGCTGGGCAACACTGTAACAAATAGCAGCAAAAATGCATTTGAGTCCAATCTGAGTGCTTTTGCTCAAATAAATTAAAGCACATAAAATGTCAACAGCACCAAAACTACACAGATAAGAAGCACAGGCAAGTGAAATCCACTGTCTACAAGTTAAAAAAGGTTCTAAAACTTCTGAAAAACTATTTCGCCATATAGGTACAAAGGGGTGTTACTGACAGGGACAGCATTCCATTAGTACAGTTCATTGGCATGATTAAAGTCAGAGAGTTTTCAAACACAAAGCCATTGCCCTCCGCAAGCTGGGTGATGACTGTAAACAAAAAGAAAAAAGGACTACAAGAAGCTTAAAGGCATTTCGATTTTCACAAGCCAGGACAAGAATCAAGACAATCTTACCACTGTGTGTTGTCAGAAAAATGGTATGGAAGACAAATGGTGTAGAAGTAAAGCTCGAGGGCAATTATATGAGACCTTAAATAATATCTGTCATATTCATGTAGGAGATTACTGAGCTTGCCACTATCAATTCAGAAGATTGGCTGAATTGAAATCGATTAGATATTGATAAAAACATGGGTCAACACATACAATTTGATAAACAATTGCAAATTAAGATAAAAATAAAGACAAAAAATTATGTTTAAAAAGCTACCATCCTACAATCATGCTTCACAGGCATGGCTGCCACTATGCTCAAAGATGGATCTGTTATGCTTTTGGGTTGATTTACATCAGGTCATGGTTCCCTTGTGAGACCACACAGAAATTCATACATACATATGCCAGGACAATTGTGGCCACAGACCTGGACTCTCACCTACAAGGAAGCTCACGCTTGGCTGCAAAAAAACATTCCACCATGACAGTAATCCTAAGCATGGATCAAAGTCTGTAAGGACAGGGTGAAGGGAATAACAAAATCAATGCTGGGCTGGACTGGCCATTGAATAATTCTGGTAAGAAGATACTACGCACCCAGTTGCTAACAAGCTGATGATCAATGGAGGATAACCATTCAAAGGAAAGAAGACTGAACACTTTCTTAAATTATTTGACAAAACAAAACAAATGCTTTGTCACAATATGCCTTTAGCTTGTAAAGTAAACAGACACATTTTTACAACATATTACAAGCTGACATATCCAAATATCAGAATATATTGATTATAACACCTGTCAACTTGCACATGAACCTTACAAAACTATTTAAATATAAAATATATTTTGATTATTTTATTATTTAATTTTGTTGTTGTTTACCTAGAGAATATTATAAGCTAGAAAAATACATGACAAACTGCCTCACTTTTAGTGCCGTATATCTGTATAGCTAGCTTCTGTTTCAATGCTGTTTGTTTTATTCTGTTGTGTATTGCTTGATTATTATACTGCTATTATTATAATCGTAGTAATACTGTGGCTGCTACATTTATAATGAGAAGACTAGGATCTCACCATAATCGGCTACATTGTACAGTACATTTTACGACTGAAAATGCACAGAAGGGAAAAACTGACGAGGTCTCAGCTCTCAAGCTGTTGTGATGGACACAATCTCTGTGTTCCTATTTTTGTTATAATCAACGGCAAATTTGCTTCCTTTCCAGTTTCTCCTCAAATATTATTCGGTCAAAAAAAAAACAGCATAGCTGTCACTCTGGTATTGTTTGAATTGCATTTAATGAGCATCAAAATACCGGTTTCACGGGAAAGGAATATACTAGCTACACCCCTCCTCAATTAATCTGTGCCATTGTGCCAACACAACACTTCCTCAATATAATTTAATTTTAGATCTTTTAAACCAGCTTTTCACGTTTGTCTTTATTTCATGAATTTGGTTGATAATATTACCCTACTTATATCAGAGTTAAAGGCAAACAGTTTAATAGTGGCAACATAAATTGATAGTTTATTTAAATACAAACCGTTTTCATTTTACTCTGCTAAAGGTCAAAAAGACTATTGAGTTGTTACAGTTTTAATATGAGGCTATTTAGTTCAGACACTGCCCAGAAAAAAATATATAAACAGATTAACAATAATAAAATATTGATGACATCCGGGCTCATTTAATTTTAGAAGTGTATACTGTGTGTTCCCAGTAACAGTACCAGGTAAAATTATTTTAGATATACCACCATGCTTATTATAAGTAGAAAACTTACGGTCACAACTTGGTTGGCCACAACTTACATATTATTATCAGGTTTTTGTGATGTGTGTCATATTTTAATTTATTGTAATTAATTGCAGGGGAATGTAAAATATTTATGATCTACCCTATCTGAATAACCATAACTGGTACAATTCAAGAAATACAGGCCACACAAAAAGCTTGTAAGGTCATGCCTCCGTTATGCTCATGAACCAGGGTTACTCATGTAAAACTAGGCCTATCTGTCGACAAACAGTTTTTCAGTTGAATAAGATAAATCTTTTTAAAACTTCCTTTTACTTCTAGCCACTCATCAACCTAAAGGGTTAAATGCATGTTAGTGACTATAGATGAGGCACTGATCTGAGATTGTCATTAAAAACACAAAACACAGGAACACAAACATAGATTATTTTCAACAATACTACTGACAGAAGGTTGAATGATAAATGGGATGGATTTCTGCCCCTAATGTAGAGAAATCACTACTTGTGTTGCATTATTTCCACAAATCCTGAAAGGAAGGAGACTGACTTTACTTTTGGCATAATATGCAGACAACATTATTAAATGGTCTCTTTTTCCTACATTAGCCTACTACAAAGCATTGCGGCATCTACATCGACACGTAGGCCTATTTGTAAACGAACTATTTCACAATAAAGCAATAATGTGCAATGAACGTTAATAGTTTCGTTCACCTGGAAAACTGCATTTGTTCAGACAAAAGGTTTAGCCAGTTTATATTTACAGACCTAGCATTACGCCATTAAAAATGCCAAATCGTGTTTCGTTTGGACACGCTCCAGCCCCAAAGCTCGCTGTAGGAGCCACCATAAATAACTTGCCTTGAAGACAGTAAGCACAAGCAGGTGGTCAAAATCAATAAACAAAGAGCTTGACATTCCGTAAACGCATATAATTTATGTTTCAGCATTCTTTCGTGGAACGTGTAGGATTACACGACGTTTGCCAATTGCAAATCATCGCGATACGCGTGGCGATACGCGAGGTACTGGAAAATATATACAAAAATAATGCAACTCTTCAAGGAACACTAGCCTTATACATCAACATACGCTCGTCACATGGCACTGGATACATAGAGCTGGTCTGTAGGTAAGGGGCTTCTGAGATCAATTTATAGGAGTCTCAAACATACCCTATATTTTCCTGTATCAGGAAAGGAAAATAAATACATAAATAAATATTTGTTTATTTTATTTACACAAATGTCATGACATTTTCCTACCTGTATGTATGTTTATGTGCCTATAAACAGATTATCCTATCGCCATGCACAGAACGCGCATCTCTGCGCGAGCCCCAACAAGCGGCGGTTGAAACTTACTTCTTCCGTTGGATTTTAATGAGGAAATCATTTCTCTATAATCGGAGTTCTTTTGGTCGTCATAAGGGACTGCTTCGACTGTAATATTTTCACGACGCAAAACTAAGAAAACCCCTTCAGAAATGAAGTAGTAGGGTCTATCATCCACTTTTAAGTCATGGAACAGCATAAACGCCCGAGTTGTCCAGTTGAAATGCGAGTGTAGGTAATGGGCGAACTCCCCAAGTTTAGTTGTGGAGAGGCCCGTCCGTACAATGGTTCTATATTCCTCCTTTGAATCAAATCCAAATGCTGGTGCCCATGCAGTTATTAATGGGAGCTTCCAATGGTTAACAAACCTTCCCACAGAGGCAACCGAATATACACAGCCGGGTCCAAAGAACGCATCGGGTTTTTCGTACAGTTTAGTATCCACAGCCATTATTTGAGCTTGACTTTCTGAACAACCAGCACCTTGAGACTCTGTGCTATGGTTGAGTAGGTTAATAGTATAGCCCTTCAAAAGTTTGCCCTTTTTCTGAATATCATCGTGGGCCATGCGAATTGCAGGGAAAACCCTTGGGAATGCAAAAGAATATTTGAGGTGGTTGTCTGGAAGCATCACTACCACGGTGATGTTCTTTCCAATTTCTGTTCGACACCTGGCCATAAGAAAACACGTGAACACAACAAACAAACTATGTCCAAGATCCATCTTGCATCCCATTCAAATGAGTAGAAACTAGCCTTTTTCCAAGAAAGAAACACAGTAATACCAGATGCGGTCCCGTTACTTCCTTGAATTCAATTATTTTTTTCAAGTTTTTTAGTCTCAATAAATTAAGTACTGGCAGAAGAATCCATTTCTTAATCTCCTAAAGAGTCCGGTAAATTTCCACAGTGGAATTCCTTCACTGCGCATTGACTTGAGCCCAGTTACTTCTGTTCCACGAGTCCACCCTGCGCGTGTGATAGCATCCATCCAGATCACTTCAACTTAAGAGATCAGTAGAACCTCCAGCTCAGCCCCCAACACGTCATATTACAGGGGCAGACACTTAATGGGCCTTTAGCGCCATCTGTTGGGACAATTTTGAATAATTGTCGACTTCAGAGTTGTCAAATAACTTTTTGGAGTCTTAAGTTGTACAGCTCCATGGTTTCATAGAACACAGAATTCTAGCAAACAATTGGGAATATCAGTCTTGGTGTCAATTTAACTGTGTGCTAAAGTTATGAGTAGCTGACAAGAAAAAAGGGGATTCCAAAGAGTCATATTCCTTTTAAGTGACATTTTTGTATTATATGGGGGACCCTATATGGGGGACCTACACACTATTAGGTAGGTGGATGGGAGCAGATTCCTTTTAAATAAGGAGTGTGACAATCCAGTGGAAGATGATGGGTTTAAAATGGGGAGGGTGTTGCAGAAGCCATAATAAAAAGGGTGTCAGAAATGTATTCATACAAGAGGGATGACATGAAAAATGGCTTGGTTTGACCTTGACTTGTCACTTTACTCATTTATCATTTTTGTTTTTTTTCAAAGAGAGATATTTTATTTCAGTCATGTGTCAGCAAACATAGAAAAAAAGTGTGGCTCCATTGTTGATGTAGCATAACCCAAAATAAAAATGCAGCCAATAGCTGAAATTGCAGGAAAGATGTCACATACTGTATTGCTTAAAATAACTATTAGAGGAGAATGATACACTTTGATTTCCTGGAAATTTTCCAGATATGGACAGATTTGTGATACAGGATTCATATATAACACATCATTTACACATAAAAGGTTGTTTAATGTATTAAATGTAATGTAATGAATTTAACATAATTTAATTTGTGTATGTGTGTGTGTTTGTGTGTAGTGAAGTCCGTTTATTTGTATAATGTTTTTTTTTTTTTTTCTTTTTTACTGTCCCAAAGGCACTTTGCAGAGAAACAGGAAATAGGAAAAACCAGGCAAGACTGAGTCAGAATCCCCAAAAACTTCCAGTGGGAAGAAAAACACACAAACAGCACTGAGAATAAACTTCGCAGTGAGAAGAACTCTTGTGTGTGTGTGAGATTTTGTAACAACACAACTAAATTCTGAAACTAAGATTTATAGATTTCCTCATGTAGGATAGAAGCGTTTCCTAATGTCTCTTTTTATGCTCTGTTCTGTCAGTCACATCACAGGGAAAAGGCCTGCCTCTTCCTTCCCAAGACTTGTTTGCCCCCTTCCTATCTAAGGGGTCTGAATCTTTTTCTGTAATGAGTTTACTGGCTGTGCAAGTGCCCTCTCCCCACTTCTCCCAGTGAATGCTACGGAAAGAGGTGAGGAACAAAATTTCTGTGTTGGGTAGTAAGAACAAAGCTGGTCTTACAATGTGGGACAGGCATCTCAAATTCCTCAATTTATTAATAATTTTTTTGTATGTGTTTATCCGTGCTTAAATGCTTCACTGAAATTATTTTCTTGCTAAAAGCCTTGTCCCCAAGGCCAAAGCTGGCTGCCCATTGAAAGGAAAGCACTAAAACATGTAGATGCTGCAACCTTCCAGGACTGGAGCAGGGGATTCCTGACTGAGTGATAGAGTGCCAATAGAGACACACCACATTCAGTACAAAATACAAAAGTATATGGACACCCCTTCTCATTAGATATCATCTCTAAATGTTGAATGAGATGTGCTATGTCAGGGTTGGAGTGAAAACCTACAGGACAGTATATCTCCAGAAACACGTTTGGGCAGCCCTACTGTACAACAAAATTAGGTACATACTGTATTTATCGCTGCGACTCAATTGTTCTCCACTAGATGGTAGCAGATAAGCTAAAACGCATGAATGTTCACAACTTCCTTGTAGGTGGTTGGAAACCAAAATACTGATCCTGGCTAATCCGAACCCAACCACAGAATATTGGCTCATACTTTAGTTAATCAATGCAGTTTAGATTTTGAGATCTTATGGATTGACTGTAGAGTCAAGCTTTGTAGAGTCAAATAATCCCTCTAATATAAGGTCAGCGTTTAGAGACTACATTTTATTCACATTGCATATTATTCACTGGTTATTCAAATATTGTATAAATTGTTGTACAGAGAGAGAGAGACAGACAGAAAGAGAGAGAGAGAGAGAGAGAGAGAGAGCTTAACCTAATAAATACATTTAAATACTTTCTTGTTCAAAGAGCAAAAGGTTCTCATAAAATGTGGTAGGTGAGAAAGGGAGACATAATGCAGGAGAAAAGAAAAACCTTAAACAGACTAAATAAAATGTCCCTGGTGGAACAGCTGATTTCTAAAACTTACGAATGGACTGCAGGTTTCATTGTCAACATTCCCCATGAGTCCCAAAAAAGAATGCAATTGAGAGTGCAATACAAAGGTGGTTAATACATACAGAAAGAGTGTAAACAAAGAGCTCTATTTAATTCAGACTTATTTTTAATGATGAATGCAATAACCAGTTCTTAAAAAATCCTGGTAGACTAGACCTGGTTGCTTTGAAAGAAGGAAGGCAATATAATAAAGAATTATAAAATGCTGCAATTAAGGATTCTAAACACATAACAATTATTCTGGAATTTAATACATTTTCACAGCAACCTGTTCAACAGTCTCTTTTAACAACTGGAAGCTATTGCATTCACCATGCGGCTCTGAATAAGAGTATCTGCTAAATAAATAAATAAATAAATGTAAGGATTAAGCACCAAGAATCTCTACATTCCAGAACAGGTGAGGTATGTGAGAGATAAGCAAATGTAATGATACACAACTGTGCTGCTCAATTAGGCTGAGAGGGACCTGAAGTGCACTCCTCTAACTGCTGCCAAGTCTCCAGGTAGATTCACCTGCACAGGCAGGGGAAGCCCTGCCCAGCCAGTTATAGAGGATGATCTTGATCTGTCAGCCTGTTGTACTGGTGTTAATTCCCTGGAGGTATGGGTTATGCTTCTGTGACTTAGCTGGCTCTGCCTGTCAATTGACTGTATTACCTGCAGCATGAATTACTTCTGAGCACCCTGACAATCATCTTAGCCTGAAGCGCCTTAGTCAGGACAGGAACTGTGTTGCTTCCTCTTAGTCAAGATTATTCCTCTCTCTTTTTCTTCTTGTCCTTCTTTTCATTAATCCTCTTAAAATTGAGACAGTCCCTTCCTAACCAAAACCACCTCTGTCTAGTTATTATGACTGGGTGCACTGTTTTGCATAATACCTGTATTAGGTGATGTAAAAAGAATAAGACACCCAGATATCTGCTAGAGTTATACTTCATTCCATTGCAACTGCTAAGTACTTCTGTAAGTGCAACCAATATTACACCAATTATCTGCACTACAACCACTACTGTTACTACAACAACCATTATTCTACAAGTACCACTGCTGCTGAAACAGTGTGCCACTTTGTTTAATAAGCATCGCCCACCACATTCTTCATTTTAACCAAGCATCTATAAACCCCTTCCTTTACCTAGCACCTGGGAGCGTTTGGATAGGCCAGCTTTCATGGGGTCTACGTTACGTCTCAGTCTGACCGGAGTATGCTGAGAAAGCATGCGGGAACAGAAGAAAAAAGGACATTTGAGACCTCAGACAAAATCTAAACCAACAGTGCTGCCCTTTATTATGTCGGGAAAAGAGGCACTGGACTATAGTCTGATGTGATGCCTTTTTCAGTAGTAGTACCAGTAGGGCTTTATTGATTCCAAGAATGAGAAATCCTCTTATCACCAAGCACCACAGGCTAACATTAAGACACTATACAACATGCTTACAAGTCGTACACAAGTGACATGAAAAAGGAAATATAGAGTACAGCAACATATACATGTGGGAGTAATACAAGTTGCACAGTTATGAGATGCTATGCTAATAAGAAGCTTCAGTGTATGTGTACTTGGTTGCTCAGGATGAAAAAAGTTAGGTGAGTGTTGTCCATAACTGTTGTCAGCAGTGGACTGTTGCCCTGAAACATCTGGAGTGCAGTGTTAGCAGACTATCATTCCGGAAACAGGTAAAACTACTGATGAACACAGTTAACATCCAATTGACACAGGTGCAGGTGGAGGTTTTTTAAAATTACAACTCGTACAGCGTCACCTAGAGTACAGGGCTTGATTGGCATACTTTGGACAGCATACAGTTAGACTGGAGCCAAGTTACTCTCAAAATACTTTTTACTTGCTTCAGCCATAACTGATCCACAACAAAAGGATAAAGCAGGTTGATCAAATGTGACTTTTCGTATGTGTCCAGTTTCCATTTTATTTACCAGTGGACTAGAGTGCTTCGCAGAAATTATTGTGCAAGCATTGTACCCCTTCAGATAGTGGCTGCACATGTCTGATGTTTGGTAAGTCACTAGGAATGTACATTACTGTACTGTACATACTGTACAGTAGCTTTCCCTTAAAAGTGTTAAAAGTGACACATGCTCATTCTCAACTCAATGACTATTTGTATTTTGGTCCACCATACCGAACGAAAAGTCATCTCAGTAAGAACTCAACTAAGGAATGGGACATTATTTGTTGCTATCTCTCCTGGTATAAGCATTTTCAAATAATTGGGAGTACTGTTTAGACAAACAATTGGTATGTCTATTCATCTTATAGATGATCTTATATGTCGATCTTATATTCATCTTATGAGTTCCCCTTCACTGTAAAGCACTTTGAGCATATGGAAAAGTGCTATATAAATGTAATTATTATTATTAATAATAATAATAATAATAATAATAATAATGACCTCTTAAGGTCATTTTTTGTTAAGAATATAGCAGCTTAAAAATGGGCCCTTCACCTTGGTTTGCACGTGCTGTATTTCCGCAGGGCTTACACTAGACAGAACAATAGGAAAAAGTAGGCTAATTCACTGACATAGAGATCACAAGTATATATTGAAAATATGTATTTTATATGTAACATATTATATGTTACTTTTCATGACGGTATGATTAGTAGTCTATGTCTAACTATCACAAGTAAAGAGATAATGAAGGCCGAGGAATGAGAGGCATTTTCACTATCCGGAAGTTTTTCTAAACGTAGCCTATTTACATTATGCCGGCTATGTGGGTGTAATCTGCATGGGAGTAGAATCTGGCATAATAGTGGCTCATCCTCCACTGAGTGTATTTGTGTTTTTACCGTGTATTTTAAACGATATCATAAATTAATCTATTTAGACTGCCTTGTATGCTATTATGTGTATTCAGGATTGTGCTATAACCAATGTGACCAGTAGTCTTGCGAAATATTAATTGAAAATGTTTATAGACGAAGAAGCCCATAGTATTTTGAAATTTAGTGTCATCTAATACGTATTCCACATATTTTTTTAAGTTTGGTTAACCTACCATGTTGTGAAAAAGTAATGTAGCACATCTAGTTTTCTGTAAACGAAACACGCAAATTGCGGACATTCTGGATAATACGTTTTTTTTTTTTTAAATGTAGCCTATTGTACTACTCTTCACAAAAAAGTAACGGGTCTTTTGATAAAAATACTTTGGAAATGATAGAAAAAAAGACTATGCGTAGCCTACAGAGCAGATGTGCTTTTATGAGAAAACATGGTTGAACATTTATTTAGCTACATACTGTAAACTGCTTGGTACGAGTGACCAAAACAGAAAGCGGTGTTCTACCACACCCCAAAGCGGAAAAATGCAGAACGCATTAGCTCGCGTTTGTTGTTAATAATATAGATTTTTCATTAGCCTGCGTTGAGATCACGCAATAACAGTGATCTGTTAACGAACGGAACATAAGCAAGTGAATCGATATCTTCGTTGCGCACAGTAGGCCCTAAGACCCTAAGTGTACCTATGATCTCTTTATTTTAATATAAAACATTGACTTCTTTAGACTATAATTAAAACAAACCAGCCAATGTCATCCGTGGTGGCCACCTTCCTCGAACTATAAACGCGATTATTTTGTCGTCAAGACCCTTTACAGACCGAAAAAATCCTACCAGCCTGTGTAGTACTTCATCAAGCCATGCCGTGAACGTCATTATCCTATGACTAGAGAAGCTATGCAGTCCTGAAGCGGAAACCCCTCCCGAATCCCGACTCCGGTACTGTTCATCGAGCTAGAGAAAAGAGAGATACCAGCCGAATACAAACAAGGCATCAGGAAACAAGGAGGAAAAAAACAGCGTACAACAGACTAAAACGAGTGAGTGCACGCTATAATTGGAAATACTCTATTGAATCTTCAGTTTCAGAAGGAATTGCTGTAACATTCTGCACCATTGCTTAGCCAGGCTTTTTTCTTCCTTTCCTTTCTTTTTTTTTTTTCTTTTTTTTTCCTGAAACGGCCATCCGACATTAGGGGTAAAGATGACTAGCTAGGTAGCACAGAACAACAGAACAAGACTAACAATCAATGGTTATTTTTATTGGAACACTTTCTGATCTTCTGTGGTAAGCACATATAGCTATGTGTTAATTAAGTAGGATAAGTAATAATATATATACCATACCGTGCTGCTGTATTTATGTTCGTTAACTGTACAGCGATTGCGATGTTGATTGTGGAGCTAGCTAAGTTCAGCTAACAAGCGAAAAGCATGGAGAACTTTAGGAGATTAGGCTATTACCGCAAATGCCAGCTTGTTCGGGTTGCTCGCAACTTTACTGCAACTTCAAGAAGCAATTAAACTGTTTAGCCCGTTAGCCCAGTTTACACGCAAGTGTGTATTTCTCCATGTGTAAACCGTAAAGTATAATACTCTGTTAATAATAAAGACCAGTTCAGTTTTTGGATAGCAATATCCTCTAGTCTAACTGATCGGCTTCATTCGAACGAATTTAATGCAAGAAGAAACCAGTTTTTAGGCCCGTTTTGTAACATTTTTGTAACGAATGCATTTTTAAAGTTTGTTTTGCTCTTTGTATCTTTACATGTGTTCCAGCTTTATCAATTACATCACGCTAAGCAGGTTGTTTTCACGTGTCGTGTTTATTATTGTAGGCACGTTCTCCTGCCAGCTGATTGCCATGTACGTTGTATTTACTATTATTGCTAGCATCATATTCAGGTTGTTTAATACTGTAGTTAGGCTGATTTGTGGTGCTGTGTTGTGAGTCGCCATGTTAGAAGGGGCGGGAGTTGAGGGGCGCAATTATGTCTGACGCGGATTATGGGGCTGGTGATAGAGTGCTTGCTTCGGGCTTTTTATCCATATCGTGGCATGTAGGTGAGTAGCACACTCCCTATTCGCACAACGTGATTTTTAAAAGATCTTTGATTTAGTACATTTTCAAAGCTATACATTTAAAAACTGTATGCCAATTATTAATTGTCAATTAAATCGTTATTAAAATGCCTTCTCTTTTATTACAGTGTGATAAAACACTTAAAATGTAAGACATTCATAGAGAACAGCAGACAGAGAACAGGTAAATGTGTCTTGTATAAGATTGCATTACATATTGGTTGGCTTATGATAAGGCATTATTTGAATGAGTTTCAGACATCAGCCTGTTACTGTATATTCATAGATTGCACAGTAGGGTGCATGATGTAGCTTGACTGGCTGAAGGCTTGAAAGGATGCGGCATCCATTTTTTATGTCAGGGTGCATCAGGAATGAGGTTAGAGCACTACGTGGCCAAAAGTACCTGACACCTGACGTCCAACATCTCATCCAAAATTATAGGAATTAATGTTGGAGCATTGCTGCAGGGATTTGCTTCCATTCAGCCAGAAGAGCATTAGTGAGGTAGGGCATTGATTGAGTAATTAGGCCTGGCTCGCAGTTGGCTTTTCAATTGATCCCAAAGGTGTTGGATGGGGTTGAGGTCTCTGTGCAGGCTAGTCAAGTTCTTCCACACCTCTCTCAACAAAACCATTTCTGTATGGACCTCACTGTGTACCCAGGGCTCAAACAGGAAAGTGCCTTCCCCAAACTGTTGGGGAAGCACCAAATCGTCTTGAACCCTGTTACTCAAATCACAGCCCTCGAGATCCAAGATCTGCTGGTTTTCCACCCTCCCTTTACCTGGAAGTCAGGTGTGAATAGTGTCTGGCCAATCAGTAGCACTAATTGCCTCGTTAATTAGCAAGGGGGAAAGGAAACCAGGGCTGGATTTGGATTCAAGGTCCAGATTTGAGTATCCATGGTCTAGAATGTCATTGTAAGCTGTAGCATTAAGGTTTGCCTTCAATGGAACTAGTGGGCCTAGCTCAAACGATGAAAAACAGCCTCAGACTAAGGGTTATCCAGATACCTTTATAATAAATACCCCACTCAAAAAATGGGCAAAGATAGAGGAGTGAGAATAACACATATGCAATCAGTATCACAGTAAAGTGTCTCTAATGATGTAAGATAGGCTACTTTCTAAGATGATTTCCTTTAGGACTAGCTGTATGTCTTAACACTCCACATCTCATTTCATTGTTGTTTTCCTTTTGCATATGATTAAATCAGTACTTGGGGCAGCGGGAAAGGCAAATTAATTTGGAGTGCACTGATGTTATTTTGAGGATCTTGCTTGGTTCATTTTTAATGGTTAATTTAAGGATTTTATCACTGTCTCTGCATCGTCTTAGAGTGATTTTTTGAACTCATGCTTCTGTTGAATTTTTTTTTCTGTTCACGAGAAAGCCAAACCAATAATCTTACTGGTGAAGAGCCAGGTTATTGATGTGTAGGATGATTTTTCCATCTACAGCAGAGGTGTCCAGTCTATCTATAAAGGTCAGTGTGGGTGCAGATTTTTGTTTTAGCCCACTATGGCACTTGATTGAACTAATTAAAATGCAAATAAATAGATAATAGTAATACTCTGAGTTCTTTTTAAGGCTGTGGTTGACTAAGTACAAGTCCTTTCAAAGCTACTGAGGTTAATAAAGAGTAGGGAAATGCCTTTGAGAGGCTGTTGAGATGCGGTATTCAAATGGCAGTACCCCCACAGAGCTGTTCCGTTGCACACAGCAAATTCTTGTTTAGCTAAACTCCCACTGACACGTTCCTTCTTCTTCCTAATTGTGTGATGGTGCGAGAAATGACTCTACAACAGCTGACCGCTTTGCATGCTTTGAGTATTTAGTCATAAGGACTGAAAGCCACAGGTTGCAGTCAACGATGCTTCAGAACAAAATTATTATGTGATTAATGAAGCTAGATAAGGGAATTATAATTCTTAATATGAATCATAAGTCTGTTTGCAAAATGATTTAAAAAAGCTGTTTCATAATCATATATCCAAAAACGGTTATAAATTCCAGAATAAAAAGTATAGTAGAGCTGCAAAACGCCTTTTTTAGACATTGATATAGGCCTAACCTTAAAAATTGCATACATTTCCACGGTGCAAGTTTGCTGTTGTTGAGAATATTGACAGTGAAGTTTGTCAGCTCAGTGACAGCATAAGGTCACATTTATCAACCGTACTATTGGCTGTGTATTGGAACTTGTATGGACTCTAGAAACATAACAGTGGCACTTTGTGACCAATACATTCATCGAACAGGAATGTATTCATCATTAAACCGTAATCCAAGGATAGAAACACACACTAAACAATAGAGGTGTTTTGTGCTTTAATAACTAAAATGCAAACCATAGCCGACAGTTGTTATATTGCATAGTGTTACATGTTTAATATAGATCAGCACAGGAGTTGGCATTTGTTTAATCTCTTGGCCAAAATCACAGTGGTGATGCAATGCCTGCTTCCTTAAATCAAAATGAATAAGAAAAATTATATTCAGAAGCAGTAGTTTTGATTGGACTTCTGTGCTACTTGTGGTTAATTAGACACACACTGAGCTGTGGAGCTTTTGTTTTTTCATCTTCTTGTCAGGGTGTCCCATTAACCCTGTATTTTGTATTGATTCTTTTGCCAGTGGAGGAGATTCTTCTTTTCTGTGGAATGAGCATGCTGCTTTGTAAATGCATCCATTCAGTAATGAATGAATAACGTTAACTATCTTTTCACACTTTTATCCCCAGTAACATGGCAGGTGAAATCCTGTGTCTGATGCATGTTTGCCTAATTGAAATTTATAGGCCTAAGTGAAGATGTGCCATCATGAACAGGCCCTGGAGGGAAACTGTTTTGGTCAAATACTGTATGTTCATTGTGTTATGGTGCAGCCATATGTAAGAAGAAAAAAATGATGGCACAATACTGTTTACAACTTCCCTTTCCTGAAGCCCATTTTCTGGGAAGCTGTGCTGTCAGTGATATTATGCTTTCATTTGTCAGCTAAAGAAGGTGATAACAGAAAGATGTGAACAATAAGGACGGCCTGTGAGTAAAGTGTCAGAAATTTTAGGCCTACTTGAACTCAGTTTTGGTAAGATATTGGCTTATTGCTCCCAATGTTTATATCACAAAGAGTTACGGAATAAACAGACGGATCAATCATTGTGGAAATGTGGATTCGCTTTTTCACTGAACCTTTTTATAAAGGGAGGAAAAGACTGAAATCCATTTCCTAGCTAAGTTGCCACTTTTGTAGGTATTTGTCTGGAGTTTAGGGTAAGCACTCAGGGTCATATTCACTAAAATAACTTGAATGCAAAAGCAGTTGCCGAAAGATTGCAATATTTATGTCAGATTTACTAAATAGTTAACTGGCATTCTCAGTAATCTAATTAGTTTTATTACCCAGAATGCACTGCTGAGTTGAAGAGAAACTATATTTCTATGTAACATTAATGACATCACACTTTAGATTTTAACTGTCATCCCAATACAACCCCTATGAGATAAGTTGTTGAATATTGCAGTTTGGAACTGGCAGTGTTGTTTTTCATTGTCAAAAATAGCAAGAGTAAAAATGGTCCTGTGTATGGCTTCAGGGTACTGCTGAAGAAAAAATGGGGTCACAAATCCTGTCAGTGTAGACTTTCATTTGGTCTAGAAAATAGGCGTGAATACTATAAGCGAGAACAGGCCTGCAATATCCACATCTCTTAAGGAGGAATTTTACCTTCTGCAGACTCCTAATTTAAAATTGTAATACTTTGGGTGCAACAGGCCATTTAAATTCACTCCAAACTACTACTTAAAGAGCTGTGCATGGTAAAATACTGTGTGAGGTTTGAGAGGTCATGCACTTTCAAGTTGTAGGGATGCAAGTACTCTCCCTGGAGTGTGTCTTATCTTTGAATGTATGAACATGTTTTGCACAGTTGTATATGCCTGTGTAGTCTCTGAGGAATTTTGAAAGTTTGACTCATAATGTTTAAGTTGTGTGCCTGGTAGTTCTATATGTTCACTCTAAATTTGGCTACCTGTATCTAGGGATGGGTTTTGGGAGGCAGTATTTAATTGGTACCGGTTCCTGATCAGTCAGAACCAAAATACAAATAAGGTCCTGGACCGACAGGGCGCTGCTATCGGTATTTACACCACATAGGCTAATTCATTTCTTGCATCCACTTTAAATCATTTTAACATAGCTGAAAAGTGTGAAGAAATCTTACTATTTTTTTTTAAATAAAAGCTGCTAGCCTATAGGCTAATATGTTTCTAGTTGACCCTAATGATGCCATTGTAATTAACTATCAGTATTGATAAAATCTTAACGATACCCATCCCTACCTGTGTCAGATTTGTGCCGTATTTGGTTCCTGTTCAAATTTAGTAACCTGGACTCTGGTTTATTTTTGAGAAGGTCTTGGTCACTATCTCTGCCGTTTGCTGAAAATCCTGAATGTCAGATGTGCTGTTTCTAGCTTGTGAGTCGTGGGTGGTAAAATGCTACTTCTTAAATTCCTATGCCTGTGATCACTTCCCCTGACCCAGAGTCGATCTGAATGAATGTGTCTTTTTTTTTTTGTATTGTCTGTACTGCTTTTCTTGCACATTGATGTGAGCGATAAGGAGCCTTGCATTGTAGCTACACGTTCTGGCCACCTATTCTGCCAAGCAAGGTCCTGTACCTGAAATTCCAATGTGTAAATTGGTTCTAGAAGAAGATGCCATAGAAGCAAGGGCCGGAGAAGTTTTTAAGAATGATGTTGTACCCCCTCAGGTTTTCCGAGAATGATTGACATTTTATTTTCCCAAAAAAATTATGTAACTGAATTCCATTCTGTTCTCACGAGGTTAAAATGCAGGAGCTCTCAAGAATAAGGTTCCATTCCACAAAATTATAGTCAAGTAATCTAAAGTCTGACACAGCATCCTAAATTTATGGATTTTTTGTTCTCTTCTCCTTACACCTTGAGGTGCAACCAAAGCATTCAGTTGATTTAAGTACCTGTCCAGAAGATTTCAGCTACAAACACTGTATCCCTGTCAGGCGTGAGCGTCCGCAGCAGTCACACGGAGAAGGTTTAAACCATATGTGTGAGATTGATGGTTTGCATTTGAAAAGCTTGCTCTTGTGTTCACGTGAAGAGAAAATTGAAGATGGAGGAGCAAAAGGCTTCTAATTTGCAGATGATCTGCTTTATTTGAGGTTTGCGGGGATTAAAGCCCGACAGCAAGCTTGGGTGATTAAAACTGTTTCCCATCAGATCGGTGATGTTTCTAATGTTCTTGCTGCTTCAGCTGTACCGTGTCGTAAAGACCGTGATTCAACATCGGAGCAGTTCCAAATTCCGTTTTTACAAATAGGTTTTTTCCCCTTTCTGAAAAATAATTGTACAGTCAGATAACTGAAACACTCTTATATGCAACTTCACATGTTTTTGTAATTTACTTTGATCTTTCATATAAGGCCTGACAGGATTTTTTGCTCGTTTGCTAATATTTAGTTTTTTTCAGTGAATGGGATTTAGCCCTTCAAATGTCATCTGTAAGAAATCACTCTTTATTTTGTATGTAGACTGTATTGACATGGCTAATACCTACCATGGACACAGATAGGGTTTTGAACATCATAGCCAAGCATACTGTGAATATACGTGACCCAGTGCGAGTTCACTGCCAGGGGATTGCAGTGGTCTGTCATCACCTTAGAGCGTGCCATTCATTTTCACTACGCATACTGCCAAGCTTGCTTTATAGAACAGACATTCTGGGACATGCAAAATAGCACATTTCCACAAGGCTGCTCTTACCGATTATTCCGCACCCATTCTTTGTCACGATATTTGATGTAGGGCTCTTCGAGTGGATCAGCTGAACACCGCCCAGTGTCTCTAGCTTTGGGGCTTGTGTATCGTTGCTTTTTTGTTTTTTCAATGGCTTTCTAGCTGCTGCAGCTGCAAAATTTGTGACATCCGATGAATTGACTTGCAGCTTGTCAGTGCTTGCTAGTGCAGTTATCGTTGCACATTACAGTATCTAATTTGCTTAACCAATGCATAGATTCAAATTTTATTTTATTCTTCTTTTAAAAAAAAGAAAAAGGTTAATTCTGGACTGCTGGGATGTCATTTCACTGAGGAGCAGTGTGTTAGCAATGTCTCCCAGTAGATCATGCATCATAGCAAAATTATAACGCTGATTCTCACGGCCAAATTAGGGCTGAAGATGTGCAACCTTTTGAAGTCTGTTGCTCAGGTAACCATGGTGGGTGTTGGACATCTGCTGCAGAATGAGATTGTGGTTTGACAGTCTGTATGATAAGGTTTCCTCGCTTTTAACAGAGCAGATTTTACTCTGTTCACATACAGTGTGGTGCAGCTGCAAACTATAGACTCATGAGCAGGTTAACCCCATTGCAGTGCCCTGTTTCCTTGAGCCCGAGATGACCGATGGTGTGATTTTGCTTGACGTCACATTGCGTTCCACTAAAAACCATTTCCTTCACAAACTGGTCTGGGCGCTGTGTCTTAGGTGGCATACTTCCTCTTTTTTTGTAAGTGCATAGTGCTTGTGTTCAATGACATGGTGTCTGGGAGATGCACATAACAAGCATTCATATCCTCGGTCAGGCTCTTGGTCAGATATGATCGGACCTGCCATGCTGCACTGTATCGCAGTGTGACTGATTGGGAGAATAGTTTGACATTTTGACATGGCATGGTGTGGTTCTGCTATTTATAGGTCTGTCAGATTTGTACTTTTTGGTTAATTCTCTAGCTTGAGATGAAATACTGTAGCCTTCCACTTTGTTGAAAATAGTTGTATTATGCAGTAAAGTTATACACGACAGTTCTTACTGTGAAGCAAGTTTGTATTGATGCATGCTGTAAATTTCCACCCTCCGGACAGGAAATGCAGACTTGAAGGGGCCCCCTGCCGACCCTGAGAAACCGCGTGCCTTTGTAGACGATGGGGTTCGGACGCGAGCTGCGCAGCTCCCACGACGGCCTGCTGAAGCTGCAGGACTGGGAGCTGAAGCTGCTGGAGACGGTCAAGCGCTTCATGACCCTGAGGGTGAAGAGCGACAAGGAGTACGCCTCCCTCCTGCTCAACATCAGCCAGCAGGTGGACAAGCACGACAACTCCTCACAGGTGGACTACAACAGCAAGGTCTCCAAGGTAGCCAGCGATGTTAGCCAATCCCTTATGGAAGGGCAGTGCACTTAAAATTGATTGGAATGAAATGTATTATCGACATCTTTCTGGACATCACAGCATGTGGGCCAGATATAGTTATTGCCACTTATATTGTAATGTGGTCACTCTACTGTACAAAATGTTTATTTGTGAAACAAATCCACCTCTGCAATATATTTCAGTGTTCTGTAAGGTAAGGGAATGCATCGCAGTGTTTGAGTTCTAAAACCAGACCTCACTTGCTACTGTGCAGTTGATGTCTTGCCCAAAGAACTTCAGTGGAACCTCAATGCTCAAAATGCATCATTTTAGAAATGAATTCACTTGCTTATTGGTCTTCTAGATCAATAGACTCGTTTCAGTCGTGCTGTTCTCTGTATTCAATTAAGGGCATTTATTTCCACTGTAACTGCAGAAACTGGAGGAGTGTTCTGTGTTGGCTCGCCATGTCAGGACCTGTTGTTAATTTTCATTTTCTTTTTTGGTCTGCATTAAAGGGACACATCTGTTGTGGGTGTCCAGAGGTTCTGTGGTGGTGATGGTGACATCTGTACAGAGAGCTCTGAGACTCTGTTACTAGGCAGCAGATAGTCTTGAATTGTTCAGAACGAGTCTTTTTACTAGAGGGTTTTTGTTTTTATTTATTCTGTTGATCCTCCCATAGGCCAAAATTCCATCTGGGTGCTGAAAGCACTTTATTATCCGCTTGGCTAATGTATGTGCCCTTAATACATCTCAGTACAAATGCAAAATAATATGACTTTTTTTTTTTTTAAACTTTGTTTTTGCTTTTTTGATGAACGGTTTCTGATCATGTAAATGCTCCACTAAGCCTTAGATACAGTCTGCTCTTTATTCAGTAGGCTTGTGTTTGTCTTCCTGTGTGGAATTTGAGTTGAGAATGGGATGGCAGGTATGCCATCCGCCAAGTTACGGCTTGGTGGGGCATGCCCCATGCCTATACAGCACAGAGTTTGGCACTGTTCACGGCTTCCCACAGAAATAATCACACTGACCACAGACTCTCAGCCCTTAAGAACATTAACTTCACATTCTGACCTCATGTAAACAGAATTCAAAAACAGCTTTACTGGTCCACACAGTAAAGGCCCAAACCTAGGGGATTTTGCATTTTTTTCCTTCTTTTTTTCTGCCCATTTTGTAATCACAAATGCTCCAGTCCCACAATCAATAATTCTCCCCATTGAACAAAAGAAAATAAAACCAACCGTCCAAAACCGGGCTTTGTATTCATCTAATGTCTCCCCATGAGCTGATTTGTCAAGTTACAATGTTATTTGGACAAGACTGTAATAATTTTGTGGATGAATCAGGGACAGCTTGTGTCACTACCAGGTTACTGTATCTCATGCACTTAGTGGTGCTGCCAGAGCCAATCTCCTGACTGGTTATTGCTTATGTAACATTGGCCTGCCTTGCTGCTTTTAAAAACTGCCACTGTTAACAGAATGTTCTCCCTCTTTCTGTTGTCTGTGTCCTCTCTGCAGTCCTGGGCTCATATGGTCCAGCAGACAGAGCAGCTGAGTAAGATCATGAAGTCCCACGCGGAGGACCTGAACTCCGGCCCCCTGCACAGGCTCACCATGATGATCAAGGACAAGCAGCAGGTGAAGAAGAGCTACCAGAGCATCCACCAGCAGATCGAGTGTGAGATGAACAAGGTACGGGCCTCCCTCCTCCACCTTTTAAACCGCCTCCTGCGCTCTGTGGCCACAGGGTCTGATTCGGTGGTCAGGGCAGCTGGGCACGGCGACCATAAAGTTCCTGCTTTCATAGTTAGAAAACCGAACCTGGCGTGTTTTATTTATCTTTTACTCGCCTGTGGCAGGTGGTGGGAAGAGTGTGTGGTGTCTGTGTTGTTAGAATTTAACTTTGCACTGGAAGGCAGTACTAAATGGCGATGATGATGTTTTTCACTGTAGAATAGTCCAGCAGTTTATGAGCTGAGTACACAGTTCTGAAGGTCTGGGGCGAGTATGAATTACCGATAACTCTCTGGCAACTTAGGCTGATTCTGATACCTCCCTGTTATAATTATAGCTCAAATGTGAACTGAAACCTAGTTTCCACATTCATGGAAGAAGTAAATGTGTACAAGTGTCAAATTATGAAATAAAATGTATACAACCCCGATATTTTGGTGCAATTTTCCTAGTCATGTTAACGTTGCAGACGGTTCATATACAGGGTGGAGCACTACTCTAGTGCCCTTGAGTGGTGCATTATAAAGTGTACAGATTAATCTTTATGCAAAATTAGTGAAACATTAATAATGCAGAGTAGCAAAGTTTTCTAAGCAAACATACAAATTAACAAATTATATTAACAAATACCATTGTATTTAAACAAATTCCAGTTGCCCTATTTGGCCACAGTCTTTAATAGAGAGAACTCTGTTTTCTGGGTTGTCAGAAGTTTTCCTGAGATTAATATTATCCAGAAACGCTGTAGTGTAACGTGTATATCATTGTATTTTGTTTCTTTTTGTTTTAGATTACTAAGAATGATCTGGAAAAGTTAAAAGGCACTTACAGACAATTGACAAAAGATGCCCACTGTGCCAAAGAAAAATACAAAGAAGCCATTGTAAAAGGTAATTATTACTTTTTCTTCATTGGCTTGTCTTGTGTCCAACATAATCTTTAAAATAACATGCAAAATTCTCATGTCTTAAACAGTATGATTCATGTCAATATATGTATTTAGGTACCTTTAATTCTAGCAGCGCTTAATGAAATTAAATTAATCTCCTACATGCTTTAATTCAGAATGTGTATATTTGTTATGAATTATTTGGTTTATGATTCAAATAGAAAAGGAATACAGAGGCTTAGGGTAAAATCTTGTTATCTGGTTCAAGAAGAACTGGTGTAGTTTTGATACAAGACTTATCTTAAATGATTCTAATACCTCCTGCTGCTCCAAAAATATCAGAGGAACAGCTTAAAACTTCAGGTGAGTCATTTCTTGTCATGGAGTGTGATGTGTATGTTTTTTGTGGAGAACGTTCTGTTGCCTTAGGTTTGCATGTTTCATGTCTGTCATTACATTTACAGATGCATATATTTATTTACCATACAAATATATTATAGCCCCATAAAAGGATTATCTCTGAAATGTAATTATGGGTATCACATTAGAGACTTCTAGATGAATTTGGCGTGAGGAGCATGAAACCATCCCGTTTGCATGTGAAGTAGAAAGTTGTCTTATTCTTTTGAAAATGTTTGATGGAAGTGATGCATTTGCATGTTCACTTGTACGTGTGAGTGCAGTTGATTTGTTGTGTTAAATGAATCACTTAAGATGTGAGAAAAATACATGTATTTACCACCAAGTTTACCACCTCACAGGATCCCCAAATCTGTTGCACAATAATGTTCTTTCAGCCAAATAACCCATGCATGTACAGTCTCTCCTAATTTCTCTATTCCATACTCCCTCCTTCAAATTGATACTCCTAGCAATATTTTTTACATTCACATTTACATTTCAGGCGTTCAGCATATGCTCCTATCCAGAGTGATTTACACTGCTTCTGCATTTTTGCACAGTACCCATTTATACAGCATACAGCAATTATGCAGCAATTCAGGTTAAGTAGCGTGCTCAAGGCACCATCTTGCCTGGGAATCAAAACCTTTCCGGTTGCAAGCCCAGTTTCGTAACCATTAAACTACTCTGCCGTGCAAATAATACACCTACGCTGTGTCAACACAGTGAAGTTTTTTAATGAGGTGGATCAATTATTGTATTGGCTGTGTCATAAAAAGGTGGTACTTTGATGACCGAAGGGTTTTTTTGTGGTAATGATGTTACCAGTTCAATGTAGTCATTACTCGCTTTTTAAAATGCACTCTGGTTATGAGTGGAGATCCCTCTTTTGTTAACTATTCATTTCTGAATTTTTACTGGGACAGCTAACAAGTACATGCATTGTGTATGTGTGTGCATGCATGCATGTGGAAGAGGGCTGTACATAGCCTGCTTTAAAGTTATGCTAATGGCATACATTTTCAAAATGTGAATGCATTCCAATAAATATTCATACTTCCATTGTCCATACTTACATAGTCTAGACTCATTTGTTTAGAAATGTTGAATAGAATGTTGAAGATGTTTGTGAACCCGGACCCTAATTTTGTATCGACACACAGAATGAACAGTGAATGGATCATGGTTAATTTGAGACTGATTATCGGCTTACTGTGATGTGGAAGTAAGCTGTGGGGTCCGGAGGCCAACCGTGTGCTCTCTGTGTACATTTTACAGTGTGAATGCTATGCTTGTTCAAATAGATGTAAGAGAAGCACACAAAACTGTGTGAGTCTACGGTCTGTTATGTTCCGAGAGAAAAAGTAGTCGTTGTACTTTTAAAAAATAATTGTATTATTCACATCTTTATCAAAACGTCCAGCTGTAACAACCTAATAAAATCCCCCGTTGAGACCCAGCAGCCTGGGATTAGATGTTAATTACATGAAAAGGGCTCTTCAAAAAAGGAAAGGAGAAAGAATAAACTCATTTTAAAATTCTAATGCACTGTTCCAGAGAGTTCTATTCTAGAATCAGTAGGAAGGACTTTCAGGACTGTGAAGGTGGATGTTACATATATCTGGCCTGAATGATAAATGAAAACTAACATAGAGGTCTTCTGAGATTCCGCTCTTAGGGGTGATGTCTCTAAGCCTTTGTTTTCTTCTGATGTAAACAGTCTGGTATTATCAGTATGGAACACTTTCAGAATCACATGACTGAGGGCAAGCAGGTCAGAATCACACTACTGAGAGAGGAAGGCCATGATATTAGACAATGTAAAAACTCACACAGGTTTACGTTGTTCCCATTTTTACTGTGCAAAACAACATTTAGCTCATTTAAGAGATCAAGGCGTAACTAATTATTTCTCTTCTCTAATTATTTTGGCGGCTGGCCAAAGCAATCTCTGTACAGAGAAATCGGCAGCGAATGGTGTAAATTTTGGTGGAGGTATATGTAATATTCATGTGCACCTCCACGCTTTTTCATTTGTGAAGAACTATAATGGGTGGGTAATTTGAATTTGGATATATCTCTGATACAAGCGAAGGGGGGCGTTGACCGAACACACATCAAAGAGAGATTCGGGTAGCTGCTGTCCAGTAAACCGTATTCGCTTGCAAGCTGGCTAGAGTAGTGGGATTACTTGCTGTTCTGTGCTGTCTGTGGCCCTTTTTTTATATGGATCCATTGTCCTTGGATGAGGCTGGGGACACGGCAGAGTATACAGGAGCACATTAGCAGGGTAGACCAGAGGCCGTGGTGAAATCACAAATCACCTAAAAACGTCAAAAAGAAAAAAAATGTCTCCTCTCCCCATTCTCTTTCACCACCAGTTTAATATAAAAAGACTAAGTGCCCGCTCCTTGTAGTCTTTAGGAAAGCTGTACCTGGAGCACTTTCAGTTGTTTGGGGCTATAGGTCTGCACTCACTACATGTAGAAATCTGGCTGAGAGCTCATTTTAATCAGGAGGACTGCTTCTCTTTTACTCTAAGTATAGTTCATTCTGTGGTGGAATTCCCCTTTAAAGAGATAAGTGATGTCATCGGTAAGTCACTGGTTACATTCCTCATCTCTTTAAGGTGAAGACTAAGGCTTCCAGAGCGCATACAGTAAAAGTTACATTTCCAAGTAAAACCTGATAGTATATTTAATGTATTCATATATACTCTTTAAGAGTATTCATATATTTTCCTTTTCCCGTTCACACATTTTAGATTCTGACACTGCACAGCAGGAAATGGTCACAATCTAGACAAGCAACTTGTCCTTCCTGGTTGTCTGCCTATCTCATAAGTCCATGTATGAGTCACCAATCTGATAAATCTTTATATGATCACAAAAACAACAGCATGCCACGATTTTTGCCTTCTGTGAACAGTCTTCCTTCAGTCGTCACTGCTTTTATTTCATTTTCTTATGAAAACCACTTCAGTTCTCGCATTTCCTCTCCCATTCTGCTCTACCACGAGAGTGGCTGGACACCTGATCAGAAAATCTCTGAACATCTCTTTGTTCCTGTCGGGTACCCGCACTGCTATAGGAGTCTGGTGTCTGGTCTCATGCGACTCCTGCGTGTAGCGTGTGCACGCACATGTGATGACTCAGGAGCATCAGAATGTAACAGAAAATCAGAGAATAGCCTTCAAGTGTTTTCCTTTGTCTGTTTGCCAAATGGGTGGGGGGTATATATGAGCTAGTGAAATATTGTAACCCTGGTGACCCACATCCACAAGTGCGCCACTTGGCTCTGCTCCATCTTGTCTTGCTTTCACATGCTGTTGAGAAAAGAAAAAGACAAATACATTCCGGCTGTTGCCAGGGAAACTTGGCAGCATTTTTGCATGTTCAATCTGATGAGAATGTAGTGTCCATTTATATCTTCATAGTGTTTTTTTTTTTTATTTTAACTGGAAGTTGTACAAGTGCACAGCATCTTGGCACGTATTCTGAAGGTACAAGGTTAAAGTCACATTTTGGTATAAACATTAAAGTCCTCAATGACACTATAATTGGAGCCCCTAATAGATTACTTGTGAATCCTAAGATTTAGTGAAACTGTTAACAACTGTAACATACCTGCTAACCAACTGCAGAGCAGTGAAGGAAAGAACGTGTGATTTCTCGCGTGTATAAATGCAGGACTGAATGGAAGGCAGCCTTCCTCTTGAGCAGAACGCGTTGGATAGAAGATGCTCGGTTCACCGTTAGACCGCGTGTCCTGACGGTGGATCTCTTCCCCAGGCAAGGAGCCGGAGAAGGCACGCGAGCGCTACGACAAGGCCACCATGAAGCTCCACAACCTGCACAACCAGTACGTGCTGGCGGTGCGGGGCGCCCAGCTGCACCAGGAGCAGTACCACGACACCACCCTGCCCCTGCTGCTCGACTCCCTGCAGAAGATGCAGGAGGAGATGGTCAACGCACTGTGAGTGCCCCCCCCCCCCCCCCACCCCCCTCTCTCTTTCAGAGCTTGCCACGCCTGATGTGCTCTCAATTTGTGGCTGATCTGGAGAAGCTTTTGCTGATGTAACTCAATCAAAGACTCAACAGCATCCTTTCACTTGGGCTTTGATCCCACCGCCTCCTGGTCACGGTTTCTCCACGGTCGAAGCCCAAACTCGTTGGCCGGTCCTGGGTTACAATGTTACTGACTGTGCTGCTGCTTCAGGTTTGCGTGCCCTCTCTGTTTTGTCTGGGCTTATTTATGTTGGCCCACTGACATGGTTCATGGACTCTACCATCTAAAGTGGTGTTGCAAACACAAATTTGAGTTGGTGCTTTTATAGCCATGTCAGACGTTGGTGGAGTGTTTAAACCATTGTTCCTCCGTGGATTAATTCAAGTCCCATATTTTTGTACTTGTGGATCATTGTGATGACAGCCGATACGTTTTGGCCTTTTCTTCTCTTTAAACCCTTTTTAATCCCTTTCAGGATCTGCATTTCGTATCAGTCGTGTGAGAGAAAAGGCTTTCTGAGGAACTGATTTCTGTAATCGTATGTAGGGGAACTCATTTGCAGGGAGATAAGAAGGGATACAACATCTGTGGTAGCGCACATGTGCAGCACAGACTCTCCTTAATAATACCCAACGTTGTGACTTTCTTCGTAGGGTGACCTACATTGTTTATATTGGAACACATTTCACATGCATCTGGATTTATGTGGCGTAATGTTGAAAAGTACAAGAGCTGTTATTTTCACTCCACTTGTCTCACTTCTCATTTCCAGTACCCTAACAATGCTCAGCGTGCACAATAATACAGCCTTTTTAAGTGCTTCCTTATAATACGAGACAAAAAGTCTCAGATTTCTTATTAAAGCTAAGGGATAACACTATTCGCTGACCAACCAGAGTATAAAACTAGGATGTGGTAAGGTTGGCCCAACTGTTAAACACACTTAATGGCAGATGCTGCTTCACATGAACTGAAAGTGAAAATGTTTTGGTTTTATTTCCTCGTAAAAGACCCAGTGTTAATTCTGTCTAGCACCAGGGCTTGTTTGTACGCCACGTGTTTAATCTTCTCTGCTGTCGTGGGTCAGCCGCCCCCGTGACCCGCAGCTGGAGTCCTGGAGACAGCAGTGTTCTGCGCTGACAGGGCCGTCTAACCATGGATGTGTTACGGCTACGCATGTTACATAATCTGTAGATGAGAATATCAATGATATTGTCACCATGCTGCAAGTCCTTTATGTACAGTTTACATTAAAATGATCTACATTTAGGTAGCATATTCTTTATTCATTTGACTAACTTATAAATGTTCAGCAGCTGTCTGGCTTTGATATGTGATATTTACTGGAGTTTACTGCATGCTCAATATGCTTCTCCACTCATGAGTGATCACTGCCAATATTAGCTTCATTTATAAATGGAAAGTGAAATAATCGGCCAGTTTGAATCGGAAATACTATGTTCAGCAAACCCTCTCAATAATGTTTCGTAAGTTCATACCATTATGTTGTTTTCACTTGTCTTTTTATAATTAGAGTGTATTTACTGTAATAATCACTGGCTTTTTTTACACATGGTTAACAGCAGAGTCTTATGTGAGAGCAGGCGTGTGCATAGTTCATAAGCTTCTGCCTGTATCAGCAGTGGTCTAACCATTGGGCCAGTCTTTACTAATTCAGACCCACTTCACTCATAGTTGAGGTCTAATGCTCTACTTTTTTTTGCAGATTTGATCAAACAGTTTGGTTTGGTTGTGTGTTAGGCATTCATCTGCTTATAGCACGATGGATGTGCAGCTGTTACAGAGAGAGAGTGTGCATGTTTGTTTGTGTGTGTGTGTGTGCGTGCGTGTGCGCGTGTGTGCGCTCATGAGTGCGGGTGCGTGTGTGCGCATGTGTCCGGGTGCGTGTGTGCACGTGTGTGCAAGCACACTATGAGAAACACAGTCTGTCGAGTGTCCTCCTGTCTGTCGAGTGGTGTGTTCACATTGAGCAGAAATTGTCCTAACGTCCATTCAAAGTTGCATTCTTTTTGTTTCCCTAGTTTACTTGTGAGCAGTAACTGGGGTTCATCATTGCGCTTGTAATGGTCTCAACAGGCCAGCCTTTGATTCATAGACAACACAAAAATTTCTTCCCCTAGTCAGACATGGATTAATACTGTGCTAGAAGCTCTACATTTCTACAAATATATACCTTTCATTTTTCTATTCCATCTGGCAAATCGGGCCTCTAAAACGCTAAAATTACTGGTCCTGAGCTCTGAGAAAACACTGTCAAGCCAGTGGGCAAATGGCAATGTCAAGCCCTGCTGAATGAAACCCACACTACCCTGTTAGGACTAATCCAGCTGTGTCCATTTGCTGTGTACACCTGGTCACAGTTGGATGATGATATAGCCCAGTCTCAAACTACTGCTGTCTGAGATGTAGGGTTCAGCATGCCTAACAAGTTCCTTCGGCAGTAGAACTTTTTCCATGTACAGAAACTGTATTTATTCTCACATAAAAGGCTATAGCATTTGGTATTTTTGGTATTTTCATGGGAGCTGTTCCTTTTCTGTATGTGCGACATTGTACTGAATTAAAGATTGGAATGGTCAGTGTCAAAGAAATCTCAGGGACTGGATATTTACAAAGTAAAACTTTAAGAATGCGTACACATGACTTGTTTGTGAGACTTTGTATCAAGAGGTTGTTTGTGGACGTATTAAACAGAAACAATTATAAGCATAGTAAAATATGACGTGACGTAGGAGACTGCCAGTGGAAGTGCTGGTTTACGTATTGCCTGTATGTGATTTGGGTGTGTAGAGCCTTTAATGCTCTCCATCCGTCCCTGTCTGTGGGCTCCTGCTTCCTGTTTGGTGCATGTACATTTTTCAGTTCATGCATAGTATAGAATACTGCGTGCTGTTGAGATTATAATGTTTGGGCTTATTGGATTTCCAAAGTGTGGTTTTCTGTTGTGTAGAGAGATAGAGGTGCATGGAGATCACATACCATTTTATCAATGGGAATATTAAACTATGTTAAGATATGTACACATAATATGGTTATACTGTTGAGTATGCATGCATGCATGCATGTATGTATGTATGTATGTATGCATGCATCAGCTTTTAGTTTAAAGTTCTGCTTGATGGCTTTTTCAACATTACAGGACATGAAATGTGAGGCGGGTGTCATTATTAAGCACATGAATGCAGATCTAGAGTAATGGGTGTTGTCTGATCTGGATGGCGTGTGTTCATATTTTCTGTGTAAGCTTGCCGGGATGTATATAGGGCCTCTGGTCACAGAGGTGTTGCTGGTCAGACACACAGACCTGCTTTGTGGTTACAGGGTGGTGCCTAGCAGCTCCTCTAAGAAGTTTCATTCTTACAACTGCATTTTGCTCTTTGTTTAGTCCATATCCTGTTGTTTCTTGACTGTACAGTCTCTTGTATTTGACAGTAAGCAGACATTCTCCTTGGGGCCAGTTGTGAACTATCACATTGAAAAGATGTATAGCACATATCTGCGTTTTTGAATATGAAGGAAATGAGAGAAAAAATAACTAATTATTTTTGTACAACAATTATACCACAGCATTGACACAAAAGAATATGTGTGAGACTAAGAATGGGACAGTTTCTTAATGAGGCCTTGTTAAAACCAGGTAAGGAACAAAATAAAAAAATAAAAAGAATTAGTGTGTCTTGAGTTTCCTCAATTTCAGAAGTGTTTTTCTTTTGCATAAACACAATGTTAGTTTGCACAAACAGTGTTTGATATAGGGTCTTACAGGAAGGAAGCTGGGGTGGTAAAAACACATAGCCACATCAGGCTGCGGTGTTGAGGGCCAGATGACTTTAACCCACTACCTTAAAGTCTCAGGACCTTCCTGCAGTGCAGGCATCCATGTTTCTTAACATTTTTATAGAATGGGGTTCTTGAACAAAGAAGTAGATTAACATCAGTCATTTACTTAGTATTCAGCTCTGTCACAAATCATCACAGTGTGAAGTTGCGGTGGAAATGTGTTCTCACAATTACCATTCTTGGATTTTAATTCACACTTATATTGTACTGTCCTATAAAGTATATTTTTATACTTTTTTTATACCGCAGTTTGTTCCAGTCAAGTAATTTGATTGGACAAGAGGCATTCCATGATGGCTGATACACAGTACAACAGCACTGGAACGTCTTACTGTAACATCTCACTCTACTTTGTTTACTGTCTAATTGCTACATTGTTTAAAAAATATATGTTTCTTGGACAACATTTTATTAATGTAATCTGAAGAAGCCAAAATATTTGGCAGAGCCAAAAACATGATACAATTTTGTCGTCTTTTTTTGTTTTTCAGGAAGGGGATTTTGGAAGAGTACAGTGAAATCACCAGCCTTTTATCTGATGAAATAGTCAAAGTTCACAAGGAGATACACACCTCCATAGAGCAAATTGACCCAGCTTCAGAGTATGAGCATTTCATTGAAGTATACAGGTATGTCTGAGTGGAGAAGGGCTTTCAAGTGCAGGTTGTGCTTACTGCAGGGAAACCGCAAATCTGCCATCTTTGTTTCTTTGAATACAGAAGTATTTCCTTAGAAGTGTAATTATAGTTCAGACAACCCCTAACAAGCATGCCTTCTGGTTGCCAAAATGTCTGACTTGAATATGGAGTAAATATGGCCTGTCAGGTCAGAAATGTTGTCAAACATTTAAAGAATTCATAATATTGCCCGGTTAAAATGTTTTTAACAACTTAAGCATGGCATTACCAAAATAAAACTGCCGCAAGCCATTAAGCCAGAGTTTTTGCCTGGTACGTAGAAGTCATGTGGCATTCTCAGAACTTCCACATTTTTATCTCCCCTTGCAGTAAATTTTTATGATTTTAAGTGAATTTTAATATTTCTGTTAATTCATTTAATTCGAAGTGTTTTTCGATATGTTGAGAAAAGGTTTGCATTCTTGAGCAGAATTTAACATGCTGCTTTAAATATGAATGAGATACTTAAATATTGCTTTCTCCCCCTCGAAGTCCGGAGTTAGATGATAGTGAATGTATAATGTCTTCAATCAGGTCTCCAGAAACCAAAGAACCAAGTGTAGAGTTTGACGTTTCACTACTGGAGGAAACTGAGAATCTTCAAGCAAATGAGATTCTGTGGAATAATTTGACAGCAGACACTTTACAAGCATTGTGAGTGATTTATTTCGTTCTGAACCCGAGAAACGAAGATTTTGTTGAGCATGTATACAGTTTAAATTGCTGAAATGTAGTGTGTTCAACACAGGATATTGGGCTTTAATGTAACTGCTTGTAGATATTTCAGAATTTTCACCTTTTCCCCACAACCAAGTACCAACATGAATTATTGTACAGAAGGAATCTATTTTTGATCTTGTACTGTACTGTATTTGCTGATTGTTTTCGGAGTTAATACTGTGGTGTGTTTCTCAGGTTGAAATCCACATTGGACGAGCTTGCCCTCACCCAGCAGAGTCTGCACAGCAAAGAGGATCTGGTGCAAGACTTGGAGAACAAGATCGAGGAGGCCTCCAAATCATGGGAGAAGAAGTCAGAGTATGTTCATTTTAGTGTGCACCTTTTTATATTTGATTAAAAATGAAGAATAACTTTTTACATTATAATTTATGGGTTGTGATATTTTAGGTCCCTCCAAAATTCGGTATTTTGTAATTTGGAAAAATGGCATTGTTCTGGACACACCCATCATGTATTGGCCTTGTGTGCAATCTCACTTCTTGGACCCATTTGTAAACATAACAAAAGATTAAACCCAGGGGTTTCAGTTAAGGACTTATTGACATATTGAGGCTTATGGCAAGCACATCCAGTGTATGTGAATAAACAGAACAGGCCACATTTAAAGGATTGTTATTAACCAAAAAAAAAAAAAACCAAAGTCGATGGAAGGTCTGATATCAGCAGTGAAACAGGCAATACAAATTAAAACTGGCAATACAAATACAAATCAAAGAGGCTACATGAATTTGTGAGCAGATGCATGTAGAACAGATGGTAATATGAGCAGATGCATGTATGCATTCAAATATTTATGAAACTGTTCCGCATTCAAACTATTTATGAAAGTGCATACTCGCTGAGTTCAAATCTAATGCTGAAAATAAATGAAATTGAACCAAAACAAAGGCAGGTGCATAATTTGAATAAGTACTTAATGTTAATTAAACATGCAATCTTAAACTTGTGTGCGTCTTCAGTGTATAGATTGTACATAAGAATTTTGAGAAAATGGCTAAATGTGCGATAAATATTAAGCGAAAGGGAACACAGCAACATAACTAGATTAATAGCCAGTGTTCAGTGCTTTGTGACTAGTATTCATTGAGTGTGAATGAGTAGACATGCAAACAGATCTTAGGCCCAGTCCACACCGCTTACCTCACGTGTGCGTGACGGTCACAGAACCTCCTGCTTTTCATTTTGGCACCCATGCTAACAGGTTAGAGCAGCCACACAGCCTGTGTGAGACTCCGCGTCTGAGGTGCGGCTCGAGCCTCGCTGCAGCGGCGCGTCATCTAGAGTTCCGGCGTGGAGCCTATTTTTCACCCGTGAAGCGCGCGGTTGTCAGCAAAAATAGGCAGTGAATAGAGCTGTTGATATGTCACAGATGAAACCATTTTAGCAGTTTTTTATGTATTTATTTTTATTATTATTATTATTATTATTACTTTTTACAATTGAGCACACGATTCTTAACCTTTTCTGTCGAAACTAAATATAAATTAAATTTATAATGAAATGAAATCAAACATTCTATTATTGATGGCCATTATCAAAGGCAAACTCAATGTAGAAAGATAGGGCTGGCCGTAGCAGCGCCGCAGCAGCAACGCTAGCGGTGTGGACACAGGCATGCATGCAGGCTGTAGCAGTTCAGCGTGGTCAACCTCATGCAAGCGTGAGGTAAGCGGTGTGGACCGGGCCTTAGTCTGTCACGTAAAGTGCCTTGTTTCTAAACGAACATTTGTAGTCCTGTTTAGCCATTACCTTATGGTCTGTTGGTATATCTTTTTTTAAGATTACAAACGAAGGGAGGAAAAATGCTGGAATGGACGTGTGTGTACTGTGTCTAATTGGCTGGTCACATCGGATAGAATTCATTCATTGTCTCCAGTGAAAAATGTGCTTGGTAGTGAACTCAGCTGGCTGGCAGGACCTTTTTCTTTTTACTGAATTCTTTTTACACTAGAGCCAAGCAACGTAACCGTGAAACCAAAGTAGATTTATGTTTAAACAATGGTGTGGAAGTAATCGCAAGTCATTTTACTGTCCCTAGATAAATCCCCTTTAGAACTACCTTAGATTTAGAGGGGTTCTATTGGGGTCATGCAAGGTGGAGAGACAATGATTTATTTGATTTATTTAGCCAATTATACAGGGGGGTGATTGGGGTTGAGGGAACCGGGTTGGGGATAAGGCCAGGACACCAGACAACCTCTTGCTGTTTCGTGACCGAAGTAACTCAGGGCCTTGTTTAACATCGTATTCAAAAGACGCTGCCTCCTTCACTGCGGGTTGACTGTGGCCCAGGGTTTTCTGAGGAAGTTTCTCTCCTAGCTGGGTCCACCAACAACCTGCTTTTCCTGCGAAATCCTCCTATCCAATTACTAAACAAGCCTGGCCCTGCTTACTTTCAGCCATTTTGCTGGAGAGGAGGGTGACCGGGTGGTATTAGTGATCAAAGCCAAGCGAACAACTTAAACATGCCTGCTTTTATAAACTGGTGCCCATATTCTTGTCTAATTTGCTATTCTCATTACCACAAAAGCTATTTTCACATGAATTGACAGAAGGTTCTGGAAAAAGCATAGCTGTGATGCTGGTGATAAAATCAGGGGTTTGTGAATTTTGCAGGGATGAGATATGAAAACTTTGGACCTAATAAAAACATAAAGACGCTTAGGCATAAGCGTCTTTATGTTTTTATTAGGTCCAAAGTTTTCATATTTCATCCCTGCAGGAGGATTTGCCAGTGCTTGTTATGTATCCTGGTTATCGGTCACCAGTTTTTGGCTTTATGTCAGAACCTGGCTGCAAGGTAGAATGGATAGGTTTAATTATATTCTGAGTCTTATTTTAGCCATTTAACTTTACAACAATCCTTCAATTATTCATGGAAACATTTGGGGAAAGCCAGGAGCAATAAATGTATGTCTCATATGAGAAGATAAATGTGCAAATAAAAAACCGAAAAATGTCAAAAAGGAAGGCTTTCAGCTTCAGCAACAACTGGAATTATATATTCAGCGATCATTCATGATCAATGTTCCAAGCAGCCAGTTTGAATACAGCCGACAAAAGTATCACGGTGTGACACGCTGCACTTTCTCCTTATCTGAAACAAAGAGCGGATTAGGCGGACTCTGCTCCGTGAATGGCTGAGAAGCATTTGATCCCGTGTCTGTTTTTCCATCGCATTCCTGCCACTGGACGGGGAAGGCCCGGGAGGAGGGACCTTATTTGGATGTTTTCCCAAGTCATGCGTGTTATTATCCCGACACCCGAATTAGCTCTGACTGAGGGAGCGGGCGCTGACTGAGCGGGCGCTCGGTGCCGGAACGCGGCGAGCTGCTCGGCTGCGTTCGGGCGGGGAGTCTGACGGTGCCCGGGCTCGGGCCGGCTGCATTTTTTTACGGTCTGCTGAGTAATCCTTCATGAAAGGGCAAGATGTTGGCACAGTCGACTCTGGTTGTCTGTCTGTACGTTTACATTAGTAAATTAGTCGTTTTTTGTTTGCAGGCATTAGCGCATATTCCTCAGCCAACTTTGCAGTTGGATATTTTTAGGGGGGAAATGAAAGAGAATTTGAAAAGGCACTTACTCACTCTACGATTTTTTTTATTCAGTGAAGTGTACACCTCTGTTCATGCATCCTAGCTTTTCTGTAAGTTGACAAGGTCTAGGCTCCAAAGCACCCCTGACAAGCTGCAATACTACGATGAACCAGCAGCCCTTTAGAATAACCAGATGTAGCCACTGATATAAATGAATTATTATGGTGAAACAACAGAGCTGTTAAACAAGTAGAGCTGTTAAAATGGTTGGCCTCCTCTCAGGCCACGTGTCCATGATTTCAGTATCGTCAAATAATCTTGTCTGAACTTCAGCCATGTGTGTTCTATCAAATTAAGCTTAAACTTTGAGTGTGTTGGTTTTACAATAAATGGCAAAGAGAAAATGTCCTATGACATTTGAACTTGATCTATACTTGGCAATAGTCCTTAGAAAAATCGAATGTCATTTTATTTGTTGTTCTTCTCTTGTGTACAGAGTGGCTCTTTGATTTATATTCACATATTGAGGAAACATGCCCCCTAGTGGAAAAGCGATGCCTCATTTTCTTTAGGATTTCTATTGGTGTAGGAAGTTAACATGGAATATTGTACAAATGTAGGGTAATCCTTTTGTTGCTTACTATTCATGCATTGTGACATTATTGTAGCTTACTATTCCATATATTTTCAGCCTATTGTAGCTAGCTATTTTGTGTTTTTATTTTGTTGTTATTTAAACACACATATGATTAGCTTTGGCTCATTAGTATATTTTGCTGCCCAGCCTGTTTTGAACTGCTAATATTGTGCATGTCACAACAAATGATATATTAACCTGGGATTATTGGTAATCTCATTGATTGGAAGGTATTGGTGCTGGCCCTTAACTCTGACTTTAGTTCTGACCTGAGTGCACACGCATTCATTTCTAAAATGTTTTGAGCATCCGGGCAGGTGATGATCTTAGCTGAGGTCTCATTGACTACCACAGTGAAGTGCAATGTTTCACTGTCAGCTAAATTGTAAGCGCACAGTCATTTAAAGATGTTTTGAGCACTGGACAGGTGTATGGGTGAACTGAACAGAGGCTCGCTCTGGTTGTGTCTCTCAGTGCGGTGCTGCTGCTGAGTCAGAAGCAGTCCCTGGAGGAGCTGAGACAGACGGTGCAGCTGCTGCGCTGTACGGAGGCCAAGCTGACTGCGCAGAAGGACCTGCTGGACCAGAAGATGCAGGAGAACGAGGGCAAGGAGCCACCCCCTGTGGTGAACTACGAGGAGGACGCCCGCTCCGTCAACTCTATGGTGAGTGCACCTGCTCTGTCAACTCTATGGTGAGTGCACCTGCTCTATGAGCTCTGTGATGACTGCACCCGCTCTATCAACTCTATGTTGAGTGCACTCATTCTATTAACTCTATGGTGAGTGCACCCACTCTATTAACTCCATGATGACTGCACCTGCTCTGTCAGCTCTGGTGACTGCAGTGCATTCATTCGGTCAACTGTCTGGTCAGTGTGCAATTTACCGAACCTTTTGAGCTTGTCATTTGCTTATTTTTTATTATTATCTGGTATGCATGTGCATTTGGCACTTAACATGGTCAAGTGTTTAAGATTGAAAACCCAGGATTAGCATTATCAGGAAACACAAAGCAAGCTTGTTTATTGAATTACCCAGACCCTGCAAATCTGTCACATTCTGTTCAAGCTAGGTATAATTAGAGGGATATGCATTACTGCATTGCAGCTTTGGCTGTCCTTTATTTGAACTATTTATTTGTTTTTAAAGTCTTTTCTGAATAGGACAGTCCTAAATCTAGAATTTTCACCCACCTTTATGGAGCTATGAAGTAGCCTGTTAAACTGCTGTTCCAACATACTCCATTATATATTTATACTCCAGTAAATATATACTTTTTTCTCTCAACACCTACTGCGTTTTAAGACCAGGTGTGCAGACTTAAAGCTGTCATTCATTAAAATGGATTATATACTTTATGTCTCCCATCTTGATGTCATTGCTGTATTCTCCATCCATTTGGGAGAGCAGATGAGCATGTGTGTGCTCCTGCTGCTGCTTTTCACTGCATAGACCACCAGCTCAGCTGGGCAGTCTTTGCACTGAAAGACCACTCTTTACACACAGCTGGTGTAGACAGACTGCAGGCACCCGGTCTAGTAAAGGACTAGTTTTTCCAGCTGGATACATCCCTGGGAGACGTTTGTAGACCTTTGTGGTTTTTCATGTCTTCTTCTGTGGAAAATCGGGGGAATGAAAAGACACTAAAATCTACAGAAGTATACTTTCTAAGGGCCCAGACCGTATTTCTATGGTCTTGGGTCATGACCTTTTCCACACGAAAGACTGTCGACCATCTTTGGTGTAGGGAAACAGCCCCTGTATTTAAATGACCATTATGTGTGTGAAACTGTGAACCGCCTACCTTTCACACCGTGTCTCGCATTTCATGCCCTTGTGACCTTTTCCGGTTGGGGGCACTGCCCATAGGGAAGAAAGGAGCGCAGTAAAGACTGAGAAGGCCTACCAGTAATTTACTATACGGCAATCTCCTTGTGAACCGCTTTTAACAGCTGTGCGTATGTTTGGGATTTTAACGTTTTTGCTTTCTTAATGAGCAGTGTGTACACACTGGCCTACACTGTGCAATCACTCCTCGTGTCGTCTGTCTTTTTCAAGCACCTCTCAGAAACTGACATCTAATTAATTACTTTTGCTAACTTTGCCAACGACTTGCTTAATTACTTAATTAGAAAAAAAATCCTTAATTACAGAGTGATTCATTTGTTTTCAGCTAAACATTACGGTCGTCATCTGTAAATATTCATTGACTTTGAGGAAGCTGTCTGCTAAGCAACACTACCACTTCAGAGTTGGACGAATTTAACCCCAATCTTAACAGCAAGGGAACCTGGGTTCAAGCCCTGGTATTGATTAGTGGAGTTTAATTTAGGGTTACAGAAAGAGTGTTTTCACCTTCACAGCCTGTGTGAAGGTGGCCGTATGAAGTTCAGGTAATCAATCTGCAAAGAAAGTCTCGTTTCACCTCCAACACAGGAGCTCATTCTTCTTAGCTCATGTGATTGATAATTGTGAAATTACTCCCCACATCAATTTGTAATGCTCCAAAAGTGCTTAATGAAACACAGTACTTCTCTTGAGGGTTTCATCTGGGCTCTCAACATAAAGCCAACTGTGGTAAACACGTGTTTTTTTTTTTTCATATTCTGATGAAAATTAAAGCATGTACTAGTTTACTCCATTTGGACCTTGCTGAGACCTCTTGCTGAGACCAAGGACCACAATGGAAATAAGTCTGTGACTTTATGTGCTATCCTTGATAAATTTAGGATGCATGACTTGCTGTAACATGTATTTTAATAATTGTCAAATAAACTAAACTAAACTAAAGACCTATTTGTGTAAGCTTTGGCAGGATGATCGTAGGTGTAGGGCGCATCGATCACGAAAGGCACTAAACAATTCCTGTAATGGCAGGTAGAGGGCAGTGTGGATACACTTTTCTGTCTGACTTTTCTTGAATGGAGGGAGAGCACAACAATCCTCGCTCACTATTTGTACTCATAATTCCAGGAAAATACAATGTCCTAGGAAATAATTATTAAATATTCTAAGACTTGAATTTTGTAATTCTCAATTTTTCCCACAAGTTCTCTGACTGTGTGGTATTAATCCACATATGCTGTTGTACATATTAAGGTGTGTGTGTTCCTGTCTGTGTGTGTGTATGATTTGACGGTATTCCGTGATGTCTGCTTTCAGAGGGTGATAAAATGTTATGGTCTCATTGCATTAATTGATTTAATGTAGAAAGTTGACTGGAAGCCTGCCTTTACATCTGTAGCAGATGCGTTTGTATATGCGAGACGTCAGCTGAGGTCATTTCAGTGAACCCTTAAAAAGCAGCTTTGCGTCACATGCTTAAATGATGGTCACATGATTATCTGGTTCAAACTGAAGCACTGATAGATGATAAATGTAGACATAAAATGGAGGCCTAATTGTGCTCCGTTCTCGCGACATTATTTTTCCCGCTCTGTAGAGCTGTGGAATAAGTAAGAAAGGTTCTGGGCGTGTCTCTCTGTAGCCACGGAGTCGAGCACGGTTAACAGTATTAGCAGCCCGTTGCCGCGGTACAGAGAAAAAGGAATACGGATAATTAGTCTATTAAAGGCAATAAAGCGGCTGGGAGGTTTGAGGGGAGCGCTGCATCCAGCTTCCTGTTCCTGACAGGTCTGAAGGGCGATAACGACACCGCCGAGAGCCTTTAGCCTGCCCGCGCGCGCGAGGAGCGGAGGCAGCGCTCAGCCCCCCCCCCACTTTGCCGCGCGTCAGTCAGGGAGAGCTCATCGGTATGCGCGCGCGGTCCCCGGCCGCGACTCTGCGACGTTCGGAGGCGGCCGTTTAGCCGCCGCTAATCCTCGGGGCTCGTTTGCGCGCGGACCCTCCTTTTATCTTGTCATTACCTGAGCTTCGCGACACGAGATCGTCAAACACCCCCCGCCCCCGCCACCAAAGCCAGGAATCGACCTACCGCAGGGCGGGCGCAGCCTTCCGTATCCATGGCGATGGCGCCAACAGCCCCAAACTAGCCATTTAAGCCCGTGGACATCAAAAGAAAATCGGCCTGTCGTACGGACACAGATGTGTTATCTCGGAGAGGCCGCTCCGGCCTGATCCGGCACGTTCCGGTTCAGTCTGTGCCGGAGACCTGGGGCTGAGTGGAGGCCTGTATCCATGCTGGCGACTGGATGGGTGAGCTGCGCGGGCGCGCTCCAGGTCAGGGATTCGGCCCACTGGCTTCACACCATTTCTATGGTCAGTGTTATTTTACCCGCCCGTACTTTTAGAACACTGATGAGGATTAGAAGAAGACTGATGAAAAAGCTTGATTCTTTCATTTGCACATATTGGATACAATATAATATTATTTGTTATTTTTTTTAGAATTTTATTTAATTTTTTTTCTGACAGACTTTTAAGGCTGTGAGTGAATCCGCTATGAAAGTCGGTGCAAAATTTTATTGGACAGGATAAAAATATTTTCGCACTTGTAATGTACCAACAGCCTGCCTCCGACGGGTTGAAACAGCTAGTTTCTCTGATTCTGTGTGTACTGCCGGTTGATTTAATAAGCGGTATTAATGTGACAAGAAGCGCTTTGTCATTTGAATGCATAACACGCAATTCCTCACGCCCACACCCGCCAGCACCCCCCCCCCAGAGCATCTGCCAGCCACTAACCCCCCCCCCCTTCCCCGCACCCCCCCCGGCCTCCCCCCACCACAGCATCCGCCAGCACCCCCGCCCAGTCTACCGCACTGGGTGAAACCAACCCTAGTGACGCCACTGCGCCCAAGCTGCCCACCTATTGTTTCTTACCAGCCCACCCTAATATGGCTAAAAACCGGCCCTGACCAACAGTGTCATACCATATACAGTACCAGTGTACTAATGTGCGTGCAGAAACTAATAATGATCTGTAACATCAGTGTTACGCCATACTGTGTCAGTGATTATCTGGAGCCAAGCAGTGATTCATCACCACAACATGAACCTGCATCATACTGTTATAATCGGAGTGAGTATAAACAGTTGTGGTGTGTGTTTGTGGTGTACAAAATGTGGAGTTACAGCATATGTTTGGCTTGTTTCCTGGAACCTTTTCGCTCATTATCTGTAGATTATGAATGACTATTTGGTTATTTTTAACATGCTAGTGTAAAGATGCATCGTATTTTAAGTTGGCCCAGTTTTCTTGTGACCTGAAGCTGTTGCAAAGTGTGCACTTGTGTCCATAAATAGAAATGGACTGGGAATTGTTATATACGTTAGTTTATAGCAGGGTTGGCTGTAACCCTGTGTGAAATAACAGCGATCTGCATCTGTGATATGGATCTGGTGCAGAAACAGCCTCAGGAGACACGACTGTAGTCTCTCCCTTTGGTCCCCTGTATTTTCCATGAATAAGTGATCAGGTGTATACAGTGCAGTGTGTGTGAGTTTGTTGGGCAATGTTTTAGTGCTTGAGGGTCCATTGCTCAGTGTTCAGTGTGATCATTTATGAGCTTGGGCTGATTTCCCACCTACCTTTGCATTGCAGTTTTTAAAGGGATCAGTGGGCCGGTTTACAATGTTAACTGTTGGCTTTAAGTCTTTGGCTTAGTCAGCATCTCACTTAGTCCTGCTAAGGCTGAGAGATTTGAACCTGCAACCACTAAAACCCCAGATCCTCATTCGTCATTCTACACTGCCTCCCATATTCTTCTTCTCGGGTGGGATCTGGCGTGACGTCGGTGGCCATCATTGCCAGTTAGGGAAAATGGCGGAAGAACACAGGAGCTTCCTGACCGCATGCTTTATTTCCTGGCTATGCTTTCTGGGTTTATGGCCCCTAGTGGAAAAGCAGCCGTTGCTGACTGCAGAGCATCACGGTGAGGTGATGAAGGTATTTGCACAACAGTGCTGGTTCAGCATCTTGTAACGGCATTGTTTGCACGGCACTGGTCAGATTTCACACCCTGCATTATGTTGCTTTAACATTTTCATTAAAAAGGATGTAACTGTCTTTCCCCTGACCTACCTAAGACACTGCAGCTTCTTTTTCTTCTTTGGGATACATTGATTTCTTGACCTTTCTTACCTTGTGGAATTTGTATTTGCAGTTCTCCACTGAGAGAGACCACTTCCACAATATGCTAGTTGATCCTGCAGCATAATTGCCATAATTGCATTTGAGGACATAGTGATGGATTGTAGATTTTAACGTAATGAGGGATTGTACAGTGTGAGGTGTAATCATATGCTTTTATGTTATCATATGCTTATCATATGCTTTTAGCAATTTGCTTATTTGAACCAATCTTAATGGTAAAAAGCAAAAACCTTATTTGTTCAGTCGAGTTAGCAATTGGCAGCTCATTCTAGCTCCATTATGGGGTTAATGAAAGCTAACCCTTACATCGCTCATGTACTGCCCTGTGTTCATTTGATGTTTCAGCACTGTCTGAATGGTGTCATGTCTACAGCACAAAACCCCTAGCATCTTGTTTCTTTTCCCTTAGGACAAAGGAAAAGACAGGATATCAAAATTTGACACCATACGTCATTCAATTGCCGGCATCATTCGCTCTCCAAAGTCAGTGCTGGGCTCCTCCTCGGTAAGTACCTCAGTCTCAGTCGCCTGCATAATGCCATGCCTTTGGCTCTGTCTCTTAGGGACTGTGTACTCTAAGCCTGTGAGGATATTCCTCCTTCAAACAAAGTTATATGCTGGGAGAACCTGTTTAGCCTTTGGCTGCTTGAAAGAAGGCTTTCAAAGTTGACACAGACTTTTTTTTTTTACCTCAGGTTATTAGTTATTAATTAATGAGTAGGGCTTGTCTACTGAAAATGAGTCCATTTTTATTTTGTGAAAAACCTCTATGGATCATGTAGGCTTATTAAATTCTGAGATTGAAATAACAGAGGTATGACCTGGCTGTTGATAGAGATCGAAAAGATTATAAATGTTTGGATGTTTGAGGAAAAGGGTAGAAAGTCAGTGCGGCTCTGAATTCTCTGCAGATAGATTGTTAAATGGTGGGTTCCTCTGTTCATGCTCTATATAGAGTTCAGTGTTCCCTCTGCATGAATTTCTCATTCCCAGAGATCAATATGACATATTTTGGCTGTTCACCCACAGGGGACATGAAACAATGTAGTGTGCTTAACTGACTTTTTATTGCCAGACTTCACCCACTTTAAGACGATAAACACATAAAAAGTGTTGGGATGAAGAAGAAGCCGAACGTTTAACTTTTGCCTGACTTCACATTCTTGCTTATTGCTGCCTCCCAGGGAAATTCATAGTGTTTGTTTGTCAAATTAAATAGCTCTGTGGAAAAAAAAAACTGCAAAGATGGGAAAATGTACTATTATGGACTTAAAAAAAAAAAAAAAAAAAAAACCCCACCATTCTTCAAAAAAGATATTTTGTTGAGGCAGGCGAATAACCAGCGGCAGGTTAATGGTTTTGCTGTAGGAAACAGCATTAGGCGCGTGATTACGGAGTGCAGAAGCAGCGAGAGAAAAGAAGCGCACTGTCTCTGAACTGTAAAATGCTCAGGTCATATGGGCGGTCATTCGGCAGCATGTTGAATTGAGCAAATAGTCCGTTTAAAATGAAGGGGTCAGGTTTGCAGTGTGTGTTGTGTCTTGTAAATTCAGAGCCTTTAATGTGTAATTTCATGTAGCAAATGTTCTATTTAAGTTATCCAATGAATAGGATTACATCTTTAGCTTTTTAAAATGGTTTCTAAGGATGCGTGCTATAATATGGTTTACCTGAGTTGAATGACTACCTGCGGTCATCTTAAAAACCCAAAAGTAAAATTGCTATTACAGTTCCTATATTACTTATAAGGTTACTTGCATTCACCTGAATAGGTTAGATGTGTGGCCTCTGATGTTTTTGGGTGGATGTAGAACTCTGTGAAGTTGCTGTGAAGTTGAATCAGTCCTTGGATATACACCACATTTTTCTTGTCATTGGAGCATACTCATATATTTTGTTATGAATCTTTTATAAAAGGCAGTACAGCAAAATTAATGATGTTATATATTCAGTGCAAAAGACTTATCCATAATGGTGTAACTGTCTACCTCATAAAATATGCATGAAATAGACTTGGTAGGCAATACACATTTCTTCCGAAAGATTGTGAGATGCAGACAATAATAAATGTTCCGGTGAAGTGTATAAGTCAATAAGTTTTGTTTTGTGCTTTATTGAAGCCTCAGAACTGTGGTGTAAAGCAGCATGGCGCAAAGGAAGAGCTCTTTCCTTAATCTCTGTTACACAGATTGCAGGTGTTCACAGCAGGAAGTTTAGATATTCTTTTATGTAGTTTGAAAAATTTTCTGTTTTTGTGTAACAGCAGAATAATTACATGTTTGTTTTTTTTGTATTTCTTTTAGCTGTGCAATAATTGACAATAATTGATTTATCCCTGCAGACTCTAACTCAGACGTTGGTTGGTTTTTCAGTTTTTTGATGTGATACCCACCAGTGAAAAGCCTCTTGGGGAACAGGAATGGTACCACGGTGCCATTCCCAGAATAGAGGCCCAGGAGCTCCTGAAACAGCAGGGGGACTTCCTGGTCCGAGAGAGCCACGGCAAGCCCGGAGAATACGTTCTGTCGGTCTTCTCTGACGGACAGCGACGGCACTTTATCATCCAGTTCGCCGATGTGAGTGCTTAAAGAAGTCAAGGACGCAAACTGCTCTTTCGAAAAATCGTATAAGAACTATCAGTAAGCCTAAAGTGTACTTAAATGTCCTTAACATGAATTGCAGCGTCTGAAAGAGTTTCCTTGAGCTGTAGGAATGGTCTGTAAGTACAGCAGTTCAGCTTGTTTTACTGCATTGGACAGCCTTTCCTACATCCCCTTTATTGCGGTGTGACGCATGGTGTGGAGCAGCATGTACAGTATGACACATAGCTAGCCACTGTAGCACACTTGATGTGGCATCCCCAAGTTCTGAAGGATTGAAGCTCCATCTGGAATTTGTACAGATTCCTCACTGTGAAAATAATTGCCCTATTTGAGGACAGCAGTGAGAATCTAGAGGATGCACAAAGCCATTTATTCAGCTTAATGCTGGCTTCTTTGGCCTAGGGCTTCCATCAGCCTGAAATGCCTTCCAAACATGAAATATTTCAGACTTTTTTTTAGCTTCCTTTTTTAGCTACATTGTAATGCAAGAATGTATTTCAGTCATAGGAAAGCATGCTATGCATGGAAAGTATGAGGTCTAGAAATTCTGCAACCCTGTGTTCTCTAACCTTTCTTTTTAATTTCCCCAGAATCAATATCGATTTGAAGGCACCGGATTCCCAACCATTCCTCAGCTTATTGAACACCATTACACTACAAAGCAAGTCATCACAAAGAAGTCCGGGGTTGTGCTGCTAAACCCAGTCGTCAAGGTAAAGCGATATCACGTTCCTCTGGAATTGACACGTCTGTGGGCTATCGCACTGTACCTTCAAACTGTGATTAATGTAGCCACCTCAGCCACCGGTGCAGGTTTCGTTCTGTAAGAAACGCCCACTCCCATTTTCCCAGTCGTCTTTAACCTTTTGGTATCACGTGTAATTGTTGCTCGGTTTCCATTCCCAGCCTCCCTCTCGAGTGCGGCGCTGTCTTGGCTTGTCATGGCAGTCAACCGGGAATGCAATTCGTTTAAAGCGAGGCCTCGTCTCAACACTGAGCAGTTGCCTCTTGGGCTTGTTTTATTTTACGCTGTCTGTTGATTTAGATCCGTGTGATTATTTAGCGTTTCTGTTGCTACGCATTGTTCTGCTGCTGATTGCAGCCCACTGCTGTGTGGATATGGCGGGGAAAATGAAATGCTGATCCTTTGGGGTCTCAAAGATATGAAAGATGTTCAAAGTTTATTTGTAACAGGCATCTTCACATTTGAATAACATTAAAGCAGGAAACTGCCATCTTCCTTTTTTTGTCGTCCTCCATTAGCTTTAGTGTACATTAGTAATGGCATGGATACCATGTTTTTTTTACTGTATTATTAGACACTATTTTTCAGACGGCCCTCAAGCTCCCAAAATTTGAAAGCACTGAGATGAATGTGCTTATTACTGATTTGCATGCCCATAGGTCATTGTCATTCAGTCAAAATGTCATACTCTCTGAATCAGAATACTCTCTGAATCTGGGTCAAAATATGGAAATGTATTATTGCCATTTTTGTTATTGTTACTGTAATATAATCTCTTCATTTGGTAGGTGCTCTTCTACCAGTTTGGTGATGGAACATCTGGAAATTAAAACGCAGCTCGTGTGGTTTAGTGCCTTTCTGAGGAATCTTCCAGGTTTTTTCAACATTCAGGTTGTTCAGACAGCAAGCAGCCCACTGTTCGTCAGCACACACCCCATGCCTCAAAGATAAATACCATCTCATGAAACCCTTCAAAGGGTGTTTTTTCTCATGTTGGGCTGCTCATCATCTTGCCGGTGGGTTGCTAAGGTGTGAAGTTTTCTCGGGTCTGATCCTGGGCTTAGCGAGGGTTTTTTTTGCTTTGGTTTTGCGCCCCTGCTCCCCCCCCCCCCTTTCCCTGTTGCGGAATTCTTGGGAGCGTGTTCGCTCCCGTCGGAGATTTATTCCCGCCGCTGATCCGTGACGCTGACCCTGTGGGCCGAGCGTGCGCTCGCATCGGCACAATTACTACACGACGTCTCAGAGATTGATTTTCAGCGTGACGGCACGGCGCGCTCTCACACAGCACACGTGCGAACGCGCCGCGCATGACATCACTACGCAGCTCAAAGCACTCGGCTCTCTGTGCTGCCAAAGCACGGAGAACAGGTTACACTGCTGGCTTTGCATATTCAGTCCGTCTGTAGTAGTTAGTACAGTGATATGGTTCATTGCCCGGTGGCTGCACGAAAGTGCCATCAGACTGAATTTTGAGGGGCATCGGGAGGTTTAAGAACTTAATTTGCGTGTGATGCATGTTTACATTTTGGTATAGGCACGTTCTGTGGTAAGAAAGTGAGCTCGGTTCATGGTGTTCTGCAAAATCAGGAGTTTTTTGAGGCTACATCATATTCAGTGTATAACATCCGTATGAGATCTGCTAGTAGGTTTGCCTTTGTGTTTTTCATTTATACCCCGTTTGAGCCATATCCAACCCAAGTGGATCCGAGCTGGTGGACACCACTCGATTAGCATTTGCATTATACTACCTCTAACAACGCAGGACATGCCAAATGCCATCAACAACCCAGGAAAACATGATGTCATTGTCCAACCTTTAAGCCATTCAGTTGTTAGGAAATCTGTATGTGGCTTAGGGGTTCAGATAAAACTCAATCTCACTTCCGGTTTCAAATGCGTTTTGAAGCTGATCACATCTTGCCTGATGGCACGAGGCCAACACACACAGCATTTCTGAAATATTACAGATCGACCCCCTCGTTCATCTATTTTTAGTTCATCTCTCCCTTGGTTCTTTTTTATTTATTTTTATTTTCTTGTTGAAGAGAGCTGACGTCCGAGAACTGAAAAATAGAATCATCTAAGAGAAAAAGCCAGAGAGAGGAAGAGCAATGAACTCATTTATGAGAGCTGGGTAGCTTGGAGTAATATGGAAATTTGTGAAAAAAATTATTTTGTTTGAATAATGGAGAAGTTTGTTTGAATGTTGCGTGCTCAGAAAAGTAAAAATTTGCTTTAAAACAAAGACTTGCTTTAATAGTCATTGCATTTACATTTGAACTGGCAGTCAATTTTACCATCTCTCAGCCAGAACTGTAACACAGTAGGTTGCCTGGATGTCAACATTCTTGGTTTTTTCTTCTCTTTATATTTATGTGGATGTGTTTTGCAAAAGCATAATTCAACAAATCTACATTTGTTTGAATTGCACAGACAATTCACATGACTTTTTGCTTTCTGAACCATGTCGTCCCAAAGCCATGGACCTTCGCCACTTTTATCTAACACACAAGCCTTCTTCAGTTTAAGTATGATATCATATGATTGATTAGTCATTCTTCACGCGATATCAGGGTATAATAAGTCATTCTTCACATGTTTTGTGAGATGGCCGAACAGTGGCAACATATATGTATGTGTTCAGACATGTAATTCACCATTTGGCCATTCTCTACCATAGGAAGCTTCAGAGTGCTCAGCCAGCATAGCCTGGAGATATGACAGAACAGGAACTGGTGGGTGGCCATCTGACGTGTGAATGTGTGTGTGTGCGTGTGTGTGTGTGTGTATGCATGTGTCAGAGGGGGTGTCCATGCCCCTGCCCCCTCCTCTTTTTCACCAGATAAATTATGCAGCTGTCTTTTTTTTATATTATCAAGTTTTTTTGGGGCAACCCGTTTTTAACAGTTAATTGAAAGAGGTCACCTGAGTCCTGCAGTTTTTGAATTCTCGTCTTTGTACATCCATGGATTACTTTGAGACAAAAGCTGTGGTTTCAAACTTCCCTTTTTTACATTTGTCACATTTTTAGCACCTAATCTTTCTCTTTCTCTTTCTCATTCTCTCTCTCTCTCTGATACACACACACACACACAAACTCTCTCAGTGCCCATAATGTATCTATACATTGTGCTATAATAATAATAATAATAATATTAAGCATAATCATAATTTTTACTGGGTATTATAGTATTGCACTGGTTTATGATAAGCTTATCACAATTCCCTATAAAATCTTGGCTTAATCATAGATTTGAATGTGGATCCTCAGTTGTCTTAATGGTATTTTGCATAATTGTTTCATAATTGTTAATGTCATTATCGATGCTTTGTTAATGGCTATTGCCATTAGCACGGTATTAGACCTAAAGAAACTGAAAAGGCTAAGTGCTTTTAAATGGTTTTCTGGAGAGCATTTGGCTACTTCCCGATAAAACTGGGGCACTTGGCTAGTGGGCTCCCCATTCACAATTTAATGATGCAAAGGATTAGCCTCTCGGATGGTGTTACTGTACCCATTGTTCCCTGTACACTGCAGTCAAGGCCATTTTTAAAGCTGACACGTAACTGCTGACGTGGTTCTGTTATTTCCAATGTACTTTTACTACTCTAGCACCCATAACGGAAGGAAATGTGTTTTTCTGTTAAGTGAATTTACCTTACAACGCACATTTTACCTTTTACATAGTAACTTGGTAAATGAAAGAGGTCATCTCTGTGGAACACAAATGGCTTTTTTTTTAATGAATATAGGTAGGTAGGTTATTTGGGTCAGTACACCACTGAAAATATCCTCATTGTGTTCAGGGCTGTGTTTCGCACTCTTTCTAAAGCCCGTTTTGCCTTTGTGTAGTTCAGCAGGCTTCTGTACCAGGACTCCTGCGTTGCTTAAGATGCACAATTTCTGTGGAACCTCAGAGATATTAACTCTCTGGGAATGGGGTGGTCATAACTTTGAAAGCGAAGTCTAGTTAGGCTCATTTTAATTTGACTCCGTTATTAGAACATTTCATTTTATTTAACAGGCCTCAGTTTTTATCTTTAGCTTTATCTTTCTCATTTTTATTTTATTTTTATCATTTTATTAAATCACTTATTTGAACCTTATTTTTGTGGGCCTGTCAGTCTGTATCTCTGAGTATCACATCTCTGAGGTTCTAGCATGTTTTCTAGAACTGACTGGATTATTCCCATTACTATTATTTGAGGGTTTTTTGTGTAAAAAAATGTTTTTTGAGTCTCGTGTGATACCAAATGATAATTTTTTGCTTTGGTTTGTGCATTGTGAATGAACTGGGTATAGTTAGCATGCAGAACAAAATGGTCTGTTTTGAACATGCATGTGCCAGGTAACTTTGATACCTGGTGAACAGAATCCCATCACCAGCTGGGATCCCATCAGCCTACCCCAGTCTCACTTTGGCAGCAGAACTTAGCTTCTGTGTTATTCTACGGGGCAAATTAATTAAAACGGCCATTTTCCGGCAGATTTCACTCTGTTTCTGCGCTCGGCTCCATTTTGTCAGAGCCTGAATGGAGTGTGGCCGCAGTTTCATTACCTCGACCAAGGAGAAATTCTGGGGCTATTGAAATGTTCAAAGGCCCCGCTGTGATAGAAAGTGCTCTCTCTGGATTGGAAAGGGGGAGAAGATAAATATCTTATTTAAGGTGCCATGAATTAGAATGGCTCAACAGTGTGTGGCAGAGTTTTTTATTTATTAATTTTTTTTTTTTTTTTTTTTTTACGCTCACCCCCCCCCCCTTCAGGCTGCACTATTGAAACTAAAACGCATTGAAATCTCAAAATGAAAAAGCCAATTCTCGCATGTGGTGTCAGTCCCCATAGTTCCTTTTGTGTGGGATTTGAAGCTTCCTCACTTCACCGGGGAAAATGGAGCTGGATCCATGTTGACGTCTGAAATAACCCCGACGCATGTTATTTGAATTTCATTTCAAATTACTCTGCATCCTCTATGCCGGCAGGGAGGGATATGTGTGGATATGGCCTGAATTTAAAAACTATTCCAGTGTGGCTACGCACCACTTCTCTCCTCCTCTGTTATTATTTTTTTATTGTTAGCAAAGCATTGCAGCTCTCCACATCATCCTGTATTATAATACATTTTGAATCACTGTTTTGACCAGGTCTTATCGTATCTCTCAATTTTATTCACAGCATGCTGTCTTTTATTAATCACCACCATATTGATAATTTGCCTGTCTCATGCGATTGGTAGTAGTGCCTCAAATGGATTTATCTGTCAGGTGTACTCAACGTAACTTTTAGTCCTTGCTTTAAGGAGAAAAGGATTGTGCTTGAAAATTCTCTGTAGCCAGTGGAATTCACTACTAATTGTTGAAATACATTGAACAGCAGGATGCATTTTCAAGCACAATGGCGATGAATAATTGAATTATAATTGCTTTGTTTTTTTCGTTCATTTTTATGATAATGCTGGAAATCTCATTACTTAAGGAAATTCAGTACAGAAACTAAATGCCTACACTTATGCAACTGTCACTGTAAAACGTAATAGTCTGAACTTTAAAAGTGTTTATAACTCCTAAAAAGAGGAAGTGTAATTGTTAAAGACCAGTGGATACCAGTGAATGCAAATTAGGTTTCCATCCTCAAACGGTTCAAGGCAGTTGGTTTTCTAAGACCATTTTAAGTTTTTTTTTGTCTTACAGTGTACAATTAGGAGAGGAAGCACTGAAAACGTAGACTTGAAGATTGCTATGGTTACAGCAGTGTTAGTAATGTTCTGGAAATCCAAACACGTTTCGCACGAATGTCGGATTAATAATCCCTTCTTCACTGGCATGCAGGACCCCCAGAACCGCGAGCGACAGGTTAGCGTGACAGTGCCGCTTGCTTTTGGCCGCAGTGAAAGGCCACCAGGCGGGCCGCGTGCTTTAGAGCTCTGCTCCCCTTTCAGACGGGGGCCCGTGGTGTGCACGATGTCTGCCAGCCGGCTGACGAATGCAAAGAGCCAGCGTGGCTTTCGCCCCGGGCTGAGGTCCGAAACACATGATTAATGTGTGACTGTTCTGAATGTGACTGTTATGAATGTTCTGAATGTGACTGTTATGAATGTTCTAAATGTGACTGTTCTGAATGTGACTGTTATGAATGTTCTGAATGTGACTGTTATGAAAGTGACTGTTCTGAATGTGACTGTTATGAATGTTCTGAATGTGACTGTTATGAATGTTATGAAAGTGACTGTTCTGAATGTGACTGTTATGAATGTTCTGAATGTGACTGTTCTGAATGTGACTGTTATGAATGTTCTGAAAGTGACTGTTCTGAAAGTGACTGTTATGAATGTTCTGAAAGTGACTGTTCTGAAAGTGACTGTTATGAATGTTCTGAAAGTGACTGTTCTGAAAGTGACTGTTATGAATGTTCTGAATGTGACTGTTCTGAATGTGACTGTTCTGAAAGTGACTGTTATGAATGTGACAGGACTCCGGATCTCGCCTGCAGAGTCTGATCAATGTGGAAGCGAGGGACAGCTCTGGCAGAACGGCTGAAAGATTATGGCAGGGCTGACCGCATGTGCAGGTCTCACGTGACGTCTTTGTATTTCGAGGAAGAGCCGAGTTTAAACTGCCGGCGGCTGAAAGAAGTGTATCCTGACCGGTGTCTGTTCCAGAGACACTGGAATGTGGAAGATACAGGATTGATTGATTGCTTCAGTAATAGCTTTCTGTTCTAGATTTCTGCATGAAGATGCGGTTAGATGTCGGTTTGATTTGTCTCTAAATGAATCGGCATCAATAACTTTTTTTGTAACTCATTTTGAAGGGTCTTATAAATACAGAACAAACATTGGATTTCAGACATTCATTTGTAATATGTACATGTTTTGGTTGTGTATGTGCGTGTATATGCATGTATGCATTCTTGCCTTAAAGAGGTCTATTGTGAACAGAAAATAACCTTGGGAATAGAATATCTTCTTTCAGAATCCTTCCTGCCTCCAGTAGCTTGTATATTGGAAATGCTGACGAGATGAGGTTTTCAATGCGATGCTTATTTCCAGTTCTATAAAGCGACTCAATGTACCGTGAGTCCAGGTTATGACCATTACAGACCATCGCTGCATTCTGCAGCGAGCCTTCCACTTCTCCCAACTCGAATCAAACTCATCATGTCAAGAAGATTGCTTGTTTCCTGATTTTGAATATGTTCTTTTTATATTCTGCTTTTTTTGTCGCGAGAACACAGTCACTGTCCAAGACTGGGGAGAAAAAACAGTGAGAGAGGGCATTTATATGTCCTATCTCACTGTTTGTCTGTCAACTCCAGCTTGAACGTGAATTAAGTTTGGACAATAAATGAACATCCCAGTACAAAAACCCTGGCTGCCATACCTAAAGGACACCTTTCTGTTTTTATCAGTTTTTTTTTTATGTATAATTATTGCATGGCGGAACACATCTACAGTATTGTGGCACACAGCAGACTACGCGCTTGGAGAAAGGAAAAATCTCTGTCATTATTGACAGAAAAAAAGATTTTAACATTCTCACATTGACTTGAAAAAACAGAGACCTCTTCTGCCATTTGGCTCTACTGAATCGCTAATTGACATGTTTGAGTATGAGAGTCGTGATTAATGCATAATCCTATTACAGATGTTTAGGAACCAGATAACGCAAGAGATTGCTTTTTTTGTGTTGTCATTTGAAGAAGGAGTTTCAAAGGTATGCCTGATATTCTCGTTCATTCCTTCAGCTGCAGTTGAAATGCGTTCCGTTGGAATTCTTTTTCTTTAATTAAAAATCAGCTCCAAAGGGGAACAGTCGCTTCTGTTTGTTTCCCCTTCTCTCTGTGTTTGCATTTAGCATTACTCTGGGGCTTTTTCACTGTATTACTATTCAGGCCAGAAAGCAAAATGGCGCGGATTAGCCTTGGTGCTACCACGTGTTGTGACAAATGGTAATTGCAGACGCGGGGGTGTTGGTGGGAAGATGGAAGCTCGTAGAAATGGAACCCTGTGTACCCCAGGCATGCATTCTTGATCACAAACAAACCCACAATTTGATTTTAAAAAATGCATGCCCTTGGTCTGCTTTCAGTTAAGCTAATTTGTTTCTGAAAGGCCAAGCAACATGAAGGCTTGTAAACATGCTGAGTGTATGAAGTTCTTTACCATTTTAATGGCAAGAATTCACAACATGATGGGGTGCTTGTGTGTGTGTGCACGCCCTTGCGTGATTTCTTGTTTGGTTACACACGTGTATGTGTGTTTGTGTGTACATGTCACTGCATAATGATCTGTATTTCATTTTACATGAAGATAACCTGACTGCGGTGATATGCTAGTCGGATAAATCCAGGTTTAAATGTTGGTAAAGCGGCACCTATGCTTGTAGCACAGAAGTTTTCTCACGGCTTCTTTCCAGACATTTCTTGTTTTAACCCAGCTTAAAATGTGAAATGTTCCAAATGATTCCCAGCTGTGGCAGGCATGCTCAAAAGGCCTGATTTAAAAGCCTAGTGTGTTGAAAAGAGTTGGAAGTGCAGAGATATAAGTCAGAGAAATCCCAGCAGGCAGTTTGGTGAATTATTGCGAGTGAGCGCTCGTGCTGTAGACCCATTCATTTTATGAGATGTCTCTAAGTGTGGCATCATTTAGTAATGGCTGGAGCCCTCTGGTTTAGAGGTGGAAATCTTACAGCCCAAGCTTTCGAAATAATAATTTTATACAGTCCTATAAATAGTTTCCTGGCTTCTTCAGAGTAACAGGCAGGGAGATATCTTTAGATTGCTTGTCTGGAATCACTCCTTGGAGAATTGTATTGGACGAGTGGATACCTTCTAAAACCCTGAAAGAAACATGCAGCAGTTTTAAGGAAAGTATGTGCTTTGTGTTTTGTGCAGTGTTAATTCAATGATACTTATCTGCAATTGAACGAGATTATGAAAATTACATAATCTAATTGCTTGATTACATGCATAGGACTGTTGTACTCCATGCAATACTGGTCTCCCTTGAAAAGGTATTATTAATCTCAAGGAACATCCCTTGTTAAGTAAAGGTTAAATACAATTTTTTAAAAACTACTTAGATGTCCAAGAACTTTCTTTGGCATTGTTATTGGAAGACTATTGCACCACAGCAATGGTACTGTTCTCTGGAATGTAAAATGGGATTGTCTTTTCGAACACATTTGCAACATTTCACGTCAGTATTCCTAAAGCACTTGAATAAAAATATATTTGTTTTAGCCATTAGTTTAGGATTGCTATTGAAGTAGGCCATCATGGCTTAGGCCTCCTGCCACTTCATCCATCTTAATCAGTGCAAGTGATTGAAAACACCTATTCTGTGTTTCTACAATTACTCTAGTCTTTAAGGAATTGCCACATGATAGAGCAATGCAGGATCCAAATGCAATAGCTGTGTAAGGACTGATCGTAGGGGTTGACCAGTCCATGAGCAAATATTGGATTTTAATTTTTCATGGCGCTCACTGATTCCCCCAGCAGTCTCAGTCTTGGAGTGCCGATAATGGTAGATGGCCAGTTCAGACTGATGGCAAGTTCAGTTTAGTTCACTGCAGCAAATCTCATATAAGGTCAGATACTGCCGCGGTGGTCAGTCTCAGATTGTAAACAGACTGGACTTACACAGGACTAAGTGCTTGGCTTATCACCTTTTTCAAGGAGTAAATCAAGACTAGGTCCCCACAATAGGAAAAGCAACCAGAGGGACCGTGGTCAAAGAGATGGATCTGGAGAATTAGGAGAGAAGTTCTTGCAGTGACCATGTGGCAGGAGGTGCCTCGGGCCCAAGCACTGGGCCTTTTTAGACGGTGGGCAGCAGCTGCCTGGACCGGCGTTGAGTCACAGCTGCTACCGTGCCTATGAGTAGGCCTGACTCTGTGGTCCTGCAGACCTCCCCGGAAGCAGAGACACCTGAGGCGCTAAACGGACAGCGCCCCAGAACACATGGTTAGCCCTTCCTGCTCCTGTCCCACCCGCCCTGGCATCAGTATCATTTATTTACCCCCCCCTCCCCCCAGCACTGAATTCAAGGAACAAACGTTTGGGAAGTGTTTTCTGATGAATTATGTAAAAGTAAATTTAATTACAGTAGAACCTGTTTTGCATTTTCTAAAATGCTTAGAATTGTTCATTGTACGTAAATTGCAATACATTTATTCAGTGATTTCATGGAGGATTCTTCATATGGATTCTTCACATGAATTTTACAGTTTTGTGCGGTTCAGTATTTGTAGGGCTCCCTAAAACTAGGGAAGAGGAACATATGTCCCTAGTGAACCCGTGCTGTGTGCAAGTGCAAGTGCTGCAGGGCTAGCTTAGGCTTGGACGGTCATTTGACAGCAGATTGGAGCACATTTTCAGGTCTGATTGAGTCACACCGAACGAAACGATGCTTTTGTGTGTGATCAGCAGTGGCTGGTGAAATTCATTAACCAAGGCCGGCATGTGACCACCACAGACCTCCTGGGCCTCCCCAGCACCGAGGAACCAAAGTCTTTTAAGCCATTTAAAAATCTGGGTACTCGTTTGCACAAGGGCTCAGAAGTGCAATTCTCTTTGCTGTGTGAAAAAAACCTGAGTCTATATTTTTGTCTTGGCCTGTGCACATTGTGAATTAAGTGGCTGCAAATCAGAGACTTCTGGCACGTTCCGTTTTTGGGTAAAGCAGTGCAGTGTATTCACTAAGGAAGCCTGCTGATCGAGCTTTTTAAAACTCCTGCTAGGCCCAACGTATATTCCACTGAATCTGTGAGATTTCCGAAGATTTCTCAGGGCAGAATTATGATCATATCACAGGTGCCCCTGTCAATAAACTCTATTGCTCTTTACACCTCCCAAAAATGTGTGTGTTTCAGGTTTCTTTTTAAACAAAAAAAAAACACATCCTTACATTTCCATATCCTTAAGCTGATTTTAGCTCTCTTGTTTTTCAGGATAAGAAATGGATTCTCAATCATGAGGATGTTATACTTGGAGATCCGCTGGGCAAAGTAAGTACTGCTGCGGTCATGTGGAATTTAATTTCATGTGACCGTGGCACTGGCCAGTGGTAAGCTAAATAATTGTCGGCACCTTGGGCGTAAAACAGTTGTTTCACAGCTCCTTTGCTTGTTTCATTAGGCTCTGTTTCTGTTTTAAAAATTTTGAAAACCAAATGTCATTCCTTTTATTTTGTTCTTCATTTTTCTTAGTAGTCTTGGTCAGCAGCATAAATACTTACGCTTCTGTATCTGTACAGCTATCTTTAGTAGCTTAGATTATGTTTCTCTACTTGGACTGGGATGTTTATTAAATGTATAGATATTGCCGTTGGAGCAAGGCACCTTCACCGTATTTATTTATCGTGTGTTTGCATCAAGGGTAACTTTGGAGAGGTTGTCAAAGGAACTCTTAGAGACTCCAAAACTCCAGTGGCTGTGAAAACCTGCAAGGAAGACCTTCCGCAGGAGCTGAAGATCAAGTTCCTGTCAGAGGCCAGGTGGGCTGTCACTTTTATTTATTACCTCGTATCAGTTCCCGTCACTCCTTAAATAAAAACGGCGTGAAACTGCTGACTGCGCTAACGAGAGGGAGGAACTGCACATGCACGCTAGCAGGCTCTGCTCGGCGGCCATGTTCGGCTCGCGGGCATCGGTGACTTGTATCGGCTCAAAGCTGCCGCTGCGAGGACTTTAATGCGTTTGGCTCGAGGCTCTCTAGATATATCTCCCCACGCTCTGCTGTAGTAACCCCCGGCAACGTACGTTCAAGGTGCGATGAAAGGTGTGAACTTTATTTTCCACAGCGGCAGCGCAGCAGCTGCTGTCTCTGGCTCCTCGTCGGGAGGGGCGAGGGATGAAGAGCACCAAGCCTCTTTTTTTGTTTTTATTTAAACATTGCGACTGAAAACAGGACGCACAGAACCGAGTCACAGCGGAGCGCTCGTTTTGACGTTTACATTTGCAGCACTGTTTATGCTGAGCCGAGCTGCCAGTATGACTTTGTGTTGTCACCTTTTGAAAATAGAATGACGTGACTGTTTAAAAATAGGGATAGATTGACAAGACTGACATATTCAGAACTAAGAACTGTGGCATTTATGACACATTCTGTTGATTGTTTCACTCAAACTGTTGAGCTGGCTAAACATGTTGTTGGGTTTCTCTGTTAAAGCACCTACAGTTAGAGATTTTTAACCATGGTTTACTGAGCTCTTAGAACAGGTTAGAATTGTGGTGCTAAAATTAGTTTTATAATGAAAAAAACCCTAAACCTTCTAGGTAATGATATTTCTTCATCAAAAATTGAATAGAGAATATGTTGTCAAAAGAATGACTCTGTGTTGCTAGAACTCTTTGTGAATCAACTCCAGGGTATGTACTTATTAAAAGGGCATGCAGACAATGCAGAGTCGTTTTTTTCTAAGCCATAATACTACTTAAAACATGCTTAGATAAAGTTCTTCCACTTCCAAAATATTCCCAAAAGATGTTGTGTTATGTAAATAAAGGCTTTGTCTTTTGCTCTGTTGATAATTTGCTCCATGTAAGATTAAGCCCCTTTTCAAAAATGCCTCCGTGTCTGTTCTTTGATAAGTGCATATTAAATGACCCCTGTGAACTTCCTGTATTGAAATGCTAGGATTTCATTATGTTGAATTTCTCTGGTTCCTTCGGAAGATTAAATCTATTTACAGATACAGGAGTGGAGTCAGTCATGTTTAGGAAAACAAATTTTAACAATAGTCTTCCAAATGGGGGTCATGTGGGTTTGTTTTTTCTAATGATAACCACACTATGGGAACTGTCCATCTTCTGTTGGGAACCTTTCCATTAATTTTCCTTATAAATGAAAATGATAGTTTTGTAAATTTACAAATCAATGTTAGATTAAGCTTGTATATTTCTTGGCAGTGTGTCGCAGTGTTTTTCTATTTTGATTGATTGGGGTTATAAAGCTCAATTCACACACATAGCGTTATTTAGAAATGTAATAAATATTTGTTTACTAGGCCTGTGTGAATATGAATTAATGTGTCATGTAATATCTTTTTACAGGATCCTTAAACAATATGATCACCCAAATATTGTGAAGTTGATAGGTGTCTGCACACAAAGACAGCCTATATACATTGTGATGGAGCTCGTGCCAGGTAAAATAATTATTTAATGATATCCCTTTCCCTAATCCTTGTTAGCTTCTCTCCCCCCTCCCCCTTCCATTTTTCTTTCCCACTTCTCTCTCCCTCTTCTTTCTCCCTCCTCTTTCCCTCTCCACAATCCCCCATCCCCCTCTCTCTCTCTCTCTCTCCTTTATCTCCTACTGTCCTCTTTCCCCATCTCAGTCATGTGGGACTGTAAGCTTTTTCGCAATATCAGTTTTATTAGGCAGAGCTTTGAATTGACAGTTATTAAAAAATGAAAAAGCTGTAGTGAAATGTGCCCTGTCACATCTCGAGGTACTGTTGCATAGACACAGATAAATGTAACGGACCTTTATGTGAAAGGGAAGGTGCTTAACAGTCAAGCTTGCATTTCAGCATGCATATAATTTATGTAATGCAGTGGCGCGTGGAAAAGCCACGCTACGTTTAGTGTGGTGCTGTATCATTGACCAGCCAGTGCAGACAAAAACATTAAATTTGTTTAGAACACCAAAAACAAATAAGTGTGTAATTAATTCATCATCAGACCGGGCGGGGGAAACCCTAATTATACATTTTTGAAACCGGTTTACAGAATAAACAGCAGAGGAGCAAGGACATCTCCACGGTATCTACACGCTGTAGATTTAATTTGTATTTCCCCAGCCATCGTTTGTCTTTAGTCTGCTGCTTTCATGAGCGAGTCATTTAGCAGAGTGAATGTCAAGCGGAGGACGCTGGAACCATCTGCCGGAATCAAACATTGCTTCTGAAGTCCAGTTGTATTTCTCTGCCTAATATTTGTTCTGAATTTAGTTTTGGATGGTACATTTTTTTTGCACTTACTGTTGTCAAAATGGAAACCAGTAAGCTCATTCTTCTAAGACACCAGCTGTGTCTGTCTCTCTGTGTCTCCTCCATCTTGTGGAGCAGGAAGCCAGAGGAGGACAGTGTCATTGTGGGACTCTCCCATTTATGAACGGACTAAGGGGAGACCGCTGAATACAGGACTCATTTAACATGTAAATGATCATCTCGCTCAGCCAATCAGACGAGTGTTTGAGAAAGCAAGCATATCGGATTAATTAAATTAGCTCACCTCGTCCGCATAATGAGTTTGGTCCCTCAAGTATGAAGGCTGTGTGTCAGGCATTATTGTTTTGTAGACACTAGGCTCACGACTCAATTCCATTTCAATTTTTGAATCAGAGTCACTCACAAGGTTGTATTTGTTTAGTGTTTCAAGTGTAATCGTAAAATTTGCACATTTTGTAAATGCCATTGTTTTGTTCTTTTCTTGTTAAAAGGCTGGTAATGTTTGCTGAAACAGTATGACATATATTTTCGAAATTTCTCTAATTTGTCCTCAGCTTATCTTGTCGTATCTATTGCCTGTAGTTTCTGTAAAAAAAAACACTACATGTATACATTTTTATCAAGTTAATTTAAAGATATTGGAGATATTGGAGATCTACTGGGTTCATAGTGTATATGCTCTCTTCTTCCGACCAGGAGGGGACTTCCTGTCATTTCTAAGGAAGAAGAAAGAAGACCTGAAAACGAAGCAGCTGGTTAAATTTGCATTAGATGCTGCGGCAGGCATGGCGTACCTGGAGCTTAAGAACTGCATCCACAGGTTTGTAGATCTGTGTGTAGCTGTGTGTTTGAATGCCTTTGTGTTGTAGTCAGTCTGCATTACATCTGCCATAAACTCTTGCCCGATTTCTTAGCTCTGATAACGATGTTAGGCTTGTAACCCAAATTGAGTGAAATTTATTTGTTTCCCAGGATAACTATGTCATCATAACAACCCATGACTGTTTTCAGTATGGCAGGGGCAGGTCGTAGTTGTTGAGTTAAGTGCCTGTCCTTTGAGGAAATGTAATTAGAGCTACTAAATCATTGTTTTCAGTCTGTTCCAATCAAACGAACATTTTAATCATTTAATTTTCATTTATATTATCTTCTTCTACACAAATGATTAACAGTCATTTTAATGGGCCATGGTCGGCTGTTAAAACGTTCAAAGAGTGCATGGTACCATCAACGAATATAATTGGATCTTAGGATTGCATTGCCATACTTGTAAATTGGTTTCAACTTTGCAAGCAATACAAGCTTGCAGTGCAATTTATGGCACAGCGCCCTGAAAGCGTGTTCAGAGGTGTACTTTTTGTGTGTGGTCGCGCAGGGTTTAGCCGGCCGAGTGTGATGCTCTACCCTTTGATGTCTAATTAGTTTCCTTGCAGAATTGTTTTCGCACCTATTCGCAGGGCGACGGCGGCATTTGCAAAGGCTTCTGGTCTAAATTGGCGTCCCCTTTTTGACGGTCGCGGTGCGCAGTGTGTTTGGACTGCCTCTCTAGCAAACACTAGAAGAACCAGCACGGTCTCCAGCTGTTGTACAGTTTTGTTTTTGATCTGTTTGATACCGGCCCCCCTCTGTTTCATAATGGGAAAAATCAATGAAGGAGTATCAATTATTAAATTCCTTAGACTCCCCCCCATTGCTGTAATGCATTATTCTGCAAGACGTTCTGAGGTGTTGTGTTGCTGTGATTGCTTTTCAAGGAGACCGGTGACGGCCTACAGCTTGAAACAAACGTGACAGCCCAGAGGTGGTGTAATATTAATATGTGGAGGCTGAAAGAGTGTGTGGTTTCTGTTTGTTTGGAGCGGGTGTGCTGTTTCTCTCTTTCCGTCGGGAATGCCGTTTCATTTCCCTGCACGGAGCCAGGCAGGGCTTCTCTGGTCACTTTGGCATCTGAAGCGGCCGTTCTCTCAGGCTGAAGGCCCACCCAAGATCACGATCATGTCTGCATTTGCATTTGCCTTCCCAGAATGGCAGCTGTAAGTCATTTTATTATTTTCCCCAAAGTCAGTGTAATGAGTCTATCCTCTGAATTTTTTAAAACCCGAGAGGAAATGCACCTGGCTACTGGGGCTATGATGTTGAAAAAAAGCTATGGAAATGGCTTTGCAACTGTGAGGTTGCTGGTTTGATTCCTAGGGGGGGCATTGCCATTGAACACTTTAGTGTAGAGTACTTAAGCTGAACTGCTTTAGGAAATACCCAACTGTATACATGTATGGTACTTAAAGAATGTGAGCTGTGCACATCACCCTGGATATGGGCATACGGTTAATGCCTGACATTTAAGTGTGCTAGAGCGAACAATGGTAACATTTCACATTGTTATTTTTTGTTGTACGGACATGTTCGTGGATCGAGGACATCATTTTGTATAATCGCTTCACGATGTTTCATTACCACTAACAGTTTACCACTAAGCGCCCCCAGACGTTAGATGTCATTTCTTTTGTATACCACTGAAAACATGAGTGATTATGTCACACATTATGAAGTGTACATGCACCTGTATGCTGACCGCGAAGTAATATCCTCACAGGTAGTTTAGGTTATCTTTTTTGATGTTATGTGGACATAGTGGTTATGTGGACATAGTGGTATTTGTTTTATTTAAATTTTTTTCTTTTTTTTTTCTTTCTGTAAAGCTTTCCACAGAACATTTTCCAAAATATTTCTACCTTCGTTGGTAACAGGGACCCATTTCTGCATAATCGTACAGATATATTTTCCCCTGTGTTTGTAATCCAATACCGAGATCACAATTGAATCTGTAGTGAGTGGAGACATCAGTCAGATATACACCACGGAGACTAGATTGTTCTGTCTGCATTCTGTGTGCATTCAAAGCACTGGATTGTGCAGTCGTTCGATCTGCGGCTTTCAAAATTGATATGGGGGGGAAAAAATTTCATTAATTTTAGACGTAGGCGTTTTTACGCGCAGAGCGTGATCAATGCAAAGTATTACCCGGGGTGCGGGTGCAATGCATATAATGGAACAGGCCGGCCATGCGTTGTGAGTGCAGCACTGTGGAATGAGCTGATCGTAAAGCAGTGGCTGTCTTATACATAGCCTATGTGGCGTTGGAATGGAAAACAGTAGAGTGGACCGCCATGGCTGATCCAGCGTTAACCTGTTAATCCAACTAACCGCCTGCCACTGTGATTTGGGCTTGTGTAATTTTTTAACTCAAAGGGACCCAAATGCCCTAGTAAATCTCTGCTGCTTATCACAGGATTTCCCACTCAATTTGGCGTGAGTTAACAATCCTCGGGGAACGTGGGTCCGTCTTTCAGAATTTGGCTCCAGCATTCTTTGCCTGTACAGTGAACTGCATTTTTGGGACAAAGACTTTTAATGCAAGCCCCCCCCCACATCTCAGGCCACCATAATTTTTGGGCCATATTAATGTTATGTAAATGAAAGTAGTCATGTTTAGCACCTTCTCACCTATCCTTTGCATGCAATGGCTGCTTGAACCATAGACATCACCAGGTGCTGAGGATCTCCTCTGGTGGTGCTCTGCTAGTCCTGTACTGCAGCCATCTTCAGCATCTGCTTGTTCATTTGGATTCAGATCAGGCGAATGACTTGGCCAGTCTAGAAATTTCCAGTTTTTGGTTTTTTATTTTCTGTTTAACTATTGAGCAAAAGCAGTTGTGCAGCATGATTTTCTTTACTGTTATGCTTAAGGGCGACAAAAGGTGTTGAATAAACCGCCTTATTTTGACGTTTTAAAGAGATGAAATGCTCCCAGTGGGAGGTTGGTACTGCTGTCAGGCCTGTCTGTGTGTCTGTGTGTGTGTGTGTGTGTGTGTGTGTGTGTGTGTGTGTGTGTGTGTGTGTGTGTGTGTGTGTGTGTGTGTGTGTGTGTGTGTGTGTGTGTGTGTGTGTCTGTGTGTGTGTGTGTGTGTGTGTGTGTGTGTGTGTGTGTGTGTGTGTGTGTGTGTGTGTGTGTGTGTGTGGGAGAGAGAGAGAGAGAGAGAGAGAGAGAGAGAGTCTTCCTAGCGCAGAGTGGGGGTAGAGCCTTTCTGATTTGTGGCGTAGTGAAAATGTCCTACTTTGACTTTTCATGCTGAATTCTTGTTAATGCAAGTTGAATCCTTGTAAAACTTGTGAAAGGGAAAGTTATGCTACCTACTTAAGTTTTTAAAAATCATTTTTGTTATATTTTTTTGCAGGATGATGTATTGATTTAATGTGTGGTTGAACAATGGAAACCAGGAGCAAGTATTCTTATTCTCTCTAATTAAATCTGCATGTGGTAGAAATATTTAAAGTAGGGATGGGCATTTGGGCAAATTTTAGTATTTGTGTGCTCATAGAGATGATATGCAATAACCCTGGCATTATAATCATCAGTACTGTTGCATTTGTTTATTAAATGATAATAATAATTATAGTAGTAATAGCAATCCTTCCTTTTAAAAAAATTCACAACAAGTTAATTGATAGAGCCACATATTTGTGGTCTATCTTTAAAATTAAAATTTTTGAATCATGTAACACTTGCCATTAGAATTTCTTTACTGCAGGATTTCTTGCAGTGCTATACAGAAATACAGTATATTTGGTTGGGCTTCAGCTAGAACTAAAATGAAGAGAAATCAGTAGACAATATAGAATAGAAATAAGAATTAAATCAGTCAAAACTAGTGAAAAGAAAGACATGTTAGCTCCCTGGTTTTTTGCCCATCTCAAGGGGATTTCATTGAGTATTTCATGCTGACATTTCCTAGTTTTCTGCATTTTTTTCCATCAACGTCTGCATGTCATTTTGATTTGTGTTTTCCAGTATTGCCATTTTCTTTGCTTTTTTAAGATGTGTATAGTAATGTAGAATAGTGATATATCTAGCATTACAATGATTTAGATTTAATTTTTATTTAATCCATAATGATTTTTTGCATGTACACAATTATACATGTTTAACTACACCCATCCCTAATTTAAAGCTATACTGTCTCATCTGTGTTAACCTCCCACTGCTGCTGGAATACAGTTTAGAAAGCTGTTTCCTGGTTGGGTCAAGTGAGATTTATTTTTGTTACATTGCTGTAGTTTTTCAGTTGTGCTATGCACCTTAATTGTTTTTTGTTGTTGCTTTTTGGCAGTGTGCCTCCTTTTCAAGTTGCCAACATATTTTTCACGTCCACAAAACTTTGTTTAGCTTGCAGACTCAATTCTGACCCCTCTTATGAAAAGTGCATCACATCCACCTGCACTTCACCGTGCATAACAATGAAGGAGAGTTGGCATGGCGGACGGAATGTAGCGCTGGGTCTTATACAGGTCCATCCATGCAGTGGTTTTATCTGAGATCTCCAGCTCTGATTTTATTCAGGGTAAAACTGGGAGTAGCCTAAGCTCTCCTCCGCAAATATTAAAGCCGTTCACCATTGTGATCACAAAAACGCAGTCATAACTCAGATATCAATTGCTAGAGGATCTGTCACACAAAATTGAAGGAGTAAATACAAAGGACAGGTAATATTTCACTACCGACACAAGTTTTGATTATTCCTGAAACTCGGTGCGTGCGTGCTGAGACCCTGCATTGGGTTAACGGCATAGAATAAGGTCATGAATCAGGCGCTCGCAAGCTAAGATGATTGCCGTTGCGAGTACCTGCAGACCGCAGTGCAATTTATTGCGAGTCGAGAAGTGGAATCGCATTTGGAGTCGGGCTTCAGGAGCGGAACTTAAAGGGAGGACTGCCAATAGCCTATAAAAAATGGCAATCCAACAATTTAACGGTGGCGCAGCTGTTTCTGTGCAAACTGTTTCCTGTTGAACTCGAGGGCTCCTGGTTTTTATCTTTAAATCATCTGTAGTGCCTCATAATGTTTACTGAGGGCGCTGTATCTACTGATGCACAGACTATACGGGTCAGTGAATTTTGAGCATTCATTAAAAAAAGACAAGAAAACGGGCCCAAGACAAAAAAAAAAAAAGTGGTAGCTGGAGGTATAGGACCAGTGGATGAAAAAAGATGCACTGGCGGCAAAATCAAAGCTCAAAAGGAGAAAAATTTAGACAAAATTATTTATCTGTGGCAGAACATTGCTTAAATTTGATGGCTGGGAATAGCTTTGCTTAACATGGCTTAGCTTAACATAGTTTATCATACTATGACCGCTTAGTTTCTAAACTTGTATCCAAGTCTAAAAATTCAGTCAAAATTAAAAGGGTATGTACTGATACCTTGCTAACCTCAAAATATGAATTAAACAGATTGCCTGTCCATGCATTATTTTTGATACATTTACCCTACAGTCTACCACATAGATTACCCATATTCTCTGGGCTAATAACCATACAGATGCCCAACTAAAACCTTAAGTTCTCTGTGTGCCATTGATTATGCATGGAGTATCGAGTTTAAGGTAGGAAGTGCAGTGTGTTTCCCATATTTCATATTCTTTGAAAGTCGCCTGCACACCCACCAGAGGCAACCTCATCTCACGTATCTCCAGCCTGCTTTAGCCTTGTGGGTCGTGTCAAATCTATTATAATCATATTTTGCGCACTCTGAACCACATTTCCATGTACGGGGCCCCTGGAATTAGCCTTCTCTCCTGCTCAAAAGTTTTTGCAAATGCTTTGTGAATCATGAGGCTCTGCAATTGGCTGAGCCAGGAGGGCTTGATCTGAGCCTTGGCCCGATGTGCCACTCTCCCTGCACTGAGCTACGTGAGCTGAGGGGTGAATGCGCCCACTCCAGGTCCACCTGAAGGGATTCTGCAGGCAGATCTCATTTGAAAGATCAGCCTATCAGCGCCAGGTGCACCTCAATGTGTGTCCAGGACTTGCAATTTTCATTTCTGGTCTTGGGTCTCGTATATCTCCCTTCTCTGAACAAATTAGGAGCACGATTCATGCGAAAGGTCAAAATATTTTAGAGTAAGATTAGGAGACACTTTTCCTCATTTTCCTCATTTACAAGCCATCTCTCTCTCTCTCGCTCTCTCTCACTCTCTTTCTTTCTTTCTTTCTCTCGCACTCCTGAGCCTTGTGAGAAATGGAGTCTGGTCCAGGGTGGAATTAGGAATGCCGGTGGGTTTAATGGGGTCGCACACTTGAAATATGGCTCCCATCACAGACAATAAAACAACTCGTGAAAGGAACCTCCATTGCCCTTCAGTTGCAACATTAATAGCTCTGAGCAGAACAACAAAGAAGTTTACAAATGTATATTAAAATTGCGGGACATGCCATAACTGCCTGAGCACTGCTGTTTCAAGGCAGGTACGGACCAAGAGATAATGAGGCTGAAAAGGTATGGAAAGTGTTTGTGATTTTCAATCACCGTTTCTACCTTTTGGATCTGCCATTACATTCGGCCTGTGACATTTAGACTCGAGCAGGGTCTTTTAGTGTAAGGTCAGTTGTGTATTCATACATTCTGTGTGGTAAAGATGCAGAAATTTTTTGGGGCCGATTCGTTCGTTAGTTATTTATAATCCAGTAGCTGCTCATTTTTAAAATGGCTAATATTTCGATATTTTCTTCAGAATTGACGCGCATGCTGTCGGGAGAGTATCTAAAGGCAGTTAGCAAAATTCTCCTAAAAGTGATTTTCCCAGGGATCTTGAGTTTTGGGTGTGTAAATGCAAACCGTTTAAAAGTCCCCCTGCTGCAGTAAATTAAATAACTTTGGCTTCTAACCATGTATATCAGGAGCTTAATTATTTAGAAAGGCTTGCATTTATCTCTGGACAGTTGTTAAGAAGAGATTGAATGTGATTGAGATAATTCTCAGTAGGGTTTTTATTTTGGATAAATATTCCAATGAATGTAGTAAACCACTTTATCCATGCTTTATTTGGAGAACAAATCTGCTAATTAAAACAATTTATGTGAGCAGATGGCTTATTTTATTAAGGCATTGTCAAAATATGTACATCGGCCCTGCTTTGCCATACAAATAACTTTTTTTGTCCCAACTTTCCTACACTGGAACAGTGAAGCAGGAAAGATGGGATCTTGCCAGGACTCTGTCCTCTATCATGTTTGCCCTTCTAAAATACACAACTCCAGTCTGGATGCGCATTTTGTTTTGCGGGGATTGCAGTTCATCTTGAGATGTTCGTACTGTGGACATATTATTAACCGTGAGCTTATCTTTTGAGATTTACTCTTTAAGGTGAAGTGCGTTTGCATATGTAATTAGGGTACTGTTTGATTTAATTGTGAAGATATGTACTTTCAAAAGGTGAATGTGTTCCAGGGCCTCTGAAAATGCCAAGTCCGATTCCGTGTACTCTCACAGATAAAGGTTAAGAGGTCTTTCATTATTATGCATAGGCCTTGGCGACCGTTAATCGGCCCTTCCAGGAGATATTAACTAGTGGCCATTCCTTATAATCCTTAAATGCGCCGGTATTCTTCTTGATTCAGTTGAATTATTCTTAGTGCTTTTATTTGGTCAATGAAGACAAATGATATTCTACCGTCTCTTAATGCAATTTTGCGCATCACACAATGTGAAAAGGCTCTGCCTTTTTCTTCCAAGTGGACTCCCTGACTCTGCAGAATGATAAGGCTTCTATTTCAATCATATTTTAAATAAAGGTCAAAGGAGGCGAATGCAATTTTAGGCTTTGGTGTGGAAATATATTCCATTATGTACGTCAGTGCCAGGAAGATTAAGCCGTACTGAATACAAGATTAGAGACTTGCTTTTAAAAACTCGTTGATATATTTATTTTTGCCATATACTGCTATAGGCTCAACTGGAAAAGCTCCCATCCAGATAATAAAAAGTTGCCATGGCCTCCAAATCGAAGCACATCAGGATGCTCCCCAACTCCTAATACATTTCTTCTTCCGGACACCTAACATCTCATTTCCATTAAATTTCTGAAATTTATTTATTTATTTTTTGATATGTTACTTCTTGAGTGTTTCCAAAAATAATACCTGTGAAATTAAAATGAATGTGATGGCAATGTTCCAGAATTGTAACATTACGATTTTCATTAAACCAGGGGGGGGGGGGCAAAATGGGAATATTTGTGCATTTGTCACTCAGCTGCGGAAAACATGAAATGAGTTCCCCCCGCCCCCCCCATACACCCCCAAACAAGCTGCTAAAGAGGGAAGATAGAGGCGAGTTTCCTTTATCAGCTGCACTCAGGTTTGTGTTGTTGTAAAATGGGAAAAAGCAATTAACCCTGCCCTTTAAAAAAAAACGAATCACCAGCACTTTGTTTGTTTTGCTCTATGCTAGAGAATTGTGTGACAGAAGTATACATAAAAACACCCATGCACCACACAACTTATGAGACTTAGAACTACACTACTATATTCTGTAATTCTGCATCAACAGCCCCCTGTTTGTGTGTGTGTGCATTCTGACCCATGAAATGCATTTCCGTCTATCTCATTTAGGGCCATCCAGCATAGCAAAAACAGCAGGGGTGGCCCTTTCCATTCCACTGTTTACGGGCCTGTCAGATTTCAAATTAGCATTGCACCGGTGCTGCATCTCCTCAACGCGGGGTGATTTAAGTGCACACTGGTAAACATAATTTGCCCAGGTAAAAGGTAATCTGAATGGAAAGAGAGCCACTGAAGTTTGCCTTCTGTGTTCTTCTGATCTAATCATTTTCATTGCTCTTACTTATCGCGCAGTTTCCGTGAGTGACAGTCCAATACACCCAACCCCTGCCTGGAGAAGACAGTCAGCACAAATGCCAGCATTAACTTCTTGGAAAATATGGGAGTAGCGGCCTCGCTTCAGCCAATCTGTAAGACGCCACTAATCCTGGAGGCAGTTATACACTGGAGTGTAAAATTGAAATCCCAACCGCGGAGATACAGAGCGACGCTAACACAGCCTCCGATGGTGTCAGCGTCACTACCGCTGGTGGATCCAGATGCGCGAGATCCAAGCACTTACTCGGTTTTAGGAGGGACATTTGGTTTAAATATTGCATCTTACGGAGAAATAATGCTGTGTTGGCACAAGCTACAGCAAAGCAGAAAAACTGACTGTGTCGCTGAAAAGCCTGTTTTTAATAGCCATGTTTTTAGGATGCCTCTGTAAATATCAGTTCCCGTTCTCAGCCGGTCTGTACTGTGCTCTCAATGTGTTGTGCTGCGCAGAAATAATAACATGGCTTTGGCGAGCAATCAGGGTTTGACAGTGTCAAAATGTATATTGTGAAAAAAAAATATGTATATATATATATATTTTTTTTTTTAAGTTCCTGCCAGTCATTATGCTTCTAATAGTATAGCTTAGAAACTGTAGATAAGAAAGCTTTGGCTTGACTTACAAAAATAAGAAAATGCACACAAAACCTCCACACATTTTTTATACCTTTGTTTGAAAAACAAGGGGAGCTGCATACTGTAGCAGTCGACAGGACACTGGTATAGATTTGCCTTAAGGAAACCCAGCCTTGAAATTACAAGCATATCAGCCGTCCCTCGACATTGACAGAAACCCAGATCAGAATCTTATCTGTTTAGTAGAGGGACATTAACTGAATTAAATGTGCATGCAAAGGGGGCATGGAAAAGGATTTGTGTTGTGAAATTCGCAGCCGTTTGATTCATCAAAACATTGTCAGAATAGCGTGGTCCCAGTTGTCAGTGTCGCACCCCCCCGCCCCAAGCTGTCGGACAGATGGATAAACACCAACGTGTTTTTCCCCCCTCTTCTTCTCCTCCTTCGTTTTCATATCCTCCGTCATTTGAAAGCCATACCTTCCCCAGAGCTGGGCTCGGGGGAAGATTTATGATCACAGCCATTTCATCTGATACTGTTGAGCTGCCGCTTGGTCGTCAGCCAGCGTGTGGCTCATCCACCCCCCGCATGCCCCCCCCACACCCCCCTCCTTATGTGAAACTGTGTGACGTGATGACTGAGGTGGCCACCTTGAACAGGTCAGTCCAGGGGCCCAGTCCAGTGGCAGGTAATGCGCTTTTTACTGTCAATAGAAAACCCTTCTGTAGGCATATACCCAGTGACCAAGGCCAATCCCACTAGCCCACATCACTGTTAATAATATAATGGCTTAGCTTTACATCATTGCATTGCATCAGCCTGCTGACTGGGAATCTCAGAGAGGGTTAGCAAATGCACTTGATTTATGTTCACTAGCCTGCCAAACCACACAGATGTGTAGGCCCCCTACTGTGATTGTATCGATACTCATTTCAACACGCAAATATTTTAAAGGTCATTTCCCAAAAGAACAGCCTAAATGCCCCTTCCTGCTTTTCATCGAGTTTGCTCTTCGGATAGCTCTTCTGTGGTGTTTGGAGCACGTCCTCCTCTAATCCCCATGCATGCAAATGAAGGTCGCTTTGCTTCTTAGCATAAGTAAGACATTCAGACGCATCGGAGTTGAACGGGCCCTTGAAAGGCTTGCTGCAGTATCTCTCCCAGCATGCTGTAGAGATCGAACCGCCTCGGCGGGAAGCTCACCGGCTGCCTCTTCCTCAGAGAGATTGGTCATGGAGGTCTCATTTAAAATGAGTGAGGAGGTGGAAATTCAGCAGCCAACCCCACAGGGCGACCCTCTTGAGACCCTCGAACAGGCCCTGTTCCTCACCTCTACAAATCAATTCATTTTCAATTCCCAGAAAGGTTTTCACAAGAAAATAGTGTGTTGTTGATATAGATATACATGTAGAGTTAAGTACATTAGGATGTATAGATTAAATTACAATTTGCGGAGACCGCACTATGCATGTAAGAACATTCCCAGTACAGAAATCAAAGCAAGGATGATTTTTTTGGTTGAACTTCAACGGATATAATTGTCATAATTTAATTGTGTGGCTGTATGTAAAAAAATGATTCTGTAAGTTGTATCCTTTACAATTGAAGTAAAGTTGAAGGTCCTTGGTTTTTGCCAACAGTATGCGTTTTTCTAAATGGAAATAGAAAACTACTTTTCCAAAAAATAATCTCATGAGGAATACATTTGAGGGACAAATTTAAAGTTGTGTTTTTCCCCATATTGTGTTGGTTAATATTTTTTGGGGTGAGTTGTTAGATTTGGGATGGCAGGCAGCTATGGTGGTTAGTATTATTGTTTTGATGTTGGATTGGGAATGGTTCATGTGATGGTTTGGTTGAATTCATTCTTTGATGTTAGTTGTTAGATTGGGAATGTTGAGCGGCTGTGTCAGTTAATGTGGCTGTGTCGGTTGTTAGATGGGGAATGTTGAGCGGCTGTGTCAGTTAACGGCGTTTTTGGGTGCGAGGTGTTTGATTGGAGGGGGCCTCCCTCCCCATGCCGCCAGGCTGCACAGGAGGCTGGCCTGGATTCTGCTGCTCTCAGAGTCATTACCCTGACAGCATGGGGGAGACTGATGGCTCACACAGACACGGGGTCAAAGGATGTAAGATTCCCCTCTGTGTGTCTTCATTACTGTGCTTCTTGGCACCGGGACCTGAATTAATTACTTTAAGTGTATGGGTGTAGGGTATGGCGTGTGAGCAGCTCTAATGAGGCGGGCGGGGAGGGCGGGGGGTGGGGGTGGGGAGGGGGGGCAGAGCCGAGCGGGCTGGACTGTCATTTTCGTCACACAGCTCAGTTTGAGCTTATTATTTGCAAAAACTCTGAGGAAACAACAGCACGCAATTTCCAGGCGTCTCAACTCGAGCGCTTCGGACCGTTGCCGCTCGGTCTTCAGCCGGATTCCACGGAGGCTGTTTTGACGGGGGAGGCGGGTTCGGCCCGTCCGCCGATACGGGACGGGCCCCCCTCAGGGGCACAGTTCTGAACCCTGACCTTTTCTGGTTCCTGACCCAAATCACGGAGTGATTCCGCACCACTCCATCTGACAGAAGTGAAAACGGCTCAATCTCCCCAGGGCCTGTGTAATCCCCCCCCCCCCCCACCCACACACCCACACACCCACACCCACACCCTCAATCACAGCTGATGGAGCTGGAGGAGTACAAACATGATAGTGTTCCTTAATCTCACACAGGGATCTTGCTGCAAGGAACTGCCTGGTGGGAGAAAATAACTTGTTGAAGATCAGCGATTTCGGGATGTCGAGACAGGAGGATGATGGGATATACTCCTCGTCTGGCTTGAAACAGATTCCCATCAAGTGGACAGCACCGGAGGCTTTGAATTATGGTGATTTCTAAGCCTTAATCTTTCTGTATTTTTAAACAATAGTATTGTTTGTGGTTTATGTTATATTGAATATGAGAGTTATTCTGTAGTTCTATACCTTATTATATACAGCATCCCCCATTAATATATCTTGCTTAAATGATTAATTGGTTATGTTGGACATTTTGTTGCAAACTGGGTTACTGTAACCTGATTCACCATTCTATAAAATTTGCTTCAATATAATGCATAGATGGTGACTGTATATAGTGGATGTATTTATATAATAACAAAATAGCCAACTCCACCAACCAACAACTTCTTTGCTTTCTGAAAGTACTTTAAAATATACAAAATTTAGCTGTTATTTTGTTATCAGAGACGAGAAAGTACATCTGGTAACACTAAAGTATGGTAGTTAAAATAAATAGTTGCACACAGGGGGTAAAGCCCGGAGCTCACGTTTGGATATTTGGATATTTTACCCAAGCAGGAAAGGCACTGACAGAGTTGCCACTGATATTGAGAGAATTCCGTTGTCAGAAACAGCCGCCCTCTTTGGACTAGCCGTGCAGGAGGCACAGCGGGCATGTTGTGGACGAAACAGAAAATGGAGGGAAACCTACACGTGCTCTGCTTTGGCGTTTCCCTGTCTGTCAGAGGGATCGCCTGTCATTTTATTTATTTAATTTTGGTACAACCTCGTCTGAAAAGCGGATTTTCGTTCATTTTGAAACTTGGGGAAACGTTGGCGTCTGTGAACGAGGCCGTTTTTCCCGCCGTTGGCGCCTGAGCGCGCCGGTCGGGCGGGGAGGAGCAGCCCTTCATCCCCCCCCTGCGCTTGTGTCCGCTCACAGGGAGATACAGCTCGGAGAGCGACGTGTGGAGCTACGGAATTCTCCTGTGGGAGACGTTCAGTTTAGGAGTCTGCCCTTACCCGGGGATGACCAACCAGCAGGCACGGGAACAGGTGGAGAAAGGTAAGTGTACTGTGCCCGATATTGACCAATTACCACATTACTGTTATTGAGGAAAATCATTTTTCCCTAGCATCTGCTACATATTTTCAGCAATTGACTTGCTAATAGATTAGGACATCACATTAGGACTTCTTATTGTTTTCTGGCATTTAACTGTAAGTAATCTTCCTTGTAAAGATGAGTAAATAAAGACAGAATTTGAGAGGTAGGTTAGTGCTTGTGCAGCTGGTGCTTCAGATACAATTTCCTTTGATCAATCACAGGTGCTGTGTACATTTCAGTCACAAATCAGTGTTTTGGGCCAGCCGCTCAGAAAACAGCGAAATGTCACTACCATTTGATTATTGTGTGTCTACTGTGTCACCAGAAAAGCATATGTCCCTGCTGATTGTGCCATCCTGTTCCCTTTCCCAGTCTTCCTGGCACAAGTGATGAACAGAAAATGTCTCTCTTGACAGACTTACATCTTTCACCTGTATCATTTGTGTTTGTTCGTATTTATCTGAACATTCACGGGTGAAATGCCAGCATAATTGTATTTCTGTCTCACCTATGCCCTCTCAACCCTCCCCTGAGTCTCTGGGCTATCTTTGTGTACCAGTTGACCATAATTTACTTTTTGTGAACTCTCCAGCTAGGTTTCGTATAACCTATATATTTGCATTTGTGCTCCTTGGCAACGCAGGGTACAGGATGACCTGTCCGCAGAAGTGCCCGGAAGAGGTCTACAAGATCATGCAGCGGTGCTGGGAGTACAAACCGGAGAACCGCCCCAAGTTCGCCGACATACAGAAAGAACTGGCCTCGATTAAGAAGAAATAGCGTCGGTGGGGTGGGGCGGAGAACAGTGCACCGCGTTCAGGTGAACCCCCACACACCCAGAGACGTACCGGCACCAGCACTCGTTGCGGCGCCAACACTTTTTTCTATCGCGATTGTACAGTCCTCTACAGTTTGACACACGTTAACTGCGTTTGATGGTCTATGCAACCGCTGCTTTGAGCCATTGACAAAAAAAAAAAAAAAAAAGGATTCCTGTCTCAGGCAAGGTCAAAAATCCCAGCATTCCTCGGCAGAGCATTACTGTCCAGAACCTAGACATACTTTTACTGAATGATAGTAAACCTTGGAATAAGGCAGAGGCTATGATACGTATGTTTGTTTTTTCTTGTTTTGTTAAGTTATTGTTTATGACACGGGGTGAAATGTTAAAGAAAACCAGCAGCGCCACTCAAGTCAATGCCAGGATTTCAGCTGAAGTGCTGCGGTTAGTCACATTCTCACACTGTGAGCTGCTGTCTCACAGGAGGATACCTTCTTAAGAGATACACCCCCACATACCCCTCTGTGGCACCTATCACTGTTCAGTGAGGAGTAAGCTTGTGTTTTTTCCTGTCCTATGGAGTGCTCAGTGCATGAGTCTGATTTGCTTTGACCAAAGCCCAGATGATAAGAAAAAAGAAAAATGATTGTAAGATCCATTGTGGGTTATTATATTGATATTAGATATGCCATAATTTGATACTGGGCTCTAAGCGAACGGTTTGATTAAAATCTGGACTATTTTATTTCAGACTTACCTCGCACCTCTCTAAGTGCTGAAACAGCTCACAGTGCATTTTGGGTTTTTAGTTTGTTTACTGTTTTTCATCTGCATTCAGTCAAGAATGTAGCCACAGATGAAGCAATTCTTCAGTGATTGTGAGAACTTAATTTGAATGGCATTCGCCCCGGTACTACATGGACACCGGTATACTCTGAAGAATGTATGCTAAACAAGTGCCATAAGTAATTTGTTTTTGTACTGATCCAGGATGAGGCTGTGAAATGGAAGAATGGTTCAGGTGCATCTTTTACAGTAGGGACATCACAGTCGGAGTACTGTGAACAATTAGAAAAAGAAAAAAAAAATGTCTGCTTCTTCAGAAAATAAACATTTTGCATGCATTCTGTTAGAAGATCTCATTGTGCTGCTAATGTTCCTAATGTAATTTTTATGCTCTCAAAAGTGCATTGGAATGTTTAGAATTGATTCCCACGAGTTCAGGTTGACGCTATCCCATTACCAAGTGAGGGGCTCGGCGTGAAATTCACGAGAGTAGCGAAAAAGGCATTTTTGATGTGCAGTTCTCAATTACCGAATACAATGAAATGACCTGGAAGTCAGTTCTATTCCATGTTGAGCCATATTGAGATTGGATGTGGTGAGCATAGCACGTGGGCCAGCTTTGACTGCCTATGTCTCCTGGCTGGTAAATGACTCTTAGTCCTTTCCTCCATTTCCAAATCTTCTAGAATCAGAAGTTGTGAGACCAATTAAATATTAATTTTGTAGTATTTATATTGTATAACCCCCCCGCAAAGGCAGCTTTCTGAAAGATTGTATTGAAAGCTGCAATCATGTTATTCTCTCTCTAGTATATTTTCTTTGTGTTTCACTGCAGAAGAATATTAGAACGTTCGTTTTACCGGGGGCTGTGGATATCTTTAAACACTATGTTAAAAAACAGCCAAGTTGTTTTCAGTGTTTGACGTCACTGTGCCGGAGTATTCTGTTTTAAGGCCATATTATTAATTTAGATTATAAAACCTTAATGTAACAAACTGCACAGCCAAAAAAGGCATAAAATCCATGGCTCTTTATCTGGCTGTTCACCATCTTTAAATCCTACCTTATGACCCAATCAAACAAAAGTTCTTAAAGAGAGAATGGTTAAATATATCAGTGCCTAGTTGTGAAAAATGTTACCTTCAAGCACATTGATTAGTTTCTGCCAAGGCTCCCGAAACACTTCACACAGTGTTTCGTTTATTTACTGGAGATTTGTCTGAGGTGTACTGCATGTATTCACTGTATGTTTTCATTTGACTTTGACGCGGGGTGAATTGGAGAGCTTGTTTTTGGTCTAGAACAGCCCCAGGTTGACAGAGTGACAAATCCACTTTGTCAAAATGTAATATCTGTGGAAGTCCTTCTTGCCTTTTTGCTTGTGACAAAACAAAAAGCCTTTTGTTTATTTTCTTCAGAGTGTGCTCAGCATACAGCAGTTTGCCATTCGATAGAAGCATTGGCCATTTCCTTGACTCCTCTATCGGTCTCATACATTACTGTGCCATTAAGCTATTCCTGAAGAACTGATTCATTACCATTTCAAAGCAAGAAATTAAATTACCAGAGGGTCGTTGAGCCCATTAAACACTAGATTATGGCGGTTATAATTACAATTGTTAAGTCTTGCCTATAGGACATTCTCCCATCAGCATCATAATATCCATCTCAAATGCACCCTGGTACTGCTGTTTCTCTCTTGTAGGGACCCCTTTCTCTCTAAGATTAAAGATTAGGCATCATTGAAATAAGCATCATTGTTCTGTATGGTATTAATGACTTTAACCTTTGTTACAAAAAAATGTGAGTATGTGAAGTTGGCAATTTTGTCTCTTATTTGGCTTTTTTTCCTTGACTGGGCTATGTGGAGATGTGACCATGTTCTAGAGTTGCAGTGGATAACCTATTTTAAGAATGGAGCAGTAGCTAATTGTTCACCATTAATAATAGATGTAGTTTTTTTACACTTCAGTGCAGTTCAAAATGTAGTATTCAGTTTTGGTGGATTAATCATAATGTCATATTGCCTTTTGAAATGCAGATATTCAAAAACTGCATTTCTTTTATGCCTTGAAGTTAACTTGCAAGTGAAAATGACAAGCTAATAACAATCATCAAAATTCCTTTTAGATCATACAGTACTGCTAGTGGTTCATTCATGCTGAACAAGTAACCACCATATCAAAGAACAATTAAATAGAGCCTCCAAGAGTGTTTTTCTTGAGCTGTTTGTAGTCAGTTCCATTGATCTCATGGACATTACTAATCCAGTTTGAAACAAACAACCTATCCTTATTATTTATGGCCTAGATATCTTTTCTGCTAATTTCTGCCTCCAGCTAATTATCATGAACTACAAAGTGCTATGATCATTCAGTTAACTTGTCAAAGCTTTGAAATTTTATTTTAAAAGTATAATTTCCCTTTGCTGATGTAACCTGTGTCTACATTTGCAGTGCCCGGAAGCCTTTAAGAAGTATTATCAAAGGATCATTGGTTCTATTGTTTTGGATTAGCATCCAATGTCTTGATTAAAGGGTTGTTAAGTGCTTGTTTTGGTGGAGTTTTTAGTCTTTCAGGCAGTAGCCCAAGAGAAATATAGCCTACCTGCCTTTATAAAATGCTTAAAATGAAAGAGCTGGAGTGTCTATTTTAAGAGTTCAGCTTAAATTGGAAATTGCTGGAATTCCCATTGCATGGTGTCATTCAGCCAACCAGACTTGAGCACTGAGGGATGTTGCTGCTCTTTGCTGTGCAGTATTGATAGTTGAATGTCTTTCTGATTGAAAGATGGGGTCTAATTGAAAAGCTGAGGCTCCTTGTCAAAGCTGTGGAAGGCAAGCTCCCCGGGGTGTTTATGGTGTGCTGTGGAGGTAATGTTCTGTACTGGAGGAAAGTAGAGCACACACTTTTGGATGAATTATCATAACAAAGAAGGAAATAAAAGGCAGGTATAGAGACACACTGTCAAAGGAGTACATTCTCCCAATACATCTCTTATCAATGCAGAAACCTGCCAGCGCTGACGTTTTAAGACTCATGGGAGAATGCGAGTTGCGGTCAGACCTTGAGATGGTCATTAAAGATATATATATAGCAACACTAGAGTCTATACCTGCAGCATAAAAACATGTCACGAGGAGGAGTTCAGTTTTTGGGAGAAACGTAATGCAGAAAATATCACTTTGATGTTGAATTCACTTTGGAAGTGGTGACTGTGAGGAGATCTCAGTTGCAGGGATTTTGTGTATTCTAGAACAGGGGCTAAAGTCATATTACTGTCTCCCTACATGCCCCCCCTCCCCCACTGTATCTCATTAAGGATTGGAGCTATGCTTCAGAAACAGAGACGCACACGTATGCGCATGTTCACGCACATAAATACGCATACTTTAAAATTGCATGGAACGCGTAAGGAATTCCTTACTTAACATAACTGACAAGATGTTTAGACGAGATGCGCAGCGTGAGTCTGGGAGCTGTGCAGAGAGGGAAGGCACACCGCGCTGCGGGGAAGCGTGTCATGCCGTCGCCCGACGCCAGCTCGCGTCAGCCGGTTCCTTCCTGGCGGCGTTCCAACGCCGTGGTGCTCCCTGGGACTGGGAAGCACCACGGTTACCGTGCGATTCCTGCATTTCTTTCGCAGCCGACGGGCTCGAAGTAGTCTCCTGGGTCAGAGCCTCATAACGGCTGGGATATTTCACCCGTGTTGATATTTGTCTCGTCAGCCCTCATTTTAGTCACTGTGGTACATGGAGGTAAAATCTGCCTTTTGGGACTGAAGTCAGATTCACCCTTGTTGTCTCTGCCTTTTCTCATTTTTTCACATCATTACTGTTCTTATCAGGTTTTGATTCTCTAGCAAGGAAATACAAATTCTTTCGGCTTGGATTGAAACAAAATATTTCAGTTAAGCATACTGTAAAGTGTATGTTTACAAAACTGGTTGCAGTTATTTATGGTTTTTGTAATTGTATACTTTTTATGTCTGTGTTTTTGTTTTGTTTTTGCCTTTTTTTCCCCCCTAAATCCTCCTTGAATATACATTTAAATCTGAAATTACCATGGATAATTGGATTGGCTCTGCCTAATGAATACAGGTGCAGATTCATTTTTTATGACCAAAGCTACTTGCATACATTGTTTTTTATGTTTGTATTTAAGCTCTTTTTCTATTCTGAATGGTTCTTTACCATCTTATTTTTTACAGAACTTTGCTATACTAAAGGCATTGTAATGCCATGATAAACATGCTCATGTTGTGATGCCAATAATTTTGCATATTTATGTTGAAAATGTTTGACATGTTTCATACTAGATATCTGCAGCTAAGTGTTCACAATTTGTGGTTTCTTGCTGTAAGAATGCTGGCATTTGCAGAATGCCAAGCCCCACATTGTCATCTACTATCATCTCTCAGTAAAGTCCTAAGATGCTTTGTATTGTTATGCATGCTTTTTGGACTGTGTTTTGACAAAATATGTTAAAATGGCAGTTTTTCAGAAAAGTTACAATACCTGGTTTTAGAAGTTCTGTAAGAGATGTCTCATATTTGAAACATTAAGGTATATCACAGTGTCATTTCAGTAGTACGTTAATCATGTCCTTACTATTGATTTTGAGACTTACCGTCAAATTTTTTTTCTCATCATTTGTAAATATGTTGTATAAAACTTATATTGTAACAAATTTTCAAATGTCATGTTTCTGAAATACTAATCTGATGAAAAAAGAGCCATAAAATAGGTCCCCTGGTTTGTTCCTGTTCCGTTTATTCACCTTAATCTGAACAATGTAAATTGGATTTGATTCTGCCATATTTAGGGGAAAAGCCCATTCTCCTTGTACTTTAAGTCTCATGACCACATGAGTATTTTATACATTACATTATACATGTACATATTATACATATAAAAACGGTCTTACCGTACACCCCCCCCCCCCCCCCTATTTTTGTTATAGTGGTCACTGTATGTAATATGTAAGAGAGTGAAAGAGCTCTTATATTTTTTTTCCAATTCAGTACAAGGTCTTGCATTAATAACATTTACATTGCCTGCCAAAAAATACAGCCACGGGTATTCAATTCAATGCCTAAATACCTAAACCAATAATAATGATTTTTGATCATTTTGTCAGTGTTGATAGTGGTGCATTGATAGGAAACCTGGCCAAAGTCTGCAATAGAGGCGTTTGTTGTCAGATTGTGTCCAACACAAATGTGTGTCATTAAGGAGAGTGGATCTGAAGTTTTGGGTATGTTCCAGAACTGCATCTCTTTCTGTTGATAACACATCTGGCGTGTCTTCTGGTCATAGCATCTGGAGTTGTCTCACAACAGCACTTCTCTCTGTGGAAATTGTTTCCATCTAGGAGTTGCCTTTCATGTACCAGTTTTGTGCATGTTTTATCAAAGACCTTACACTGAAACTGCATCATTTCCTACCTCTAAATTACTGTAGGGGGAGGAGAACCTGATCTACAGCTTATACTGTGTTTGAGAATGGTTGTCCCAATTGAGCATGTGTGTATTTCGATGTCTCAATATGATGTTCATGTTTAACAAAAAATGGGTGTGTGGATAGGAAAAAAACCTTTCAGTATGGAAATGGAGAATGTCTGATATTAGCTACTGGTTCAGCTACATGGTTAATACCAGATTTTTGTGTGCAAAATGATCACAGACTGGACACATCACATGTCGTTTGTGTGTAATTAGTTCTATTTATTCTAGATTGTACTAAACATAGTATTCATGGCATTTTTTGCATCACTTTTTGACATTGTCCTTACTGTCAGTATATGTATTAATGTATGTGTTTTGTATTGATTTTTAATATCACAAACAGAGTGACCAAATTGTAACGTATGTATTTTTTTCTCATGCTAAGACATGGTTGAATTTCCCCCCTAGAATCATGCATATATACACTGCTGGCCATAGTCACTGGCTCACATTTGACTGAGGCCTTTACTGTGTGTTTACGTGTTAACGTTCAATTTTTTCATCTGCATATATTACTTTCAAAATGCAAATCTAATGCACATGTTACTCTCTTTTTCAATAGTATATTAATTTTAGATACTGTTACTTAAAATTTAATTTAAAGAAACTGGGATATTTATTTCCACTAGAGAACATTATATTTTGATTGCACTTTTGGCCATTAAAAAAGTACACCCAACAATGAAATGCATAACAGTTCTACTGTCATAAATTAATGTATGACCCAACTTATTCTTGGATATTCAGATAAACCCCATATCCTTTAAAAAAAGTGAATATTACACTGGATATAGATGATTATCAATTTGATAGAGATTATATTGATTATTATGGTGCCCCCCTCTAAAAATATTGAGATTGACTGCACAGTGATTCAGTATTTGACGGCTCTTTAATCATATTGTACTTAACAGATAACCTGAGTTGCTGTATATTTTTCTGTTTGTACCTTTGTCCCCACTTGCTTAGAAATAAATGCTCTAATGGTGGACTCCGTTGAATGGATGTGTCCAAAGCCCATGTCTATACTGTATACCTGCAATAAATATCTATGTGTTGTCTGTGAAATCTGGTGTGTGTTTGTTTTTCACTCTAGGTGCGAAATTGGTACGGTACTGTCAACCAGAGGAAGTCATATGCTATGTCTGCTATAAGTATGTGCATGTAAATAAAGTGTAAAGGGTGTGTAATGTGCATTTGCATAATATTCACAGGATAATTATGTTTGCTAATTATATTGACAGGTATTTAAATGGGTAAAATGGCTGGGCAGCCTTCAAGAGTAGTTCAGTTTAGCCAGTAAAGTTATTAGACTGTATTTCCGCCACTGTACAGTACTGTACACAGTTTTCAAGGAGGGAAGTAGTTGTCCCACCGGTCTTAGAATGGACCGGCTCACTTCTGCACAGAGAGCTGAAGGCTGAAGCCCAGCCTAGTCTGTCCTGCAGAATAATGCCACATTGCCGAGTCATTAAATAATAAAAGGGCAGCCAGCTGGATGGAGCCCTTTAAAAATGTATTTCCCCCTTCCATTGTACATTTCACAATATGCTTTTCGCTACGGTACATTTACCATGGTATTCAAACTAATTTTGGCTTGAATTTGTCATGTTTGAGGGCTGCTCGCTCATTACTCTCTTAAGGAGTTTTTTTGACACCGTCTTTGCCTCGTTTCATTATTCTTCATGATGGTGAAATGAATGCACATTGAAAGAGTAAATGTTTACGGCCTCAGTCGTTTTGTGTTTTTTTTCTCTGTTTGATTCAACATGTTGGAATTCAGTCCTGCTGAGTGTTGGCTAAAACATGTACAGGGGAGGTTCTGGCATCTTCAAATGGTATTCTTGCTTAATTCAACTTCTTTTGGATCAGAGCCTAAGCTGTCCACTCCTATCCGTGTTGTATGTCCCAAGATTCGGGGGTAAACGGACGCGCCGCCGCGCTTCAAGGCGCGATTGGACGTGAGCTTTTGAGCGTCACATCCCGCTGAATGGCGGATCTGCGCTGCGCTGTCTGCGTTGAGTGGGTCAGTCATGCATCTGCAGCCTGCCTGCGCCAGCTGCATGCTTTACGCAGTGGATCTAACTGCAGCTCCGCTGGTGGAATCGGCAGTGCCTGGCTGCACGCTTCTTTGAAGCCGTGCTGATTAGTCTGCTTACTGCCAAACCGATGGAGGATGATTATGATTAGATGGTCCAAAATAAGGGAAACGTGGGAAATAAGTTTAAAAATACATTTTGAATCCGGAGAAAAATCCTGCCTTTGGGTCTCACGGCCGTTATAATACACACACACAAGATTTCCTTCTGGCTTTAATTTTGCGATTAGGGTTGTGAGCGTGTGTCTGTGTTGTTAACTCAGTTGAGGTCTAATTCACAACCTTTTTTTTTTTTCTTTGGCAGATATCCTCAGTATGTTGGGCATTCATATTCTTATAGCCTGATGCGCACCTGCTGATGTTGCAGTGAACCAGAGTGAGAGAGTGTGTTTGTGTGTTTTCTTTGAATTGAAAGGGAATATTTACATTGAAATCTCGTTGAAATTAGAAACTAAGAGTAAACCAATATATAAACTTGACAAGCTCATTTTATGTGTGGACTGCAGTAACTGCAGTAACATCAATCTGTGTGCATCCTCTAATTCTGTCAATTTCTGTAACTTCCAATGCATGCGTACGTGCTTGCATGGGAGCGAGTTGCATAATTGCCATTTTGCTGAACTCGTCCGTATTCTTTATTGAAACCGAATGGAAAAGGGTCGGAGTCAAAAAGACTAGAATCTGCATGACTCATTTTTAATTTAATTTCCTGCTTTGTATACCTGCCAGTGACCCCCAGGGTGTATGTGGCCTTGGCCACACTGCCAGCTTTTTTTTCCCCCCTGTCCAGTGCACGGCCATGAAGAGACGATTCGCAGTCCAGGAAAAAGGTCCATGTGGCCGTGCCCTGTGCAGTAGCCCCCGGCTGATTAACTGGCAGGTGGCTCGTCTCTCCTGGGATTGAAGAGCTTTTGACAATTGCGGCAGTGGTTCTACCTTCAGGCCACTCCTGGGAGCCCATCTCCAGAGGTCTTCCCCTTTTCCCTCCAGTAATTACCCAGCGGGAACAGCAACTGTGACCGCTTTCCTTTGCCACACTTCTCACTTCATCTGGCACTGGACCGGTTACTCTTTTTTTTTATTTTTTATAAATTGGTAAGCCTACAAGCATGCATTCCCGGGGCCTGTATCATGTCGCTCAATGTGCAGCACAGCTGGAAAAACATTGTCCTGCCTGCTTGACCAGCGAGCGTCACCCGCAAGTGTAATTACTGTGATCCGTTGTTACGCGTTCTAGTAAAGGTCATGTGGATCTGACTGTGTATGTCTTTTAAGGCAATGCAGAAGGGACAAATGCTTTTTAAAAGGGTACATCTGACTAATGCACGTAGTAGTTAGGGTGTCAGAACAATGGAATGTGTGCCTCTAGTGATTCAACACTTGCTTTGCTCAAAGTTTAACTCTCATATTCTGGTACTGAAACTCAGCTGTGGACTTTTGGGACCAATTTTAGGAACAACTAAACATATCCGCATCTCCAGAAAGGGTCAGGCCTCATATGAGCCTTATTTCTGCTGTGCCGTCTGCCCTGAGAACGCCCTGCTATCGAGGGGGCTTCCAGACCTTCGGGTCAAAGGTTTATCTGCAGCGGCAGCATGGCATATAGTGGAAGATCCAGAGTTCTGGCTTCATAAGGAGTAATTGGACTTTGTGCCGCTTTCCCCCAAATCCCACACCTCTTCCTGCATTTTGACTTGAGCCGCTGCCATATACCCGGCTTCAGAGCTCCGCAGCTCATTAAGCCCAGGAGAATGGGCCTCACTGGCACTGACCCAAGGTTAGGGCTGGCAAAATAATAAAAAAAAAATGATTTTTACCTCAGTTTTGGGCTTGCTCAAATCCTCCTCAAGCACCGAGTGGAGTTTGCAGCTGTAGCACATTCCATTGTTTTAAATTAACAGTGAAAGGTTGGAGCTTACAGCTTTGTTTCTACAGTTCTACAGTTGTATGAAACTGTTCCGTTATGTAAAAGGATTGAAGTGATTGAAATAGAGAGCATATGCAGATGGCGTGGGGTTTCCGTGCATTTCATGGTGAAAGTCAGCATCCCAGTCTGTTGACAGTTATTCAATCAAAAAGACTGGTGATAGTCATAAACAGTTTATCAGCTCTGCTTCACGTGCTTTTATGCAAAAATACAATCCTAGAAAGATGGGAAGGACTTTACAGGACTGGCTACCCATATTGGCAAAGGTGAGTGAAAAAACAAAACACTTCTCTGGTACACATAAATTGAAATAGAAGCTCAGTTTCTGGAGCTGAATCCTGACCATGCCAGTGCAGTCTGTGGTCCTGCATGGCGATGCACTATTTCCACAGAGTCACTTGGGAGGGAGAGTTTCGGTCCGTAGGAAATTCTCAACTTCATTTTGCATCAATGCCGAATGCATATGGTTCAATGCACAGTGATTGCTGCTCAATTCTTGAGTTAGGTTCTGCAAAGGAACAAGAAGGATTTGTACACAGTCTGCCCTCCCGATGGGACCAGGCCCAATTAGGTATAGTTGGGAAAACTCAGTTAGGCAAAAGTTGTGGAAAAAAATAAGAGAGAAGTGATTTTGGAAGTAAACTATCGTCTTGTACAGAAGTCAGTGAAACTGCTGTCATGGAGACATAACTTACTTAACATATTCGCCACACTGGTATGGCATATCCTGAAGCACATCTTATGTAGCCCTCAAAAGTGACAATGCCTTGAGGGCTATCCCAGCAAATCAGCCTCAGGCATGAATGTGAATGGACCTGTTAAACAGTGGAAACATAGCCTGTCAAACACTATGCAGCAGGGATTAAGCCTGCTACCAAATGTATCCTGTTGTGGCTTGATTTTAGAGAGCTTAGTCAGGAATTAATCCTGAAAATAACCTACTTTTGTGTGGAGACGCAAGCCCTCAGGTAATGCTACAATCCCATACAAATTGACATCTATCGAGACTTGACTGAACCTTGCAACTGTATCAGGAGTGTGGAGAAAGTTTGAAAAGCAGACGGGCACAGAAGTAAATGCCTTTTCATAGTGGTCCAAACGTGGTGAGAATGCAAAAATGAATCTGATCTGTTATACAACAGTTGGAAAATTGGGGCATATGATATACACAAAGTGGCTTACTTACTTTATTAGGTACGCCTATATAGTGCCAGGTAGGACCCCCTTTTGCCTCCAGAACAGCCTGAATTATTTGTGGCATGGATTCAACAAGGTGCTGGAAACATTCCTTAGAGATTTTGGTTCATGCTTACCTTATAGAATCACACTGTTCCTACAAATCATACATTCATGCTGTGAACCTCCTGTTCCGCTTCATCCAAAGGTGCTCTACTGGATTGAGATCTGGGGACTGTGCAGGTCACTGGAGTAAACTGGAGTCGCTGTCATTGTGGAACCAGCTTGAGATGATGCATGCATTATCTCGCTGATAGAATCCATTTGAAAAACGACTGAGTAGACTGTGACCATAAAGGAATGCACATGGTCAGCAACAATGCTTAGGTATGCTGTGGCATTCAAATGATGGTCAGTTACTATTAAGGGGCCTAAAGTAAACATCTCCTCTGACCTTTTTTATTGACAAGGTGTTCCACCGAAGTGCCACTCGCTGGATGTTTTTGTTCACTGCGCCATTCTCTGTGAACTTTAGAAACTGAAGTATGTGAAAATCCCAAGAGGGCAGATGTTTCTTAGATGCTGGAACCACCACTGGCACCAACAATCATACCACGATTAAAGTCATTTAGGTCACGTGTCTTGCCCATTGTAATGTTTGGTCGAACAACATCTAAATCTCCTTAACAGTATCTGCATGCTTCATATATTGAGTTGCAGCAACATTATTTGTTATTTGACTGTGCAGTCTATTTCTGTTAACGAGCAGGTGTACCCAATGAAGTGGTCACTGAGCGTATACCTCTGGTGGTATTGTAGATCTTCTCTGCTCCTACCATTCCAACATAAAGAATGTGTGTTTGTGCCTTAATTGTGTGCATAAAGGTAAAGCCTACTCATTTGAAACTTGGAATTTGTGCACTCTCTGTTGGAATCCTAGGAAATAAAATCGCAATAATGGTGAGTAATTCATCCTGAACAGGATGTCCTTGTGTCCTTGTGAAGAAATTAGATTAGTTTTGCACTGGCCAGTTATAGAAATTATGCAGTGTTTGTGTGCTTTTGGAATTAGCATAAATATTAGGTTTCAACACTGAAACTGTTTGAGTGAACCTCCAAGTCATAATTACAACTGTGGTTATGATTTTATTTTGAATTCATACTGTTGGTGAACTGCAACTTATGATCTGCGATCTTATAAAAATATTGTTGAAAATGTAAATGTTTTTGATATATGGACATGGTGAACTTTGTTCCTCAATATTGTTGTAATATAAATAAAACGATAATTAATTTCCTGTAGACCTCAATTTCTGCAGTTGTGTTTCAGTTCAAGGCAGCAGAATGTGTGGAAATCATGCTCCTCAGTTTCTGAGCACTGAAATGCAGCATTAAATTCTTTTAAGCTTGATTTGTGGTGTATCTACCTCAAGGTTCATGCTGCAGGACAGTGGTGCTTGCAGAATCTGCAAAACCTTCTGTCTGCTCCACTGAAATTGAATGATGCTTTTTTGGTTCTGTGCTGCTGTGTTGTCCATTTTAAACCCGGAGTCCAGTCTGATATATGTGATGAAAACTCTATTGTTGTTGAGTCCTTACTCTTGTGACTCCAGGAATTTCACAATAACAAAATAACTGTCTTCCATGCTAGGGGAATGGTATTATTGTAGCTTCAGGCTGCTGTACTGAAAATAAAATGTACTGAAAAGGAGCAGGATATTAGTAGTCAAGTGGAGTGATATAACCAAGTTCTTTAAGCCAACCCACTGTGCAGGAAGTCCGAAGGGACATTTTTGTTCACTTTATGCATTGTAAAACGTGCCTCAGTGCAAAAATACATCAAGAAAATCTGTCATTAAAATTCTAGTTCCATACAATCTTATATGTACAGTACTGGGAAGAGAATAGGTCACAACAGTGAAACAAATGTACAATATGATATATAGCTGAGGTATTCTGAAAAATATAAGGGTATTAACATGGTCACTTGTGAATCATGGCTAAACACAAAGCCATGAAATGTTCTTTTTTCTTTTTTTCCATTGCTACATAAACCTGGATTTTGATCCTGTTCATAGATTTGTGAACAGGAGATTTTAATCCACCCATTAACTGACTACAGAGTGGTACCTCCTCTTGCTGTATGGTTTAAGGCTATTAGATGGTACCAAGGCACATGCTTGCTGAGCGAATGTAGTAGTGCATAGGCTATATCAGGAATATTAGGTTTGTCAGTCAGTTATTCTGTCTCCCGTACATGTACCTGTTTACATTTGTTTTGAATATCTCTGCTGTGAAAGCTGATGTAATTCAGTGTAACCAGTGTTATTTCTTGTGTAAACCAACATAGAGTACAGTAGTTGTTCCTGTCTGGTAGGTTTTCTGTAGTGTCCTGGACTTTCAAGCATTGGAGGCCTTTTTTCTGGGCAGCTAGCGTTGTTCTGGAGGGGGGAAAAAAAACACAGTGTCTGACTGAAAAATGTCTGGGTGGTATCTCACGGCTGTTCAGTGGTGCTCTGCCCAAATAGTTCTGCTGTGACACCCTTGCACTGGATGGCCAAAGCAATTCCAGCAGAGCCACAGAGCTCAGAGTGACAACTGGGTAACGCGCTGGCAGCTTGTATATATCAGTACCGACAAGAGAGCAAGATCTTGCAGTAGGCAGAGCATCGTTTTCCCTTCTTTAGTGATAAATGGATGCAGTGGTTGGGAACACTTTTTTAACATCTCTGGACACAGTTTGACTCATGAGATGTTCTGGATGGTAGAGGACAGCTTCCAGAACAGGCTAATTCAGAGACAGGCTAAATCACATTAGCATGGTTAGATTGTCATTCGAAATATAGCACATGAGTAAGGCTCAGTGGATTGCAATTCCACTAAGAAACAAAGAAAAATCTATCATGACCATGAAGGACAGTGAGGCTAGCTCACAGTTTTGCACAAATTCCAGTGTTGATTAAAATGAAGATAAAAGAATGAGAATGACCTTACAACACACTGAATTTTTTTTCAGCCATACTTGTGTTATTAATTTGCCATGTTTTTTGAAAATTATTTAATATAGTTTGTTTCAATCAACCAGTCAATCAATCAATCTTTGTATAGCACATTTTCTCATACCAAGGTGCAACACAATGCGCTTCACAAGAAAGAATAATGGATATAAATGAAATAAATTATACATATAAATAAACACAGTGGAAATACAACAAATGAGAAAAATTCTAAATAAAAAATAAGTGATTAGGAACTAAAATTGTTACCAAACAGAACTGGTAAAAGAAAAAATATGATTGTACTTTTTCCTCCACAAACAAATTTTTCCTTTTGCGAATGACTAAAAAAACGATCATTTTTGAAGGAGTCTCATCGCTCCGTCCCTTTGCTTATTATGCTGTGTGCATAAACTGACCCTGCTCTGCTTGTTTTTCTCTAGTGGAACTGCCTGAGCAGGTGGCTTTCCCTTAGCGTGGGCATTAAAATGCTCTCTTCCAGCACTTTCACATTGTCAGCTTTACTCTAAATATGCATGGTGCTTTCACGTGTCATTGTTGGCATGGTTAGCTGATGTGAATCTTCAATAATTTATTGCACAGTGGATGTTACAACAGTTTGGACTCAGTTGCCACTATTTTGTTTTATATATTTTTTGTCCTCAGTATTTTATGGTTCAGTCTGTTGACAGACTGTAAAAATGACAAGAAAATCTCTGTTACCTTACACAAAGAGCATTCTGTTGTGTACAGTTCTTTCTCTACGTGACTATGAACATAAATTCCCATTGCTGTAGGGTAAATCTATACACTGTAACTACGTGATTGTGAAAACAAATTACCATTGCTGTTAATTATCAGATTTGACCATAAGACAAAGTAAGAAACAAGGTTTGAGACTAGTGACTATGAACACTTGTTAAATATGAACTGTATTATTCTGTTCTATAACATGAATTTATTCAAAAGATAAAATGGGCATTAAATGAGGGCCATAGTACATACATAGCAGTGTATAACTAAACATACAGGGTATTGTAACTATGTTGGATTATTATTTCAAATCATATAGTGTGCTAATATAAATTGGACAATGCAAGTGCAATTTGTCAAAAATAGCTGACATGCATTATCCATTGACTGTATGTTTAATACAGATCAGGCAATTTTGGTTACGTATTTATCTGAGCCCTGCATTAGCTGTGTAAATTGGAGAGGCAGGGATGGGATTTGGTCTAACCCCTACATTAGCAGTGTGCAGGGGAGACACAGCACTGCCCTTCACAAAGATCTGGGACCAAGCTTGTTTTAAACGTACTGTAATACATGATGGCAGAGGGCTCAACTTGTGAGCAGAACGTGTGCGTGTTGAACTAGAGCAGGGATCGTATGCCGTTCGTCTTTAGCAGGGACTGTCTGAATGAATCAGTGTGTGCAAATGCACTCCTTGCCCCCAATTTGTCGCCAATACAGGATTCTTTAATGTGAAATGAAAAAAATGAAGATGATGAAATAAAATAAAATCTATACCTCCCATAAATTCAGAAGAAATTATCACAGACCAATTGAATATTGAATATTTCTTGAGGTATGTTCTTTTGTGGCTGAAAGCAAACAGTTGAGATGAGCAGTGCATTCAGTAAAAATATACAGATGGAGTCCTTTTTTGAATAACGTTCACTCGGCTGTATGATAGAGATGAATAATTCAAGGAGGTATTGAAATGAAAATTCATTTAGAAAGCCATGAAATGACCTTTTTTTCGTGCCAGATTAATCCCTTGGTCCTGTCTGGTGATTCTAGTGAGGTGTTCTTAATCCCTCTCCTGTATAATCATGTATTCCGGATCTAAGTCAAGTTCAATACATTGGACAATTGCTCCGTAATGAATCAAGACACTGAGCAGTTGTTTATGTAGCCGTCACATATCTCTGGGTTTTCCTGCATTGCCACACAACATTCGATGTGCCCTGCTATTTCAGTAAGAAATATGAGCTTTCACACAAGTGGTACTCATTTATCTGGCTGACTGGAGTACTCATATATAGCAAGCTTTAAAAGAAACTTACCATTTGCTGTGCCACTATATTCACAAGTTCATGCAAAATTAGGGCATTACTTTTCTAACAGGTAAGCTGCCATTTTATTGGACAGACATGACATGAGCTGGCTAACATTTGTCAACATGGCTGAACGACAGGGTTTTTTGTGAATGTTTACAGACTTGTAGAATGTGTTGCCACTAAAGCAATATGAGTGGCATTTTACACATCTATTATTTTGCCAGGTTGCAGATTCTGTTCTCTGGCATGCTGTCTCATTCCTCTTGTCCTGGAATTCACTTGTCTTGGAGGCCTTGATACATGCCATCCCAACTCATGACACAAGTGCTTGATTGGGGCTCCAGTCTGGCAGATAAGGCATCTATAACTGTCACATACCCATCAAGCAACAAAAAAAAACCATCGTTATGAAAGCAGAATAAGATGCATTGTTCTCTTAGAATGTTTTGCTATCAGCCTACAGGAAGGACAACAAGTGAGGTTTTCATCAGTGTACAGTAAGGGCACCATCAATCACTTCAGAGTTCTAGAATGATGATGATTCCAGGCCTGTATACCTAAGACCCCCGCTGACTGGTTGGCTTTGAACAATGACTTACTGTTCTGCATTTGTGCTTCACACTTGTGTGTCCATCAGGATTCATCATTAAAGAGGACTGTACTCCTGAGATGATACTGACATCCACCCGAGACGCTACCGACTTCGTAGCTGCAAAGCAGTAAATGGCCAGTGTCAAAAAAATAATACAAATTTTAGAAACCCAAAATTTCAATACGGCAAGCTTCCATCAATGCACAGTGCATGATAATCATCGCATGCAATTAAAATATAAACAATCTAGAGTGACTTAATTTTTATCCGTTATTATAATTGCATTTATGTCACCATGTCTTTCTATGGCGTGGATGGACTTTGGTGAGCATTTGTGCCACGCGTTGCTCATCCAGGCTCCATCGGTGCCTGTAATGCCCACGGCCTCGCTGCTGAAGTGTGTGGTGTTGCGACCTAATGTTGATGAGGTGGAGGTGATGGTGTGAAAGCATTGCTGTAAATGGAGAATGATGATGTTGCGAGGTTGGCACGGTGCTGTGGTCCTGGTCTCCTGGATCGTGGCCTACAGCTGGGTATCTGACTGTATTGCCCTGCCAAGTTATAAACTGCTGGCTGTGAAGACCTTTGACAGAGACATTGTAATGATTTAGCCTCCAGCACACTGTACCAAAGGTATAAAGCATTGTTCTATAGCTACAGTAAGTGCAGAAATTGGTTCTTCTTAATGTTTTGTTTCTAGACTTTCACAGCACACAACATTCACTGGGTAAAATCACATCATAACCTTCACCCAGCCACTCTGGCCCTTGAAGTGATTTAGTGTTTTCCCAAGAAGGACAGTCAATGCCAAAAACCATTAACCCATCTGTATACTCGATTTTTAATACTTACTATATTCTCTTACGAATGACATTGCTTTTGATTATCAATATGTTCTGTATTGATGTTTGAATATGCTGACTTCATGACTACGAACTGTATCTCCCAATTTGGAAAGCCTTTTTTTCTAAATTTAGAGAGAAGGCCTCCAACAATGTCCTCCATCATACAGACACGTTTCGTGTGTGCCCTCTGGAACACTTTCAGTGAAAGCCACTTCTTTTCTCTCTGAAATGCGCCATCTGAGCCGCACACTTACTGTGTGGGAGGGCTGAAGAGCATATGCAGATGCTTCCCCTCCCGGGGAAGCGCTGTGGACAGTTACACGTGTCCCCACGGGACTGCCAGCCACAGATGGCATCGGCACTGCCGAGATTCAATTCCAGACTGCGGGAGTGGATCGATTCTCTGAGAGTTAGCTCTTTAGCAGGATGCATCACCTTGGAGACCATAATGTACTATATGATACATGTGGTCACATGTACGTTGTTAGCCTGAGGCATCCTTATATATCCTTTCTCCAGTGGTCAAGGTTAGTTATCTGTGGTATATGCACATCTGTGTCACATTAAACTGTAAAACGGACACCTGCAGTTTAACAGCGTTTGGCAGGGCACCTCTTAAGTGAAGGCGATGATAAAGAGAGCAGTCCAAGGGGTCCTGTGAACCATAAGGACATCAGTACATGCATATACGTTAAGGACTTTGGAAATGTAAACGGCACACTGAGTGCTTTTGGAAATGCTAAACACCCTCAGAGGATATAGCCTCAGGTATTTCAACATCAAACAAAAAGTGGTTTTGCATAAGTCAAGGGATTAGAGGCAGTTCATAGGTAAACTGTTCTTGAGAGCACTTTTCAGAAATAGATTATACTGAAGCCAAAAATTGTGCTTGCATGCATAAGGAACCATGAGGGTAATACATTATGGATGACTCGGCATGTACAATCCCTGGGTTTGGACACACCAGGTGATGTGGAGGTACAGGCAAAATTGCATCTCATTTAAAACTGCTAGGAAATTTATACCTTGTTCACCTGTGTGTGAAGATGTATGTGTGCTGACAAATTACATGTCAGTATTACTTCTTACTTCTCTGAACCGGAGGCTGGAAGGGAAACTATTAAAAATTACATTAATTTGCATCATTCTGCATGAAAGGGTCACTCATCTAGTAATCATTCCCTCAGCTAGTAATGAGGTATTAGATACGAAGTAATTTAATAAACAAATCAACGTAATTTTCAACAAAGCCCAACGTGGTTGTCCGATCTAATGAAAGAAAGTATACCGTTTAATTTAAAAAAACAAGCACGTGGAAACGTCATACAGGGCAGGGCATTTTTTTCCCTTCTGAAACAAGCTTTCTATTGGGTTAATCTCTCACACGTCACCCCCCTTCCCCACGGCCTCACTCAAGACACCGGTGTGCTATGGGAGCGTTTCCAGACGTGTTTGCATTTCATTTCTCATTCGCCAAAGACTTATCGGCGAAACGCTGTCGAACAGAGGAACCGCTCCCCCGCTCTGCCGCAGGCGCGCACTCTGTCAGAATAACAGCGGCAGGAAACCACGAGGGCTAGGATTCATCGCCCCGCTTCTCCGTCACGCCGTGTTTTTTAACAGTGCGCCTGCCCGTGTGCAGACGTCCGGACCGTGACACTTTGACGGCAGCACGCGCGAATTCCGAACGCCTTCCGTCTGCTCCCGCGGCCGTGCCGCTGCTCGCCGACGCCGCGGGCGGCGTCCTGCGGCGCGACTCGGCTCGAAGCGGCCGCCCGCGTCTCCCGCGCCCGCAACCGGCGAAGCGAGCAGATGCCGCCAAACCCGCGCCGCGTTCCCCCCGGCCGCTGCCAGCTGGAGCCGAGACGCTCGCACCGCGCACGGACGTGCCAGCGCGCGCGGCGGCGCGTCTGATCTGCCGTTAGGACGCCCTTCGTTATGTAGGTCATTAAACAAGCTGCCTCTCGTTAACTGCGTGCCAATAATTCATATAAAGGAAGACTATGCGGTGACAGAATACGGTGAAGGTGCTGCTTCTGTCTACGCGAAAAAAGTTAATGAATCAAACAAGTCATAATATATTAAGTTTTATAATTGCACACAATGCTGAGATGAAATCAATAGTACTAGTTTTTGTCAATACACAAAAGTACTACATGACAGGGGAAGCTAGAGCCTTTATTGAGCACAGGAACCAAATTTTCTACTGAATTAGTATAATGGAAGGATATTATAAGCATAGCACACCTCTGATTAGACAGTTTTGCAAGCTAAAAAAAGAACAAGGTGATCAGTATCTGAGACAAGATTCCAATGTGTTCCAAAATCTATGCTGGCCTATAAGTGAGCTAAATTCATGTATGATGCATGCCAGAAACAATATTCCATTTGCATTTTTCCCCACATTTGGACAACATATTTATATAAGCTTGGTGAGATTTCTAAATAGTGTTTCCCAGTGTTAATGTCCTTCATTAAAACATAAACATAACAAAACACTCCTTGTAAGACAGCATATGACAATATTTTCTCAGAAAATAAGTTCCAACTGTCACTCTGGACATTTACCTCCAAATATTACACGTGAAGAACTAAATCAATAATTCGCAACTCATCCTGCACCATTGGTAATGAGCTACACAGCAGTGAATGGGCACTGGGAAAAAAGTGTTTCCACTCGAAAACAAAGGTGGTTCCAGGTGGTTCCTCTCCCGAGCGGCGGGCGATCTCATCGAGTTCCTGCAGCGCTGTGGTTAGACGGGGGGGTGTCGTGATCCGAGACAAAGGAGGTGGGGACGGGGGCGTCGGGGAGGGCGGGGGACAGGACATGCCGGCACACGGGGCAAGTCCCAGACTGGAAGGACACATTGAGGAAAATGATTATTACCAAAGAAAAGCATGACGCACAATGGCTGCCATCACTCTGTCAATACTTTGTGTTTTACATAAGCTCCGCTGAACACGAACAAGACAATACATCGCAAGTCCTGATATATCTGTCAGTTTATTTTAATAAGCTGAGAAACCTCAACGAAATCTTTTCAGACACATACGCTGTGTTAAAAAATAGTCAAATAAAATTGTTCAAACTTGGCTATTGAAGATAATTATCAAATTTATTTAGAATTTCAAAATGCCTGATACGGTTAATACTCTTTTTTTCCCCAGTTGAATTTGAATGTCACTTTCTTCATGCATTTATGCTGGTACACAGGTGGCTGTTGGCAGGTTTGTGCCTGTGGTATATCACACATCTGCACATACAGCCTACAGTACTCTACTCATGTGTCTTCACTGATCAGACTAAACAACCGTCATGTTAGTAAGACAACTGAGCACATGACGGATTGGTGAAAGAGGGGACGCCAGGATAGAGTCAAAGAATTGTGAGAGATTTACTGAACCTACACACAACACTACTTCTTTACTGGACCTACAGACAGCGCGTACAGTGCGTGCACACAGGAGGCAGCAGGCGTACCTTGCGCAGCCAGAGCGTGACGCAGATCTTGTGGAAGATGTGATGGCAGGGCAGCTCGGTCGTGACCTCGTCCTTCGCGTATTCGCAGCAGCAGATCGCGCAGCACTGGTCCTGGCCTGTGGAGCGCAGAGAGGCCGTCAGCGCGCACCGAAATGGCGCCCGCGAGCACCAAAATGGCGCCCGCTAACGCACGCAGAATGCCCACCGCGCTCCATTTGTCCTAAAGAACATGTGCTCTAAAACCCCCTTCACGACATTCCCCCATGGTAATATCTCCTTTCCTCGGCATTCACGTCATTCGCACGCGTTACGCGCTGGCGGTGGATGACTGAATTCCTCTCGAGGTCTTCCATCACCGTGGTGCCGGTCTATCAGGCTTTTAACAGCAGACGTGTACGCATACACTGCAGCGGTGAAGGAAAGCCTGCGACCGGCACGCGAGCGTAAGCGCGTTCTGAGGGGGCGAACGCCCGAGGCCTACCGCTGTGGTCCTCCAGCACCGTGATCTGAGGCAGGCTGTCGATGACGTCCTCAGTGGCCGGAGGATGGGCCTGCTCCACGTCGATGGCCAGAGACTCCAGGTGAGCCAGTGCAGCCTTCAGAGGAAAAAAATATAAAAAGACCATAATCATAAAAGCTATTTCAAAAACCAGTCTCTTTCCGTTCCGTCTGCACACGAGTACAGGAAGTTTTTGTTTTTTTTAATGTACGTCACAGACTTTATTTTCAGCCCCGTAGACACTGGATGCGGGGGAATATGAGAGAATGATTCGATGGCCTTATTACCTTCCACAGCCATTTTCATTTTGGCAATATGCATCAAATCAATGGGCATTTTAAATCTAATTTTGGAAAAGGAATTCTCGACATCAGTCAAACCTAATTTACTTTGAGAGCCAGAGCACTCCACTTCAATACTGAGATCTGTAGATTTCTCCAGAGCACTGCATGAAGCAATTTCCACTTTCCCAACTGGGAAGACTCTCTTGTCTAAAACTTAGCCCTAACAGATTTGCCATAGGCAACGTGCAAATATCAAAGGTATGCTATTTAGCGTGCTTTCACATTTACTAAACTAAACATCCAAGTGAGCAACTTAAATGTTAACCCAGAGGCTGCCACTGAAAATGCAACAGTCCTGCTGGGCGTGTGTCTGTTTTCGCATATTTCTGGTCAGAGTCAGAAATGCACCGACCTCCATTGCTTGGGCCAGCCGTTCTTCGAGTGCCATGTAAGCGAGCAGCTGTGGGTCCACGTAGGATATGGCCTGCGCCATGCCGAAGCTGTCCCCGAAGTCGTCGAGCAACCTGCGGTGAACAAAGCAGCCCCAGCTGAAGTGCGCGTCAGTGCGAGCGGCCTTACTCTGCGCGCGGCCCGAACTCCCCTCACCGGCCACCAGCACCGGAGCGCGTACGCGCCACAGCTGGGGCAAGAACAAGCACGCTGTGTATTTCAGCTTTTCAGAAATCGGTAAAACTCCTGCGGGTTACGCTTCTGAAAGGTTGTTTTCCAACAATATTCAGAGCAAGCACCCGTTCCGTTCAAAATTTTAATTCTGCAGTAATCTGCAGAGGTGATGCAATCGAAGGCCTTTGAAGTATTTTGAATAAATATTTGACTAGATCTTATAATATGCGTATTTTATTAGAAAATATGAAATGATCTGCCCCCTCCAGATAAAAATAAATAAATAAATTAATTAATTAAAAAACCTAATAATTCGAGGAGGACCTGGGGGGCCAAACCTTGTACAGCATGTGGTCTGAAACTCACATTTAGCCAATATATTGTTGCCTTTTATGTGGAATTATAAATAAACTTAACAGGAGCTTACATGATCTTGACATATAATTAGATTTAAAAGCAGTGCAAATGATTCATTATTAAATGAAAACTACTTTTCTCCATTGAAAAAAAAAACAGACAAATTGCTCAACAATATATTTTCCACAAACACAGCTAGGCAAATCCCCTGATATCCAGGAAGAGGCGGCAGTCTTTCCTGTTCCAATTCTGCTCTCCTGGCAAAGCAGTAATGAGAAACGCTGAGACCAGATGCCTACAGCATCTAGCCTACTCTGTGTGTATTTCCAGTACAGCTACCCTGATGTAATGAATTAAGAAAGTTTCAAGCAGAATCCCATCTTGGGAGTCCCTTTGTAATTGCAGAAGAATACTGACACCGACATTGATTTCCATACCGCACGGAAACACATTTGCTGTAATGCGGCTCTCAAACAAGATTCAATATCCCGGACTTAACAGCTAGAAAGCTCTACCTCAGCAGATTTTGGCATGCGCTGCCAATAAATAATACTGGAGGAGCAAACACACCGATCAGAGTAGGAAGGGTAATGGAGAACTGGAAGGGCAGGAAGTATGATAATGGAAAGGGTCCCTGTGCTGTACACTTAGGTGCGCGGGACAGGACACAGGGGACTCGTTACACAGCATGACCTACAGCCCTGCTGCTGTCGCAGTCTGCCAGGCGTGCTGAAAGGATGAGGTACGGTCCTTATTCAAACGCGCGGTCCCAACGACGCGGAAGACCGTCTCTGTCAGGCAGGTGTCACACACCCCAGGACACGCCTCTATTTCCCGTGAACCCACGCAACAAAGTGCAACCCTCCAAAAACAAAAGATGACAAGCAATTGCAAAGAAATGCGTCGGTGTACATCGGATGTCCTAATCGTGAAATAAAACCAACGTAGAAAGTAAATAGATACAATATTGACAGCAATCCTCAATTCAACATAATAAGACTAAACAAAAACCAACTGCAGGGTATTAATACTCACAAAATGATCAAAATGAGTGCAATACATGGAATGATTACTGAAATACATGAAACAGTATTGGAATGTATTAACTACAAATTTGACTGTGCAACAAAGCGAGCATGCTATAATCTAATTTTGCATCATTCATATGCAGTTCTGGCCCTAATTTTGCATCATTCATATGCAAATATGGGGAAAGGGCACGAAATTAAGTCTTCTAGTCATTGTCGTTTAAATATTTGTGCAACACCACATCAGATAAAATTCATATTAGCCTGCATGTGTGTCGAGCCCTGTCAACACACATCACCTCAAATAAAACAAAGGGAAATTCTTGTACCGCATAGTGAAGCCCACTTTCTCATCTACTGTTTGGGGGGAGCTGGTTCGGTGTGTCCCAGATTTTCAGACTAGAGACCGCTGCTCAGCAAAGACAAAAAAAAATGAAGGGACATTCCAAGTGGGTGTTTCAATGTGGAATTGCTGAGGTGAGACTGGTAAAGCACTCATACACAAAATAAGGCTTTTTGCAGTGCTGAAATTTAAGTTTTAGGCGTGCTTTCCATCACTGCAGAACCACAGACAAAAACCTGCCTTGCTCCACATGAGAAATGAGGCTAGGCACACACTTGATGAGAACAGGGATTTAAATAATGATTTCCCCTGCAAAGAATATTGTGTGTGTCTTGGTTAACGCTCGTTAAATTTACAGTTCCTGGTGTGGTCAATGCCAAACATTTACAGTATAAATTGTTTATGTTTGTCTTCTGTCAACACATTGGTTCAAAGAGTCGTCCATCATTGCGGAGCTTATTACACAATCAAAATAGTCACCTTGAATATTCTTTTGACAATCTTGCACCATCTAAAACTGCATTTCTGCTCTCTCATTCATCATCATAATTTCTTATGAATTGTATAATGTTTTGGACTTTTCAAGGTCCACATGTGTATTCCATTATAATAAAAAAAACTAGTGTATTGAATTCAAATATGAGTATTGAAATATTTATTTTCTGTGCTACTGTGTTTACCAGGGGTGTCAAACACAGTACTGGAGGGCCGCAGTGTCTGCAGGTATTTGTGGTTTCCTTTCAGTCAGCAGCTAACTAAGGCCTTGAGAACAAGGTGTGTGGACTCAATGACTTCAATTAACACTTGTGCTGAAGGACGGCAAAAACTGCAGCTCTCCAGGACTGGAGTTTCACACCCTCTCTTACCATCATTTCATATCCCAATACCTGTACTTACTTAAAATCGTACACAATTTTGGTTGTATGGTGCAAGAATATACCTCAAATTCCATACAAGCCTTTTACTTGAAAATCAGTAATAAGCACTGACCTACATTTGTACAATGAATGGACCTGTACTTGACCGGGATTAAACGGTAATTCTCAAATATTCACATAATATTACGGATAATCTCATTAAAACACACAAAGCCTGAAGTTGGCCAGTGATGTTTCTGAACCTGAAGCTATGAAAGCAAGGTCAGGCACTTCATGCAATCCAGTAATTGCAAAATTGCTGCTACTTAACTTGTAACTCTGAGTAAGTAACATTCATTACAGGCAGTGACACAAACCTCCAGTCAGCATCGAAGTCCTCGCTCACACTGGAGTCGTCCTCAAAGTTGTTGTTTCCATCGAGCATGAAGAGACCCGGGTGCACAAAATGGCTGCCGGCTCCCTCCGGGTCCTCATCGCTGCTGCTGTCCGTCTCCTCCTGGTACGAAAGCCAGGGGATCTCGCCTTCTTCCAGCGGTGCCTGGTCCCTGATTCAGAGATCCACAGAACAGCCAGATCTGAGCTTTGAACTCGCTTAGTGACACACTAACAGGAACTCAGGGGGGTGACCCAGTAGCAGATCAGATATAAGCCTGAAAGGTCTGTCAAGATTCTGCCTGGAGTCATTCGCCCTCTGTGCACCATTGCTTCTGCCTTGATTTATTACTCATGTAAAAATGTACAGGTGTACATTTGTGCAGCACCATAATTTGTTTTTTCATACCCCTTAATGTTAGCTACTTCAAAGACACCTTGAACACATACGATGCATTCAGCACACCTGCTATTAAATTATAATTCTGGATATTTTTAAAGAAAGTGACTTTTACAGCTCTGCCTACTCATACTGAAAGAATTAATGGCCTTACCAGAGTAATGGAATGGAACAGAATTATCTGGAAAAATGTCAAATTGTGCCTTGCTTTCTGAACACGTACTGGCCATTTCATTTGGATTGCCCTTAAAAGAAACTGTTTTCAAGTTTACCAAATAGTTAATTTTATCTATAGGTATTTGAAGCTTTTATAGTAGTTGCTAATTCGCTCTGAAAACTGATGCAAATCTACACTGAGTGTGCCTTGGTGTGCGACATTTTGACATGTGACTCACCTTTTAGTCACAATCAGCTGGTTATTACACTCATTATTTCTTTTTAAAAAATTAATTATTGAAAACTGATCTTAAAGTGTTTTACAACACAATGAATATAAATAACATAAAAATGTAAGTAAGTAGTATAAATGCAATCACATATAGGTCTAATCGTCACCCTCAAGCTTATAATTTTGATAAGCAATAAAATGCAAAAAATCAGGCAATGCATACCAAACTTTGTATAAAGAGAATACTTTGTATAAGAATGGCTTGTGTGAACTTTAAGACTTCCCTCTGCATGCAATTTATAGTATACATCTGGCTTGTACTTACCCTAGTAGCACACAGTTACAGGTCCTTTACAATGTGAATGAGACTTAGATCTGCATTAAATGTGCTGCCATCATTCATGGTGCTTAACCTGAAAGCTTGGGCATGCATCAGGCTTACATCTGACTGATGCAGTTCATTCCAGGAGAGCTACCTTATCTCTTTTCTACTCAAGGAAGAATGACCAGACAAAGCCACTCAGAATATGGCCATACCTGACTGACTAGAAGAAAAAAATGTGGAGCTTAACAGTGAAAAGATGGTTAGCTATGGTTAGCTTTGTGCCATATTAACACTTGTTACAGTGGCACAATCCAAGGCTTTAGACCAAATGTCCAACTACTCGCCTGCTGATAGATTAATTTGTTTGCCAATAGCTACCGATATCAGGATATCACACACCTTTAGTGGGAGCAAGGACATTATCTCTTCCCTACACCGATGACACTGTCTATAACTCAATGCTATTACACTGTTTATTCACCCTGCCCATAACCAGGTAAGCACCTGATGGGACCAAAGTATCAATGTTGTTTCTTGTTTGGTGTAGAAAAGTGGTTCCAACTACAAACTCTGTTCAGGCACAAAAGAGAGGGAGGGACTTTGGGTACCTCGGAATGACTAAAGTTTCCTCTATAAGTTTGACTATAGCTGTGAACGACCATAATTGCGTAAATACACCGGTGAGCAGTCGAATGCCATTATGCGGAGCCGACACGTCTCGGACAGACGGCGACGCGACAGCGCGACCGCATCAGAGCGCCGCGCGGAACGTTGCGGAGGCCGCGGGGCGGGGCTCACTCGGGGACGAAGCCCAGCTCGGGGACGTCCTCCAGGCTGCTGCTGCTGCTGCGCAGCTCCGGCTCCTCGGGCCCCGGCAGCGTCTCCCAGCTCCCCTCGCTGGAGCACGGCTCCTTCTCCACGCCCGAGTCCGAGGTCCAGGAGGCCGACCACTCCCCCTCGCTGCACTCGGAGCTGCCGCCAGAGCACACAGACGCGCCACGCGGTCAGCCCGCACGCATCAGCACAAACAGCTCAGAACGGCTTCTCCCACGTCACACTACAATCACCAACTCTTGTCTGTCTGAACACGTATGAGCACGTACACGCATTATTATGTATAAGGGGCTCTCGCTGACCAGCCAAGTTCCAAATGTGATCACACAGACCCATCATTCCGTCATCAAGTGCAACTTATGTGTAATGATATGTGTAGGCTCCCTATATGTTCAGACAGACGCACGCACGTGTGTTTTAGCACACGCTGTGGGGGTTGGACATGTTTTGTAGGATTAACAAGCGGTTTCACGAAAACTGAGATCATCTGCCGTCAATTTGGTTTTTCCGTGATGCGACAGAACATTTTCTCCCATTTAAAAAATATTCACTACAACAATGTGATTTGGTTAAATTAAATAATTTGATTTAAATAATTTGATTTTATGAGAACAAGCCCTTCATTTCACACCCATCTTTTTGTTATGATCAAGACTTTCATGTGAAGTGTACAAAGATTATAACTGCAATTGCATTATGTAAGATGCAATTAAGTGAAAAGGAATTGCTAACGATGGGTGACCCTTAAACGAGCATGTAATTATGCAAGACAATTGGACGCCGTTTCATGAACAGTTCCCAGCTTGTAGCCCTCCAATGGCGTGAACATAAAGTATGAAAAGTACCTGTTGTCCCCCTTCATAAGTGACGCACATTTCTCATCAAAGTCCTCCATGTTTTCCCACAATTTGTCTTCAGCGTCTGGTTTCCTTCTGCAGCACGTCTCCGAATCTTCCCTCTCGCCCTTGAGGGACTCGCTCGCTTTGAACTCCATCAGCGGGAAATCGAAGAGGAACTCGTTTCTGGGCCTTTCCGTTTGCGTCAAAAAGAACGGCGGGGCGGAACCGCACTTGTTGCCGCCCTGCTGCCTGGCGAACGGGTGGCGAGCTTCGGGCTGGGAGCACTTTCTCTTTTCTAGGTGGCCTTCGCTCGTCTGCTTCCGAATTTTGGGCCGTACCACCATCTCCGCCTCGGCTCGATCGCTCCCGCAGTCGGGGCCTTTCAGTCCGTCCGGGGAAACGCCGGCCACCGATTGGTCCGGCTCGCCCGGCCCGTCGCCGGGGTCGCTGGACGAGCTGGCGCCCTCCTCGCCCTCAGAGAGACTCCTGTGAAAGGCCGACCCGTCTTGCCTGAGCTCGCCGGCGTCCTTCTGGGAGGGCTTGGGCTCCTCGCACGATTTTGTGTACAAGTAGGACTGCAAACCGCTGAGGTAGTCAAACTCCTTTCCCAGTTCACAGATCATATCGTCCAGTCTTTTCTGCAGGCCCAGCGAGGGGTCAGAGCTGAGGCCGTCCTCCTCCGCTTCGCTGCTGTCCGGCTCATAAGAGTCAATGTTGACGAAGCTCAGCACGCTGCCGTTGGACGGATTGCTGTCCTCGTCCTGCAGAGCGGGCCAGGCGCAGGCCTCCGAGCTCTTGCTGGAGCCGGACGAGGGCTGGGAGTCGCAGGCCATGGCCTGCTCGCCCTTCAGCTTCCTGTAGCTGAAGGCGGAGTGGTCCGCAGCTTTCAGCCCGGCCGGCTGCTTCCTGGGTGCGTCCGCGTTCAGCCTCGTCCCGTCGACTTCTGGGTGAACCGAATTTGTGGACACGGGGAAGATGGCGTGGAGCATTGAAGAGATGTTTCCCCTTGATGCTAAAATGAGAGAAAGTCCATTTAAATCCACTATATTTTAATCATCATATATATGCATCCTTTATTTAAAAGGTAACTGAAATTTAGACTGAAAGTCACCCCTACACTTTGCCTCCATATTTTAATTTCAGGGGAAATTATGGATGCTGGGTCTTATTTAATGTATACAAAGTTTTTACCGATAACTTGAACAAAGTTCCTGATAATATGTACCAGCCTTATGTATGTACATGTATAATTAGGAAATAACAATAAGCAATAACTGCATCACCAAGTCTTGTCAGTGCTTCAAACTGGCTGTTAATTACATTGCAGTTCTGAAAACTGGAACAGGTAATAAATAAACCGCGCCATGCCATACTATCCATTTAAACGTATTCCCATGAATCCATGCCATTCCCTTAGGGAACAGGGGTTGCACCATCTTTGAAATGCAAAGCTCCAATTATGAGCACCTATAGAATTAATATTCAAATCACACATTGTGAGATGCGTTCACATTTTTTGATTGAGGGTAATTTTCCTCTTCATTTGCAGAGGACTTGATTTCATTTGCATTAACCAAATGCAATCAAGCATTGAACTAGTTTGAAAGAAGGTAAGCTACAGCTACATCATGGTATGAGACAATACCACGGAAGGCTGTCATGAAATCAGGTCGGAATGCATACTGAACGGGACTGTCCCGTTCAAAACAGGCTTTCACACACGGAGATGTCAGCAACCTTTTGGCTTACAGGATTTTAATGTAAAACCAAGTTTGGCAGCTCATTGTTTCAGGCCACTAATGCCATTTTGAATAATATTAAAAGAAATATTAAAAAGAAGCATTTTAAATATTAAGAAACACAGAGGTGTAGGCTTGGTTAAACTGCCTTTGTTAGTACTTTGTAAGTAAGTGCAGCCTGCCTGTCTGCCTTTATCCAGCAGCAGGCTTTAAATGGTTTATAAGCTTAATTGTTCAAACTGCTCTTTACGTGCAAGTCTGCATGTCTCACAGTTACTACACTGGAAACTCTCTCTGCAGTTATTTTTGCAATGTACTGACACAAGCTCTTCAGCTACTCTAATATAACTGAACTATTTTACCTTCACCACAAAAACAGCCAAAACCATGAGGAAACATGAGGATAATCGTTTTCTTTTTCCCTTTTTCTATTTTAGCCCAATGCCTAAAATGAGCCATTGTATATGGAAGAACACAACTTCAAACATTTACAGACAAGCACAGTACATGTAGTGATACAGTATGTGTCCTGTGTGTAATGCATATGGAAAGAACCTGAAATCCTACACGTGAATGTTAACTGATGTCTTGCATTTTTATAACTGCACTTTTGTTAATAATGACTGAATTGTACACACATATAGAATTCTCGCCATCCACACTGTTCATCTCCATTTCCTGCCAGTCCGCGTGGTTCTCTTTGGATGCTTTTCTGTGTCTGGCCAGCGAAGGCCGAAAGCTAATATATGCATGTCTCCTGCCGTATCTCCGCCCCGTGATGGTCTGATAGCCTCCAGCTGGTTTGGGCCAGGCAGACTTGCCCGATTCCTGACCCATTACTGGAGGAAAAAAAAAAAAAAAAAAAAAAAAACATAAAATACAAACTTTAAGGCCAGACGAACTAGGTTCAAAAGTCACCCTCATGAAAGTTAATCACAGAGAATGTTTTTCCCCCTTCACTTCATTGTTGATAATGGAAACACAGAGGGTCAAATTAGAATGATAGCCCCCCCCCCTCCCCGATTGCCTTTGTTCAAAATTCTAGAAATTAAATGTTGATGTTCCAAGGATCAATCGTTTGAAATGTCATCACTGCCAGCTGCTTATCAAAAGAGGGGTTAGATTTCACTTTTCAAAGGTGAATTCTGTGTGATAAGGATGGTTGAGTCATGGGTGAGTAGTGCAAAATGTGAGCATCACTCACTGAATTGTCAAAACTACAATTTGCCTATTCTATTCAAACCTAATATCCTAAAGCTTGGCCAATTCAAAAGACAGCATAGCTCAGAATGAACAGACACGACTGTTCCTACAGCTCTCATGATGATAATCCTTAGACTACGGCTAGGTTTACACAATTATTAGCATTAAGGTACCTTCAAAACACTGACAGAAAGAGATGGTAGTTTTTCAATCATTTGATGCGACCTCAAACCATCTTTTTTTACACAGCTATGTGGCCCCATGCCATCTGCAGAGACAAATACGGAGGCAGAAGTTCACGTTGTTCTAAACAGTTTTTGCTAAAAATTAAACTAAGTAGTAAAATTTCCTGTTTTTTTATGTCATATTTGTGCTTACCAAAGTATTATTTGAGATGCACTTTTTGATCCATTCAATGATCAAAGTCCTTGATGTAGACTTTATTTATTTACCCAAACCAAAGAACTTTGTGTGATTGATAATATTACTCAACTGTGAGACAAATGGTGTACAAATACAATTCAATGCAGTGTCTTAAGTGCAGTAAAAATCCCCATCCAAACTCAGAAGCTTACAAAAAAGGCTGCGGTGTAAAATAGCTCACTGGGCCCCTATGACCTCATACTGAATTTATATGCCAAAGTCTTCCTTCTTACAAAGGAGTACTTCTAGAAAAGAAATCAGCATTAAATGAAACACATTTCAAAGATGCTTTACATAATGTTGATCATAATATAAACAATCAATTTTATTTAATAATTTAATAGGCTTTCGCCAACAATGATGACATTCATAAGTAATAATAGATATAGCATTTTGCAGCAATAAGCATTTCAGAAGCGCTCAAAGCTCTCAAGCTACGTTTTTCAATCACAGCAAAATACGTACATTAAAGCACTATAAAATACTTTACAGATACTGATGCAAAATGTACCTTGAAGAGTTTGGCAATAAGAAGGTACATGTAGCCTATCTCTCACAGCCATGCCTTGACTCCTATCTCTCATCAAAACTATGAGATTTGTCCTAATCTTTATTTGGGAGGCCATTATAATTCCCATTGTGTCCCAAATGTGCTAAGAACATTGCATGACCCAATGAACTGCATATGACAACAGCAATACGGAAGGCAGTTAACAGATTTGCTTGCCGATCATGGTTAAAATTCAGACGATAAAAACAGCGACCGCAGTTCTTCAGTGGCGTCTGCTATACTGGTGGAATGACAGAAATGGAGTGTCAACTCTGATCTTGCCAATTAGCCAGCGATCGCGGTCAGAATGTTGCAGGCAATCTAATCCCGTACAGGCCCAGTCGTACCCTAGCATGTTACTTCACTTTAGCTAATTGACACTTGTCAGCTGAACTGTAAGATGTGCGTGTAATCATGTGTAAGCGTTTCTGCAAAGCGAACACAATAAATGAAATGACAAACTGAATGCCTAGCAACGGAACTACATGCCTTAAAATATTGAAAAACCCACATGCAAACTTGTTTCGAGTATAACGCTAACGTTACGTGGTCTTAAGAGCAAGTTTAAACCCCCCTGTCACAGATCGCATTAACGCCGATTACCTAGCTAACTTAGCACACCTAGGGAAAGACTCGTGTCTCATGTTACAAGCTAGCCAAAGAATAACTAACTGTATATGTATTCATTTTTCAATTTTCTCCTAAAAATCGTGTTAATTTGCTACTTCACTAATTACACCTAGCTAACGAATGTAGCTAGTGGTGTGCACTTGAATATTGAATACATAGTGCTAATACTCTAGCTAGCTAGCTACTTACTACATCAACTAGACAACTGGATAGGTTATTTGGCTACCATTTAAATATACAAATCACCATCTCTTAGCTTGTGAGCATATCGATGCAGACTGCTAAAACAATCAAAAGCCCAAGGCAACCGTTAGATTAACGTTTCTTAGCTAGCTAGACGACACAATTTTATTTTAGCCAGCTAGACAAATGGCTACTTAGTTGGCCAAGGCAGAATAATGCCACCGTACTGAGCATCTAGCCAGCTTGCTAAAAACAAACACTGCGTTAAACAAACTATTTGTGATTAGGTTGCTAGGTAACTTAGCTACCTAGCTGTCTTGGCAGTATATTCGTTTAATTAGCTACAAATTACGATGACAGTGACACTAGGTAGCTACCATATACTGTCAGCTAGCTAACATTAGCTAGGCCTTGTTATTTACTTAGCATCTCAGCTAAGCCAGCTAGCTTGGTGAAATGGCTAGTCTACTGATTTACTGTGGAAACGAAGTAGCTAACTAGTAAGATAACTCGTGATGCACTGTACTTGCCGCAGTTTAGTAGCTACTTGAAATGAGCACCCTCAATAAGCGCGCACTGAAAACAGATAAAATAAATACCTTAGTATTCATTGCGACCACGTAGCTTGCAGGGCTAGCTTTAGATAGCTTTCGCTAGCTTGGTATAAGTTTTACCTGCTTCCCAGGACAGGTTATCAGCCGAAGCCACAAAGATCGGGTAACGTCACAATCATGCGTCACCGTCACATGGTACGTTTCTTCCAATCAATGTTCAAATTGAGAGAACCAACTAAAGATACCCCTTTAGGTGAAGTGTCTGAAAAGTACTGCACACTGCGGCTACCGACGGAGACATGCATACTTGTATATCATACACCAGTTGTTATAAAAAGATATGCTTTTGATATCGTTGTATGCGCGTTTATATAAATTGTAGGCTATTGGGGTTGTGGGGGGTGGGGGGTGGATTTACTCTTTCCGTCCAGTCACTGTTGACAGACTTGATTGTCTGTGTGTACAACAAACTATTTATTTCTGTCCGCTTTGGGCCAGTGCTCAAGCTGGTTGCATTTCTCTGTCCTCACTGTTAATATCTGCCACTCCTGACCACGAACAGAATGAAGGCAAGGACATTCCATCTTTCTCTCCAGAGAGGAAGAGAGTGCTGCTAGCTGTTAACAGCCATCTGTTCCACCTCTCTGAGCTTACTCTTTTGTGTTTGCATTATTGCAAGTCACCTTGACACTAAATGGCATACCTTTTCACATGAGTTTAGGCAATTACTCATGTTCTGCCTCCAACTTTTCTGTTTTAGTCATAATTCCATTCCTTTCCTAGTTTAGTGTAGTCATTATGTTGTTTTAGAGAGCTGATTGATGAGGAGTTGCGGTATAGATCTTGGCACAAGTTAAAGACCGTTTGGATGGATCGGTTGATTTACAATGTTCCATTTCAAATTTCAGACATTTGAAGGTATTTTTTTGTGTGTGGCTGGAAAATGGGGTATCCTTGAAAAGGCTTCATCAGTTGCTGTAGGTTCTATTTGACTGGAATAGCTTTCCACTCAGTTTCACTTGCAAATCTGGAAAGTTGATGTGAATGCTTTTCAACACTGTATTATGAGCAGAGATTACATTTAAAAGTATGCTAATGTTTTGTTATAATGTGTCTGGAAATGTAATGCAACATGGTATTTATTAGTCTCTAACATAGAAATTCCATTTCTGGGTGGTATAATGCAGTTCAAGGGCTCTACTTCAGTGACACAGTAGAAACTGCATGGATGTGATGTGCATCATGTACCTATAAAGCAGTGGTAAACAATCCTGTTCCTGGAGATCTACCATCCTGTAGGTTTTCATTTAAACCTTATTTTGGCTTTCCTGAATTGACTGTACTAATTAGCAGCTCAACAAGATCTCCATCTGTTGAATAGGGTGTGCTTTGTTATGGAGTGAAAACTTGCGGGAGGGTATATCTCCAGGAACAGGGTTGGTTATCACTGCCATAAAGGCCGGTGCACACAAACCTGTGCACCAACTTGAAGTATTACTAGAGATGTTTGTATTATTCCCACACTCACCCGCTAATTTCTACTGTTCACCACACAGTTAGCTGCTTTCTCAGTGAGTGGGAGAATGAATGTCATTTTCTCACTCACTGAATTCAATGAGCAGCTTGACAGTAAACAGCAGTGATGCCATTTTAACATGTGAAGGGCTAAAGCGGCAGCAAAGCAGTCTGAAGAATACCTTGCTCATATTCCATATTTCAAATTCAATTTAGCCTGCAGGGAACAGAGATTGGTGCACAGTCAGAATCAGAATCTGCATTACAATGCGATCAGTGAGGCGCATTTGCGCTGCAGCGAAGCTCTCAAGCAATGCCCCAATCTCAGCCACTGCCCCTGACGCTCATTGACATTGAGAAGTCAGAATGCACATTGAGAAGTACAAGGTGAGTACCTTCTTTTGGAGGCACTCGAGGGCTGGAAGAACAAAAGGCGCCTGGCTCATTTAAAAGGCAACATAACTCAAGCCAGGATCTGGGCCTGGGCCATCAGACTGATCCAAATGGTTCCGGTGGGGAAACATCATTAAATGTAATGGGCCTCATTGTATACATAACTGGTATATATAATGCATGATAATTAGGAGTTGATGTAAAAGCAGGGAAAAAGAAAGTGACATAAGGTATAGTGGAACAATTGGGAGACTGCAATGATGCGACTGCCAAAGCAGTTACATTTTCTGATTATGATTTTATGATTATTATGACAATGACTTGATTGATGATCTGGAGCTTTTTATTTTAGCTTTTCCTCCTTTTGGTATGTGTTCCCATCAATAAAACTAAACACATTTAATGGGTCTTTATATATTGATTTACTGAATAATATAATAGTAATAAAATAATAATAATAACTGTGTGCACTAAAGCTAAACACCCATTTGCTTACAAAAAATAATGACTTAGACAAAGGTCAAAAATTCATATTTTACCTAATTTCACAGGTGAATATTTTTGTGGGCATCCATGGAGTTCCTGCAGTGAGCCACCTGGGATTGGAACCCTGGTCAAAAGTCCAGGGCATACAAGTACACTACACAGCTGATGGCTGCTCAACCAAGATATCTGCCCTCAGGCAACACCACTATGTTAATCAGAAAAAAAAAAAACTGAAATAATCAGACACTGAGCAGGAACGGCAAATGCACAATTGTTTTGAAAAATCAATGTATCATCTGCTTTCTGTCCTACCTTCAAGACTTTTAAATGTGATGCTCAACAAATGTAACCTTTCTCATGTGGATTTCTCTGGGTGTCAACTGAAAGAGAGACCAGACCCTGGCATAAGGCCTTCAACTTTTAATCCTCACTTGAAGAAAGTCAACGTTTTGCAGATAATTGTCAAGAATCACAGAGTGTTCTTCAACAATGAAATTAAACACATTGGGAAAAGTGACAGTAACACTAAGGGAATTAATAAAAATGAAAGACATGGCAGCAGTTTGAAAACAGAGTAGATGGCTGAACTGACGAATGGAGCAGTAATTAAAGAGGCACTTCAGGATCTTTCAGCTTACAGAACATCAATCAGCCATAATAAGCACTGCTCCTGGAAGCCCTGGGGTCTGTAATTGTCGCAGTGTGGTGTATTGAAAACAATAATAGTTCACAGTTTGGGAACATTCGGAAAGGTAACTTTGAGAAAGACAAACCTATTCTGGTCTTCAGAGGCAGTGCTATTATTTCTATGCCAGTCTTATCCAAACACCCTGCTGAGAACATACTGTAGGATAAAATTTAATTGCGATTTAAGTAAATACCTTCTTAATTGAATGCGTTAATCTGAAGCAAGAGAAGGAATATAACAATGGACACGAAACAGCTATATTTTATGCGACAAGTGATTACACAGGGAGACTGTAATCTTGCCTAAATAACTCAATCTATAAACGATAAAAAAACATCAATGTAGACAAAAAATTCTTGATTTGGGCCTTTCAGAGAGTCTGCTAATATGAAAAGATGTCTGGTGTTCCAATAACTAGATTTCAATATTAGGAGTATAAGTCCATATGAGAGTACTGAAATGTCACAATTTTACTTAAATGTTAAATTGTAACCCCTTATTTAGCCCTTCAAAAGTTCATGCATACAGTTGTGAATATAAAGCGAAGTAGGAAATTTGTCTGCAAAACAGAAATGGATTTTTTTTACATTCTGTTTTGAAGTGAAATACATTTGCATAATCATTTTTCTCAGCACTCCAAAGATTTTGTCTCTGAGTACTTACAAAGAAAATGTAAATGAATATTTGCAAGCGTTTCCCCTGTGTGTGAAGTTATTTTCTTTCGTTGGAAACAGCTTGTGCCAGTTCTCACTGCAATACATAACTTGTGATTGGAGTCAACTAAGCAGGGATATTTGCAATACTCACCAATATAATAATGTAGTCTCCCTGTTACAATCTCAAGAGAATGCTTTTGTATTCACAGCTTTCTGTCTTTGTCGCTGGGGCATTTGTCCCTATCCTTGAATGCCTTCAAGTAATACTTAGTTGACTTTTGAATGAAATTAGTGAATTAGTTGACTTTTGCGCATTATGTCTATTAAGCCAATCTGCCTAAAGAATGTAGATGCAGTGTAATGGTGTTAAAGAGCACCAAACAAGCTTGCCTTAGTTTTACTCTAAAGCCTGGGTGATTTGAAAAAGGAAAACCACTGCAATAACAGCTCAAATATGTGTGTTGGATTACTTCACATTCAAATACTTTTTGTATTACACATTAAATGTAATTATATTTTAAAAATATATTTAAATTTGGTTTACAGTCACAAATGTATCATATTTCTTTGTATTTCAGAGGAGGTTGGAAACAGCATATTTGTTGTTTCACACCTTTTTTTGGTTTTATATTTATAGTAAATTCATGTTTAAAAAAATAAATAAATAAATGTGTCAGTACATTGCTCATTAGTTTGTCATCTAGCCACCCTCACCTACTCCTGAAACTAACATGCATAAGCACACTCATAAACCATAAAATTATTTTTAAAATCTGATCATATCAACCACATCTCATCACAAAGCATTATGGCGTCAAATCCACTAAGATGACATTCTGCTAAAAGCTTTTGTCAGTTAGGAAATCAATATTGGGTGGAGACTGAAAATGGTGGGATGAAACTGAATAACTCTTCTCCTTTGGGGAGCTGCTGCTGGGGGCATTGTTCTTTGAGGTGGGATAGCACTACACGCTCGCTACAACAGAATCCGGTGATTTATGTTAGATGCTACTGTACCACTGCACTACATACATCTGAGGTCAGTTCACACACTTCTTCTGGTAAGCCCTATGCTCGTGGGCAAAGCTGTTGTGCATTTTAATCTGAAAGTGTAATGTAACATAATGGAGGCACCATTTGACTTATGCCAACATGCACCATATTTAAACACATCTGTTAACTCAACTGTGGAATATTTCATGACATACTCATATTATGCTGTCACGTTAAATAATGACATATATATCATTACACATGAAAGAGGCAGTGGTTCATATCCAGTATTTATATTGTGTGACTAAAAACATGACTAACATGTTTCCATAGGTTATTTTAAGACAGCATGTGCAATGCCATTACATTAGATTATTTATTACAATTACAATTTGGCATTTAGCAGACACTCTTATACAGAGTGGCTTACAAAGCAGTAGGGCATCAGGAGTGAACATTTAGCATTGGCAGGGTAAGTGATTAACCTCTTAAGTGCCAGGCAATAAATAAGTGCTTTGACAGTAAGGTGCAGACTACAGAGTGCACATGCATGCACACACATTCTCTAGGTCTGTGTGTTTTGAATTTTATTTGCAGGGTATTTTGCATTGGCTCTTAGCAATGTATACTTGTTAACTGGTCTTAGAATCTCACAAGATAGACCATTATAATGGAGTCAATTGAAGAAATAATATTGTCACATCAACCAAAATTTCTACAGATTTATTTTAGTGCTTGCTTAAACATGACACAGGACAGGACAACATTGAATCCACTTGAAACCATTTTATTAGTATTTCTGTATCTGGACAAGGCCTGCCCTAGCTTAAAAATGTGCATTTTTACTATGAAGACGAAATAGGAGTCCACAGAAACAACTAAGTGCTACTGTTTTTCTGGTGTTAAAGCACAAAATAAATTTCCAAAAATGTTTGAAAGAATATCTGACTCCAGATTATTCTGTCTAATGGTGCTGTAGATGACTGTTTACTGTAGCAAACTTGAAAAAAGTCCAGAGCCATTTAATACCTGCAAAGTCATTCGTACTCAAATCCCTTATTAGAATACAAGTCAAATCACTCATATGTCTGGCTAAGACTTGAATTTCAGGTAAATGTTCATTTGAGCCTAATCTGTGCAAACCATGAGAAGTTACCACATAAGATGCTAGGACACTAAATGTACCAAGCTGATCCAACTCCAGTTGACATTAAAACCGTGCGAATAAAACGTAGACCATCATAGAAAAAATAAAAAAGTAAGTTGGCAAAAACCAAAAAAGGAGAGTTACAAAGCTACAAGTATACTGCGAGATCTTTATAGAGCTATTTGTATGCTACAGAAAGCTGTTAGGTTAACGATTTACAGCTGTTATTTTTTCTTAAATTATCAAGGAAAACAAAACATTAATAGGTTCTTTATTTTTGACTGTTGACAGTTTATTAAATCCAATTTAGCTTTCTCCATCTGTTTGTGACTGCTCTTCCTCCAGGCATGAAACATTTCTTAATTATTTTCAAGTATTAATAGAGATAATTAGATCTGATATGGTATGCCTGTAATGACAGCAATGTTAGCATGACTATTATTTAGTGCACAGCGAAACTGAACACATTTAATCAAATTGATGCAGATATGCCACTGAAAACAATTTTGCAGATGAAATTAGCATTCTGTACATCCTATTTCTATTGTCTATTTAATTCCTATTCCATTTTTTAAATAAAAGTTTTAGCACCTTATCCAGTGATCTACTCTAAATTTTACCACTGGGATTCTTCCAGCCAGCCTAAGAACTGCTATCATAAAACCATTACTGAAAAAGTCTAACCTAGATACTTTTATTGTAAGTAATTTTAGATTCATTTATAACAGACATTTTTTTGGCAAAGTACTTGAAATTATGTTTTTAGTCAACTCAGTTAGATAACAACATTCTTCAGAAGTTTCAATCAGGATTTCGGTCCATCATAGTACAGACACTCCCCTTATTAAAGTGGCAAATGGCCTTCAGCTAAATACAGATGCTGATCATCTCAGTCTGCTGATTCTTTTGGACATTAACTCTGGTTTTGATAATGTGGAGCAGAGAATATTACTATCACTGCTTAAAGCGGTACGGTTGGGTGAAACAATCTTGAGATAGTTTCATTCTAATCTCGGAAACAGAAAAATGTTTGTTACTTTCAGTAATTCCATGTCATGAAATGTCAACATTGCTTGTGGGGCCTCACAGCGCTCAGATCTGGGCTACTTATTGTTTCAGTTTACTGAACTGCTCCCTCCTGGTGTTATCACTCCTGGAAATGGAGTATTCCCATAGTTATGCTGAAAATACTCAACAGTAAGTTAAACCTGGTAGAAACTCTTCAGATGGAGTCGTTGGATATGAATAAATAAAAAACTAGATATCACTGAATTTCTGTTTGATTTCAGTTAAATGAAAATAATACAAGACATTTTGACTGGTCCCAATAGGCAGATAACTTTTTTGTATATGAGTGTTTTTTTTTAATCCAATTTCAAAAATTCTGAACTTGAAGACTGAAGACTTGAAACTGTGAGCACTCTGAGAGACAGCTAAGTATAAGATCCCATATTAAACACATAACCAAATTCTCTGCTTATTGCCTCAAACATATAGCAAAAGTAAGGTTATGTTTATTCCTGTCTGATGCTGAGAAAATTACCTGTGGTTTATATGATTTAGACTGGATTATTGCAATGCTTTTATCTCTCGCCTCCCATATTATATCATTACAGATTAGCCAGAACGCAGCAGAGTGACAGAGGACTCTGCCACTCAAGGACAAGTCAAGGACAAAGAAGTGGGAACGTAATACTCCAGAACTTAGATCCCTGCACTGGCTCCCAGTTAGTTCTATAATTTATTAGTGGCCCAAGCATGAATTGCTGGAACATTTGCAATTTCTGGCAGATGTGTCTAACTTTTTTTTTTTACAGAACTTTGCACAGTGGCCGAAGGTTGCATGCATTACAGAAGGAGCAACTTTGGCACTTTGAAATGCTATAGCGCTATAACAAACTTTAAAAGAGCATAACTCCTGCCCCCATTTGGTCTAGAGACATGAAACCAACATCAATCGATGCCTCTCCTCAGACAAAACAACTTTGCTTTTTTGTCTGGAAAGGTGCATCACGTAGATTTTCTGCCATTTTGAATAAATTAAAAACACTTAAAAGGCATCCACCCCTACAAAGTTTGACCAACTTGCACAAAACATGGCATGCCACATCTACTCATGAACAGTGTAAAATGTTATAGATACATAAATTTGCTACACTTAAAAATGTGCCTGCTGGAAGTCAATGAATGTACATGTGCCTGAAAAATGCTAAAAAAAATAAAAATAAAAAAACCCAAAAACTTTGGTGGGTCTATTGATATGTTACATTTCCAAAAGTATGTGGACACCTGAACATCACAATTATATGTACTTGTTGAAGATCTCATTCCAAAACCATGGGCATTGATATGGTCTAATTACAAATCCACCTTTTTGAATTTGCATATGTATTTGTGACTTTGAGTGCTTAGTTGCTGCTTGCAGCTATTATTATTATTATTATTATTATTAGTAGTAGTAGTAGTAGTAGTAGTAGTGGTAGTAGTAGTGGTAGCAGTATTATTATTATTCTCTAAAACTGATTGGGCAGCAAATACAGTCAATACTACAGCTATGAAACTTAGCAGGTATGTTCATATGGCCAGTCCCACACACTACTCAATTACTGCAATGATGCCGATTGGTCCAATGGAACCATGTGGTCTAGAAGTGACAATCTTTTTCCCCAGATTCCTTGTCTCATGAAACATATGTTGGCTATATTGGATTTTCCACCATTTTGACTTTTTTGCAAAACATACTTTTCAAACCAGTCCTGGGTCATTTGGCCCATTGTCACCAAATTAGGCTCGAAAGAATTTCTGGGATCTGACTCTCAATCATAAAATAAAAAAATATTGACTTTTCTATATTGACACTATGGCTGCTACATGTCAGTCAATTGTTGGGGGCATGGCAATTTTTTAGGAAAACAGCTATAAATTGTGAATGCTTTGTCAGATTATCACAGAATTTGGCATACATGTGCAATGGTTACCCCTGAGACACCTTGCTCATTTTGATTGCCTTTAGCCCACAGGTGGCGCTATAAGAGGAAAACAAATAAAAATACTTTTAACTACTTAATTGCGTGACCAATAAAGTTTAAACTTTGCATGCTAAGCCTTTGTGTCAGTATCCCAGTGGATGAACAATGATAACAGTCTTATTTGAAAAAAATATGCCCACCATCAGCCAATCAGCTGTCAGTGGGCATGTCACAGGCTTAGCAATGGCTTATCATCATGAAACTTGTATGTATGTTGGAAATACCGTGCCAACTTTTGGGACAAAGACAAAAAATTTTGTACTATTCATCCAATGTGTGTCCTTAAAGCTTAAAAATGAATAATTGCGGCATGCTGCTTGGACCCAGTTAATTATCACTTGTGCTTTTTAAATGCCATTGTTGGTTTTTAAAGGCAAACACAGAATGGCACTTGAGTACATAACAGATATGCTTGTACCTCACAGACCTGACTTAGATGTGTCCCGAAAGCGTGTTTTGCCCCCATACTCTGGAACACTCTCCCAGAAAATATTAGACTGAGATTCACCCTCAGCTCCAGTATTTAAAACATAGCTCACATTTTTAGGATGCACTTTCTTACGGCTGCTTTACTTATTATTTTATTGTTTTATGATTTTTATGTATTTTACTATTCAGCTGTTTTTATTTTACTTTGTTTAATGTTTTATGAGCTTTCATTACAGATTAATTGTTGTTTTATTTGATTTCTGGCTTGATTTATTTTTATACAAAATTGTATCTATATGTCTATCACTGTAAAGCACTTCGTGCTACTTTGCTGTATGAAAGGTGCTAGCTACACAAATAATAATAATAATAATAATAATAATTATTATTATTATTATTATAACGCTAAATATATGCATTAATGGGGGCACAACTTTCATAGTCTATTGTCTACATTTCTGCGTAAATACACACATGCATAAATTAAAATACATAATTACAGTTCCAATACATATTCTGCACAAACGCCAAAATAGAGCGCGTTTCAAATTCACAACCTGAAGATTGTGTAAACATGGAGTTAAATACGCTCAGGTGTTGGTCTACATTGGACGTCACCCCATGATGTCATGAGAGGCGGAGGCACATTGTAGCTGAAATGTGGATGTTTCCTCTCCGTGGCCTGAGCGAGGAAGGGATGTGTTGCCACTAGGAGTCATCCACGGAGTCTGTGGCAGTTGCGACGTATGGGAAGAATTGCATGCACATATAGCCTTTAAAATCCACACGGGATTTTGATCTATTCAGCAAACTATGCGGTTAAACGGAATTTCCAATTTGAATGTGCTGAACACATCAGAACATTGAGTGCTCAATCTTACTGCCAAAAGTGGCGTTGTTTGACAAGGGGGAAAGGAAGTCTAACTCCAGAAATCGAAAACTGTCTGAATAAGAAGCCGTTGACTAGAAGGGAAAAGGAAATGGCACATTGACAATTTACAAAAGCGGCTGCACTTTTTACGTGCCCGTAAAAATGTTGCGTCACGCTCGTAGGCTATACTCACCGAAGAGGAGTTTGTGTATGCTATAGAATACTGAAGGGGAAACATATTTTGCGAACATCGGATTGTGAGCAGCACGTTTAAACCTTGACATCCACACCTGGAAAAGGGACTCGAGAAAAAGAAAACCACATGCTATGGAAAATCGTTCTACATGCACAGCTGAAAGGGGATGTATATCCTAAAAGTTTACTTTCGAGTCTGGAAACCATGTACAATCGCTACCACCGATAAACAGGTTATTGGAATAAGTAGGCGATACCTAGTGAAATGTTCTGTGAAAGTCGAATGACGGAGACGTGATTGTCCACGACACATTTGGAGGAAAGTTCTCGCTTTTTATAACGCGCACGGCGAACTCGGCGAATCTTTCAAGGCTAAAAATTCGTTTTGTGCTGTGAGCGTGCGGGACTCTTGAAACGCATCCATGAGTTTTTACCTGGTCAAACCAGATGGAAGGTATGACTCGATAGGCGGCGCAAGCACTTACCTTAGTGTTCATTTTCATGGGTTGCCTACTAATACAAAATAACTACAGGAAGAAGGCAGGGTTGTCGCTTTTGTGTGTTTGCCAGCACGATTTGCTGAATCACACAAACCCTTCCGCATTGACATGAAACTTTGCTGTCGTTAGGCTGTACAGCGATTTTGTGCTTTTTTGAACTCCTTCGAAGTTTCTTACTGAGAGGAACATACAGAACCAGACACCATGTTGTTATAATGAGTAATTGAAGACTATATTCTAGGGTACTTCATGGTGCTTTTTTATTTTACCTTTTTTCATCTTACTCCAACGGAAGCTTCAAGACACTCAATACCAATTATCCGCCACTAAAGATAGTTCATGCTGTGCATGTGACTTTTGACATAAACTTTGGCTCTTTTTGTAGGTCCTAAAGCTTCTTGTTACGCAGTTCCACTCTTGTACTGGATAGCGCAAACGATGAAGCTTAGCAGACAATTCACAGTTTTTGGCAGTGCCATATTTTGCGTGGTGGTATTCTCGTTGTATCTAATGCTGGATCACCTACAATTAGACCATACCAAAAACCCAAGCAACGGAGTGGGGAGGTTTCAAAACGTAAGTAGAACTAAATTGTTTGATTCTTTAAAAGTTTTGTGCAGAAGTGACACTGTTACTAATAAGTTAATTGTCCATAGCCGTTTCGAAAAGAGTATGCAATTGTCAATTTCAGGCAGAATAGTTTCTATGGTGTCTAAGCTGCTTTGGGGTAAATTGACCATGCTTTCATAAAAATATGTAGCTATTATACAGTAGTCGAACATTCCGAATATTGTATTGCCAGTGAATGAAATGGGATATAGGCTATTTTATAGTTACTTGATTTGCCCTTCACGGAAGTTTTAGAACCTAATAAACAATGCACTAACAATGACGCGTCACAGTACAGTTGGCTGACTGATTGCCAAGGAAGTTGTTGGTGATGTTCAGTGGAATTAAGCTTCTCAGTGCGACCAAACACCATGCCACTGTACAAGCATTGCAGCAAAACTATTTATTGTATGACGAGAAAAATGTTGCCCGACCAACTTTGTCTACACTGCAACTGAATGTTCTGTAACCTGTAATACAGACATAGATTAGGTTGCTAAACATTCGAAAATTCAAATCTCCATGCAGTTTTTTTTTTTTTTAATCGTTTAAGTAAGATAATGAAATTAATACCACAAAAAGGTGTAGGCCTACTATAGCCAGTAATGCTGTTGCAATATTTAGAGCCTGCATTTTGACGACTGGAATTTGTGGAAAGAAAAAGGACGACAATTACAGTATCTTGTATTCTAGCTAATATTAATAGTCGTCTTTGATCAACCACCTGGCAGCTGGTCTCATGTGGGCGCGCGTTGGTAATTGCAGATTGGTGGTCATTAACTTCATTGGTTTTTGCCTGTGTTCCCTACTAGTGTTTCTGATAATTTAGTTACTTGTACCCACATTTTTTAAAGTCCGTTTAAAAAGTAGGCCATCGGCTTTAATTGAAACTCGGACCAACGAGGACACAGTGATTAATAAAACAAGGCGTGTATTTCCTCAACTAAATAAATAAATAAAACGACTCGCACCGACTATGTAGGCTACGGGAAAAGGAGTCGTAGTTGTACTAGACTTTCGGAGAATATTTTCAAGACTGTCTAATATCACCTGCTTGGTGTAAGGCTTCACTTGAAGGCTCTAATCATCCTACTTTTCATAGCTATAGCCTACAGAGATGTCGATGGATCTCTAAAGGACGTGACTGCCAGTGCACTGAAAGTAGGGCTGTCTCCATGGCGTGAGTGGTGTGGAAAAGAGTTTGGTTATGGAAAATAAATCGCATGTATGGTCTTTGGTAATCACGCCATGATTTTAAAGAGACGAGAGAGAAGGGACTATTTGACTGCTTAATTCTTGCCTGCAGAATGATTATTCTTTTATTTATTTATTTTTTTTATAGCGATAAGTGGAGATCTGGCTTTGGATTTGCATCTTCCAGTTAGTTTGCAAACACGAGTCTGTCGCTGACCTGCACAACCAGTTTTCCTTTCCGGAATTTCTGTATTCAGCAGTAGCCTACTGTAACAGTATCTATAACTGGTTAGGCTTTACTGTACGCTCTGTTTTGGAAACTTACCTCATGGGTATCATATTAATATTTTAGGCATTTCTTATTACATAACATTCCTTTGTCTGACATCATTTCATTGTCTACATTTATATAGTTGGATATATACTGAAGCAATAAGTACCTTGCTCAGGTGTACAAACCTGCAATGTACAGGTTACAAGACCAATTCCTTACCTGTTATGCTACACTGCCACCCCATTATTGCATGGAAAAAGGAGTCGCTGTTTTTACTCTCAGCCAGCACATTACATTTGTACTGTTTATTGTATCAAATAATCCTCAATTGATTTTGGATACTTTTCCACCTTATTCACCATTTGTTGCTGACATAGTCACTGCAAAGGCCACCTTACATGCTGGATGTTTGCTAGAGACTAGCTTCCTGGCTACGCTGGATTTCCTTTTCTCTTATGTGCAGCTGCATGGCTGGTGTATTAACAAGCTAAAATAATAATGGAATGACAAGCAAATTGGCATAGCAGTGCAGAGTTCTATTTCATAGCTAGCTGGTAAATTATTGTTTTAACATTTATATGGCCAAAATAATCAGTTGTGCATTTCTAACTCCCCTAAATAAAATAATACAGTATGTAGCTACTACTAAATCTTTAAATGAAATGTGACATGGATTATTGAATGAAATCTTTGTTTTAAAATGGCAGACTTTCTCCTATAATCTTGAATTTGATTTAAAAAAAAATGTGAAATGTGAATATCAAATTTTAAATGTCACTTGATTGTGGCAGTATAGATTACATTTGGGAATTTGCTTCACTGCTTTCATCCCATTTTAGAATGCCTAACTATGGTCATGTCCCATCACTGCAAGATCTGTCAGTTTTGGGAGAGCTGTGTACTTTCATGCATGTCCTATGAAATGTGCAGTGGGCCGATCACTCTGCAGTCATCAGAGCTGCGCAGCTGTTGTGATGGGAGACTGCATTAATCACGCAGCTGGCACAGCCCGACTGCAGACACCCAGTCAAGCAGATGGGATGCTTTTGAGCAATGAGGTTAAGGAGGTACCCTGCCACCTGATACCCTCCTCCCTGGGTAAGGCTGTTGCCTACTGTGCATTGCCTTGTGGGACTGCCAGCTGCAGGCCTCGCACAAGCATGGGGCATATTTCACCTGGCCATGGCGTGTTCCACAGCTCTCTTTGATATTTATGTCATCTGGGCATGCCACCTGGGAACCCTGTGCACCCACTGTGTACCCACTGTGTACAGTTTTATTGACATTTCTCTGCTCAGGTGATTTTTATGTGCCATGTCTGAAACAGTATGGCAAGGCCATATTGCTTCACTCCACAGTTGTCCTAGCCACCTTCTGCCGCAATACGAAACGCAGGTTCAGGCCCCAAATAAGAGCCTGTTCTCTGCCATAGGTATGTTGTTTGGATGTTGCGGTTTTCTTTTTAAAAATTTTTTTTTTGGATGTGCACAGTGTTAGCAAACACCACACCAGACTGCGTTTTGTCCAGTCTAGGCTATATTGTTTATATAGGTGATGCCATTCCAATCTGTAAACCTTTGTGATGGTCACCAGTTTCTGAAGCCGAGAAGCGCTGAGCTTGGTTAATAGCTAGTTGTATTGGCCACCTTGAAAAAGGGCTTACTCCCATAAGCGGTGTTGGCCAGTTTACAGCAATCATTCCTCTGGACCAAACTGAAAACCAGCATCTGTAGAATGGTGGATCCACTGTGCTGTCAGATAAGATGTGGAACTGGGGTACTGACTCGCTGTGTTCTTTAATGATTCCATGGCACTCAATATTGGTGATGTCCTGGATAGATTTTAAATGTGCACCTTTCATAACCATATCCAACTTTGATTGGCTTAAATAATTCCTCTCTTTCCATCTTGACTGATGTGTGGTGAGTGTTCTGGAATAAAATAATCTCTGTGCATTACCCAGGTGGGTGCTACACTTTTGTGTGGGTTGAGGTGAGCTGTAACACACTTTGAGACAGGATGATGTAACTTGAAAGGTTCTATAAATGTAATCCATCATCATCTGCAGCATATGCACATCTGTACTGTGCTTTAAATTAATTTCCATCAGTTTTTTCTGTATCTCTTCACAAGTTGTAATCTCACAGCAAGAAAACAGAATGGAAGCACTGTTTGAGGTTTGAGCATATTGCAGCAGAATATATCTCAGTCGCTATTGCAAAGACATTCATTTTGAATGTTCTATATCTTGGCTGTCTAAAGGGCTGGTAGACATTTTCACGTGCAATTGCTTGTCTTCTTGAAATGTTCACCTATATTGTTTCTCATTTGTCAGGGAAAATTTGAAGTGATTAAATACCCTGAAGGAAGTTTATGGTGCATTCAAGCATGTATTTAAGGGCGTGTAAGTCCCTTTCTATTCCGGTCATAGTTGACTGTTCCTCTGAGCTACATGGAGGTATAAAAAAGGAGAATAAAATAATTAGCAATTGCAGTCAGTAGTTTAAGGAAAAACAATTAAGTTAAATTGAGGTTGAGTCATTCAGCCTGCTAGTATATGTAATCCTGACACTGAAGGTGACATTGTTTGAGACAAGGTTCTTTGCATTGGACTGCCTGCTTTTAGTAAATTTTCCAGATCATTGACACTACCATGCCGTAGCCTTATTGCTACCATTTACCTGTATTAGTGGCACAAATGCTCTCATTCCATTTCAGTGTATGAATATTAGGGGTGTGTAGTGACTACACTACCTGTATCTGCATGTATTCAGCCAACAAAAGTAAACACAATACAACTTGACTAATAATGGCATAAAGTATTTAGCCTATGTACATTGATTACCAAGAAACTGAAAGCTATATTACCCAAGAAAATCAGTAGGATGTAGAAGGCAAACTTTAAGCTAGGGACAGTTTTTTCATGCTATAAAAGGCGATCAATGTCTGTGAGGGGGCAGAAAAGTGCACAACAGTTTGTATAGGTGAAGGCAACTTGGGACCCCGCTCAACTTAATCTGCTTGAGCTGTAATAGAAGCATCTGTTTTGGGGAAATTCTACAGAACACAGTGAGCACCATAATGTTGGGGACAAAGACTTAGTTAATTGTGTTCAATTGCTTCCTTTCAGTGTGTCGTTTTTATTCTAGCCTTTTGATTTTTTGAGCCTTTTTGATTGCCTTTGCAGTCTATTATAGGCGTTTGTCAAAATGATGACCAGAGCAGTGCCAATGAAAGTCAAGGAAGCCATTGTGAGGCTGAGAAATAAGAAAAATATAGTCAAGCATAGGCCAAACCTTAGGCTAACCAAAACCAACTGTTTGAAACATCATTAGTAAGAAAGGAAGCCCTGGTGAGCTCACAAAGAGCCTGTAACCTGGTACTTTTCCATTAAAAAAATATATTGATCTCTTGATTAAATATTACCTCAGTCCTGTCACAATGTTTGTGGCAGAAGACTGCTGTGTTCTTGTAATGGTAAAACAGATTACTCATTCAATTCTAGACCTAGGAATCTGTTTTTTGTAATCAAGAAAATATAATTCGGAATGATCCACATTTACTCATTTTAAGTTAACACCATAAATTAATTTCTCATGGACACCTGCTGAATGGGAATTTCCAGTCAACATTTGGAAACTGGTATGTTCCAAACAAACTTTGGCTTCACAATCTGTTGTCAGACACCCATTTAAAGGAATAATTATATGTTTGATAGCTGGCATCTGGCAATATTGTGTTTTAAATTGTCATAGTTTAGTTTTAAGTTTTAAACATTGTCCAAGGGTCCTTTTCCCTTCAGTGTCTTCTGGCATAATAATGGGCTGACTTCAGATGTAGACCCTCCTGGAGGCTGTGGGACTGTGAGACGAAGAGCGTGTCACTATCTATATTCTGCCAAGTTAAGTTTTCTTTGGTTTGCTCCCTCAGGGCATGTCAGTTTGGCAGCAGGGACTAGAAATGGAAGGCACTTCGTTAACTCCACTCTGGAAGTCTGAAAATAAAATCTAAAAAAAGTCATAAGCAATAAAGCACAATGTGAGGTAAATAAATGTGAAGAACCATTTACTTGGTATAATTTCAAAATAGTGTTTTCACTTGCAAAATTGGAACCATTTTCCCCCATAAAACCCTATGCATTCCCTCCCAGTTCCCCACCCCAAGTGTGGTAATTAATACCTTCAATATAGGTCTAATGGATAGACCTGTTTTTTGAGGAATGGGGCTATTGTACTTTGAAATTCAGTAGTATTGAAGCCATTTTCAATGTTTAGATTTTTATTAAAATAGGAATGTGTATTAACTTTGTATAGGCATCTTTGCTTGTTGGATGTCCTTAGCCTGGCTTACTTGGAAGGCTACCACAGTGCTTAAGCCTTGTAATAAAGGGAGGCTTTTAATGTAAATAGGATGATTTAAGGTAAAGTCCATTCCCCTGGTGCCATATGCATAATCTGCCCTGCTGCCCTAAATTTGATGAATACAAAACTATCGGCCTAAATAATGGCATTAACTTATCACTATGATGGATTCATTTGCTACATTTCAAGCTAATTAAATGTAAAAAACAAGCAGTTTTGCACCTTCTTTTAGAGTAGTTTGTGGTGTGTTGTGATGGATTTCATATATAGTCAGGTGTATGGCGTCCAGAAATGGCTTTCTAGGCACCGTCAGAATTAAGGCCGTGATGCAACATCCAAAATGTGTGTAATTTTTTAATACTTTCTTTTAGATGTTTCCGGCCTCAAATGTATTTCACAATTTCCTGAAGAAAAACACAGTCTGTGTTGAAGTAATCGTCTCAAAGCACTTTGTACATTCTCAAAAATGTATGTACTGGGCAGGGTTAGAGTGACGATTTCAAGCTGTTTTTGGCAGTATTACCAAAAGCTTTTACAAGGCTTGTTTGTGTTGTATTCTTAATGTTTTAATAGAAAATGTTTGATACTCCAATTCACATTTTTAAGTCTGGGTTATTTTTTATACATTACATGTGTAATTTAATGTTATATTTTGCAACTGGTTTGCATTACTAAAATTTTCAATTCTGGAAAATGTTGAGTGGACTACCTCCTCCTCTGTAGACTACAATATAGGGTAATTCATAGTATCTGGGTAACATTAAGAACAAATCACTTGTGTACACACCTGCACATTCTGTTTCATTGAGGATGGGTGGTTGTTTAGAAAAGTGTTGTAACAGCCAAATAAGTGAGGGTTTAATTGTAAGATTGCATTTGTGGCCTGTACATAAACAGAAGATACAGAAAGATTGTTTTCTGAGCTATAAAAATGTGTAAGCATGAAGGATAATCTGGAGTTTTCTGTGTATATTAAGTCTGTTATCAGGCAAACATCTCTAGTTTGGGTCAGGGGTCAAGTTTTTATCTCTCTTTATTCTGTCCTCACACACTCCTAGTTTCATGTTGTTGTGTGTTAATGTGAAGACCAAAACCTTATTTGTATATTGTAATTTTGGCAATGCCCAATGAGCTTTTGTCATGGTTTAATTTGAAAGCATTCTTTCTTGAACTAGCATCAGAAGCAGCAATATGGTGGTGAAATATCAGTCTCCATTGCCAACATGTTGAGTAAGTGCACTTTGACTTGACAGGATTACGTTTTTTTTTGAACAAGTGAACAAATTTAGTTGTCACAGACTTAGTGAGGGTTTGTATCTGCACCATGGGACACCTGGCTGCGTCACCTGGGAGGCTCAAACAACCCCCTGTCATGTAAAAGATTAATTTGAATCTGTATTTAAATCTTTAAAACCATGTCTGGTAGTGACACCTGTAATCATAAATGATGAATGCTGCACTACCCTACAGCACATGCTGGCTTTGGAGAGTTGAAGACGCATCACACTGTACGAAGAGCACCCCCCCCCCCCCACACACACACACACACACACACACACAAGCATTGCTGTGACCCCTCTAACACTCAGCTAGCCTCTTCATCTTTAGAAACCTCAAAACCTGTTTTCTTGTATTAGGTATTTTCTGTTCAAATTTTAAAAGCCTATATGAAGCTGTTACGTGTCAAACTACTGTTTTTTACCTCTGCAATTTAGCAAAGCTTTGAACCCTGGAAGGGTTTTGAGTCTTTCGAGAACAGTGACATCACAAAAGGTTAGCTCTGTAGTTTAAAATGAGTACATTCAATTCAATTATTCACAGTGCCCAAAATGTCTTGCTGTCTTTTTTATTGTGAGACTATGGACATTTCCTCAAATTGAAAATCTGAAAAAGTGGTGGTAAATGTCAGTTGAGGAGAGAGGAAAATACACAATCATGGGCTTCAATGATGTAATGAATTGTAATCGTATTGATAATCCCCATTAGATATATTTTTCTGTATTTCATTGTAATATTCAGAGTTTGTAAGGTAAGGTTCTGTGTTTGATGCTGAGAAATTGTTCTCTCTCTCTTCTTATGGAGGTAATCAATTCTCTCAACTCCAGATATAAAAATGAATATAGGCTACATATTGTACATCCAAGTATGAGATTTGTAAATACTGGTTGCCTGTTCAAATTTTTAGGCCTGTAAATTGCTGATTCATGATTACTTGTTTATAATTGTCTTAAACCTTTTTCTTAGTTTGCCACATTTGTGACCTCTACTGTACTTTTGAACTGATAAAATCAGTATATGACTATGTAGTTTCAGTGCTTGTGCTTGGCTTTGTATGAATTAATTAATGAATTACTGGGGGAAAACAAGACCGACGTTTCAAATTTTCCATTTGAACACTGGCAGATTTAGTTTCCAAAACCAGCAGACATGAGTTGAAGTTTTCAGTACATTTAAAATTCAAGTTGCCCCAACCCATTCAAATGTTTCTCACCTATGTAAACAAAGGATTGGCCATTTTACAAAATATGAATTATTATGCAATTACTTGACAGACAATAATAGATGTGTTTTGGATAAGGCTTTTAAAGTATCAGGCTACTCTGTGCATGAAAAAACGTTCATCTCTGTCAGATGTTTATATTATACAGTCCAGGCAGCTGTAATGACAAGAGTAAATCCTTTTACATGGTGCATCGTAATCTTCCAGCATTAGTCAAATTAACAGTTCCTAATGTTTCCCTAGTCTTTACCGCTCCCTGGGGACAGTGACCACCACACTTCTGGTATTCGCTCACCCATTGCAGTATTTAACCTGCTCTAGCCCGGAATTCTCAAATGCGTCTTGCTTCATGCAGTTGAATCACAGATCCCTGTGTAATGTAAACTAACCTAATTATATATGTATGTGTGTTGTGAGCGAGGAGAAAAGCCGCTTGCCCAAAGGTATGAACAGTTATTTAGTGTAATCTAGGGATGATTTTAAATTATATGTTATGACTTGGGTTTCTTGTACTGGGATTGTGCCTTTGGACACAATTGTGATAAACTTGGACCTCTGACTGCGCAGGAAATTTTAACTCCGTTGTGCTTGGTGTTGTACTATTCTAAAGAGCTTTACGGGCCAGTTATGACAGTGCCATCCCATATGGGCAGAATTATCATCCTTGTTTCTGTTACCATCTGTTGGCGTTATTAACAGTAGTAGGTAGTAAGGTAAACTTTGTGGGTATGGTCTTGGGATTAATATCCTCATTTGTTTGGAGAATGTGCAATGCTTGTCCAGTCAACGCTGGTATGGAGTGAGATGTCACTCACTAAATAAAGTCCCCATGGTAACGGGGCTAATGTACGAACGTGCTGTTTTCGAGTGATCTGATAAGGGACGTTGTCGGGGAATGGCTGCTCGAGGGACAAAGGTTGGCAAAAGCAGCCAGAGAGAATGAGGAGTTGAACAGTCACTGCAGCTGAAGCCCAAGGGGGTCACTCCTGACGAGTCTAGCTGGTTCCTCTCACTATCAGCATAACGTCTCAATGGATTTGTCTCACTTTTTTCTTTTTCTTCTTCTTCTTGCCCTTTTTGAAGAGTTGTCCTTGTGTGAATTTTGTTTGTTTTCTTGTACTGAGCTGAATGAATGGCTATAAATGTAACCGTTTTTGTTCACTAGAATGTCTGAAATGTTGTTTAAATCTGATGGCTTGTAAACTGAGGTCTCAGGAAACAGAGGATAAGAGATAACTAATTGGATAGCTTAGATCTAAGTGCTATATAAGCAATGATGTGCCACTATTTCTTAAGTTTTAATATGAAAATGAAGTGTGTACGTCACTGGCAGCCCCAACACTGGAGGAAACTTGTAGGCCTACAACACAGTTAATATCAGTTTCTGTTCTTCTATACCAAAATAAAGAGGAAAATTTTAATTCTGTGCTGCCATCAAGGTTTTTCAGCCATCAGGTTTCTCTGGATTAAACGGATTACATTTTTTGTAAAGAAGAAACCTTTTTTGAAAATGTAATCTATGTAATCCAGTTTGTCAATTTAGTTTCTTACCAGTAGGTCTCCCATCCAAATATATGTACTAACCAAGTTTTCACGAGTCAAAAAAGCTTCAGCAGTTTAACATGAGATGTACGCAGGGTGGCATATCTTCAAAGCATATGCATTTTGAAACGTTATTAATTGTAAAATCGTTTGGTACATTTAAAGGAAGTTGAGTTTTATATGAGTAGGAAATTTATTGTAATGGGCATCCATTTAAGTGTGCCTGCTGTATTAAGTCCACTTTATTAATGCAGCAGTTTGTTTATGATGCCTGAAACATTTTCTCTGTGCATCCACACCACACTGTCACCTACCAGCAGTATATTATGGGGTGTGTCAGTGGGTTCATCCATTAGTTGATACACAGTGTATGGGGAAAGTGCTATGCTTTGTGACTGAAATGACCAACTTGGTTGTTACGAAGACAAATTGCCAATGAATAGGCCTGTTCTGGTCTAAAGTATCCATTTATGTTGCTTAATTTGTCACAGGCCAGATATGACTAGAATTAAGCACACAATGCAACCAGGCTGCAAATCTTTAAATGGGGAATATGTGTTGCATGTTGTACTTAATCTCAGATTCCAAGTTATGATAGTCTCTCACACTACCATCTGTGGGAATATCTCACATTAAAGAGCCTCCAGTGGGTTCTGGACTACATGCTTTATGGAAGAAAATATGTCACTTGTATATTATAGTGGCAAGACATGCCCCAGAAACACATGACAGGATGTGATAAGTGTAAAGACCTAATACAAAGTGTGCTGGGGTCATGTGTGAATCCATAAGGATCTTAACGCTTCTTTTGTTCTGGCAAAGGGACTTCCGTTTCAAAGAACCAACATGGCTGGCTGTAGATGGCAAGGAAGAGCTAGTCGTTAAATAGGTGTCCATCATATGCTGCCAGGAAAAATAAAGTTTTAAGTAGGATAGCTTCAAGGTTATAAGGGTGCTTTCACACCTACATTGTTTGGACTTTTTGCTATGTTCAGACCTTTTTGACTAGTGTGAAGCCATCTGGACTGTGGTCCAGACAAAGAAAGCGCAAGAGGTTTGCAAAAAATCGGTGGTCTCGGTCCGCTTCATTTGGACCACGATGCAGATCATTTCTGGTGTGAAAACAATTCCTGTAAAATCTGAACTGAATAGAGGAAGTGAGGACATGCACAATGTATTGTAGGTTCTCAGCAAGTTGTTTTGGTTGTTTTATAGGCACATTGCAGGAAGAGAAAAGTTTACAGCTTGCTAGCTACAAATGAGTCATGCGTGTGTGTATGTTTGTCTGTCAGTCTGTCTGTCACTGGCATATCAACCCATCTAGCAAGTTGTGCAGCTCTGATGCTACATTAGAGTTGCTGTTGCCAGCTAGGCAGACATATTTGCTTCATATTGTGTTGTAATCTTGAATGCCTACCTGACTACTCTGCTGTAATACTCTTCCAGTGTCGGTGTATGATATAACATTGCTTGCCTTCTTCTGTTCCGGTAGTCTACATAGATTCCTAAGTATAGGCTTTGCACCAGGTATATTCACAAGTTTATTTACACATAATGTTTCTGAGTGGAACATCAAAGGAAAGCCATAAACAACAAGGTCACAATCAAAGGCCCAGGGTGCTCTACATTGCCTGTCTTGCTGACACACACACACACACACACACACACACGTATGCATACATACATACATATTATATGTGTGTGCGCGTGAAAACACCCTAAATCTGGGAGACAAGTAATGCCTTGAAAGTACACTTAAATTTAAAATGGTCCAACATTAGCAGAATATTAACCTGAAATACTAAGATCAGAATTTGGTGTTTGGTTTATGGAATATTTGTACTGAATTGAAGTTCAGGAGGGATTGGACTCCAAGCTCCCAAACATGCAAATAATATTTTGAACAGCCGGGGAAAGTAGCTGGGTTCAAATAAATTCTGTTGATCTGCACTGTGCTAATGGGATTTTTATGGTGTATCAGAAGTCCTTAGGCATATATACTGCTAAATAATCAAGGAATTGAAAAGCCGTGCATTTATAACGCATGCAAATTGCAACCAAGTTTTCACATCCATGGAGGAAGTAGATAAGCACAGGCTTCAACTTTTGAAGGATAAATGAAAACCTTTTATACGTGTAACAAAATATTTCAACCTGCTTGCTTTTTAGCAGATTGCTTGAGTCTAGGGAGCTACTGTGTCTATGGCTTTGCATGTGATCTTGGCTAGTAAAAATGAGGCATTAAATATAAGTGGTTCAGATGGCTGATTAGGCTACATTGAACATTGCATTTTCAATGGGATGGCAGGTATCCCATCTGCCACGTTACGGGTTGGCGGGGCATGCCCCATACCTATACCGCACTGAGAGTTTGTCACTCAGCGTTCAGAGTTTCCTACAGAAATAGCCACAGTGGTCACAGGCTCTCAGCACTTCAGAACGTTAACCTCAGATACAACTTCACACGTGCACACAATAAAGCCCTAAACTTGGGCTATTTTGCGCTTTTCTTCTCCTCCTTTTTCATGACGATTTTGTCATCCCATGTGCTCCAGTCTTACAATCAATCAATAATTCTCCCCATTGCACATTTAGCTACATCTGCCAGTAACAGGTTTCCTAGGTTAAACGTTATTTCGGGATACTCGGATTCACAGGCAAAATGGACATATAAAGAAGTGCACGTGATGCCATTTCTGCCTGTTTTTAAAATGTCTGTTTTGTTTGGAAACTAGCTTTCTTGCTAACTAATAATTTTTTCCACTATAAATAATTTCCATTTGACTGTATCATGTGAACTTTTTAACGACCATGTTCTCTTCAGTTCGTAAGATGAAAAAAAAAAAACCTGGCCAAGTTGCATGAAATTGAGGGAACACTGGGTAGAATTTCTTTGGAATTTAATTTGTGTCAGCTAAGAGAGCCAGTATTGTTTGTTGTAACTTTGCCTCATTGATATGAATGCTTTTAAATGGGAGGCCTAGATTTGGCAAGTTTTACAGAATTACTTCTAGACAGTGCTTTGTAACAGTAACTTGGCAGTTTTGTACATTGGAAATGTTTTTGTTGAGTTTTAACTTACAGGATCAGTGACACAAATGAGTTTCCTCTCTGGCGATCAGATTGGTCCATCATATCAGCCAGAAGAGTTTGAGCAGGCACCAATAATAATTTTTTAGGCCACTAATCTAGTTACCATGTGGTCAATAGCAAAATAACCAAAGTCCAAAGAACAAAGGGGTTCAATGTCCCCTGGATAACTGCACCCCTATGCTCTCCAGCATGCAAAATGAAGTGTCCTAACAAACTTTGAAGTAAAAGGCTGGTTCTATCCAGCCCTTCAGAATCTACTTCCTGGGGTGAGGTGGGGGGGTGGGGGGGGGGGGGGTGGTGGGGGGTAGGTTGGTTGGGGGGGGAGATGTTTGAAGTGTTTAATTTTCTTGCCATCCCCAAAATATAGTTCTGGGTACATAGGTACATCTACACAGTAAAATGAGGAAGGGATTAAGTACCTTCACAAACATCCAAAAGCACATTCCCAGAACTTATGAACAAATGCATAACCAGTACACACATCCTTTAAAAAAGCCAGATGTATCATTAAATACACACATAAGATGAAAAGGTTTTCCCAAATAGTCTAGCTTCGTTGAAAACATGGAACTCCCTATCACCGGGCTGCCCAAGCCTATACCTACCATCCTGTAGGTTCTCACTTCAACTCTAACAAAGCACACTCATTCAGTAAATACAGATCTCCTTGAGTTGCTAATTAGTAGAATCGGGTGTGATAAATTAGATTTGATATGAAAACCTGCAGGACTGTAGATCTCCAGGAACAGGGCTGGGCAGCCCTGCTTTACACTATATGCCAGAAAAAAAGTCAAGCAGTCAAAGTAGTAAAAATTAAATTATAGCACAAAGCAAAAATAAATAATAAAAAACTGTTAGAATGCATACACACACACACACAGGTTGTGGGATGTGGGTCTGGACAGGCCAATGGGAAGACCAGAGCTGGACCTGCAAAAGTCAAAACCTGCCTGAATTGGCAGATATCTATCTTAAGGCGAGTCATTTGCTTGCTATACAAAACTGACTGAAAATACTAAATAAAGCACAAAAAAGCACTGCCTGTCCGTTGTAAATTACACAAATAGGGACCTGAAGTGCGATTGTTGGAATCCAAAAACCAGGCAGTGATTGCCTGCTTTATCACCTGGCATACAGGTTGCCCAGGTTCGCTTCTTCAATTAATTAGCCTCCTCCTACAGGCACAAAAAGAAATGCCAAAAGAAATGCCAAAAAAAAAAAGAAAAGAAAAAAATATGGGCAGAGAGTGGGAGAATAAAAAGTCTTTAAAAAATGCTTTACAAAATGAAATGAGCACAGAACCTGTTGCTTCACCTATACCTTTTTTGTGTTCATACAGTGCACATTGAGTAGCTATAGCTCACCCAGTAATAAGCCTTTCTACAGAGCTACTTATAATGACCCTTAGCTATTTCTGCCAGCTTAATTGTAATGTGGGTGATTTTTTCAGTTGAAAAAAGCCTTAAGCCTTCCACAATATGTACATTTATACATATTTGAGTGTGCAGTATTGTTATTATCTCCACTTGATGTGTCATTACTTGAAATGATGAGCATATTACCAGTGTCTCAGCAGGATGTAGTACTCTCTTTGTTTTGAAAGTGTGGGTATTTAAAAGTATTTGTGTACAGCAAGCACCAAACAAAATGGCTGGTTTATTGCACGTTATTTAAGGCTTATGATGTTCAGTAAATGTAGTTGGTGAAAGATCAAAATAGCTAGCCTGTTGTCGTATTCCCTTCAGGATATTTCCCATTATTAATTTGAAAAAAAAAAGCATTTTAATTTCATGAATGGTCTGTATTCTAATTTGAATTGGGTTAACATAACATAAATGCATATTTCAGCATGGCTAGAAAGTTGATCATTTTGACAACTTTTCTGAAGAGAGAATTTTTAATTTAAATTTCTTTTAGTACAAGAACACATGCTCACACAGTACTTTGTTTTGGTGCATGCAGAAAGAATTCTGGTGAAATTCTGAAAGTTACAGTAGTTCTCATATTGGAACCAGTTGAATATGTGAACTGCATGAGAGAATTTTTGAATAATTACGAAAAAAGAATGTGATTTTCTTCACCCTCCAGTGTTACTCACTCGAAATAGCGCATGGGCATTGCTCTTGGCTCACTCTATTGGTCTCTTCCACTGGTGTGTATCAAAACAGCAGATGTATCCTGTCTGACATTCACATACAGTTATTCAAAGTCTTTTTTTCTGTTGATAAGAAGAGCAGAAACTCCTATCTGTCTGTTTTGCTTTTCTGAAAATTAAGCTGACGGAAACAAAAGGGTCTCTGTCATGAGTTGAATGTCCTGTTGATAGATATCTGATTTCCTTGAGGGTTGATGGCTGGGAGTTTTGGTAACTTATATAATACTGGGTCCTGTTGGGCTTTTATAGTTCAATAGCTAAATGGGTTGCTTGTGATTAAGTTACAGTTCTTCATTTTGTAGCATCATTCTTTTCTCTTTCCTTTTTCTTTTTTTCTCCCTGAGGCTTCGAACTAGACATGGGAAATGTGGCGCACGTGGCTGGCCATCTGAAGACACAGCTTGCTGAAACCTCCTTCTTCCACTTTCTGCTTATGGTGCAAACTAGTGGGTTGGAATAGATATTGCATTCACGTTGTCAGCATTGTTGTGTACTTGCCTACCTCAATACAAATTATTCTTCTAACTCTTTTCTACTTGTATGAAATTTCCCCTGATGTGTGTTCTCTTTGTCTTTGTGCAATGTCACCAGGAAGCCAGGAGGATACATTTTTTCTTCTTTATCATAACTTGGCTGGCTTTTGACTAAAATAAACATGTCACTGTTCGCCAAAGGGACACTGTATTTCCTAAAAAAGGAAAATGTTTTTTGGTCATAACAGAGGAAGCGTTCTTCCATTCTGCATTCTTCTGTTATCTTCATGTCATTAAGACTGGTAACCCGTTGCACTTAAGCCAGGAAGATCACAAAGGACTTGATTTTCTATGAGGCAAAGGAAATTAGTTCTCTCCCCCATGTTGCTTGTTGGGTGAACTTTTAGCTCTTTGAAGATATACAGAAGGCCAAAGGAAAGAAAGGGGGAATGCTCAACAAATCATTGCCCTCTATAGCAGGCAGTCACAGCTGTGGAATATTCTGAACCATGAACAACTGAAAAACAACAACTGAAAATTATAGGCTAATGTGTGTCCATAGCATATATAATGTAATGTAAGCTTGGCTGTTTGAAGCTTCCCAATGACATCATATGATAAATTAAGAATTTGGCAGACTCTCGTCCAGAGCACCTTGCAGCTTACATTCTTTATATGTACAGTCCATTTATACAGCTGGATATTTACAGAAACAGTAGGCCTACTTGCTCAATGGTACAATGGCAGTCTCCAGATTGGGAATTAAACCTACATGTTTGGAGTTACAAGCCCAATTTCCTTAATAGTTGGCTGTTTAAAGGCGGAGGTTCAGATTCATCTGTGAATCCAGAGAACTGAATTAGAGAGACTGTATTGGGCAGGGTATATACCACGTTTTGTTAATCCCATCAATTAAAGTATTTATGTAACTAATTACCAAATATGGAAATGTTGTTCTGAAATGAGCTGATTTAAACAAATGTAAACACATTTGAAATGAACTTAAAGGATATAATAACTAATGACATTGTTTTTGAACTACACTCAAATGCAAATTAAGTGTAATTTCACTTTCAAAATTTCAGTAACTAGAATTAACAGATTTTGAGGGGCTGTAATCAAAGACTAAACATCTGTCAGATGTACTTGCAAAAAATGATCTTGAAAAGCTTGCTTAATCATTTTCTCTCCTTCAGCTTCCCTGTTTTCATGGTTTATCATAGCAAGTGCTCATTAAAAAAAATCTGCTAGTGCTTCTCTGTCTGACTACATTGACAGCTGGCTGTCGGTGTGTGGTAGAATGTTTACCTGTGATATTTCTAGAATGGGTCCCAAGTCAGGTGTACCTGAAAAAATGTAATGTAAACACAAACTATCCGTTTTGAACTAAACTAAACTAAAACACTTCAGGATCTGTAACTTTAATGTGACAAATGACCACAAAATATTTCAAAGTGTGGGTGTGTCACCTCTATAACTTTTTAACCAATAAAACTATATCTGTTATTTTATTGGTTTGAAACCCAGAAGTGGATGTCACATAAATTAGGAAGTGGTTTAACAACTGAAAATACCAGTTTTCTCGCCTAATGTACATATTGGCTATGTGCATGCTATGCAAACTTCCAGGTTTATGCCAATATACAGATACGTATTGCTTTGTTAGTTGAACGGATACAGGAACAGATCACGACTGTATTGCCTACTTGGTTAGACAGCGGAGGCCATTTTAAGATTTCTTACTGGAGGCAAGCCAGCCAGCATCTTGATTTTTATCTGCTTAAATAAAACATTCGGACATAATATTTTGCATGGTCTTATTTTATTTTGGAATAGGCCTATGTCTTCAATATGCCGCCAAGCCAACATCTCAGTTAAACACAAGCTCATCATGTGGTGCTTTTTCTTCATGTGTGCTCTTATCATTGCGTTTGAGGTTGTTTGCTCTATTATTGTTTTTGCAAACATTTAAAAGCTGCATTTATGTAGCCTTAGTACAAGTTGTTGGGGTCGTGCCATGTTAAATAATTGAAATGCACATCCCTAATTAATTTAGCACATCCCTTATTATTATTATTATTATTATTATTATTATTATTCTTAGTATTATTATTATTATTATTATTATTATTATTATTATTATTATTATTAGTATTATTATTATTATTATTATTATTAATAATAACCTTACAGTAAGCTTGTAAAACTATCTTGTAAATATAAAATGAGGTGACATCATAGCATTAATTCAATTAGTCTTAGATGGACTGTCTTGATGGCTATTTAAAAGAAGTGCAGTAATGACATTAAGGTGCCCAAACACCCGGTAACCATCCAATCACCATGGTGTGCCAATTATGGCAGTTATTGTTGCAGCCTAACCTCCATTTCAGTGAAAATCTATAAAATGATATCATGGTAGTGCTCTTCTCTTCAGTAGAATATGGCTTGCTAAATGGAAGTATTGCTCTTGCCTCATTTCCAGTGTTACCATGCACTAACCATATGCTGATGGCCATAATATATTTTTTCTCCATGATTATTGGTGCTTTATGCTAGCAGTGGGAAAAGAGCCTTTTTCCAATATGGTTTTGTATGAATGTAAGCTAGCTTGCATTGTCAGCTTGCATTGATATTTGCTGTGTAGATATCATGAAAGGTATCAAATGTTAATTAATTTTTGTAATTCAATACGCAAGATGAGACCTAAAGTGACCATAGTTTTGTCTTTAAAACTTTGTCGGGTTTTGTGTTCAGGCAGTAAAGGACGTGCAGTTCAATTTCCTGTCATACTGATTATAATATTTTTTGTTTTTGTGCTTTGCCACTTGTTGATTGCTGTTGTGGATGGGATGCACAGGAAGTGATATTGGTGAGCACTTATAAAGCGGGTAGGTGTGATCTCGTAATCTGATTGGTTAATAGCCGTTGTATAATAACAGCTATTGGCAACAGAAACTCGGGACCATTGCCACACCACGCAATGTGCCTCCTCCACCTAACAAAATGAGTCGACCTATGCTACGTGATTCCTCCGATGTTGGACATTTTTTCAGTGGTTGCACATTCAATGGGAATGTACAAATGGACATTAATGAGGCATAAATTCTTGTTGGCTCACTAATGCTAGCTTGCTAGCTAACTAGTTTGGCAGAACAAAAGGGTGTTTACTAACGTTGCATTTATCATATTTGGTAACCATTTTATAAAAGCAATAACAATCGCTCCAGGCTGTGGTGTATTATCATTATATCAGAGCTAAGGGGATCGTGGTCCTTTGCTGCATGTGGGCCTGAACAACACCCCTTAGCTGTGATATAATCACAATATACCACTGCCTGTCGTGAGTTATTGCTTAATTATGTCTCTTAACTTTTGACCTTGTGTGACCTGTAATTTACTCATCAGTGAAACCACGATAGCTTATTGCAGGTTTTCTGTTCTGTGAGGAAAAGAGGTTACTTTTAAGCATTATAGTCACATTTATGAATAAAATATGCTTAAAAACTGACATGTAATATTGGTTACTTGTTTTGGCTTGGACTGGGCTCAAAACCTGGGCTCTCCTCACGTGAAAGCGGTTCTGCCACAGTGATATGTCTCCCAAACTCCTACCTGTTCCATCTGCTTCTGGATGTGCCATCCCACCAATTGCCCATTTTCTGTCTAGCCGGTTTCCCCATTGGTGTAATGAACTGCCCACGGCTGTCAGGCACGTCCGATACTTATTGCTGCTTCAAGGCTGGGGGTCGCAGGAAGATGTGGCTTTTAACATTTTCATTTACTGCAGCCTGTAAAATGTCGAAAAAAACGAAACCGACGGTGCCCATTTTCCAGTGAACATTGATTTGCCGTATTATCTCCCACTCATTAATCATACCTTTAATAGAATCTCTCAGGACTACTTTGGGTTTCTCCGCTGTGCTAGTCTCTCTTTTCAACATCCTGTTTTCCCTCTCAGGATGTTCCAAATGTCAGGTGGTTAAAAGAGTACAAAAAGGTCACTCAGAAGCAGGCTGCATTAGAGTGGAAACAGCAGAAATCTGTTCACTCAGAGTTTGTGCGTTTTGAAACGGACGAGGGGAAACCCGTGCTCACTGCCTAGTTCCTATTGTGCTTTATGTGAGGCAAATTGTAACACTACATGTGAGAGGGAGGTGAAGTGATTATAGACTACCCAAAAGAATAAAATATTTCAGTTTAAGTCCAAATATATTTTGGCGTTGAGGGTTCATTGTAATTCACTTGTTCACTCGCTCACTCACTCACTGACTCGTACTCATTCATGGTAACAGGGAAAATGTTTTTAACTGTGAATAGAGCTTGTCCAACAACCAAACAGCTTTATTCTCCACCGCTTAAGTGTGAAGGAAAAGTGTGAGAGAATCAGGGAGGATTCTGTTTTCCCGTCGCAGGCGATGTGTCCCCGGCTGCAGCCACAGGCCAGGTGTTGCTCTCATTTCCTGCTTGTTGACGTGCCACTTTCCTCCCCTTTTCCAGGGCCAGCTCTCCATTCTGCAGGAGAAGATTGACCATCTGGAGAGGCTGCTGGCAGAGAATAACGAGATCATCTCCAATATCAGGGACTCTGTGATCAACCTCAGCGAGTCTGTGAAGGACGGGAGGGGGAGCCTTGAAGTGGGGAACCTGACCCGCGGGTCCTACCCGGAACTTCTCGCTTCTCCCCCGCTTGTCGTGCCCATCGACTCCCAAGACTGCCAGTTTGCCACAAGGCCTTACTCCAAGTCCGCCGATGGAGTGCAGGTAAAGATTCATCTGTGGGGGGGAAAAAGGTGAAGTGCATTTAACAGAGGTTCATAGCTCAGGCGACATAGCTCAGGAGGTAAGAGCGGTTGTCTGGCAGTCGGAGGGTTGCCGGTTCGATCCCTGCCCTGGGCGTGTCGAAGTGTCCCTGAGCAAGACACCTAACCCCTAACTGCTCTGGTGAATGAGAGGCATCAATTGTAAAGCGCTTTGGATAAAAGCGCTATGTAAATGAAGTCCATTTACCAGGTTCAAAGGAGGGTGCTCTGTGTTCTGCCTCATTTACGTTGACGTTATGTAGTAATCAACAGTGCATTGGGGGGAGAAACATACTTCAGATGATTTTATTGGAAGCTCTGCCCCACGTGACCGCATTGTGGGACAGAACCAGGCAATGAAATGGATAATGTCTCACCCAGATAGCTGATAAAGCAAGAGGTGTGTCACTGTTTGGGGCTGTTCAGACTCTTCCAGCCCAGCTCTATGCAGTGCCATTTTATCCGGCCATTTGGGACATCTGACGTCAGTCTGCTCCTTTCATCCGGCTCAGATGAACCCAGTCATCTTATTCTGGGATAATTACCTGGCACCAAAGCCACCCTCGTGAAACTCTCAGAGTTTCGGCACGCAATCTCGCACGCAAACCCGAGCCATTTTGTCACCACTGCATGAATATTTTGTGGAGAGGTAGCTTGAAAGCGGGCGGATGGACTCGGAACTCATTGTGACCCGAGGCTTGCTAAATTCAATCAGAAGATCAAGCGTGCCGAGTCCTCTTAGACTTCAGGTTTCTTCAGACTCCGCCACGGGGACATGAAATGAAATTTTGTGTAATGCTGTGCTTACACTGTAACTGATCTTTTGTAATGTGTCTAATTTACGCACATAAAATGCTAACGTCTATCAGTCCAAGATAAACCCTCTTTAGAATTCAGTGTATTCTTTGTTAGTAGAGAATGAGTGATCCTGAAAACTGTATTGCTGCCCACAAAAAAATATTACTTGTCAGAGTTTCTGCTCTCTGACATTTCAACATCTCAAGTTTTTGGCCAGATGAGTATTATAGTTCATGATGTAAGAATATAACAAGCAGTTCTGAGGTTTTAATCCGAACTGAGACATGACCTTATGCATCTGAAGTGATTTACCATCGTGCTGAAATTTTCAACCATCTTAGTGCCTTGAGGGAGAAGCTTTTACAGCAGAGACCTTGGCATAATTATCTGATATCTGAGAATTTCATTAATATCTAAATGTGAAAATGATTTCCTAACATGCCATGGATATCTTATGAAGAACTCGCATTCATTTAATGTACATTAAGTTGGGATCTTTATGTGCAGTAACAGTCCATCTCCTGCCTGATCAACCAGTTTGATCATTGACCCAGGTTTTTTTTTTGTAGCAGACACACTTCAGCGGTTTCTGACGTGAATAGAAAAGCTAGCGGAGGTTCAAAAAGGTTCTATTTTTATTCATTGATGTGCTGTATATTTACACATCTTATTACACATCTTATTATTTATGTTTTCAGTGGTTGAATCAAATGCACTGAAGCATAGGACAGATGAGGTTTTTTTTTGAAAACGAGCATAGAAATGAGATTTATTATTTAATGTAGTTTATATAATTATTTTTGTTCAGCCAGGTTGTGTGCAGTAATTGGAATTACTGGGTAAAAATTGTAAAGTTATCCGTGAACCAATCCTTCACCTCTGTGTTATGACCTGAAAACATTTATCTTTTTAATTTGTACATGATCAAAATGGCATGAATGTCAGTGTCATAGAATACAGGCTGTACAGACCACTAACTCAGAACATAATACATGCCCTTTTTTTGCATAACCTTGGACACTATAGACTAAGAAATCAGTTTCTTTACCGTGGTCTGCTTCAGGTGTCAGTCCCGGCATAATACATCTGAGGGGAAAAAAAGGGAAAAGTATTTTCAATTCCACCAGCAAGTGCAAGAAAATCACAGCAAAAGCAAAACTCATTAAGCAGGTGTGCAATGGCAGATCAGCTTACCACAGGTTGTAAAAAAAATCACACACGTGACTGCTTACACCAATGGTACTGCCACTGGAATTTGAGATGCCTGACCTCGTGTTATGCACAATATCAATATTCGTATGACTATACATAAAACTACAGTAGTATTATTTATGTCACCCACTCCTACGCTGGACTGTGGGACTCTCCAGTTCTATCTTTATTTTCCAGAGAGCGCATGTATGCGATTTGCGCTGCTCTAAACTTGGATTATGATTATTTGCATCTGTTTTACACTTGATGCGCATTTGGTAGTGTTATCGCCCAGCTCGCCACCTTTTGTTTCTGTGTTTCTGTATCCCACATTAACCCTGAAATCTGACTCGTCCTCCTCCTGATAAAAATAACAACCTTAGACAGATGACTTGGAGTCCTGTGTTTGGAGACTACAGCTATAATCCCTCATGTGTTGTATTGCTACAATTATAGTAGAATAATAGAATGATAATAGTTAAACTTATGTAAGTAGCAATGTCTGTGTCCATATTCTGATGAATTAGTAAACCATGATAAACAGTAATTCCATAGTTTCAGTTTTAAGTTGATGTCACATAAGGAAAACACGCTCATAAAGATTTGTTTGCACATGTGCAATGTTTGATTAATGTGAAGGGTATCCAGTTTTCAGTTGCTGTGTTACAGTTGCTTGGATGCTCTTTTGCCATTTCCTCTTCTATGTTGTGTTGGGACCAGTGCTGCCATTAATTGGGGATAATCAGGCCTGTCATCCTGGGGTCAAGCTGGGGGCAGGAAATCCCTTCATTGGTCCAGTGAATTATGGACTATTTGATTGACTTGCTATTTCTACAAGAATTAATACATAATTTGTGTTGCATGCGCATAGCATCAGTGTTTATTTTATAATTCATTTTCATGCTGTTAAAGGTCAACATTTGATTTAGCATTTATCTATTTTGTAAAAATGGTTTTGATCTGCTATGCCATCTCATTAAGAGCGATTGGATTAAATGAACATCACCAAACATTAATAGACAATATGAAGTTGTTCATTTTAAAATGTCAAAAAATGGGGCACAACCAACCCCGGTCTCCCCTACTCTAACTGGACATTACATTGTCTGGTTGGGACCACAAATCTACAAATAATTTGAAAAGTGGACATTCTGGTCAAAAACCAGACATTTAGCCACCCTAACGTAGATCCACCAGGTGGTACGCAATAAGAAGTAACGGTACGCATATGGGAAAAAATCTAAAGTACCAGTACTCCTTATTTGTGAGTATCAAGCACTGGTTGTTGAATGAAGGGCTATAATGTAGGTCTGTAATTATACAGCTTTACATGATGTATGCATTTATGTTGATGGGTGATGAGTTAGATAACGCCACTCCATACACTGTGAGGACTGCTCTGTTGAAAGATCGAAAGATGGTATGGTTGAAAAGCGATGAAAATGTTGATGCCACTGGTTGATGATGTACGTGTTTATTGTTATTTCAGTGCATGGGTGCTGTTTTAGAGTATGGAAATGAAATCCATATATGGAACAAGGTCAGGTTTGATGGGTCCTGTGCCTGCATTATGACCGATTCTGTGTGCAGTCACAACTGTGGGATGAAAATGGGGTTGGCTGGCAGGGGGAGGGGGTGAGGTGCGGGGGCCCACGGGGGATGATTTTGTTCCGGGCCTGGGCATTATGCACGGTGGGCCTGGCTGGGCCACCAGTAAGACAGGGATGCAGAACAGATGCACAAAAAAGATTTTTGAGGGTAAATCCCTCAACTGGAACATTACCAGGCCTGGAGCGCTGTCCACCTTCTCACTTGTCGGATGAAGGCTTAAACCACTGGGACCTCAATTGAATTTTTAAACACTTTGGTTATTTTTTGATTTCTTTCAGATGCTGGACGTGTATGACCTGCTCACATTTGACAATCCTGATGGCGGAGTCTGGAAGCAGGGTTTCGACATTTCGTACGAGGCGAATGAGTTGGACAGTGAACCGTTGCAGGTTTTCGTGGTGCCCCACTCTCACAATGACCCCGGTAAGGAAAAACAAACCCTGCACAACTCTGGTGAGAGCGCTGATCCTCTCCTGCCGCTCCTCAGCCATTGCTCTTAAGGATTGCGAAAGTATTCCGAAGTAATTGCTTGCTGTGATTGTGCTATTGTGGCTATTATGGTAAACAGCCCACTAGCTCCACTAAATTCTCTCATTTTAAGGTTGGAAGGGAAATAGCACTTTTCTAATTACATCTCACAGTTCACAACCTGTTGGCTTTGTCTTTTAAATGAAGCCATCATTGCAAATCAGTGCATGGGAAAAATAATAAAAATTACAAAATGTGGAATTCGCAGATTGGTTCTGTGCGTAAACTGGGGAGGGGGAAGCATGTGTAATTCTTTTTAAAAGGACTTCTCATGAATGCAAGAATGATAATTGGGTTGTTTAAATGTGCAGAGCTGACATGAAGTGCATTCTATTAACTGTGTGGCTTGGTTATGATGATGGTGCTCATGAGATAAAACAAAACGGGGTGTGGGAAGATGTGCAGTGGGCAACTTTAAATAAGACAAGACAAGTTTCAGTGAGGCCTTCGCAAGCTAATTGCAGCGTAAAGCAGGGGACAATCTATTACTGAAAAGCTCAATATGTTATCAGTTATCAATATGTTATCAATATGTTATCACTTATCAGTTGACACTTTGTCCTGACTTTCCTGTAATTTAGCAAGACCGTAGTGTTGTAAAATAGTGTTGAGTTGTTTAAATGGAAAGATGTGCTGTTGACTTTTCACTATTACTTATTTGACCAATTCGGTGTTTGGTAAGATCAGTATTTCTGACAATCTTTGTACAGTATTTTTCCACACCCATGACAGGACTTATCCTTCTCTTCTGGTTTACATGCTGTCTGCTGTTACACTTCCTCTCCTGTGCACAAACAGAAGTTGTGGTGACACTGAGGCTGTTATAATTTATGTGAATGTGTCACTTGCACGGAAAACAAAATGAGTTTTTAGTCCTCACGTTTCAGAGACTGTGTGAGCGTTTTTCAGAAACATCTCCGAGAAGCGATTCACAGCTGCGAGACACCTGCTGTGTGGTTTCTGCCAAGAGTGAATGAAATTGAATTACCCCTCGTGTCCAGTCTAAAGGCCTCTGTTTGGGTCACACTGAAGGCTCTTTGACATTATGCTGTCCCAGCCAAAATCATTTCCATTTGGTTTAAACCAAGACGCTTAACTCTGCTGTGCGTTCTAGGTTTACATCACAACATAAGTGAGTTAATGACAAAAACAGACTGTTAAAGCTTGTGTTTTGTCTGTAAGGCAAGGTGAATTCATCACTGTGCCGAGTCTGGTTTTGGAGAATCACAGAATTATCTTATTCTCTCAAAATCATTGCAGGTTAAATCAGAATGTGTATGCTTTTGCTGTGTACAATATACCATATACAACAATTCTTTCATGAATTAATCTTGAGTGTAAGTTTCTGATTTAATGTTTTACCTATGGTTCATGAAATTAGTCTTCATACTGCATACTTACTACTTACTGCATACTGCATACTTTATACTTTATTTTTGTACCTTAGACATGAGTAGATTTGAAATGTTTTCTGTGGCTTCATAACCTACCTCAGGCTATCAGGCACCAGGGTACTCTGTCTTTTGAAAAAAAAAAAACATTCTAAATTAACTGAACACAAAAACACAGACTCAAAATACTTAACTAAGCTGTATAATATGGTCTGCTCAATATGCTAAGCTGGTGTGTGTCTGGATTACTTATGTAGAATTTGAATTTATATTCATTTTAGCAGTGTACTAGAATCATAACCAGTAGATGGGTTGTGTATTTACTGCATTTTTGGGACTGGAAGCAGCTTGGAGTGTGGTGGAGTTTTTTTCGCCAAAATGTTACAAACCGTCAGTGCTTCCTTAAAATATGTGCGACTTAAAATTGAGTTATTGCAACAAGTTATAACTTGTGTGCTCCTGTAAAAGAGTCCAGCAGTGTCACATACAAATATCACAGTGTGGAAAAATACATTTTTCAATTTTTAGAATATTGTAGAAGCAGATTTTTATTTCTCCATTGTGAATACTGGTGTCTCGCTTTCCAGTATTCACAGCTGCTAAGCTGTTAGGTACGGAACAACAGACGTACTGACTTTTGGGGAAGTTGCCCTTTAATATTTTACATCTTTATGAGGCAAAACTGAAAAGAACAAAGCCACTGTGCTGTCAGGTTTGTGCCCACGTTACCGTTCGTGGCATCATTCGATGTTGCGTGCGATAAGTATTTCTGTGTAAACATCGTACCGAGTAGACGACAAAGGCAGTCGGCTGTAATCTTCGCGCTGCACCCTGGGGGAAACAGTGTTTTGTTCAGATCTAATAAGCGACGTTCTGCTAGCTGGCTTCCAGCGGCATGGTGTCCTTGCGCAGCCGACGCAGCAGGGGAAGCGGCCGCCCCAGCGCCTGGGGACAGACTGCCGAGCTCCGGTCCTGCGAGGCGGCAGAACGCGGAGTGTGAACGCGTGGCCGAAACCATCGGAAACGCATGTGAAGACGAAGCAGAAGTTTTACTCAGGGATGCACTTCTGCACTGTCACTATGCATGAGGCACAAAGTGGTATGCTGTAGCCAAAGCGTTGGAATGTGCTTTATGATTGCACAAGTGGGACTTTGCTCCAACAAACACAACTATGCCAGATGACCTCATTTACAGATTTGCCTACGTTTTCTTCTGCCCAGATTTAAATTCAGCTTTTTACTAAATGTTATCATCATCAGAATAATGTTGACTCCCCAGTGATAATGCTAGAGCCAGACTTTTCAGTAAATCTTGAAATCAGCGATGCATTATTTGGTTTTGAATTTTCGTAAACCCAGTGAACCTGGTGCGATTTGGCGGGATGCCTAGGTCATTTATCTACACTTACGTTCAGTCTGATTTTAGCTGATTTTATGAGTTCTTCTCTTTTTTATCCTATACATTATGCAACATTTTTTAGTTTATTGCTTAAAATTCTTTCTGAAATGAATGACAGTTTATTGTGGTCAGGCCTTGGTCTTGAACTGAATCACGGCAGATAGATCTGCTTTTTGTTTCCGCTGTGAAAGTTCTCTCAGAGGTTTGACACTGAGAAGCACAGCACCGAAGGGATCAAGGTTTCTGTATGATATAAATGTCTATTTTTGTGTATACTTAATAAAAAAAGGCTTATGAACAAATGAGTTCAATTGTAAAACTGTTGTTTGTGACAAATCCTGCATAAGTCTGCTTTTGAGTCAGCTTCTCTAGACAATTTCAGAGCAAATGACATTCTCAGAAACATAAAACTTAAGCTATTTAAATTATTGCAGTGTGAAGCTATGCAATTCCAGCATTTGGTCCAGAGCTTTTATAAGGAGTGTGATTTATACATCATCACCAGAAAGAAGTAAAGCTAAGGGCTAAGGACATAGCCAAGCTGAATGAAAATATATCAGGTTTCCTTTTGCACCCTGCAGCTGGAGCACTGGTGCATTATGCTGTCATGAATACTTAAATGTTCTTTGTCATAAACCATAATTAATTTACTACTTGAATACTTTCAGATTCTCTTTATGACATTTAGGTTTAGTATAATGTAGTGGCTTCAATAATCAAGCGGCTTTAACTATTACTATTAACATAGGTTATCTCAGGCACACTGAACTTGATTTTATATTTCTGCAATCTAATTCAGATATTTACCCGATTCCCCCTACTGTGTATCCATGCTTGCACTTGCATGCGCGTGTTCGGGATGGATACTTTGAGCATTCTTTTTATCGGGGTTTTTGACTCCCTCTTGTCTCGTGTGGCAGGGACTTTGCCCGTGTGGTTTTCGGTCAGTTTGGACACGTAATGGCCTGTCTCTCCCTTTCTCGATGACTCGTGGCTTGTTGAGGTGAAAATGACATCGCTATGCACTGAGAGGCGTGAACGGTCTCGGTAACCATTCTCATTTGATCCGCCCTTCCCCCGAAAACATTCTGTTAGCTCTCCTCCGAGATCTCTCTCCTCAGCCTCTCTGGGTAACTAATAATGTCTGTTTGAGAATCAAATGAGCTATTCAATTAGGCCGGGCGGAATGAATGGTTGCAGCCGTCCTATATTGAGGGCCATTTGTTTATTAAGTGCTCTCTCCGTAATGCTCGTAACATGTTTGCTTTGCTGTGCTTGTGCAGCTGTTACGATATGAAGCATAAACCAATTAGCAAGCTAATCTCTTCGGGTGCAGAGCTGCCCCCTTCCTTTTTTATTTAAGATGAAGGGGTATGAAAGTGCTTCATAATACCTAATCAAAATTTGTCTTTACCTCAGGCGGGAACCTATTTTATATTTCTGCCTTTTGGTGCACATAAGCGGTTTGTATAACTCCAAAGCTATCATTGCATTCTAATGTAAGAATGGTCTGACTTGAAGTCACATACATGGTGAATTTGGCTTCTTTCGCTTATGCAGAGCAATGGTAGAAGGAGTTTTGGTTGCATGGTCAGCACGTTTCTAGATCAACGTGAGAGGTTTTTACTGTAATGAAACACCAAAAAAAGAGCACAAAACAAACACAAGGAAATCCTTGCAGGAAACCTGCATGACTTCTCTAGTTCTTTTTTGGCCCTGGGGATTTTTGGCATTTGTACAATTGCGCTTCTCCTGACCAAGCAGGATGTTGAAGGCAGCTTCTGAAAAGTGTTAAGAGTCCTGTTTTGTCCTTCCTTTTCTGAATGGAGGGACGCAAACAATGAAGGTGGAAATACGATCTCAGACATTCAGGGATGTAGGCCTGTATCCTGTGGTTATATCACTTCACATGCAGCTTATGTAAGCACTAGCTATATCATGTACCTTTATGGTAATAGTTTTATATCAGCTTATATTACAGCATTGATCAGCATAATTATGTAAATAATGTTTTTGGAACAAAAACCAGAGAATGCTTTAAAACTTTTTGTGTTGAGCAGTGTAAAATAAAATGCTGAATTCAGAGTCTTTTTGAGAATTGTTCCATAAAGTCAATGCTTTGTTTAGATATATTAAGCTTGTCTGTTGAATCCATTTGAAATCCAGTCTTTGGAATCTGGAGCGGGTGGCAGTACAGGAGCTGCTCTGCACGACATGAACAGTGAGAAATGAGAGGTTGTGGCTTTCTCAGCTCATGGATCTGTCAGTGTGACTGGTGAGATGATGGATTATAGTGCACCCAACTCTTAAGTCTTTCTGACTTACTTATGAGATGCAGAAATGAACATGATGGCCACTGGAAACAGCTTAATTATAAGCCGTCCTTAAAATTCACTGCTGCACGTACTGCCCAGCCATGAAACAAAAATTTGGACTGCGGTGGAAAATCTTCTAAACATTGTGTTTCTATAATGGCTGTCCTCCAGTACATCAACGTTGACATGTTGCATAAACATTCTTATTAATCCCACATCCACTAGTAGCAGGTACTTTGGCAGACAGAATTACAAGTTGTCATATCAGCAAAGAGAAATTGACTAATTTGCTTGTTAATACAGAAATGAAGTTGCTCTTTCAGATCTCACGGTTTAAAATTATTAATAGGCTACATGTCACTTCTAGGCAAATGTGGCAATCTATGCATTTTCACCTGTTTGAAATGTAAGTCAAAAAATAGGTACTTATGGTCACCTTTCCTAGTCTCGTCCCATTATCCAGACATCTTGGCAAGAGATAGAATCTGAAATAAATGTTCTGGGTCCACTGGTGAAATGAGATTTGATTCATTGCATTTTAGGTATGAACGCAAGTATTCTGCATACTAAAAAAACAAACAAAAAATAATCTCATTGTAGTATTGTGGATGGAAGATGTGGATGTGTATCTAAATGGTTTGAGAGCACCAGTTTTTTTTGGTATTCACTTGTCTGTTGTTGAGAGCTCACAGCTCCTTTGTGGACTGTAATGGACAGACATTTTAAGAAGGTTAGAGTAACCTTGGAACGGCTGAGAAGTGACATTGCTGGGATTCTCTGTTCGAACTGAGCATGCTGCACCATTTTAGTGTTATAAAATTGTCTTTACTCTGTCAGTTAGCCAGTTGTGATAAACTGTATTTATTTCAGCTTTTGAAGTGAAGCAGATTAGCTTCATGGGCTATATCTTACTTCTATTTTAAAATGGAATTGAGATTAAGCAGTGTACAACTCTTCCATTAGGAACAGATACCAATGTTGGTATCTTGGATTGTTGTACAAACAAGCACGAAACTGTCCAGACCGACGGCGCACCTGTACTAACTATATAGCTAGCTAGCTACGGCATGTCCTCACCTCTGTAACATTATTTGTTGTCCTGTGTGTGCATACATCTGTATCAGTGGTTGTAGCTGTGTGTCCTTAGCTTACTCATGCGTGCAGGATAGCATCCGTACACGCTACCTAGGTTAAGTGAAGTAGGTGGTCCGTACGCGCTAACTAGGTTAAGTAAAGTAGGTGAAACGCGAACAAGTTAGGTTAGCTAAAGTAACGTTAGGCGATAAAGCTGTGCTTAAAAATGTTGTGCCGTACCACCTGCACATGCGTCCTACTAAACGAAGCACCACCTGCGCATGCGTCCCACAAAACCTCTCTCAAAGGTCGCCCATGAGTGAGTGAGTGACTGACCACACTTCACTCACACGAATGCATATTCAGTCCTGCCTGCGTGCGGTGGGAAAAACACACCTAAAAGGCACCGTGAGAACTTAAGTTTGCAGGTATAAGATTTCGATCATAGTTAATTTAATGGAAACACCAACTAAAAAAAATGACATTTTTGCATGGAGTTAGTTCGTTTTTGTACATGCCAACATGAACTTAAGATGAAACCACATAGCAACCCAGGGTTAAGTTATGTAATGCTATAAGATTCATAGTATTTTATGTAGTCTGCCTTGGCTCTGAATTGCATCTCTTTACAAAAGCTACAAAGCTTCATGCATTTTGTCCCTATGACTACAACAGGCCATTATAAATCTAATTTCACTAATTCTCTTTTCCATAGCTCAATAATTTTGATTGTTGAATCACAAAATACATTATCCCTTCCGTGATTAGATCTAACAGCTGGGATGCCCGGGGAATAAAATCATATTCAGTGCTTAATATGAAAAATCATACATACTTGCTTATACCAGTTATGTTCTCTGCCTAGTGGAGACTGTGGTCAGGGCTGTGGGTCACTCAGAATTTTTACAGTAATAGGTGACCACATTGCCACAGATGTCTTTGAATCATATTATCTTTAAAGCAAAACTTTAACTTCCTTTTCACTTACTGTGTTTTTAAAAAAATAATTATCAATTATAATTATAATTAGATTCTTAAATCACTACAGAAAGGAATAAACCTGTCTCTTTCAGTACTGAACCATATGTTCCATTTTGTCCTACAGCCATAATTCGAAGTGTAATTTGCGTATTTGACATGACATGATTTATGGAAAATCGGACTAAATTATATGATGTGAGCATAATGAGTGTGTACGTAATTGCGGATGCTCGCTCACCTTGTGCGCTTGTGTTTGTTTCAGGGTGGCTGAAGACGTTTGATGACTACTACCGGGACCAGACACAGCACATCTTAAATAACATGGTGGTGAAGCTCCACGAGGATGAGAGGAGAAAAATGATATGGTCTGAGATTTCGTACTTCTCCAAATGGTGGGAGAGCATCGACAACCAGAAGAGGGATGCTGTCAAGAGGTGGGTCTCATTTTGGCTCTGCTTCTGCGGCATTAAGAAACTACGCGGGATTGGGACTTATCTTATTGATTTGTGGACTAATCAGTTTCATATTAAGCACTGTTGCATCAGCAGTAACCAGAAAAGATTGCGCGTGATGGATTCAGCTCGTGAAAGCTCCCAGTATTCCCATTTTAATTAAAGTCCTGGCAGGGCCGTCTGGGAGATATGTGAGGCCCTGTGCGAAGTCTGCAGCGTGAGGCCGCTATCACAGCGTGATACGCTTTCTCCAGCGCCATGCATTGTACCAAATGCACTCATCATGCACCCGCCACTGTTGTTGCAAAGTAGCCTACCTTATGCTGCACTGCGGATGGATAATGTTCAATAATAGAACACTATAGTTACTAGTATTTAGACTAGCTTACAAACATGTTTATTAGTGTTTAATAAGATGTCATACCCCACAGTGAATAAGCACATTTTTGCCACCTGCAATTACACCATTCAAAAACACCAGTGTCAAATGCACTCAAGTGCCCAAAATTGACGTATCATGCTCATAAGGTCACGTATAGGAAAAAGACTATTCCATGAATCTAATGTCATCAGATAGTCTACCAGTATGCTAGATTTTATAGGCCCATATGTGATTTTTTGGGGGAATATTTCTACAGTTTTTAAAGGTAGACCCTGGGAAATGACGTAGAAGCAAAATGAGTGTTTGAACGTGTCTGACATCATCCCAGGCACAAAAAAAAATTAAAAGTCCCCTCACAGACACAAGACCCTCACAGTCGCGAAGCGCTTACAGGGAACATTGACATTCCAGAAAGTCCCTCATCTGATGTTTCAGTTCTGGGGTGCTGGAGGAAAATCTGGAGCAACAATTAATCCGTGACAACATGAAGGCTTACAGCAAAATGTTTTTCTTTCCTGTAGCGATAAATAATTGGCCGGAATTGGCTTAACAAACTAAGCTGATCCCAAGCTGGGGGAGGTCCTGAAATCGCTGGAGACATGCACATGTTTTGTCTGCTCTCGGTGGCTGTAATTGGATAGATCAGGTGTTTTTCTGTGGGGTCTATCTCTTCACAACAAATATCACAGACACGAAGCGGTAAACATGTGCAATTGATTTGCATATATTTCTTTGGTGAAGGCTGGCTTGCTACCTCTTGTAAAAAAGGTTTCACAACTGTGAACACATTATCTGGATCACGCAAAGTGTCTTGTCCTTAACTGTTCATCGAAAATGTATAGCACCTGCATTAAAATGTCAAAATATAATTTGTGAGCAAATTAAATTTTTTATGAAGGCATGGCACAATTTATGAGAAATTCAGTTTCTCAAATGTGATGATTAAGGTCAAGCCTTATGTACAAATGCTTATAAATAATGCATACAGGTGGTGTGCCGTGGCAGTGAAGGCCACGTGCATGCTTTTGAAGTCTTCAGGAAATATGTCTTTATATTAAGTGTGACCCATGATCTTTATGCCTGAGTGTGTGCGTGTGCTTATGCGTAATATGTGTGTATGACTTTTTAGGCATTGGAATCCCAATTATAAGCACTTAGAAAAACAGCCCAAGGTGTTGGATTGAGAGTCATGCAAAATCCAGCACTAATATTATGCCCTTTGGTGGGCAGAAAGAGTTCAAAGCTAACCGGATTATTATTAATTTCTGCATGTAAAGGTATATTGCCGAATTTAATGGTGTTCCCATTAGCCTTCTGCTAGCCTGAGCTTATTTATGTCACTTATGAATTTAAAGTAAGAATTAATATAGTTTATTTTATAGCATAAGTAAATTTAGATTCAGTAGCATCCTTATGGTCTTTGCTTCTTTTTTAATAAAGTTTACAGCATCTTTTGTTGAGTGAGTAATAGTAGTGCAATGACTGAAACTAACTTAACATCCTAAATATTCACCTGTCTTGGTGTGTTTGTTGCTCAATGTACTCATTTGGACATGGACAGTAAAAAATATGACTCCTATGAAATCGTATTTTATTATTGTAGAAGGGGCCTTGTTTGTACGTTTCTTGCACATGCATACAACTGTGTAGTAACTTAGAAACCAAAGTGCAATACTGAAATAATGCCTTGATAATATAATATGTACAAATGGATATCACTAAATCTTTCATTCTCAGTTGGGTTGGCACATTTGTGTGTGCAATTTGTGGCATTTTAAGCAAAAATTAATTATTTTCGTCATCAGATGAATATCAAAGAAGATCAACATAGCTTGACAATCAAGATCTTCATCTCCGTCAGCACATAATCCCTTATTTGTGCCTGGCTGTTCCACAACTTGCTGTTCACATCAGAGACATATTCAAAAATAGCTCAAAAATTGTTATAATGTAATGGAAATATAAAAACGCATTTTATTATAAAATATCCATCACGTTAGACGGGTTACTAAATCATAATCCATCATGCATTATGGAATTTGGTTCCACTTAGTTGGTTCTTTCCAGTTCCCTGTATAACCGTTTGCATTCAGTCAGTATCATAATAATCACAGGCACTGCGCATCAACATGCGTCAATGTAGAGGAGAGATGCAGCAGAATCAGTGTATTGAAAGTGGGGAATTATATGGCAGTACTGTTACGTGGTAGTACGGTATCTTGCCACCTCGGGACTTGCGGATGGTTTACACATCATGTGGCACTGCCCACTGGACCAAATAAATAGTCATTCATGCTGTCATCCACAGCTGAACATGTTCCTCACGTCCAGTGTTTGCCAGGGTGTTTAAGTCTTGTCACATACCTCTTCTTCCATGATTTTCTGCAATTCGTTAAGTAACGGAGTTCGGAGAAAACATCTGCTTCCCTTCGGCACATTAGACTACTCAATTTTTGTGAAGCCCTACACTAAATTCATTTCAGGGCAGTCTTTTGGCCTGCTGGTGATTGATTTGGAGCTAAGAAGAATTTGCAAGAGCAGTTTGTTTTGCATGTGAGTGTCTGACACTGCACAATCTATGGTAAACAACTTTACAGTTTTAGCACATATGCACAGAATTTAAGCAAGAATGATTGTCAACTACCGTTTCAGTTCATAGATATCAATTTCAGCTAATGCCACATACTAGGATAGTCTGTTCTGCTGTCTCTTCAGACTGTAGATATATATTCAGTTTGAAAAGAACATTTTCATTATCACCTTTCTCAGTTTAAAATTACAGATAAACCACTATAATTATTGAAAAAAAGGAAAGGAAGATATTTTTTGACCTGGCTTTTGCAATCCTTTGACCTTGTGAAATCAAATCCCTGCCTTATACTTATCTACAATATTATGCCACCACATATTCTCCCTGATAGTATTCCTGTTATTTCCTTTTGTATCTAGATCTAAATCCGCATCCATTTTGTTGTCCATTTATTATTCTATCTTATTCCATACCCAGTAAATCCTGTGATCGAAAGTTTCAATTTCTTTTCCCCCCACGTTCTACATATTTATATTTCAGAAGCTCTTTTAACTTTAATATTTGTTCTTAGTCATTTTTCTTGCTCTTCGGTTGCAGTGAATAAGCGCTTTTTGTGAAACTTTCTCCCTGAATCTGGTGTGGGAAAAGGAGATTAATTGAAGCATGCTTGTGCCATGACAAAACAAAGATCAATGTTGAGATGTGAAACTCGACTATTTGGTGTTTTTGTGCAGCTTGACTTTACATGTAGCACTGTTGAGCAGTATGATTTATACATTAAATAACTCTGTGTACAGTAAATTATCATTTTGGAAAAGGCTATGTGAACTCAGTTTCAAAATTGTGGTTTTTTCCCCCAGAACACCTTAACATGTATTCATGTGGGGAAAATGAATCGGTGTTGGGCAAGGTAGATGGGTAGATCTTGGTTTGTGGCTAGTCTGTGCATTGAAAAACACTTATTAACATATCCTCTTCCACCACCTTTAACTCCAGTATTATGATAAAATGCCACTTGCCTGTTAAAATAGCATGACTATTACTATGCAAATGTATGTGATCTTATCTTGCACAGTTGCTAAATTTGTAGGTTTGTAAGCATACAAATGTACTGTGAGCCTAAAAAAAATTAATAGTGTATGCTTACAGCTGATTATTTGGCCATGCTAATAATTAGGATCTATTATAGGCTACATATTTGCTGTCAGACTCTTTGTGGCGATTGTATCACCCAGGGCATGGGAGGGATCTGTGTTGATTGCTATGTAGTGACCCCTGCTGGTCGATGCGGTGCCTTTGGACTGCTTGCGAGGGTTTGCATAATGAAAGGTCTTCCTCAGACTCATAGCTGTGGTCTGTTGTCTGAAAAGAAGCAGCAGGTGACACCACGTGTTTTGGAGGAAACCTGTGGATGTCTACATTCTCTCAAATTGGAAGTGGGGTTTGCAGCAAGAATGGATGATTTGCCATTCCTAATTGGGATGGGAACTGGAGATGCCAAATGTATTTTTTTAATTAACAAAAAAAAAAAAAAAAACGCCCCACATATTTATACTTATTTAATTCGATTTTATGTATGTGTGAGTATAACAGTTCATCTAACATGTTCAGCTTTGGTGATCATTGTAAGAATGTAGATCGGGTATTAATCTGTTGTAATATCTACAAAAACATAGAAATGGTAAAGCTGCATATAAGAACGGGAGTTACACTACTGAAAATTAACTCTGGATCAGTCCAGGCTCTCTTGAGATATTTAATCTAATGTGCTGTCTCAATATAAAAAATGTAAGGTAACATTTGGAGGAGTGGAGTGAAATAGGATTAAAAAGCCTATTAGGCCCCTTGTGTCTAGTGGACTGCAATTTTGTGTTTGCTTATTGATTGTTTTCTCAGGGAGAAAAAGCACTCATGTACTCTTTTTTTGCTACAATTTTAAATAGTGCAGGAGGGTGGTCTCTGCAGTCCAGGAGTTCCCAGCCCCCCATACTGCAATGGTATCCCTGTTGCCTGTAAGATAAGGAAAAAAATAGGGTAAACACTGCTGTTTCTGTTTTCAACTTGAGCACTGAAGTACTTAAAGAAGAAAAATGCGATTTTCAGTGCTGAGTCACTGTGTTCTTTTGTTGTGTCAGTGTCTGTTGTGTATGTCCAGAGGGAGCCTAGACCTGGAAGCCTGCATTTAAAGTCAATACCAAAACAGACAAAGGATGTGGCTTTATTCTGGGGTGCGAGGGCCATGCTCTCGGCATCAGACAGCAGGCTCATAACACTGCTTCACCACCTTAGCAGTAGCACCTAGGCAGAGTGTACGGGAGGTGCCATCTGCTGAAGTGGGAAAGTTGTAGGAAGACGTATATTTGGCATGGCCAATCATCTGCAACCATAGTCGCATGCGCGAACGCCACTCTCAATTCGGGAGAGTGTAGACATCCGTGCTTCTCATCTGAAACAAGTGGTGTCACCAGCTGCTTCTTTTCTCGCAGACTACAGCTGAGCTTGCATAGAGAGGAGTCTGAGGAAGACCTTTCATATGCAGCTTTGATTGGAATCTATGGGCACCAAATTCACCAGCAGGGGACACTTGATAGCAATTAACATGGAAGCCTATCCGACTGAACCCTCCCACTCCCTCGCTGATGCAGTCTGCAATTGCGAATCGCCCTATGGAGCTACCGGCCACAGCCGGCACTGGCACAGCGAGATCCAGTCCGAGGCTGTGAGGCTCATCTATACTGTACACCACAGCGTGGTGTCTGAACCAAATGAACCATCCAGCAGCCCCTACCTGGAATTCCCTTTACAAGCATAAAAATCACAGGAAGCGAATAGCTGTGTGCTGAATAAGAGGGTAAATTGAAAAATGTATGTAAATGTAATGATAAATTGAACAAATAGGGCACTGCGGTTCTAACCTCACTACGAAGCCTATGAAAACATAATGACCCTTGGAAGAACGTTTCTGTTTTATCCCCTGCTGTGTCTCAAAAATTAATTTGCTCGCCTCGATGGATCCTTTCACGGCTCGGAACCAAGTGTGTGAGTCACATAAGGGAGCGTGTTACAATCAAAAATACAAGGGATTACAGCCAAGTAAGATGTGTCCTGAAAGGTCACTATCTAAGGCTAAACTAGAAAAACACAACAGCCTGGTTTTACTCTCAGAAAAGCACATACTGTACAAAATTTTCAGACAGCGTGATTGTGCTATACAAATTCCATTGGATAAATGTTTGCCTCAAGGTGTAACATAACGGAGTACCTTTGAGAAATAAAGCCATTTAAGCCACTCATTTGCGCCCCCTACACATTTTGAAATGGATTTTTCCAGCCAGTGTTTTCACAACAAATTTTTATTTCCTTTTTGTTATAGTCTTCTGACTAAATAGCATTTTAGTTTTAGTCACATTTTTGTCATCTAAATATTGCTAGTCTAGTTTCAGTCAAGGCAAACTAAGAGTTTTGGTCTGATTTTAATGAAATATTTTTCACAATATTTTTTTCAACTGAAATGGCAGGGATGTTCCCAAAAAACAGCATTGGCTGAAGTACAGTATGTGCCACAAGCTGCCGACTTGTGTAAAGAAAACATAATCACCCAATGCTAAAAATATCTGCCACATGTCTGCAGTTCCAAACAGTTAAAGCAGCATGTGACAGTGGGGACAGTTGTTTCTATTGTGATCCGTGTTTAATTAATCGTAATTGATAAAGATTACTGGGGAGTGGATGTGTGATAATCGACTGTCAAGAAGCCTCTATCGACCTCTTGCTGGTGGATGACCGAATTGGAGGTGTGAAAACTGCTCTAGATAAACTGATGTGCCTAATCATAGTAGAAGCAAGTAATGAAGACCTGAAGTCACAGGCCCATTCACTAGCTGGAGCCAAGTAGTGGCACTTTGAGACAGCCGGTGCAATATCTGAACAGGCATTCTCACAGAACAGCCTGATTTGTTCATGTTTTTGGAGTTTCAGACATTTGTGCATAATGATGTATTCTCATGTCAGGAAGGGGTATCACAACTAGCGCATAATTAGAAAATTATTACAACCTTCTTACGCTCTTCATTTTTGTCACCAAGCCACAATTCTCCAGCTTTGCTGTGAATCGACTTTCCTGAAACTCTTTTAGGCACATATTTGAGACCTGACAAAATCATGAGAATACAGCATTTCCCTGACATTCTGCAATGTTGAACTGGTTAAAGCTGCTGTGCCATACCAGTAAAAGCAAATGTCAATTGAGATTTCTGTTCGAGGGAATGCATTTGAGGAGAACTGTTTAAACCAGTCTCAGAGGTTCAAAACTTCAAAAAATTGTATACAAAGTTCTTAGTAGATGGAGGACTGCTGTTCTAAAGGTGTGCTTTTTTCTTGGGTGTTTTTGCCAGTCATTGTCAGAATTTGTATACACAAATTATAACATCCTTTGAAACAGGAAGAACATTTTAGTTCCTATGCTACAGAGTGCTTAACATATAAAGTCATTTGAAAACATCTGCGTTGAACGTTTATGTATCGTCGACAGAGATACGGCATTGTAAAAATTCTATGAATTTCTGTGCAACTCACAGTTCAAAATGCCGCTGTTCTCAACAGAAGCAGACTTTCAGAAGGTTCTTTAAGATTACCAGTGAAGGTTACCTAGTGAACGGGAGAAAATAGAAACACCGGTGTTCCATAGAGTCATTTGCTACAGTGGTGGCCTATCTCATGTGAATAGTATGACCTGCATGTATCATGGCTCAGTCAATCAGTGCCTGAAATTTTGCGAGAAATACGACACGAGAATATCAATCAACTAGTGTTCAGTTGATGAAAGTGAAAAACGCTGTCTCGGGCATCCTTCTAGAAGTTCCCATAAATTTGGTTCAGATCTGGTGACTGAGAACGCTGGTATATATAGATAGCCGCAGTGTCGTGTTCCTCAAACCACTGGGCGAGCACTCGTGCTCCCTAGACACGGAGCTTGTCTTGAAAGACACCTGTCTCTGCAGAAAAGAAATTATCACTCTGTACCAGTTAACAGTATCTAACTTTCCTTCTGAGGAGATGACAGCCCCCAATCATGCTCAAGAAATGCTGTTGGAATGCTGTTGTATTTCCATATTTCACTGAACACCTGTATATTTCATGCAGGTTTAACAACATCCCATGTTTAATTATTATTTTTTTGTATTTACTTCTCATGAGATTGTTATATTTTATTTTCACTGTAAGGGTGTGGAATATATAAAATACATATTTTTTGAAGTTGCCCTTTTTCTGCTTAACAAATCCAGTGTTGAATGTTTTCAGAATCCTCTGGTGGGGAATCTTTACTGTCATAGTTAAGGCAGTTACCTTGTTTGATGACAGATTTATCTGTTCTCTTTCCCTGCTATCGCCAGTGCACCTATTCCTGTTATGCTGATTTGTTTCTGTGTATGGAGTCATTACACATGACTTTCATATCAAAAAAGGTCAAAGAAATTCATAGTGTAAGATAATATGCCCTTATAAACAAGAAAATGCCAGGCTAATTTATTTTCTTTGTCAGAGTTAATGGTTTTTCTTTAAAGGTGTCGCATTCTTTACTTTGTTTTAACCTTCCTCTTCAGCAGTGTCTCGGTTGGGTACTGTACGCTGACGAAAGATAACTTCATTCAATTTAGCCATCCATTTCAACCTTCACAAATTGTGTTTCTTCGGCTCCCACTTTTGATGCAGTTTAATTGATTTCTGACATTCCTGGTCCAACATTGCTTGTCTTTTGTGTCCCAAATGCATTTCTTTTTAATGTTTTGAGTCATTGTCACACTTTCAAGGAACAGTTTGATGTTTGGTAGTGTCTGGTGTGCTTTGTGAACAAAGGCTTTGTATTATGAGCTTTTGGTTATTGTCAACTCCACTTTTTCTCCTGCATTTCATTAAAAAGCCTTAGTATTGCCTCCCATCCATTGCACCATGCTCCCGTGTTGCAGGAGAGACCTCTGCACACTGGTGAAGTTGTTCCATGAGGCCTGGTGTTGGGTTGTTGTGTGGCCAGCTCCACTGTCACTGGCAGCGAGATACACAGAGTACCCCAAGTTTTCTGAGTGCAGAACTGCCGTATGGATGATGAGTTCTCACACATCAATATCCGAGCTGCTGCAGAATGAAATGAAACTGTTTCCTATTGCTCTGGGGGAACACTTTACCAACATGTCGGAAAGCCATGTGATCTACAGTACTGTTAAATCTATACCAAAATGTTCTTTCCTTGAGAGGAGAAAAGGAGAGGATGAATGCAGACATTAAGGAATGTTATGGCAGCCAGTGAGAAAAATTCCCCACTTAGAAAAGAAGTCCGAGTAGGGCGCATGATATGTAAAACAAGTGTTACCTTTAACGAGTGGGGCTTTTTTTTTTTTTTTTTTTTTACAGCTACACTAAGCACTGCTCTGCCTTGAGTGCTCGTTTAGGGGTCCCACGGTGGCGATGTTTATGCACTCACTAAGAGGTCGGGACACCCAGAATGAATCAGCGGCCCGTGATTTGCTTCTAGGGTGTGCAGTAAGGGGAAGGTGTACGTAATGGAATGCACTCCTGTAAGCAGTGCCGGCCTTCCTTATGTCGCTTTCTCTTGCCCCTCAGGCTGATTGAGCGCGGCCAGCTGGAAATCGCCACTGGAGGCTGGGTGATGCCCGATGAGGCCAGCACACACTATTACGCCCTGATCGACCAGCTTCTAGAAGGACACCAGTGGTTGGAGAAAAACTTAGGTATGTATGTATGTATGTATGTGCGTATTTATTATGCACAAAGCAACAGATCTGACTGAAAATTTGTATCCCCTTTATTATTATTTTTCTTTAAATGTGAATGTTTGGATAAATGAACATGACTAATGCTATTCCGTTCATTTAAGGATTATAGTTGCATCGTGAGATCTAGAGTGGTTTTATCAGACCTGAGTTACTCAGAAGTCACTATTCTTATAAGCCCCTGCCAGTTAAGATTGTAGCCCTACTGCTACCCTGCACACACGCATGCAGTTACATATTTCTGTTTCCAAGGTAATAACGCATAAGCATATTCTCCCATTCACGGTTTCATTCTTTCATTTATTCGCACACGCACAAACTGAGTACACAGTCACGCACCAAACCGCGGTACAAAGACTATAATCCCTCTTTCTCACTCTCTGCCACTCACTCACACACGCACATGCGCAGATAGTAAAGCATTAAAGCTGGCACAAATACAGATCTTTCTCTCATTCACTCACAGTGACACACCAAAGCACAGTGTGGTACAAAGACTAATCTATCCCTCCCCTTCTCTCTCTCTCTCTTTCTCTTTCATATTACTTTTCATAAGGAATTTAACAGTATGACACCGTGAACTGCAAAAATACCCAGTAATGCGGTAATCTTTATATTGTAATGTAGTGTTATATTTAATATAAAGATCAATGGCCTCTAAGAGCTCTTGGAAAAATGTGAAAATTGAGTTTCATTGATCCAAGAATGAGCTTCATATTTTTTACACTATTGCGTGTGCTGTGCAAATTACTCAACAGTCAGTAGTAAACCTCAGCATCCATTCCAAGTTTTCAGAATGATCCAGTGACCCACAAAGAAGGCCTCTCTGTTCTACCCTGAGGGGACCCCCTAGGTTAGAGTAATGACCTTCTCCCCCAGGCAGCGGGATCCATCTGGGGCTGTTTTCATATGGAAATGTCCTCCGTGACTTAATATTTATGTCCCAGACTGGCATTCGGGCAGCGGATCCTCTCCTTGCTCCCATGTGCCCACCCCCAGTCCCTGCAAGGCTCCCTGCCCGTCCTCCTTGAAGGTGGTCAGGAAAGCGTGCACCAGATCACCACTGCCAGCCCCCCCCCCCTCCTCCCGCCCCCGGACTGGCCATGAAATGTAGTTGTGCCCCCGCTAGACCAACTCGGCCTTATTTTCATCCCAGCTTATCGTCTCTGGCCCATGTAATTACCCCTGTTTGTCATCACAATCCCACAGTGTGGCAGATGTTGGTTTCTTCCTGTAGGGCAACACCTGCCAGCCCATGCTCTCTTGGCCTTTGCAGTGCAGGGCTAAACAGTCGAACCCCCCCGCCTGTTTCCCCATTAGTCAGAACACCACAGCGACACAACTGACTTCATTATGAGTACACAGGCTCTGCCTTTACCTCAGAAAATGTAACTGCCACTGGTTATTATTGGCTCATTTTTATTGAATACAAGACTGGGAAGTTGCATCAGTGAACTCAGTGGTGATTATGCCTTTATGTTGTGTATCACCTTGTTACTTCTTTCCCCCCCATATAAGCAATTGGAACAGCATATGCTGCAAGCACACATGCCATTTAATTTGCATTAACAACAAAGCATAACTTTGAGAGATATTCTTAGGCATACCTACTGTATGAAAGCATGTTAGCCACCAAATGAACGTAATGGACGTGATTGCATAACATTTGATAATTTCTGTATAACAGTTATGGAATTGGCTGAAATCCCTCAATAAGGAAGTCATTAAAATGTTAATCTTATTCATTTATTAATTGTTATTTGTACATCTAGATAGTGGTAAGGGTCCATGCCCAACAGCTTTGACTGCCGGACAGAACCAATGCTCCACAGCGCTGTAGCTAATTCCATTGCCATTGACTGTTTCTCTCCAGAGGACTGCGTGCTACCCATTTAACATTGAGACACCAAATGGTGTGTTGTAGTGTAATTCCCAGCTGTGAACAGAACACCTAATGGTAAAGCTAAAAGCCCATTGTATGTAGTGGAGCTCGGCCGATGGGTAATTGCGCCACGTAGCAAGCATCGTAATGGACAGCATATGTACTGCGAGAGAGAATCTGGCGTGGATGCAGAACTTTGATCCTCATTCTGGATGGGACTTCAAAAATGGATTTTTCTCTGACAGTCATCTGTCCCTGGATATCCAACGGGAACCAAACTCGGCTTGCTCCTTCCGGAGCTTTTTGGAGCCAGACAAAATGTCAGCCGTCGCCGCTCGTCGCCGAGGTAGAAATCTAAAGGCGGATTAGACCCTCATCTGTTTGCCCATCTTGTGCGCATCACTGCGCCCCCTCCCCCCCCCCCCCCCTCAGTGGATGTTACCGAGGTCAATATTTATATTGGTGCTGCTTAGTGGAGTGCTTAGTGTCTCACATCATAGTGGCGTCTCAGGAGGATGGCTTTGCAACATCCTTGTCATTAATCAAGCCTCTCTGAATGACTGACCTCTACATTAACATAAAGATTACTTTACATTGTGCGCCTGTTATTGATGCAGTTCACATCAAGTGCCTTTCTCAAGGGTACGGCTCTGTCTTATCTCCTGCTCTTATCTCCAGTCTTTTGCCTGATCATTACCTTTGTTCCAATATCACTTTCAGCAAGGGGCAATTTATTTGGTTTTTTATTTTATTACTTTTTTGATCATTTCATGTTGTCCAATGTCACTGAAGTCTAAATCAACTGTGTCGATTCTTAATGATTTCAGAAAACAAGGTTCACGGTGCTTTGGTGGCATCATATGAGATCTGTTTTGTTGCTGATATTACAAAAATGTTTTCCTCTGCTCATGTGTAGGAGTAAAACCGCAGACTGGCTGGGCTGTTGACCCTTTTGGGCACTCTCCCACAATGGCTTACCTGCTGAAACAGGCTGGCTTGTCCAACATGCTCATCCAGAGAATACACTACTCTGTGAAGAAGCACTTTTCTGCACAAAAGACGCTGGAGTTCTTCTGGCGTCAGAACTGGGGTAAGTAGGTTGCAATGTTGCGGAAACACTCTTTAATACTCGTTGGGCTCATTTATGAGCGTAAATTACAGCAGCATGATGGTTTTCAAGTCTCAAGATGATGATGGGTGATGCAATTTCTGCCAAGGATGTTGTTGAAATGTATTGTGGTAGTCACCTGAGGAATATATATGTCTAATGTGTTATCAAAAAGCATATAGTCTGAAGGCTATGGTGCTCTCATGTTTGTGTTTATTTGATCCTAAATGTATTTATTGCACTATATATCCATCCAAAAAGTCATGCTTCATATTTTATATTGCATAATACATAAAACGACAGTGGGAATTGCATTCTATAAATAAATAACAAAAGTTAATATTTTCCTATTTTAACTCATTTGGCATTTCTGCAAAAACAAACAATAAATATTTAAATCATTGTTCATTTAATGTTTAATATCAGCACATGTGATAATGAATGGAACATTTGGTACCCCAGAATCCAACACTGCCACTGTTCTGTTTAATTATGATAATTAGCTGAATACTATCTGAATAATTGGCACATTGCTATATTGCATTTGGTGCTGTGTTGGAAATTTGTGTTGATGCCTTGGGTTGCTGGGATTAAGTTGATGGAAATCATCTTGTTTGATAGGGTTGGCTAAGCACTGGTTTACCACCCTGCTGAATCTATGTAATACTGGAAAAAAAAATTCCCGCACATGTTTAATGTTCAGGTTCTGGTGTAGTACTGCACCGCTGCCATATGTAAAAACAGCTAGCTTGTATATGTGGCTAACATTTTGGAGAAGGACGCTTTCCCACAATCTGAACTGTCATGCAGCAAATATGCAAATGAGGCGAGCGAAGCGGTCCAATCACGGGATTAAAGGGGCGGAGTGTTTGGAGGTCAGACGGCCGGTAATCCACGTTAGGCTTGCAGCGTGCGCAGCGCGTGTCTGGGAGCAGTCGGCGACGGAGCCGCTGCCGTGCGAGAAGACTCATTTATCCGCTCGTTCTCCAACTGAGCCCCCTATCCCAGATGCTCTGCACTAGAGCTGGTGGCTTTCCAGCTCTCGCTGCCTGCTGGTTCAGTGCTCATTGATCCCCTGGCTGGTCAGGAGGAGAGGCCTTATTAAATCCCACCGCCAGCAGTTGGCTTTACAGCTTTTCCATCACATACAGCAGCCATTTTTTATTTTTTTCTGTGGAATCCCGATTGTAAACTGCTTACCCTGCCTTGCCTCCCAATTGTTGTTTATGTCCTGTGGAATTACTTGATTGAGTAGGTAAAGATCACAGTATTATGAGATTTTGCCCAGTTTTATTTTTTGGCCTTACCTCTAGAATAATGCATCAACAGCTTTGGGGAAAAATACAATCCTTTGCCAGAGTTATGAAGTGAATATAACTTTGGACCAGGTCTGAAGAGATTTTTTTGCCAAAATGTAATATGTCCCAATGTATCTACATTGCTGACTATCATTTAATTTTTTTTCAGTGGCAGGTTTATTTTGGGTCTGTTGTAAAGCCATTAATATCCTACCGAGGATGTTCTCAAGCTCATTTCAACTCTACATCATGTAAGCACACACTACAAAAAAAAACATGCGGAAAGCAGAAAAGTTGTCTTGCTCCATATGGCTAAAATCTGAATATACGGTTTATTACAAGAGAGAATTCCAGTCCAAATGGAAGTCTGCTGCTGAGTATGATGATTTTCTGGGAAACATGAGGGAATACATAGCTCACAATGTCTTCTGCATTTTGCAGAGGAGCCAGCGCCAAATGCTCTGTTCAACACGGTGGGATTTTTAACAGTGTTTCAAAAACAAGAATGAAATGTCCTCCTGGATGGAGACCATTTGCCCAATGATCCAGTCTTGGATCCAGTGATTAAGCTTCATATGATTTTTCATTCTAATCAGCATTCTACATTTATCTTTCTATTGTTCTCCTTCATTCATTTTTAATGTTTTATTTTGTTCCTCGGATAAAGTGTGTGCATGTGCGCGTGCATGCATTTTTGGTGTGCACTTGCTTGTGTTCCTGGTGTGCTTCTGCACATGTATGGTTTTGCTTAGAAGTCCGTCCACAACGTTCAGTGTTTTTAGTGATATCTTTTAATTTTTATTGAATCTGAGCCAAAGTGAGAAGCTGTTAATCAAAGCTCTGGTATTCCATGCTTTATCCCAAAAGATTTTTTAGCACAGCTGTTATGCATTTCTAGACCAGCCCCTTCCAATTATCAGAACTTCAGCTGCATTATCATTTAGCCGTCTTTAGCAGTGAAAGCAGAGTTAGGCTTCCTGAACTACAGTACATTATGGCTGGCACCATACCAATCAATCACAAGTTCAATTTCCAACTTCTGTGATTCTTTCAGATCAATGAGCTTCTGTCAACAAATGCTAGTCACACCCATTTAATGGTTTATCTTTAGGATTCAGTAGTATGTTAGACTGTATATCTAAAAGTACTTGACGATTTCAATGTACGCGTGGTAAATGATCTTATTGTTGCTGCATTTGTGGCATGCAGTATTTCAGTATTGGAGATTAGTGCTGTTTTTGTTTGATAAATGCTGCCCTATGTGAGAAAATTGAGAAAATCAGAAATAGGGACTGATGCAAGTATGATTATCCTTCAGTTCTAATATTGAAATGTTTTATCTGGGGTGATCTTTTATGTTGTTATGGCAAAAATAGAAGTTCACATCTGCTTTTTCTCAAAGTTCAGTTTTCCTTCCAACCAGATTTAAAAAAAAAACTTCTGTAGAAGTCAAAGCTCTGAAATCATGCATTTGCCTCATATGGATTTTTCTACATATTAATTGAATGGAGTTTGTCACTAGTTTGATCTCATTCAAAGTAATTTATATGGTTTTGCCCCAGAACTTAATAACAAACCAGTTTGGTGCAACATTATAATGTGTTCAGTTTATTTGATCCATTTGAGATGTTTTGTGAGCAGTGAGGTATACCAGAGGCAGATTGCAATGAAATTACAACAGAGCAAAAATAGCAATAATAGCCATGTTAAGGCTATGCTGCATTATTTATTGAGTTTCCTGCTGGTTTTCTTTAGGACATCTGCTTGGAATGTACAATGTCAATGTCAGATGCTGGTACGAGGAGAGGCAATGTGTGTTCATCGTTATGTGGCAGAGCTTTTGCAGTTCCTGAAAAATTAGATTTTCGTTCATTTATCTTTAGCAAAGCAGAGTCGATGCCGAGCTGATCGACCATCCTGTGTAATTCTGTAAATTAGCATTTGCACAACCAAGTAAAGCCCTGTGATGTTGCTGAAGGGCATTATTGCTACGGAAACGAAGTGCAAATCTAGTGATCCCCCCCCTCCCCAGACCCCTGGCATGTAATACTGTCAGCGTTGGTGCATATGTGAAAATTGCAATAAATTAGCAATTATTCCTTTATGAAACCAAGTACAGTAAGGTCATTTCCATAAATGACTATCTTGTGTTTGCAGTACATTGCCTACTGTCTTTCAACACATTTTATTATTGTTATTTGAGGTAATTTTGGGTTTTGTATAACGTGACTCCATTGTAGCCATTAATATGATGTTCTGAAATATAGCTATTATGCCACGCTAGGTTCTAAGATTTATGTATGGTGAGTGTAATGAAATTGTCACTACATTCTCTTGAGACTTGAAGGACCTGTAATCTACACAGCTTCATAGCTGCATTGAGTGCGAGTAATATCGACGGCAAGAGAACTGAGCTGCATTCTGTTCTCTGGAGCAGATATTCCTCAAATTGAATTTAGTTGTATAGAAAACGTAGTGATCTATGTGACTATCAGGCATTAGTCCATGGAACCCATCCACTGAAATAAATCGCAATTTAAATGAAAATACTCATCATATCAGAGATTTGGTTCAAGAGTAGCTGTGACTAATGATTCACCATATAAATTACTTTAAAATGCATTGATAATACGTTGCCTTGCCAGCACTGTAAGAATCAGTAATTATAAATGGCTGAAAACATTTTTTGTGTTTGTGTGTGTGTATGTGTATGTGTGTGGGGTGGGGGACATTTTAACATAAACATTAAAACCCTACAAAGCTGTGATAAAGTACAGATTATGCCATGGCCTTTTAAATCAGAAAATCTAGAATGTTTAATCTTTTATTCTTTATCTGTAGAAGTGACATGAATTATGGAGAAAAAATCAATTGTGCCTGCTTGTCTTCAATCCAATCTAGTAATAAAATTAAATATTGCCAGCTAAGACCTCAAGGGTAATTTTAGCTTTTTACATTGCATTCGCACGTGCCACCAATCTTTATATGATTTATGTCATAAACGGAGCCCTTCACATTACACTGAATATTGCGGTAACTGATTAGAAATTCTCAGAATTTTTTTATATACGTTCCAGAGACCATATAAACTGCAGGGTCTTGCTGAAGCAGCAAAGTCCCTTCCTCAAGGGTACGGCAGCTGTGACCTGCTGGTGGCTGAGCCGTCATCAATGTGGGGGGGAGGAAATCCCTGTTTTTAATGTCTTTCTGCTTCCAGACCCAGACTCCAGCACAGACATCCTGTGCCACATGATGCCCTTCTACAGTTATGACGTCCCCCACACCTGCGGCCCGGACCCCAAGATCTGCTGCCAGTTTGACTTCAAGAGGCTCCCTGGGGGCCGGATCAGCTGTCCCTGGAGGGTCCCTCCACAGGCCATCACTGACGCCAACGTCCAGCAGAGGTGACCCTGTCATAGATAACCGCCGTTTAAAGGGCGGGCTCAATGCGAAAGCCCAGAATCTGTGCAGACAGTGGTACTCATGGCTGTAATATAGCAGCATCATGGAAAACTTCTTGGATTTCGAAGGCAACAGGGAGCTCCTCACTAGGCCTTACATGCTCGTTTGTTCACTAGGCTCTGCTGGTTGGGTTTGTTCACTAGGCTTTCCTGGTTGGGTTTGTTCACTAGGCTCTGCTGGTTGGGTTTGTTCACTAGGCTCTGCTGGTTGGGTTTGTTCACTAGGCTATCCTGGTTGGGCTTGCTCACTAGGCCCTCTTCATGGGTTTGTTAACTAGGCCATCCTGGTTGGGTTTGCTCACTAGGCTGTCCTGGTTGAGTTTGTTCACTAGGGTGTCCTGGTTGGGTTTGTTCACTAGGCTGTCCTGGTTGGGATTGTTCACTAGGCTGTTCTGGTTGGGATTGTTCACTAGGCTGTCCTGGTTGGGATTGTTCACTAGGCTGTCCTGGTTGGGCTTGCTCACTAGGCCCTCTTCATGGGTTTGTTAGCTAGGCCATCCTGGTTGGGTTGCTACTAGCCCTCCTATTGGTTTCACTAGCTCCTGGTTGGGCTTGTCCACTTGGACCTCCGTCCTGGTTGCTGTGTTGGTAATCTTTAATTTCTTCACGGTGCTCTGAAGTAGACATCCATTGTTCCTGTGGAAGCATTGGTCCCTCTCCCCTGAATGCATACATCTTTTCACCTGGCTTAAAGTCGATATTTGCCAGTGAGCAATGCAACGATAAGGTGACTCCAATTAGTAAGGGAGTCAGTGTGGTTTTCTTTGCCATCCATTGTTGCACTGCTGAAAGAACTGCTGATCTCTTGTTTTGTTCTCTATGCTTGGTTAGTTCTTTCTATTAATTTGTGTTTATCCACTTAACAATGGGCAAATGGACATGCCATGCAAATTAAGTTGGGCTTTAGGTGTGAAATTCTTTTATCTTCTGAAATGCTGCCTAGAATGCAGAACTACAATAAACTTTATTTTGCAGATCCCATTCTTTGTTTGGGAAAATATAATATATTTGAATAAAAGTCAATAAATGGCAGCATGCCCACTTCAGAAATAAAACAAATTTATTATTTTTATTCAAATAATTTATTTGGATTGCACTGCACACCTGGTCAATATTTGAACCTTTTTATTTATGGTGTTCTCCCTCAAATAGCACCAAATCATAATTCTGAAACCCATTTGGCACATAACTAGAACATTTATCATGTTGTATGACTTTTGAATGTGAAGTAAACTCAAGAACCACATTTTGCATTGAAAGAGCATATATGCTATATAGGCCATTTGCACTTCTATTAGCTTAACCAGGCGTGGGACCCCTGCGGCAGTTTAATACCTGAGCTGTGTGACAGGTGAGAACATAAGGGTCTACCAAGGTAGAAAAGCCATAAGGGTCCCCAGACTTATTTGAGAAGCAGATTCCAAAAAATATTGGGACGTCGAAATGCTTTGATTTTGAAGAAGACGACAAAATGTGTACACATAATGGCCATGACCTGAATACTAGGTGCCTTTCATTCCAGAGGAAATGAAATTGATTGCTATGATTTTTGTTAAAGCTTTTTACCCCCCCGCAGTTTCAGTCACACTTCAGATCTGTTTCTTTATTGCGCATTTAGTGGGTGGGCATATGCAGAAGCAAAGCACTGGTGTCCGCAATGAGGACGCTCTGGTCTGATGTTACATTTTTGCACTCTAGTGTGAGCAATGAAAGCATGCAACAGCCATTTATGTGATCTGCACATGACCCTTAAAAGCATGTTTGGCAAGGATGGGAAATGAGAGGTAGAGAGATGCGTTTTGGGCTTTTCCGAGGGTGAGATGGACTGAAGCAGGTTTCAAATGCATGAACTCTGATCGTGTTTTTAGCTATTCAAACAAATGAGTAGAATTTCAATACAGCTACTTTCTGCGAGAGCATATTCAGTTTATTTTATGGAACAGGGTGGTTTTCTCCTTGATAGGCAACACATTTCCATAACTTTGGAAAATTAATGTGAATCTTGTTGTGAAAAAAGTAGTGTTTTTGACACCCTTTTTCTTCTCATTGAAAGGGCTCACCTGTTGTTGGATCAGTACCGAAAGAAGTCCAGTCTGTTCCGTACCAAGGTGGTTCTGGCTCCCCTAGGGGATGACTTCAGGTACACTGAGGCCTTGGAGTGGGACCAGCAGTTCCAGAACTATCAGAAGCTCTTTGACTACATGAACTCTCAGCCTGAACTGCATGTCAAGGTCAATGGAGTTTTATTTTCTTCTCTGGCTCTTTTACCTATAGCCTGGTAGCAAAGGCACAGAATGTTCATTGTATTAAAAGGACTGGCAGTATACTGTACTTTTATATTGATAGTCAATAAATAAACCAAACATCTGTTGCACAGTTATAGTATTAGTGGTTCCTTCTCCTGGGAATTCATGTATTAGTTGGCTGCAAAACACAGCTAATTATTAATATTGAAGTTCTTTGTGATGGAAAAAGTTCTTTGGTGCTCCCCATCACTGTGCCAGACTGCCAGTGTTAATTTGGTTTCGACTGGAGTTTAGAGTTTAGTTTAGAGTACATGTCTGTGGAGGTTAAACTTCTCCAACCTTTTTCTCAAGAATAGCACTTGTTGAATGCAGACTCTTCTAATGATAAAATTCTGAGAGCTACTCAGCCTCTCGTTTATGGCTCTTTTGTCAGATGCATATGCATGCAGAAGGATTAATTATACTCTTTACCACAACACATTTTTCCCCAGAAGAAACACATTTGTACTGCAGTAATTAATAGGGATATATTTGAAAATTGATTTTACGGCTGGAGGGATTGGAATTTGATATTCACTTATGAATTATTTATAATTTTTTCAGCTTTTCAGTGAGTGCCAGAAAAAAAACAAAATATTATATTATAAATGACGTTTGTCATTTGTGATGCTAAGTCGTAGGTGTGAGTCTTCCAGTATGATTGAGAATTCTGTTTCCTTGCTTTCACAGGCCCAGTTCGGCACTATTTCAGATTACTTTGCGGCTGTGCGCAAGGCAGCCGGTGTGGACCCTGTGAAGGATAGCAGCCCAGCATTCCCGGTGGTGAGCGGAGACTTCTTCACATACGCAGACAGGGATGACCACTACTGGAGCGGGTACTTCACATCCCGTCCATTTTACAAAAGGCTAGACCGAATGTTGGAGTCACACCTGAGGTAGGCTGACAGATACACTTTCCCTGTAAATTTTTATATTTCATCATGAGCCTAATGCCTAATACCCAATTAAAAGCAGTATTAGTCTAATTCTTTGTTTGTTATAAAATATTAAAAGTATATTCATATACTTGGTGGGGTCTGCAGGGACAACACAAACATTCATTGCAAGTTTGCCCTTTTTTCTTTCTAAATGTACAGTTACTATCTTTCTAAATTAAGTTTTCCTCTGAAGAAGGATGTGGTAAACAGAATAAAATACTGCCAAATCAATGCAACTCATTTTAAAAGTATTAAACGTAAAATAGTTTGTCTAAACGTGCAGCCTAATGCACTTCACGCAACTGAGAACTTGTGAGGGGTAACGGTTTTGGACAGTGATCAGTACAACGACTTGAAAGGTGAGAAGAACAGAATTGGAATCGTAGAGGAAGATACGGGAAGCTGCTGTGGTTCTGTCGCATCTATTGAGGGATGGCATTTACGGAAAGTGGCACTCTGGAATCTCACCCAATCCCCCAAGCGTATTAATATCACTGACAGCACCACTGCCGGGGCAGACATTAATTATGGATTTTAATTGAACACAGTTTAACAGCTGAAGCCTGAGAGAGGCCGTAAGCCTCTTCTTTGCATAAACACCAAGTCTAAAATCCTCTGCCCCCTGGGATCAGACATGTACACATGCAGTGCACTTCATACAGCAATTCCTCCCACGGTTTGGGGTTGTGACTTGAAAATGAGTCTCTCGCACACACCAGAGGGAAAAAGGTATAATTTCCCATGGTAAAGTAAGAAAGTAGTTGCAAAGATTAATATTTCACTTGTAATATGTGTCATTGTTTTTATTTATTTATTTATTTATTTATTTATTTATTTATTTTTCCATCTGGAGGTTTTCATGCTTTTGATTTGCTGCTCCCCATTATCTGAGCGTGTGACAAAACTGATGACGAAATATGAGACAAGGATATCTCGCACCAGAGGAAGTGGGATATTGATAGATATGTTTAATTCATCTAATCGCACACCCAGCTGCAGGGTGGGATGGAAGAATGCCATCAGTTTGTCAAATTATCTCGTCAGATCTAAGATGAGGGGCTGAAAGTATAATTTAGGCTGTATTTGCCTCCCCTACGCAGTAGTCATTTATGGCAGAGATGTAAAATGCAATGTTTGATTCCAAGAATCAGAATTTTCCTTTATAATGATTATTATTTTTGATTTGATGAACTTACCACAGATTAGGTACAACATTAGGTGCAAAGATCCGTAATTCAGATGCATTTTTAAACTGTGCATTGTTTGTGTTTGGATAACAAAAAAACAATGAAAAGACAACCAAAGCGGTGCCCTTCTTCTGCCATATAAGGGATTTTTTGATACTGAAAGAAGCCTAAATGGACAGCATGCACCATTCTCTGACACATTCGTGAGGAGTGGTATGTGTGAGCACACTGCTCAATAGCCATCATTTTTAGTGATATGGCTCCAGTACTGCAGTGAAGGTCTAAACTGCATTTCTGGCATGAGCTTTTTCAGATCTAGTGCCTTTATTTGAACAAATGAATGAAGAAACCTGACTCACGCTCTCCCATTAGTGAGCTAAATTTGAATATAAAAAGGATATCAGAGGGTTGAATGTGTTGTTTTTTACTTTGGGGGAAAAAAATATCATTAGCCAGTTAGCGCATACTTATTTTTGAAAAGCCTTTTCTAGCGCACCAGAGTATGTTTCTTGGCTGAAACGTGGCTTGTAAAGTGCCATAAAAATGCAATGCCATAGTGCCTTTTTACCTTTCCGTTTTCTGTAACTATGTAATTCTGATGTGAGTTATTGCAAAATAGTAAATCAGTAGTGGAGATTTATCCCAGATTTAAAGTAGGGGCAAAAATGAGGGTGCTTCACAGCCCGGCTTTGTCAACACCCTGCTCTCGCAATGTAATGTTGGAGATGATGGAATCTAATACCGTTGCCCTCGTTTCCAGCGGGGTCCTTGTCACCCGGTATTTACATGCCTTTATGGCAGTCATCCTCCGCAGGTCTGGTGATGAATTGCTTGCCACCTGCTTTGAAGAAGCACTTCATGTGTGTAATGGGGTCTGGTCCGTTCCCAGTCGGCCGGGAAGGTCAAGGCTCACGCCGATCCCCGTGACGAGAAGCCGTCTGGCACATGCTCATTTTTTGCAAGGGGTCTTGCGAGGCTTTGTGAACGAACCGTGGGTGGATCCGTTTGAGTTATTAGGACGAATCTGTGGCTTGTTAAATGTTTTCTTTCTAAACTGGGCCCAATGGTGCTATGGGTTGCTTTGTTATCAAAGATAATCAGCTGATTACACCATATGTATGATAATCAATATGATAATTTCAGGGGGAAGGACATTAGGTTTCATGGTGGTGGGCATTGTACTTTGGAGAATCTACATGACCTAGTACACCCAAGTAGAATCATCTCTGTGTGATTCTCTAATGAAAGGATAGCTTTTCTCGTTAAAGTTAGCACGTTTTATTCAGCTTTGCCGTACTGTTTTTTATACATGATATTGTTAATTGTCGTGAACTAGGTAAAACCCAGCATTTTTGGAGGCCTGTATTGCCTGACTGAGCAGTCACGTGAATTTTGAGGGCAAAAAAATAACACAGCAAACACTATTGACTGGAGGCCCCTCCCCCATTCCCTCCCTTTGGTTTCTCAGTTCTCCTGCTGTGTCCCTGTGGACACTGCAGTGACCTGCTCAAGTGTATCAACCCCTCAACAGTTCCCTGCCTTTCCCATCTGAATGTACAATCATTAAAGATGAGTCAAATTATATCCAATATATTTGAGAAGATTATGAAGCATGACTAATTTAACCATTTCCAATTTCTATGCTAATTTTCTTTTGCATACTAGGGGAAAGAATCTGCAGGGGTCTGTTTAAAAATGGGCATTTATGTGATGTAGCACTGAGGGGTACTTGGGTTTGAGTCCTATAATGAGGGAGCTTAACCTGAATCATTGCTTTGAGATTCCAGCTCAAGTGAGTACTGGATAAGAATATATGCATATGGGGGGAGAGGGTGGTCCACCAAAAAAAGAACATGCTCTGAAACAAGATATCACACTCACTAGCATGTCACATTCTATACTTTGATGTCTTATGCTGTATGTAGAGCAGTGTTGAATACAACTCCTGTCCCTCCATAGACTCCCCTAATATTGCAGTGTGTCCTGATGTTTTGTTTTTTTTTGGTTGATTCAGTTTGTGTTTTGACATGGGTTGACATGCCACCATGGGGTCCACATTTCTTTTTTTGAAGGAAATGCTTCATCAAGCTTCCTCTCATTCAGTTAACAGTTTTTTTGGGATGTGCAAGTTTTAAAAAAACTGCCCTCTTCAGTCAAATTGCATATGGTTGTTGAGTTTAGATATTTTAATCTTTACATTTTAAAATTAAATCCTACATATCTTGATGGTTGGCAACTTTATTAATTGTGGTTAACTTATTTTTTTGTCTGAAATATAAGTCAACCAATTATTAAATTTGCCAACCAGCAAGATACAGCGTTTCAGAGTACTTGTTCTTATTTGCATTTGTCAGTCTTTGGTAGCTGCATTCTACATTATCAGATGTGAAAACAGTTTTTCCCGAATACACTTAGTCTAAATGTAAATGTAATGGAAAATGTAAATTTTAGATTTGGACTAATCCAGGCATATTTCAGCTACAGTGAATACGTTTTTTTCTAGTATGCTTATTTTAAATGCAAATGTAATGTCAAATGTAAATTGTAAATTTGGACTAGGCATACTTTAGCTACAGTGCCTAAGGGCAACAAACCGTACACATGCTAATTCAAAAAGGTCCCAACCGACAGAAGTACTCAACGCATGATCTTAGGAAACAAAGCTGGATACCATAGCAGGTGCAAGAGGGAAAGAGAGGATGCAGTATCACTTGTACTCAAATGCATTAGATGATGTAGTTGTTAAGGTATGGCTAGTAGACCCATCATGGTTCAGCATTGGGTGAGTCAAGGTGCAGTTTAAATAAGTACATTTTTCACTCTGCTCTGGATGATGGGCAGTGAATCTGGTATCCTGATTATAGTGGAGAGCTCTTCCACTACTGGGGGGATCATGATAGAGATGGTGTAGTATGACATATTTGAGGCATACCTCCCCTTGCTATTCAACCACTTCCCTGTCTCTAATACTTCATGTTCGATTCACCAGTGTAAATGACCTCAAAATGAACTTCACTGAGGTAATGTCTTGGTTAGGAAATATTGATTACTTCCTGAAAAGTGAGCTGATTTATTATTTGTTTTTAAAGCCTTTCGTTTAATTTGACACATCTGGTGTTTTTTATTTTTTTTATTTTATTTAGGTTTAGTAGTTTCACATCTTTACAGGCATCTAAAAAGTTGGCTCGTCATTGTCTAATCATGTCAGCCAATACTAGAGCAGTTAGTTGTGCTAACTCATTTGGTTAAAAATATGTGAACATTGGCAACGCATTTTAAAAATTCCATCTTAATTTCCCATTATGTACTGAAATAATGTTTGCTCTTCTTTATCATGTATGAAAGCATCTAACACTTAACTTAGCAGCCATCAAAGGCCTTTTGATTCATATGGTCATTGAAAGATTGGGATTCAATCAACATATGTCCTTAACTTTGACTAACAACAAGAATTTGCCTGTTCAGCAATGACTAATACTAACTTACCAAACTCAGTATGTGGAAAAAAGTGTCCATTTATTTGTATGTCAAGTATAAGTGTAAATGTTGATTGAATAGAGGCCAATTTATTGACTAAAACTAGTTTGTGTTGACTTTGAACACACCTTTGTGGTTGTTTAGTTTATGGATTGGATATATGTGAATGTCTCTCTTTTTAGCCTGCATGACCTGAATGTAAACAAGATGCACTAGGAGCAACAAATGCCAGTTCACCCACCCACCCATGCATTTTTTATATGTAATTTTTCAAACTCAATTTGGCGTGACTGGTTTCATTTTCTACCGCGGAATAGTACAAAGTGGCACACACTGAAGCTAAGAGGTGAACAGGGAACAGCTAAATAAAAGAGACTGACATGATAAATATGCATCAATATAGCTGTAGGGTAGCTTGCATTTTTCATGGCCCTGTCGCTCTGTAATGTAGACAGATTGCTAAGAAAACAGGGAAGTAGGTCAGTGGCACAAAACATAAATCTTGTAGCCATGGCATCTGTGATTAGGGTGACATATTAAATGTAAGGAAGTTGCAGCTCTACCTTGGCTTAAGTTAAGGCCAGTAATTCACATGTGAAAGAACTAATTATCTTGCTCAGCTTGTGCGTGTGCTTGGCTTGTTCTCAGGCCTCAGTGCAGCAATGACCAAATTTCCTCTCATTACATGTACTGCACAAGCCCGGGGAACCCGGCATTAGCAGTGATCCAGACGTTTTCCCACTGCTTCTGCTGAGGCTGGTTTCAGAAACTAGTCATGCCAAAAGGCATTTTTATGCAGTCCATGTAATAATTCTGTTATGCAATGCAGCGTATATCAATTTGAAATTATATTTGTCCCAGTATGATAAGTTAATTCATTATAAATTATGGACTGGGTCAATGCAGAGGAGCCTTCCATTGGGAAGGACTGTCATGGGCCCATGGTCTGGAACAGATGGACATGCACTTAGCTGTTACTGTATATCCAACAGATCAGAAGTGTGAAACACGTTGCAGTTGTATCACGCAATGCATTTTATTTTTTTATGTATTTATTTCTTTTGATATATTGATAATTTTCACGTTGGGGCATGCATTCAGAATGTAATAGTATGTAAGGTTTATAGTTCTCAAAATTACCTGCAAATATCTTGATTAGTCTTGATGTTTATCAGACGTAACCAAAGCTATTGTATACCAGATGCTGTCCATTTATTTTAGTTTAAAAAGGGTTACTTCAACTTATGCGTAGTTTCATCATGTCAGTCAGTTAATAAAAACTGACGTTCCTTTCTAGTCATCTGAATTATGATGAAAAGATACATGATTACAATGAATCAACTAACTTCATCATAAAATCATCTTTGTTGAGGCTCTTCACTGTTTATTTAGCTTGCTCATTAAGAGCTTGGGGTCTCGACGCTCCTTCCGCAGTTCTAAGTCTTTTTTGATGTGTTTTTAATGAGAATTCTCTCTCCAATAGGAAATTCTTTGCCGTTAAATATACAGAATGTATCAATATATATGTATATGGAGGTTTTGCTCACTGTCACAGTAGCGATTCCAGTGGGATGGCCCGGTTGTTTTCAGTGCACTGACCAGGCCGTGCGCTTCATCTTATCCCTGGCCATTCAGAGCTGGATGAAATCAGGCTGCACTTTACTCTGTTCTGTGCCATTGACCCAGTGTACTGTACCTCATGTGCTCACTTAGTGTGCTTGCCATGATAAGGGGTTTAATTAAATACACACAGAAAAATCACTGTTCTGAATGTTTGGTTCTTGTCTTTGTGCTCGGAAAACACGCTGCTTTTTGAATTCTTTTCAGTCCCACAATAGTTCTATATTTTAAAGTCCACAAATGGCTTCTTGTGAAAAAGTCTTTTAGGTTGCATATTATATATAAATATATATATTTTTTTAACATAAAATACTGTTTAAGTTTAATTTAAATTATGAATGCCAAAGAACACCATAATGGCCATATATGTGAATATGTTATCTTTGACTTTTTTAATCAAATAAAAAACAGTTTGATAAGTCCAGCAATCTTTAAAATTATTTCAGAGTTTCTGAAGATAACATGTAATGCTTACATTTGCCTGTTAGTCAAAGCCAAGAACAAATGTTGATTGAATACAGGTCTTTCTTTCAGAATAAAATGTGCATTTATATATTAGTGACTGTATCATGTTAGCTCAGTACCAGTAACTAGATTGGCTTGAGACTGGTGATCAGAGTTTATACTTTTTTCCCCATCAAATGATGAAGACCGAATTTTTTTATATTGATCGAAAAAAATGTTTAACATCACTATTTTGGTGGTATGTTGATTTATAACTGACATGTACTTGTATGAATAAACTTTATTTATTAATTTATTTATTTCATGAAGCTGCATCGGTCATACTAAACAGCAACAGTCAGTTGTGCAGTAAAATAATTACTGGATTTTCAAGCCCTTGTTCCTGATTCTAACCCACCCATCAAATAGTAGCTGTTAATATGAGGAACTTTCTGCTTTATGCTAGCAAAACATTACATGTGTGCAAGTCATTCGCATTTAAATTGATTGAGGTCAAGATAGTTGGATACTTAAATATAGTCCCAGCTTGATATCTGAGCACACCTCCTGTGTTTTAACCATTTGGCTTGTCTGAAATTTAAATATTCAGCCACAGCTGAATATTAAAAACAGTAGGTCTAATATCATAAAATTGAATCCCAAAAAATGATATATATATATATTTTTGTCAGTATGCCTTTATAGAACAGCACTCCGGAGAATTTCACCAGTAATGCAGGATATTTGCTGTAGTTCCATGATAGTGCTTTGCATTTGGGTAGACTAGGGAATAATGAAAAAAAGCTAGAGAAGCTTTGTTCTTGAATAGGAAATAAAGGAAGTCTGGGATTTTAGGATCCATGGTTCTGGTTAAAGCTTTGTGAAGCACTCATAATTTGACTGTCATGAAATTGAGTTTACCCTGTAAATTGCTCCTTGTTTAGTGTGTTTCTTAATTGAAGTATTCACATTTTAATTTTTTTATATTGCAATTTTACCATTACTGTCAAACAAGACTGTAATTACATCACACACACACACACAAAAACACACAAAACAAAAAAACAAACAAACAAAAAAAACACGATCATTTTCTTGATTATCTCTGTTGAAAAATACTTGCTGCAAAAAAAGAAAAAGTCAATGTCAATCCAACAACACGCTTGAGAATAAATAAACTTAGCTGGCACCAGACTTAAGAAGACAATTAGCTCAAGTGCATTGAGATGCTAGTCAGCTAGGTACTCATAGATATACTTGTAATGGAATACACATCAGCTAGCTTTATTAATATCAGGTCACTAACTTGTTACGTAATGACTAGACTACTGACATATAGAAGCTGTTTGAAGTAGTAGTGCTAGGCTAAACATTTTTTGAATGTATGCAAATGAGCGAAATCTGAATACTGTTACATTTATGGTGACTCTCCCCAGCTCTAACACGCTGACGATGTCTTTTCTTAAGAACGCCCATTTTTATCTTGCCAGAAAGAAGTTACCTCCTGCTTTTCCAGTCGTTAAAAACCTGATGCAATTACCCCTGCCGCAATGGCCACCAGCCATGATAAATCATCAGTTGCAGGTCATATGAATATATTTCCATTCTCTCCTCCAATATTTCTGTCGTCTACCATCGGAATGCCCTAGAAGACATGCATTAACTCAAACATGCAAAATTTTAGTGATGCCACATTTCTCTCGTATTACCAGCACAAACCTCTGGTGCAGCACCTTAGTAAATATAGAAAAACACCTGTTTGTGTCCTTAGCATCTATAAAGTCCCTCAGTAAATATGTTACTTGGTGTTTTCGGTGTGTGTTGTGTAGTTTATCTGATATTACGAATGTCAAAATCTTGCCTGCTCTGTAACTTTGTAGGGGAGACATTGGGTTGAATCACTTTCTATTCTGAGAAAGTGTAATATTTCTGCTAAATCCAAGGAAATTCCCGGATGAAACGATGAGTGTCATATCCGTGACTATAGCGTCTGGATAAAGTAGCAGGATGTTGGATAGAACGCCGTAAGTGGTCACTGAACATAGCTGATTTTGTAGATTTACAAACCTTGCCATCTTCATGGCACTGGTGATATTTTACAAAATGGTTTCAAAATATTGTCTTACTTTCTTTGATATGAATCCCATTGTGCATTGCCTTAAGTTGCTTCACTAATACAAGAAATCGTTCTCTATTTTGAAATAGCTTTTACCTGATGTCTGCTTATATAGGCACAGTGCTAGCAGTATGTAAATGAACCTTGTTATAAAGCACTGGCAGGGAAAGTAGTCATAATGTAATTACAAATGTTTATATACATGATGTTTATATACAGTGCACTCTCACGTAATAGCACTTACTGTCATATAACGTGTTCTAAACTTTTATTTCTCTCCTGTAATGTTAGAGTGGAATTCAGTAAAGCATTGGCCGTGAATGGGAATGGGATATGATCAATATTTGCGCTGCTGGGTATGTTTTTGGCTGTGTGTGCAGTCGCAGAAAACTCAACCTGTTGTGCTGGAAATCGATTTGCAGCTTTTGACCTAATGTTATAATTCTGAAATAAGTTTGGGATTGAGTAATAATTCTATGGTATACTCTAATCTGCACTTCACAGTAATTTATTTTATATATATATATATATATCTGCAAAAATATATCTGTGATAGATAAAGACATCTGAAGAGAAGGAGTCGTACATTTTGCAATTTTCCATGGCTCTCTCAATTATGCAGAAACACAAATGCACAAAGATTCATTTGAAAGGCTGCGGGAAGAACACACTGCTTAGAACGAGGCGGTATTTCACAGTAAATTACGCTGCCACAGAGCCAGGCTCCTCGACATGGTGTCATGGTGGGGCCTCATTTGAATGAGGATTATGAAAGTGATATTGCATTTAGCGCAGGGGATGGAGGCTGTCTTGGTGGGGGGTGGGGGGTCGGAAGGGGGGATAATCAGATGTAAGTGGTGGAGAAGCAGAAGATTAACACTGATGTCGATGTACAGCATTAAGCTATCTTTGGTGGCGTTTAAAGGCCCTACTGTGCAGACAGTGACAAGTTTTTACCTTCCATTAAAATGGGCCATGTCTGTATGAAACGCACATATGATTAGGCTTTCTTCATACTCTCAATGAGCACCCACAGAATGTCATATTGTTATATGTTCTTATTGCATATATTAATATCAGTAGACAAGACATCCATTTTTTAATCTTTTGAAAGAATACTGTTTTTTTCTTTTGGAAATATTATTGATAGATTAATATAAATAAATTATACGAGTATTATCACTAAAATGGCATTAGAAATATCAGTAATATTATTATTATTATTATTATTATCATCATTACTATTATTATTACTATTATTATTGCTGTTATTATTATTAGCTATCAATACTTCTTTGAATGGTGACTCTGGGCCATGTACAGTATACTGGGATAGTGGCTGTTAGCATTGTATTAGACTTTGTTACCTACGCTGATTATTTTGTGAGTTTCATAAAATTGTAATGACACTTTTATTTGTGCAATTGCAGTCCTGTAGACAGACAGACAGTGAGGCTGCTCTGTTGATTTTTTTAAACTGACATTCTGTACCTTACACGTTTTAATCAGCTCTGCCTGCAGGCAGTGGCCAGGCGTTATGGATGAGGGGAAGAGCAGGGGGAGCTTTTACTGTCTTACTGTTTGTTACCACCACAATACGCTAATGCCCTTTAAGCTTTATCCTATTATTTGGACCCTTCAAGTAGATCTACTGTTCAGCATTGCCAAGCGCACAGTACAATACTGCAGCATGCTTCTCCAGGACTCATACTGTATGTTTTGTGTTCTGTACATTAAATCTACTTGTGAAGCACGGGGAGACAGTGTAAAAAAATTTCAGGGATTTCGCTGCCTGCTCTTTAAAGATGAGGACTGGCAACCCAATTCCAGCAATTGAGTAGAATGACCAATAATCAGTGATCACCATTATTATTTCATGAAAACATCTTGGAAGTACATCATCAGAAATGTCAGTTGAATTGGCACCCTAATGGTCTGTTTTTCCCATGGTGTGTCTAATGTACGCCGTATTACTTTTGGCAAAAAATACATTGTATTACGTACAAGTACACTTTGTGTTTGTTGAATTGTTGATGGGTAAAAGGCAGTTTGCCTTTTACCCATCAAGCTTACAAATCATTTAGCTGAGAATTATTATTGAATATAAACTGATCAAAACGACCATATGGAAATTCCTTCTACGCAGAGAAGATTTTAAATTTGCGTAGGCAAGAAATAGTAATTTGATCTTGACCTATTATGGCATTTTCATACTTGACAAAGTCTGCTTTAATTTCCACACTCGCTGCATCCCAGCAGTTCAAGCATAAAAGGGGATTAATCAATTTTGGAAAGTTATGGGTGCAAATTACAATCAGAGGATTCAGTAGAGCTCTAAATGACACCAGTACAAACACATTCTATTATTGTGATTATTGATGTAATACCATCTATAAAAACATCAACATGTTTGGTATATTAAGGAGACACAGAAGATTATTGCTGCATTGAGAATGGGTTTGTATTCACAAGAATATGTAAATGAGAATGTATTAGCATTTTTGTGACTGCTGTTGATGTTGTTTGCATTGTTATACAGCTTTAGAGTTTAGAGTTCAAATTATTGATTACCACTGATACTATGACTGTAGGAGTACTGTGCAAGCTAAAGTGGTCAAATTATGTTCTTTACTGTGGCTCTAATATATAAAATCTAACTAACGGCTTCAGTATACTCAAAACAAAACGGAACGTCTTGTTTGAAATGACACGTTTTGAACACAATACCAAACCAAAGACAAAGACAAACCAAAAGGCACTGTGTGTGCAACCCTCCAGTGCAAACTGTTTGCAAGCAGTTCACAAGTTCGATCACCTCCCCCTGTCTGCAATTGGTTTATTCAAATTATGGCTGTTACAACTAATCGATGACGTTGACAAAATCCACAATAAAAATTTGTTGGCAATTTATTTATTTATCGATTAGTTGGATCTACTTTTTTAAAAGTTTAGTAGGGACTGTGTTCCAAACTGTATAGTTGTGTCCTATTTACAGCGTAATAGATGGAATTGCACCGGTCTGGATAGAACCATAGACTGCAGAACACAGGTCTTGCACGTTGACCACATAGTCCCTCCATTACTTCTTTGAGAGAATGGAAACAAATTTGAAAGATGGCAAAGTCGAAGGTGGCAGCTCTACTGGTGGAAACTTGTGTGCGACCCTAATCTTCCAAAGTATGGGAGCACTTTACATCGAAGAATTCAAAGAGTACAGTTGCCCCCCCCCCCCCCCCCCCCCCACACTGCATTTCAGTTCTCAGGGTTTATGCATTTCAACCGGCCCATTATTAAAACCAAAGTTACAACCTTAATTGCTACTATCTATAGTCTTTTGGTCTCAGTGGTAGGTAGCAATTGAGGATGTTTTTTCTTGTGAATTGTAATTTTTTAAACCACTGGCTATGGCTAAGAATGGACTAAAATATCAGCTGTGTATGCCTGCCGACAGCATAAGTGTAGGATGACGCGAACACCCTCTATAAATTCCTAATATTCACTTAAGCTGTATAGCTATTTGCATATAGAGTAGATGCACACTAGTTCTCTCTCCTGTACGAGTGAAAAACTGGCTTAAATAAAGGTTGACTAGGACATTTGCAACACCAGGATTACAAATAGAAATGCCTCTGTCAATGAGTAATGGAATATTGATTGCAGGCAGTACTGTAGGTTTGTTTGTGTATCCATTATCAGATGATATCCTGGTAATTAAATCAAGCTTTAATAAGAAAGGCAGGGTGTGAGGACTGTGTGTAAGTAGGATTAAAAATGAACAGTTTCCATGGATTTGGAAAATTTTGATCAGCTGAAGAGCTTCTAGCGATTACCGAAATACAATCATTCATCAGGTTTTAGAGCCAGACTGGCTGAAAGGCTTGTTGTGTTTTTTTTTTTTTTATCCCTAGTAACACATTTTCATTTTTTCAGACGTTACATGCTTATTGATTATGGCCCATAGGTGTATGTAGGCTAAGGTGTTGGCTATGGGCAGCCGAATGTGTTTTTATGTACGTGAATACTTTTACACAGAATTTTCTTATTTTCATGGCTGCTACCAATAGTTCAGATATACACAATGTACGTAGTTTAGCAGTGATTACCTTTTTTTCTCACATAAATTTGGAGCCCAACATGGGGCTGAGCATATCCAATTCCCACCCCAATTTTGATGGCCAATTGTCTGCAACCACAGTCGCGTTCATATGTGAGCCTCACTGCCGATTTGGGTGTCACCAGATGCTTCTTTTCACACAGCAGGCTACACCCAGGCTCACACAGAGCAGAGTCAAAGGAGGACCTTTCATATGAAACTTTAGCATGCAGTCCACAGGCATGTAACCAGTGGGGGTCACTAAATAATAGTGCACACAGAACCCTATCTGACTTGAACCCTCCTGTTCCCTGGGCGACACATTCGCCAATTGCGTTTTGTCTATGGAGCTAATGGCCACAGTCGGCACTGGCACAGTCTGGATTCGCTCTGAGGCTGTGGGGCTTATCCATACACCACATCATGGATTACCTCTTATTTCCTTATACAGAATGTTAATTATTACATTACATTACATTACAGGCATTTAGCAGACGCTCTTATCCAGAGCGACGTACAACAAGTGCATAGGTTTCAAGATGTAGAGGCGCAAAAGAAACACTAGAGTGAAGTAAGGATCTTAGTGCCAGAAGTGACCACATCGATCAGACTCAACCCTGTAGAGTAAGCTTGTTCAGCAGCAAGAATCCTACCAAGTACAAAGTACAAACTAGCAATGGAATCACACCGAATCATACAAAAACAATCCTACCAGATACACTAACATAATCAAATTATCCTAGATAATTTGATAAATTATGATAAATTAACTGTATATATAATTGAATGTGTCTGTCTTCCCTGCAAAACAAGCTGGCATATCAGGTTGGGAAACACATCTCAAAAATCTTTCAATATAAGAAAAATTTCATCACATATTTATGACTTTTTTTTTATCACACTGTAATTATATACAAATATTTAAAATTGATATGTATTTAAAAGTGTGCTTACAACTCTCCTGAAGAGAGGATTCCTGAAGAGCTTTATGAGACCATGATTATGTAAATAAGCACAGTCTGTATGTCACCTTAGAAAAGGTTATCTGCCAAATAAATGCATGTACAATATGGATCTAATTAAGATTACCATGTCCCAAGATTAAATGAACAATTATTTAGCTCAATGATTAACTAGTAACAGTAGTTAGTGAGAAAATAAGACAATATTTATACTGTATATTGGTTTATTTTCAAATTCCCTTTATTGAGGTTGATGGGATAAAATAGAAGAATAAATATATGTTGGCACGCTCTGGGTTGTGATTGTTCTGGAATCTGTCACACTTTATGTCATATTGGTTATTTTTATTTCAGCTGTGGAGTGTGTGTTGCATGCTTTTCTCATTAAGTAGAAAGCTCAGCAGGAGATGGAGTGGTGGAGCGATCAAAAGATGGATTCTCCCTTAGGAATCCTGAGCTGGGTTATTTTTATTAAACACATGCAGGTTATCTCCAGAATATAACTGTAGGTAAACCGCAGCATGTATTGGGATAGCTTATGTTAATTATGCCTGCAGTTCAGTAGTACTGTCATTGTGCATTATTGTCAGAGGCAGATTTTGGCTTTCGTTTCCTCTCTGGAAGACAGCATCTCATGGAGAGATGTAGTTCTCTAAATACTGCAGTTCCCTAGAAAAAAAGACCTTTTCAGAAATATTGAAGCCTGCAGTGCATTTTTATGTTTTATTTAGATTACCTTGGACAAATTTAGTACAGCCGTTTTCATTCTCTTATGTAGAATATAACGGGTTTGTACATGCTCTACTAGGAATATATTGCAATATTTTGCAAATATATTGCATGGAATATATTGAAATATGTCGTAAATATGTGGGCTGTTTTGTAAATATGATATATTTATTTCTCTGAAGTGTGCTCTATTACAATCTCTGCAAGTGGCAACAGTTTGCATTTTTACCCATATATCACTGCAATATGTATTTCAGTATAATTTCAGCACTATTCTTTTTGTGTGAGGGTATTTCTTTCTGTTAACATTTTCTTTGGAAGTACAAGTACACAAGTGAGTGAATTTTGGCATCTGGGACTGCAGGTATAGAGCTTCTGACTGGCTTAGTAATGCAATCACCAGGAGGGGAAGGCTGTTATCTGTAGTTGCCGGTCTTAGCATTGGATATGTCACTTCCCAGCTATCACAGGGAGTCTCCAGTGGTATGAGCAACAGGTTGGGTTTTATGGTGCACACTAGGAGATGGATTACTGCTGCAGGAGTTCCTTCTAAATTTGCAGCCCACGAACTACCGGTTTTACTTTTGTGAAAGATTCACTTCTCATCCAATTTTTGACTTCCATAATGGAAATGGAATGTACTGATATTATATTGAAATAAAATATATTATCAAGACATTGCAACACTTTGCAAATTTTGTGCAAATATACAAATTTTTACTGCGGTCAGATATTATGGTAAATAAAAAAAACATGATATTATGATGAATTTGATGTACTCGTATTTTCAAGGTCACGCATTTGTAATATATTGCAGTAGATGTATTTCTCTAAGGCGTAGGGTGTGAAATAGTCATTAGCTGGTGATAAAATTCACCAGAGGGGAGTAGTCATTTCCTCTTTATGGGGGTAGAGCTGCATTTCCAAATTAGGGTAAGGGAATGTGGTTGGGTTGTACATTTTAAAAAATATGTAACAGTAACAACCAGTTTAAAGTCATCTTTCCACCTTTCATGTCTTTATGCAGAAAATAATAAACATTTTTTGTGTACCTCAAGGTCGTTTTTTTTCACCCTACATAACTCAAGGAATCTCAAGAAGATTTCAGGTAGTTCAAGGACTATAAACCAAACACATCCGTTGAATAAGGATTGATATCCAGCTCTATGGCGGTTAGAACATTTATTCCTCTTGGTGTCTATTCATGCTGTACACTCACTGTATTTTCTGATTGGACGCTTTATGCAGGTATGCCTGAACCCGCGGCCACTGTGCTTCCTTTTCACTGCTGAGACGGTGCAGTGCAGCAATGCTTAGAATGCCCAGTGATACATTTCCATTTTTTGTATGCATCAGCTAATCTAATAGGTACCTACTCCTGGGGAAATGCATTATTGTAGAATACAATAACGCTATACCATGAATGCATTTTGCAACTTTTATTGCCTTTTCACCATGTGGAAAAAAAGCGTGTTGCAGAATAAATTAGTCTGAAGTGCTGAGCAGTGATATTTGACCAGGTTACTGGTGGACTGGCGCTGGTCCAAAATGTTTGGAACCAAAACAGAGATTGAAAATGCCATGTTCCTAACTTTTTATTTTTACAAGCACCATGGTTTGTTTTGCAAGAAAAAGCATTCTACTGTTACATTTGCCACAATTAAAGTGCAAATAAATCCCGCTCCTGAAGTATTTATTTTTATTGAAAAAAGACATTTGTGCAGAAATTAGGTAGCCCCTAAAAAGGATACTGTTGCACCCTTTTCAAGCTGGCACAACTCTAACAACCAGTTGATCCTTGCTGCAAATTCTATTATGCTATATTCACAAATATTCACAAACTGTGATTATTCATGAAATGCAAGTGAGGCTATGTGGTAATCTCAATGGAAGACTTGTGATTTCTGTTAATATAATTCCAAGCGCTTGGAAGGCGTATTTTATGTCTTCTGGAAGGACACTTTTTTGCTTTTTAGCCTCAAGTTTGTAGCACCTTGAACAAAATTAGGAGTTGTAGATTTTAGGGGCCCGATGACATTGTGCTGTTGTCTGTTTTCTACTTTTTATTTGGAACGTGAATCATAATTGCTGTATGTCTGTGTGGGGTTTTATGTTCCACCATGGTATAAATGGCAGATTTGGCACAGTAAACCGCTTAATCTGCCCATACTGATTTAATTATTTTTGCAAAGTAGACTACTTTTGTTGAAAGAGCACCAAATTGAATTGAGCACAACACAGGCTGAATGTAGAAGATGGAAGGAGAGGGGGGGGTGGTCGTTATCTGTTTGATATAAATAACCAGTAGGAAGGTTTTGCATCACCTTTTCAAAATGGATATTTCTTTTTTTTTGTTTGATTTGAAGTTAACTTATTGGACATATTGGAAGTTCATAAGGTGTGTCCGAGCAGTGTTCCCAGAAGTAGTTCATTAGGAAAATCTCTAATTAGTACGACTCCTCTCTGATTATCTCCATTAAGGCCATGTCCCCTGATCTCAGAAATATGAGGAGAATTGATTCCGCATGAAGGACTGTCTGTGACTAGAGATAAGCTTTACAGGATATACGTATGCATCAACGAGAATTTACTTTCCGGGAAAACATTTTCGTTTTCTCTTTTACCTTTTAAACAAGTAAATACTCAGAAAAACATTTGAAGGCATAGTATTTTTTTCTAAATGATTACATGATTAGCTTAGCACATAGCAATTTAAGTAGGCTAATTTTGCTCCATTTAGGACACTTCAAGATAAAGCTTCTGAATGAAGCTCCATTCCACTTCAGACTTCCAGTTTCTTGGTATTTAGCAGCTGTGCTTAAAATGCTCACTTCTGCTTTCTGCTCTGTATTTTAATCACACTCATTAAATGAAATTGAAACAGAAAATTGTAAAATCACTCATGTTCCATCCATTTTAAAAGGGAGATAAGTTCGCCTTTTTGTGTGTGTAGTTGGTGAAGGGGTTCGCATTTTTACATTTTTAAGAGACTTCAACTTGTTGGTCATTGTTAACTAACCGTACGTCTGTCATTTCGATTTTGACTCCATCTTTCCTGTCTGATTATGCAAGTGCAGTAATTTATGGTCTAGAGTGTCATAAAGTTAGGGCCTGAGGCCCAATGGACCCCTCCTAGTTTTGAACTCTTGCTTTTGTTTTTAATTTCAGTTTCAGCTACAACATTTAATCAGTTTAGCACTGTTATAAGTTTTGTCCATGTATTTGCATGAAGTGAGCCCTGAGCAGATCCTGAGTTTTTGCCTGTCTTGTTATCTCCCTTCCAGGGCGGCTGAGATTCTGTACTCACTGGCCTTGGCTAGTGTCCAGAAGTCGGACAAATTGAGTGATTTTCCATCCCTTGAGAGTTACAAATCATTGACTGAGGCCAGACGCAATCTCGGCCTGTTTCAGCACCACGATGCCATCACAGGAACCGGGAAAGACTGGGTTGTCGTCGATTATGGTACCAGGTACAACTGTTTTCTTCATCAGATTAACTGACGGCAGTGCCATTACCACCGGCCAAAATAATTTAAACACAAGCAAGCACGCGCACGCACATGCAATTGCACTAGGAACAAAGACCACTTAAAATAACAGATTTCCCATCTGCGACCTACTAACCTTTCCCATCGTTGCATGCATGGTTATATGTCTTATATAAACACATTGCCAAGTCATCATGTCTCGTGTGTCCGTGTGAGTGTGTATTTGCTTTCATTTAGTCCTTGATTCATTGATATGTATGCGAAAAGTCTTATGCGTTCATCAGTTTATTATCAGTACATAATCAGTTGTTTTGTTTGTGTGTGTATGTGTGCGTGAGATTAATTTATGATGTGTGGATGTTTGGTATATAAATTATTTACTGGAAGCAGAATTTTGTTGTGAGTTTGTATTGCTTTCTGGAGAAATAAGAAAGATAACTTAATACAAGCACTGAAAAAAATCAATCTTTTCTGTGCTCATTCTCTCACCAATGACGTTTGGAATGGCTGGTTTATAAAACTAGATACCCACAGCACCAATTCAATTTCTTTCAAATGAGGCAAGGACTTCTTCTGGACTGATCTATGAATAGCTGACAAACTCATGAATATGACTTGTGTGTATGCAGAAATCCATTTTAATTCAAACTTTGCTGGAGTATTAAGGAAATCAGAACACTGCTGAACCTTGACTTTCTTTGACTGTGGGAATGAGACAGCAAGTTTGTGGTTCCAATTCCTGCTGGCAATACAAACTGCTAATGGTTTTGCCATTATAATGAAATCTAAGGTTAATTTACAAAATGTGGTTCATAGTGACTTGGAATTAATTACATGTTCTGCTTCGATAGAGTAGTTATTTGTTGCCAGTGCTCTGTTAGAGAAAGTGCATAAACAGCAAGTTTGTTTAGGACTCTATATATGTGTACCTTATGAGTGGAGTCCTGCACACAGATCTAATCAAGACCTGCTGTGTTCAAATAAATGTGCTCCCTTGAATACTTGAATAGACACTTTAATGTAGATTTGCATTTTCAAGATTTTCTTTACTACTTCGTATCCTTTCTGTTTTCATATGCAAATTTTCATAAAAATGAAATATTTTAGTTACTGTTACATCTCTTTATTAATGGAAATCTTTCCAAAAGCCAAACACATCCTACTGTATATTTATTTGTACTATCATATGCTACTAGGATATCACAAGCAATTACTCACAGGTCACAGATTCTGCAGTTTAACTCCTGATGAGTAGCAGAAACACTGTCGATCTACCTTGCATGTTCCTTGAGCACCTTACATCTGAAATGAGGCCTTTCCTTTACGCTGTTCTACTCATCTGCACAGTAGGCCATATATATATATATATATATACATTATTCCACTTTTTTAAATTCTGTTTTCTGTATCTGGATTCCATTCAAGCTGCCATGCTGTAGAAGCTGTAAGAAAAAGCTCTTGATTGATTGGCTGTATAATGACGCATGCCTCCAGAATAATGAGAAGCCCGGCTGAGCAGTCAAGGCAGGATAAAGAGATGCTGTACAAGGCGATTTAATGAAGAGGAACAAATGAAAGTATTGATTTCCAAATCAGCCTTGATTGAACATCAGATGGCTTTAGAACAGGTATTTACGGCACCTTTGTTTATGGGAATTTGCCAGAAAGCCAAAACGTCAGGAATCTACATACCGGGTGATTTTTGGACGTGACTCTCCTCGCACGTCACTGGCTTTTGGAGAGGCGCTTTTTCAAATGTACCCACTAGTAATGCATCACCTGCAGTATAGACTGGAGCTGATATTGGAAGCCTTTGGCTGGTTTCAACTTGCCCAAGGACAGTCCGACATTATAGAGCTTCCTATGGCTCTGTGCCAGCTGAACTGAAGGACATTTTTGTAGTTTAAAAGTGTTTGACAGCTATCAAATAAAAACATTGATGCTTTTTTTTGGGGGGGGGGGGGGGGGTGTACCCTTTCAGTCATGTGCACCTCTTGCACTGGTCAGCCGGTTGTCATCCCAAAATCCCCAAAATCATTCTCCCTGGTGCTAAGACCTGGATATCTCCTGTAAGACCTGTAATTGTGGTATGACCTAATTTGCTTTCAAGTGCAACTATTCTGCTTCAGAATAAACTGCATGCAGTTATTTACTGTCTAAAAATAGAACTAGGAGACATTTATACAGATAAATTACAACTCCTCTCTTGAGTATAGCATTTTTTAAATCTCCTTATATCTGGGGAAAAAAACCAAGATTACTTGGTTTCACGGTCATAAGTCATACAGCCTGCCAGTTTATTTAATGTGCATTTGAGTTATTTTCTATCTATGTGGCTGTTGAACAGGCATTTTCTCTGCAATAACAATGGCGTGTGAATTTGAAAAAGGGCCTCCATTTTGTAGGTCCCTGAGAGCGCTGAGGTGTTGACTCGATGGTGCCTGTGCTGCACCGGTTGCGCTGCGGCACTGCCTTTGTGTTTGCGCGTGAAATGTCGGCGCTCTGGGGGTTTGCTCCAGCGCGGCGCAACGGCAGGAGCAGGGGCGGCCTGGTCCTTTTCTGACGCTGGTCTCACGGCTTCTTCCGCTCGGTCAGAAGGGAGGTCAGGGGCTCGGTGCGCTTTTCAGAAGCTTGATTGTGCTGTTGAGAGATTTTTTGTTTGATGTCTGGCATGCCGTAAAAAACCGTACACTGACGCCCAAGTGTATTTGCTAGTACAAGGCTGTGGTGGTAATTCCACAATCTTTGAGTAGTACTCATGTAATCATGTCAGTAGGGCTGAATGACATCATTAACAAAAATAAAAATGGCCGATCACAAGCTGTGCATCCCTGTATGTATAGCATTGTATAGAATCATATACAAGTGCAACAATTCATTTGGACAAGCGTATGTACCTTGCTAGATTGGAGCTTATTCAAATAGGTTAGTTCATGCTGTTAAAATCAGTAGCCTATTTATGTCTATTATTGTACTGATAAACATTTTGTTGTTAATATGAGGTTTGTAACTGCTCAAATTGACTTTGCATGAATAATAAAACAACCTAAATCGAAATCTCTACTGTGAATAGCTTTACTCATGTTTCCAACTCAAATAAGAAAAAAAAGGATGAATGGCAGACAGTTTATGCTCAAATATGATCGTACGTATGTTTCGTGAATGAGGCCCAAAGTTTTCGAAATCAGCAGCGAAAATGGCATGTTTCTTTGGCTGTAACCTCTGGTGATTATACAAGGTTACTATCAGAGTCCAGTCATTTAGTCCGGAGCCAATTTCCTTTTGTTATACTGCTTAATATTTACAGCCACGGATCAGAGTAATTCACCAAAGCAGAAGCAACCCGTTTTTCAGATCATGTGGTACCACCAATTAATTAACATTTTGCATGTGCTTAAATTAGCTGCCCCCCCCCTCCCCCACTTCTCTGATAGACTCCAAAGCTGGGCCAATGAATGAATTAATGCAACCGTATGGATCACTGCCTTTCCTGTAGGTATTTTTTTCATATCCATAACATGAAGTAAACCCAGCCGTGAAAAGCAGTGGCCACGGCATTTAAACACAGTACATGTGTGAATCTTTAGTGCATCTGCCCAATGAACACTGCTGCTTTTGTGCTCAGAAGCATCTTCCCTTTCCTTTCAGGTTGTTTCATTCCATTTTGAATTTGAAGCAGGTGATGATCAACTCTGCACATTGGCTGACACTGAAGGAGAAAGGGCAGTACAGTCACAATCCTTCCATCCCTTTCTTTCAGATGGTGAGTGACCGCTCCTTCCCTGAGAGTTACTGTTAGATAAAACCACATCAAATGACCGGGGTGGGAGACTGTGCTTGATCTCTGGGGAGTGCCCTCGTTAAGTGCTGCTTGTCATTTAAACAGGAGCAGGCCACAGTGGGCTCGGAGTGGGTCCATCCAAAGCCTTTAATTACTCAAATGGATCAATCATTAGACTTTAAACATACGGTTGACTGTCGGAGTGTTTTAACAGCAAGAACCAGAATTATGTGCAGGATTTTCATGCTGTTGGCATGGAATTGCTTACCGGTTTTTAAGCCGTTTGTCATTACTTTTGTTGTGGTGCTGTTCTACTTGTACTTACTTGTAGAAATATTGTGAAATGTCCTAACACATGATGAAGCATCTCAAATGGGAAGACATAAAATGGGGGAAAAAAATACCCATATGATTATTATAATATTATGACCAAAATGTGTTTGTCCTATACATGTATGTCTTTCTTTATGGTGGAATATGTTGCATGTTTTATATATATATAGTAGTGTATTCTGACTTTCTGTGTGTGCTGTACACTTTAATATATTTCTAAAGGATGACATTCAGCCTGCTCAAGATTCTTTGCCCCGTAAAACAGTCCTCAAACTGGGACCCAAGCCAAGGTAAATAATTTTAACTTTTCTAATCCAGGCTCATGAAATATCAAACAAATTAATATTTACAGCTGCACAGAGCCACTTATCTTTTAGGAAGCCCCACCAGCACTAGTAAACTCAGTGTTCTGTCACATTCTCGAAAAGGCATCAGTCAAGTATCTTCATTATGTCCTCTTCCTAAGGCACAAAATGAATGATCGACTGGCTGTCAGAAATATATTATTACGTATCATTACTCTATTCATGGCAGAAGGACAAAATTCACGCTGAAAGGCATTTTAATTGTCGAAAAGGTGTTCTTATATTAAGTTCCAAGGGAGGTCATGTGAAGTCTTTCAGTGGTGATATCTGGAGCTGCACAAAACCAGAGTTATTGGAAGCATGCCAAGCTAATTGGCCGAAGCATTACCAAGGTAACAAGGGTTTTGTACAATAAACCCCGTTTTGTACAATGACGCAGTAACAACTTTGTCTCCCTTGCAGAAATTGAATTTACTGTATTGTTTGGAATGTACTCTGTTGTTTGGCAAATATTACGTATATATGCAATGCAATGCAATTTATGGCAGTGTATTTGAAAATATATTGCAATGCCTGAAAGAAGCCATAATTTGCACGTTGGCTCATATATTGTATATGTTTCTGAACTTGATAGTATTTTTTTTTAGCTTTTTAGTATTCAGGATTTTTGTGTTGGTAGGATATTCCATTTTCATAAGTGCTGGTTGATTGGGTCACCGCAGTGTGTGTGCAGCACCTGGGTAAGATGCAGGCCTCCAGCACAATGGCTGCCCAGCGAGCGGACTGCAGAGTGGAAAAAGTGCTGTTTGGCACTTCCTGTTTCAGAGGACACTCGTGCTATTGTGCACCTTCCAAAATCGACAGACGATTTTGATTGGCATTAAGGGAAAATACAGATTAAAATTGTATTAAAAATAATACATAAAAGGCTTCAGGCATACTCCTCAACACCTAAATCTGGTACCCGAGTGTGCTTTTCAGTTTTAGCAAGCTGTATGCAGATTTGTTCTCTCTGTCCAAATGAAAGTTTTAGAATACAATGATTTAAAAAATCTATAATCGAAACCCATGAATATATGAATATAAAAATAACATATAGCTCATTTTTTTAATGCATTTACAATGAATACTTGATTTAAATACAATTTTAAAACTAATTAGCAATATAAGCATAGGTTATTAGATAAATGTACGTTAAAAATTAATAGGATTAATGGGAACTTGAAGTCTGAGAAACTTTGTTCATTACTTTCAAAATATGCTTACCATCCAAGAACAATAAAGCCTGCTTTCAGATTGCTGTGAATTTAATTTCTGCTCTGTCGTGCAACTGAAGCATCGCCCCCCTCTGTACCAGGTCCGTGGTCGTCTGCAACCCCACAGATCAGGACAGGTCGTCTGTGGTGACTGTGTACGTCAGCTCGCCCAGAGTGCGCGTGCTCACCGTCCACGGCCACCCAGTGGTGGCCCAGATCGCCGCAGTCTGGGAGGAGCCCACCAAGGCCTCCAGGGAGGCCTTCCAGGTACCGGCTTCTGGGCCCGTCCGCCCAGGTCCTTTCGACCGAAACGTCGGGGTCACGCGCTTCAGAAACCCCCATGTCCCTCTGTCGGGTCACATTCGCAGGGCAATGCACGGTCTATGGTGGCCAGTTCAAGTGGAGGTGCTAGCAGGGTCATGCAGTAATAGTGTGAACATGAGCAGTTTGACCAGAGGTTTTGGAGTTGGAATGGCTCTGCAGGCCATTCAGTATTTGGTGAGGAAAGCTGGTTAGTGTAGTGCAGAATGGAATACTGGGTTCCAGGGTAGGCAGTGTATGCATGGATTGATTTGATGTGAGAATTTAATTCTCAGCTGGTGGTGCTGTAGCCCAAGGGACATTTGCGGGCTGTTGCATTTGCTATTTAATTTAATTGCAGTTGTAAAATCCTGCCTTAAGATAAACAAAAGCATCTAGAGTTGGGAGTTTTTTTTAAGCTTAGTTGTGATAAACTGATGAATAATTCCATGGTGTTCATCTTTTCAAAAATCCACATCATTGGAGCTGTATTTTTATTGCATGCTTCAAAGTACTGAATTTGTGTGTCATACCAATCCAAAACTGGGTGTGAAGTGCAGACTTGCTTTGCAGGGGGTTTGACGCTTTGTTTCACTTCTTACTTTCTGTTGCAAAACCAGCCAGAACCTGCTTCCTTAATTTTAGCCATCATAATTAGATTTAGTGATGAGGTGATGCAGTCCCATTTTTAGTGTGTTTTCACAACATTTTTATTTTTTGCTACAGTTACAGCTTAAGCATTTGCTCCTTCAGAACTCTTTGTTCGACCCCAAGTCATTACATTCAAGTTTGTATACTTTGTTTTTATATCTTTTAGCATAAACTGAATTGTGCACCACTGCTGAGACCAGTTGCTCCACTTTTCCAAAAATGACCTCACTATATATCAGTATAGACAAGAGTGTTTATACATTCATGCGCACAGTTGCAATATCAGTGAGTTGTGTATTATGTGTTCTCCGCAGTTGTCCTTCGTGGCACAGGTGCCTGCCCTGGGCCTGGGAGTTTACCAGCTGAGCGAGGGCGGAGAATTCCGCACAGTCCCGGCAGACTACACCTTCTTAAAGCAGGGGAGCCAGCTGTCCATTATGGGGACGGAACACTTCAAAGTGGCCCTGCCTCAGGATGGCTCCGCCCACTTCACCATAGAAAGCCCCCTCCTGAAGATCTGGTGCTCTTCAGAATCTGGCAAAGTAAAATGCTGAAGTTCAACTGGTGCTATAATAATATATATAAAATAATAATTAATAAATAACAATATAATAATAATATAAATGGGTTGCACAGGTAAGGAACTGCCTGTACGAAGTAGGTTCGATCTAGAACTGCGTGTACCTGACAAGTACTAACCTGCTGCTTCAGATATATCCACTATAAATGATACAATGAAGTCTATGAGTGCAGTAAAAGTGTATCCTTGAAGTCTCTTCTAATGTAATGTAATGTAATAATAATAATTATAGCAGCTTGCATGTTCAGGGGCAGTGTATTTGTTTTGTCCAATAAGTATTGGCATGTCTTCTTGTTTTCTTTGAGATATCAGAAAACTAGTACATTGTATTTCTTTTTCAAATATAGCTTTTTTTTTTTTTTTTAGATTACTGTGTATCTCTGGTGTAGTCTTCTTAGGCTACCTTAAGAATAAAAAACTATGCCACAGAAAATACCTGCATTTATTTATTTATCTGTCAATCTGCCTGTCACATTCCCATTCCATATAGGCTCGCTGTGCTTGCTTCTTAGACTTCTGCAGATGAAACATCTTCGGCTCGGCTTACTGTTTCTAGATGGTTATAAAACAGTTATAAAAAACAGGGCTATCAATTTGTGGAGTTATTCCAAAGAAAAACTTTTTTGATGGATGGGCCACTCTCTGAACCCACAGATGCAAATTGAATTGCCTTGCATTCATCAGGAAAAGATTGATCTGTATCACAACAGTTGAAGATGGGCTGTGTGTGTGTGTGTGTGTCCCACAGAAAATTAAAAACAAGGAAGATGGTGCAGAGCAGCACATCAAGGTGGACTTTTTATGGTATGGAACAACCAGCAAGAGAGATAAGAGTGGGGCCTACCTTTTCCTGCCTGATGGGGAAGCTAAGGTAAGAAATTCTTATATTCAGATTAGCCACAACTTTGAACATACCTTTGCAGTTGCGGGAAGAATTATACTTTTTAGAGGCCAAAGAAACACAAAAGCGGAGCAATACCTCCGCTCCTACTTGTTATTGACAGCTGAAGATAAAGGAAGTTGCTGTTGGAGCTCAGCTGTACATGTGTATATTAAACATAATTGATTATTGTCCTTTGTGAATGTGGAATATAGGTTTGATTTTGCTGAGTCTGATTTTAATGAATGCTTGATGTTTTCCCTTGTCCTGCAGATTTATACTACCAACAGTCCTCCCCTAATTAGAGTAACCAAAGGAATGGTGTTCTCTGAAGTTACAACTATTTATGAACATGTGACTCACAATGTCCGACTTTACAATGTGCAAGGTGAGTGGGAAGTTTAAAAAAAAACCTACAATTTTTTTTAGAGAAAGTGTTTTCATGTCAGCTGGGAGACAGCAGTTCACACTTGGAGAAAGGCTTATACTCAACTACTAGATATAATTTGTAATGTTTTTCCAAATGCTTGTTTTTGAGTTTATTAAATAGATAAACCAATAGATATTTTGATTCCAAATTTGGTAAAGTTACACTTTAAAGGGCTGTTGCCTGGGCTCTTTTTCAGAATAACTGTAGAAGTTAACCTTATGATTACCATTTAACATGTACGTGCAATTAGTGTTTGAAAGTAATTGCATCCTTTCAGAGGTAGAGCTGGAGTCCTTTCAAATAAGCACAGGAAAGTGAACATTTTGGCTCTCTAAGACATGATGGGTCAGCAACCCTAATACAGTTTTTAAATGCACCGTCCCAGTGCTTTTCTTTGATTTTATTTTCTCATAGAATGCCCCTGCGCATCATGTAAAGGCCGTATTAAGCTTCAGGTCTGTTCTATATGGTATCGCAGTATAGCCATTCCCTTGCATTGTCTCACAGAAGAATGAGCGTCAGGCCGTCTTGTGTTCTTTACCTAATGAGGCATTCAAGCCAGTGAGCCGTGACTGAAGAGGACTGTTTTTATGTAATAAAAGCCAGATGATGCTTTCAATCAAATTGACAACTGTGACACGGGGTTGTGCGGAAGGCATTAAAATGCGGTGTTTTGCTGTGTCTGAGGATACTGGCCGATGTGAGGTAAACTGCGACCGAGTGTTTTTCCCGCCTTATTGAGAGCGGGCCGCGGTGAAATGAAATGCGCTGATACCCCCGAGCCTCCCCGGTGTCCGGCGCGGTGGTTCACGAGCGCTCCTCCTCCTCCTCCTCCTCCTCTCTGCCGAGGGTGCGCGGCCAAAGCCGCCGCCTCACTTGATCGATTGTCAAAACCTGTTATCGCATTTGGGCCGTGGCGCGGCCTCTGATTGTGTAACTTTGAAAGGGGAAAAAAAAATAAAATAAAACTCCACGTTGCACAAAGTGAAAAGGCGTTCACTCCCGCTCCGTTTGACCTACATTTTGACGTCTTCCAGACCACAGAAATGTTTCATATGCTATCATGGCCCAGCACTTCCTCTGTTGGAGCTGGCTGATGGTCGGTTATCACCAAGGTTACGCGCAGCCTGTTGTGTTCTGAGCCCTCCTTCAGGTGCCCAGCTATTATTTTTAGGGAGCCCATGTGCCGCGATTTAGCTTCTGCTCCTAAAGGCATGTCCTGAAAAGTTCATCATATGTTGCATTAGATGTGAACTGCCATACAGTAGGGAGAACATAAATATTGTCTTTATAAACAATTTTATGCCAGGGGCTGCAAACACACTGTAAATATGTTAGAGAAAATCTGCAATGATGAATTCATGCACTTATACAACAAGTCATTTAGATAATTATAACACATACTGTAAACAAGGCTAATTATGCCATTAATCAGATTTTGTAATGCCACAGAATTGCATTAAGTGCCTTGAAAATTATGGCATACAGATACGGTTGCTATAAATAAGGCATATTGTTTGTACTTTTAGTCTTATCTCATAACAGAATACTCCCATGCTTCTGACCCTTGATAACGATAACATTCAGAGATTGGTAATTTAAAACGTTCGTAAAAATTGATTGCGTTTTATGGCATCTTAGGATATCAAGCTGGTTTGCAGTGGAGGGATAAATTGAACCGCCTACATGGATGTTGCACGGCGGCCATTGTTTACGCCAGGGCGTTCAGTATGCATCAGCTGAGGTGGAGAGGGAGGGAGGGATCCTGTAATTAGTCTCAGGTATAAGCAGTTTATCATTGTAATTAACGGCTTTTAATCCCATCCATGCCATGATTCAGTGAGGTTCTTTATTTCCCCTGTTACCACGGAGAAGGAAACTTTTGAAAACATTCTTTGAAACAATATATTTTTATTATTGTTATTTTCTGTTTTATCCAAATATTAGAACCCCCATTAAACCCACCCTGCCTTTGCTGGCAGGAGTCCAATTATATTCCTCCATTGTGGGCTGCCAATCACAGGTAGTCGGAACTTTCCATGTCCAGACCTTTTCAGTGAGGAGACCCATAGGGCAATACTGTTAGCCATAGCATTTCACTGGGAGTGAGGGTTTCAGTCAGCAGGGTTTTCCCACACTTAATAGCTTAGAACTCTTATGTTTAATTGGGTGCGTGCAATGCCCTTACATAATAACGGCGCAGATTAGCTGGTGCAGTGGCTGGCCTGTGTTAAGTCTCCTTACTCTCCAACTCCAAAAGAGGATGTTGCTGCAGCAGGATGGCCATAGAAGTACAAATACACATGCCAAATAACAAGAAAGCTGAAAATCAGGGATAATAATCAGCTTAAATAAATGTTTCAGCAAATAAAATGATCGTGAGTCATCTGGTTCAAAATGTTCTGCATCAAATGTTCCTGCACAAATACTGAGCATCGTAATTTTGAGATGGTGTCAGAAGATAGAAACTCATTTCAAAGATTCTGACGCGCTCAGTGGGTGCCGAAGAAGCCCTTCAGGAGTATCTTCATTTTCCTTGAGTTCCATAAACATTTTTTTCCTTTCAGACCTTTCTGTCTGGCGGTGCTGTAGTTGCAGTCTTCTGCCAGAGACGATCTTTGTTTATTTTCCCTCCGGTTTTGTGAGGATTTCTTTAACAGTTGCAGCCACAGACACGTAATGAAAAACAGGGAGGTCACCGGGGCATGTTTTATCGACCATGTGTCAGCACGTATCAATATCTTGCAGTAATCATATTAGAGATGAAAATAATGGCCAAAAACAAAATCGTTATCCCATTTCAAATATTAAATATTAATCATTTAATCCATTAGGTCAATCACCCCCTCCAGCTTCTTTTTTCCTTGTATGGATTTTTTTCCAGATTAAAAGCCTAAACATGGCTGATTATATTGATTTCACCACCAAACTTGCATGGTAAAGGACAAATAATATCACTTCTTTTAATTTTGAGAGATAAAAGGGATTTTGAGGAATGGGTGCAGGGATCTAATGTAAGATGGCATAAAAATTCATTAAATCCACATGTGGACCAGGTACATGTGTAGTTTCCAGCGGGCTCACATTCCCCAGATGGACTACAGTAGAAACTTTAGTCCACTGTATACAACAGAATATATGCCCTGCCTGCTCTTTTAATCTTTAAATCAAGCTTCAGGGCTGTCATCAATACAATATAGGTGCAGGTTGAAAACAAATGGCAATAAGGTATAAATTATTTTTAAAAATAAAGAAGGCAGAAATGGCTAAAACAAAGTGTTTATAATAATGTGAAAAAATAAGACATAACTGCCAACAGGCAACCGGTGGCTGTAATTACGTATTTGCATTCAGTGTGGCCAGTGAGAGCCTTGTACATTGTAACAATTGCGAGCCTACAGTATTTCCGTATTAAATCAGTGGGTGTCATTGCCATTTGGAGGAAAAGAAGGCAGTGCATTTGAGTGCGACGTTATTCAGACAAATGCTGCAAACTATATTTAGGATTATTCAGGGTCATTGCACAGGATGCTTTTGATGCAGCTATACCCAGAATATGTTTTTATATACAGTAGCTAGCTGCTTGCTGAAGTGTTGGGTGCGTAGAAAAAAGTGACTGCTACATTCATCTGTCTGAATGCTGTTAACTTCTGTTTTACTTTCAGAAAACCCATCATCTCTTTGAAATAGCTGAGAATTGTATGGAGAATAGTGCAGACTCAGCTGTTTGGGTTTGAATACATCTGAAAGTGGGATTTTCCCATTTAGTGTTTATATTGTCTTTTTGCACATTAAGAATGACATTGTCAACCCCTGTACTATATATCAGAGAGTAAGGGAATTTATATCCTACTGTATATGCTGTCATTAGAGCAGAGGAAGGGACTCCAAACTTTACCAGGAGCCAGCTTTGCAGGCCACTAAAAGCAGCGTGGGATACAACTATTGAATTAAACTACAGCCCAAACACGTATCATGAGCTGGAGCTTTCAATTAAAAGCTTTTAAAGATTGACAAATAAACTAAGTAGTAAATGATGCAGGTGTTGCACGTACATGCAGCCATGTGTGTAAATGAGGAAAGCATAAAAACCATTTTCTGTTCATTTTTATTAAATTATACTGTTGTACAGCTCTTATAAATTAATTGGTAAGGTTAATCATTGATGTTAAGCAATCTTATATTACATAATATATATTTGTTTTGAGAAGCCTGGTGCCCAGGACCTGTTTTATGTTCATATGTGGTTAACATATTATTTCTGGCTATCTGGATTTCATTTATGGCTGTTCTGTTTAGAAAAGAATAGGACGAAAAGTTCTAGACTGCCATCACCATTATCCATACGACAGATGTTCAGTCAGTGCTATACTTAAGGAAAAGGACACGTTTTTGGTTCATGGTAACCTTTAAAAACCCATCAATAAGGATCTGTCAGTATCATTTTTATCCTTCTTGTATCTGCACTATCCTGGCTTCATTGCCGCAGTCCAGATTTCTTTGGAGATTCTTGCTGCATTACATTGGCTAAACGATTATGATTTGTAAAAAATACACTCACTGAGATCTATAAAAGGTGCTGGCTGGCACAACATAAAAATTTTATTCAAATTACATCAGGTGATGCAATGGCAGCGCAAGACGGATCATATTGTGACTGGAGGCATCACAGATAATGATATGGGAACTGTTACATGGGATGAGTGCCTCACATAAATCAAAGGGTTGAGCAGCCTCTGTTTAATAAGGCAGCATGTTTTCTTTTTTCTCACTAGTCCTTTATATTTTTGTTTATATGTCATTTTTTTGTGTACATGCCATTTTTGAGAAGTAAATCCAGCAATGACATTAAAGAGTTTAAGGTGTCAGAGTGGAGAGGAAAATCTTATGATTTTCTCTTAACTAGTACAATCTGACTTGTCCTTGCGCTTACTTGAGAACAATTTTTTAATCATTTCAAATATTTGTGCCTGAAGCCTGTTTCACAGCACCTGACCCCCTGAAAGGTATTGCAGAGCATTTTCTGCGGCATAGGCTAGCCCGTGAGACAAGGCTCTCGAGCATGTTTTGAACTGTTACCAGTCCACTGACTCAAGTGTTGCTAATGTTCAAAGAATCAAGTCAAATGCTTTTCTACTAAACAAAAGCTAAAAACTTACATTCTTTACAGCTTCACATCTCAGCTTAACATCTACTTGCCATTGAAAAGAGATGCTTAAACCAGCCAGTGCTAGAGCCAGAGCCCCTCACTGTGTTACTTGGAAAGATGCATGTCTTAAAACACCGAGATACACATGCAGTAGAGGATGTGGGTCTCGCAAGATGCCACAGGAGATAACCAAAACAAGAGGGGCTGCTGTTGCAGAGTGTGTGAGCCGCGTAGCCCAAGCACAGGCTTTGTGAATCCTGCTTTGAGATCGCACACAAGCCTACAGAGCACGCGACTGGAGCGTGCGGACTCCTGTGCATCCTGTAACTGGCATTCCCGCTTGGCAGCTCCGCTCGCAGGGTTCTCTGGATTCGGAGGCCAAACACAGGTTTTCTTTGGCCCCTCTCAGCGCTCGAGCTCCCAGCCAGGTGCGGAAGGCCCCTCCCACTCGCACGGGCCCAGGCGGAGCCGAGTGGAGCTCCACGGCGCACAGCGCGCGCGTGTTCTGCAGCGTAAAACGCCTGCAGGGGGGGCCTCGCCGGAGCACGGCTCCGCGGGCTAACAGAAGAAACACGGAACCTTCCAGAAGGGAGGGGTTTGGGAGTGGGGAAACCAGGGCCTTCTGTCCTCCCTGTTATTCAGCTGCATGGGCTAACAGGGTCAGGAAAAAAAGGGACTCGTCTGTGTTTTCCTCAGCTGGCAGAATTACAAGCGTGCTGGGCCGTGCAAACCGCTCTGTCCCGAAGGTGACTCAAACAGAGCAAAGGGACTAGGTCATGCTGCTCTTCAAGAGCACTGTGCTAACCGCCCATACCCCCCTTGAGGGGGGGATAGGAGATCAGAAGTGTGAGGAGAGGAGGGGGGGGAGTGGCGCTCACTGTGCTCATTGGAGCAGAAGCAATAAAATTCCTCCAAAAAGTAAAGGGGGAGAAGGAGAAAAAAAGGGGAACAGGCCTTTAATTCTCACTCCTTCAGTTTAGTGCACCAGGGGAAAGGGTAGGGGTGGACAGCCAGTGCACTCAGCAGAAGCAGAAGCAAGGGGGGAAGGGTGAGATTCTGGCCTCTTTCCCAGAATTCTCTCACACTTAATAGCGCTGGAGGGGATAGGAGCGCATGCAGGCTATCGCCCTCAGAGTGCGACTGGGGAGGAAGGGGGAAGCCGCGGAGATAATTGCTCACAAGGGGATATCCGGTCCCTGAAGCTGAGCTACTGAGGAGAGCTACCAAGCCGCAAAGACCAAAGCAAAATCCAAGGTGAGCTCTCCTCATAGGGCTTAGTGGCCTGTGGAGCTTGTTGTGAGGGATGGACGAAGAAGGGGGCATGTGAAACACAAGAGCCTGTACTGAAAAACTAGTCAGACCTTTACCGTGTTTCGTGATGTGTGAAGATGCATTCCAGAATCCATGCACTGAGAATGATCAGGATCGTACTGACGCTAACTGCTTTCGCATTGTGTTGCGACCATCTCTTGCATACTTGTATTGCGCACATTTGTGCAAAGCCATTCTCTACAGTGCTGTATGGGAGCACACTGGTGAGGCATGGATGCAGTCCCCTTCGTTTAACTTGGATGTGACACAGAGAAGGGTCATCCTACAATGTGAAGTTTGACTTGCTAATGGAGACAAAGCTGAAAATGAGGTTGAATAGAGGGCAGAGTATTCATAATCTGCTCATTCCCTTATTGCAATTGAGATGATGTTAGCCTTATACACCTATGCACCTGCAGTAGAACTGTGAATAGTTATAGAATGTGCTTGGTTTTTTTTAGGTCTACTGCATTTATCATGTGCACATTCTGCTTCTTTCTCTTTAGCCTTTAACTTCCTAAGTCTGCGATAGGAATATATTATGGTTACGGGGGCTCCACAGAAATGGCAAGCAGCGTAGTACAAAAGCTGCAGTTGTGAAATACCAGCAGAGATTACTGCTCTGCCATTCACCTCCTGGCACTGTAGCAAGAATTTAGAAAGACACAGAATATAATTGCTGTTGATTTACCATTTGTACTCTCTGCTCGGGAGAAATTTTGACGGCTCGTAATTTACGGCCCATTTTGCTCTTGTTTACGTAGGCCCGCAAATATTAAACAAAAGATAATTGCAAAGCTGTGATTTGAAATCATCGTCTTTTGTTTCGAGCAAATATTTGGAAATAGAAGGGGAGAGACGTTTGATGAGAAAAAAGAAAATCTGACTCCACGGGGGGAATGAGCTTCAGAAAGTTGCACGGTCTTTCTCCCTCATTATCATGGCATCATGCTAAATCTGTTTTTGTAAGGGATTTACCCTAAGTAACTTAAGTAGCCCCAAGGCTTTCAAATAATGAGACATCCTGTCATTTGCATACAAGAGAACCATTCCCCTCGACACACAACATTTAAGTGATTGAGCTTCCACAAACAATGTGACATTAATGGAGCTGAAATGTATGCACCCCATGCCTGCAAATGGCTTTTCCCATGCAAAAGACTGATTAGCTTTCCTTCAACAAAGCAACCAACAAAGCACCATAGCATTACATTCAGTGTGCATGTTCTATAGGCACCGTGATGTGTATTATGAGCATGCATTTTGCCTGTGGTGTGCAGAGAGCTGGATATAAGTAATACTTTATCCCTTCCCAGTTTGACCTGGATACCAATGAGTCTTCTCTTTTTCTCACATATTTAGAAGCAGAAACAGCATTTCGAAGATGAAAATGATAAAAGCTTGTCTTCTTTTCCTTGCTGTCTTAATTTTCACTTCACTGAAGCTTTAAAGCACTGAATGCTTTGGTCAAAGGGTACCCACAGTGCCGTGCAATTTCAGTGGTTACTGTATAATAAGCAAAGGACTAATTAACTTTAGCACCATGTTCAGTCAAATAACAAGCATTACCATTGCCATTCAGTCCTGTGATAAAAACTGCAGCACTTAGCATGTGGTTAATTTAATACCTTTTACAGTTTAGTATCTGTCAACTACATCTCCATTTCTTTATCAACACGTATAACATGCTTACATAAACTAAGTTTGAAGTTAAGCTAATTCTCATCTAGGTACTTCAAAACATAAAACATAATGCTCTATTCTTTATATTTAGGTTCTCACAAGCATAATTACCTGTACAAGCTCTCCTATATACAGCCATACTGCGCCTCCTACGCACAGGCAGAGATCATATCGATCAATGATATTTTCATGGCATTACTCTTTCCTCCCACGGGAGCTTGACTGAAATCCTGAGAAATGGGTTGGTGCGCTCGTCCACAACGAAAACACTGAGAAACAGATCCAGTAACCGGTGCAGGGGGCTCTCTAATTGAGTTACTATTTCAACTTTCCGTTCCAGGCGTAGAGGGCCAGTCTGTGGAGATCTCCAATACTGTGGATATAAGGGGGGAGTCCAACCGTGAAATTGCAATGAGGATAACGTCAGATCTGAACAGCAGCGATCGATTCTTCACAGACCTCAACGGTTTCCAGGTAGGGTTACCATCCCACGTCTCTCTCTCGCTTTAAATTTTGCCTTCCAAAATTATTTCTTTCCCCTGCTTCCCCCACCCTTCCTGGGTTGTGAAAAAGGGACCGTGTCTTTGTCCTACGCTGTGAGTGACGGAAACAGAAGCTGTACAGCTGTTACATTCGGGTTTGAGAGTGGGGGCTATTGTACTTCTGCGAGAGCCAAAACAGATGTGGCTCATTCGCTGCCAGAAAATGACATTTTTCAGTTGCAGTGAGTCTCGAATGTTGTGGCAGTGGGTGCCTGTAAGAAGCAAACAATGCTAGCTGTACTTAATTTTTGTCTGAATTTTTCACTGTCATGCATAATTGTATACCAGTATACTGTAGTCCATGGTGTTTTGTTGGGTGAAGGTATTGCCATTATTTTTTGTTAACTTGACTTGCTTTTGGTTATGTAGTCACTGTAAGTTTTAAACAACAAAACAAATACTGACCACACACACTGGCTGCTATCTCACCACAGACACTCTTATTAATTAGCATAAACAACATGTTGACACCAACCTAGTTAATTGTGCCAGCATGTTACAAGAATACTTGCATACTGCTGTCACTCAAGACAATTAGAACACAATTAAATGTAAATATGCACAACCTGTTGGACTATTGCTATTCCCAAGGAAGAATAGCTTACTGGGAGATTCTGAATCATGGGGGTATCTTTCCACATAAGACATTCTACTCTGTATTTAGATTTTGAAAACATAAAACAATATTTTTAAATGTACCATACTTTTCCCCCAAGTTAAATACCAGGGTGTGTCCAGCAAAGCACACTCAATCTCAGTGTAGTGGTGTGCCCCCTGTTGACTAAATGCCAGTGCATAGCATATGCTATCAAGAGAAGGTTTCAGGCGCTGTGCAAAAGCAGCTCCTGTAGTTAAACAGCACCTGTAGTTGCCTTGCACCAGCTGCACATGAATTTCTCTGCACTCTACATTAGGACTGTGAGTTGAACAAAATTAGTGGCTGAAGGGACGATTATAAATGAGGGATAAAGACTTGTTTCAGTGTACCATGGTATACCTTGAATCCAAGTAACATGAGATGAAATCTCAAGGTTTGATAACAGCCTGATTTCATGGTTTGGCATAACACCAGTATGACATTACATCAACATATTAATGAAAAAAAATTATGTACCATACTTGACAAGTGTGAAAGAACCGTTCTTCTTGTACAAGTGTCACAATCTTGGAACTAAGCTAAACAGCCTCATTTGTTAGGGGTTTTCCCTCTGTGGAAAAAGTCATCCCTGAAGGATCTCCCGCCTCTTTCTGTTTGTTTAGTTACTTTGGAGAAGATTAGCTTTCAAGGTAGGAAACCCTGCTGCTTTTTCGCTTTCTTTTTTTTTTTTACCCCTTTTGATTTCCCAAAGCTCCTAACATTTAAAATGCTGAAAATTGGACCCAATCCACAGTCCTTGAGCAAGGTTAAAAACAACATCGGAATTAATGTAAGGCAAAAGTCAGCCAAAAGTTGAAAAAATGTGATTTGTAAACATAACCTTTAGCTGTACCCTCTGAGTGCTGGGGAAGAAGACAGGTGAACAATTTGTATTCTGTGTGCTGAAAAAATGGTGGTGAAATGCACACCTGTGTTTTTTGAGTTTTTTGCTGTCAGTGGTGTTTTTTTTTTTGGTTTTTTTTTTTGCTCATAACAGTTACCCAACTCCCAGTTTTTGCAGAGTATCTGAATACTTTATTTTAAATACGTATGACTAAATTAAACGTTTTGTTCCGGAACACAGGTGTGGTTTTGAGGTGCTTTGAAACCTGCCTGGTCCGCATGCAGCTGAGGTCAAATGAGGGACCGTTGTTCGGACAACCATTATTTACTGCAAATAATAAATAAACCTGGACACAGTCTTTTGTGCAGTAGAAATGCTGTCGCATAATGTGTCCCAGAAATAGATTCACCAAATCTTAGTTTATCACTTAAATTTCCGTTCATAAAATTTGTTTTGCCATCTCATATGTGCGGCCTTGCTGTGTATGAGGAGTATTATGTCGAGTGCTGCTAAACCTGTGTTAAATGCTCTTTGTTCATACTGCTTGATTGCTTTTTGTCTGTTGATAAATTAATTTTGGGATTTGTTTTTTTTTACATGTGAGAAGTATAATAAATACAGATGTAGGTATATAATAAAAACCAATAGGCAGTCTCATTAAAGATACTTAACCACAAAAGTTGGAACTTTGATTTAACAGTATGAACTGTATTAACTATATAATATAGTGTAACAGTCAAAATAAAATTGCATCAGTGATTTAATAGAATTGTAAAGGTTTGGAGTTCTTGAACGATCTTTCGGCTTGCATCCTTGCTTGCATGTGTTTACATAATCAAACAAAACAGGGTTTAATGGTTTAGTGCTTTCCTAAGCAAGGATACAAATAGAGCACTCGTACTAATCTAAGCAGGGCAGAGCTAAAATGATCTCCAGTTAAAATGGTTAGTAACATGCAATGTTTCAGGTTTTTTTTCTGGATTGGTGGTTCATAAGGTTCATACTCATTTCTTATATTACATAAGAAAAATTTTTAAAAGTCAGAATGCTCAACTGAAAATGAGTGGAAAAAATAATGGCAAATCTTACTTTCAGCATAATAAGACTGGCATTGCAGTCTGGGCATTCATACACTTACTAGGCAGATCTGTACAGGTGTAAATATGAAAGCCAAGGAAAGTGAGAGAGAGTGTGATTTGTTTTGTGGCATTTTCCGTCTCCTCACGTAGATTCTATGAAATGCGAAATGCTGCACAGCTCATCCCAGTTAGTTGGATCCAGGGGAGATTTATGGAGCTTGGCTCCTGGGAGACCAGCCTGTTAGTGCCTTGGGTAATGGAGGGTAATGATGAAGCGGAATATCCAGTGTCTTGTATTTACTGAAATGAAAGTTCCTTTTCCCCCCGGGACATTGGGATGCGGTGTCAGACGGTACCCAGTGCAGAGGCAATGCGTTTGTTTTGTTTTTTTCAACGACCAATTCTTGACGGCCATGTTTGTCTGAGCCTGGAGTACTTCAAGGTGCTCTTTTTCAGAAAACAAATCACTTGTCCGCCCTACCATTATTATTTTATGTGTTCATGAGGTGTTAAAATTGATTATATTTTACTATTCCAGTAAAATATATGTAGATCCCCAGGGAAAGGGTATGGATGAATGTCTCCAGGGATGCACTAAATAGATTTTTCCCAAAAGGCTGATCCATGGCCAATCAGACACACACACACGTACGTTTATTGTTATTTGTCATATGAGGCAGCTTGTTTACATTCTTACAGCTGATTGGTTTAAACCGAACAGCTCCTTTTAGAACATTTGGGTATTTTTTTGGTGAGAATCATTTAAGCAACGAGCCAAAACAATTATACACATGCAGCTGGAAACATACTTAAAAAAAATTTTTTTTTTTACTGAGTACTAGTAATAAGTTGTCATGTATTTGAAAATACTAAAACCCCTTGGAAAGTACGTTGTTGGACATACCGATGTGCACTCCTTGGTCCATACAAGGCGTGTTTATAGATGGATGGTGCATCCAGCACAGTCTCCCTCTGTTTTTATTTTCTCAAAGCACAATCCTTTTGAACAACAGCAGAGCAAATATAATACTCTCAGACGCAATTCTGCTTCACACTGTGGAGAGAACAGAAGGACACCAATTAATCGACAGGTGCAGGCATGTGGTGTCCTGTATATTCTTTCTCCCCGAACAGAAGAAAGGTTATTAACCCTGCCTGAAATCATGCTGACAAGGAATGCAACATGTTTTGTAAATGAAGGTCCTGTGAGGGTTTTTCAAGTTTCTCATTTTCGACAGCGCACGCTGGCCCTGTTGTGTCTTTGTGTGCAGGAGGGTGCGGGGCATTGGAATTAGATCTGTAACCCTCACAGCCTGTGGTGCCTTGGTTGGCGTCACTTCACAAAAGGAGACAAAGCTGCCTGCGCCAGCGCTACAGGGTAATCACAATGTAATACAGCCGCTGCGGCAAGATTGATCTCACGAGCACAGATCGAAAACCGGCGGGAGATGGCCAAGAGACGGATATCAACATTTCACCAAAAGCGCTAAAAGGCTCTGTGGTTGATTAGCTGCTAATTAGCTGAAGACACGCAGTGTTGCACTGTACATAACTTAATGGTATGTGGAGCATCAGTGTTAAAAATATAATTTGGCTCTGCCAAATAACATTATGGTTAAGTGAGTGATAACCACAATTTTACTGTGTTTTCAGATGTAGTGAAACCATTTTTTTTGTGGAATATATTCTCTGGAATCTGAGTTTACGAGTATATGGGGTATTTGTTGTGGGGATCCACTAAAGGGAAGATAGTGGGCATGAAACTATCTGCTTGTGATCTAGTGCTGGACATGGGGTTTTGTGCCAGGTTCTCTGCTGAGGAAGCAGTTTTGCTAATGGTGTGCTTTGAAACCTGGTAGAACTGTATTGTTTGAAACAAAGGGACCATAGAAATGGCTCCATTACACCCATACAATAGCAGAAAATATTCAGCAAGATGTGTCGGCCATGAATTAGACGAAGATAAAATATCACTCCCGTGGTGGGCCTATGTTTGATTCTGATCTGAGTTAACTAATTTGTGTTTATGCACACATTTTCTCTACATCATTTCACACCATAATGTGTAATCATAATTTAGCGCAATTGGGGGAAAACGTGGAACCGTGATTTTGTTCTTTCTTCGTTTTGAAATCATTCCTAGACATTTCAGTTTTGGGCGGCGCATTTTCATTTGATAGTGGCCGGAACTCAGCCAGGTCAAATCAGAGGTTTGTCCCTCCTACTAATCAAAAAGTTGAATCGCAGTGCTGATGGTGGCTCCTGCAGAAAAAAATGCCTGTCCCACAGGTTAAAAAACAGCGGTTATCTGGCTGGCAGTGTGTGATTAGGTGACAAGTTGAAGCTTTGATTAAACTCCAGCCCTCGTTCCCTCAGCAATCTAAATACTTGTAGTGCCTTTCTTGGTACAGAGGAGTTGCATCTTAACTGAAAGGGCTTATGGATATGCTTTTAACCTCTTGTTGAATAAATATAATGCACTGGAACAGTAAGCAACATGAATCCTGTAGTCTGAATGCCTTAGAACTACTTACATATTCTCTTCTGGAAAGTGTGTAAAAGCCCAATTAGATATTATAGTTTGTCTCCATAATAAGCTCTCTTCATCACAGGCTCCTAAATACAGTGCATGGCAAACGCAATGTTTTTCACTCAGTGGTTTGTCTGATGAAATGGAATTCCAGCTCATGCAGCATCACAGTAGGCACAAAAAGGACACACAATGGCCAAACACTGCTTTGTTTTTAGCTTTCTGAGTTGTTTTATTTGATTGCTGCAGGTGCATTTTTGTGATGCATTCACCTGATGGTGAAAGAAAATTAAATGTATTCTAGAAGCTCTGCATTGAACTAGAGGAAATTACCTTTTCCTTTGAGGAAATCAACAAAGAAAGGATAAGAAAACTGAACATTATTAACCCCTTATGTTGAGCCGGCCTGGTTTATTTGCATTTATTCTGTTGTTTTTTTTTTAAATTTAATTTTAAATCTTGACACACAATATACCATTTAAAAGAGTTAAAAATCAGGGTTCTCTCTCTAAACTATTTTACGCTGCCAATGCTTTAGCAACAACGGTTCCTTATTTTGAAACGTGAGCAAAACAAGCTTGGGAATCCTCACCACAATAATTTTCTGTCCCAAAAACATGCTAACTCAAAGACGCATTGACAGAATGTCTATTGTTTACTTAGCAATTCTCCTGAGGAACTATAATTGTTCTACGTTTTGTTGTTGCATGTATGCCAAAAGTATTTGGTACAAAGAAATGTTATCTCCTGTTTGTATAGATTGTTTGGAATAAAACCTGCCTGCTACAGTACAAGCTTCTCTGATGAGTACTGGCCAAGCAGTCCCTCAGTATTTCCAGGGGGGGACCCACCGTGTGCCAGCAATGACTCGACCTGGAAGTTCTTCCCAGTACACAGCCAGCCAGTGGCAAGATATTATAGCTGCAAACTTCAATCAGTGGACCTCAATCAGTAGATTAGTAAACTAGCTATCTAATGTAGTTATTACAGTCTTCCAGACCTACTGCTGCTAGAGGTGGCAAGGGGAGAGCAAGGAAAGGTAGGTGGAGAGGGGATGAGGGGGAGAGGTAGAGGTAGAGGTGGGGGGGTGACAGGCAGGGGGGAAAGCAAGCTGAATTCTGTGAAACTCCACTAGCACATCATATGCAATATATATTATTTTATACCTCTAAGCATCTATAATATCATTTGGTTTCCAAGTGTCTTTTTGGAGTCTCCAAATGGCCTTTTTGGAAACCCACCTGGACATAACAATGGAATGCTTTTTAGTGATATTGTCATCAAATTTAAACCAGGATTTGTCCAGTGTTGTGGCTGTGGCTCCATTGTGTTTCTAAACCCACCAGGCACACCCACAAGAATATGTATCCATTAAAAAAAACATCTTTTAGGTGAGAAAATAACTTCCACTTCCACTGTGTTTGAGCTTCTGTTTCTGACTCTTGGAAAACAAACTCCTTTCAGAAGAGACCAGGATTATGCATGTAGTCAAATGGGTTTAATAATACTAACCATTTTACTTTGGGTACATCATTTTCAGACGTGTGTTTAAAAATGGGCGTGATACAGAAGGGGTTAAGGTTCCTCATTTCATATTTGAAGTTGTGAATTATTGCATTTACTGTAAGCAGGGCAGTGAAAATATTTTTGTACGATTGTGTTTTTTATTTCTATCATTTTGTTGCTAGAGTCAATACCTCAAAAGATGAAAAACACAAATGCATTTCCACTTTGTCACTATATAGTGTTAATGATTTTTAATATTCTCTACATTTTATAATTTTTTGCTCCAGCACCAGTAGGCACCGTATGTGGGTGTGGTTAAACTACTGTTGCACCATTAAAGCTGTAACTTTTTGCTAATGCAGCAAAGTTTGTTGTGATGGTGCATTGAATTTAATTTCAAACACAGCATGTATTTAACAGTAAGTCTGTGGAAAAAAAGAGATTCATGTGCTCTTGTGCTTTCTATTACTGTTAATGGTTAGTGTTAATGGTTGAATTTAAGTTGTGCTGACAAACTCTTGAGCTTTCTCTGACTAGGTCCAGCCAGAGAGCTTTTTCTGACTAGATCCAGCCTAATCCAGGTCCTAAGGGTGTTGGCTGCAGCGAGGGGGGACTGTTTCAGTGGCACCACTTCTTTCAGTCCCATTAGTGCTGTCAATAAAAAAATATAGGATAGAGCTCTCAACCTTTACCATCTGTTGGGAATTGGCTTCCTTACACTTGACCTCAAGGACAGCAAGCGGCTGGGCAAGGGTTGCGTCAGAAACAACAAGCAACTAACTGGAATGACCTACTGCTACACCTTGTGCATGGGCTTTATTTCAAGATGTGTCTGTAAATATGTAGCCCAACAGACATATTTGAGTCATCCTGACGTCCTGGACGCTAGAGAGGGAATCGCTTAATTCTGAACAATTCAGAGCACATCTGTCTTCTGCTGTAGCTGGACTTACAAGACAGTTTGTCAGGAATACAAACATGTGCCTTCAGGGCACTGTTGTTCTGTTCATTTGTGAGTCACCGTAGGGGAACTGTATCTCACCAACACGGAGGAGCATGCTCAGTTTTAACAGGCCGCTGGTGTGGATCCATGTGGTGAGGATTCACACAGAGCAGTGGACGTGGATGGGGTAGCATCTCTGTGTGAGTCTTGTCATCAAAATAGGGCTCTGTTTTGTCAATATCCATCCCCAGTAAAAAGGTTTTATTTCTGAGATACAGAGCAGAAATCAAATCGAATCCACAAAGGGGGGTGTGTACAACGCTGTGTGCATTTCTAGCTTCCTGTGTGGCCCAAATCCTGGACACTATAGTCAGCATGTCATATAGTGGTTGGGGCAAGACTTATAAGTAAATGAGGTCACAGGGTCATAAATCATAAGAACCCTTTGAACCAACAGTTACCATTTCTGTTTCTCTCGTAGGTCCTTTTATGTCCTAACTGTTTGTCTTTTATTGACCCCGTCCATGCAAAAAAAAATTCTCTCTGGGATAATAAAGATTGACTTGATTTTTCTTGTGACAGATGGCTATCAGTAGGTGGGTTCAAGTCTTTCACATTATATCCTAAAATGGAAAAAAGTGAGCAGGTCTCAGTGAAGCATGTGTTCATTATATTTCTCAAACCGGCTGAGGATCGGTGTTCTGAAAAGCTGCCCTGATGTTAATATGGTTTCTGTTTTTACATCTGAATATGTAACAGGTAGAATGCCACCAAAGAGAGGCCTGCCACTTACAATATGTTGCTTTTTTTTTTACCTTGTAAACTGCACGTTGGAGATGACTGCTCAGTGACTGGTCTGGAACAGAGATGGCAGTGCTTCTCTCACCATGTTATTTTATTAACCCATGGCTGTACCTTCGGCTTTTCTGTTGTGTCGGCATAAGTTAGAGTTTGTCATGAGGTTGTACATTTAGACCCAACAGTAAAATGCATTTAAGTCCAGCAAGACAATGGAAAATCACTGCAAACCCAAGCTTTACTGTTCTGCGTGGTTCTGGTTCTAGTCGAGGAGAAGTTGCTGATTTCAATCAGGGATTCTGGTTCAAACAAAGCATTTTCCACTCAGTTATACTTTGTTGTACTGAAATACTGTATAATGCGTTGTTTCTCTTTCCAGCTTAGGATTTTTTCAGACAGATAAAACATGAAAATTTTTGTATTCACAACTATAAATTTCAGTTACACACATGAGAGCATAGGGGTCTGACACTTCTACAGCAAATGGCAAAACAACATGATGTGGAGTGAGATAATATTGTAGTGTTGTGGGCAGCACAGATAAATCCATTTTGAAATATCAGCATCTCAAGGATTTATTTTGTTTCAAGTTGCTTTGAAACTTGAATTTTAAAAAAAGACTGAAAAAAAGTTTTGCAGGGCCTTTTCTGTTTGTACTTTTTTCTTCTTTCTTGCAGCAAGATCCATTTTGAAACAAAAAACGAATGGCGAAGGATAATCCCCAAAAATGAGATTGTTAAAATGCATGAACACGAAAAAAGAGTAACAGGATTAGTTACAGGTCTATAGGAAAACATGCTTGGGAGCCAACATTAGCAGCGATCTGATTTGTTGCTAAGTCTGTGGAAAGAGTATTTCTCCAAAACACTCATTTGCAAGTTGTTGGCTTTCTGGACTTGCTTTGAGGGATTAAAGGAGATTTACTGTAATCAATGTTAATTAGTTTCTTTCAGCAAAAAGTTGTATCATGCAAATTTGAAGAACGTCACATGTGAACTTCACAGCCTTTTTCCCCTTTTAAAGTTAAGATAAGGCACATCTGGTTCATGCCATTAAATGCACAACCATATTTATTTATTTTTATTTTTTGTTTCTAATTACAGATACAGCCCAGAAAAACAATGGCAAAGCTGCCACTTCAAGCAAATTTCTACCCGATGACCACAATGGCATACATCCAGGACCCCAATGCTCGACTAACCCTGCTCTCTGGCCAGTCCCTCGGAGTGGCCAGCTTAAAAAGTGGTGAGCACCGGCTTTCAAGCACCGCCTTCTTAAGCACAGTCTGTTCGCTGCACTTACCAAACATTTGGCATTTGCTTCTGACCCAGTGCTCCTTACACTTTCGAGCTCCAGATTTCAGGCCAGGTACTGTCGGTCTGGTTCAAAATCTGATTTTAAACTCCGGGGCTAGACATTAACATTTTGGGCTTAGATCGTTTGAAATAGAAAATGTCCTATTTAAAAAAAACATCCAGTTTTACAGTTATGATTTAATAAATATGACAATACATACAAAATACAAAGTAAGCAGACGCGTGCGTGTGCGTCCTTGCGTGCGTGCATGTTTATGAGCAAGCAGGCGAGAGAGAGAGAGGGAGAGGGGATGCTTCTCTGGCACTTAGAGGCTGGCGGTACATCTGTCTGGGTATCGTCTTGTGCTTCTTCAGCTCGGCTAATGCGGCCATTCTTTTTCTCTAATTTGATGCAAGTGGAGCCACTCAAAGCCAAAATACTAGCATGTGTTTAACTCTATGGTATTTTAGCTTCCAAAAAAATAGGTCAGTGATCCCATCTACACAAATTATTTTGTTATACATCTTCGCCTGTTCCTTGTGGAAGCACCTAAAGATGACTGCATATTTACATTTAAAAAAATTATTTGACAACATTCAGCCCATTTTTTCTTCTTATCCTCCATAATTAAATGGGTTGAATAATTAAAACACCTGTTTAAAAAGACATTAAAATGTACTTAATGCAATTATTAAATTATATTTCACCATTATAATGCAGGCAGTATGATCATTATAAGGGAAGCTGTCTTGCGTTCATATTGTAGAAGCACCCTTTGAGTATTTAAGGTTAATATGAGAAAATGTGGACCCATCAACATTTCTAGCGATCCGTACATATTCACAGTTGTAATCCAAGTTGCAGGAAACAAAACAGCAATTAGGAAAGTTAAGTTGGAAACCATGATGTGATATCAGAACAGTTGCAATTAATCATCACAATTAAGGAATTCTGGGCGTGTTGCAAGTCTAAAAGTTAATATTGTAAACGAGACCTTTTACAATATTAACTTTTAGACTTGCAACACACTCGGAGTTCATTAATTGTTGCGTTTTCAAGTCTAAAAGTTAATATTGTAGGCCAGGCACTCCTGAGAAGATTCACCACTGTCCCAAGTGTTCTCCATTTGGAGATAATGGCTCTATGTGGCTCACAGAGCCTTAGAAATGATTTTGTAACCCTTTCCAGACTGATAGATTTCAACAACATTGTTTTTCTAATCTCTTCTGGAATTTCTTTTGATTGTGGCATAGTGTGCTTGTAGAAACTTTGTAGTGACTAATTCATTCTGGTGGTATGGTTCAGTATGAGTGAGGTTCAGTTCAACAGGGCTGGCTGCAATCAAGGCTGGCTGTGTTCAATCAACTGAACCTAATTTTCTATTAAATTTTCAAGAAATTACTTTTTCACTTGATTGATATGGGTGTTTGATAACTCATTAAATATTGGGTAGCTTGACATAGGTCATGTGTCCACAAAACAATTTTAAGTCATGTTCATAATTAAACTAATGAACCCATCTACATTAATGGTGAGTAACAAAACATTTAAATGATACCTTTATGGTGAGGTCACCCTTTTAAAATCCTAAGATCTAGTAACAGTATTGGGTTTTAGCAGTGCCCTGTATTATCTGGCAAAGCTCCAGTAATGAGTGCACCTCTCTCACCTCTCCCCACAGGGCAGGTGGAGGTCATCATGGATCGGCGACTGATGCAAGATGATAATCGAGGACTGGGCCAGGGCGTCCAAGACAACAAGATCACAGCAAACTTATTCCGTCTCCTCCTGGAAAAGCGAAACCAGCTGGACGAGGTAGCGCTTACAGTGCCCTAAGCCAGCTGACATGGGAGCTAAAGGAGGAACTGTAGCCACAAACCGTACCACAAATTAAACCACAGATTGTCATTGACACGTCACAGTCAATATAGAATTTCCACACACATTCGAAATGAACACAAAGTCATTCCTCACCTAAGGACAGAAAATGAAATGATTGAAGTTTAATGACACAGGCCTGCATTCAGTCAGAATTTGTCTTTGTTACAAATGTCTGTTACAAATGTTTGCCAAATTAATTTTGGTCACAGAACTCACCAAAAGGTATTTGAGCAGGAAAAAAAAATCACTATGCATTTCACTACAAGTCAAAGTTAAGGAAAAATTTTTATGTAGTCCAGGCCACAAAGTTTATTATTTTCTAGTTTTATAAAATGTTTTAAAGCCGTAAATCCAGTTTCAATTCATATTTAAAATAACAGTCCAGGTTTTATGTAGGTTTCTCTTGATATTTTTAAAAAATGTATTTTATTTATCCTTTATTTTGCCAGGAAACCCCATTGAGATCAGCATCTCTTTTTCAAGGGGGACCTGACATACACACAGTAACAATCATAATGACAAGACATGGAAGACAATGTCACCATGACAAGTCACCATTTCAAAGTCACTTTGAAGGGTTAAGTTATTTTGCAAATGTGGTAAATGGAATGATTTGTTGATCAAAAGCAAAAAGAATGTATGACATAGAACCTGAAATGAATCTAAAAGCATTTGCATTATCTGTATTTTATATATTAAGCACTTTCATTATTCAGTGGACATGCTAATCTTGGCTGACTTAGAAGGCATGGATTTTTTAAGATGTGTGATGCATTTACATAGACAGGCATTTATGAAAGCCATTAGGTTAAGCACCATGCTGTAGAATGATAGTTCTCACAGCATTCAACCCTTCCCAACTCCTGGTAACAAGTAAGAGGAATGAGATCATATGAAATATGCTTTGATTTATCTTCAGAGATCACATTTCTATGGTTATTTGAGTTTAGGTGCATGCACACAACATAAAAAAAACTTTAATGGTGGTATAAAAAGTAAGAATGCAAAACGCATCATTCACTCAGCAGTGAGTCAAAAAGGCAATGCAAAACCAGCTGTGTACATGAGTATTACATTTTTCCCTACGTTTACTGGTGTAGGCAGAATACACACCCAGACATAACATTATTCACTGGGATAGCCAGATTACATAACTGGAGAAAATTAAATGTATAGTGATATAGAGTCCTTCTAGAGGTCATTCCCATTTGGTAAAGAATTTATATGGTATGGACTTTTTTATTTTTTACTTTAAATGACTTAAACTTAAAAAAAATGTAAATGTCTGTAAACATAAGGGGCTGTGTCTATTATAAAATGTGATATATGTAGCCCAGAGAAGACAACTGTTACCCTATAACAGTAAAGCCAAAAACATGCTTTATCAATTTCTAGTGGATATGTAAGAAAGGCTTTCCACATTGAGGTTAACCGTCAGATCACAGTGCAGCAGTTATATAGTTGTTTCACACACAGTTTTTCAATTAAACCTTTGCCGAGTTCTCATGTGCTGCAGAGTTTAACATATCCACTTTAAACTTGCCCTGTAATTCCTAAGACATTATTGATTTTAAAACTGAAAGCAAGACAATTAGCAGTAGAATTAGCAATATCCAGGAGAAAACACTTGATAACATGGTATGAAGAAGTCAGATAGGAGGTTTAGTGCTGATTATATTAAATGTATCCTGATTACTTTGGCACCCAACTAAAACCAAGGCCATTAAATTGCCTTAGCTAAACAAGTTTTGTGATTGCCAGTCGGTGAAAATTGGAATTTGAAGATTTATTTTTCATTAAGGTTTATTGATGGACTTTAGTTCCATAGATTTTATTGGCAATTGTTTTTCCCCAGGTAATTCATTACTTTCATTGAGAGCTCTGTTGTCTGGTTTAGGAATGATTGGTTTTAAAGTGATCTGAGCAATTCCTGTGAGTAATTAATGTGCTCATTCCAAGTTCTCATAGCTTTGTTCTCATACTGAAAAATACCACATCCACGTCTCTGACAAAAATCATTCCATTATCCTCATGTTGTTTAATTTTTTCACATTTTATTTTGTGAACAATCATCCAAAAAATAAGTTGTCCTTGTTCAGGCAGAAAACATTTAATTTAGAATCTAAATTGTGCAAAGAACTATTATAATGCTTTAATTGTTAAAAGGTAAACTTCACTGGATGTAACATTGGAAAACCTTTAATTACAGGAAACAATGAGGATTCCTCTGATTATTCATGCACATTATGGGTGTTTTCCCCATTGTTCCCAGCTCACAAAAGAAAATTCCCTACAAAGCAGCATCACAAGAAGTAAAAATGCCATAAATAGAAATTCCTGCTGTTCAATTTCATATCCATTCATCCAATATTGAATGATGATAAAAAAGTGTTTTTATTTATTTACTTGCACACAAAAACTTGTCTGCCCTTGCTTATACAACTAATTAGCGAGGTAGCAGATTTAAAACTGCCAAACATCTTTGCTAATCCTAGCCAAACATGCCAGGAACCAATTAGGGAAGTATGAGGCATCCATTCCAGAATGCAACCACAGTGTGAATGGCACAAATATACACATACCAAAACTGTATAGCACATGACCAGATCCAATCCCAGATTTCTATTCCCACTGTCCTAATCATGAATGATGGAGAAACAGGTAATGATAGCAATTTAGCAAAGCAACACTGGATAATACAGTATTATTAGTGGCTGTCTTATGTTTGATTGAGAAATGAAGAGCTTAATCCAGCTGCTCTAGCATCACTTTGAAGTTGTTTAGCACAGGTATATATTTCACTGAACATTATAAAGAACATTGGGGACTGAGAGGTTCTGACCATTAGCCCCCTCATACGCCAGTGCCAGTGTGCCATCTGCTAAGTTATGGATTGGTGGGTCATACCCCATGGACTTAGATACAATTGCACACAGCAACACAATAATGCACTGAATTTTGTTCGTTATGCTTTTTATTCTTCTTCTTCTTCCTCTTCATCTTCATGTGTTTTCTATAATTTCACATGAAATCCCTGCATTCTTTGTTTTGTGGCTTTGATGGCTAGCATGACTACTCGGCAAGTTGTAATCTCCAGATTTCAGTTTAATTTTCTTAAACTACAAATAGGTTGGTGCAGCCTGCCATAAATCCAAATCTAGCTAGTTTCCAGGAAGTTGATTCAAATTAAATATTGAAGCGTGGCTAGGTGGCCAGTGACATCATTAACCTTCATTAGGTTACATTAACTGGATGGCTACTTAGCTGGATTTAAAATGATATAATAACTGTATATATTTATAACTAGCCGTCTACTTACTGCTAGTCGTTTCCCCTCCCTGCCCACAATGGTTAGCAAAATAGCCTAATACATTTCTGCATGTAAGAAGGGTGGCTTCCTATATCAGTCTAAAAGGACAATGATATCAATTCCCACAAAATGGAATGCAAACAAAACATCATTACATGGATAAAAATCACTAGTTACAAGATTGCATTCTCTGGCAAGATGATGAAATGCAGGGTCAAGTTACAAGTTTTGTTGTATCTTGGCATCATATTCATATCAGTAATTTGATGCACAGAAACAATTTTAGGAGTTTCTACAGATGCATTGAGTATCAATTTTTGTGTTGAAACCTTTTTTTTTGTTGATAAAATGTGATTATTGGTCTATTTTTTGTTGAACAAGATGGGTTGCCTTTAACATTCATTTATTCTCCTTATGTGCCAGAGAGAAAAGGCCCAGCCTGTGAGCTACCCCTCCTTGTTGAGCCACATCTCCTCCATGTACCTGAACCACCCTCTCATTCCTATGGCTGTCAGCCTGGATTTTGAGTCCATCTCCCTGTCACCCTTCAGCCCGCTTGCATCATCCTTGCCCTGCGATGTTCACCTGGTCAACCTGCGCACCATCCAGTCCATGGTAAGGCCAAGTACTCTCTGCATCATCAGCTTGCTGTGGTGCTGTGCTCTGTCGGGTCCACAGCTCTGTGGGAATTCAGAGCCCTGTATACTTCCAAAGATAAAGATCTGACCCTTTCCAGTGTAACAAAGTTTTTAAAAAAAGAATAACATATATAACTTAGGTATAATGCCCCCAGGTTAGCCTGAACAGTGGAATCTGCCAACCTTTTGTGAGGATATTTCCTTGCAGAATTCCTGATCAGATGATTCTTCAGAATTGTAACAAGTGCTCTGCTTATCGAGTCACTCTCGTTTACATCGATATCAGTTCAGTAAACACTGTATTTATCAATTTTAGAAGTGTTTATTTCAGGTCATGTCGCGGTTTCAGTAGTTGCAGACCGTGAGCGTGAGAGAGAGGTGTATGTGAGAGCAGCGTTCTTCACCTCATTCTGACCTCCGCTCCGTGCCTCTGACGTCATCGTCACTTGGCTCATTTCCACCCGGATTGATGCATCGTCCTCTCACACTAAAGGATTCCCTAATTACTTTTGGGGTGGGGGTGGTGAATGTGCCTGCCATTTTGCTGAATTATTAATTAAAAGGGTCCACCAAAGATGCCAAGCGTAGCTGCAGTGGCCTGTTCCGCAGGGGGCCTGCAGATGAGAAACGGTTATAGAACTAAACCCCAGAAGAGGCATTTGCATGACAGAGACAAATGTTTAAGAGGAGCAGTTTTTATCCATGGACATTTGTTTTCAAGGGCCTGCAATGAGAGAGAAGGCCAAAAGCCTTCATAAAACGTACAGTTGATTTCTGCCATTACCACAGTACCAAATTTGCAAGTCAGTAATATATACTGTATTTTTTAAATCTTCACCCCACAACTGTTGAGTTTTCATAGTACAGTTGGAGTAAGTATAAAGTCTAAAGAATGCATATTAATTTCTCAGTAGCATATTATTATTATTTGTCATGTTTTATGAGTCATTAGCAATGATATTCTAATCTGGCGCCCACAGCTGATAAGTTGCCAGTCTAGTTATCATTTTTGTCAAAAAAGGCGAGCATTCAGATTGAAAAGGAACATTCATGATGCTGGGTTCCCAGTATGAACTGAGTCAGGTGTGTGATTCCCTTCCTATAAAGCTTTTAAAGTCACATTTACGTCATTGCGTCTGGCTGAGCAGCTGAAAGTAGTTTGATTTGAAGCAGTGTGAATCAGAGGTTGATTAAACTGTCTTTTTGCGAATGGAAGAACTGTATTACAAGCCGTCCACCTTTATATGTCTTTCGGGGAAAGGATGCGCATTCACCTGATTAATATAATCACCTTATTGATACGAGTAATTGTGCCAGACATGGCTATCGACATTCCCAGAACAGCAAGTGAAGATGCAAGTGCAAGTTCAAGATAACTATGTGTACCGAGAACCAGTAAAAATTCTAAATGCATTCAGCTATTAATTAGGTGCTTTTTTATTTTTTTATTTAAAATTATTTTTTAATTAGGTGCTTTTCATGTTTAGAGGGATTATTAAGCCTCTTAAGGCACATTATGTCAGCAATTGCTATGCATGCCATGATTAATAAAAGTCCCACTGTGCTTACTGTGCTGTATTGCAAACAATTTCTTAAAAAGAGGTAACTCAATTTTTTAACTGGTCAAATTAAAGACTTCGGTGAATTAATAGGCTTCTAATTAGATTTATGAACCCACGTCTACAAGTTATTGCATAATTTTTCCCTTCAACTTATTTTAAAGGTTTGGCTTGTTATTTTGTTTGTCTTTGAATTCTTGATTATCTACCAAATGGTTAGTTTTAGTGGCCGGGTGTCAACATTTTCACCAATTCGGAGCCTGTTGATTCATCTCAGTCTTTAGTTTGATTAGATAAAAAGCAGTTTTTTTACCTATGTTTATGTAATAGTTTGCAGTATAGCACTATGTGAATATGAGAATTTTATTCTTCATGGCATGCATAGCAGTTTTTGACATGATGGGGCTTCAGAGGGTAAATAAACCCTCTAAATATGAAAAGCACCTAATGAAGAAAGTCAACAGCTTGCTAGAATTTTTCTAAGGATGCTAGGGATTGCAATTGTGGTTGGGACAAAAACCAGTATACACAGTGTCCCCAGGACCAAGGTTGAGAACCACTGATCTAGACGACTGAAGTACTACAGTGATGGAAATGAAAGTCTCAGTCAGTCGTTTTCTCTTGTTGTTAGGTGCAAGGAACAGCAAGCAAGCAGGTATAGGTTCTCAGGATAGTAGTACAGTGCAGTACTGTAGTCATTGTTGTCCTGGTGGTTTTATTTTGGTGTTTTCATTAGAAACACTGTTTGAGTAGGTGGGCACTGTGCAGACGATATTTTTAATTGTAGCATTTTTGTGACAAAATATTACAGAAAAAATAAGCTAATTCTAATAACTCAAATATTTCTTCAACAATTTGAAGAAAACGTGCTTTGTGATTATATGACTAAATGTATTGTGATGGTTTTAGTACAGAGGGATCCTTGTTTTGTCCCATTTTTGGTGATAATATTTCTGATCTGATAATGAAATGTTTTAGATAGGGAAGGTTTAATCTGTTACACTTTTGTTGTGTGTCTTTATCTGGTCATTGCAGGCTGAATTTACTACATTCCAGGCAGAGAGATTAAAGAGAGGAAATACAGTGTATCTTACAGTGTATCTTTACCATTCCATACTCTGGCCCAGCATGCATCTAAATTATTCTTTTCAAAAAGTTTTAACTTTGTTGTGACACATGCTATAGGACATTAATTTGTTCTCTGTTTAATAAAGGAATTGATTTCATGCATGGCTGAGGGCAAATTTAAGAGGGTTTTGGCATCTCTCCAGAATGTGCACCCTTTTTAGATATTGCTCTGAAATAGAATTCATTTAAAGACATTTCTGCATTCACAACCAGCAACTATAAATATTTGAAACTTGCACCAGTTTGTATCAAGCATAGTGAATCCATCTGGTGTTCTTTGTTATCGCTATTAGCTAAATCTGAATAGCCGATCCCTCAACAATGGAAGCTATTAGCAGCAGAGAGCTCCGCTTGGGTATGGAGATAATAGTCCATTCCATTCCTCCAATGGAGCTGTTAAACAGCAAGGCTGTTTTTCCACCATTTTCGCATTACGCCATTGTTGTGCATGTGTTGTGCATTGTGACCCAGTCTGCACTGTCATTTCCTCTCCTCGACATTAAAAGCAGGATGGATATTGAAAATGTGGGAGTCTGGGTGGGGTGGGGTGGGGGGCAGGGGGGGGGTGGCTGTAGGGATAGATGTTGCTTATTGGTTTTACCTCATTGAACTGGAGTAACCTTTTCCTCCTCAATGATTTTCCTCCCTGCCTATCTTGGCTCATGTGGAAAATGGTCCCAAGTGCAGCTGAGTGGTGAAAGAGTGGGTCTCATAAGCGCTCCAGTGTTTGCAGTGGGAGGAAACAGTGGCGCGTTTTTACGTCTGCTGAGCCATTTCACTCTTTACCTCTAGAAGGAGGGGGCTGGCCCGTCCAATGAAGCGGCTTTGATTCTGCACAGAAGAGGGTTTGACTGTGAGTTCTCCAACAGGAACACTGGGCTACTGTGCATGACCAATCGGGGCAAGGTAAGGCGAAACACTCTCCGCACACATTCGACAGCAACAAAGCCGTTAGAGCCTCTACTTATCGTTGTTTCTGTAGTAAGAAAATGCGTACCCCAATTCCTTTGTGTTGCTTGGGTTTTTGATATATAATTATATATTATGTTATATAATTATACTTTCAGCATTTTGCTGAATTGATACTTTACGGCTTTTTACCCGTTCTCAAACTGATTGTCCAAATAAAGACAGTTATTATTATGCTGCATCTTATTAGACCTATGCATTTTGTTGTTTTCTTACTACTTATAAGGAAAATTATTATATTACCTCTAATCAAGGAACCGTAACAGCAACAATGGACCAAAAGTTTTACAGAGAGGAACGTGTAGGCATTCATGCTTCCTATATCACACGTGCCCCATTTCGATAAAAAAAACAGGAACAAGTAATGCATTGCAATATGAACATGATTTTATTCTATGAATACATATATATATATTTTTTTTTTTAACTAAAACTCTTCTTGGCTCAAGTACTCTAGCACTACCAGGTGTTATCAGACAGATATAATTTATCAGCCACTCAAGAATATTACTAGATTTTCACATTCAGTAAAACTGAGTGAACTATACAGTTGTACCCATGTAGTGCGTTGTATGCGTTCCAGTGGAATAGAGTTTCTTGGCAAATTAGTCCATAGTGTGCTCACTTCAGCATCGATTTATTGGGAATGTGACTGTTTTCTTATCTTCTTATGCCAAAGTAGGGATACAAAATTGATAAACACGTTTTTATATAATGTCAGCAATAAAACGCACAATAAGGCTACAAGGCATAATAAAATTATGTAAACCAAAAGATTAACAATAAGGCAGCAAAATTTCCTTATTGTGAATGTTCTGTGTTTTTTTTAAATGCTCAGAGGCATCCATGCACATATGTGCATGTAATACATCAGTTATAGAAATATAAAAATCACAAGAGGTTTGCTATGCGTTGTTTTGTGTGTTTTGTCATACTAAATGTAATGCTCAGTGTGGTCTAATTAGAATGGAAGCCAAACGTGAGAGTAGTTGGTGCATTCCAGTAATTTGTTGATTTTTTCTGTTCATATTCAACTGACAGTTTTCCATCTTGAGGGTCTCATTTTACTCGGAGGTAATGACTCCGTGGCATATTGATTAAGTTCACCTGGAGATAGGATAGATTTTACCCAATTTTTCTTGACACATGGCTGATAGAACCAGCACTTTGGGAGAAGAATCAAATATATTGGCTGTTTTATGGTTATTATTTTGTCAGTCACCGGCGCACCTTCAGCATTTAATGTGTTGTTTCTTGACGTGTAACTGTAGGTATGAAAGTAAAATATCAAGAGCCATTTCCGCAGCGACGACACTTTTCCTGTTGTGTTCACATATTTCCCATTCCCTTCCACTAGAATGCCAAGCTGTAACAGTATATACCACTTATTTGTCTGTGAATCCAAGTTAAAGTGATGCCCCACTTTATGCCTCTGTCCTGCCATTACAATGCACTGTGAGGCTAGAATGCCCTGACTAACATTCTGTTTGTTTGCTAGCTTGCCATCTACTATATATAATTGATGTCAAATGAATATAATAAAATTACATTGAGGATAGTATAAATAAGCTTTGCATACAATCAGTGAAGTAACATATTTATATATACGGGTTTATGTGAAAGTTAAATATTTTGAAAGAATGACTGACAACAGGACGTTTCACAAATACATCTGGCATTATGCATGGAGAAAGATAGGTGAAAACATTCTGGACATTTTTGCAGGATTCAAGAGTATGACATTACAGTAAATGAAATTTTTTTTTTTGTAAAACCACAGTGTAATGATAATGTGTGTTTCTTTTTGTGTCTGGAAAGATTCTCGTGGACAAGTTGTTCAGTGAACTGACGGTGGGGAGTATCACACCTGTATCGTTGTCCCTGATGCACACATCTGACAGAGGGAGAGGCCAAAGGGAGATCCAGCTGAAGCCCATGGAGATCAGCACATACCGTGTACAGCTGAGATGAGCCTGACCCTGAATCGGATTGAGAGACACGCATAGACCATGCTCCTCTTCTGTGTCCAACACAGCCATTGGAGTGATGCAAGAGCCACTAGGCTATATCTTTCAGTTACAGAAGATCAAAACTGATGGGAATTCTAGATTTAAAGAAATAGAATTTAAAAAAGGCTCTCTAAGAAACACAGTCGAGTGCAATAAAGAATTATTTAAACGTTTGCCCAGCAGCATGGTCTCAGGTCTCGTATTTTTGCGAACATTTATGCCGCATTTTAACAGGAAATTCACTGTGCTGGAAACTATTGACTCTATTTGGGTGTTCGATTTGGATTTTAACTTGTTTTTGTCTTGGAATGAATGATTATCTACTGTTGATCCCAAAAGGATGGGCGTATTGTTCCTTGTCTTGAATTTAATGAAGGTGAATTGGAATTCCACGTGTTCTACATAATCTATGTGGTCAGACACACACAGCTCAATCTGTGTTCAATGAATTGTCAATGCCATATTCAATCAGTCTTGAATGTGTCTTAATGTGCAGAAAAAGGAACTTTTTTTCTCAAAACATCCAACCTTCTCAGAAGCAGTTTATTCCAAGCTGGATATGTTTTTATTGTTCCAAAGTTTAACCTTGTGGAAATTTGAAATGTGCCTTATTTCTCAATTTCATAACAAAACGTTTTCTTAATGAGTCTTTCTATCTGGTCTTTGTATCTTGGTGCGCTCTTGTTTTGGTGGAGTTCAGTGTCCCATACATTATGCTGTCAGTGCAAATGAGTGCAGCTATTAACCTGTGATCACAATCATCAGTATGGGTCCACTTTCTTGGCCTTTGTTAGTGTTAAAATATTTCTGTTTAATGCTTTACATAACTTGTTGAATCAGGTTTAATTCTTTGTTTACCATGGGATGAAAAATCTTCAAAATGTTACCTGTGTTAAATCAGCTACTATTTAAAAAAAAAAAAATTATTTTATTGACAAATAAGCTTTTACACTTAGTCTTAAGTATGGTGAAAGGGGGTGAACAGTGTTTGGAAATGTATATAAATATTCAATTTTGACCTTTATCTCAGCCAAACAGAAAGATTTTACATATTACATATATGTGGAATACAAGCTGAGCCATTTTAATGCTGAGTACTTCAAGCACATGGTCAAGTCACTTGCATTAATGTAGCAGCCTAAATTTAACCTACAGTGTTAGTCTGTGAAACATCCTTGGATTAGACTAGAATTGGACTCCAGGATTAGAATTGCCTACCCCTGGTGTAACTCATAAATTACAGATGCTTACATTGAACTGAGCTACAACATAAAATGTCACTACCTTTCTTAAACTAAAATGTCTTGAAAGGTGAGAGGAAATTGTATAAAATTACCAACAGCAAAAAAAGTGACCAGCCAAATCAAATTGTTTAGAGATTTTTAGATAATACTAATATCTTCAGCAAACAAAGGATACAGTGTTGTCATTCTTCGGTTCCCTATGAAGTTTTTTTTTTTTTTTTTTTTTCTTACTATATTTTTTTATACTGTTAGCTGTGCCATTAAATAATTTATCCGTCCTTCTGGACCCTGAACCATAACTTTGCTTAGTGAATTCACTGGGATGCAGTGGCGGGAAAGGTTTTGTTTTTATCATTACATATGCCAAAAACTGCACTGAAAATCAAACTATGCCATAGTGTGTTCTGCCTTACCTGTAACAGATGCATTATATGAGTATCTCCTCTGCAACACCTGTGGCAAGGCAAAGACCTGCAAAAAGTCTGTCTTGGAGCCATGCAATTTGCTTGAAAGGCTTTAGCATTTTTCAGCGTTACTAATAACAGATGCCAAAGGTCACCTAGCCTTTCAAATCTGAACAGATTTGATCTGTCTCTGTAGCTTGGCTTGTGAAGTCCACTTTGGCAGCAGGGTAAATGCCTTTGTGTGTGCAGTCCATTTGCTCCAGTCAAGAATTATGAAAATGATATGTAAAAAAAAAAAAACGCTTTTAGTTACTTCGCTCTTGAAGAGCATTGGAGTTTTGTGTAAATTGATGTGATCATAATGTTTATCCTTAATGTAGGAGGGTCAAAGCCTCAAGTAAAGGCCCCTCCTTACAAGTGATCCACAAAAAACAGGAAACAGTTGAAGAACCACTGCCTTAATTCATTATTGTGGAAGAGCAATTAAATTCTTTAAGCTTTCTCCTATTTTGTTTATTGTCACCTTTTCCAAGTTATCGGAGACAACCTATCTTGCTTTGCATCGTGATTTTTGTTTAAGGTCTTCAAAGGACTATTTTTTTAAACAGTTCTTCCTTCATCCATAGATAAGTTGATGAGATAAATTAATTTAGATAAGCCCTGTCAATGCAGTGCAGTACTGTTAAAGATATAGGGCTATATTTTAACGATCTAAGTGCACAGTCTAAAGCGCATGGCGCAAGTGCATTTAGGGCCGCTTTTGCTACTTTAACAGCAGATAATCTGAGCTAAAGGAAGGTGCATGGTTCAAAGGGGTTGCACTTAGTCTCTTAATTAATCATAGGTTTGTTTTGGGCGTAACATGAAATCAACCAATCAGATTGTCATCTCCCATTCCCTTTAAAAGCCAGCGGTGCTTGCACCTTGGCGGATTGCTATTATAATGGCGGATTTGCCAAGTAGTAGGAAAGAACGCTTCTCTGCAGAGGAAACGGATCTACTCGGGCGCGTAAAACACTGCGCCATTGACTTAAGACCAGGTTTTTGTTGGTCAATCGCGCAATCGCTTTCCGCTGCCTCAAGATAGCAGTGCGCCAACAATTTGCCTGACCACACCTCATTTTAAGACCAACATGCCCATGGGCGCTCAGATGGACACAAGTACATTTGCTATTTAAACAACGTGTGCGCTGGACAGGAAAATGACAACTGCGTCAGTCTGAAACTAGCAAAGACACCTGCGTTGCGCTTGGCGCCGCTTTGCGCCGGGTGTAAGATAGAGCCCATATTGTTATTTGTCTGTAATTAAATAGAATGAGCGTGAAAACAGGGGTCATTTTTCATTGTTGCTTCCTATGGTAGTGGAGGACACTTAAAATCCTGTCTGAGACCAGCTGTATCTTGAAGAGTCTCCAACTGTCATAAAGTTTTGCCAAATCCCATCTGTTGCTGTTGCTGCTACTACATGATTTTATTGTGGGGATTGATGGAGGTCCAATGCCAGTTGATTTTATTTATTTTTTTAATGTTAATTTTAAGTTTATAATGAAATGAGTTGAATCTATGGGATGATAGTGCAACTGCAAGACTTCAAAAATGTAATAACAATATGTAAGGACATTGCTTAGGCAATGCTGTGTTCTGTTTTTTATTTTATTTTGTAAATGCATGGAAAGTGGTTTTACTGTAAGTGCTGCGGGATGTTCGAAAGTGATGTTGAATGTTGAAATCTAGCTTTCTAGCAATAGTCTCCTCTCATTAAGGTAATAAATTACTTTTTAGGGGAAGGGTTATCACTTTCTCTACAGTTATGATCATGGTAGGACCTGGTTTATAATGATTGTAGTGGATTGGCATAATCATACAAAAACCTGAAACTCCCACACTGTTCCCAGTCGGAAGTATTTCTTGTGATCTTGCCTTTTGAAATCTGTAAGTATTATTATTATTATTTTTTTTTTTTTTTTGTGGGTGGGGATGTAGTTGTGTGTAATGTTGATATCACTTTTTACAGATTGCTGCTCATTCAGGATTTGATTTTTTCTAGAATTTTCTATCTTTGATTAAAATGTAATATAATTGAGAAATAATAAAAGGAAATATTACAGTTCTGTTGTCCTCATTATATGTCAACAAATGTAAATAAGATCCTGAAAATCATTTTATATTTCCGTTGAAAATTTTTTTTTTTCCTTTGATACTGCTGGATATAGACTTTTTTATTTTATTTTATTTTTGTAATCCATCTCACTTCTCCAGTACTTCTTTTCTTTTTAAATAAATACAATTCCAAGTGGCATACATATACAGCAGATATAATATTGTAAGATTATCCACTCAAGTCTCAAACACTAGCACATCAACTACGCCTGCCGCCCAGTTTTTGGTCAACGTATCATAAGGACAATGCAGGTTATATGCATAGGCGACAACTCGTTGCCACTGATCAGCATAGTACTCAATTATAGAATGGCAATTGCCATTCCTGTAAATAAACATCTTTTTTTTAATGAAGTTTCAGAGTCCTTCCTTTTTTGTTTTACAATATAATTCAGTTGAGAATTATTTAGTGAGTACTTGATATGTTGATATGTGACTCAATTTATTTTTTCTTCCTCTTCCTCCAACAGCCTTAGTTCCAGAGTAGGTTATCACTGTAAACATGACAGGTCTCGATTAGATTACCACTATTTTTTCCTTATGAAATCTCTAGTGAAAGGACGTTACTGGGCCCTTTGCTTGCTGCAATGACCATACTGTTGCTGTATCTCACACATATGATAATGTGATTATGAAATCATGAATTTGTAATGAAGACTGAACGTTTTAGCTAGTCGGAGAGCCGTTCCACCCAGCACAGGAGCAGGGAGTTCTTTTTTCTTTTCTTTTTTGGCAACAAACATTTTCCCATTTGTGGAAGTGTGTCCTTGATAAGAAGTTATCAAAGTGAATTAAAGTCCACCTCTTTTCTCCTTGTAATACATTTGTCATTTTGGCTTCCCTCTGCTCGACCTGCCCCTTGCCAGAAAAATCTGCTGTGCAGGGCATTGGCTCTTCATTTCACTTTTACTTTTTTCTTAAGTCACAAGTATAAATATTCCATATAGTATTGCCTGTTTGCACATCTTAAAGTCTGACTTTGAATGTAAGAAAAATATATTTCCCATTTAAGGGTTCATTTAAAAAAATCTTTGACATTGATTAGCTATTGATTAGATGGTTAGTAACTATTTACTGTAATTATGTTTAGATTTTTATTACACATTTACATAGTGCAATGAAAGGTCATTGAATGAATGCAGTCACAAAATGGCTGTTGAATTAAGAATCTTGAATTAATATATGATGTTTGTATGGTATGAACACATTTGGAGGTCACCTGAGACAAGATTAGTTCCGTAATTACCCATTTGGAAATGTACATGTCTTCATGACACAATTTTAACAGTCTCTTTTAATTTCTCTGAACATACTTTAATACTGATCCCCTTTTCTGCTTTATCCAGTGTAAACGTTGGGTCCCCTGTTGGCCTTATTTCTCCAAATTGCTGATCATCAAGTCACTTCTTTGATTGTCTGCGCTAAAATGTTGACCAAGTCCAGTGATTCTTTTAAAAATAAATCTCTTCAAGGACACCAACTAAAGACCCTCTAGCATGTTTTTTTCTTTGTTTTAAAATAATATTTATTTGTCTTTTTTTCTTGTGAAATGTTTTGGAATGTGTGTTGGCTTTCCAGCTAGATAACACTTAAAAGAGAATAAGTACCTTTGTTAAGTTCCGCCTACTGTTCAGTTCAGAGCTCTGGATCAGCCGTGTGATGTCAATGATTTTTACGCTTGGTTTATAAGAAAATAGGACTATTGACCCCAGGTATAATGGTAGAGCTGTCTCCAGTCTCCAACCAAGAAATCTTTATGAAATCACTGAAAATCTGCACTGAACAAGACCCTGCTCTGCCCTTGTTCATGCTTTGTTTATTTAATCCTTTTATTGTAATTTCCTGTTTGGTATCCTGCCTAATTCTGCCAGTGTTTAAAAATTCAGCTCTCACCTCCTTTGGCAGGCAAGGTTCAAAGAGCACATTACCCCACTCTGCCAGTTGCTCTGGCTCTTAATTTTGTTTGCTTTTCAATGTGAATTTCCCCCCCTTTTGGTCAAACATTGTGATTCCTGTCTAATTTACACCCCACCTCTCTGACATTGTTTTAAAAAAAATTATTATTGTTATTCACACAGTGACACAAGCCATTTTACAATTCCCAGAACATGACTGTGGATGAATGGAAACATGTTGGGAAGGACAAATTCTGTCCAGCACATTCCTTGGACTGTAGTACAGCTGAAGTTGTGAATTTGTGAATAATAATTTTGGTGATAGAAACTTTGTTCATTTTAGATAACGCTGAAAATTAGACAGGGATATTTCCTCTAAATCAGGCATGTGAACCATATGGAAGTCAATAAGAGATGTAAGAACTGACAGTTCCCTTGTCGCTATCCAAGACTGGGAGAAATATCTCCCACAGATCTATGTAAGTAATGGCAATGGAATTGAAGCAGTTTGATCTGTGAATCAATCACTTTGATGTTCCATGAGCATTGAATCTCACCTTATGGGACAAAAATGGACAGCCTGGACAAATCATCCATCCATTCATCCATTATCTATACCCACGTATTCCTAGTCAGGGTTGAGAAGGTGCTGGAGCCTATCCCAGTGTGCATTGGGAAAGAGGCAAAAATACACCCTGGACAGGTTGCCAAACTATCGCGGGGCACACATACTGGAAATACATTTTTTAAAACTTAATTTGCAAAATGTTTACCATTTTTTCTGGTACATTTAACCACAGGATTATACTATAAAAAAAGTTATGCCAATTCCCATTTGTTACTGCTGCTACATGCTTTTATTGTGGGGATTGAGGGAGGTCCAATGGCAGTTGATTTTTTTGTTTTGTTATGCTAATTTTAAGTTTTAAATGGAATGAGTTGAAGCTCCGAGATGGTTAGTCCAACTGCTAGACTTCACAAAATGTAATAACAATATATAAGGGCTTTGCAAGTGCTGTGATGTTCTGTTCTACCATATGACCATGGTAGGAACTGGTTTATAATGATTGTAGTGGATCAGCATAATCATAAAGAACCTGATACTCCCACACTCTGTTTCTAGTTGGAAGCATTCTTTGTCGTCTCGCCTTTTGAAATCTGCAATTATTTAAGCACAGGAAATACGATATGTATTGGCATGCGTATACGTACGTATTTCCCCATGTCTCAGATGTGTAGCTTCCAAAAAGGTATGTGCGTACTGTCTAGGCTACTCCAGATTCTGTCTGGGTCACTTGGATTCACAAATAAGCTTCGTTTTAGTGGCAGTTATGTTCCAGGTGGACTGAATAAAAGCTGGCTCATGCAAAGAGAAATGGGGTTGAATCCCCCAGACAGGAAACAATGGGAAGTTTTCTAGATGGTCTTCCCACCTGTTGAGTTTTCACATGCTAAACTAAAGCCTGAGCAATAAAGAGGCATGCAGCACCTTTTATGCAGCACTCAAATGATCTCTCCACACTTTGCAACAGTCTTTTTTTTATTTTATTTTTTTTAACAAACCTTCTGTCTGGATTTTGTGACATTTCAATTTAACTCCAGTGGTGGAAATATGTGTATGCCCTCTGCTATGCACCGTCTTTATTCACCCACTGACATTTGTATGGTTTTGCTTTCATCTGGGTGGACTGGAGCGAAATTAGGAGAGGCACAGGTCAGACAGTGCGGCCCTGAATGTTATGAATGAAGGCATAAATAAAACATTTGTTTTGGAAATTATATCTAATGGAAAGAGTTATCTGTATTCCCCCATGGTAAGTGACGCTGCAAGAGGATGATATATTGAGACCGGTCCTGTTCTATGAGAACTGGCAGCAAATCTCATTGTAGCCAGTGGAAAACACAGAGAGAATGAACCTTATTAGCTGCATGTCACCCTTTATCTCCTGTCATACATAGACCAACAGGAAGGTGCCAGCCAGCGAGAGAAATGGCCCTTCAGCCTTCTCTGAATATTGATGCTAGGGATATAAAAACCACACAAACACAATGCATCATTATGATGGTGTTGGTGTGTTGTCATTGCTGTTGTTGTTATTTTTATATAATATAATGTTTAATATATATTATCTAATAATCGTTTTTTGCTTTTTCCATATCATTAGTTGAACAAAGACTTTAATTTGAATATTTAAGCCTGAAGCTTAACTATGTTCAAGTCCTTCAAAGAGGAAGCTTGTGTTGTAGTCTCTTGTTAATCTTGTTGGGGGGGGGGATGAACTAGTCAGGCATTCTTCATGGTAAGAAGAAATTTTTACGACAACGTGAGCATGCCTGAACCAGAAAAAAAAAACTCCAATGCGGGAGACGTAATATGAAACATTTTTCTCCTATGTTCATGATGTGCTAATATTTTGTAAAGGTTAGACAATGTTAACATTAATACACAAGGTGCATTAAACCTTGGCGACATGGTAACACTAATGCCAAGTGTGTCCCTATTTTTTCCTCCAAGATCAATACTTCAGACCCAACAGCTCTCTGGTACTTTAATCTAATGTAAATGCAGGGTGCATTAGTTATCCTCTCCTTGTGATCATTTTAAGTCTTGAATATACAGTACAGAGCAAACAGAACTTTGAAAGCAAATATAAATTGCAGACTGCCTGCTGCACCAGCCAACCATGGCAATATGCCACCCTGCGTGCTGTGTCTGTTCAGGGGAAAAATATGAAATGATGTTCATGTCACTTTCACCAACTAAACAATCCAGATCTATTGGAATTGTGACAAGTTGTCATCAAACAGGATGTCAGCAATGCAATGTACCTTCCCTCTTTGACCCCTCAATCCCTATCTGTTGCAACTCCTCGTCTGTAAATATGGGCTTGAATAAGGTTTGACAGTTTCATCGCTGAAACTTTTTGGTTTTATAGCCTGACTTCAATTTCAATTTACAAGTGGCTTGTTTATGTTAGGCATGCAACAAGGCAATGATAGGCTACCCCTTGGCCAGGCCAACTGCATCTAGACCAGGCCTCTCTAGAACTGAGAAAGAAGCGATTGTGTCTGTTTTTAACTGAGAAAGAAAGCATTACTAGCACCGTAGAAATTGATTTTATGTTAATAATTGTGAATAAATGCTATACAATTAACATTATATAATAATTCATATGCATAGCCATAATATTGCGTTAGAAGCTACTTTTGAGTTACATGAAGTGAATCTGGGCCAATTGAAAAATACACTAAAAACTGAAATAATTTATCTATTTTTTAAAGACCAGAAAGTGAACTTATCCCTTGGATTGTCATCTCCTCAACAATGTATCAACTGAGAGAATGAGGATTTGCAGCCTTTCGCTGCACTGTAATGAAATGAGTTCGTTCACACTGTTCCTGCCCAGCAGGTTGTAGTTGCAGCTTATTGTACATTACGAACCAAAAAATAGGGCCAATTTTCAGGTTCATTTTTCTGGGTCAGTGTCATAATGTAACTATTATTTCACAGGTCAGGGACCCTCATGGCTGTAGCCACTTCGGCTCACTGACAGCCAATACAAATTGATACCTCTTTTTGTGCCAAGCCAGACCATAGTCAATGTTTTTGTCTTGTTGGAAGTCCAGGCTGGGATTATGGGATCATATTGTAGTATATCCTAAAGAAACCAGTGGCTGTACCGTGCCGTATAATCTCTGAGCAAGAGGAGCTGAAAGTAAATCCAGACTTAATAACCATGATATGAGTATTATATCACTGACTTCATCACGGAAGGAGTTTAATCATCACATTAGATATGTAGGATTTATCTTCAATCAACAAATGCAAACAAAGCTTAAAATTCTGGGTCATTCTAATAGGGAAAATAAACAGTTCTCTGCATTTTTGTGAGCCAGTCTGGTTGAAGTACTTTTGTTTTCTCTCACTTTAATCTTACATGATTTATAATTGTAAGAGACCTGTTTCATTAAAACCAGTCTTTAATAAGGTCACGGCCATACAGAATAAAATACTGTGCAACGTTAAATGGGAAGTCTTGTTCGTACTTATTTGCCTGACCTGGAAAAGGATTTTTGAGGTAAAAAAAAAAAACATTTAGTGGGGTTGCTGTTATGTTACATTACATACAGGAAGCCATTTGTATGTTATATGCTGAATAGAGTTAGAATATGATCACCCTCTTTCCAAGCCCAGCTTTTGGTAATGGTCATTTCATTAATTACCATTAAGCTATGACTCTCTGAGCAACATTACCATCCCCAGCCATTGTTTTGTGAATGAGGCATTTAAATATGTAAATGGGTGGATTGCATTTATATAGCGCTTTTATCCAAAGCGCTTTACAATTGATGCCTCTCATTCACGAGAGCAGTTAGGGGTTAGGTGTCTTGCTCAAGGACACTTCGACACGCCGGGGTTTGAACCGGCAACCCTCCGACTGCCAGACAATCGGTCTTACCTCCTGAACTATGTCGCTATGGGCTATGTCGCCCCACATTATAAATATATAAAATAATACAGTGCACATACATTTTGGCTTTATTCTTTATTGTGTATATACGGTATGCTTCAAAGTGAGTATGGTTTCTTCAGTCTTATTATATGATAACTGCTTTTCACTAATTGTATTGTCTTGTAATTTATTGTTTGCATCGCAGTTCTAAGATACTATAAACAAGGGCTAAAGCACTATTTCCACTGGCTGGTATTGTATATGGTAATATCATTTTTTATCTGACCATATCTATTTCCGCTTGCACAGAAGTGATTATAGTATTAGCTAAGGTTTAATGATTAAACATTTCTTTTTAAACAGCAGACGGTATTTTTTGCCCTGTTTACAGTATTGACTGTGTCTATGACTGCAAGGCTGATATAGAACAATTAGCTGCATATACACCAATGCACTTTCTTCATTTGGCATTGAAAGCAACTCAAAAACATACATATTTATTGTGTATTCTTCACTACAGGTACTGGAATGGGTTTTCTGACATGGAATTATGACCAAGAGAGTAAAATTATGAATGTGCTCTGCAAATAATTGCATTGCCAGTTTGTACTTGACTCATCCCAATAGCACTTGAAATCTGGTCATGTGATTTCCTGGCCAAGCTACCACCTCACCCAATTATAGGATTAGGTGAATATATCTCCAAATATAAAACTGTGGTATATTTAGGAAACTCTTGTGTTGACTAAAATCTGATTAATTGATTGACTGGTAGATTTAATCAAAAATAAAATAACCTCAAATTTCACTTGACAGTAGAGCAGGTTTGTGTCCTCTGTGGATGTCTTTTAATTAGGTCCCACAGGACAGAGCAGAGTAAGCTGTGGAGTATAACAGAAACCAAAACCAACCCACATCGAAGGGCTCAGCACAGCTGAGATGGGTTATGCTGTATGTGGAATGTTGAAAACAACCTTCTTTTTCCACCCCATTTGGAATACTCAGTTGTACCTTTCCAGCTTCTGCTGTGCCATTTGTATCCACGCACTGCATTTGTAATGTGTGCGTTTCTTGATTCTTCCTCCCACACTTTCCTTGCCACAGGCCACACAGTGCTACAGGACAGCTAGCACCGTGAGATGTGTTTCTCACTGGTTTGCATCACTGGAAGGAGATAATGCAAAGATAAGTGGAGGAATTCTAGCTGTCTATATCTCATAGCTGAAAACTGCAGTTTATAGTGAAATAAGGCTTTAACCTGCAATGTGAGGCCTATATGGCCCAGTTTGAAGTCATTTTTAATTTTTTTTATTTTGCAAAAGAAGGAATGTATCTGTGGCAAACATGCCTGCCACAGGCCACCGAAATGGCTTTCCTAGAGGCCCTCCAGCACAGAGACACAGGGAGATGATGTTCCAACAGTCCAGATTTATTTTACGAGGGTTTGGCAAGATCTTACAGCCAAAGTGAGCAGATGTACCACAGTCATGACCGAAGCTCTCTTGTGTGGGTGGAGATGGCAGATTTAACCTGTGCGCAGTGATTACCTCACTACGCACAGGTGCAGCCACTCCTGTTCCTGGGTCCAATTAGCCTGGCCAATTATCTAATTCTTAAACAATTATCCAATTGGCCAGGTCTAATTAGCTTGACCCAGGGCAGGTGTGGCTGCTTAAACCAGCCATCCCCACACCACAGTATCACTGTAGTTTTACGTGTTATCAGAAAATGTTACAATATTGGATGTTCATTCATCCAATGGTTTGTTCTGGAACATGTCATGAAATGAACATTGCCTTAATGCCATTGTTATTTTGGAAGTTGTACTAGTTAAGCATACCAAGCTATGCCTTGTCAGTGGGAGTAGTCACAACAAGGAATTTTTATTCTAGAAAGACATTACAGCCAAGAATAATTCATCAATGATGGGCCATAATCTTGGACAACACTGATTACGACCTTGCCAATATGGAATTACATCCTGCTGGGAGAAAGCAGTTGTGCTGTTTGCTGGTCAGATGACCATATCAAAAAGCAAATATCAAGCCTTCATTCGATCACACAACAAACACTTTCCCCCCCTTTCACTGGTAGTATATTTAGTATATGAAAAAAGCATGTATGCACAGGCTGATCGGCAATGTGACATGTAGGCTTTATTACCATCACCCAACATGGCATTTCTGTTGAATGTAATTTGTCATGTTCGATTTTCATTTCCCCAAACCATTCTGCTATCCCGAGTAATACAAACACGGTGATTGGGTTCACTTGGATGGGGAGGGATGGGAGGCTCTGCACTTTTGTGCGTGCATCTCATTAGGCAGCGTCACCTGATTCAAGGCTGCAGCATCCAGCAACGGATGAAGCTTCCTGACTAGAAAGAAAAGGTGGGATTGATCCCCTGAATCTCTGGAAGTGACATCATGCCAATTTGAGAACGGTTCGGCACCCCAGACAGCCAGGTCCATGTGAAAAGCTGGGTGTAAGCTGGAGGTAGCCCTGTATTCCTTGGCTCAGCAAATGCTCTTTTCATGTTTTTATTTTTTTGTTTTACTTTATTTTTTTGCTGATCAATGGTGAACACTCATCTCACCCCTCTGAGATTGGCTGTACTGGTAACTCTCATTGACTAATTGGTTGGACTTTTGAAGGTGGCATACTGTTGAGGCTCGTTAATTACACCACCATAGTCAGAAGTGTAAGGCAGTGAACATTTAATACACTACATATGTAGTACACTTTGTGTGGATGTGTGCTGTATGAGGCGTAGCAGTAGGCAAATATGCTGGTTATAACCACAAAGTTATTGGCAGTTTGGTAAGGAGGCATAGTGATGTTTCAATCTACAAGGTGAGGCTCAGGGGTAGTATGTCTTTTAGACATACTGAGATCCATGCCGAATCCGGTGTATAATAAAAGATATGAGTATAATCTGCATAATAGTGGTATGAAAAGACTACAATCGCAACATCACAACATTGTTCACTTAGCAAACCAGATCACCGAGAACATCAATCACAGAGAAGACTTTTTCCATTGAGTGGCCACTATGGAACCCAGATAGTTTTGGTGTTTTGTAATTTAAAAAAACACGGTCAGCTTTTCCAAGGGATTGTGAGAGAAAGAGGGAGAGAGAGAGTTTGGTAGACAACATCTGGACAATGGCTGGACTACCTGAATTTCTTATTAATGGTGACACATCGCAGGCTTTATTAAAATTAGATGAAGTCAGAGGAGATGCAGGGAATGAGGTCAGGGGCTCAAGACTGATGGGAAAAAACGATCAAATAAATTTAACAGACATAATTCTAATGTAAAATTGTCATCTTTAGCAGCACATAAATGATAACCATTAAAAAGTGAGTGACTAGCTAATTCTAAGTACATTTACAATTACAATCACTTAAATTACTAAACAATTCTTTATTCTTGGGAATATAAAATTGCAATTTCCCCCTTAAAAAAAAATCACATGTAAAATTAGCCTTTTCACATGTTAAAATCACATTTTCACATGTGAATTAAAATATTTGTGAACACGTGAACTAGACATTTTCACGAGTTTTTTTTCATGTGAATGAAAATTTCAACATGTGAAAAGAAAATAGGTTACATTGAGCCATTTCGATCTTTACATCTTCACGTCACTGACTTTTTAAAATATGAACTACAACTATCACATGTTTAAAGAAAACATGTGACTTGAAATAGCATAGGCTACCTTTTTCCGGTCTCATCTTATTAGTGGGATTTTTTTCATAGTTCACATGGGTACTCTTATGGGTGCTCACATGGTGTTTGTACACATGATTTTTATGTAAGAGACCAAAAAGGCACAAAAGGGGCCAGTGGTCATGGAACAGAGAGCCCTGGTTATTGTGTGAGGTTTGATGATCCTTTGAAGATATAACTGAGTGGTCCCTGCGTGATAGGCTAGCAACAACATTTTTAATTTGATGTGAGCCAATACCGGTAGCCAATGGAGGAAGCTGAGACGGGGAGTGACATAGCCAAGACTAGGATAGCTGGAGATCAGGCCAACAGCAGCATTCTGGAAGAGCTGTGGAGGTTTGATGGTGAAGAGGGAGCTGCAGTAGGTCTAATGGGAGATGACCAACACCTGAACCAAGATTGTTATTATAGTTATTATAATTATTATAGTACTGTATATTAAATCATTTCCACGCCTACAGTGTATCTGTACTTATTCTTTTGAACTCTCTCAGTCTGCAATCTCAATGTAACAAAGTAAAAAGGTGTTCTGTCAAGTCAAATATGAAACATGGCCTGAAACTGCTCTATTGGAAAACCAAAGCAACATGCATATATTTTATCAAGTCTGGCTCCAGATTTGTCCAGTGTCTCTGTAGGATAGAGTTGCAGTGTCTTGGGTTTTCTGGTCCATGGGTGTACAGGGTATTACAACTGCATTTGGTCTGCCAAACAAACTGCCCTACTTTCCAAGCCAGCGGAGAGAATCCTCTTTGTTCAGGCACTCGATGGAAATCAGGCCATAGCTCCAGAAGCAGAGGGGAGAATTTATCTTGCTTTGCACCAACATGTACGGACTCTGGGGATATGGCTGCATCATTATTTTTGGACAATAAACTGTCTGTAACAGAAGCTCTTCATTCAAGTTCTTTTCTACTAAATATGCTGAATGCTTCAGCTCTCTTTTTGCACTCTCTGACTACATTCCATAACCACAGTGAGATGCTTTAACATCATATTCCTCACGTTCAAGATTTTCATATTGAGATTTAATCCCTTGTTTTTTTTTTTAATTTTTTTTAAATTTTTTGGTCAAACAGCATATTAAGTGTTTGTGTCATGTGAGCAGTAGTTAAAAATATATTTATCTGCCCCCCCCCCCCACCCACCACCCTCCGCCCCCCATGTTACATGTCATTGGTGATAGTTCATTCCAGCACTATTTGTTCTTCTGGAAAAACCACAGTTGGTGGCTTGGCTTAAATATCTCACACTAAAATTTGCATGACCAGAATGGCTTGTTACATTTGTCAATAGTCCAATTATAATTTTGGGTCCCAGTAAAGTCTCTTTGTCTCATTCCAATATAAGACATTTCTCAGCTGCCATAAGGCAATTATCAGGATAACCTGGGACATACTTTGGAATAGAAAGAGACTGAAATTAAGCTTCCTGGAAAAGTTCCCTGGAGGACCAATGATTAGCGAACGTCCGTTGATGTAAAGTTTTTTAGGCCATAGTTTCTCTTTCTAATCTTTGTAGCATATTGAAATATTTCGATAATGATTTTGCAATCACTTCATCAATATGTTTCTTTGACAGCTGCAAAACAACTCTCCTCAATTAATCTTAAAGCCATGTCATCCCCGTCAAATATTAAATATTACTATTTCTGGATGTTGTATCCTTTTAGTATTTTTGTGTTAAGCTAGTATTTATTTACAAATGAAAGAGATGAAAGGCAGAGACATTAAAGCTCATAGAAGCAGGTATCTGAAGCACATTCTGTATAATTTTATGAGTACGATGCTTGTTTTTTAGGACAGCCAGGTGTTGCGGTTGTTTCTGGTCTACAGTTCCATTTCACGCTTTGAAATCACATTTTTGACTAAAAATTTGTATTCATTTTCTTTCTGTTATGCCTTTCATAGTATTCATTGGGTTATTCCGCAGTGTTAAATCAACTTTCAATTGCCTTCGCAGTATATTTGAGCAATTGATTTTTTCCTTTAAAACTGAAAAAAACTTTCAATGTCAATGCAACTCTCTTTCATCTAGGACCCCTTCTTATATTCTTTAGTCAGTGTGTTCCAACAAATGAATCCACTGCCAAGAAATTGATGATGAAACCTTTTGTAAACATGAAAATGCCCGGACAGACTAGCTGTCCAGCAGCAGGCTAGGTTAGGAGGAGTCCGTGCCAAACTGTGATGGTCAATGGGGCCAGTTTGCCTGTGAAATGGCTTTGGGGATGAAGCCAAACACACAGCAAAAAATTGAATTGTGCAGGTAATTTCGGGGATTGTGGCTGAGCAGTTTGTTAATCACAATGACAAATCACAAGCTGTGATGACACAGCAAGGATGTATTTATGGAACCTTCACTTTGCTCTCATTAGTTACATGCTGTTACATAAATGCTAGCTTATCCTCCCCTGTTTCTGCCCTTCTGTTTTGTTGTATAAGAAAGCAGACCTATTTTTAAAAAAAAGCCAGAATAGTTTAATGTACACCCAGACACGTGCATGTTCACAGATACATCTGTCATCCAGCAAACTCTGCTGCCCTCTCTTGAAAACACTGGATTAATTGATGTTAATCTTTGTAAACTCTTTGCCAGGCCAAATTAATTCATTAGCATTCTTAATTAGGCTATCTTCTGAAGCAAAAATTTCTCTCTTGCTCTCTCTCCCACCATGTGTATATCTGGAAACCCACAAAAAAAGGCCTTTATGCAAGTCACGATTCTTAACCGCAATAAAAAATAATAATAAAAAAACATTCAGTCAATATGCTGTTTATCATCTCTACAGCTTTAATGGATTCACATATTTATATGACCTAATAATCAACAGGCAGCTGACAAACAGTCAGCAGTTTGTTACTTAGCTGGGAGAGGAAAAATAACTTGCAGTGATGGGTCAATAGATAGTTCAATAGAAATGCATGCTAAGCTCCCATTATTTCATTCCAAGTGATGATTCAGCCTGTTTAAGTATTCCCTTCCAGCCACGCGTCAATCTATTAAAGCCTCTTACGGTGCTGTGTTGATATGCTTACATGGTGTGATAAGATATTAATAGCCTTTGGATGATAGCAAACGCTTCCAAGGGTAATGGAGATGGTTATTTTCCTTTCTTGTTTTTTTGTCAGTTTACAAGCTCCATATTGAAAAGCTTTCGTCTTTTTTTATAGACATGGAGCAATGCGCTAGTATCTTCTCTCAATGAGTCGTGCACCTTTGATCTTTCCCCTTTGTTAATCGGAAAGAGCTCAAGAGGGAATGAGAAAGTGAGGTATCACCTCTCTGCCATCACCGATTTGGGTCTTGAATAGCTCTCTCCACGGAGTCTCTCCTTTTGTCTGGACAAGCTAGAGGAGCCATTTCTGGGGACAAATTAACGACTCAGTTTCGAAGACAGGCAGGAATTTCTTGTTTTTAATTTTTTCCTTCATTTTCTCTTACATTCTGTAGAATTGTTCTGGTTACAGCATGCCCATTTCTTTCACTATTTCATCCCAACATCCATCCATTATCTGACCCTCTTATTCCTGGTCAGGGTTGCAGTGGGGCTGATTCCTATCCCAGCATGCATTACCCAAGGGGAAAGAATACACTGTAGACCGGTCGCCAGTCCATCACAGGGCACACACACCATTAATTCACACACTCATACCAATGGGCAATTTGTAGTGTCCAATTAGCCTAACCTGCATGTCTTTGGACTGTGGGAGGAAACCCGGAGGAAACCAACGCAGGCACAAGGAGAATATGCAAACTGCGCTCTGAAAGGCTCCGGCCAGGATTCAAAACCAGAAACCTCTTGCCGTGAGGTGAAAGTTCACCATTTCTTGTCCCCTGAAAAATACTTTTAACACCTTATTATAAAATAAAATTCTCAAAGGCAAAAATGAAGTATAAAATCTTAAAATATTACAAGGCTGAGCCATGAAGACTGTGGTTTGTTGAACCACACTTTTCATGAGCGTAATGCATTAACAGGTCAATTCAGAATAAGTGGAGCATTGGTTAAACTAACTGAAAAAAAAAATTGCTGCCATTTAGGCTGGCAGGAAACCACACAATTTTTTTTTGTCTGTGTGTCAATGTAAGCCTGTGTATTCTTAATATGTATCAGTCCAGCATATTACTAAACGCTCTCCGGAACTTCAAAAAAGTTGAAAAGATGAGCTAGCTTCATTGAAATATTTTCCATTAGCTCCTATTCAGGGCACTTGGCTTTGTCCCGCTTACCATGTAAGAGTCTCAAGGCTGATTGATTGGTCTAAAATTGCTTTTGAATACACTGTCATTACCATAAAATGCAATCGTCCCAAGTCCATGACCAACTTTATTACACTTATAAATAACATTTGACAATAGCTTGCTAGAATCATTTGCTGGTAAGCAGATGAAAGAAGGTAAAATTTAATTTTATGCATGAAGAAATCTCATTAACTACTCAAATAGAAACAGAAGAGGATGCCAACAAGCAGTCCAGTGTACTAAATCTCTTAAAACACCATCATTGCCTCTATGGTCTTCCTGGCGTTGTATTAGAGAAATAGCATGCTTAAAAATAAAATTTATCCCAAAAGAATGCCAGGAACAACATGAAATTGAAGTGGCACATGATGGCACCTTAATGCTTTCATCGTAATAACTATTTTTGCCTCTTGACCCATAAGATCCAGATGATATATTAAACCAACAAGTAAATATATTGGAAAAATTAATACTAAAGGAAATAAGAACAAAATACATCTTTCTAATTGACCATTTCAGTGTGTTTCAGCTGTCCATATTTACAATGTAACATGTTGTGTACCGCATCAACAATACATTGTCCTGGCCTCTTGTCCCCACATCAACTTCCATAGTGAGGTAAAAGCTTTCCTTTGCTCTTAAAAACATTTGTCATGCCTTTTCTCTGGGAGCAGTGACGTGCCTGAGGTGAATACATTGTCTAACACACATCTTCCTGTTTTGAGCACACTGTGCATACCCCCCCCCCCCTTTTCAGCCCATGACCAAGGCATTCATTACGGATATTGAAGACATAAAGGGGCCACAGAGTACCATGAGGGTGTGCTGATTTTCTGAGCCAGATTTAGCGATAGAGACACCTACCATAAGCCACATCTATAAACCCACCGCACTCAAAAATGTACTACGCTTAAAGAATTTCCATCTTGAAGAGGAAATAGAGGACATTTTTTTTTAGAAATGTTTATATGGGTGACTTTATATATGTTGGTAATAAGTAATATTTCTACAGTCCTTAGTGGGAAATAGTAGTGTGGTGCTGCTGGATGGCTTAAAGCACTATTCTAGTGCATGCATGGGCCCAACATTCTGGGATGTAATCTGGACCTTGCCGGTCCTGACTGTGGCCAGCAGCCATGCAGGGCAATGCACAATTTGTGCTTGAGTCACCCAGCGAGGCAGGGTTTTCAGTTGGCATCACAGCACTTCATAGCATTGTAGGCAGTAGGGACTTCCCATGGTCAATGGGGCACCCGTGGTCTACCTATCTTCCTCTGACTCATGTCTGTGTGAGCCTGACCACGCATGTTAAAGAGAGGCGGCTGACTCAGAAGAGTGTGCGTTTGTCTGCACTCTCCAAAATTGATAGTGGAGGTTGCAACAGTGAATGCTAATGAATTTGACTGGAATACAAAGACATTCATAACTGCCATAAAATAAAAGAAAGTAGCATGATTTGCACAACACAGCTTTGCCTGGTGCCGGACTCCAAGAAATATAAAGATAAATGAATGCCTCAGGAGTATGTTATTATTCATGACAGCATTTTGATATGTGGGAGTGCCTTTACTGACATATGTAGCATATATTGAGTCATGCTGATTTCATTCAAAATGAATCACGTAAAAAAAATAAAAACAGCACAGAGGAAACTCAATGTCTACTTGGCAGAATTCTCCCCTGATAACAGGTACAGACAGCTGAAAACCACAGGCATGAGCCGATTTGCAGAGATACTAGCTGCATAGCAGGTGCAACTATTTAGGTAAAGGTCAAGATTATGCAACAAAATATTTGGAATTTTTTGGCTGCAAAATTAATTGGAGTATTTTCAGTTGCTAAACATAAGGACAATTGTGGTTATCAGAGGTGAGTTACTGTGTTTTTAGCTTTCTGCAAAGTAATGTTGAATACTATATCATTTCTGGCACACATGCTATTACTGATTCAAGGTATCACAATTCTTATAACAACTATGTATACAAGTTAAGCGTTTCATAATGCACATGCTTAATAGGGTTTTATCAAAAGTTTCATGTTTACCATAGGCCTTCTCATGATTTCTCTGAAATGTTCCTCTTCCTCTCTCTGCTGTCTTTCTTCCTTTTCTGCTTTTTCAGCTGCTTCTTGGTGCTTGGTGGAGTTTATTTTTCCATTGAAGTTAACAAGAGCCCCAGGATCAGTAGATACCCAGAAAATCCACCACCATACTTCACTGTCCTTTTCAACAAAAGCACCCGTCTTCCAAAAACCCATCTTTGCATTCCCCAAAAGTTAAGTTTTGGAAATAATTTTTGGTTCCGGGTGAAAACAATAGACTGAAACAACCAACTAGAACAACAAAGACAAAATAAAGGTAAACTAACCGACAGGTTTTCAGGTGACCAGCTCCTCTAGCTTTTCAGCGCTGGTTTTCTTTCTTTCTGTTTGCTATCAAACTAACAACTCATTACATTACATTACATTACAGGCATTTGGCAGACGCTCTTATCCAGAGTGACGTACAACAAAGTGTATAACCATAACCAGGAACAAGTATGACGAAACCCCTAGAGAGAAGTACCGGTCCAAGTGCAGGGAACAACCGCATAGTTCAACTTGGACCCTGGAGGTTAAACTGATTAACACTAACAACGAGAACGGCAACAACGCAATCTATGGAAAAAATGTAGTCGTTAAGACAGTTAATGCACCTAAGTCACCTACGAAACAGCTGCCTAGTTACAACCCTAAGCTTAGTCATTTACAGGGGGGTAGGGAGGGATGGGGAGAGGTGCAGCCTGAAGAGGTGAGTCTTCAGTCGTCGTTTGAAAAACTCCCAAAAAGAACTGGCTCTTTCTGTGTGTGCTCCTGGTCTCAGCCCTGAACTGTGGAGAGGAACACAACTTTAAGCACCTGGGCTGATTAGTTAATGCAACCCAGGTACGAGCGTTCTCTTAGTACACGTGGGGGACATTTTCTTGGTATAGTTTTGGTGCACCCATACTGCTGCACCAAATGGGTGCTGTACGGCTGCTTCAAAACTATACCAATAAAATATCCCCCACACAATTCTGGCTCCACAGAGCCCTTCGCTGTTGGAAAACCTTTGTATTTCCATTTTTATTTGCAAATAGAACCAAGAAAACTGTTTCAGTTTCCCTTACTTTGTTGAATATATAGAGAATTATGCATTTTATGTTACCACAAGACCATGGTATTTTGTTTCATCTAATTATTATTTTATTATGAACCTATATTTAACTTGGTTTTAACACTCAGATGAGAACATTTAATTTATGTTCCATCATGCCTGAATTATACATGCACTTGGAAAAGACTACAGAACTATAAAGGGGGAGCAGGCTAAAAAAACCATTGATCCATCCACTATACATTTTGTTTCATATTACTACAGATACTACATGGGTTCTCACTCGCTCATTTCCTTAAATTATTAATATTCCAGCCACGACAAAATATGCGGAAAATAATCAGAAAGCGTCTTTCACAGGGCAGAGTATAAACTGAAGTACTAAGCCTTGAACACAAACTGAAGAATCTATTTAGTCTCATTTTAGAAAATTCAATTTTGGTCTGCTCAAGTACTTTTATAAATCAGAATTTACTGTTTACACATATTGTGTAAGAAAGACCCCAAAAAACCAACAAAAAATGCCAATTCAAAAGCATAATGTTCCTACAAGATGCAGCCAGAGCCGTGAATAGCTGAGGACAATAAAATGGCAACAACGTACATGCACCAGTGTGACAGAAGCCTTTGAACTGTGGCAAAAACACAAAAAAATCTGATATGATCAATCTGCAAGGACCTAGCCACTGAAGCACACCATTGAAAAAATAAGAAAAAATATTGTATTAAAAGTGGAGAAATATATAGCCAGGCACCTTGCAAGAAACAGCAAGTGATTTCGTAAGTCCTGGAGTCATTTCCCGTACTTTAAAACTTCTGAGTGAGCCAAAAAAAAGAAAAAGAAAAAAAGAAAGCTCCGTAATGCTCTTAGTGATAGTCACAAGAGCATGCCGAGGTTATGGCACATATTACGTCTCTCTGACTTCAAAGCTCTGAAGGCATGTCAGCTGAGTTAGAGCCAATGGATTCCCTCATACAGTGTGACAAGGACTTCCGCACGGTTCGTCCTAGGCATTAGCAGCACTGCACTGATAGGTAGAGCAGGGAAAACTTAATATTTCATCCATCAAAAAAAAAAAAAGACTGAAATATCTGCAATGATTACCATGGAAATGAAAAATGAAACCGATCATTAGAGAAGTGTTTTGTAACATCACAGCATGTTTCGTTCCCTTTCCTGGGCTGCTGGAACGCAGAGCTCAGTCTCTTCAGGGGCAGATGATGTAAAGGTGCTGAAATTCAGCAGTACAAAGCCATTAGAAAAAAGTGTGGCCCCTTGAAAATGCATCCAAAAAATGGAAAAATATGCACAATAAAGAAATAAGTAAAACATAACACCATGCATTTGAGATTTTACAAATATCATTGACATGAACTGCTTCGAAAATTAAAAATTGTGCACTCACCTACCATTATATTACCTGGGCTATAATTTAGAACGTTTCTATAGGAGAGGCCTTTTTTCTCATTTGTTTCTAACCAGAACATTTTTTAAAGCATTTTAGAATGAAGACTATAGGAGACCGGTCATAACATCCTTCATACGTCACATTTGTGATAATATCACTAATTGATGTGTAACTTCCCCAAATGGGAATATAGCAATTAAACAAAGTTCATCCTATAGTGCATGTTAAAGACATATACTGTTGATCCGTCACTTTTAATTGATATATTTAATCAATATACGGTGAGCTCCATAATGTTTGGGACAAAGACATTTTTTTTCTTGATTTGTTAAGATTTGTAATCAAACAATCCAATGTGGTCAAAGGGCTCATTTTCAGATTATCTTTCAGGGCATTTTTATACACTTTGGTTTCACCATGTGAATGAAGGTACTCATGTTTAATACTTTGTCACATATCTGTCGCATGTAATGAGTGCTTGAAGTCTTTGATCCATTAACATCACCAGGTGTTGAATATTTTCTCTGGGGATGCTCTGGATTCAGTTTGGGCGAATGACTTACAGAGTCAAGAATTTTCCAGTTTTTGCCTTTGAGAAACTCCATTGTTGTTTTAGCAGTAATGGTCTTGCTGTAGGATGAAGTACTGTCTAATGAGTTTGGAGGCATTTGAACTTGAGCAGATACGATGCTTCAGTACACTTCAGAATGAATTCTGCTAACAGCAGTAACACCATCAATGAAGACAAGTGGCAGCCACACATGCCCACACTATAACACCCTTACCACCATGTTTCACAGATAAGGGGGTTCGTGGACAGTTCTTTTTGGCCTTCACACCTTGCTCTAGCCATTACTCTGATACAAGTGAATCTTGATCTCATCTGTCCACAAAACCTTTTTCTAGAACTTTGCAGGCTCTTTTAGGTACTTACTAGAACTGTAAACTGTAAACTGTAATCTGGCCGTCCTGTTTTTGCCGCTAACTAGTGGTTTGCATCTTGCAGTGTAGCCTCTGTAGTTCTGTTTGTAATGTTTTCCAGACACTAGTCACTGACAGATCTACATCTGTCTCTTGAACAGTGTTTCTCATCTGTCGGACAGGCGTTTGGGGTTTTTCTTCATTATGGGGAGAATTCTTTGGTCATCAACTGTAGAGGTCTTCATTGGCCTTCAATCTCTGAGCGCACCAGTGCTCTCTTTCTTCTTAATTATGTTCCAAACTGTTGATTTTGATTCAGCCTATGTCTCTGACTGTTCTTTTCTTTTTTCTCAACAAAACATTATGGAGTGCACTGTAGGTTTTATCAAAGGAAATGAGTCACATTAAAAATTCAAGCAAACAAATGAATAGCAATGATGCTATAGCAGCTGCAAATACATAACCTGGGATGACAGCAATAGATTGACATGGGATCCATCTACTGTATGTTTATTTGAGAACAAGTTTCATTTAATGGAACAACTTACAGCTATGTATAGTAAGTAGTAAGATGCCATACAATTTGAGCACTGTGTGAAGCATTAGAAGTATTTGAATGCCTCTAGCCAGGAGTAGTGCTTTTTAAACCATTATCATGATTACAAAGCACATACAGTACTTCACAAAGGACAATTGGCATGACTTCTCGTGTTTACTTTTTATCGTACTGTACGTGCGATTCTATTATGATGGGTTAATATGGGACTATCCAGTAACAATGATAAAGCACTCAGTATAATGGGTTCAATGCCTACAAATATCAAGCTTACCAATATTATGATGAACTATTTGTGAGTTTCATTAGCCTGTTATGTTTGGAGCCACTTACATCTGTTCAGAGAAAAAAGATAGATTGCCACACTCACATGCATTTAAAATGGCCATAAATCTATACATTATTGCTAACGAGTAAACTGTTTTCTTTTCTTTTTTATTATCTTTTTCATTCAGTGATTGAATATTGATTCCTACTAATGTTTTCAGATTTTCACAAATCATATTCATTTACTACTGTTGTCCTGAATTTACCGTAATATGGGAGAAAACATTTTCTTTGTATATACTGCTTGTCAATTTGTAAATCACACTTTCTCCATACTGGTGTAGTCATGTAACTGTTCTCCACTTCTACCTGTTATTCAGCAGCTTTCATCAAGTCAAACATGTCTATATGCTGAAGTCAATGAAAGTGCCAAATCTGGCTGTGCCCACCAAATTCTCTTGTGTGGAATCAAACAGAATGTCAAATTAATATACTGCAGACCATCCTAGTGCAACTTCAGAAAAAATAATATACCACAAAACAAAGCACTTACATACATACTTACATATTTTCATAATTCTCTAGCACAGCAACACTTCAAATAAAATCTCTGACATAATCACAGCAAATGCATTCTCCTTGCTGATAATGGAGCCCTTGGAAAGGTCAAACAATATCCTAAATAAGTGAAAAATAGGAGCAATAATAAATGTTTTGCAAACAGACAAAAGTTGCTGAACATTGTCCAAACATTTTTAAAGGAAATGGTAATTCTGTTGCCATTTCCTTTCATTTTATTATAAACATTTTGGGAGGTCTACCTAACAACGTAGAACTAGTCAGCTGGAATCAGTAGGTTATGTAGATTTAATACTTTTGCCTGGTGTACACATCGTTAATTAAGCTGATACCGTTTGCGTGGTACGCACATGCTTAATTAAGCTGATGGGCAGAGTATGTAGTAGAATTATACTGTTAAAATAAGTGACAACAAAATTTCTTGTTATGACCTCAACCTACAAATTGGCGATGTCAAATGCAACAAAGACAACAATTAGGCCTGTAACCAGTCTCATGCGTGAAATCAGTAATTCAGTGTGTCTTCCCTTGTCCTGTACCAGCCCCTTCTACTTAATGTCAAACACTTTCCATTTTCCCTTTTGAAATGTTACAAATCAGAAAACAAAAAGGATATTTAGCCATCAAATTAATTCCATGCAGCAGTCTGCTGCTTATCGCACGGTGTGAGACAGCGCTGTTGTTCAGAAGCGACCCACACAGTCTCCTGATTAATGTATCCTTTTAAAGGGATGATGGGACACCCACTGTTTGAATGAGGCCCTCTCTTTATCTACAAATCTGCTGCAATACACCAGCTCTGCAGGGGCTCTAAGGCCCATAAATCTGATGGCCCTTCGAAAGCGTTGGAAACTATTCTTTTCTTTTACTGTTGCAGCTGTGATTACGTCCCTGACAGACCCAGTCCCTCCTTTTTGATTTTACATACTGGACAATGCTGATAAAACAGTGCTAAAAAAAGTATTTTTGTGTGAGCTAAGAAGTTGATGCATTTTCCATACACATGACACTGACATCATTTACTTTAATTCTACCATGGTCTTTTTTGATAATATGTTGTGTGTACATTTTGTTGTGCTATCTGTGTTGGAAAGGGAAATGGGACAGTACTTAGAGGCATCATAAACAGCAGTTTGTATTGAGGATGCTTGACCCTCAGTGAGCACTTCTTGATTTAGCTTGATGGAGAGGAGCACCATCAGCTTCATCAGCTTGCCAGATGTTAGAGGTTCAGGGTGGTTGGTGGTTAATGGATCTGGGAAAGCGTGAGTGCCAGGCGCCAAGTAATCAGGTGGTTGGGACTCCTGGAAACTGAGGGCAATGACTGAACGTTCACTCCTACTCCTCTGCCCGTTTTCTTTGGATCATCTTCAGCCTGGATATGAATAAATAATAACAAATCCTTCTGATATATATTATGAAATAAAATATATCTTCAAGCACTATCTTACTACTTTAAATGCATATAGAAGTATTACTTATATCGATCTGTCCTTGGTATTGATGACTAATTTGATCATGCATAGAGACCATAGATAGTTCTGGGTACTATATGGTTCAGAGATTTCCTATGGTACATACTACTGCTTCTAATGATATAAGTTGCACATCTCCTCAAGCACAGGTTGCCTGGAAACGTACTCTGAACTTTCAAGGAGATATTGCTTACGGTAGGAATAAATTGAAAATGTAATTCTCAGAAATAATGACCCCCTAACTCTCACCAAAGTGCACATTCATCTGTGTCTGTCTCATTTTTGGTATTTGTAAGGATGTGTAATTAAAAAGCATAAGTGTTCTTATATCAGAACAGACAAATGAGTTTCCAATTGCTGTGATGCAATAGGGGATTTGAGAGGTGGTGCATTTAAAAAAGGACATAATGTGCCTGGGGAAAATAAACTGGATTTATTAGTACAGCAGTCATACATTTGTTTGCACAACATCAGCAGAAAAAAAAGAGAGACGTTCATTCCATTACCTTTACATGACAAAGAATCTGGCCCTGCAATATCTTGGAAATATTTGCATACTAAAATAATATTAAAATATGCAAGCCTTAATTGTGTTCATTAGTCATGCCTCTTGAATCTGCATTCCGCCAGAGACAACGGTTATGATAAATATGTTTATTTGACATTTTATCAAAAGAGGCTGCCGCTCTCTAGGTTCGAGTTAATAGATACAATGACTTTCGAAGATGGCCAGGCTATTTTCCTATAATGAAACGAGTCTCCCTGACACGTGCTGATATCTGACAGCCAAAGCTTTCATTTCTCCCCAGGGAGTCCAGGGTGTGTTTATTTCTGACCGGCTGTACTGACGCACATTGTAATTACATTTCCTTTCCAGACAACCATGACGGAGCAGGGCAAAAATCGACCATTAACGAATGAAGACGGGCCTTTCAGAGAAATATCATTTAGCGTCTTATTCGGCTCTCCTTTGTAAAGTGATAATAGGTTGCTCTTGCCCACAAATGAACACGAGCCTCCTTTTTTTGTCAGTTCAAGGTGGAACCACATTGACATTAAATTTTCATGTGGGCCCAATTTGGTAGGCTTGCTACAGCCATAAGATTTGTATATAGACCACTGCAATGCAAACAGTTTTTCACTGGTCCTATGAAAAATTATTTGTTTATCAATGACATGTATTTGTTCAGGTGGAATTTGGTAATCCTCTTGAGAATCGGAGGAATATAGCAGTATGAAAATACTATTCTCACATAGATGTGCTCACAGCATCCTGAGTGGAGTAGTGCTAGTCTCGCTGAGCTACAGTATATGGGAAAACTCTTCATACAGTTTGTGCTTGAACATAACTCCCCTTTTCAGAGTGAGAGGGCTAGCTTAACTCTATTCCATTTTCAGATGATAATTTGTTTATAACTTTGCATGCCGGGCGTACACCTCTACAATAAGCCCGGTGAAATAATTGCAGTTCCAAGATGTAAACCCGCCCCCTTTTTTTTTTGTGATGTAACCAATATTTTTTAACAAATCGCATTTACTCAGCAGAGAATCGGCACGAAATTGAAATATAAACTATTTGACAAGGATAGTGACAAAGTATGTAACAAATACTTCACACTTCCACAAGCTGTGCTCTGATCAGTGTGTCTAAGACGCAATGTCCCTGGCATGCCATTGCTGCTATAGTAAGTGCTGTTCCCAGAAAGTAAGCAAAATGTCTTGTGATCTCTCAAGATCTGATCACCTGGGTTCTGGGACTATTTGTGATGAAACTTTAAATCCAATCTCCGTTAACATATTACAATATAGCCATTTATAATTATTGAACAAAAATGGAAACACCAGTGTCAAGTCACATTGCCTTTTAAATGGTACACACCAAAAAAAAACAGAACAGGATATACTATAGAGTTGTCCTATTGTTTTATAAATACTATAAAATATTATATATCTAGATGAATCTAGATATCTATGCATTTAAGATATACATCATTCAATGCGTACGTCAGGATTGCTTTTTTTCAGTTACAAGGTGAAGAATTAGTTCTGTATAAAACCATGCACAAATTAAGCCCTGTAGACATTTGTGAGTAACCATGACATATTATTAGGAGAGACTTGTTGCTGTTTCAAATGTAAATTTTTGGCACCTTGAAGCCACAAGAAGACGTTGAGATGCAGCCTACATCTAGAGAGCTTGTCACATTTCAGTAAAACTGTCTGGATGGACAGATACTACTTTGGGTAAGTGGAAACATACCTTAATTTCATTTTTGGGTGAACTGCCCCTTTAAGATCCATGGAAGATGCAAAACGTTTGAAAAATGGTTTTGGTTCTCAAATCACTTGGTTCCATAAACTGTTGGAGTTGAAGTTGTGGACCAACTCCATTTTTTAAATATTTGCATTGTACCATCCGCTATTTCAATAGTTTATTATATATGTAATGGGCTAAAATTTACAACGGCTCTTTTATATCTCTTTTGATACTGTACATATGGTGTAGCACTGTGTTCTCCTGTGTTTCAAAAGGCTACCAAGGGCCTTATGTCTGTTGTTGTTTTCTCCCTCATCTTTCATGAAAAAGAGCAGGAAATTGGTCATATTTTGAGGCACGACTGTGCATGTGGCAGCCCTTCCCTCCCCAGGGAGATCAGGCTCATTGCTCATCTGTCATCATCTCTGTTTACAAAAATACTCAGAGAGGTAGAGACACAGAACAAAAGACATAGAATATACACCATTGTGTACAGAAGTGAAAAAACATTCATCATTGATTCACTATTGATTTGTATAATGGCTATAATTCTAAGAACAAAACTGAATACCTTCTGTATGTACTTCATTATATAATAGCATAACAGATTAATTTATCATGTACAATATACTGCAGTTTTTTCTAGACAAGGTAAACTAATTCTGTTAGATATTTTTTTTATATTGCATTCCCAATCCCACCTAAATTTTGTGAACTACTTTATGTACAAATGTGCTCGTATATGTACACTCCCTGCTGCCGGCTCGGAAGAGAAAAGATAACTCTGGTTCTCCTCCAAAACACGCGATATCACCCAGCTGTTTCTTTTCACACTGCAGCCACAAGCCATGCGTGTGCAGAGCAGGGGCAGAGGAGACCCAATCATACAGGTGCCTCGGCAACCAACAGGTGTCACTCAGGCAACGAACACTGCTATCATTGCCAACTGAATCCCTCCCACATATCCTTTGGGGAGACGCATAACCTGCGCGGCTGCCAGTCATTTGATCTGAGATCGTGGTGCTCACTTGTGTCTCACAATTGACGTGTTTAACCAGTTGCACGTAATGCTGTTATTTTGATCAAGAAACAGATAGCTATATTAAACACGGTTTTTCCTGCACTGAAAAATTTCAGGTCACCTAAGTGTTTTTTTCTTCAATTTGGTGGTAAATGACATAGCATTTCAAGTTTTCGACTTCTTTCAAGTTTACGTGCTAACTTAGACACACTAAATTAACTCCAGTAAAATCCGCTTAATTTCATAAAAGAGCAAGACAGTTGACAGAATGCTGAGAACCGTGCGTGCCACACAGGCATCTGCTATTGACATGATTTTCAACAGAAACCAACTACCTTTGTAAATTTTGGTGGTTTTGTGTCTTTATACAACTATTGTCAGTTTATTCATGAGGAATTTGCCCACAAAATATAAAAAAAAATTTAATCTAATTTTTAATATATTTATAGATCATTAAGCAATATACTGGACATACTTTTCAGAAAAATATCAGAAATATGCAACGTTTATGAAAATATGAGATGAAATGAATGTAAAATGGTTCAGCATTTGGACATTCTATGCAAATACCCTAATTATGTGATAATCCATTATGTAATTAAGTGGATTCTACTGTATTATCATTAACATAAACTGTTTGTGCAGATTGACCAGAGAAATAAAACTCTGAAAAAACTTTAATGTTGTTAGAAGATAGAGAAGAATCTCCATAAATGGAAAAACTTGATAAATGTAACTCGGTCAATAATTTAATGCAAAATGCATCCATTTCAGGTTTGTACGTGAGCAGTTCAGTTCAAATAAAACTGCTTTTGAGCAAGTTAATTTCTGGGTATAAGGCTTTATTTTCATTACAATAAATCAAGTCATAATTTTTAAAAGTTACCTGTCCTTGGTTTTCTAAGTCTTGAGGGAATTGGATGCTAGGTGACCAAAAGACATGATGTTCCCATTTGTATAGATGTAACAGCTGACACAATTATGCCACTATTATGAGTTGCTATAACCAGCAATGTGCTTTTACCTATGTTTACAGGATGCCATATAAAGAGAAAACAAGAGGGTTGTCACCCAGGGAGGTCATTAAATTAGGGACAATATATAGTGTTGAAAACCATCTACATGTAGTGTCCTTTAGGGGAGACCTCACACATTTTAAATGGTGTTTAATATTTATTAATTAAATTAGTTTTACTCATCAAAGTGTTTGACTTTTTAAGTTAGTTCAGCGTTTAATGTTAAAATTGTTCAGCTAATTTGCTTGCTGTGTTGACATTGCCTTCTGGATGCTCCAAGTGATTAATGGAAAGGAAACAGCCACCTGGTCACAGGCATTTATAATAAGCAAACACCAGATTGGCCTGTATGATAGGCTATTTGCTTTGTAAAAGCTACCTGGGTGTTAAGAAACTCATAACTTCCTCATGCAAAGTCACCACGTAAGCCCTATTTTGAGCCAAGAAAAACCCTGTGTATTTTCCCCTTACAGTATGTAACCCTTCTATAAATATTCAAATTGTTCCAATTCTTTTAATTTATTTCTGTCACACGTTTCATTTTTTTTAATAGCCTGCCTCTCAATGCATTATGGTCTTGAAAACCAGAACTTTACATCCTAAATGAAGCTAAATGTAGGGAGATGATGCATAGAGTTGACAGCGACAGTAAATCAGGACCAACTGCAGTCACTATCACACAGCCACCTCCTACGCCCTATTCTGAGCCAGGAAGAACCCTGATAAAAGAGGTGTGGGGAAAAAAAAGTATGGACAATTCATCTATAATGAAACCACATTAATGGCACAACTTGAAATGCACTCTTTATAGTAATCACACACATCAATACCCTTCAGATGTAAATATGGGGCTTCATACATACAGCACTGCTGTTTATACAGTAATATGTCACATTATTATAAACCATAAATGAACTTTTGCATATATACACATATTGCTAGGTTATATTATCTTTTGTGTGAATTCATATCCCTTTCCAAAATGACCACTAAAAATATGAGCTCAACAAAAAATAACATTTTACATTACGTTGCATAGTATTATGATGAAGCATGCATTTGGCCCAGCATGATCACTCAGTTCAAACTCTTTTACTGAAGCAGACCTAATTGGAAATCACAGAAATTCAAAAAATACTCAGGACTATCAGCTTTCAGAATCCACATGTAATATAGAGCTCTCTACAGTCTGAGTCACTGGATCAACAGTATTCATCCTGTTAAGCATACCCTTCATATGCAATGAATAATGACAATGTAGGGTCTTAGTCTGCCTCTCTTAGATTTGGCTAGAAAAAAAAAAAAAAAAGCACCTGGACAGCAGTGTATCGTACCCGCCAGTCATCTCTGTGAGCTAACACAATACAGACATGACCCAACATTACCTGTTTGCTTTCCTGATTCCTTTGTTTCAAGGATCAATTGGACATGGTTTAATTTCACTTGATTGATTAACAGTAGGGGCGGCATGGTGGTGAATTGGTTAGCACTGTTGCCACACAGTAAGGGGTTAGAATCCGGTCTGGGCCTCTCTGTGTGGAGTTTGCATGTTCTCCCCTTGTCTGCATGGGTTTCCTTCAGGTACTCCAGTTTGCTCCCACAGTCCAAAAATATGCAGGAAGGCTAATTGGAGACTCTAAATTGCCCATAGGTGTGAGTGAATGAAGTGTGTGCCCGGCGATAGATTGGCGGCCTGTCCAGGGTTTATTACTGCCTCTCGCCCAATGCATGCTGGGATAGGCTCCAGCACCCCCCGTGACCCTGGCAAGAATAAGCGGGTATAGATAATGGATGGATGGATGATTAACCATACAAATCAGATGGCTATGAACACTATAACCAAGGGAACTGTAAAGTAGATTATGCAATGTAGCATATCTATATTTCAGCACCTAGTGGGTCTAATGTTCTGCTGCTGAAGACTGTTAACAAGAAAGGCTGTCATGTTGGCTTGTCATGTTGGGCAAGGTGGTTTTTAATTCTAGATACAGTGGACAATGCCAGCATTTCTCTTGTCCAGGGCCCCCCCTGTGTAACCTCATTTTACAACCAATATCTTGATCAATTAAGATTGATAATTGTTTCCCTTACTTTTTAACACAATGCAGGTTTGGCTTATGGCCCTTCTGTTTCATCTTTGAACTGTAGCTTAAGTGATCTGGTGTCCACACTATCAGCAATTAGGACCCCACTGATTTCATTTGTTTGCCTATAATTTAATCAATCAATTAAAAAATAAAATTTAGGGAAAAATTAGCCATATAGCATATTACAGAAAATGAAAGCATTTGCTGACCTGACTGATTTGAAGCTCTGGGATGTGAACATGGAACATTCAAGTTGTGCATAGCTATTTCTGACATAACGTGGCCTTTAGAGGGTGAATTACTTCTTAATAGACATTAAACGAATCAAATTAAGAAAAATTAACGGCTTGTTATAATCAGGGTGACCACTGTGGTTGAAAAGAAAATCGGCTTACCCGCAGGGCCCCAGGAGTGAGTCAGAAAACCCCTGAATGATGCCACCCACAGCCAATCATGCTTTCATTAAATGACATTATTTGCTTACCAGAAGCCTATAACCAAGATGATTTATGTGGATTTGATTTCAGATGGTATGTGCTCATAACACTGGATATGCACTGAAGCCCTTCAGATTAAGTTCCATGTTCTGGGAAACTTTAGGTTCCTTTGCAGGATTCAAATCCCAAATTATCTGAATACTAGTCCGGTTTCCTTAACTTCTCTGTAGATATCTTCTGATCTTTCTATTCTCATCTGGACTGTTACATGGGCGGGCTCCAAAACATAAAAACAAAGTCAAGGGTGCTGGACAGTGTGACTCCACAGTTTAAATTCAGGGACACAGGAAGCAAAACATGATGCAGTGGACACAAAGTCAACAATATCCCAAACAAACGACTGAAACTATTATAACAGCACAAATAAAACTGCAAACTAAAACTTCACAAACGTTGCTGGTGGTCCACAGGCACTTTCTCTTTTCATTATAGTCTGTAGCAGCATTTTAAGAGATGCATTTGGCTGAATCACCACCCCGGGCATGCTCAAGTGCAAGATAGAAATCAACAGGTTGCAGCCATTTACTCTCTTGCTGTCCACTTGTCTTTATTTATACATTTCATTAAATAACATTGCAGTGGGTTGAAGCTTCATGCCCGATTCCACGTATTTATACCCTGCATCAATTTACTGTCTTGACAGAAACTTACCAGGCATTAAAGGGGATAGCAGTCCTCCTGGGCTGAGCTTAGCTTGTCTATTAAGCACCTGCTTGCTCACCAGGGCAATTTTTATTGTATTTCAGCAATGTAGCCATGCTGACAGATATCTGCTAACACAGATCCAGCTGCCAAGGCCCGGAACGCTTCTGTGACATCACTTCCTGGAAAGAGAAGAAAAAGACAGGGGTCAGGGAGTGCTAGCTCTCACATGATGCAGAATGCCATGTGCTTGGCATAAGATGCAGTACAAAAATAATCATGCACTATATCACCAATGCATACGTTCATTTAAAGGTAATGAAGAGACCTTTGCCTACCTGCAACTCATAAGAGTTATTATCAGTTCATTTTCACCATGTACCAGCACTGTTAACACAACTAAATTGATTTGGATATGCTCATTTCTGTTTATGCCAATTTGAAATGACCAGTCAGAGTTGTACGCCCACCTTTGTTGATTTAGAGGTAACCTTGTATTCACAAGCTTGTATTCACATCCTCCAAAACATGCAGTTCCCTACAAGTTATTTTCACTCACAAATATAGACATATTTACATATTTTAGTGATGCTGTACTAAAAATAGTTTCATATTGTTAACGTGACTCAGCCTGAGGAAATAGTCTTACCCTCCTTGACCTATACACATCTCAGTCTTGTCTGTATTTAACAGGGAGTTCCACAAGGACATGGAGGCAGAGCAAGCTCAATTTGGCAGCCTCACCTAGCACCATCAAACCAAATCCACAATCTGCCTTGCCAACACAATAAAGTGAAGACATTTTGAATGATGACAGACATTGAAAAATAAATGGTGTGAAACCACAGATGTGATTATACATTTAATACATCAAAAGGCAGCTTTTTGCTCAATTTTCAACCATGAATGAAAATAAATGGTACAGAGACTAACATAAGTGCAAAATTGTTTTTTTTCTTTTTTCAAAAATCAAAGCAGAACAGCATTAAAAACATTTCTTCATTCCAAGGGTGAGAAAGGGTGGAAACGACATTGATTCAACAGAAGCTATAAAACGTTTCTGGAATATGCTTAACTCTAATTACCCTGCCTTTTGAATTATTATCATAATTTACTCTGGGCCTAAGGTTGTGACGTCTCTCTGATAATGTATAAGTAGCTTATGTTAAAACCTATCATATGTCTTGTCATTGTTCACATTTAATGACCCAATCGCAATTCCTCACAGCATAATTGTAGGACACATGGCTTGTCAATATACCATTACGGTCTGCACATTACTCAGATTGCACAGTGTCTTGTATATGTTCTCGTGTTAAAAGACCTCACAACCAGTCAGGTATTTCTGTTAACTACACCTGGTCAATACTTGTATCTTTGATACCCCTTCCTATTAGTCCACAGTAAAAGGTTGTCAAAGCTTGTTGGACTGCACTGTAAGTACATCCAATATGTTTGAAAAAGACAGTCATTTGTAGTTAACTCATTGTTTTTGTCTGGTGTGAACACTGGCCCTATACAGAATCGATACATGATCCCATTGAACCTGTCAGAGCAATGAGTGGTCTGGTGGACCACAGTCCCCCAGGTCCTGTATATGGATCTACAGTTGTTACCAGCAGTGCTGCAGAAGGTCTTCCTTCAGTAGGACAAACTGGTGTAGCATGTGAGAGAGCTACCTGATGTTGTTCTGCACATAGTACCAAGGGAGAAGGCAGTGCCACAGCACCTGGTCCATTTCATGTCCCTGGTGACCTGCTTGGGACGGCAGAGGTCTTCAATGGAAACAATTTAATTTACATGACAGTAATCCTGGTTTTGGGTATTACAGGAAGATATACTCCTCCTAATCCCTTCGCACATGGTCTGCTAAGGACTTCTCATCCAGGTACAAATACATTGACTGCTATGGCATAAGCCTGTCATTCTAAATGAGAAAGATATTATGCCTGATTTATGGAAAACCCTGGGAAGGCACTGGGAACCTGTCCTGTACAACTACACAGAGATATTCCTAAATCAGCTGAAATATCTCATTTGCATTTTCAGGAGTGTGCAGCTATCGCCACTGTGCTGAGCTACCGGATTTTGGCATATCCAATTGGTGGGTTTTAATAGGCTACTAAAAACAAAAGGTCAGAAGCAGAACAAAATGGTGCCATCCGGTATATTTTTCAGGTACACTGTGGATAGGTTTTAACAAAATATTCAATGCTGCAATCTTCTGAAAATGATATCTGTTTCATCAGTCAATTTCCATTTCCAACGGTTTTGATTTTGCATTTTCAGTCACATCGTTTTGCATCTGAGAATGTTTTTGCATTAACTGAGCTGGATATAAGGGCACATTATAACTGTAACTCCGCACATTTGCAAACAGGCAGTTGGTTTGGAAAGTCTATGTCATAATGGGCAACTGGAAATAAGGCTTGGATGAGGTGTTGATATTGACATTGAAGTTTTTATAAACAATTATCCCTTGTTTCAACAGTTAATGCATAGCTCAGAAAAAAAAAAGAATGACATTAATAATCTTTTTTTTTTTTTGGATGATTATTTCATTAAACTAAAGTTTGAAAGATATTAACTGACTGCAGGATAAAAACATGTCTCAAGCATTAAACAGACAGTCAAAGACTTCAATGACCCAAACACAGTATACAACTAAGCTTAATTGCACTGATATTGACAGGCAAGTAGGACATTACATAATTACCACTGATTGTGAACTGTTTCAAAATCTAACACAAGATTTTAGTGAGGGCTGGGTACAATACCTTTGGAAGGACATAAGTGGCAGATTAAGTACCTTGTGATTTTTGTTGCTTATTTATCAGGCTACATCAAGGGCATGTAAAAACATGAGAACATTTAGCTTGAATGGACTTAATGGACTGACACATAAAATGAGCCACAGAATGAAGTCATAACGGGAACGAATCAAGTAAGGACACATAGTAGCAAGTCAAAGGCACAACCCATGAAATGTCAGAGGGACATTTGGTGAATAAATGCATTCAAAACTAGTGTTGAACGAAGGTACTGTTGTAATATTTGAAGTAAATGGTTGATCAGTAATGGCTTCAAGTGTGTCTGACCAGAACGGAATCAAGCCCACATATGATATTCCCTGTACGTAGCAAGAAGTGCACATTGAAGAGAATGTCAGGATATGGCTCATAGTAAGATACATATTTACCAAGCACTGCTAGAACAGAGCTGTCTGAAAATTTGCCACGTATTTTCTGACATACCATCTACAAAATATATACAAGTGAATCACAGTAAAATCCTCAGGTTTAGCGGGCTATCATAGGAAGGATGTTTATGATAAAGAGATGCTTTGATTTAGGTTCAGCTGCTCCGTGGAAACACCAAATGCCCAGTAAGTAAATGGCAGTAAATGGAACTATTTGGATGTAAAGTGCGCACACTTGACAGGCTCTTTATCAAACCTTCAACATTGACTTGGTTGGGATTAGATTCCAGCCTGCAGGGTGCATCACTTCACTGAGAGCCAGCGCTTTTAGCTGGAGATGCCATATGAGAACCTCCCTTTTTATCTTCGTCGCTGGGCCCCTGCCAAGCCTGTCAAACACAGTAACTATGGTGACCTTGCAGATGCTCGCATCTGTGCTTTGTCCAAGCTGTTGCGCTGCTTCTGTTTCAATGTCATTGACGTCCCCCTCATTGTTTCTTGCCGTTACTATTGGGACATTATAGCCATTATGAAGAACCTGATATCTTCAAAGGTATCGAGTGTACATGAATGTATGACACATACAACAAAATAAATAAATGCTAAAGACTTAAAGGGTAAAACTTCATAAATCATAATTGATGTGCATGTGCAGTGGAGTGACTTCCCCTCAGTCTTCACCCAGCACTTGCTTTAACAGATGCTCCAGACTTAAAGAATTAATGTAGCACCTAAAATTACTCATGAAGGAATTACGGCTTTCATTAAAAGAGAAGACAGAGAATGTCACGCACAAGTGTTGCCACTGATTGTGCACACATTGGCACAATAATACAGATACGCAGAAAAGAAGGGTCAAAATCAACAACTATCTGCTAGGGAGATTTAGTTCTGATTTAACAGAAGGCTCTTGATTACATCAAACATCTAAGGACAGACTCCAGCCTTGAGACAGTATTAAATAACTAAAATACTCTGAATCAAGTATCACAAAGGTAAATGTAACCGATTCTACCTGTTAAGAAATTATAAAGATTGGTCTTACACTTCTGATATCCGCATCTAGGCATCTGTGTTAATACATTTGCATGTATAGTGTGCTAGTTAATAGAAAATATGAAGTATTATTTAATCTTTCAAAAAATAAATCATACGTTCCCAGTAGACAATATATCATTACATGATGCAACTTGTTTTCACCACTACTACCCTGTTATTTAGTCACTCTGTCTTCAACAAATTACATTCAGATGGCAGTCCACAGTGTATTCAGCTACTGTGACCTTGCTGTGAACCCTCTCTCTCTCTCTCTCTCTCTATATATATATATATATATATATATGTGTGTGTGTGTGTGTATACTGTATATATATTTGAGGAGGGGGGAATAAAAAGGGTTGTAATTCCTACTCGGATCACCATATCTACATGCATATACCCTCAAATTAAAGCTGACAGCTTGCACTTTAACTTAATATTTATTGTTTTCTTCCAAATCCAATGTGCTGGAGTACAGAGCCAATCCAACAAAAATTGTGTCACTGTCCCAATACTTCTGCATTTAACTATATATACAGTAAATATATATATATATATATATATATATATATATATATATATATACACACACACAGGAAACGTTATCTATGAAAACAAGGGACTGATAACCCATATCTTAACAAGTGTTATTTTTGTTTCGTTTCCTTGGCTTTTTTATTCATATAGACATTTCTTATATAAGCATAACTAGGTATTAAATTTAATTTACTGTTAAGGTTTAAGGAAGTGTCTCACACATGTTTCTTGAAAATACCTCAAGTATCTTGAAGCACAGCAAATATAATTGCATTTGTCAGTGTAGTTTGAGGATTACCCAGTGAAGATAATTCAGTATTCTCTTTTACAATCAGAAAACAGTCTATTTTTGGGTTAATGTATAATTCATCAGTAAGACGTACTGAGGTCTTCAGTATAAAGTGTTTATCAAATTAACTGTCCCTCACTGCCAGTGACTTTGTGAGAATTTAAAACAAGGTCCCGTCATTATGGCAAATATCTTTAGCATCTTAGCTTCACAGCTGTGCAGGTTCGGCCTTTGTACAGTTCCTTTGGTGACCCAGCAGAGAGTTGACTCTCCCAGGTAGAACAGAACTAGAACCAGTTGTGCATGCACTGGAACCTAGCTGTGGGACTCTAGAAGACAGTCCAGTGCATCTGAGGACAGGTGAAAATTTGAGAAAGGCACTTCTTTATTTATTTTACTAGTCAGGTCAACAACAAATCAGACATCAGTCACAACATAATGGCAAAATGCTTGAGTGAAAATGACATCATTATTCACCTGCTCCATATTGTGTCTACTCAATGTGGTTACTCAGATCTGGCAGTGATTTGTTGTGTGACTACCATTCATCTTAATATTTGTAATTTCATTTTGGATGGTCGTATTGGACTATTTTCAAACCTTTTTTACAGCTCTCCTATAATTTTCTTATAAGTGTGATACAGTATGAGTTTCTATTCTTATGCTAATACAAATGTTAAAGAGAAGCTACAATTAAGCTGCATTGTATGCTGATTTTTTGTTTTTTCAATATTTTAAGTTGATGAACATGGAAACAGTAAAAACTGTTTTAGCATTGATGGGCTAAATGTTATATACATAGCCTAATTGCTATAGCCACAAATGTTTTCTTCATAAAATCTATCATTTGGACTATAAACATTCATCATAAAATGTCTTCCAGATTTACCTTGCCCCTCATTCCCTTCTTACCCTGCTCCCCATATTTCTCACTGTTCACACATTTACTTAAGTTATCGATCACAAAACACATGACATCTGCAAGTTGTGTAATCTTCCATTTTCTTCCACATTATAGTACACCCAGATTAACCTCCAGGCTGCCAAAAATCTTGAAGATCTCCCTCCCTTGGCCACCGTATCTCCTTCTAACTGCAGGCAGGCATGCTGATTCACCCGACAATTTTACTGACCTTGTACCTCTGGAACGTCATGTTAACGCCCAACAGGGAAACAAAAAACACATGTGAAACACTTGCCTAACAACACATTCCTTCTCTCCCCATTGTAATGCTGATGGACATTTGGTAAAAAGGGTGAAAAAAAGGTGAAAGTTTACACCAAGCAAAATATGCCCATGTCAATGTTGATTGCTGTCGACAGCATCCACAAGTGTGTTTCTACTTAAGTAAATATTTTTGATTTTCCATGGGATTTCCAAGACTACGGGATCAATCACTTTACAAAACTCTTCTCTGGCTCGTTCAAAAATCATTGCTTGGTAAGCAAATGTCTGTACATGTATTGTCACACACAGATCTAGTTTGCATCAGATAAAGCCTGAAAATATGCTTAATTTCGAATATATCCAAGTTTACAGGCATACACTTTTTAAGCTGATATGTTATTGGTTCAAGCCGGAAAATGCATTTAATGAAGTACAGAGTCCTCTGGTGGATTACACTGGAAACAACATGTTCTTACATTTTCAAATTCAGCTCGACACACCCAGCAGTACTCTAGTACAGATCCTATCCTAGGTATGTGGCCAGTGAGACAGTTTAAGCACATTGTATACAAAAGCTATTTACAGCTTTGTTTTACCATGCATGACCTGTTACCATTAGGTACTTATACAGTTATAAAAGCTGTAAAACATTAAACTATCTAGCTAATGTTAAATCTAATACTAATTAACCTAACATTACCCCATTCAGAAGCCATTTTAAAATATTTTACGGTTAATTCCATGTTGTTACATCCCCCTGCTTGATCACATTGGGCTTGGCTTAGCTTGAATATTACTTGACACATTAATAATTGGTAACTGTAGTGGCATCTATGGGATCTGAAATGGACAACTATGTAATGACATTGTTATAATAATACAAACGGGTTGTGTTAATATACAAGCAAAATGGGAATTTATTTGTTAAAAATGTTTACTGTTTTTCCAGAATTCTTCTGCACTTATACAACAAAAATCAAAGATACACTGCATTTCAATTTAAAAGCAAGATAACATTGGACAATGTTATTGAATACAGCACTATAATAATAGCCCTGCGATAGATTGGCGGCCTGTCCAGGGTGTATTCCTGCCTTTAGCCCAATGCAGGCTGGGATAGGCTCCAACACCCCCCCACGACCCTGCTCAAGATAAGCGGGTATAGATAATGCATGGATGGACTATAATAATAATAATAATAATAATAATAATAATAATAATAATAATAATACACTTACCTTTTTTTTATTATTTTACAACTGTACAGAGCAAATAACATCAGGACCGCCCAGGCAAGAGGAAGCTCAACCTGGCTTCCCTCACCTGAAGACTTCATTCCAGCCCTGTGCTGTTGTGACAACTGAATCAGCACTTAAGGCAGAACAGCTCAACTGAATATTTGATGTATGCCTCCACCTACAGGAACCTCTCAGTGTATTTTATGTACAGTGTCCAAGGCTCCCTGGCATAAAATACCACTCTTGGACAACAATTTGACGGATCTAATAATGTTTAGAGGTGGGTAGGTTGTTGCTGTCACCAATAGAGTAGGGGGTAAAAGGAGTATCTACCTTGCTCCAACTCAGCAGCTATCCCCAAGATAATCAGGTTGCAAGGTCTGTGTACCTTTGAACTTCTTAATGAAATCTTCTGTTATTTCAAGCGGATTTCTAAAAAACAGATACGTAAAATAATAACGTAACAACTGAAGGCCTAGCTATCTAACGTTTGTGTTATAATCCTAGTATCCAAGTCGGTGAGACTTAAAAAGCGGCAGGCTTTATTTAGCCCAAACAAATAAATATTTCAGTATGTTTTTTTTTATTTTTTTAGTTTAGGCTAAACGCCACCCCTACCCATGTTCAAAGATGACACAGGAATGGAATGCATTTCAGCCACATGCAGATTCCCGCCTGCTGGCGCCAGCTTTTGCAGGCTTCAGTTTCTTTTGCCTTTTTTAAAATGATTTTTTGTAAGGCCTGCTTATGTGATCCCTAAATTACTATCTAACACCTGGAAATGTTATTAGGCTACGAGCATTTTGTTAATGCCGCTGACCGTAAAAGATAAAATTGTGGTTTGACTACGGTAAGCAAGCTAACTAGAAAGGTTTGAAGGCTTCATGCATTGATCAATAAGACAGCCGTTAGACTACAGCGATCTTCTCAACCGTGCGGTTGTGTTCTCGCTCCATACTGTGTGAACTGTGTGAATTGTTGTGACACTTCTGTTGACTTTTTATACAGTCTATGCTGTGGACAGAGGCTGGGTTACTATTTGTAGGCGTACCTGGTCTGTCGCTTAAAATGTGGCATGTCCATAGCTTGCAGTAAATAATGTAATGTGAAATTATCGTTCGACCACGGACGTTATTATCTAGTTATTATTTGGATTATCCCGTTCTTGTATTACTTGTCAAATGATAGTAGGCTATTTAGTCATTTTCCAATAGGCTAAAAAAGTTGATTTGTGACACCGTTGTCCACATTGCCTACATATCCCATAATGCTACTGAAGAAAAGAGAAGGAGGAAGAGAATTAAACTGTTCCGGTTGCTACAGTGCTTGCAGTTAGGCTGCGTTGTTTTGTTAGGTAGTTGCCAATGAGCTAGCCAATGTAGCTATCTAATAATCATAATCATTCAGATGGTGTTGTTTTCGATGTGTTGCCTGTGTTGCTCTTAGCTTGAAAATAGCTGCACATCGGAATACATTGCGTTTCCATCCGCTGGGTACCTTCGTTGTCATTGCCCAAACATGACTTCTCGTCGACCGGAAAGCTTTGATGGCTTAGGTTACAGGGGAAGAGAAGATCCTTCCTATGGGGGATATGCTGCAAGGTCATTTAATAATTCGTCCGGCACGGATCTCCAGCACTGGGTTACAACACCCCCAGATATTCCTGGTAGTAGAAATTTGCATTATGGTGAACGCACTCCCCAGTTTGAAACGGCCCCACCTGCAGTCCCTGGATCCGAAGACATACAGTCTGCTGCTGGATCATCTGGTAAGGGTTATACTAGGCAGTGACGTTAGGCGACCAAACATGCACTTACCATTGTTTTGACAGCACAGACGAGTTCAAAACCAGAAATCACTGGAAACACTTTAAAGGCTACAAACGAATTTCTTTCGGTTTCGTTTTCGAAAATAATCCATTTTAAATATGTCGTTGGACTTCGAAACCATAGGCCCAGCGACGTGTTCAGTGTGTTCAGCTGACGTTCGCTAGCGTTGATTAGCATGGTGTATTGTAGCTTTAAAAAAGTAAATTCATATATTTAGCATGGACCACTTACTATTTACAGTTCTGGTCAAGTCCATTCAGAATCAGTGATGAGTGAGAGTGTGGCGCATCCTAAGTAAAAAAAAAAAAAAAAAAAAAAACGCAGATAGTGCAAGTGACAATGATTTAATGTTTGGCAGCTACTTACGGAACTCAGCTAGGTGTTGTTATTTCAGCTAAGTTCTCCCACACTACATGCTTATTTTCTAATGAGACATAAGACATTTATTTGGAATGAACAAACCCAGTCAGTAGAAATGCTACATGTATTACCCATTCTTGGTGTGTGGCATTGCCCTGGCTGCATTGTTGCTATTGTACTGGCTGAGTTTTTATCACTTTTTGTTTTTGTTTCCCCTCTACACGATTAGCTGATGCAAACCAACGTATCGGAGATTACAATATTGCATTCAATGTTTCTGTTGTTTTGTGATATGTGTTTCCATTTGTGTTTTTCGTTTTGTTTATAATAATGAGGGTCTCTTTTAAAAATATTTTTAGCGAATTGGTCGTTATTCACACTGATTGAGTCCTCCTTTTGTGCCTCAGCTTACTATGTCTTGCCTCCAGTGTAAACTCTGCTTCCAAACAGTATATGTGCCTATTCTTTCATTACAGTAATAATAGGATTATGTCATGACAGTAGTGATGAGAGAGGGAGGTTTCGTGAAACACCTAATAGGAGCTGCTGCAGTGAGCTCTCAATCACTTTTCTTGAAACAATCAAAAATTTGTCTTTAACGTAGAAAAAGATGCATGCTTCAGATTGACAATTCTGCCCCTTTTCTGAACCCTTATTGCCAGGGGTCTGAACTTATCAACAGAAGTTTTTAGGAAGAGGCTGCTTCTTAATGTTTACTCAAACATGTAGGCTAAGACATTTAATTCACTTTAATCCCAGCCATGCACAAAAGTATGGTTAATTTGACAACTAATACAAGAACAGGATAATCCACAATGAGGTGAACAGCTTTTGGAAAATAGTGACCAGTGCGGAGGTGAAGAACCGCGATGGTCATTATGCCCTGATAGCTGACTGCCTTGAAGTAGATTATCACACTTTTTACTTGTGAAATGATCTGTACTTTTTCCGGCTGTTTTGTTCTTCACACTGTCAGTGGCATCGACATTAGTTTCCTCCCTGGCATGATGGCATCTGATTCAGCCTCGTACCTCTTGCAACATCGCTAACACTAGGTCAGTTTTCACTGTGACATAGTAAATCTTTGTATGACTGTGTACAACTCCATATAACTGGGTTGTAGCTAATGTTAGTAACTGTATACAATTCATACATTTATAATTGTAATAACGATTAAATTTACTAGGCACCACAAGAGTGTATGATGGCAGATTTATTGATTTTCTTAAAGTGACAATGTTCAAATTGGCCACTGCAGCGATATGAAGAGTTTTAAGTCAAAGCAGTCTAACAGGAGTGCACTTGTCCTCTGAAGTGTTGAGCTGCTGAGCTTTATCTGGATGCACCACCCTGCTGTGCACATGCTCAGTGGCTTTTTACAAATGCCCAGGGTAGTGGGTTATCAGAGTTCAGGCCTTCTGATGTGTAGCCAGTGTAGATTCACCTTGACGGTTTAGTCATCATTTGTAAATATGCCCTTACTGAGTTTTCAGTGGAGGTTTTAGAGAGACATATTCCATGTACCATATTCACCCCTTTATTTGTCATAGATGTGAGTCAGATGTTTTATTTATGAATTTTGTGTTTATATGGTCAGCATTTGTTGTCTTTTTTGTGTAAAATCATTTGAGAGTATTTCATGTAACTCCCTCTAGCTTACTTATTTGGAACATACCGAAGAATAACTGGCAATGCATGAGTCAACTGTTACTGAACCAAACAAACTGTGCAAACAGTACTCAATTCTTATAACATATTCGCCAAGAAAGTTTTGTTCATCCACTTAATGATTTGCAAAGTTTTTGCCATTATAAACCCAACGGCTATCTGCTTGACTGCTCCTTCTGTCTTAGTGGCTGAAATGTTCAGTCATTAAGTTTTATGTTACAGTCTATATAATCTCCCTTCATTTACATGTTAACTGTGCTGCTGCAGAGTTGTCCCAGTTTGAGTGAACAGAGTTCAGCTCAGATTCAAGCTTGCCACTGTGGGCTGTGGCCTAAACACTGAGTGTTAAATTCAGAACGAAATCCTAAAAATTAGGCTGGCTACGTACGTGTAATTTACATACATTTTGATCATAAATTAAATGGGAAGCCTAACAGTTTAAATATGTTCAGTTCAGGACAACATGTGTAATATTGTAATATTGATTGATAGATTGATTGATTGCAGCTATCTTTCTGTAGAAACTCTGAATTGTAATCGAGCTTATCAGTTTTTCTAGTTAGTGCATTCTTGGCAATTGATCTCACTTATTTGTGCCGCTTGAGCTCTTGTAATACTATCAGTAATCTTTCTCTTACAGAGCAGTTAAACAGATTTGCTGGATTTGGCATAGGGCTGGCAAGGTAATGTATCACTTACCAATATTTATTTTGTGTAATCCTGTGTGACTATTCCTTTGATAGTCTTTCTGTTTCAATGCATGACCACGACCATATTCAGGATGTTTGAAGTTCATCATTATTTCACAATTCACCATTTTAACTCTGGCGGGGGAGTTGGAACAAAAAGGCTTCTTTCAAAACCCACTGTCTCGGAAGTAAATAGATTTCATTTGTTAATCTATTTCACTAGGCAGCTGCTGCCAAGTACATTTTCTGCTCAAATAACCCTACAATGTATAACTTTTACATGGCTTTGACCTAAAAGGAAAAAACGCAAGTGTCAAATTGACTGCCTTTATCAATGTGGTACAAATAGTACAAGTTTTTAAATTATTGTACATAACTCTAATGACAGATTCAATTTATGGATGATTATCTCACATCATCTACACAACTGGTAAATATTGTAGTTTGCCTAAGATGTGTGACAGGTTTAATATATTTATAGTTAAAGTGGCTAGCTGTAATTTTACAGTTTTGGTGTGTTTGGTGACATCTGTGGTGACTGCTGGTCACAAAAGTTCACATGCCAAATACTAGAGTTCCTTTCATAACAAAGTTATTATTAGGAACACATTGAGTGTTTATTTTTTTTAGAAGATAATTCAGCGATAGTGTATTTGGGAAATAGAGGACTGCCAAGAGACAAACAACAATGTCGTCTGACACAATAATATTGAGCAAAACCTTGTTTTAAAGATGCTATTTTCGATTTCTTTGCTACATTATTTGCTATCGTTAAAAGGTATCAACTATTGCATTTTATGATATGAAAAAAATAAAGATTGCCACTTTAACATGCTGAGCCAATGAAAAGCCAATGCATAATTAAAATGTTTGTGTGTTTATTGATTTTTTGATGTTTTGCTACAACTATGAAATAATTATCGACAAAACAGGATATTCGGATTACCGTCTTACTTGCTTGTCTTCTCTTAAAGAATGACATTCAGTGTGTCTGCGGTTCATTTAATGTTTTCTTCTTCTCAGTCTCTTCACAGAAAATGTGTTGGCACACCCTTGCATTGTGTTTCGTCGTCAGTGCCAGGTAAGCATGAGACAATCGTCTGCTCACATCTACAGCTTGATCTAAAATATGAAAAACCTTTGTTCTTATGTCATTTGTTCCCCTTTTTGTGATAGGGAAAATTTAGATAATAGGCAATAGCTAAAGAAGGAAGGATTACTTGGCATTTTCACTTTCTATGAGACGATTATAAGACAAAGGTCAAATCACACTGAATCATTCGCCAGCAAACCTGTCCAGATTTTTTTCAGTCCTCCTGTTTAAAATGATGCCAAAGGCAAATGTGAATGGAAGGGGGGCCTGCTCTTACTTCAGCAAAGGTGTAAATTAAGAGAACGTTGCAAGAAAATGTCTAGCAGTCTTGTGCCTGTATGTTTTTAACTAAGCTAAAGACTGCAACAAACAGTCTAGAAATCTACAGAAGTATTTAGTGAAAATCCTCCAGCACATTTATTTCATTTGACCATCCCTTTCCCTAGTTTTGTTTGGTCCTTTCAGTGTCACAAACGGCACGTATCTGAAATATCTGTATTAGAGGTTAGGGCTGGAATTCCCAACTCAAGTCTCCAAGATAGATTTTTTCAGGCCAAGGATGTAACTTCTTGGAAATTGCAGCTTAACTGTCTTATCTCTGAGTGTTCTTTTTTTTTTCCTGTTGCAACATTGGGAATAAAGTGTGCTGTGTGTTCGTCATTGAAACCCCTAGCCTTCGCAAAGCAATATGGCCCACGGTCCAGAATCAAATTGTGACCATGCCAGTGCCAGCTGTGGCCCAGCGCTGCGCACCGCGACACACAATTAAGTGTCACCCACGGAGCAGATGTTTCTGTTGGCAGCGTAACCCCCATCACACGATGCCAACCCTTAACATCGATTAATGCCTGCGTTCTACCTGTGCTAGCTGTGGCGCAGAACTTTGGTGCAGTACTGGAACGAAAGTCTGTTTGTGCCTGCCTTCCTAAATAATCAAAGGTCAATGCAGTGGCTGGAATGTTTGTGTGCAACGAAAGTCTGTTTAGTGTTTGTGTACGCCTTCCTAAATGAATGGAGGGCATTGCAGCAGAGGAGTCTATTTACATTCTCTGATATTTTGATAATAACTATTGATGTTTTTTGTTTTATTCTGTTGCATTAATATTTATTATTGCATAATTGTGTCTGTTTGTAGAGCTGATTATTTTTCTTAGGCACATGAGTAACCCCATTTGCCTGTGTAGCCAGTGTAGATTCACCTCTGAACATCTGTGGACAGCGTATGATTCATATATGTTGAGATAGTTGTGTCGTAAAAGTTTTTCAGGGTTATTTCCCCAGAAGCCCTGAGTCACAGCCTGGGCAGGCTGGGGTCAGGATCATCTTTTGGAAAAGCTGAAATGGAGAATCCCATTGGATTACTGGCCTTATGTCTTCCTTAGGGTTTAGTTGGCACACTTTTACGGAATCCTGACCTACACCTTTTGAATGGTGACTGAATCCAACTGAAAGCTATTCCCACCAATTTGAGCAAAGCCAATTGAAGGGCCCACGGTTTAATAATTTTGCGTTTCTGTCAAATGGAGAAGCAAAGCTGTGTTGCATTTGCTTTGAAGGATGGCTAAAAAAACTGATCCTGTTTCATATGTGCTGCCTGCAGGTGAACTATCATGCGCGGAATTACCATCTATCGCCATTCACTGCTATCAGTGTGATGTACAACGTCACTAAAACTCAGGTAAGAACAGTCAAACGGAACAACTCGGGGCTATCCAAGAGATATGCGAGCCCCTGTGCGAAGCGATGCGCAAGGCCTTTATCATGATCCGCTGCATAGATGCGTCTTTTTTTCTCAGGCACGAACCATTGAAACATGTGCTTATCATGCTCCCTCCACTTTTGCACATGTCTGACATCATATCCCAGGGTCTACATTTTAAGGCAACGTGCGAAGACCCCATTCATCCGCACATAAAAACAGAAACTTTACTGAAATGGAAGCATTAATCCATTGTTTTATTTATCATGATTTTTTTCATCAGATATGCGAGTCATAATTTTACTACCATTTGAGGTAGACCTATTTGACCTCAGCATATCATGATATGCACAATATATATATATATAGGCTACACTATACCTTCCTTCACTGTAAACTGGTGTATGGGCATATGTAGCGGATTGTTGCTTAGGAGGTTTATTTGTAGAGGGGAAGATTGCCTAGGAGGGTTATATTTTGGGAGGTTTTGCCTCAAGGTTTACAGGGGTTCTTGCTTAGTGAAGTCACATGTATAGGGGTTTTGCCTAAGTGGTTATATGTATGGGCGGTATTGCCTACCCTATATTTCAATGTTTTATTATTTGTTGTCCCTGTTAAATAAACTTTAAGTAAATAAAATTAAGAAAAGTAAAAATAAAATATTATTTTAAAGAAATCTTCAACTTTTAAGTGTGTGGGTTTGGTTATATCCAAAGAATATTGAACAACAGGTTTTCAGTATTATTTGGAGTAAGTGAAGCTATTGTTGTTTGTTGTCTGAAATGAAATTGCCATCTATTTTTGTTTCATTTATCTCTTTTTTAATTTTTATACTCTCTGTCTCCCCCATCTCCTTCCCAGGGTCCGAAGGCCTTATGGAAAGGCATGGGCAGTACTTTCGTGGTGCAGGGGGTCACACTGGGTACAGAGGGCCTTATTAGTGAATGCAGTCCATTGCCAAGGTAAGCCAGTTCCGAACGAGTGTGTCTCTGTGTGTGCGCATGTGCATGTGCATATCATTGTAATTGTGCCTGTTGGTGTATAGCTCCTATGAACCAACTGCAAAAGCAGATTATAAGCAAGTATGCTGAAGTGTATGTATTTGAGTGAATAGTAACCAAGTGCTGGTTAGTGTAAATTTTCCGCAGATGACACAGAATACTATACGTAGCGGAATAGTTGTCATTAAGTAATAATCACAAGAGTTTTCAAGCTGTATTACTCTGATATTTGGAACTCATACTGAGGAAGTTGCACAGCAAGACCCACAGATAAATGTACTGTAAAGTAACATAATGAAAATATATAACTAAAACTGCAAATAATACGCAGTTCAATTAAATGAGAGACCTAATGAAGACATAAGAACATGGTGACCACCATGTTGTGTGTGAGTGTGTGTGTGTATATATATATATATATATCTACACACACACACATATACAAACATACACACATATATATATATATATATATAATATGGGTGGGTGGCAAATTAAAGGAAAAACCTGAATAAATGAGTGAAGGAATATAACGAATGACGATGCTTCCATACAGGTGTACTACATGATACAATTAAGTAACTAACATTCTATCATGCTCCGTGGCATGTATAAAAATGCTGAGCAGGCCCAGAATTGGATAAAGAGGAAAAGATCGAAGTGACGTTTAAAGACGCTCACTATTGGAGCTCAAATGGCAGGAGGTTCAGTAACAAAGACTGCTCAACTGGCTTGAGTTTCAGTAGGATCTGAATTTAGACCTATGGGAAAGACATGGACAACGACAACCTCATTTGGCTTTAAATACATTTAAACTAACTGTTGGAAGTCTATCCAATCATTTTGCTAAGTGGGAGGTGGAGGGAAGGGAGGGACCTGGAGGGGTAGTACAATGGACTAAAATCTTATCTTTCTTAAGTAAAAAAAAAAAAAAACCACAGGTAGTCTAATACCATTGGCATGTAGTGCAAGTAAAATAAGCACTAAAGTTGCAAGAAATATAGGAAAGAAGGAGTTAGGCTTAGATGTGCAGAGCCAAGTAAACATTGAGGCAAGGTTATTCCCAGCAAGGAATTGCAAAGAACCTAAGTTTTCAAGGTGCAGTGTTCAGTACACACTCAGAAGGGTCCAGCTGATGGGCAGGGATGTTAACAGGAGAAGACCAAGAAGAAGAAGGATAACATCAGAGGTAGAAGACAAATATCTTGCGGTGTCTAGCAAAAGAAACCTTTATAAAACTGCACCACAACAACAGGAAGAACTTGATGCGACTAGAGAGAAAACGGTTTCCCTGTCTACAGTGAATTGGCAACTACGACCTGCTGGTCTAAAAGAATGTGCATCTGCCTTTTGTTCAAAATTTTCTCAGCCCAGAGTTGATGGTGCTTGGCCCAGTGAAGTCTTTTCTTCTTGTAAACAGAACGTAGCAAGGGCTTTTTTGCAGATACACACAAACACGGGTGGTCTGATACTTTTGGCCTGTGTGTGTGTGTGTGTGTGTGTGTGGCTGTTTAACTGCAATGTGCAATAAAGTAAGTAAGTATCTGCAACATAACCAAATTTTATGGGTTGCATTGAAAAATGTGTCAGGCTACACTTGCTAAGGAATGTTGAATAGCATGAATGTCATTTTTGGTAAGTATCACCTGTCGAAAATGTCTTGTGATATATAGTATATATTAGCCTGGAGACATCTGTATCGGTATCTGCTCTGTCGCACCTTGTACACTGATGGAACCCTGATGAAACCACTGTGAGTCAGACTTGCTGCATTGGTTTTCTAGTCTGACCTTATACTGCCTCGTGGTAGCTTCTTGTTATACCGGTTCAGTTAATTTTCAGTTTAGTTTCAGTTTAGTTCCCCCTGGGAAAAATAAAGATATTCTATTCTATTTATGTTCATTTCAAATGCAACTTATGTTTGTTGTCTATACATCTTCACCTTTGTAGCATAGACTGCTCTGTATACAGCAAAATGGAGACATGATTGTCAGCTAAAGGCTACAGTTTACAAATTCTAGGGACACATTCATTGTCAAAAGTATAACACGGAAGGAAATCTCAATAGCTTTTGCTTTGATGCTTACAAGACACTCACAAAGAGTGTATTATATTTTTTCAGTGTCCATGTTTTATAAATGATGACCCACATAACATACATATGGTGGAACACGAGCTTGCAATAGAGGAAGATGGAATGGATTCACTTTTCAACATTTAACAAACAAATAACTTGACAGATCTGCATTAGCGAACATTAATTCCAGTATTCTTAGTTATATTGTCTGCTAGTGGAATGTGATAGTGTATTTTTTCCTTGGCTGCAGTTAAACAGCAAGATAACCTCCTTTTAAGAGAAGCAACCAATAAAGGAGAGAGCAAAAAAATAAATAAATATGACATGAAAATACAGCAGATCTTGAATATTTGTTATCATTATCTGCATGTTGTGATGGCTTCATTGACAAATTGTGTTTTATTTTTGCCTCTGTTTTCTTCAGGGAGTTATCACACAAGTGGAATCCAAAGCAAGTCATTGGACACTTGGTACTCAAGGGGTAAGTTTCTGTTTTGCCATAATCCCATAAAAGATCATTTTTATATGGTTATGTTTTTAAAAATTGTCATACGATTAGGTTTGCTCTACTGCTCCATGTTCAGAGATTTTGGTGTGCTTTAGAACATTTCTTGTGATGTGAAATCGGATATTCCACCATGTACTCATTGTAAAACTATTGAGTAATTTTGTTAGACGTTGCGTTATCTGAAAAAGTCAGAGGAAATCCCTGCTAGATGCTTTCTGAGATATATGTATAAGGAAAAATTCATATCCCACTCTTTCACTATGCTTCAGTCACCTGTCAAGTAAATGTCATGTCTTCTCTCTCTTCCAGTTTGTCCTATGTGGTCGCCATGCCGTTTTACTCCGCAAGTCTCATTGAAACAGTGCAGGTTAGTATTTGGTTGTGGAATGCTCAGAACAAGAGAAGGCAACTTAAAGCATGTTTGTTCCGTAGAATGTCTTGTGAAATGTCTTGATTAAGCTTGTGTAGCGTGCTGACTTGCCCTTTGGTATTGGGTGGGTAGGCCCGCAGGTCCCCCCACAGGTATAGGGGGCGCAGGTGGTATTGTAGCTGTAGGCGGGCACGTTTGAACCTGCAGGCACAAGTTGGAAATGATTGACATAACATGTGCAATTGCACCTGTCTGTTCTACTCTAGCTGTTCTCTCCGAGCAGAATCAAAAAAAATTTCTTTTCTGTTCTTTGTTCTGTCAATATAACGTTCCCGAACCAGCAAGAACAAAATTAAAAAGCGGTTCATTTAAGATTAAGGTTGACGGTACATCAAGGAAAATGCTTCCGTATTTCATCAGATTGCTCCCTTATTATCAGTTCTTCTAATCTGTTTACTCAGTGCTAAAATTGAAATGGCTCAAATTGAAATTAGTACAGTAATTCCATGACCAGAAGTTGAAAAAAAGGGAAAGTGAAGTGTGTGCCTTTGTAGATATATGCTTCCTTAAAGTATATATTTTCAATGGTGTCCTTCAAAATGTATGTACGCCTCACAAAAGTAGCTAAGTAACCCAAAGAATTGTTACAAGAACATATATTTATCCTGAGCACATCACTCAATTGTAATGGAAATATAAACTTGGGAATGAGTGGGAGTGGGAACCCACTGTTCTTTTAAGAAGTACTTGTGGCTTATCCTTGAGTTATCAAGGTGTGTACATAATAACCTACCATGCAAGCTAAGCTAAGCTGTCAATCTGAGTCATCAAAAACAAAATTACATTTTTTTAGGGCTGTGCTCGACTCGGAATTTCCTTAGTCGAACCGGATTCGGCAGTTCAATGCGATGATGCCACGATTCGTTTTATGTATAAAGGCCTATAAGTCTTTCTGGCAAAATAGTACATTGGTATGTGTTTCAGTGATTATTTAGAGCACGTTAACGTGCAAGTCAAGTGCAACAGAGTCATATGAACATTTTTTGAGCATTTAAAATCAATAAATCCGCCAGATGGCTGATTTGAATTGCCGACAATGCATTAGCCGGCGTGCGGATTTGTCGGAATCATGTGTCGGAATAATGAGACAGTAGGCTACACAGGTGTTTCTAGTTAAACCTAGCTCTTATAACTTCTTTATTTTGCTTTAACCATTAAAAATGAACAAACAAATGAAACGGTTTGAATAAATTCACGGCATTGTCCGCTTTGAAATAACTGACATATCTTCTGCAACAGGATAGGGGCTTAGGCTACTTCTTTATTTCTCTTTAAATATAAGAAGCCTAATATAGGCCTATACATCTAAACAAACGTAAAATAATAAATGAACATATGAAGCAATTTAAGATTTGAATTATTTTAGTTAGTTGAAATAATGCGTTTGTAAAGGACAGTTTAAATAAACGGTATTGTCAGCCTTGAAATAACTGACGTCTCGTCTTCAACGAGACCCTTTTTATTTTTTTATATACAAAAAGTAATATATAAATATAAATAAACGTAAAATAATACATTAACAAATTTTGGCAATTTAAGATTATGCTTCTTTTAGATGAAAATAAATACAAACGGTTTAAATAAATTTACGGCATTGTCCGCTTTGAAATAATAACTGACCTCTGGTCTTCCAAAGAATATTTTATTTCTGTAGGCTATTTGGTAAATAGTAAATGGTAAATGGACTGCATTTATATAGAGCTTTTATCAAAAGCGCTTTACAATTGATACCTCTCATTCGCCAGGGCAGTTAGGGATTAGGTGTCTTGCACCGGCAACCCTCCGACTGCCAGACAATCGGTCTTACCTCCTGAGCTATGTCGCCTATATTTCCTTTTAAACACAGCCTAAAGAATAACTAATAAATTTAAACAGATGTAAGAGCCTAAATAAATAATCAAATTAAACACAAATTAGGATTAGCCTATAATTATTTAAGATGAAAAGCAAACGTTTGTATTCAGGCTTTTCCTAAACAACTAAATAAATAATAGGCTATAAAATGAATGATTTAACGGGAGTGCTCTTACTTTCCGAAGTTATGCAGTGTTCTTCAGGTTTCGGCTTCTCCCGGTTTCGGCTTCTCCCTCCAGTTTACTGCACATGTTGTCACATGGAATTTTTCTAGCACGCGCAGGTTGAAAGAATATAAACATTAATTTATAATTACCTTTATTTTATTTATAATTCAGTATTGTAATATGACCACTGTCCATTTTTGAAAAAAACAAAAAAAAACAAGCCGACTGCTCTAAGAATCTCAGTCGACTGAGGGGTCTCTGACAGATGATTGGAATCGTCGACTTTCAGGGGGCAGCCCTACTTTCTTCATCCGATTGCTGCATGTATGACAGACTAGTGGGATGTATGTTCTGCAGGTATTCCTTTTGCCTTAGGCTATATTGTGCCAAAAGTTTATTTTAGATGATATAGCCCGCATGAAAAACCATGAGCGACATTAGCACTCTCCAGGCGGATGGTTCATGCATTAAACCATAACAAACCCTGCAGTGTGTTTAATGTCAGTGCAATCACAAGCCGCCTCTGCGTACTTCCTGTCGCCAGTGGAAGTTTCAGGGGCACAGGGAGACAGGTCTGTGCATTCTTAACGCCCAGTGTGGGCTCGTTTGGCAGAGTGAGATCATCCGAGACAACCCAGGAATTCTAGACTGCGTGAAGGAAGGCGTGGGCCGGGTGATGGGCATGGGAATCCCCCACAGCAAGCGCCTCCTGCCTCTGTGGAGCCTGGTGTTCCCCACGGTCCTGCACGGGGTCCTCCACTACATCATCAGCTCCAGCGTCCAGAAGGCGGTGCTGTTCCTCCTCCGGAGGAAGAGCCCGCCCGGCCAGCCTGCCGACGGGTCCAGCGGCGCGCAGAGCGTGCTGGACGCTTACTTCCCCGAACTCATGGCCAGCTTCGCGGCCAGCCTGTGCGCCGACGTCCTGCTCTTCCCCCTGGAGACCGTCCTCCACCGGCTCCACATCCAGGGCACGCGCACCATCATCGACAACACAGACCTGGGCTTCGAGGTCCTGCCCATCAACACCCAGTACGAGGGCATGAGAGACTGCATCAGTGTCATCCACAAAGAGGAGGGGTCCCTGGGCTTTTATAAAGGATTTGGGTCAATAGTAGTGCAGTACACGCTACATGCCGCTGTACTACAGATCACCAAGATGATTTATTCAACATTATTGCAAAATGCTTAAAATAATAGAATTTGGGGGGAAAAATCCCCTTAATCCGGTCCTTTTTTGACTACTGATCTTTGTTGTGTTGTTTGGGCTTTTGGATGTTTCACATTCCAGAAACATACATACAGTGACCTGCAGAGATGACACATTCTCCCAAAGCACATGGTAAGCTTTACTGTCAAATCCATGGACTAGATTTCTCACAGGTTTTTCTGTTGTGCTTTACGATGTTGTTGACAGCACTATCTAAGAAAACATTTGATGTTAGGGAACTTTGCTTTTTTGAACTTCATTAGAACAAGACTGCACCACCTGAAAGCTGAATGCATTATCAATAGTCACCTTGGTCTAGTGGAGTCTTGTCAGTTGGTTTATTTAAAGCATTGTTCTCCTCAAATCATGTAAGCCTGCTTTTTCTCTTGTGAAGTAAATGTTGATCTTCATTTTTTTTTAAATCACTCGCTGCCTGCTGAATAAATGCTTTTGATTTTGGTCACTGGGAGTAGCAGAGGACTGCATTGTGCCAATTTCTTTAAAGATGTATACATTGTGTACAGTAAAATTATGAAAGATGTGATATTTGTCTTTAAATTATTATTTGCACCTTAGTTGTCAGTGTGGTACTTGTAGTAAAAATATTGCACAAAACGCATCCAGAGTACATTTTATATTGACACAAGGCATTGACATATTACAGTATATAGCAGTAACCTAATAATTGCACTTCTTGCAGGTGGTTTGAGGTTCAGGGATATTAAATAGTGGTTAGCAGAGACATGTGTAAATATATTTGCTTTTGCTGCATAATAATTGAAAATGTACAATTTCACGTTTTGTTTATATTAACATCCACCAACAATAAATGTCTGAAAATACATAGTGTGATTTATTTATAGTAAATATAATTATTATACATAAACATGCTGTGCAGGTTACAAAGTCGATCACCGTCAAGACTGAGCTGTGCATTTGAAATGACTGCATTCCCAGTGAAGTGTATTCATTTTCCAGTTAGTCCTAAGATGTAGCTGATTATCAAAACGTTTTTGAGTACTGTGTACCATATTTGTGTCTTGCTGTAACCCTGAACACAATTAGGTCCTCCTATTCATCTGATACACACAAACCTAATTCACTATGAGACCATGAAATATGTAGTATGCATCTGAGGGAGACCCACGTACAAGTTATAGAAAATGATACTTCCACTTACGGTTGTACAATGATGGATCAAATCAATAATTGCATTATTAACACCGATGAATTAGATGTATTTTTCAAATGTTAATGGTAAGGGTCCATCCTATGTTGAACTAGATTCATTATTTTAATTGTTTTCATGTTAAATACTTGTACGTGTGTACATGTCCTTTGGCTCTACTGATAGGGTCTAGAAAGCAATGTGTTTATGGGCGGACTAATTGCTCTCACTGAAGGAATTCCTGTTTACAATTTTGATATTTTAGTATGTCTTGAGTAAAGAAGCAATTCAGAGTCCAAATCCACAAAGCACAACAGAAGATCAGTGTATTTGCCAATGATTTATTTGTGTATATACAAATATCCCATTCTCTACAAGAAACAATCAAGCTAATAAGCGCACAACTCAAAATTCACCTCTTTGTTTACTTTGGCAATATCAAGTATTTTGGTGTCAACATTTCCCCATGGCTATCAGACTTTTCCATGTAAAAAGGCACTGGCCCTACTCACACAGGCCCTGTCACCCAGTCTGACTGTCTATCTGAGTCTATCTGAGTCTAACACATTATGTTCCTGAAAAGCAAAATGATGTCAACTTAAACAAGTCTATTTATAGATTTCCATTTTGTGGAGCCCTTTGTACGAAATAGACATAAACAGAACAGGCTGCTTAAGCTTCATACAGCGCTGTAAATCAGCAAATCATCAGTAAGTCATTTTTGGAGTTAAATGTCAAATGGTTTTACATAGTAAGCACTGTTATTTGTGTAGGTATGGCTTTCTTGCTAATACTTTACAATGAGAACAGCTGTATACAAGCAGAAGCAATCCACAGATTATGAAATGCAATGGGTTCATTATTCATTTGAGCATTTTGTGTTAGAGAAAAAACAACAGAAATTTTTTTTGAAATAACAAAATAAAAATAAGAAATAAAATAAACAGAACAACAGAAAATAAATAATAAGACTGAAAAAACTAAATAAAACAAAACTGAGAAAAACACAAGCGCAAAAAATACACAGAAAGGCAAAAATAATAATCATGTATGAAGAAAAACCATAGAAACACCTTTCGTTCCTCCACCCCATCCACCCCATTCACCAAAACCAAGAATCGTCATCATTCATTTCATTACATCATTGTCCTTATTGCATAAAAATAAACATTCACAATCACATACATTTACCAGTGGTTAGCCCCAAAGGCACCTGGACACCATGGCTCTAATAAGCCAGAATCCTCAGACGGCCCACCCAGACAAAAAACACCTCTCAGCCAAAGCCAAGAGCCTGCACCTCAGCCCCACAGCCACCGTACCCCACCAAAATCATGGTGCTGAAAGACAAGGCCAGAACAAGAGCAAAAGTAAGCATCATCACTCAAATTCACCAGAGCATTCCATGCCCACATGAAGGCGTAGATTTGAACTCAGCTGGAGTTCTGATGTGCATAATACACGAGACAGGACATGTGGTATACCCCTTGTGTCTCTTGAGCACAGTACAGTCTGAGACATTTTTCTGAAGTACACTTCAGCAGTTCAACATGCCTGAGCTCACATCTCATACTCCACGGCCAGCCTTTCAAGGCATGGCCCATTCCAGAGCTCAGACACAACCAGTCAACTATTCCAATCCGGCTCCACACGACAGCAGCACAACCCAAGGAAGAATAATATTACATTACATTACATTTATTTGGCAGACGCTTTTATCCAAAGCGACGTACAAAAATATCAGTTGTACGGCATAGTGCGCACCACCGGCCCCAGCTGGAAGGCACCCCCCCCCCCCCCACACCAGACCAACTGCCCAGAAACCGCAGGACACCTCACACTCCACAGAGCTCCAACGAACAATGCCATCAGGCCCAACAATACATTCATCATGCGTTTATAGTATTACTAAAACAGATTCTGCATTGCTGAATACATGGGTATAAATATAATCCAGATTTATTTAATGGACATGCACCTACATGTTTAAGCTCTTTCATAGACACTCGGGTAACACCCATCCCTCCCCTGTGTTTATTGTCTCTCATGCTCTTGAATATCCTAATTCTCTTCTCATGTCTCTGACAGCAGTGCCTTCCATAATGTAATAGTTTTTAAAAAGAGAGTTGAATTTATTTAATCTCGTTGCGTTTTTGTTTTTGATCTTAAGACACTGTTTATCCACTTGTCTATGTGACTGTTCACTTGAAATTTCTGTAATGCGGCTACTCTTCAGGAAATAGTGCTGACCCACATCATTTATTCATTTGTTTGTTTGTTTGCTTATTTGTTTGTTTTAGATCACATTTTATATTAATATCCAATACTTTTAAAACCACTGTTCACATATTATTAGGAGACTGCTTGAATTTCTGTCCAGGATGAGGCATGCAGTATAACAATGCCATGTTTGTTCAGTTCAGTTCTAACACTGGGAATTTGTTTATGGATCAGTAGAAAGTGGGAGTTCAAACTTGTAAATTCTTTTTAAATATGATTCAGTCGTATGCTTTCCAGGGTGAGTCAGTTTGTGCTTGTTTATTGAAAGATAGTTGTTACACTCTATTCATTCATATATATTATATAGGCCTATATATAGTATCAAGAAGTGTAACCACAATGTCAGATGGTGTAAATGTTAGGGCTAATTAAGTAATTAAGGCCTGAATTTGACATGAAAGTCAGAAAGAGATATGGCCTTCGTTAACAATATAATGACTCAATAGTCAATGACTATCACCGCATCTACACATTAGACGATTTGTATCAATTCTGGAGTGTGGCCAAGGCTATTCCAAGAACGTCGTGGGTTGTCTTTAGCCACGCCTTAATAGCGTGTGGGCGATTGAAAGGTTATCAATGAATGGTATAAAGCATGTCCACCCGCCGAACTGTTTGCAGGTTTAGTAAAGATGGGCAAGACAAATTTCATAGGTAATAAATTATCATTCATGTCCCTGAGTAGTCAGTATATTGTAAAATTCGTTCTAATTGATTTGGTAACGTTCTCGTCAAATGATGATGCTTTAAAAATGTTGATTTTTTTCAAGGTTATTTATCCTTCTTCCTCTGGATACACCTGGCCATTTGTTCTGACCAGAAATCTTATGGGGAAAGGAGATGGGCACAGTGCCTACAGGGAATCCAAACTAATTCTCATGTCATAAAAACCGAAGTTGCTGTAAGTTTAGTATGCATTCTTTCATCCATTTTAATTATCATTGTTTGTAAAACGCACAACATATATACCTACATAATTTTTGGTGACGGTGAATATGGTGAACTTGTAATGACATTGACCTGAACACACAAGTAATTAGATATTGAAAGAATTATTGACCGTTATGTCTTTCCCCTCTCACTTTGACAGCACCTGAAGGGAACATGCGATGACCATGACGAGGTAACTATCACATTTTTATTGCACTTAAATCTCAATTAAGCAATTACATCTGAATAATTCACGTATTTTTATGTCTCCCCTTCTCTCCACGAGCAGAAAATAAAGGCTCGCTGCATTATTGATTGGGCTTATTGCCCGGAGGAAAAAGAAGGCGGCGATGAACTTCGTAAGGTGATGTGCCTATTAAACGATACGTTCTCACTGGTGAGTCTAATTTTCTGAACACGCGCTTATGTTGTGCTTTGATTTGCTTGTAGGCTACTTTTTCTCACTCTTAGTATTTCTCAATGCTATTCTAATAAATAAAAAAAATATCATATACCATTCACATTCATAAAACGATTAGCTATAGGCTTATTAGACGATGTGCCTCTTCAACAAAACATTTAATTTCAAATTAAGTTAACCCGATACGATAATATGAAAAGGGTAGGCCTACATACTGAATTTCAATTTAAAGAAAATATTCTGTCGTGTATCAAGACTCTTTTCTCTACAATCCACAGCATGCACGGGACTGTTCGGACAGCCCGAGAAGAATCGAACGACTGAGAAGGACCGTAGATAAAAAGACTAAGGATGCCTTTTTCAAATGCTGGTGTTTCTTTATCTCTAAAAGAATTGTTTTAAAAAAAAGGTCTGACCTTCAACGCAACACTGATCTTAACTAAGCAGTTTAGATAATGGATGGATTGGTGGATGGACGTCTGTCTCTTGAAAGTCTTTAAAAGTAATTGTATAAATGCTCCTGCAGTTATGCGAATTTAGAAGGACATTTTTCCATTTGAATGTCAGATTATTTGTTATCATGTAGGCTACCAACATCACTTGTGTGTGCGAATTCAATTTAACTGATTTTAACGTGGCGTTTATGTATGCTACCAATTAATGTCTTTAATGCAGTATTTTTGTATGTATGCACTATATTTATGTGTAAATTCAAATCGATGTTTTCACGGAGCCATTGAGTCTTGATCAGGCTACATTTAAAAAGTATGGTCTCTGAAATACTGGAAAATTCAATGTTATTTAAATTTAGGCTATTGAAATTTTTTTATTATTCATATATAATCACATTTCTGTGCATTTTAGATGGTGTCTGTGTATTTATTTATTATTTTCCCCTCTATCAGCAATCAGTGTCTGCGAATCTCATCACCTTTTCATGGTTACGTCAAAGTGCATCGACGTGTGGGAGACATGGTCGTGTTCAATGGGCAGTAGCCTAACATAGCACATGCAGTGATTAGAGTATGGCACCAGAGGGAAGCGTTCAAAACTCATGTCGCACACATATTGTACTCTAAATAAAGGTACTCTACCTCAGTTGCTCAAGTAATACTCAGGACGTTACAGATTAAAGTTTTCGTAAATGTGTATGTTTTCAGATGTGTCTGACTATTTACATTAAAAAATAATTGGTTGATTCTATTCTGTGTTGTTTCTGCATTTCTGTTCACATTTGAAAGACAAATCTATCCATTTCACTTAATATTTATTTGGGCTCAGAATTTTCTGTTGGAATTCATCGTGGTTTAAAGAGATATTACTTTCAATAGGTCAAAATTATTTCTTTATTTATTGAGTGTTTGACTGGCCCAGACAATTTTATGTACAGTGAATGATATTTTATAAACGTACAGAAGTTATAGGACATGCAGGCTTTGTTGGGTATCAAGGCATTTGGGGGTTCATGGTCTAAAATAGGGGTAGGCAACCCTGGTCCTGGGGTGCCAGAGATGTTCCTAGTTTTTGGTCCATCCAAACTCATAACTATAAAACATAATCATATTAATGATCAGGTTTAATTAACTCTGGTGCCCATGACTGGAGAAACTCACAATCAAATATAAATAAATAAATAAATAAATAAATACACAGTGCAACTATTTAATAAAATTATGGATAGTGAATTGACTGAATATTAAGTATTTACTGTATGACCACAGCTGGGGTGGCACGGTGGTGCAGTGGGTAGCACTGTCACCTCACAGCAAGAAGGTTGTAGGTTGGAATCCTTTCTGTGTGGAGTTTGCATGTTCTCCCCGTGTCTGCGTGGGTTTCCTCAGAGTATTCCAGTTTCAAAATCCAGGCATGCAGGTAGGCTAATTGGAGACTGTAAATTGCCCATAGGTATAAGTGTGCGAGTGAATGGTGAGTTAATGGTATGTGTGCCCTGTGATTGGTGGCCTATCCAGGGTGTATTTCTGCCTCTCGCCCAATGCAAGCTGGGATACTCTCCAGCATCCCCCTGCCCAGGATAAGCGGGGATAGATAATGGATGGATGACCTCAGCTGATTCAGTACTTGTCAACAGATTAAGATACTGTAACTAAACTCAAAGTAAACTCTTTTATGTTAGTGTAACACAAGGTGATTACGTAAATTGCACTCCACTTAAAAAAGAATGCAGGCTATTTAAATGTAGAATCACTTTATTTTCAAATGAAAACAGCCTGCACAAGCAAACTTGCAGTCATCCTGCTAGTGGAGAACTGCCTCTTCATCAGTGAGGACAGGGAGAAAGGGGGAGGGCCTTGAAGATAAATATTTAATATCATTTAAGATGTCGATACATAACTAGAACAAATCACCAACAGCAACTAAAATTATCATAATTCAGGGGAAGGTGGTTTTTTAAATAATTTGTGATCATAAAATCTGGATAGTTACAGAATGTGATGCATTACATTACATTACATTACAGGCATTTAGCAGACGCTCTTATCCAGAGCGACTTACACAACTTTTTACATAGCATTTTACATTGTATCCATTTATACAGCTGGATATATACTGAAGCAATGCAGGTTAAGTACCTTGCTCAAGGGTACAACGGCAGTGTCCTTACTCGGGAATCGAACCTACGACCTTTTGGTTACAAGCCCAGTTCCTTACCCACTGTGCTACACTCCGTCCTGATGCAAAGTATGAATTTTGCAGTTGGTTTTAGTTTAGTCTTACTTGTTTTGCACAATTTAAAAAATACACAAAAATGACAAAGATAACAAATAATATACAGTGCAGGGAGAGGCAGAAAACCCAGTGGGCTTATTTGAAGCCTCCACCTAAATAATGTTAAAATTTCACAATTTTATAAAGAACATACACTTCACATATAGAAAATAATGTAACTACATAAAAGTGATGGCAAACTAATAGTAACAAATATAAATAACAACAACAATAATAATATAAAAGTAAAAGCAGAAAATGTGAGTGTGTGCTGTGTATGAGTATGTGTGTGTGTGTGCGTGCGTGTGTGTATGTGTGTGCTTGTGTGTGTGTATATGTGTGCGTGTAAGTGCGTATGTATGTGTGCGCGTGTGTGTACTTGTGCGTGCGTGTGTGTTAAATGATCAGTGGTTGTTATATTGACCTAATTTGCAGGTGAGCCACCTCTATTAAGCAGCTGGAGAGACAACCATTGGTGACAATTGTGTGTTGCTAGGGAGGGAGGGAGGGAGGGAGGGAGGCAGAGAGAGAGAGAAAGAGAGCAGCACCAGGAGCAGCAGAGCTATGCTGCAGCGCTGAAAGGACCAGCCAGCAACCGTAATGCAGAAATAAATCCAACACCCGCTCAGCCTCATCTGCACACATCTCATGAGCTGTGCAGGTAACTTAAAAATATAATAATGATAATAATAATAATAATAATAATAATAATAACAATAATAATGATGATGATGATGATGATGATGATGATGATGAATGAATGAAGGGAGCGTTATTCCCCTTTTCTATACAGTAATTATTAAAAGTTATTTTAAATACAATTTCTTTATTTGCAAAGCCCATGATCATATGTTAAATGACCATTACAACCACATTACCCCAGCTGCTGTTCTGATTACTTTTCATGCATATGTTAATCTCATTTTAAAAACAACTATAAATTTGTAGAATTTGTAGACATCATCATCCTTCAGGAAACCTGGTGTAGAAATTCAGGTATTTGGCTCAAAATTCAGAAAGGGTTAACTGACACTGCAAAAGACATCTTCCTGTGTACAGTCTACATTCCTCCCAGTGAATCCCCATATTATGATGAGGATATCTCTAGACTTCACAGAAAAATCATCTATTTCCAGGCCCTGGGGAACATGCTGATCTGTAAGATCGGAATGCTCGGGCAGGCTCATTACCTGATTTCATCAACAAAAAAAGGGAACGTTCATATATTTGGTCAAAACTGTCTACAAAATATGACTAACCACCCAAAACAAGCTCTGATTTACAGGTCAACAAAAACGGTAAGGACCACTTGCAGCTCTGCTGAAGCGTGGATCTGTACATCATCAACGGGGAGGATACTGTCACGGTTTCTGTGCAGGTAGATCATTTTTCTGTGCCTGCACCGGCTCAGTGGTTAGCATTCCGATTAGCCACTCGGCTAATCGTTATTTTTGGTTCCTGTGGGAGGATTGTTCCTGCTTGAACATTCCATGCATTCCTGCAGGGTTACCTCTGATCTGTTTCACCTGGGGGTTGCTCACACCTTCCGCTGATTACCAGCCACACCTGTGGCTGGGTATTTAAAGCGTCAGTAGGCAGTGGAACGGTGCTTGAGTGTAACGTGTTTTGCTCTAGCCAGTTCCCTGTCGTATTCCTGAGAAAGGTATAAGGAATTTAAGAACAAAGAGATTTAAAAAAGAATTCTGACTTCAGTTTGTTTGTTTTTTGGAAAAAGGTATTAGGACGGTATCGGTCCAGATTCTGAGGCCGGCGGTTTTAAGGGGTTATTGTGTCACCGTTGGGGCACAAACCTTTCTACCCTTTACTAACCAGTTTTTCCCCCTGGTTTTAGTTGGCCTCAGAACTTCTTCTGTTTGTTTTTGAAAAGACATTTTCTTTTTTCTCAGCTTCGGTTCGAAGTTGTTTATTTTTCATTTCTCTTTTCCCTATTCCTTTATTTTCCTTATATACTCCTTCTTCCTCAGTTACCTGTTTAGGGGTTTATTATTCATTATTTGGGATACGTCCCCTAGGAGTATAGCACCCCCTTATTTTGTCTCTCACGAGACTCAGTGGTTACTGGAGTGCCCTTTGGTAACTTATAGATCCCCTGTTTGGTCGCGTCTGGTCTTCACCCTTCCCCGCCCTCACAGATACGATGGGACTCTCTAGGATCACCCACTGAACAGGGGTTGCAGCAGAGCCTGGACCTGTTGGAACAATATTGCCTGTCCTTGGCCTTGACAATTAAAGGTCAAGAAAAATGAAAAGCCAGTGCCAAAATATAGCAACTTGTTAGAAACTTACTTTTTAAAAGCACAGAACTGTTTTGAAATTCACGATTGAGATATTAATGGGTGTAATTTATCTCGTATAACAAAACATAAAACTTCCTTAGGCTTATATTAACCACAGACATTATTTTCTGCAGAAAACAAAATCCCTATGGGAAAAGCATTGAATATCTGCAGAGGGAAACCATGCAGAAGAAACTTCTGAGTTGACCTACAAAAAGACATCATCGCTGTTATTGCAGGCAGGGATGTCATTTTTTAGACATCCTCATACTGGCAAAGAAATCCCAATAAAAAGGTACAATGACATGCTCGTAAAAGGGGTAATCTGTTTGATTACGTGTCCTTGCTCGAAATCTTATGTAGGTAAAAAATCATGTGAGCTAAAAGTGAGGATAGCTAAGCATTGTACTACAAACAGATGTGAAAACCTCACCTACCCAGTGGCACCCCACTTTGTACATGCTAACCACCCTGTCTCTTCCCTTCACCATATTGGCATTGAGAAAGATAATCCATCCAGGAGAGGAGGTGACTTTGAAAATCTACTGTTAAAACGTGAGGCATTTTGAATACATTTTCTTAAGACATTGGCCCCAAAAGGTCTGAACTTGGACTTTGAATTTGACCTTAGTCCTTGTTTATAGATATTGATTCAATTGATTTTCACAATAGTTTAGATGAATAATACCCTTAAGGTTTGATTTTCTCAATACATTTTTCAATATATTTTGTGTTTCTTAATTACTATGAATTACTAAGTGATGTTCAAAATCTAGTTAGATAGCCCTGCATTCAAAAGTAATTTCAAAAGTTTCAAAAAAATTAAAATAAAATAAAATAAGTTGTCAAGTAGTGTTTTTTAATAAGATGATATTTTCTCATTGAACATGTAAAGACTCTTAAATAATCTAATTCTGTCCTTTTGTGGTTTACTAAATTGTGGTAGCCTACAGTACCTGCTGTTACTAAGGTGTATGCACAGAATATATACTGCTTCGAATGAATTATCATTGAATAGATTCCAGAAATATTGGTAATCTATTTTCCTGTAGTGTAATTTAAGTTAATTGTTTCTGTTCTTTTTCTAAATTCTTTGAGTATATTTAGGTTTTTATGTCTCATGATCTTGATTGTCGGTGGCTCACAGGTGAATTCAATTTTAGTAATCTATAAGTATGTGTGAGATAACACTTTGACGACAGTGAGTTAGGCTAGACAAACAGTTAAATCAAGTTTCAAACATAGGCAAATGTTTTTATAAATCAAAATGTAGTTGCTCATCCTTACTCTGAGCTGCAGAGTACAAACTGCACAAACTTAACTGCACGACAGTGAGTTAGGCTAGACAAACAGTTAAATCAAGTTTCAAACATAGGCAAATGTTTTTATAAATCAAAATGTAGTTGCTCATCCTTACTCTGAGTACAAACTGCACAAACTTCACCGCCACCCCAACCTGAAGGACACTGAAGTCAATTATAAACTGAAAAAAATATTTTATAATTCAAAAAATAGTTCTTCATCTTCATTATGAACTGCTGCATGCTATGAACTCCTAATGAAACTAAAGAACGTAAGGCTAGCGTTTTGTTGTTTTTTGTGTGTTAATACTTCTTGTCGCCTTTTTGTTGAAGCCCCACTTTACTTGTATGCTTGATTTGCATAAGCTTGGAAAGCTTCCCTGGGTGTAATACATCTTCAGCTATTATGCTCTTACTCACATTTCTTGTTGTATTTTGAGAAGACAAGCTCCTGCACATGAGCTGGCAGCAGCGTCAGACATATTCAGAATTACAGCATCGATGTATGCACAAGTAACAACATAATTTCATAAAGATTATGACATCCTATATTGCAAATAACGTACAGTAAAGGACACAACGCAATAGAGTTGCAAAACCTACTGTGGACCTACATACTTTCTAGACTAGTCTGAAATAAAAAGTTGAAAAATATTAATTATAGCGGTTTTGTGATATAGGGTATGGGGAAATGTATTGAAGCATATTAGGCCTCAGAAACACTGAGAAAAGTGCTAGAATTTGCATGACAAAGCACAGAATAGAAATGGAATGGAAAGTAGTCAAATAAATACAAAGCGCAATATTTAAAAAAATAAATAAAAATATTTGGTTGTAAGGAATTCAGCAAATTTCTCCCTCCCTTTTCCTTAGAGTGTACTTTTACATAGCCGACTCAACTTCATCCTCCTTTTATAAATTCCACAGACAACGCACAGCTTTGGTGGTTTTCTGGGACCGCCCACACACAAATCAGTTACATTTCATGCAGTTGTCATGTAGCTGCCCTATTCAGTTTATTCAAAGTTTCAGTTTCAGAGAAAACCTGAAAATTATGTTGGCAACGTTATTTCTGCAGAATTCTAAGCATGTCATTTCTATAACTACAGCGTCCACAATTATTCATCCCCACCCTACAGGCTTTAATTCATAAGGTGATTGCAGCGAATGGATTTTGTGTGATTATATGTGCGAAGAAAGTTTTGAAAACATTCGGGGAGAACGCATTATTCAATTGTTGTCGGATATGGTATTTGTATTCGGCACCATCTCCAGTATTTAGAACGTTTTCTCGCTGGCACTTGGTCGCGGGGATGTAGGGCCACTGAGCAAATACTGTAATTCATAAAACTCTTGGTGCTGTTTAGGTATTTGGCATGCCGTCCCGCCAAGGCGTAAATTGGCAAGATGGTATTTCTGCCATAATGTGGCTTAGAAATCATCCTTCAATTAGACGTAAAAAATAATGAAAAACGACTGGTGTCTATAACAAACAGGGGCTCATTACCATAGGCTACAACACTTGTTACTACGGTTGGAACAGGGGCATACACAGTGGGTCAGAAACAGGAACTCCTATGGAAACCGAGTTTCCTTAGGAAGAATTACTAAGTAACACGCGCTTACTGCGAAAGCTCAGGATACTAATCAGTCCTCGGTTGCAGACCTAAGATCAGTTTAGCATCTACAATCCTGACCTTGGCCATTGAAAGTACAATTGTAATTCTGATCCAGGATCAGATGCTAAGGCGGGCAAACTCCTACGGCGACAACCAATTGACAGGAAGCAACACGACTCGTGCAGTTGTCTCGCTGAACTGTATTGAGTTGACCAGTTGGCTAGGTAGTTAGCAAAACTAATATCTTCATAAATCGTGACGATTTAACACATTACATTCTTAAAACTATTCGAGCCAGTAGTTAGCTACGTATCTAATTTGCATAAGAAAACTACACAGACATACGATGTCTGCTGGTTATAAGAAAGGTAGTGCTATATTTTCTGGATTCAGGGCTCTAGGACTTTATTCAAACCATCTTTCACACGTGGTACGATACCATAAGAAACATCAAGAGTTCTACGTTGTAACGGCAGTGGGGAAATGCTTCCATACATACAATGTAAGTGCGTCACTTTAAAGAAAACATTGCAAAATGTATGCTAAATATATATTTGTTGAGCGTTAGCATGCATTGTTGATATAGCGAACATGCTAGTCTGACTGATGTCCGTCTGGCAAGCCAGTTGGGTAAATTTGAGTTAGAGTTAGTTAGCTAGAATAGTCTGATTTGAAAATGGTCAATTCGCAAAGTTAGCTAGTAAAGCAGCGATGGACGATGTCAAACTAGCAACCAGTGTAGTCGTATTTTGCTTTTCAGCTAATTTACTTAGCTAACTAGGGTTGTCTATTAACAGTCCTCCTTAGTGTAGGTATAACGTTATGCATTATACCAAGTTAGATTAACTACCTAATTGGCTATCTAACTTGATACGAGATCATGACAGTCAGTCAGTTAATCTAGCTAGTTGTGTTAGCACACTTGCTGAAAAATCGTTGATGCCATTTATGCGAACTCATTTGTATTCATATATTCAACGTCATAGGATGGCGCCCATGTAGTTTTGCGGGTCTCTCCGTCCAAGTCAAGTCATTCAAATTTATATAGCACTTTTTCTGACCGAGTCAGCATTAACAGACATTGACATGTACACACAGGTAGAGAAATACCCATGTGTACATATGAGTATAGTAAAAGAAAAAACACTTTATTGTGGTTTAAAATAAGTAATTTAGAAACATAAAAAGCAATTTATTGTGGTTTAAAATAAGTAATTAAGTAAAAGAGACATAGAGATAAATAATAATAATAATAATAATACAAATAAATTAAAACAAGAATGGAGTTTCCCTACAGTTGTGTTTATATTCATGCACAACTTTATTGACTGTATACCACAACAATATTAGCACGGCGCATAGGCAAAATATCCTTATTTGTTTGATTACAATTGTAGCACCTGGTGCCTTGTGTGAATTTCATGATAACATCCTGGGAGTCATTTTGTGGGTATCTTTTGGCCTCTGCTCATTCTTGTCAGTTGGCAGAGCTTTATACAAAATTATGTGCTGGACTGGAAGAATGAAACATTTTAACGTATTGGAGGCATTGTGGTATTCAGTGGTCACATTTGTAAACTGACTAAGTCATAGGACGTTTGAAAACGGTTGATAACAGGCATGGTGGCTGTATGTTTGAAGGGCACAAAGGGAGAGTAACTGTGTAAGTGAAATAAAAAAAAAAAAAATTTGTTTTACTACTAATCTTCTAACTAAAAAATTGACATAAAAATCAGATCATATTTTATCTTTGTCAGAATGTGTGATTAATAATTTTTGTGTTAATGAGTACTGTTTTCTTTCCTGTTTATTTAATTTTGTATGATGGCCTGTTTAATGTCAAAATAAAATGTCCATGTTTGATCTGAAAATGTGATGGCCTACTTTTTCTTTATCGTGTTACAGGTCAAGAAACTTGGGATTGTGGCTGTCAGTAAGTGGCAATCAATGTTACATTACATTCATTAAACAGGAGCTCTTTTTCAGAGAAACCTACAATTAAGTGAATATAAGTGCATCCATCTGAATTATGTGAGCAGCAGTATCAGATGTGGCCAGTTCCAGAACAGCAGTGTTTTATGCAACATATGAGTACTGAATGGAAGCAACGCCAGCGAAGAACCATAATAGGAAGCATAGATTCATACAGCTACTGTTTATATTTGCTGATGAAGCATTTTCAGTGATTTGTTATGGCTCAAGAAATATAACAAAATGTATCCTTTGTAATTTAACTGAGGGGCCTATGTCAGACGTAGGTGAAACCACAGTGACAAGTGTTTAATTGCACTTGGCCTTTTACTTGCTCTGGTAACCCGTGTAGTTTGTTGTGATTTCACTGACCTATTGTTTTAGCTTGATCTAACCAGTGGATCTATTCATCTTATCTGGTCGTCCTATTGCCAACATTGCACAATTTAATACTTATAGCACCCTACTATATAAAAAGTGTGATTTTGTTATTATTATTATTATTATTATTATTTATTTATTTGTTGTGTATTTTTTGACATGCATAGATCAAAATAAATATTTGCTGATGCCAAAAATACTTTTTTGTTTTTAGGCAATGCGCTTCCTGAAGACATTGCTTACTTGGCTGCAGATCGAATGCTGGTCTTTGTTGCACATGGAGCTAGGGTAACTGCATTTGCAAAGAATAAAGAGGTAAATCCAAAGATACTTTTATAAGGATGTGGCTCATACACATTTTGTGAACAGTATTTTATTTTATTCAGCAATTGTCATAGTCTCCAAATGTACATAATCATGGGTCATAGTTTGCATAAATGAAGGGGCGATATAGCTCAGGAGGTAAGACCGATTGTCTGGCAGTTGGAGGGTTGCCGGTTCAAACCCCGCCCTGGGCATGTTGAAGTGTCCTTGAGCAAGACACCTAACCCCTAACCTCTAACTGCTCTGGCGAATGAGAGGCATCAATTGTAAAGCGCTTTGGATAAAAGCGCTATATAAATGCAGTCCATTTACCATTTACCATGTGCCATTACCATGTTTTGATGATAAATGTAACATCACTGCTATTTTATCTTCCAAAATAAAATAATTATTTAAATTCTGAGTTGCATGTAACATTGATTCGGGTACACACGATCTTATTTGGGCTTTGGTCTTGTCTTGGATATACTCATGGCATTAGAAAAACCCAAAGGATTGTGCCTCTTCAAACCCTGTAACAAGTCTGACTTTGATTGCCCTTGTCTTTTCCATCCTGTTCCGTAGCTAACATAACAGATAGCATTACCTTTATATTTGGTATACACTTCTGCATATCTTGGCTGGGTCTGACTTCCTTCCATTAAAATTATAGGCAAAAATGAATAAAAGTTCAGAAAACATGGAGGGATTCAAGTGACACAGGTTTCTGCCTCTGTTAGGAAAGCTGACATGTGATGGCTATTGGGATCTCTAATTATGAGTGGTTCAGGAATGGATCAACACTTGCCATTATTCATCTTGAACAAAACAAAAAGTATCTGAAATGCTTACAGTTAGCAGCCCCACTGAGTGGAATTGATTATAAAAAAGTAATGTTACTAGAAATTCTACAGAGATCCGTATTGAATTCATTGGAAAATATTTAATGCACCCACCAAATTTTTCATAACACATAAAAATAAATAAATAATTTGGTAAAATTAAATATTTATATGACTTTATTTGCCATAAATGTTTTTGGTTCTTGCTGAACTTTCTGCAGCATGCAAGTAGTTTTTTGCCCTCAGCGATGTTTGGTGAAACTTAATCCATAATGGATGAAGCATAATCCATTGCAACCAGTTACTTCCTCAGTGTCAATTACACATTATATTTTGCTAAACATCCATGTTAAAAGTTAAGTAGTTTCAGAATCCCCATTCATTGCAAATGGAAATAAGGTGCCCAATGTGTACTGCTAGTAAACTTCCCTTTGTAGAACTTCATTTATAAATCATGTTCTGTATGGCTTACATTTTCTATTCATTTGGCTTGCCATTGGGTGAGATTATTTTCAGTGGTCTTGATGCTTGAAGCACGATGACAAAGATTTGGTTGGAACTGAAACATTTGTGTCATATCAAGTCGTATACATATTTTATATCATTGAGTGTGTACTGTATTTATATTTTGATTCTTTGTTAAGTCAACCCATGAAACAAATAACGTGGAACAATTTTGTTGTCAGTAGTATGAAGGGTTTTTCTTAATAAAGAGTGCTGAGCAAGGCAGCACCTGTGAAGTGCAATGTGTAACGTAATCCCTGTTTAATCTTCAGGCTGTGCACACGTACGTTGGTCATGAAGCAGACGTTCATCTGTTGCTGCCATTTGGGGATCATGTGATCTCAGTGGACCGGGACAACACAGTCATCATTTGGGATGTTGACTCTGAAGGTTAGAGAGACTTGTTGCAGTGTTTGATTTGATAACATGCATGAGCCTACACAGGTGTAGTTATTTTCTCACTGCCAATGGTGTTTTGCAATTGCAATTTAAAACTGAAGTAAAAGTTAAAAAAAAAAAACATTGGCTATCATAATAAAATAGCAATGACAGCTAGCTTGACCTACGGTGGTCCCTGTTCAGAACAGTGATAGACATGGAATTGTTTTCCCCCTTGCTGGTTCTGCCTACTTGCCTATGATGTTTTACTGCCTGTCTCTGTGCCAGTACCTGGCTGTAGTCCAAGCCCGTCGCACTAGGATGTCCAAGCTTATCACCAGCTCTGTCTGATGGACTATTTAAATCATTGCGTTTTCTCAGAAAGAAAAACAACATATTTTTTCCGAAGAGAAAAACGTTAGCTGATCCAAAATATGATGAATCACTTTGATAATTAAGCTTGGTTGACGTGAATGTGTAATGAAGAATAATCGATCATCGATTCATCGTTAACATCCTTATTTGGTCGGTTAAAATATTGCTGTGCATGTTATTAAACAGTTTGTCCATTCATTTAACTGGGTCACACCTGCTTTTAAATGCTGGTAAGCTTCTTCTCACTTCCATCTTAATCAAATTGGAAATATCTTTCTTCACAGAGGAATACCTGCAGATTACATTTGACAAAACAACATTTGAAGTGTCTGCCATAATGCACCCAAGCACCTACCTCAACAAAATCCTCCTGGGTAGCAGCCAAGGAGGGCTTCAGCTGTGGAACATCAAGTCAAAGTAAGATATTCTGTCATTTTGTTTCGTTGTGTGTAATGGCGTGGTTCATGCTCGACAGCTTTTCATTCTGCAAACTTTTTAATTTGTTTTTCAACATGACTATAACAAGTTTGGAGCTGTTATTTGTACACACACATACACAGACGCATTGTTTTTTTGGGGGTAATGTTACAATTCCATGACGTAGCACACAGGCACTTACTTAGCGAAAGCAATAAAGGGTGTGACTTACCTCAGCTGTGGACAGCAAGTGTTAGGAAGTGGAAAGGAAGATCTTGGGTAGGGATGGGTGTCATTTAGATTTTAACGATACTGATGCTAAAACGATATTTTTAAAACTGTACCAGTGCCTAAAAGGTGCCTCAATGAACTTCTTTATAATAGAGCCAACAACAACATTGAATGTCCTTTTTGTTACAAAGGCAAATAAATTGATAAATGTAATTGTTTAAATGATGCTTTATACTTATAATTGGTCTTATAATAAGTTTCGCTTTTGGCATTTACTGAGTTTAACATTCGCTAGCTTGCTAACAGTACCTGCCATCACTGACCGAGTTGACAGAGTGAGTGTAACGTTAGCTCGTGAAGGCGCGTGGCATCGAAACGAGACACCTAAATGTGTTGTGATTCTGTCCGGTAGGTACTGGTCGTATGGGGATTGGCACCATAGTGGAAATGGGTTTCGGTACCCAACCCTAATCTTGGGTGATGGTAGTGGTTGCCATTTTTAAAACAAAGTTTCCACGCCGCGTTCTGGTATTGTGTACGGGCCACCCCAGTGCCGACTCTCCGGCATCCCCGGAGGGCAATGCGCAGTGGGCTCTAGCTGTAGATAGGATGGTATACAGCTTATGTATTTTGTTAAAAAAGAAAAAAAAGTACAGCACTCGTATGTTGTTCTTTACTTTCTGTTACTGATGTGCTTATGCAGTGTTTTAGGCTTTTTAAAGAATTGGACAGTTAAGGAATGTATTTTTTAATGTGATACAATAATTTCCTATGCGGTACTTTATTATTTTTTTTTATTTTCAGTAAACTCTTATACAGCTTCAGTGGATGGGGATCTGGTGTAACTGCACTGCAACAGGTAAGGAAGGTTACTCTTAAAAAGAAATAAAGGTGACTAAAGCAGTAAAATCTAAACCTTTTCTTTTTACTTCTTTTCTTTGTCTGTGTTTGTACCACACTTGTGTGAAATATGTACTTGGAAATACTTTATCCTTTTAGGTTGTGTTTACACCGCCTGGTAAAAGAGGTATCAGATATGGGTCACGTTTAAAAGTAGAAAAAATAAAATAGGATATCGGCAAAAAATTGGAACGGGGCATCAAGACCTGAGGTGTAAACGTAGCCTTAGAAACCAGTAAAACAGATGCATATTGCAGAAAAATATCATAAAAGTAAAACAAAAAAAAACTTATATGATATAACTTTTTGGCAGGTAATGTGTTTCTTTGATCCTTATCAAAGAACTGCTGGAGAGATTCTGCTAGCATCTAATGAATGAATGTGTATATTATAGGGGTCTGTTTGACATGTATAAATATGTGGGCTGTGATTTGACAGCTATGCTAGTAAAACCCACAGGATCCAAATTACAGATGAAGTATTTCATCACCATGAAGTTCAGGTACAGTTTTTGACATTAGACAAGAATAGGCTCTGTAGGCTACTTCACTCTAAATAAACATTATTCTGTATTGGCATTTGAAAGCACTTTGGTGTGAGCCTGAAGAAAGAGGAAGGGAGTGTCTTGTTTCATAACGAGAATTAATCATATCCAGGTTGTGAAAGCTAAGTAGTGCCTTAGTCTGTAAAGGTCATGTTATTTGAAGTTTCCCACATTCATACTTGAGGTTTGACCACCTTATCCATTATCAGCTCTCTTTTCTATGACATACTTAGGAGTTGTCCATTTGGCAAACTTCCCAATCCCAGTCAGTTTACAGAGCAGTATATTTCGTTTATTTAATGATGGCGTCAATCGCTATGGCGCTATGTCCAGAAATGCAGCGACCTTTAGTGTTACGTTGCTGGTGGGAAGGTCAGACAGCTAGCATTACTAGAGTGCAGGGGTGTAAGGATGCATGAGTAGTATAGATTAACATTTTATATGTTTACAATATCTACCTCCTTTATATCTGTTTTATATGTTTACAATATCTACCTCCTTTATATCTGTTTTATATGTTTACAATATCTACCTCCTTTGTGTGGATTTTTAGACCCCAGCTGTGGATGTGGTTGGCGTGGGATTGACATCTGGTCACATCATCATACACAATATCAAGTATGATGAGTCACTGATGAAATTCCAGCAAGACTGGGGGCCCGTCACTGCTATATCTTTCCGAACAGGTGAATCCACATTTCTATGGCTACGTGGGTGTAGGGCTGGGCAATATATCAATATTATATCGATATCGTGATATGAGACTACATATCGTCTGAGATTTTGTATATCGTAATATCGTGATATGGCATAAGTGTTGTCTTTTCCTGGTTTTAAAGGCAGCATTACAGTAAAGTGATGTAATTTTCTGAACTTACCTGACTGTTGTTCTAGCTAGCTGTATTATTTGCCTTTACCCACTTAGTTATTACATAGGCATTACTGATGATTATTTATCAAAAATCTCATTGTGTAATTTTGTGAAAGTACCAATAGTCATCCCCACAATATTATCACAATATCGATATCGAGGTATTTGGTCAAAAATATTATGATATTTGATTTTGTCCATATCGCCCAGCCCTTCGTGGGTTTATGATATTCATCTGAAGAGGCTATATGGAATTTTGTTGTGCAACTAAGTTGTAGCTCCGTCTACCATTGTCTCTAAAGTGAATGTGCAGTCCTGCTGAGAACCATGTTTAATTACAGGTAAAACATGCGGCAATGCATTTTTGAGTATCTAAAAAAAATAAATAATAATAAGTTAGATAGGTTTCTGTGTGGTGGACATTTGTGGCAGTCTTAAAATTCCTTACCTTGTTCTAACATTGCAGTTTTCACCATTTCGATACCTGTTCTCTGGAACATGTTCAACAATCACAAGTCAGAAGAACTCTGGCGAGGACTCTGTTTCTGCTTTTGGCAGCTGTAGACTATATAGTGGCTGTGGAATCATCACTGTCATAACCAGAACATTGTGTAATGTCTGTGTGTTATTACTCTACAAGACGGACATCCGATTATGGCTGTCGGCAGCCCTCTTGGGCACATTGGACTGTGGGACCTGGAAGACAAGAAGCTGATTGGTCAGATGAGAGATGCCCACAGCACAGCCATTGCTGGTCTGACTTTCTTACACTCCGAGCCTCTCCTCATCACCAATGGGGCTGACAACGCCATTCGGGTTTGTGTCCAACAGCATCTCAAGCTGATGTCGTTCTCCATCTAGATAAGGGTTCCAGCTCATTCTCCTTTTTTGATATGATTATTGTTTATGTCAGTCTGGTGTTTGTCCTGGCAACACCACATTAGAAATGCTTTTATTTTGTAGTAATGAAGCGGTACTTATTGGGCTCTCAGATGTTTAGTTGGAAAAGTGTTTGCTGTTGGTGTTAGAGCCTAATGGAGCCTAATATTAGAGATTAAAGTTAGCCACCCAAGGCAGGGTGGCCCGATATCTCTGTTTACTGCAGAATTACTGGTTCAACAATGGGGCAGGTTTCTGTAGACTGCAAGTTGTCTTCAGTGGGAGTCTTTCATCCTGTCTGTAATGCTGTGTCGACTTCTGTATGGAAAGTGGCTTGTGAGTGAGTGCATTCAACAGCTGTGCAATTTGTGTGGGTACAGCACAGCAGTGACTAGATGAAGAACTCTCAATTACAAATTAGGCATTTGAAAAACATCTTAAAAGATTGATTTTAAAAAAAATCATAAATTATTTATTGATGCAGCAGATGATGTTTTTATCACAGTGTAGCAATAGGATGGGCACAAACTGAACACAGGTGCCGAGAATACACAGGCTTGTAGAGTTAGCCATGGATTTCATCCTTTTGATATGTGAACAGTGTATTCATGAACAACTGTAATGCGGTGCAGCATGGCTTACCTCTAAGAACAGTGTATGATGTAATGATAAGCCTTAAGTCTGTTGTTATCATGGTTGAAACAGGTGTGGATATTCGATGCTCCAGGCGGTGGTGGGCGTTTGCTTCGGTGCCGAATGGGACATAGTGCCCCACCCACAAAAATTCAACACCACGGACAGAACGGACAGCAGATTCTCAGTGCAGGTGAGTGGCTGGAGATTTTTCCACTGTGTCCTAGTGGGAAAGAGTCACATTAAACCCCCCGGTCATCGAAAATGATAAGCCAATTACCTCAAGTTCTAACACTGTCACCTGCTGTATTCAATGTGGTTATTCGGACCACGGACGTGTGGCAGTAGAATATAGTGACGTGCTTTATCATTGTTTTTGTCTTTGGAAAGTAGCCTTCAAGCCTGAAAAGTGCTGTTGTATCACCTGCACAAAAATGATAAATAATAAAATGGTGTGCAGCAGGGTTAGGCTAATAAAATGGATTGAAACCGATTATGTGAAAATGGGTTTGAACTTTTAATTGTGATCAATTTGTTAACAGTATCCTTTGTCATTTGCTTAATGATGCTTGGTGTAACGTTGTCGAGCTGTGTGCATAAATCCATAGATTTGTTTTAATCATCACACAAGCACTTTAAAATGAAAGGTGCAGTTGATGGAACAAATCTGACAAAGCAATTCAGTATTTGCCTTATTGCCATTGTCTCTCAACTTGGATGTGGTGTTTGTGCTTCTTTTTTCTACCCTCACATAGGCCAAGATGGAACATTACAGTCTTTCTCCACTGTTCATGAGAGGTTCAGTAAGAGCTTGGGACACGGTGAGTTTCTTGTGTAGATCACTGGAGCATTCAAGCTTTCATGCAGAAATAATCTATTTAGGCTGAACTATTTGTGAGTGGCATAAGTGACTATAGGGGACAAGAGCCCATTAAAATGGAATAAAGTCTGCACAACTTAATCTTGGTTGCTGACAGAAGTGCACAGTCATTCATATTAGTGGGATTTAGTCATGCAAACCATGCCAAAAAAAGAAAATCACTGCAGTGAAGTGAGAAAAACTTAATATACGCACGTCCCACTGGCATGGCCAGAATGAGACAGTAAAAAAATATGTAGAATACCCACGCACTAGCAAAGCTCTATGTGGTTTATTCAAGATGCAGCGTTTCGACCAACTGGGTCTCAGGCTTTGGTTGAAATGTTGCATCTTGAATAAACTACAAGGGAGCATTTGCTAGTGCGGGTATTCTATGTATTTTTACACTGTAGTACAGTGCCTAGCCCTCCAAATCAGAGGCACTAATACTGTCATTTGTCTGGCTTAAGATTGGAGTGTTTGTTGATTTTTAAAGCAGTATAGAAATTATAGACGAATTACAGAAGTAACGGTAAGCCAAGGTCCACAAATACAATTCTGGAGTTGTATTTTCCAGTTGTTATTGAGTTGGGGCTTGGCTGCATTGTCTGCCACTGCTGGGTCAAACTGGAGAAAGAGTTAAGATGAACCGACCCCAGGAAAGTAAAATCCCAGCATAGCTGGTGATTTCTGGAAGAGAGTGAAGGATGAGCCTTGGCTTATCTGCAGTGCAGGTTTCCAGGTTTCACACTGAGAGGCCATCTGGCCCAGCTGGGGCTGAACTAGAAGCCATGTATACATCGCTCATTATCATGTCTTGTCTTGCAAAGCCTTATATATCAAAAGAGGTCGAATAGTTGAATAGTTCTGAGATGAAAGTGGTGTAATCACCCATCGTAAAGGCTTTTTGACCGAACAATTTTTTTTCCACTTCTTGAAAATTCTAGCATTCATTTAGTTGTTCAAACAATGGAGTGAAATGCTGTATATTTACAGTTATGCCTCATGATTGACCGCATACAGCAGGTCACTCTTTCTTCTTACTCAGTTTATTGTTTGTGTATGCATTTGTTTAAATACACTGCCTTATTTGAATACTTATCTGCATGAAGCAGTCGGTGGTGTTCCCACCATGAGTGTGGCTCTGTTGTGCACAGCACCTGTTGCCATAACAGAATGTCCACTGACAGCCATATTTCAGGGCAGGAGCCGTGTAACTACAGTGGTTCTCAGCTGGGAATGTGCGCTATGAACGCGAAAGGCAAAAATACACCAATTCAAAAATTCCAAGCAGATTAGAGAAAAGAAATGGGCACTTATCAGTGAAAATTAACAGTGATGGTTACATCACAGCTTCCATGGCTTGGACAGACTTACTGGGTATCTGTCTAGCTAGCTGAGTAAATAGAATCAGAGGCTAACTCATATTCAGAAGGAAAGATCTACAAAGTTATGGGAAATTGAATAATGATTGAGCTCTAACTGAAACAAAATCATGTGTAGATCACATATCACGCGTAAATTACTACAAATGATGACCTCCATCTGTACATTAATGACAAGGTCTTGCTCCACAATGGAAAACGTGAAACTAAATCATCAACCTGTGCGGGAAATGCCAAAGCCATTTTTGAATTCTTATTTTTTTTATTACTTTTAGGAAAGATGGTCATGCAATGTTTAATTTGCTTGTTTGAAGATTTTCATTTCAGTAAACGTATCCAAAAGGATGTGTATATTATTTGGTTCCAATTCAATGATTTGTGGATAACTGGTATTTGTTGAACGAAGGTAGCAATACATTTTTATTAGTTTTTTTATTTATTTGATTATAAATCAACTATGTATGTGTTATATGTATTGTGTGCTGCTATGCATGTTAAATTATTGTCTGTTTGTACTTTAAAAAAACTCTGAAATGTGGATTTTTTGGGCCCTGTAAACCCTCCCTGCTGGCTTCATGCCAGTCTTTGATTTTTGGGGAATTGATGCTTCCGAGAAATCTCCGTGACATTAATATGAGGGAAAACTTAGATCCAGTTATGCAAAATGCATAATGCAGCTGGAATTTTGTCCTTCATGTTTTCGTGTTTTGCATCCTGTGCTAAATCTTACCGATAACAATCAACAGAGCTGTATGGCACATCACTGTTATCTCAAGTGTGAATCACATTCATAGGAAATCCCATCGCATTTCTGAGGTTTTATTGCTTTAGAATATTTCCATTCTGTTTGGTTGTTAGTTTTTACATATTACAGTTTCAAGTAAATCCTAATTGGCTGCTGCAACATAATTTAGCCATGTTTATGTTTTGTGAACTGGAAGATGAAATTGTGTTGAAAGAATTTTTATTTATTTTTGAATAGTATTATGAACAGGGAGGCATGGCAAGGTTATATCGACATGGAAAGAAGGTGTTGCTAATGTATGTTGAATATTTTTGTGAACAGGTTCAATAAACAAGAAGAAGTCCAAAAAGAAGGGGTTAAAGTACGATGCATTGAAACTTCCTGCTATTACCACCTTTGCATCAGGTAGGAGTGTGAGTTTATCTGCAGTACTGGTGTCAGAGAAAACACTGATTTGTGAAACATGATATTCATATTGCCAAAAAGCAAAACCTACGGTACAAAGTATGTAGAAAGGAGATTGTTTATAAGTTTTTCTCTTGTTTTATGTGTGTGAATAAAAAAATAACCGTACATGATTTCATGTAGAAACTGCCCGTCAGAGTGACTGGGATGGCATCGTTGCCTGTCACCGTGGTTACGTCACTGCCACCTCTTGGAACTATCAGAAGACCTCCATGGGTGCCCACAAGCTGGAGCCAGAACGATTCGGAAAGAACCGTGCACTCAACGTCCACGCAACGGTCAGTGTGCTGGACCAAAGTCTCAGTTTCTGCTTTGTTGGGCAAAATAGGAACTGGTAAAATGTATGAATGGATTTTTAACATACATACAAAAACATGACTGGCATGTCGTGTATGTTACTTCGGCTTTTAAGATACATTCTGCTGTTTATGCTGGGTGTCGGCTGTTTTGAACACTGTTCCATTTCTTATATCAAGTATAATGAGAGCAGTTTTCTCCTCAGGCTGTGGATATCACATCGTGTGGGAATTTCGTGGTGGTTGCGCTCTCATCTGGACACATTGATGTGTACAACATGCAGTCTGGCTTCCACAGAGGTCACTATGGTCAGGACAAAGGTGAGTTCCTTTAAAGCTAGAGGGGCGATGAATACCCTAGTCCAGTAGCTGTAATTATTTTCCCTCATTTCTTGCAGTGTTGCTATCTGTTAACGCCTGGTCTTCACTCATACAGATGCTAAATGGGAATAGCCTGCTTAATTGAAGTTTGAATGGCGTGTTGGCTCGTGGCTAGTAAAACAATGTTACATTAGAGCATGAGTGAACTGAATGGCTGTCCATACAATATGCACCTCTCCCCGCAAACCTAAAGAAGGGTTTGTCCCCATCCCTGACCTTACCCCTGTCTCGCAGCCCACGACGGGCCAGTGCGTGGTGTAGCCGTGGACGGACTCAACCAGCTGACTGTAAGCGTTGGCGCCGACAAGCTGCTGAAGGTGTGGAAGTTTAAATCCAAGGAGCTGGTTCACTCGGCTGTTCTGAGCGCCTCTCCCGCAGCCAGCCTCCTGCATCGGGACAGGTGAGTGAACGTTGGAGTCTGGAAAAAAGCGACTGGGATTGGGGGGCTAAGTCACAGAAAGCCAAAGCTATCTCAACTTTCTTGGACCTCAATTTTTTAAATGTATTTTAAAGTGAAAACAAAAAAAGCAACAGACCCTGCTGTCCTTCATGAGCATCATTGGCCACCAGACCTGGGTCAAATACGTATTTGATTTTGATTCAGATACTTTTCTGTGCTTTATTGAGCTTGCCTGGTGTAATCGTGCCTGCCAATATGACCAGAAGGTGAGGTTTGCTCTTTTTGAGAGTATTTAATTGGTTACAATATCAGATCAGTAAAGCGTAGAAAAGTGTTTGAATCCAGAACAAATACGTATTTGACCCAGGTCTGTTGGCCACCCCTAGTCTGGGATTTATATTCAAGACATATTTTCCATTTGTAACTTTTCATGTATGCTAACTTATACAAATTGTATTTGTCATTATTTTGCCTTTAAGGGACTTTGTGATGCCCATGTATATAAAATGTGCTACAATAATGCATAAACATTATTAATATCTTTATTAATAATAACATAAAGCAATGGTATAGCATATCTTTCTTATGTAAATGGTAATATGCTGTACTCCTTACAGTGGTATGCTGGCCATCTCTTTGGATGACTTTACGATCAACATCTTGGACATGGAGACGAGGAGGGTTGTTCGAAAGTTTTGTGGTCATCGGGGCCAGATCAATGACATGGTGAGGATTGAGTCAGGCCGGCTTATCGGTATATATTCATGCAGATTCATAGTCCATTATTATTTCTGGTTTTTCCTCTTTTTTGTAAAGACTTTCAGCCCTGATGGCCGCTGGTTGATAACTGCCGCTATGGACTGCACCATTAGGACTTGGGACCTCCCCACTGGCTGGTAAGAACTAATATGTACTTTCTGTGGAACAAGTTCAACCCCTTAGAGAATCCCCTTTCGGTCAGTGTAGTTGCATGGGGAGGTTTGTCAACAGGAAAAACTGTTTGCTCTCCGGGTCAAAGTCCGAGTCTTTGAAGAGTCATGGGTGTGTGCTGCATTCGAGAGATCCCCTAAACAGAGTTATGCATGTATGAGGCCACAGACCCTATGCAGATAACGCCCTTCTGTCCTCATCACTAGATAGCCGTGCGAGACAAGGAAGTGGCCGAGATGTGATAAGTTCAGAACATGACCTGATAAGAACGCCACAATTATTCCCACATTGACTGCATTCTGACTTTTACCAGAATGATTTTTTTTATTTTTGATGATGACGTTTGTGTAGAGATTAAAACTTCATTTCAGACGTCAAGGGAAGGTCAAGCGTAGTTTGACTATACTAGTTAAATTTGTCATTCTTTAATTTGGAAAAAGACGCTTGGCCTTCGACGGAATCCCCCCCATGCATCTGCTGCGAGACGGCCCTCTCTTTCCCCTCAATCTGCCCTCAATCTCGTTTCAGCCTGGTGGACTGCTTCTTGGTAGATGCTGCAGTCATCAGTGTCACCATGTCTCCCACTGGGGATTTTCTGGCCTCCTCGCATGTAGACAGTCTCGGAATATACTTATGGTAAGAGTCACGCTACCGTCAATATCCAGGATAGCTTATGACACTGTAATGAGTGAGTCTGTGCCCGGGAGCGTCTGTATCCTTAAATGCCATTAAGGGTCCATTCGCTAACGCTCCCTGTTGGACACCCTCCCTCATTACTGTTGGTTTTCAGGACGCTGTGTGTGCATGTGCACGAGAGAGAGAGACAAAGGGAGAGAGAATTTGCTGTGAAATGAGAGGTTCTGTTTGGCCCTTCTGAAATCTGTAATATTGGATGACCTTTGTAGATGGAAAAATGAGAAATGAATCTCTGCACAGTACAGCTGTTGAAATTGGGTTCAGGAAGTCCAGCACTGAATAATTTATAAACTGTGGCCAAGTGAATGCATTGCTGTAAAACAAAATATTGCTTGCACTTTACTAGGCTAGTTAAACTAATAAATAAAGCATATGTGCGTGCATATTTTTCTGAGCCCATTAATTCTTTATTATGTAAAGGCAGATGAATTGGATGGAAAAGTTCATTGAGGCAGATTTGTCTACACTAAGCATAAAGGACATTGTGCAACTCAGTAGGACAGAAGATTTTATTTTTGCACTTTATTTATTGTTTTGTTATTTTTTTTCCCATCATAAGCTTGTGTTTATTGTCTCATGCATGTACAAAGTGCCATAGTTTCTGTTAACAGTTGTCATTGTAGGTTTATTTATGAATTATTTACTGTTACTATTTGCATTTTTGTTTCTATTCTTGTTAATTTGATTTTCTTCACAGATTTCACCACAAAGCCAAGTACAGAAAAGACTTAACAATAAAAATGAATTGGAGGATAGGTCTTCATGGCCATGGAGGTCACAACCTGAAACACAGGCAGCTCTCAAACAGAGATACTGAAGTTCCTGTCTCCTTTTTTGATGGCTTTTGTCTTTGGCTTTCCTGGCAGGATTTTTATTGGGGAAGTGATGACTTCCATATAGCGTACACTCATATAGCGTACACTCTCCATGCTCATAAGGCTCTGCACAACTTTATTAGCACATGCACACTGCCTGCATCAGTCATGCAGTCCTGCATAACCCTCTGAGGGAATAACCTCTGTGAGCAGCTTGTGACGTGCTCAGAACACACTGGAAGCACATGTGCTAGTGGAAAGTTGTGGCAATGTATCTGGAAAATGTTTATGCAGCCAGTCAGTCCGGTCAGGTCTAGCATACCTGAAATATGGATGCTGGACCTCAGTTGGATGTGTATTTGAAATGTGCTGCTTCCTGACAATTTAATACTAGGCATGTTACATACTGGAAATCACACGAAAGAAGATTGTGTGTTCTGTATATCGGTCACAGTAAAATGGTTGAAGCAGTTTAAACATTTCAGCCAGGTTTGATTAAGGCTGAGGATGTTTGGCCACGTCCTGGTGTCTGTTAAGAATGTTCAGTCACTGCGATGCATTTTTACACTGTGTTGCAGGTCCAACAACACGCTGTGCTCCATGGTGTCTCTCCGGCCCCTGCCATCTGACTACGAGCCCACGGTGGTTACGCTGCCAGGTTCCTGCCCTGTAGAAGGTACCACCAGCCACTGCTGTCATAAGTGCTCATGCCAGTGCTTGCCAATCGCATATGCACATGCACTGGCATTCTTAACAGTCTTACTTAACAGTGGCAATACTGCGTGTTAAAAGTGTTTGAGTGTTTGTTGCAATCTCAACACTTTAGTTTCCGGATCACTTAGAAGGCAGGGTGTGGGTGGGTCCAAATGCTTAGGTAAAAAATACATTTTTTAATGAATGTTTTATTTCTGTACATTAACATAACTTGTCCTCTGTGTCAGTGCCCACATAACAGCCCATCTATATGTGGTTTAATATACCAGATGTAGTCCACGTGTGCACATACGGCCAGATTAGTTTTAGTCTTTCGCGACTAGTTTTGGGTGCAGATATAACACATTCTGCCCCAGAAACATGTAATTTGTGTATCAAACAGGACCTTGACACACAGTATGCATGTCATCTACATAAGTCATCGCAAGATCCACTTCTCTCCTATGCATTTAAGGGAGGATCACACAAACAACTGGAGGAGATATTATAATGTGGCTGATTATGTATTCTGTTGAATTTACTAAAGGTCACGCAATTATACAAGGGTTGTTTTTTTGCTGAGATCTGGCGTAAATTAAGGCACAAGCAAGATGGAGACAGGTATAGGCATTGAAGATGCAATGAGTAAACCTTTACAGGAATCACACTATTTTAACTACCCAAGCAAGAAATCATGAAACGGTATAGATTAAGTGGCCACACAATAGTTAAGTGGGTGATTGTCACAGAAATATTGGCTAAAGTCACAGAACAGTCATCACAAATTTGTTAAAAATCATAGAAAACTAATAAAAGTGGCAGATAAAAGAGGCCATAGTGTAAAATAAAATTTTTATTTTTTAAATTAAACCAATAGATCTCACGCACAGCAGTGGGAAATGATTGAATTAACCGGTGGAACTGTTGCAACAGTAACAAGAGCTTGAAGTTTCAAAAAATCAGTGGGCGCTTAGCTGTAATAAATAAAATATGAGTAAATGCATTGATAGGATGCTGCATTAAATTGCTTTTGTCTATTACAGAAAGAGCATGCTTTTGCCTTTAACAAAACATTTTTAGAAACAGAGCATGCTCAAATTGCATTACTTAAATAATAAAAGTTAGATTTGGTACGTATTAGTAGCCTACATTGCGAGGTCTGAGTCCTTGATGGAGAGCCTTTTGTCACTGACTTCAGCAACTGACTGCAGACTGCGTTATAATTACCATCCAAAACTTCTGAAAAATCATTAAAAGCACCAAAGATGAGGAAAGAGACGGAACTGCCAAAAAAAGAGACAAAAAGCATGGAATCAGTGACAACTGTGTCTTCTGCAGGAAAACGCCTGGCCATAGAATTAACTACTCTTCTGGGAGAAATAAACGATGATGTTTTGTCCTGCACTGACCGTAGTGCTGGATACGCTCTTATGTTGCACCAGAGGATACTTCAATTTCCCCACGTCCAATAAAGATATTGAATTCGCTGAACAGTTTTTGGAACTGCACATTTTAAGCTCTGCTACTCTGATTGCACAATCAGCTGTGGCCTCACTAAATAAGGTGGTAATTGGCCCATCAGGCCACATTTTACACTGTAAGTTATGTCCTTTTTTTCAAGTTATTTATCACCATCGTTTTCATTTCACAAGAAAGTGTGAAGTTGTGGTTTACCCCAAATATCTGCGGCCCATTTTTGTGATAAACAATGTCTTGTATCAAGCTAATATTTACTGTTTTGGAAGTACATCTGTTTTAAGTTCCAGTGCACTAAGGAAAGCGATTCCTGAACTCCAGCCTGTTCCACTTAGGCTGCTCAATCAGCCCCTTCACATCTCCCAAACTGCTGTTCTGTGTATCGATGATATGGAAAAGCTGTGGCTGTTTGCTTCTGTGGAGTAGATTAAAAAAGAAGTGCTGCACTGTTGCCATGCGCAGAGATAAGTGAAGACTCTGGTGTTTGTGTGCAGATGATGAAGATGATGAGGAGGACTCGCCCAGCGAAGAGATGATCGAATACATATCTCCAGAACAGCTTGATGAACGTTTGGTGACACTGTCTCTACTGCCTGACTCCAGATGGAAGAACCTGCTCCACCTGGACATCATCAAGGTGTGTGACTGACTGAGAATCAGTACAACTGTAATTTTCTAGTATGTCCACCAATTGTAGACAAGTAAATAACGGACTCCTTTCAAAATAGTGTAAATGGTGCCATCCTGTGGACATTTGAGATATTGTGCCCTCATCTTACACTAAATGCATGTTGAGGATTCACACTTTAGCATGATATGACAATTGCTCATTTCTATTCAGTGCATAATTGCAGTAAATGTTGTGATTTTATTGCAGTTTTCTTTTTTTTTAATCAAAGCCATCTGAGCTCAAATCATAGGTGTAGGTTCGGTGTCTGCCATCCTGCCACAAATCGACATGCTGTATCAGACAGCTTTTACATGCCAATTAATTCCAGTATTGTTTAGATTCAGAAAACTGAGGAGCTTGATTTGTCATTTTCGTACACACAGTTTACTTAATAAATTGACGCCGGAATGGAACACTTTCCCTCAGGCACATCTTCAAGTACTTACTGCGATTTACCAGAAATTCTCATTTTGAAAAGTCTAAAACATGTTAACATAAAATTCTGTGATTCACTAGTAATATTCCAGCTAAAAACACTGGTTTCATTTCACAGGCACTTTGTACTAAACAAGCATTGTTTCAGTATGTTCCTTTGCAGTGAGCAGTTGTGTTGTTTCCATAGAAACGGAATAAGCCGAAGCAGCCCCCCAAAGTGGCCAAGGCCGCCCCCTTTTTCATCCCCACAGTGGCCGGTCTGGTGCCACAGTTTGCCGTCTCCGAGGGTAACAGTGCGGAAGACCAGGTGAGAACTCTCAGTTTGACTCGGCATCAGTTTGTTTGGTGAGACCAAGGCCCTGCTTGGAACAGTCTGCATGTGGCACTTTGAAGGTCACCAGACATTCAAGAGGTATCATTTTTATCGGACCCCATGATTTCCAGCTCTAACATAATGCAAGATCTACTGTAAATAACGCAGAGTATTTATTGACATACCTAAGGCGCATTTGTGTGGATGAAAAAGTCATTGATTTCTCTTTCACTTTGTAGTCGAAAGTTGTGAATTTTGGAGTGCTGGCACAAAAATCAAGTTTCTATGTCAAGCTTGAGGAGGCGTGTATCAGCAACGACTGTAAGTAACTGGTATTTTACTGCATTTATTTGATACACCCGATTTACTACATTTATTTGATTATAAAAATGTAAATGTGTTTGTGACACTCAGTCACATAATTGCTGAGGGGGTGTCTTCATTTTGTAGGCAGTGTTAGTGGAGCTGTTAGGGGACATGTGCAGCTGAAGCACTGCTTCTCTGTGAGGCGATGCGCTCTATGGACCAAAATCAAATTCTGACCTTGTCAGTGCCTACTGGCTGAGAGTCTAGAGTAGCAATGCAGGATTGGCCATAGTGTCCCTGGGAAGAGTGTGCTTTATTCTGCAGGGAATTCTGTGCCTCATTGGGCAACAGCGACCCCTCTGGTTTATCTGGAACGTGCAGTCTTAAGACCTCCAATCCTGCAGAATAGTGGCTGCATGGGTCAGCTGGGGGACCGCAGGGTGAAAACAAGCAGTGGCTGGTTACCAGTGTTTTGGAGTCGCGTGATGTGCTAGCAGGTGTCAGTCATTGTCCAGTTCATGCTGAATCAAAATTTGTGATGAAAGAAAAGTGTTAAATCATATCACTTACACATCATTAATGAGGTTTCCATAGGACAGCGTTTTTCTGTTTTACTCCTTCCAACCTGAGGTGCGTGATTTCAGTTTCTGTTCTATTCGAGCTGTTAATTGTGTTTTGCAGAGCTGTTTGCTGAGTATGCATCTCTATTAGACAGCCCCTGATGGTTGCCTTCTTTGTTTCAGACGCAGCCCCCGTGCAGCTGCTGAAGGAGATGGGCCCCTCGGCCATTGACTCAGAGCTGCGGGGCCTGGCTCCTGATGTGGGCGGGGCTGTGGAAGTAATGCAGAGCTTCCTGAGGATGGTGGGCAGCATGCTGGACTCTAAGCGGGACTTTGATCTGGCGCAGGCCTACCTGGCTCTCTTCCTCAAGGTACTGATTTGTGAATTCAGTATGGAAATGTTAGCATGTGAGGAGCTTCCAGCTGGAGCTGTCCATAGAGTTTATTAGGGGCCACTTTTGTATTTGTTAATTTTTTTTCACTGTTATTATTTTTCCACCATTGGCAGCCCCTAGAACCTATTGGTGGTTTTTTGTGAAATTTGGCACATAGATAGAGGACAGTCCAAGGTATCACCTCACTATATTTGGGGTGGTCAGTTCATTGGCTCCTCTAGCGCCACTAACAGGCCAGAATTGGACTTAAACTTTTGGCTGCTACTTTTCAACCGTTTGGCCTCGAGCCATCAGTTCAACGCAGCCACCCCTGTCAATTTCTGCCATATTGGCTTTTTCGCCATTTTTTAAAATGGAGAAAACATTTTAAACAACTCCTCCTGACCAGATCCCCACACAATTTGGCTGTACCCTAAGAGTTTTACAGCTCATCTGGTAGTGCTCTATAGTGCCACACGTGCACTTTTCAAATGGCCAAATCTCTTATCCTGTTTTGCTTGTATAGATAAAACATGGCTTGTTTTCTTCCTCTTGGGAAAAAAAAAGAAACTTTTCCTTGGCACCATTCTGGTGAATAATCACAAACGGGTAGTGAGGTGTAATTCCTGCACGCTTGTTAGTATCACAGTTAAATTTCAAATATATCTTTGGCTAGACCCTTGGTGCACAGACAGAACTGGGCAAACTCAGTAGTGCCATCTAGTTGCTAAAACCCAATTAGCCGTATGTCTGGCTCCATCGATCCTGCATCAGTGAAACCTGAAAAAAATGAGCATGTCAGAGCCTGGATAGCAAAAGTATGTTGAAGGTGCCATTATACCCAGTGAGTATACGTTTTGGCCGTCATAGTTCTTGGCCCTTTCATTGCTGTTTACTGCTATATTTTATTTTTCTGGCATGTTATGTTCTTTGTACGTCGGTAAACCCTTGATAAAATTCACCACAGTGAATTTACAGAAGTAACCAGGAGGTGGCAGTGGAACAAAAGTGTACTGTTGGCCTTGTAGTTGCCATCAGATTTGTTAGTATTCAGTGCTTTGCGTAAGGGTACAGCATAAAGGTTTCAGAGTTAGGCATGTGTTGCACGTTTATGCATCAAAAATGGTTATTACTGGCAGTTTTAGGAAAGCCTTTTCTGTTAGGAATTGGATTCAAATGTCCTGCTGGAACTAAGAATGCAATACAACAAAGAAATAGCTTTTCTTTTAAACTGAATGAGCTCATAAAACTCATTTCAATCTAAGAATGGAAAAATAAATTTTAATTAAGGACCTGTGGGGTTTCTGGAATCCATGCCATCTTTACCATTATCATTGTTTTTATGGAGGCAGATGGAGTGGCTAAATGCAGTCTATGCGGTGAGCACACTCCAGTGCGACTGCAAGGGGAGATTGATGTGAGATGCTATAGTAAGTCAGCAGAAGATGGGGCCTACTTAATCCTGATGTGGGTAGAAAGCACAGGATATCAGTTATTGCTCAGGTCCTGAAAGATTGTTAATGGCTCTGCTGTGCACATTCGTTTAAATAAAATGGGAAGGCTAAGGTATTCAGCTATGAACAGGTGGGAGGAGTCAATATATGCATAGTAAATGTATGAGGCAGAGAGGCACACGCCAGGGAGAGACCGCTTGATTACACGAGAAAGGAAGAACTGGGCACAGATCCGTCCTTCTGTTGAAGAGCTTGGCTTCACTCGAGAGCCCATCCTACTCCTGCCGCCAGCTCCTCCCCCTGGAATATTCCTGCGCTTCTGTCGTGTCTCCCTGCCCTCGTTGGACCCCTCATCCTTTCAAATACTATGCCGCGGGGCATGTTCTCTCTCCCACGAGCGAAGCATTGCCTGAATCGCCTCAGTAAAATATCCATGTGTAGAAATATACCAAATTAAAAAGAAAAAATGTATTCTGTGTGAATCGTTCTGGATAAGAGTGTCTGTTAAATATCAAAATGAAATATGTGGAACGCTCACGTTCACTTTGCACATACACATTTCCTTCACTGGTTCCCAGGCGGAGCCACTGCGCGCTTAAGAAGTCCAAAGCTATTCCGCATCTGTCTTCAGTTCATCGTGTCCTCAGCGCGAGCCGTCCTTATCCTTTTACATCATCATGCGGCGCCTCCCATTTCTGACCCTGTGCCTTACATTCCAACTGTTAATGAGTATTCAGCTGGAGGCTCATTTGCAGGTTGTGCTGTGGCTCACAGTTCTGACATGCTGCTCTGCTCTAAGGATGTCTGCAGTGCCTGTAATTAATTAATCAGCTGCTGTGTAACCATGAAAGTGGGCAAGGTGTGGCTGACATTATAAATAATGAACTTACGCTGCCAAAATCTCTCCCCGAATTAATTTGAAAACGATACCGTTGCAATTGATTTGCGTCAGTTCATTTCATATTCATTTCCCCCTCCGATCTCAGAATGCTGAGGCAGCACCTGCTTACATTACGAAAAGCTGTGATAGGTCTGATAAAGTTAATGTGGTATAATTACCATTTATTTGCCGGATTAATTAACAGTACTGATTACCAAATAAAACATTCTAAATTAATGCCAATTGAAATATTGTAGTTAATCTTCACACTCTTCACGTAGTCTTTACTTTTTCTCTTGACTTTTTATTTTATGGCCTAACCAGGATTTTTAAAGCACATGTCCTAAGGAAAGGATTCAATGCATACATTTTGATGACTTTATTTGTAACATTGCAGCACTTTTAAAATGTTCACTTGCAGTGTTTCAGGAGAACATTTTTATCTGCCATTGTTCAGTATCAATATTTTATTGCACTCAGAATAAAAACAGGCTTGTCATGTTGCATCGTTGCTCTATGTTGGTGAAGTTTAATTCCTACAAATGTTGTGACAGCATGAAGTACACTGACTGAAATAACAATTGTTTTAAGATCAAAGATCTCACAAATAGAATTCATTTGAATATATTTTTAGGTAGTCACTCAGAACCGCATAGCTGTATTCCACACATATCTGGTACAGTAAACATTGTGGAGAAGCATCATACTGAAAGCGAATTAGTTCAGTGTTAGAACCGCTGTTGGGGAAAGGAAGGAACTGCTGTGTTTACCAAAGATATGACCATGGGAAAGTCTGTGTATATAAAATAACACTAATTATTACACTGTAGTAAAGCAAAATTTCCTTCAGAGGACCTTTTCTGTTTTTAATGGCCCCAGTAAACAGATTTTAATTTACAAGACCAGTTTTCATGCTGGGGCTGGTCTGTCTGTGCAGTTCAATGTTGAAGCCTCAGGAAAGCTTGCCTTAAAAGCTCTACTTGCGTGCAATCTGAGTTTAACGTCGCCAGAAATAACAGACCAAGCTTTCCTGCCATTCGCTTACAGCCAGCACTGCTTAATAGGCATACAGAAGCTGCACTCTTGTAAAGTGAACATAAGCGATTCAAGGGCTCAAACCCTAGCATGACCGCACCAGACCTTCACCGTCCATTTGAAAACATGCTGTCAGCACTATGTGCTTCCTTTGTTCTGAGATGTTGCCTTTTTCTCTCTCTACAGCTGCACCTGCGGATGATCTCCCAGGAACCAGAGCTCATGGGAGAGGCGTGGAAAGTGTCTGAGAGGCTGAAGGAGACGTGGACCAACATGCAGACGATGTTCAATCAGAGCTTGTGCTTGCTGGCGTACACAAAAAGTGCATTATTATGATATATTCCTTTTTCATGTGCTGTGTTATTATCACAAAGTATGCTATGATAAGTAGGCCAAGCCACCAAGTTGGATGGTTTTACATGACATTTTTATGTTTGCGCACACACACAGCAAATAATTTGAATAAGGAATGCTTGTGGCCAGGCTGTCATTGATGAACATACTTCATCTCTGTGTGATTGTGGGTTTAAACCTTTCTAGATTATGATTGTTTCTATTGTGTTGTCATCGTTCTCTGTAACGGTTGTCAATGATCTGTGTGGCATTTGTTCATTTTATGAAAAACTTAATCTCAAATGAGTTACATCTCAACTGTTTTTTGTTTGTCACACTGTACACAGCTCGTCCTCCCAATGACATTCGCGGCTTTCTTCTCTGTTGAGCTTCGCAGCAGTTATCAGTTATCGGACTGCAGTTCAAGTTTTGCCTTCAACCCAGACAGCTTGGTTGACAGGATTCTTAAGTAGACATCACCGCGATTGTTCTCATCCCTCTCACTTGTAATGATGGTTTCCGTTTGCTGTCTTTGTGCGCCCGTCTGTCTGTCTTGCTGGCATGAGTGGGTGAGATTTCCGTAACAGTAGGGGGCAAGGAAAATGGACAGAACCAAGTTTGGCAGTTTTCAAACCAGGCTTTACAGCAACATTTCCTCCCAATAGTAGAAATATAACAACAGCAAACACAGGGTGCCGTTTAATTCAGCTTGGTAAAGCCATGTGTCTGGTCTCCACACTTGATATGTGAAGGTAAACGGCGTAAAATGCACTGCTGGGGAAAGAAACACTCTTCTTGATACGCTATTTTTGATACTTGCTTTTTGAATTGCACCCTTTAAAAGATCAGCTCCTAGACAGAGGTTCACACAAGGATACGATTCTGTTCCCGCTCTGACACCTCTGTGCCTTACACGTATTCTTCTCAACAATAAGAATGCAGTCAAACAACAGTGTTGAAATTTTAAAAAGTATCATTTCTGTGAGTCATAATTTATATCACAGATCTTAATGTGTATTTGAAAAACAGACATATTGTGATGGTAGGTGTACAGCAGACTTCCATTTGTTGACCTTGAGAAGCTTCACGCAGTGCTGAGAAACAGATTATTTAATACTGTTGCATTCATCAGAAGATTCAGAAATGTACAATTTTGAGATAAATTCTTGTTACATTATTGTTGCATATTTGTTGTGACTAATGTCTTGACGGGGCATCGAGATAGAGAGGCAATGGAGTGAAAGGCTAACGTGCCAATATACAGGGGACATGACATGTTGCGGATGTATTTGGCCTAGTTCCCTGGCACAGTGCTGTTTTTTGGCTCCTGGTAGGCTGTGAGCTAACGTCCTCAAGCCCACCTTTGCTCAGACGCTTTTCTGTCGTTGGTAGTATCTTTGAAAAGCTTATCTTGATAAAAATATGAAAAAATAAGGACCTTTACTCACTATTTGGAATACTGTATATGCTATGCAAAACTCACCTTATCCTTTCAATCTAATCTGATCAGATGATGATGGTGTAGTTGTAATTGTGTGTTGTGTGAGTACATGATCATCTCCCACGCTATACCTTGGACCAGAGGAATATCAAACAAACCTGCTCAGAATTGAAGGCAATTTCCATTGTTCCCATCTCTAAAAGTATTCCTCAAAAAACAAAATTTTTATGTCAGCATGTTTAAATGGTCTACACACAGAAGTTCATATTTTAATATCCAGAAGTAAATGGTGAACACTTTTGATATAAAAGGAGGGGATCTTCAGCAGTGGATTGGGTTCCAGGAGGGAAGCCATGTCAGGGCAAACAAAGAGAATGCTTCAGCTGCTAGCTGCTTTCTTGCAGCATCTGCTCTCCCTCCTGAAGACTGTGAGCCACTGCTTGAGAGAGCCATCATTGTGTAATCCCTGAAAGGATTCTCAAGACTATCTCCCATTTGTTTCTCTGAAAACAGTTCATGGGTGGTGCAGTCTATTTATAATCTCCATACGAGAGTCTTGTAAAAGCTGTAAACAAAGCTGTGGAAACAGGCCTGACATTAGAAGGTGCAAATGCTGGTAAATTAATGTGAATATTATTTATGAGGATTATTTTAAGCACCACTGGAAAAATTGTCTTACTATGACCTCACTTTTTCTTCGCTGTTCAATGTCATATTTTCACTGGGGCCCAGTACAGGAAGGCTTACCGGACAAGTATTGAACAGATGGGTTCTCTGTTCACATGCAGTGCGGGAATTGCCAATCATGCAGTGCACAGGTCTGATAGATTCCTGTTCATGAGGGGTATTGTTGAAACCATCTTGATTGAATTTATCAACTTGAAATAGCCAATAAATGTATATTTTTTGTTCACTCTTTCAAATGACTGTGCCTGAACTGTTCTGCAGAAAGTGGGCATATTACATGCCTACTCTGTTTTCTGGTGGGACAATACTGTACCTTGAAGGCAGTATAAATACTGAAACCTTACACTCACACTCCATGTCAACTGGGAATACACAATTTTAAGGGAATAATTTCTCATTTATTTGAGTTGTTGGTTAGAAGGGGGTCACGGGATCTTGAGGGGACTGAATGTCCCAAGTCTCGTACATACACCTTGGTGTTAAGCCATATAGTTTACACAATCCTTAAACTCTCCAAAGATGGCATTGGACAAAGTGTATTATGAATTTATAAGTGGTAAGTTTCCTTTTTTAGTTGGAAAAAAAAAGCCTTTCTTCTGCATTACATTTTGCAGTTAAGGAGCACTAGAAAATCAGCTTTAATGTGCCCTGGAAATATAGGCTTTACCGTTTCAGAATGTATTATCCTAGTGGGATTATCCTTTCACTGCGTTCTGGTCACAAGGTCATGATGCATTTCTGTCCGTTGTATGCATAGGCTGTTGAGTCTGCTGCTTATGTAACAAAGGAAATAGAAGTGACAACTGGCAAAAGAGAGATCATCTCTGTGGCCAACAGGGTCACTGACCGTTTAAGGTAGCTTTGTAATGACATTGCAGTCGAACTAGTCTCTATGAAAATAGTCTCTGTCCATTACATCATTTGAATGCCATTTGTGAACGACTCCTAATACAACATATATTCAATATCCACAAAGGGGGTTGGGGGAGACTATATTAAATATTATATGCTATTTTTAAATAGGTAATTAAATTCAAGGTGGCTGGACAAGTATTGCATGCCCGATAATTATTGTATCGTTGCAGGTGATAATTTAAATTAGACTTCATTAATTGCCGCGGTTATCCTTGTTATTGTGGTTACATGGCCGGTAGTAGGACCCAGTAGACGTCATGTTCGAACGCACCCTGGCTGCCCTTCCTCCACACACTGCTAGCTTCTGCTGTTGAGAGTGCTGCAAGTGCAAAGTAGCGGTGCAGACGTTAGATAGACTGACAACCTTTGAAGTCCCCGCTTGTTTTCAGTGCTCCCGTGTTAACTTTAATTCGATTGTACTTTCTGATCCGAATACCATTTTAATGTTACGTGTCTTACTGGTAACGGCTTTTGGTAATTCGACAATCGCTGCACAAGTCATCCTTCACATACGTTTCAGGTAGCAATTTTCTACATCCCCGTGTTTGAGTAAAATAGCGTGAATCGCCGCTGGGAATAGCCTACAGCTCGCGGGCTACTGTTATCCATCTGAAGAGTCGGGGATGCTGAAAGTCACCATGCCCTCGCCCAGACCAGGGGCTGCTTCGGAATACTGGATAGACGGCTCAAAAAAGGAGACATTGGCGGACTACTATGAGCTGGAGTCTGAACTGGGACGGTGAGTGCGGCTGTTATGAATTCTATACAACGCTGTCTGTAGGCATGTCCTCCCATGCATTATGAAGAACTCCTCCATTTTAATTATAAACAAACTCGGTTTGATTATTATTTTTTCGTCATGCAGTATCCAAATACATACAGTGTCGCTACTCTATATGCTTGATTCCACTGTAGTTACTGTAGACTATAATGACAATGTAGTCTATATTGAAACAGTTGAAGTGTATTTTTCTCAGTAATGCATAGTAGTCATTTTGGTGTGACTTACATCAGTTATTATTTTTATCTTCTCTCTCTCTCTCTCTCTCTCTCTCTCTCTCTCTCTCTCTCTGTCTCTCTCTCAAACACACACACACACACACACACACACACACTCACACATTCATACACACCATTGTGTGCGACACAATGCTTGCAGGTTGCATGCTACCACAATTTCCTGAGTACAACTGCCTGATGTTATGCGCCTGATGTTACTTGTTATAGTTACAAAAACAGCTTTTCAAACGATAAACTACATTTGAAGGAAGGATGTATATGATTTCATACAGCCCCCCCCCCCCTTATATGTTATTCAGCCTAAATCATTTCCTTTGTTTGAGCTCTGTCTTTCAACCACATCCGTAAATGGTTCAGTCTAAAAGAGATACAGCTTTAAAGACAAAAATGTGTGTGCTTTAATTGTTGTAGGGCCTACTTTTTGCATCTTGGTTTGATTTATGACAACATATGGGCTCTGTATTTAAAACTTTCATATTCTGATGACAATAATGAGGCTGCTGATGCTGGTGATGATTCTCATCACATTCATGTAGACTGTGATATAGATCTCATCACTGGTGCCTCAAAAAGCTTCATGATTTTATATCAGGGACGTCAGTCAACATCATCTGTTTAAATGTCAACATAGTTTGAGTCAGTTCCATATACTGAAGATTGAATAGAATAGATGTTTTATAATTGGATATACCTGATGCCATCTCATTTGGCACAGTATGTTTGATGCAATAGTATGATGGTGCTCAGGCAAAAGGGCCATTATTACATGCCATCTAGTATCCTTTTTATTTTTCAGAATGCCTGAATGTAAAACTGAAATAGAATCAAAAATTGGATTTTTTGAAAGTACAAATGTCAGGATGGTATTGGTGAATGTTTCTGTCGTGTACAGGCTTTGTATCCTTGTAATTTCCTACCTTTTTAGCTGTACCTATCTAAAAACAGAGAAGCTGTCTGTGTGATTACATGCTGTTCTGTAACCTTGACAATGGGCCCTGATACCATTCAAGCTGGTTTAAATCTCCACATTCATGCTGTCTGCTGTGCACCTGGCCTCTTTAACTGAGATGTAGACAGAACATTGCAGATATTGCATAGCCATGGAGTTTACAGAGGCAATTGCAACTTTGGTGCATGAAGCAAGAGTAGAATATGCTTTGCCTGCTTGTTTGGCCTTCCTGCTCAATCTCTTTATACTGTTAGAATGAGTGGAGGTTAAAGTGTATTTTCACAACAATGAAGAAAAATGCCCAAACACCTGTCCAACAAACCAAAACACACTTCAGGAGGCAGTCATGGATGTGTCAGTGACTACTGTCCGCAGAAGACTTCACGAACAGAGCTAAAGGGGCTACACTGCAAGATGCAAACCACGAGTTAGTTACAAAAACAGGATGGCCAGGTTACAGTTTGCTAAGATGTAGGCTACCTAAAATATCCCGCATAATTTTGGCTATTTTTGGTACATCTTAGCACCCCTGTCTTATGTGAAACGTGGTGGTGGCTGTGTTATGGATCGGGGTTTGGGCATGTAAGGCAACCGCAGGTACTGCCTCACCTGTCTTTATCAATGATGTCACTGCTGCTGATAGCAGTAGCAGAATGAATTCTGCAGTGCACAGATGCATCTTAACTGCTCATTTTCAAGCAAATGTCTCCACACTCATTGGACAGCACTTCATCCTACAGGAAGACAATGATCCCAAACATACTTCTAAAGCATCTAAATCCAGTTGGACATGAGTTTCATTTGCTGAAGAGAAAAGCCCCAGAAATTATCAGGAGCTGAAGATGGCTGCTGTGCAGGCCTGGCAGAGCCATACCAGAGAAGATACTCAGCATCTGGTGATGTTGAATATGCGATAAAGTACTAAACATGACTACTTTCATTTTCGTAACATTCATATGTCCCAAGCATTATGGGGGGAGGGGGGGGGGTGTGAAAAGTGCTGTAATTTCTACATGGTCAAACCAAAGTGTTTAAAAATAACCTTAAATAAAAGCTGCAAATGTGCACTTCAACCATCACACTTTAACAATGTGAATTGTATGATCACAAATCTGAAATTGTGGAGTCCAGAGGCAAATAAAGAAGAAAATGTCAGTGTTACAAACATTATGGAGTTCACTATGTGAAAAGAAGAGTGGTCATGTTTCAGGTGGTGTCATAAGCAAATGCTATTGCTATCTGAAGGTACATTACACATTCATATTTTATTTCAAGGGAGCTTTATGGACAGTCCATCATAGCTTGTTGAATATTTTTCATGGCTTTATTTCCATGAGCAAATTATTGACATCTTTCTTTATCTGTTTCTATGGAGATAGTGAACAGCAGTAGAAAATGGATGATGATATACATTTATAACATAATTAGTTTATAATTCAGTATTTAAAAAAATGTATTTCCTGTTTTGCTGATGCAAATTCAACAAAGCACTATTTCCTGTTGATCATTCTGAAAAGGGGAGAGTAGAAGTAAATAGCCTATATACAGTGCCCTCCAGAAGTGCCCTTAAAGATGAGCAAAAAAAGATATACAAAATGAACAACGCAGGTAATGTGTTTTAGGGTCACCAGTTTCCAAAGCAGTTTTCTCACCTGCATTCCAGTAATCCCTCAGCATGAGGCCAGGAGGGGCTTCTGTGATGCAAGTTTTTGACAATTACCACATAAAACCTCACCAGTCATCGACTGAGTTGGTTGGAACAGACAGGTATGATTTTTGGAAAGATTTGGAAAGATTTTCTTGCCTCTGTCCCTGAACTCCCGCAATGCCATTGAAGTGCTGTTTTCTTGTGATAATAATTTGAAATTGTTGACAGTTCTTGTCTAATCCTGGAATTGAGTCTAGAGGGAGTTTTGTCAAGTGTACGGACCTGGGGGTAAAAAAAAACCCTAACAGCCTCAAGTAGCCTAATTTGTGTGCTATGTGGTTGAACTAAATACATTTTATTTTGGAGTGCATTTGGGTTGTAACATGTTGTCAGTTTATCTGCATCTTCTCTGCATATTTCAACACATTTGGTTCTTTATTGTATTGACTGTACTCTGTTTGCTTTTTTTTTTTTTTCAAACCTATTGTATGTTTCATGGATTCTGATTTGTCGACTCTCAATCCAGTCAGTTCAATGAGGCTTTTGCCATGTTCTACAATCAGTGTGAGCGGTGGCCCTAAATGTCTGTGGCACAACAACTAACTCCCTGAGCTGTGCTAACACAGCAGTATTTGCTGAGAAATATCAGGGTCCACAAATCCCAAATAGTAGGCTAATAGAGGCAGTGGGAATGGTACAGCACAGCAGAATGCCAACTGCCCCCTCTCGTTTTGCATGGCTCACGTGGGTGTTGAACTTGCGTCAGTATTCAGTTCCTTAGAAGCAGGGAGTAGTGCAGCTTACCGCTTGGAGAATGCTTCAAAAACATTTTTAACAGCTTCCACTGGTTTCACTTTCGCGGAAATGTGCCATGTATCGACACGGCTGTGGCCACAGACATGCTGTCATCTGAGTTTCTAAGACCTGTATACTTACTTTTAATGTGCCTCGAGCAGCCCGTTACACATACTTCAATCTAGGATGTTTTGCAAAGGGGACTGCTCTGCTGTTGATTACATTCTTATTTAGAAATGTAATCCAGTTTCTTATACTGGAATGGTTTCATTCATGAGTCATCAGTCAAATCCAGAGGTGACATCTGTCCACCATTCAAAGCTCGCTAGGATCCCTGTTGACAGGTGATTCCCTCTTGCTGTTGGTCTCCAGCTTTTTAAAATTTTTATTGCAAATGTTGATCTACTGTTGTTTTTTGCACATGTAATGATGAATTTCAAACCGTGCAGTGTGTATTGAATCCGTCAGGGTGCAGTGTACCAGGCGGATGCTGATACACTCTCGGTAGCTTAAATAGTTTTTTGTTTGACATTCCTTGCATGTTTACTTTCCTTATTCTCCATGTGAAAGGAAACCTAGAGTCACAATTGACCAATATTTGTATGATTAGTCATGTGATTGCCCTAACCCAGTGCTCATGGAGACCATATGCAATGCAAGTTTAAAACCCTGTGAGCCACATGGTTTAGAAAAAATTGTGACCTTACTATTTACACATGTTGTTTATTGTTTATTTTAGTTTATAGTCTCTTTTGTTTATCTTTATCAAGCATGCCGATACCTTTGGAGGGTAATGGTCATAGTTAGATCAAACTTGGCTGACTACATTTCAGTGCCTATGCATAAACATAAGGAGCAATGTAAAGTAGTCATTCTTGTTATTCAGGAGTATTCTCTGAGCAACGTTTGAGTTTTGTGTCATCAAGAAACCCTGAAGAGGTAGGAAACGATTAGTCCTTGAGGAGTGATTCTTTGGAGATTTACCTTTTCCCATCTAGTTCCTATTCAGTGTATTCATGCAAAAGTGTTGACTGTACATCATTACGCCAGTATTACAAATACTTGGCAGGAAGGGTTGCTGGTGGAAGATCCACAAGTTCAGTTGAGCTTGGGGTTGGGAAAAATAAGATTAAAAATCAGCGATAAAAATATAAAAATTAAAAAGTAAGCACCAAAGGAACCAAGACCACCCAGATACTGTTGACTAATCAAGAAGAGGTAGGCTAATTCACACATGACTGATGATCATCATACAGCCCTTGTAGGAACCGTTAATTCAGTTCCATACTTACTGTAAGAAGGAGACCCACAGCCCACCAGGCAGGCTCCTTATACAGGGTCTCCAGGGTCTCATAATGCTGGTACAGCTGTGTGAATAGAGATTCTGAACCTGTGCTGGCCTGGAGTCTACATCATTCCTTCAGTCTGGATTCCTGGACCATTTCCCCTTCAGTTCATTATGCATGCAAAATAGAAAGAGGGAAAAGAAGACCTTGACCATCAACCAAACGTATGACACCCGGTCTAATAATTGTAATGAATTAAAAAATATTCATGTTCAGTAAATTCATATTAATTCCAATCATTGGAATTCAGGTTCTGCGATGCAGAAATTTCTGTTTGCAGTGTCAGCCCATCATATTTAATGGAAGGGGAGGCAAAGTTATGTATTTATTCTGCAATAAATTAAAATGCAGTCGTCATATGGTAATTTCTTGATATTGAAAATTAACCTGCACTTAATGTAAACCTACTTTTGTTAGACCGTGATTTTAAAAGCAGAATAATTCCATGTTACGTTGGTTTTAGGTGGCTTTTCTTAAATGCCCTGACTCATCTCATTTATTTTTTCTGTAGGCTGTTGTTGTTTCTTTGTAGCGCACTGAAGGACATATGTCCATTAGCCCACACATGTTGCAACAGTTACAGGCACTCCGAGGGATGCAGGAAGGAAACAAAACAATACAGCATTCTTATTCTTACTTCTTGGTAATATTTGCATTTCGATAGAGTAAAACATGATCACAGATCTCAGATGTCAGGCTTCAGCACAGATCATATGACCTTGTTTGATCAAAGCATGGTGTACCTTGACTGATAATTGTTGTACAGCTACCTTGGTGATATGACCAGCATGTCACTATGCTGGAGAATTGAAACAATAGTTATTGTTTATTGTTGAATGGACAAGTACTTGTATTTGTACAGTTCTTTATAGTACACAAGGGTACTGATTTTAAAGCAGCAGCCACATAGAGTGTAGATAGTTTTTAGCACATACCATAATTTCAGGATGTTGTTGTTTGTTTGTGAAGGCCTCTCAAGGCTGAGGTTTGGAATTGTGTGCAGTACAAAGAGACTCAATGTTTACCTCATTGTCAATACTGCATGATGTCTGTTGGGAACATTAATACCATCTTGGAAAATTAGTTATTTTTCTCTCATCTCTGACAGGATATTAAACATAAAACAAGGTCAGGACTCAAATTCTGTCACATTGTTTTCCCTTGGTAATGGGAAATATAAACAGAATACTAGAGAAAAAAGCAATGTGTGCCAATATATATATATATAAATAATAAAACCTATTGTTTCTTAAAATATTAATTGTATGTATGATGTTGGATATGATGCATGTGTTTCATAAGTCTGTGTGTGTAGTTTCATACAATTTCATGCAGTGACTCATCTACTCTTCTATATTGTGTCTTTGAAGCCTTTCTTGCTGAGAGATTATATTGAAAACACAGTATCTGAGATGCAGGTCATAATGCAAATACAATGATAAATACAATGAGATCAATGAGATTAAGGATCCCCCTTTTCTCAAACATTGGACAGGGCATTTTGCTTCAGTAATAATGTGCATTGTAGACTTTGCTGTCACCTTCCTTAGATTGGTTATACTGGATTGAAATAGTGCAGGCATGTATTTCATCTATAGGTATTATATACATCGCTCCAGAGCATGCGTTTCTACTGCTCCAGAGCCCAGTGGCAGTGTGCTGTATATTGTATATTGACTCCAATTTATCTATTTCAGCTTTATTTTTTTCTTCTTCTTCAAATAATACGTTGTGCATTTCAGCATTAATTTCTTTATTGAAAAAATCAGAAGGACAATTCATATTTATGTTTAATTATTTGTCTAGGTATGGCTTGTTTTAGTAATCTGTTTTATTGTATCTCTTTCACCACACAATAGATTAGAATTCCACCCCTTTTTTACTGTATACAATCCCCTTTAGAATCAGTTCCTTTTCTGGGTTAGGTGATTTCTTTGTGTGCCACAGTGCAATATTCCATAGCCTCCATGAGGCTGTGGCTTATAATCTGTTTATAGAGCAGATGATGGCTGCGCAAGCAAACAGTTCAGTAATGATATGCTTATTTTCATAATTTTATCAAGCTTAATCACTGACAGACCGCATGGGTTCTAGGTCACACCGTACATCAAACAACTCCAGTTTGATGTGAAGGGAGAAATCAAAATCTGCGATGAGAGGTATTGCATAGTATGTGTCACGCATTTGCGTAAGTGATTGGGAATTTATTCAGATGCTCATTGAGCTCCCGTTGGCAACTCTTGTGGCCACAGCATGGAAAAATGACACAAATAAATATACCATTTTACCCTTTGCTATTCGAGCAGACATTGTCTATGAAAACAGTTCTTTCTTTGAGGCAATATTTTAAATTTCAGGCCCAGGGTGTAATTTCGGAACATTGTGTCTTGTTTAAAATCACGATTAGCAGGCAAGGAGTTCCAATGATGTTCTTGTTGTTTTGCCCGTGAAGTTATGCATAGATCTGCCTCCTTAATGCCTTCTTAATAGACTGCTGTTGACTCAGTTGCAACTGAAATTAATTTGAAAATTAATACCAAAAACTGTACGCGTGTTACTCATCTCCACGCCTATGTTGTACAGTTGGAAAGTGCAGGACTGAGGATTCTCAAGAATACCTGTCAGTTTTTCTTAACCTGCCATATTAGCATTTTTATTTTTATTTTTATTTCACTAGCAATAGTAAAAAGTACTGTCATTGCAAGTTTAAAAAACAACACTTTATGGTAAGTACTGCTAGACAGGACAAGGCACTGTACTGTTTGTACTGTGTCTTGTTGAAGTAGTCATTAGTTCTTTAATTGAATCTTGTGACAAGGTTCCCAGAAACTGGAGTCATTAGCATGCCAGATCTTTTACAATTTTGCTTTTTTAAATTAGTGCAGGCATCCGTATAATGTGATTAATGGGAGAGCTGATTCCTTTATCTGCTTAATATTAGGGATGTGCATTTCAAATGATTAGACATGTTAATATTCTGTGGCTGACCTGGCTTGATATTCAAATAGCTGTGTCTTGTTTTCCTTGAACACGGCTTGAACCTCCTGCCGTCTCTGTCTAAATAATGACTTCCTGCTGACAGATCTGTATTTACTTGAACTTTAAGGCAGGAAAGAGATAACATTAATGAAATATTAGCTTATTATGCAGGTTATTATGCTCTCCTACAAAGTTATTTATTACACAGGAAAAAATGATCAATAAGCAATCCTGGTTTGTGTAGCCTAATTGATAATGTGTGCTTGTGGAATATTTGGTTGGTCAATTATTGTGTTACATTTTTTATTAAAACTGTGTAGTTACATTGATATTCTTCACTTAAGTGAAAATATGGAGACAATGCAGAACTATGGGGATAAATAAATGCAAAATTATGCAATAGTGAACATTATTTGGGAGCTGGCTTTATGTTATGCTAAAATCGCTGTTATTTTCTTTCATAGGGTTTTTCCAACTCTACATTATTAATTTGGTTTATATGCTGTTTTAGTTTGAGGTAGTTCATTGAGGTATGGATTTTATCAAGTGAAGAAAGATGCCAGAACAAATAACCAGGACACAGTAAATTTTCTTACATTTATTCACCTTTATTTCTACTTCCCCTCCAACTGTTTATGGATGGCACTATTTGTCAGTGACCAAATTAGCATTTTATCTGAAAACTCAGAGATCACAAACTGATTACTTTTATAAGAATTGTTACTTTACCAAGAATAATGAAACACCAAATAATAAATAAAATATTTCATAATAATTTAAATATTTATTGAATTAGTGTGCTAAAAATGCAGAAGAGCTGTTTCTCTTTAGTGCTGAGAGACCTGTATTAAAATATTTTATTGACCATATTAATTTTCGTTCATGAACTGGTTATCCTTTGCATATCCTTACACATAAATAATTCCCACACTGATTGTGAAAATAAGACAAAGGGGTTCAGATATTCAACCCTGGGGCTATGCCATATTCCAATATCGAATTAGTCTAAAAGCACATAAAAGCTTTATTCCTTCTCATTTTTCCCTCTTGATTGTCAATAATCCCTACGATGTCAATACTGCCCCATTTACAGCAGCAATAGATTTGTCTGCACGCTGCCAAGATTGTCCTGTGAAGCTAGCAACAGGGACCGGAATGAATCCTTGGCTTGACCATCTAACGTTTGTCTTGATAACGCAGGCAGAATTAAACGGGTGACATTCGGCTGCATTAGGGTGCGCCGTGTCATAAGAAATTACAAGAGCAATAAATCAGGATTGCCACAATCCAAGATCCTCTCTTGCCGTCTGGAATTCCTGACAAGCAGAATGCTGGCAAAGTGTTTACAGGAGGAACCTAGCGTGCGGAAGGTGGTACAGTACAGGATGACTTTGATACATTTTTGTGCTTTACAAAGCAAAGTATGACAAGTCCTCACGCCATCCTTATTTCCTATATGTGTCTCTCACCCAGCTCCACTGCAATTTTTTAGGAAATATATGGGATAGAACTGTGTCGGATTCTGAGTGCTTTCATCTTGGAGGGAAGTACCTATTAATTATTTATGTTTCTCCCCCTTGCATAATAATGTGGTTGAAAATTCGCACACTGCAAACGTGGCTGTCATGAATTCCAGTCAAATCATAATACTTTATGCAGAACCGGGCTTCAGTGAAGTATGATGTTAAAATTTAATTACAATTAATACAGTACAGCCCTTTTTGTATATCAGAAAAGCTTTCCCAAAGGAAACATGACTGTGAAGGTAACATCTCAGAATTTTTACAAGTTCATTTTTTCATTTGTATTATTTTCATAGGGGCTCTGCTTCTCAGAATGCGTGTCGCATTTTGTGCAAAAATAACCTTTTGACAGATGGGCAAGTCGAACACGGTTAACTGATCAGTATTTCTAAATGGATTGCCTGCAAAGCACATGGAAATTGTCTGTGCTCTGGGTGGAGTGTATTGCTGTAACATGATATACAGTCTGTCATGAACTGACAGGGCTTTCATCTCACTTGTAGTTGGATATGTGGTTTTGATTATCAATTGTTTAAAAAAAACAAAAAAAAAAAACAGATGGAAGTGCGAACACTAAGAAGACAGTATACATTAAGGGCGTATTGTGCAAGTCCAGTGAGATGTTCTCAGATTTTGCTATCTCTACTGAACATTCTTCCAGGGTGAGAGACAGATAATGAAATAATTTCATATTCTGCCAGTGAACTACTGTATAAAATTTGACACTTTCTGTGTGGGTGTGTCTATTTAAATGATTCGGACAGACTTTTTTTTTTGATTTGGCTGTGTACTCCACAATTTTAGATTTTTAATCAAACCTACGAATTGTTTGATTACAAATCTAAAATTATGGAGTAGAGAGGCAAATCAAATCTTTGTCCCAAACATTATGGAGCTCACTGTACATTAATGTAAATTTGCTGGCGATCCACCCATTCCCTTTATCACAGAATAAAGATTTGGTTATCTTGAGAACTGTAAAGCAAGCCCAGACATACAGAAAGAGTCTTATATCTTCTAAAGCCATTATACGGTCTTTGACCACAGCTCCCTAACTCTACAGGGGTTGAATGCGCAGGAAATTAGAAATGGTGGTGATTTCCCGATTTGGGCCACAGTTCAATCTCTTGAAAACGGGTCACTTGCAATTTATTATCTTCTCTTGTGATCTACAGAGCTTAGGTTTCAGTAATATTACATGAATCTCCAATCTTAGCCTATGAGCTCCATAGCACATAGTATTTTTGCTCCATTAGATTTCATAACCTTTGTCTGTGAACACATTTATGTATGTTTGTTTACTGAATGAATTGCTATAGAGCATTCTGAAGCAACTGAAAAAGAACAAACAAGATGGCACTCCATTCAGAAGAATGTGGACAGTGCAACATGATCATGCAAATCCCTGAGAAACGTATTATGTATTGCTCTATTCCGACAAAGCAAGTGTTACGGTATGGTTGATCATATACAGGTAGCTGTATTGCGAGCATGTCAAAATTACATTTAGCTTTTTTCCACAACAGTCAAAAATGTAGGGGATAGCGGGGCAAAATCTATCAAAGGGTAAAATGTAACACAGACTTTTTAGGTAGATGCATCGAGCTTGAACAACATATTTCATGTTAAACACACAGAATTACCATCTCTTTGTCTCTAACGAACGGCGGGGGAGTAATAAATATTTCAGGAGGTATTGCCAAAAGGCTGTTTTGGCTATATGCAAGTGAATTTTTTTAGCGCAAGAGTTTTTCAGCTAGTGTACTGTGTGTGTATATCATGGAATCCAAATGTATGTAATTGTAAACAGTCTTTTAGTGAATAACAGGTAGCATAGTTTTGATACAGCATGCTAGCTTGTTGGGATTGCTAGCCAGGCAAAAGTGCAGACACTCCCCCTGTGGGGTTAAACCGAACAAGGCTGATAACCTCTTGTCAGTAGACTATTAATTAACTAGTTGATTGGTTTCGTTCAACTCAGACCGGATCTTCATAAATATATTTAACTCAACTTTAGGCTACGTACATTATTCTCTGATTCCCGTCTAATGTCTGTTCGATCATATGTATCAGTCGATGTCACATATTTGGCACTACCCTACCAGAGAAACCAAGCAACAAGTGGAAGCTGGGGTGGAGGACAGGGTTGTCAGAATAAGTATGATGTGTTTAACTGCTACATGGGTACATTTTATTATGTTGCCACTTATAACTATTGCAGTTTATCGGTATTTGGTTGCAGATGACTGGAATTATAGACAGCCGTGATGTCCTTTTTTTGCATGGAATTCCTGCCTTCAACTTATTGGTACATGTCTGGTTTGTAGTTCCAACTGGACAACATAATGTCAGTCAGAGTAATTGATGGGAGAATTTTACCTGTAGTTTCTAATGGATTTGTGTGCCAGTGACTCGGTTGGGTATTCGTTGTTGAGTGTGCGGGGTTGAGATCGGAGGAGGAGGCTTCTTTGTTTGTAAACAGGACCACAGCAAGGCTAAAAAAATCCTGCATAGTATGCCTTTAAAAGACGGTACTTCTAACCTGTTATGTATTTTTTGGAAACACAATAATCCTTATCAAAAATGTCATAAAAGCAAATGCATTATTTTCAGAAAATGTTTCGCTTACGGACTACAGACTGGGGGACAGTCTCTAGAAGAAGAAAATTCTCAGAAATTGGTGTGTGCATTATCTTTTCAGCTGGCGGTCTGTCGCTGCTGTCACAGTACTTAGCTGGTGAGGGCAGATCACACACACATGCATCTGTGTCCGTCTGTCCATCTGTCTGTATACAGTAGGGCTTGTGGTGCACTCAGGAATGATCAATAAAAATACTCTAAATAATGGAGGGCGTAGGCTACTTCAAAGTGGCATGTGATGTAAAATGAATCAGCACAGCACTAAAGAGAAAGCTGAGATTGCAAAGGATTCATTAGTTTCTTGGCGGAGCTGTTTTTGTGCGGCATTGTGGAGAGTGATTGTTTTCAGCATTGTGAAAGGAAACAGGCACGGTCCAGAGAAGCACTAGTGGGTTGAAATGTAGCACACTCACCCTTAGTCAGATGCCTTGTGAGAATAATGAGGAATGGAAGGCAGAGTAGCTTCTGGAAAGCTTGATTAAATGCTTACCATTCCAGAGGTGAGGCTCCTGACAAATCAGTACCCTGGTGAATTTGGATCTGCTTTTCAGTGTATTTTATCATTTAGTTTTACCATGGCTTTAAAATGTTGGTAGCGTCTTTTCCAATATTGGCAAACACTTTCTGGCGTGTTTGCAAAGATCTTAATTTTGCTTCCGAGTGGTTGGATCTCACTGTCTACCTGTATGGGTTTGACCTCCATGCTGCCTTTTGAAGCTGGTATTCTTCTCTACTCAACAGGAACATAGATTACATGAGCCAGAGAAAGGGGGGGGGGGGGGAGGGGGGGAGGAGGAGATGCTTTCACCCAGCCAGTGATTTGAAAAGGTTCAGAGCGTCACGTCCTGACACATGGTGTTTGGGGCACTGCTTCACACCAGCTGAATTCTGTGTGCTCTAATTGAGAGGCCAGTAATGCATCCCGGTCCACAGGACACTGCAGAGAGAGACAGAGCTGAATTCATAATTCAGCCTCCCATTCCCCTTGGAAAAAAAACATCCAGTTCTCATGCTGGATTCTATTGTGTAACATCATGAAAATTAAAACCTGTTTTCTGATATTTGTCCATGGACAGATAAATGAATCATTTCATTTCTAAGAAATGAGTGATTCATAACAATGGATTCATTAATCGACTGAAACAATTATCAATTTTCAATAATCAAAGACCTGGGATCCATGTCACTTTGGATGCCATTTTCAGCAAGCACATCAAAATACATACACAATTTTAGTCATGTATTGTGGGCCGGTGCTGCAGGATTTTCCAAAATGTGTTTTGTTTTTTTTTCTCCAGTTAAATTATGTAATAAGCACAGAACAGAAAACAAGGTTACTTCCCACATGAATCTGAGCAGCTGTCCTGCTCTGCACACTGCTCTCATGCAGTGCTCTGTGCTAATGAATAGGGAAGCAGGCCTCCCTCAGTACTGCAGCACCCAGGCATTCAGAGACAAAGACTGCAGTAATTTTGGACGCTAACGATTAGCTTCCCTACCTTGTCATTTGTAAATGAATTACCACTCGGTTGCTAAGTGCTCCCTGTATGCACATTCCTGCATCCACAGAGGTCTATCACCCTTAATGGATTCAGTCACACTCATTCTGAATTACTGTTCACTTGCAACAGTTTTATCATCAGTTTTATCTTCTTCTTCTTCTTCTTCTTTTTCTTATATGATTATTCTTTTGTAGATTTTTGCTCTTCTGGTAAAACTGCCTATTCAGTTTTAACCAAACTTTGCAAATTAATAGAGTGGTACACCCAACAATGATTGAGAGATTTTGGCCTTTATTGGTCACTTGGTGGCACTATAGCAAACGGTTGAAAATGTAACATTGAGAGGCCTGATCCCTTGGACCTAGAATCAAAAATATTTTCCCTAGATTCTTCTCCTCTCATAGGACAAATTCATCTCTACCACAAAAAAATGTGTTACATGTTCCACCATTTAGAATTTTTGAAATACCCGCTGCCTCCTTCTAGATGCTGTACCCAACAATAGATGACGAATTTTGGCCTTTATTGGTCACTGTGGCACTATAGCAAACGCCTGCAGTAAGCATCTGAGGACTGATCCCTGGAACCCTAAATCAAAAATTTCCCAGATCTCTTCTAATTCACTAAAAATTCAATTATGTAGATATTTGAAACTTGTTACTCTAACTAATACACTGACTATGGTTTTGGTTGTTGCCATCTTGAGTTGGCTGCTATTTTGGACCATTTTTCCAGTTTTATTGAAATGTAAATAGTTCATGTCCAGTGAATGACCTGAAATGGTACACAGGTAAGTGATAAACTGGTTTAAAAAAAGAGTTTAGGTTTAGGTTACCAAAAACTGAAAAATAATGTAAATTTCAGAATGATAAAAAAGGCCTTTTTCAGGGAACAAGTAATGGGTTAACAACTTACAGCTTTTCTGAGGCAATGGAAGTAAATTAAGCCTTGAAAGTTGATGCAAACAATTCCTACAGGTGTCCCAATTACTTACTTACAAACCCTCTAGCTGTATAAAATCAGTGTTGGAACAGACTGTATTACTACACCCTCCGAAGCATTATTTGGACAATATTGCACTGCAGGAAGTAGTATATTGCTATCATAATGACGAGAAAAAGGCAATTAACAAAGGAAGATAGACAGACCATTATAACCATTAAAATAGTAGGTCTTTCCTTTGCAAAGAAATTGCAAATCAAGCCAAGGTGCCAGTGAGTACAGTTTCCTACACCATCGAATGGCACTTGGAAACTTGAGGAAACTCTGACAGGAAAAGGTCCGACAGACCCAAAGCCACAACAGAATCAGAAGATAAGTTTCTGAGAGTCAACAGCTTGCGTGATAGGCGGCTCACATGACAACAGCTTCAAGCACAACTTAACAGTGGTCGAAGTAAAGACTCAGTTTCAACTGTGAAGAGAAGTCTTCCAGCTGCAGGCTTGACAGGTCTAGTGGCAGTACGAAAGCCATTGCTAAAATGGCAAAATAAGAAAAGGAGGCTTGCCTGGACCATGAAGCACCGGCAGTGGACTACTGAAGACTGGAAGAAGGTCCGATTAATCAAAATTTTAAATCTTCAGTTCATCACGCAGCGTTTTTGTACGCCGTCGAGCAGATGAAGGATGGTTCCTGAGTGTGTGACACAAACTGTCAAACATGGAGGAGGAAGCGTGAATGCCTGGAGCTTTTTTGCTGGATCCAGAGTTGGCGACTTGCACAGAGTGACTGGCACCCTGAACCAAAAGGGCTACCACAGCATTTTTCAGCACCATGCAATACCCTCTAGTCAACACCTAGTTGGTCTGGGGTTCATCCTACAGCAAGATAATGACCCAGAACATACCTCCAGGCTATGTCAGAACTACCTTAGAAGAAAAGAACAAGACGGTAGGCTTCAAATAATGGAATAGTCAGCACAGTCTCTGGACTTAAACCCCATCGAGCTGGTTTGGGTTTAATTGGACAGAATGATGAAAGCAAAGCATCCTACAAGTGCAACACATTTGTGGGAACCTCTGCAACAGTGTTGGGAAGATCTTTCTGAACAATATTTGATTTCCATTGCAGAATGAATGCCAGAAGTGTGTTCAGCTGTTAGGCTATATCTTTTATATAAACTTTTGACCGGTAGTGTATGTTCATATGCTACTTTTCACACTTTCACTTGGTTGATTCACATGAAACTGAACATGCTGATCAAGGGTTCCTCCCAAACCCCACAGACCAAATTTGGTGTCGATTTGCCATATGGGTGTGCTATAGGAGTCCCTTAATTGCACCTATTATTATTATTATTATTATTATTATTATTATTATTATTATTATTATTTAATCATTATTATTTTTTTATTTATTTTTATTTTTATTTTTATTTTTATTTTTATTTTTATTTTTATTTTTATTTTTATTTTTATTATTATTATTTTTATTTTTATTATTATTATTATTATTATTATTATTGTGGCTGCAGTTGTTGCACACTAAAACAGTAATAATATAATTATAATACCTCACTGTATTTTCAAATAACAATTGAAACTGGATGAAAATTAAACATTAGTTTGTAACTGACAAAATTGATTGAGCAAGTCTCATTCTCCACTGGGAATACACAGCCTTATCAAGGGAACACACTTACATAAAATTTCATTCTGAAGGTGAAACAAAAAAGCAAGAAGTGTGCACTCCCACATTCCAGCGCTAGTTTATAATCCATTAAAATAGTACAAATAAACAACTTTTTGTTTTTGTCTCCTTAGCCTTTCAAGCTGTTTTTAACTGAATAAATGTTGATAACATTCATATAATTGACATATCACAAATTTGCAAACAAAAAAGGAATTACTTTCAACCAAACTGCATGCGCTCAAAGCTGTCAGAAGACTATTATGGACATCTGCGTGTATATTACCATGCATACTGCTGCATATTCTGTATGGAACAAAAATTGATAAATGAAAAATATGAAAGCCAGTGGGTGTGAAATTGGAATTGTGCAAGTGTGAACATGTCTGTACCAAGCTTGGAGTTGCTATGTCAACTGATACTCTCCTGAAACAGTCCTTTGTTTCTGTTTTATTGCAAGCCACTGTCCACAGGTTTTAATTGCTGGTTGTGACACGGTATCCAAGGGACAGTGTTTATTTTTAAAGTGTTATTAAGCTGTTTCCAAGATATGAACAAATGCGACTGTAAATAGCAGAGTTTCAGAGCAACAGCACACTTTTATATTCCAGTATGAATTCACTCATTCATTCATTTATTCATTCATCTATTCGCTCATTTGTTCATTCGTAATGCCAGGCACTCATGTTTATGTAAGCAGTGAAACAGATACAAAGATAAATGCACAGGCTTGATGTCCTTCAGTGCTTAGTCCTTGTCTGTTTATTCATTTCAATGTAATTTATGCACAGTGGAAAGGCTGTTTTTAAAGACGTGTAAGGCATGTTAAGGAACTTTTCCTCTTTACAGTGAATAATATACTTTTTAAGATGCCATTATGACAATGGCGCTGCATAATATTAATTTATTGAATGTGTTTATTTAGCAGACTGAATCTCTCCTATTTAGAAATGTGTAAGTGAACACATGGATAGGCTGGCTGTTATAGTAAGTGCATCATGTTCTGGACCGGTCCCAAAGCTCTGCTTAATCCCCTGTGAATCCTATGGAGATGCTGGTATGGACAGCTCTCTTTCATGTGCTGAGGAGCTGAGCTGTGACTTCGGTCTTGATGAGATGGCATCTGTTGTGTGTTGAGCTTAGTACCTGATAGGCTTTGCCTGTTCAGAACAGGGCTTTGACAAAGATACTGTGCAAAATATGAATGTGTGTTTTAACTATACTGTATGTCCAAATGCAAAATGAGCTGGAAGAAAGGCAAAGTGATCAGTCTCTATAGTGATTAACATTCTTTCATTTGAGCGTGGTGATCTCTTGGCTGCCTGTTTGTTCTACTGCCTATTTATGATTTATGCAATATAATCAGGTTCAAATTAAACAAATAAATAAGATTGCATTGGGTAAAGTGAACAAAATGATTCCTTGCAAAACCAATTAATATGTCATTTTATTTACTGTGGGGGTCAACCTGGCACAGTTCCTTGCAATTTTTAGGATGCACACTGAAATAAACAGGATTTAACTTGCTTTTGTCTGTTGACCACTCGAGGTGCTCTCAAAACATTTATTTTCTGATATATTTACTGCAAATTGTTGTGCAAACTGAAACCTCTCATAATCTCAAATACATCTCAAATATCTTTTTTTTTTTTTTTTTTACTGTTACTTGTGTCTAAAGTAGGAAACATAGAATGACGAACTATAACTGCTGCAAATCCATTATTCACTTCCTCCTACTTATCAGAAATGGGTGTGAAATTTAACAAATCAGCATTCACACCCTACAAACAGTGTGCATTCTGCTAACGATCCCATAGCATTGTTTCTGCGCTGCCTTCTCATGATCTCATGATTAAATGCAACCATTACGCGTTCTCTCGTACATCACACAGAGAGTCAAGGACTCATTAATACAAATCCTACAGCCCAGCCAACTATTAAATTTTAATGATTTAATGAAATGATGCATTGTACGACTCTGATGATAGGGGAAGCGTCCAGGGGACTCGATGACGGCAAGGTCTCCATGTTTCTAAGAATAGATAGATTCTGCCCGACATTTGCGTATTTCTAAAATATTCTTTCGGAAATCTCTGAATGTGCTTATTCCCATAATAATTACCTGTGTAAATTCTCATTTTTATAGACCAGCTTGGCTGATTTCAAGCATTCATTTATGCTGCGGTTATCTGTGAAGTGGGTTGAGATCATGACACGCACTAATATAAATCCAATCCATTATTACCATTACAATTACAGGGTTAAACCATATTCTGTATACCTTAAATCAGCCAGTCAAACCTTTTAAGCCTTTAATTGATAATTCATGGGTGCAAATTACTTATTTTAATTAAACAGAAATACACTGAGGATAACTGAATGTTCCTAATTACTTGGTAAATACCATGTTTATACATATAATTACTTTAAAATGAAATGGTCTTCATCAGTGTCTCTGCTTCCAAAAAGGGAACTGTATTTTAGCTTGCTGTGAATTATCTCCAATAAATCTGCACTGTTATTTGATGCATCATTATTTATTAAGGCTTATTACATTTTGTAGAATTTTATATTTTGAAAAATAAATGAATTTGTTTCTTATATGCCCAGTAAATATTGCAGTTGTTTCTAGGACTTATTTTAATGGTGATTGCAAAGCACAATGTTAGTCCAGGTAATAGGCTGTTTGAGGCAGCTGCTATTTTTGCGTTTCCAGCTAGTAGTATCTTGTGTTTTTCTCAGCTGGTGTAACAAATCTTGGACATTATGTTTCATTTCCATACGTATGAGTCACCATGGAGATGGTAGTCCAGTTCCTCTCCATCCATAAATGCACAGAAGGAAATGACAGTAATCATGAATTCAAGGGACTGAGAACATTAGTTTATTCTGCCCGATATCTTTTCACTGTTGGGTTGTAACATTTGCTGTTACAAGGCTGTTACTTTCGCCTGATTGGAAGTGTGAGCTTGCTGCCATGGCATACTGTATGTTGTACAGCTTCTATTGTGCACAGACATTTCCGACATATTTTTAAGGTGTTTGGCTTTTGGATTTTAAATTTTGTATTGCGAGCTGGGTAAAAACAAAATATACTCTTTTTAATATCTTGATATCAGCTATTATAGTATTTTTTAAAAAGTGATTTCCTTCTTGAAAAGTACAAATAAATTAAGCCACTTCTGTTAATGACTGCCTTAAGGACTATCATTTTTTTTTAAAAGGTATGATTTGCGGTATCAAAAAATACCCGATTTTTCTGCAAGATTTTTGGCACCACTGACCTGCCTATGCACGTAAAGCTCCAGCAGTGATTGAGTCTGATGTCACAACTTAGAAGTAACATTACATCTGGCTCAAAAGTGGCATTGCTTCCCTCATTTTTAGTTGCCTAATAATTCCAAATGGGCTCAAGAAGTAACTACTGCAAAAGGCAAATCTTCATTTTGGGCTACATTTCCTCTTGGAAACAATGCACTAATTGAACAGGTTTCAGGACAACACGACAGTGTGATGCTTAGACATCCAATAACACAGAGAGAGCAGTGGGGTGGGGAGAGGTGAATGCTGGTTCTTGTTCAGTCAAGCTGCACTGCCCAGATGTGAAACTATACCCTGTACAACTAATAAAGGGTATCAAAAATGATAGTTTAAGTAGAGTATATTCCTCTTTTGCTCACGCAGATCCTGACTAAGTATGTAGACAGGAAAGAAAAAAATATTTATTCTTGCTTTGCAGAGTTCAAAAAGCACTTATTCACACTGTGCTAAAATTGAAAGTGTGAGTATCACTTTGGTGTATGTGAAAGAAATGCTTGTTTGAGATGAAGAGCACCCTACAATGAGATGCTCTCGTTTATGTTACTCCATTACATTTCCAGTGTGTGACAATGCAATCGACCAGGATATCTCTTATGTTTGAATATTGCATGTCTTGTAACTTGAGAATGTCCAGTATTAAGAATCCACATTTACAGATAAATGTAAATATTTTATAAACTCAGGAATATTTCCATTCCAGTGTTGCATTCATCATATTGATAATTTAGATCCATTTGTTATTTGTTCAAGATTCCCTGTCCATTGGAATCAACCTCTTTGTAAGTGGTGCTATGCAAATTAAAGATTAATAGGTAGATAGATTGTTTTGTGTTTCTCTATGTTTCATTATTTTTTTTCATTTTAAAAAAAAAGATTTTCTAAGTCTTTGCGTGTCTTGTCCTGAGGCTTTCCTGCTGTCCTCAGAGACAGAGCGTGAATATAAGAAGGTTTGGTGACAAAAACAGACTGTTCAGCACATCTAGGTTCACCATTTCCGCCCAGCTGAACAGGCCTTACTCCCTATTTAAAAGTGTTCATCCAGCTGTGTCGAAGGCCCCGGGTCTCTGGTAGGAGAGTCTGATAGCTCAGGGAGAGTGGTTGTGCTGTTGTGGCCTTGGTGTAACGTGTGGCGTATGAATGAGCCTCCTTATGCCAATATAATTCACTCTGGGTGTTTATATCTCTAAAACCTTCAGTGTTTTTTTTTTCTCTCTCGTGCAGGGGAGCCACGTCCGTGGTCTTCCGATGCCGGCAGAAAGGAACGCAGAAACCGTATGCAGTTAAATCGCTGAAGAAGACAGTAAGTCATGGCTTTTTTTCCAGAACACTCCGTTCAGCTTTCACTTAATATGAAAGCGTCATCTGCTAATTGAATTCTTTCATTTAAAATTTGAAGTACCTTCCTGCTGGGAATGATTATTGAGCTCAAAGGAAATGTGAGTTACTGTGACTAATGCCTGTGTTCTTGTTTACACGTTGTATGTATTTTCCCTAATATTACAGAATGTGTAAATAAAGTATGTGCATTTTCACAGTAAAATTGAATAATAAATATATACAGTTTTTGCATATTGGAAATTTTCAGGTCAAATACATTTGAATTTGGGTAAAATATAAATGCTACAGATGTCCATGTTTCATAATTCAAAATTCCTTAGCATTTATGGCATCATATATTTAATCAGTATGCAGACAGTTTTTCTTGTTCCTGAAAATGCTACTACTCCAGCATTTTTCATGTTTATCATGTATGACACCAAATACAAATACTTCAGCAAAATGCAGTTCTTTTGACAAAAGTAATTTAGGAGATGCACTAATCTATGAAGTTTGGCTAGAGTGCAGATAGAACTGCAGGTTGTCATGGACCGAGGACATCTGTACATTCCTGCATTCGAGCAGGAACAGGTGGCATTCTCTGCTGGGGCGTGATGACGTGTCTTTGTCTCTCCTGCGTTTTGCTGTCGCATTCACAGCACTACCTGGTGCCTGAACGTCTGCAAAACTCAGGCACATTGCCTATTGTTATCTTGTTAGAGCCATGCAGTGCACTTCAAGTCATACGCCTGTGATAATAATAACATTTCCTGTGTTAACCAGCATAGTCGTTGAAATAATCTTCCTTACCATCTCAAATGTTAAGCATTGTCTGATATTAATCTTCAGCAGTTTGATGATTGAGAGCATTTGAGTTTAATTCTTACATATAATTTCCGTTGAATCTCTGCTTAAGTGCTGGTTCTCGTTACATTGTGCTCTGGTCTGCAGTCAAATGCATGCAGATCGGTGGCCAATCGGTGATGTGAATTTGAGCATAGTTTCACCCCGGGGATGGAGGGTTTCAGTGAGCAGAGTCAGGGGATTTTGGTGGCCCTAAACAAGTCTGTGGGCTGCATTCGGGGGGGGGGGGGTTGGTTGTTAAAATCCTTCTTACATTACATTGTTATGGAATGTTCTCTTGCCATTCCATTTAGAACTTATACTGCTAGTTCCGCGGTAAGGGATGAATAACGTAATTATGAAAATAACGTTATTTACCTTAGATGAACATTGGATCGTGTAGCCCCCCCTAGCAGTTGTGGCCCTAAACAACCGCATAGAGCGTTTATGCCACGGGCTGGCCCTGAGCAGAGTGTTTCAATGCTCATTGCACTTGGTGTACTCCTGTGGCCAGGGGCCTGTGTGCAGTCCGTGCATTCCAGCTCTGAGTTGTGCAGTGCTTGGGCGCAGGGGCTGCACAGTTTAGGTTGTGGACTGCACAGGGAAGATGGTTGGCAGCTGGTTACTGAAGTTTTGGAGAGCACGTGTACTAGTCCACAATTTCCAGAATTGGCAGTGGTTGTCAGAGTGCGGACAGGATTGTAGGTGTTTTTTTCCAGACTGGGGGGGGGGGGGGGGAAGGACAGCGCTGAAATAAATGATTAGTTTTGGGGTAACTTGCTTTCTATATCATACATTTTAAAACGTGTATTAATCGATACACACATTTGGATTGCTCTCAGCGGTTTGATACAAGCATACATGCTTCGTAACAAAACCTTTATCTGAAATAACATTTCCCTGATTATGTGCGGTGCCCTCAACTGGCAAATATGCATAATTAAATTTTCCCCAAGAATTAAGAATTAAGATAAGCTCTGCAATTGTAGTATGTGTAGATAGATTGTGCTGTACAAGCGAAGTTGGATTTATATTAAAAGTCATACTACATACTACACAAATTTTAATGTTTTAATGTTTTTTACACCTCAACATGACGCTTTTATTATCAATCAGTCATGGCTTTGTTATTTGTAACTTTTTTTCTTCTTAAGCAAAACACTAGTGATTTCACTGGCTTAGTGTCGGTTACCTTATTTAGGTAACAGTGGGAAATATAAATTTATTGGCACATTCCTAGTGAGCCAAGCGTTTAATGATATTTCTAGACTATAATATGGCAACATATTTATTAAAAGATTTCCTGTGTTAATTGGTTTGAACTAAGATGAAATCACACTTGCTGTAACCTTTTCTAAGGTACCATAGCCCTGTGTGGTGTCTCATTCGGGCTATATTCTTTGAAGACCATGGAATAAATCTATCACTCATTACTGATGAGGAACTTCCTCCAAGTTCTCTCTCTTTTTGCTTTTTGTTCATCTCTCTATTGTTCTATTTATTTTTTGCATGAAGTGCATGTACTTGTTTGCATATTTATTTTATTTCTGAGAGGTAGAGAACAAGGATACATTCTTACATTCTTTTTAATTCATTTTTGTGTATTTTCTTAGCAATTTTCTGTGCTGTCTCGAGAGTAATAACAACAGTATCAGCATCCTATAACATGCCATGGCTTCTTGGTATTAAAATAGTATTAAAATGGAATTATTTGTGTTTGTTACATTGTTGCTATTTCAACCTTTACATTAAGTGTCTTTACATGGCATTTTTTCTGCCTTTCCCATCGATTCCTAATGGCCTTTTGCTCTAACTGTGTGACATTTGAGGTTAGCTTGGCTTCTGTCACTGGATGCATGGAGGTATAATATCTTTTCAGTGAAATAGGTCGACAAAGTAGACTTTTTCCTTTGGTTCCTATTGTAAGATAAGGCAGTGGATTGTCACTAGGTGGTAGTACTCTAAATAAATCAATAGGTGCTGCTCTTTGATTTATGTTTCACTGAGATCACATCTGTAGAGATTTGGGTAAAAAGGATCACCATTCATCACCCACTCATGCAGCTCCAAAGGGTGCTTATTAGTATAAATTGCCTAAGCTTAGTCTAAAGAGAAACAGGATGTAGGCTGTTTTGACCCATTTGCAGCATATGCTATACACTTCATATATAAAGCACTTCATAAGACGTAACAACTTCCTAATATTTTTCTGATATTCGCAGGCCCTGCTATATGTGTAGTATTTAAACAGCTACTGTATGTAATGTTAATTACTTCACAGGTTACTACTTCATTAGCAGAGCTCGTTAGTCATGTTGCCCAACAGTTTAAGGAGTTTTACAGCATATTCATATAGCTGTATATTTTACTGAAGAAATTCAATCCGAGTCCTTTGCTCAAGGGCTCAATGGCAGTGGGATTCGAATGGCATGTTGTGAGTTACAAGCCCAGTTCCTTAATTCAGCAGACTGCTAATGGTACTTTACAGTGTTAATTCTCACACTGCATTTTAACGGAGTAACTGAGGTTCATGGTGCTCAAAGAATCCATCTGGAATGAGCCACAGGAAATGTGTGTGCACAAACATGAACATGATATTAAGTATGGGACATGTTTAACTTGTGCTGATCTGTATGGTTATACTGATGGCTTATAAGATTTTTTAAGGGAGTCTGTTCTGATCACTTACCTAAGACTTTTGTCTCTTCTTGAGGGGTTCATCCTGAGGTGTTTATGAAGGTGACGTCTGTCTCATTCATCCTTGAACCCTCACCACTGGCCTGATTTCATTCAGTGGAGATTTTCAGGACAGAACCAATTTACACTGCACTGATATCAAAATCCCTCTTGAAACACTTCAGAAGGCTGCAAGCTATGTCATTCATGATTTATATTCAAGTTCTTATTTTCATTGGTTCAAGTGATGCATTGCAGTCAAGGAGGGTCTGGGTGTCGAAGAGGGGCTTGTTCCAAACAGACAGCTTATGTTTGAGATGCAGATAAACGGGAGACATATGAATGTCATAGCGTCTCTATTGGCTGGCTTTCCTAGTGCACGAATTACTCGTATGTTGTTTTCTGCCTCCTTGGTGTTATCTAAGTGTGACCCTTGTACAATGTGGAATGCTGATTAATTTCTAGGAATACATAAACCTCTTACTGTTGTGATATTAATTGTTCAGAAATATCCTAAAGTTCCTGATTTCCACAATTTTTCTGTTTTCCACTGCTCATCCTAAAGCCAAAACATCATTCACGTACAGACAATGCAATTTATGAGGGGAGAAAAGAAAGGTGGTGTTGCAAGTCTCAAAGGGTGGAGCAAAGCCTGGAGTTGTATCTGGGGAAGAGTACATTTAGAATGACTTACGCACATTTACATTTTTACAGTATGCATTTATACAGCTGGATGTATGCTGAACCATTATACTATACCTCTACTATACTATAGCTCTTATATTTTGCAACATTCATAATTCATAATTCTTTCTGGACAAAGGGGGGAAACAAACTGTTTGGAAGCTGGCAAAGATGGCAGGAAATGAAAATCCTATAAATAATAGAAAAATAATTAGTTTTTAATGCATGTAGCCTATATGCATTGTTCACTTCCTTCCACATGTCCAGTGAATTAATAATGATAAACCATTTATGGAGATAAAATGGCATCTGTTTAATGCTAGAAACTAGTTGGCCTTGAATGATAATGATTCTGTGGGAAGCAAAGGAACCCAGAGTTTAGGCAAACCCCATTCATAGTCCTTAGTTAAAAGAACTGAAAATAAGATTTTTAATCTGTTAATTAGAAATTTAGGATACTGTTGAAAACTCAGTTGTTTGCTTTTGTGCTACATATAAAATAGATCTATATAAGGGGCAACAGATTCAACAGCCAAATTCTTGAAGCCCAAGGATTTAACTTGAATTGGATGGTAAATGGGAAAAGGTGATACGTGGATGTATTAAGAGGAATTAAAATGGACCTTAACTAATTCATTTTGCAAGAGAAATCACCACAGTTATTAAATAATATATCTGCATGAGGATCTGGCTTGTGGACATCAGATAGATAAATAAAGATTTTTCTTGCATGAAACACCACATGATTAACAGAAAATCCTATTTAAAACAGACTGATTTGCCAACCTTTATCTAACAGCCTGTGGGACAAAAGAGCAAGTAGAATTGGACAAATTTGGGCATTCTTTCCAGGGTGACCGTGTACAGAGAATTGAATTTATACATTCTCTGTGTTATGTTATTAGATTTAGACCGACTGTCTATTACTGTAATCTGTATTTCTCTCATCTTAATGAAAATAAAAATCTGAAAACTGTCAACCTTGCCATGTACATTCTTATAGCAGGCTCTTGTTAATTTAATTTAGGCCAAAAATTAAGCCCGTTTTGATTATTTCCCCAAAAAATGTAAATGCTGTTGTATTTCTCAGAGGTCTGTTTTTTGTATTTGTGTGAGTAAGAGTATTATTATGGGATAGCAAGCATTGTAGTTAACTCTGTCAGGGGAATAGACAGCACTGCTACCCTATGCATTCTATGATCAGTTAAATACAGTAGCTTCATTTCTGTTTTTACACGTCAGTTGATGTTAAATACGGTGCTGCTCAAGGGTAGACCACCTTGTTGCTTATCGGATTTTAACTCTAAATCTCAAGCCAGGCCTGCAATACAATACATGAGCTGTTTGACTGGAAGTGACGCATTTGTGGCTTGTGAGATCCGTAAAGGGAAATCCGATCCAGGGAAAAAGATTGAACGAACTTTGGAGCAGGATGAAGAAATGATGCCCCGCAGGCAGCAGCCTGGCTTTCCTGTGATTTTTTTTTTTTTTTTTTTTGGTGGGTGACTCACTGCGTTGGGGGTGTGTGTGTGTGCTGCTGTGCTCTGAAGACAGCTCCATGCTAGTGAGAGTGGAATCACAATGAATAATGGCTCTAGTGCAGTCATCTAAAGAGCGGGGAAGGTTCTCTTGAGCGAAGCTCATGCACTGCGCAGTGATGTCAAGAGTCAAGTGCTTATGGAAAGCTGGCCTCCTTTTAAGCAGAGAGTGATTTTGGCGTAATGATATCAGGCTTTTTTTTTCCTTTTTTTGGGTGGGGGCCGGATAAACTGCACTCGCAGAGCTTTTTCTTCCTTAGCAACCGGCTATGTTGCCACGTGTCCAATTTCCCTTTTTACTTTCTCCCATAGAGAGGCTAAGTGCTTTTGCCACATGTGTGACATTATTGGAAAGATCAAAGCTTATATTTCTTTTGATAAGGTTGACATTTGTAGATTTAAAAAATATACACAAATATTATATATTAGACCTTTATTTAACCAGGATGGTCAGTTGAGAACATATTCTCTTTTACAATGACGATCTGCCATTGAGAAGACAACAACAATCAGAACAACAACAACAACAACAAAACAAAAACAATAATAAATTCAAAGACAATATTAGTTACATGAAATGCGCTACAGTTATAGACCCAGTGTTAATAAGACATTCGGTACCGGATAATTTAGCAGATAAAGTGCAGGGTAAGCAGGTAGCATAATGCTCATTATAAAATACATTTGCAAACCTCAGTTAAAATGAACTTTACAGGCTCTTTAAAAGCAGGTATGGAGATGAGTGCATCCAGTTGTAAATGTTCTTGTAATTTATTCCAGTAGCTGTAGAGTACTTGAGCGAGAAGCTGCCTTTGTTTGAGAGAACTTGGGGAGGTATAACTCTGAGGGAGGTGGGGGATCTGAGATTATGCTGGGGGGTTGTTTGATGTAGGAGATCTGTCACATAGGGTGGGGTGAGACCTAGGATGGTTTTGTAAATGAATGTGTACCAGTCTGATAATCGTCTGTCATGAAGGGAGGGCAGACCTGACCTGGCATAAAGTTTGCAATGGTGTGTGTGAAAAGGGGATCCTAGGGCAGAACGGTAGCATAATGAGTTTGGATAGCATGGTTTTATTTGAATGTCTATAAAGGATGTCACCCTAATAAAAAATTGGCAGGATGGTGCTCTGACCTACATTACATTACATTTATTTGGAAGATGCTTTTATCCAATGTGACGTACATTAAGTGCATACCGAAGGTCACTGGAACAACTACAAAACACAGGTTCCAAAATGTACAATACTCACTATGTAACTGTTATCCATAGCCATGAACACATTAAGTCCAGTTCACACAGTAAGCATAGGCTAGGTCAGAAAGATATGATGTGAAACTAGGAGGCATGACGACAACATCAAGATAATGATACAATGCAGTATACGTGCTGGATGGAGATACAAGTGTAACATGAAAGTTGGAAGGATACAAGTGATAAGAGCGATCCTAGATTGGGAGTGCCCTGCAGATTGGTGATCTTTGTTGGAGGTGATTACGTTGTCATAAAATAGAGAAATGGGTAGATGTGAAGAATTAACTTTATTCTCCACGTGTTTTACTGGGTTCCAGAATTTCTTGAAATAGAAAAGCTGGAACTGTTGGTGGTAATATGTAACTTTGGCCGATCTTATTGTGAGGGCGCATTTGTTTCTTATTTTTCTGAAGTTCAACCAGATCCTGATTTTCAATTTTCCAAATCTGTATGAATGCCCAGCCTGTAATGTTGTTTATGGATTTCTACATATTTCCTTGCTAAGAACTTGTTAACATCCCTGCAAGACCAACCTATGAACTCCCCTACTCCCCCCCCCCCCCCATCCTCCCAAAAGTTGAATGCGCTATGCCAGCCTGAGATGGAATCACAATGAGGCAATCAAGGCTATCATAAATGATTTGTAGCAGGCAGCCTTTGGTGAGGGGTTGAGAGAGGCACTTTGATTTATCCCTTCACTGCCTGCTTTATTGAGATCAGTCACCAGTCTCATTTGTGAAATCCAAAGGCAAGGAAATGGCCGGTCTTTCAGAGACAGGTGATTCTCATAACATACACAACCACATTATTTTAGGACACTGACAATAGATGGAATGGCATATTGATTTCTGGAGTAATTAATGGTCTATTGATGCGGTTTGCATATTTTCATGTTTGTAACAAGTATTTTTGTGTGATGTACTCACAGGCCAATAATGTCCTCTTGCAATTGTTTATAAAGCCAAAGAGGCTTTTACATTTTTTGCAACTCAATCACTGATTAGATATGTGACAGGTGAATGTCATTCCCTAATTAAATCAAAACTGAATTAGGAATTTATAGAACATAATTGATTTCACACTTGCAATGAGTGGGTGAGCTGGATGCAAAATGAAGATGAAATGAAAAAAATATTGCTAAGAGGAGCCAATATGGCAACAGAACATAGATACCCTAGACAAAGAAAAACAATACCACAGCACAGCAATACATGGGAATACACAGAGCATTCAAGACTTGTAATCTGCATATTTAAAAAAATTACTTTCTGCTGACACAGTGTTTATAGAGTTAATATCAGCTGGGAATATGAGGATGCCTGATAGTTTGCATACTAGTCTAATACACATGCACACACATGCACATACACACACATGCATATGCGCACACACACAATGACATCCTCTGTCAGTAAAGGATATGAAGCTGTTGTAAGTATGTACAATTCACCATAGCCACCTTACAATTCACGGCACAAAATTAAATTTCATGGGGATCAATTATGTGTACGATAGGTCAGACAAGTTAACAACAGTGAATTCAACAATATACATCATTATGTAGAGGCAAAAGTGGATACTGTAGTACGACACACACACACACACACACACACACGTAGTTCCTTGCAAAAACATTCACATATTTGTACACTTTTACCATTTTGTTGCCACCTCAGGTTGCAGTGATGTATATGAAATGATTTTATGTTTACAGCTGGTACAGTCCTCTTTTGTGAAAGATGATTATGATATTTAGCAGATAAACAAGATTGTCAAGGACAATTTGAGTATTTCCAGTTGCACAGGTATTCCACCCTGTTGCTATGGCAACACAAATACAGTTCAGGTATAATTTTGGGTACAAAAGATCACAAAATTGTGTTATGGTGTCTGTGTGTTTAACTTGACTGAACAGTTCATGCATCTATATAAATTTAAAAAATGGAAACAAATCAAGCATGAAGTATTAGATCAGGATAAGGTTACAAGAAACTTTCACTCATTGAGTCATAGTTCGAATATGGAAAAGCATATAATTAGAAATGGAATGTGCTCGTATGATATTCCCAGTTCAGTGAGACAATGACTCAGAGCACTAGGCCAGTCAACACTGGAATGATTTAAAAAGAAACTGAATCACCCAATCAAAATTCAGACTTGATTGTAATAGAAACCGTACCGTAAGTCTTCAAATGTGCATTATAACAATAAACAGCATCTCCGAACTTCAAAATCTCTGCATCCCGACCAACCACAGGTCAGCTGGGTGGTTCATCCTGTTAAGACACTGTTCCACAATAAATAATTCATTAAATAAATAAATAAATAAAAGACTCTATTCCACGGTTGGGTATCCAGTTCTGGAATCCAGAATGCGTCTGCGGCCCGGTCTGCTGTTAGTGTCACTACCCGTGCCCCCCCCCCTTCCCCCCAGGGAAGACTCTGTTGGGATAAACTTACCCCGTGTTATCCCAGCTCCTCTGGAAAAATAAAAAGTTATTGTGAAATTATTCATAGGTGTATTGCGGCAGGCACATGTTTACTAAAGGCATTATGGGTTATAAGGCCCTCAGAAATAAACATCCGTCATAATATGGGTATGATAGAGTGTTTGTCGTTTCAGCACTTTTAAATAGTTTTTTGCATTAGTTTGCACTTACAGTACACTAGTAGTCTTCTCAAACTTCTGTTTTTACTCATAAACACACATGATTCATAGAAGTTACTCCTGTTCTTTTCCACCAAAGAGATAACATGTAGCCTAGTCGCATGGTAGTGTTTTTCCAAGATTATTCTATAATTTAAATCTGCATTCTTTTCTTGATTTAATAAGAGCTGGGTAATCAACCGGAACTACTTTCTCCGGAGTACTCCAGGCCCAGAGTGGTGACCTGGGACTTAACTCCAGCAAAAGTGAATGTAAACAACAGGTGATTAAACAAAATCAACACTTTCCCACTGAATTTACGGCTTTGCGGTGGGGCGAACGGCACCTAGATGGAACCCTCTCGCTCCCGTGATGAGCCGTGAACATGGTCGGATTATCAACAGGCCAGAGCAAACATCGAGCCGTGCGTCAGTGCCCCCGTTTCTTTGTGGGTGTGAGGGAGAGTCTGAACAGGCACAACACGCTACAGGGCCTCTTATCTCACCCACAGCCTATTACCTCTTTGTGCGCTTTCAGGCTTACGAAACGCAAGAAAAAGTGGAGTGAATTTAGGTTGCATCTGAGAGCCCCCCCACCCCGACAGCTGCTATGCCTCGCTGTTTACCTGAAATAGCACACTCTTGTTTTGTCAGTAATGTGGATACCCTGCCTGCCATGCCACCATTGAAAGAAATACATTTACAAGAAATGCATCAGGATTATTTTGCTGCAAGAATTGAATAGGTCGTTCATAATACACATACCGAGCAGAGTAATTCTTTCAACTCGCTGCCACTTACAAGATGACTGCTCTGACAATTTGTTTTATTAATTTTCTCTGCCTGTTTCAGTAAGGAGGCTGAGGCCTTCACAGATAGTCTGGTCTCTCAAGGTTCTGACCAATCCATACACATTGAATTAATGTGTCAGCGCTTGAATTATATACTGTTGGATACTCTAATCTTAATCAACCATACACTTTCTATGGGGTATTTTTTCTGTGGGGCTTTTCTGCAACTGCTATGAGTTTTTATCCATTTCAGTTCAGAGACGGAGTTGGAGTACATCATATGTACGTTATGAATAATCTAATTATATAGTATTATTGAATTTGCCATTTGTCAATAGTTTCCAATTCTCAGAGAGTATAATTTAATATACTATTGTATTGTCCAATATGCTGGAATATCTATGACCAGAGTAAATCGAGTGTTGATGTCAGGTTTTTTTCCCTTTTGTCAGGTTGACAAGAAGATTGTGCGAACAGAGATAGGAGTTTTACTTCGACTTTCCCATCCAAACATCGTAAGTACTTCACATACTTATACTTTCACTCTGCTAATTTATATATCTATACCTCCCACTGCAACCATGTACTTCATCAGTATTTCTTGTGACTGTGAGTTTGCATGTATTACTCCTTTCCTGTCAATGTTCCTCTATGGTTGTGATTGATTTCTCATTCAATGTTAGATACTGTAAGTCTATATGGTGGTAGCCACAAAGAGAATGACACATATTTCACAAATTATTCTGTAATTTTAAAGGGAATTCACAGACAACTTTATAGTAGTTAAGCAATGTTGATAAGAGATGCTGTTCAAATGAAATCTTACTGATTAATACGCTTGCTTTAGAGCAGAACCAGACCTCGCTGATGTTTCCACTGGTTGTTTACAGCAGACAGCTGAAGCATTTTATAACAAGGATGGGCCATCTATCCTAATTGAATGGCCTTGATTAATGAGTGGCTTTGTAATCTAAATTGGTAACCTCTTCTCTCTAAAAGCCACCATGAGGCCTGTGCAGCTGGAAGGATGTAAATAAGGAAAGAGAGAGCCTCTTTTGCTCTCATTGTGACATTTAAAACTGGATCCCATAGTCCAGAGGGCAGATCCATGCTGTAAATTTCATTATATAGCATAATTAACATGTAAAGTGGTATACAGAAGTTTGGGCACCCTGGTCATAGTGCATATTTTGTTGAATTTCTAAGTAAAATGATGCTAACACAGCCTATGCAGGGAATAAACCTAAACATGACATATTCTAATTTTAATGCACAATTATAAGATATGTTTCTGCAAATTTGAATGTACAATTATATTTACTCTTCCAGCGAATACATTGTAATTTGCTGAAATATTTAATGCCTAAGTTTGTACTCAAAAGAGGTTGTCTTAACTTTGCCCTTAGTGATTCAACAAAAATGAAATTTGTTCAAGGAGTGCCCAAAAATTTTCATCATGCTGAATATACCAAAATGGATTGGAAACTAGTCGGATAATGGAAGGATAATTGTCAATGATCTGCATTAATTCATTCAGTCTTTTATTTATTCAATCATTCATTCACAAAGTGTTTGGTCAAAAGCCAAGATGAATAACAACAGTGCTGGTCGTCTTCTTTGCTTGCTCTGGCAGATTAAATTGAAAGAGATCTTTGAGACCCCAGCTGAAATCAGTCTGGTTTTGGAGCTGGTCACTGGAGGAGAGTTATTTGACAGGTTAGTCTGCTCTACCCTTTCAGGGGAAAATTCTACCCGAATTTCCATTTCAGTCACCCACCATCCAGAATGCTCCTCCACATCACGGAACTTACAAAACTAGCATTAGACATCTACAGAAGAGTACAGTGACTGACAAAAGCAAGTGAATATTTTAAACACTAATGAATTCTCCTGGGATTGAAGAAGGGAAGAAAGGAATGCTTTTGATGTGCAATATGATGTGAAAAAAGGTGACTGCTTTCTCTGTCTTTAGATTATTTTTAAATGCAAATTTCTGTCAGAAAGTGTGATGTTTTATTTGTAGCAGGTGCTTGTATAATCTAAGTTTCATAACTGCATCCTGTAAATAAAGAAACTGACCGTTCACATCCAGCTGATTATGCAAGCTGTCTACCGCCAGCCAACTTTTCATTGGGAATTGAGAAATACAAAACCCTTGGGAGAGTAATCTGCTTTTACTTGGATTACTCACAAAAGTCTTGTTCTTGATTTTTCTTGTGAAAAGTAGTGGAAAATGTTTTGTAGACTTCTGCTGTTTCTCTCAGTGGAAAGTTTGAATACTGGAACTTGCCCTGATATTAACCGGTTTCCCGGCTTTCCTGAATTATTTTCCCCATGCAATGCCATCATAGTCCCCTAGGGGTTTGTAAACCCTTGACATGAGTGTTTACTTTTTTCATCTGTTAGTCTCTGTTTGTATACAGTGCTTAAGGATTTCTTCATAGAATCCCCTAGTTAATTTTCTGTAGTTAATTCTTGTGGTTGGCTGCAAAAGTGCACACTTTTCTCAAGGACACATTTTAGGCAGTTGATTGGCCAACTTAAATATTCATGGATTACAGGATGGTGAATTTCTTGTCCATCGTACAGGCAGCAGGAAATTTAAGGAGATAAAGCTGCTTGTAGTAATTCAGTGTTAGGAAGTTAAAAAATGATTTTGCTGATATATGGATGCACACTTTTAATGAGATGTGGCATTAAAAGTGTTCATCCATATTCATGTATAGTGGCCCTGGGACTCAAAGAACTGTAATAGATTTGCTGAAGAAAATGAATTGTAAATGTGTATTCCAGTCCTGCTGAGATAATCTTAGCTGCATTGCAGTCTGACAGACCTGTCAGTAGCCCTAACAGTATGTGCAAAGAGGAAAGAGAACTTGAAAGATGTACTGCATACGTGCCTGTGTATAGTGATGCACACTTTCCTTGGTGGCTTCGAGATAGTTTCTTAGATAATTTCTATTGTTGTTGAAATAATGACTGTTGTGTGAACTTAAATTTTGACTGTATTACTGAAAAATGATTAAGATTTAGTGCTATTATAGTAATGAGCGTATAATATTTAACTGTTGGATGAATACATTGATCATTTCAAGATATTTCTGGGCAGAAATATGCGTGATGGTCTACGCTACTTAATAATAAAAAGCAATGACTAAGGACTGAAATTTTGATTGGTTGCCATTACAATACATTGGTTTCTCCTTTTATCCGACTTGGAAGGCAAAGAATATTTTTTGAAAAATTAATGTAAAAAATGCTAAAGATACAAGAATGACCTTATGAGGCACATTTGACTGTGGGAAGGTCAAGGTGATGAATCATTTGCAAAACAGGTTGTTTGAATTTGCAGGTGTGCACATTTCTTTCAGCCCTTCTGCTTCATTATACATGACTGATTCAATTGTGTTTCTTCAAATACAGTATGTTTTCACTTGATTCAATGAGTGGAAGTTCTCAAGTGGAGTAATGTTATGTTACCTATAAAGACCATGGTGTATTCAGAGTGAGGAAATGTTTTATTTGCAATATTACACACAAGACCATTTTTGTAGTGGATGTCTGAGAGGTCAAATTGGACCATTTGAAAAACTTGGAGAACAAAATAGTTGTTATATTTAAACTTGCCAATATTGTGGTCTAAGATTAGGTCCATTTGCCCCCATCTTTTATTGTTGTCATTCAGGATTGTGGAGAAGGGTTATTACAGTGAACGTGATGCTGCAGATGCTGTCAAACAAATACTGGAAGCAGTGGCGGTGAGTCAACATTTCTGTTATTCCTTAAGTACTTTACTGAAAGGTGTTCCTTATTCTATACTTAAGAATTCACTCTTTTTGCTATTATTTCTGTCTTTCTATCTAGTAGCATTCACCTTTTTTGTTTTACTGTATTAACACCCAAGCAATGAGTAACCAGTATTGTGACTTAAGAGGTAATAAGTTACTAGTACAGTGTAATGCATTTCATTAAAGTCAAGACTTATTCTTTATTCTGTTACCAATTGTATTAATTGGAAAAAAAAAAAAACCATATAAAGCTGGTCTATACCCTTCTCATTGCTCATGGCATATTCATTTCAGTGCCACTGTATGCACTGCCATGGTAGTCTTGTTCTCAAGTGCCCTCTGTTGAGGCAGATCTGAGGAGGAGCTCAGCTGCCTTCTGTGCACTTGACTCAGCTGGGCTCCCATGCTTCTGATGAACACACACAGACGTGTCATCCTGAAAATACTGTGTTACCTGAGCAAATATTTCTCCCAAGCTGAACATGTTGTTGATTGAGGTCAAAATAGGGTTAGGTCAAGAAGGTAAAATTTAGGTGCTTGTAGAGATGGATTAGGCACTCTATTTCTTTCTCTTGATAGTACACATGTAAAACATGTTTTGTTACAACACTAAGGAGGTTGTATCTTGATATTTATGGTGAAGTGAGTTGTTGATTTAATATACATGCTGTCCTCACAGAATACATTGCAAATAACAGATTTGTAGATGCCAATTAAATATCATTGGTGCTATATTGTTTGTTCAATGATATTTCCTCAAATGAAAGGTCTTGCATAATGCTAATTTTTATTTTTTTATTTTATTTTTTTAAACTTTTGAACAGATAATTGCTGTATCATTGCATTATTAAATAACTAAATATTAGAGATTAAGCCATTGTAGTAACAATAATTGTGCATTAGACTGGCACCTAATTATAGCTCATCCAGAATGTATGCATGTTCCTGGAATTATACCACTGGAGGCAAGCAGTTTAATTCTGCACAGAATGGAATAGAAATGGAAATAACGGGTCAGAAAGAGGTGACATTGTAGAACAACCTTTCCTGACATTGATGAAGATTGACAGAGTGAAATCGGGCAAAGGTCAATGGGGACCATTTAGACAGCTTGTCTCAGATAACAGCTTCTTCATTGGAAACCCCAGTGTTAGCCTTAGACATTGATCTTACAGTGACGGAGGGTGTGGGGCAGGAAAGGTGTTGAGCCTTCAGAGTCTAATAGAGGTAATCATTTGAATTAAAATATGTACACATTTCATTAGAATCACAAGGCTCCTGATACTTTATTGCTGTATCAGTTTATTGAAATATGAAATGTGTTACTTCATAAACTCTGAAGTCTTGTTTTTCCTTGTCTGCAAACATTGGAATAGTGTGATGGTTTATTTTACTGGCAATGATTGCTGCATCATTTAGTCTGAAATAATCCATGAAAACCTATATATAGTGTGCTATCAAATATTAACAGTGCATTCGTTCGGCCTGGCAATATGAATGACCTTTAAAGAGGTCAATGTGCTGAGAAAAGACTGTTCGCATGAACGGGGTGGGTAATGATGCTGCTCTTTCATGATACTTCACCATTTTTATGATACTTGTACATCATGGTGATATACAGTAAAATAAATTCAAGATTATCAATCGCCAGTGCTCTAATTACATGTACTGTCAAATTATCAAAACCATTCAAATTTTTGTTTGGTGCAGTAAAGGTCTACAGCCAAATGCAAAAGTGTTGGGACAGTGACAATTTTTGTTGTTTTGCTTCTGTAATTCAGCACATTGGGTTTTAAATAAAACAATGAAAATGAGGTTAAATACATACTTTCAGCTTTAATTTCAGGGTACAGGCATCCATATCAGATGATCTGTGTAGGAATTATAGTCATTAGAAGGAATAAAGAGTAAGAGAAAAAGAAGCAACACTGTAGGTCAGGGGTGTCCAATCTTATACAAAAATAGCCAGGTTGGGTGCAGATTTTCGCTTTAGCCCAGCACCATGACACCTCATTTAACTGATTAACTAATCACAGTCTTCAATCAAGGCCTTGGCTGTTTCAAATGGAATACTTGTGCACTACATACTTGTGTATTTTTAAGAACAAACTTCCAGGTGAACTAAAAAGTCTATACTACTTAGAATGCAAGAATGCAAATCTGTTAATTTGAGATATACTTGTACTATAACATAATGACTTTTCTGACCTTAGTAAGAAATACACCCGGTGCAGGTTAGACTAGCAGCAGCGACTGACATCTGAAGTTACAGCTAGTTAGCTTGTTCGTCTGTCAGTTACCTAGCCAGCAGGCTAGTTAGCTAACTTGTCATAAAAATAATAGTAAATCGCTAGCCAGCTACGATTACATGTTTTACACATTTACATTTTTTACATGAAAAATTTCAACTAATTACATTAAACTATAAAAATCCAAAATTAAATATATGTACACTTGTACACAAACTCCTTCCATTTTTTGCCCTCCTTTCTTGCGGCTGAGTATATATAAAGTTCCAATTGTTCTTCACTTTCAGCTCGGAATTTGCAACGACTACTGGGAACGGAAAATGTGCTCGGATGCACACTTTGTTTTACCTGGTTGCACACTTGGGTTTGAGACGCCGTTGATCATATTACCATTTACTTCTGTAATTGATATATATGCACCAATTAGTCCACAATTATTCAATTTGAGACACTGGCCTTGATAAATTAAATCAGGTATGTTAGTCTTGTGCTAAAACAAAAACTTGCACCCACACCAGTGCTGTAGGTTTACTTTACTGTCACAGACACTATGAAGAGCTAGTAATATGGTGTGAAGACGATCAGTATGTCATTGTTCTAAAAGTGCTTGGAACGTGCCTCAGGTTGGGAGGTGTTCAGCGACACTGGTGAATGCTACTGCTGGATTTTGACATTCACTGTTTGATACTGAGCGCACAGCAAGCGAGGTGGAGTTTGGTTCTGTTTTTCAGCAGAAGCCACCAATATCAGCATACTATATTTAGAGGTAAGAAAGCTATGCAGTTATAGACAAGAGGAGGGGGGGAACAGACTATTAGTGAGATGCTGTGGCCAGGGATTCCTTGCTCAGGGCAACAGGGCTCTGCTATTGTAATTTCACTAACAGACATTTCACTACACTGCCCTCAACAGTCTGTCAGTTTCCCTTCCATTTGCCCTTGCTAATTGGCTACATATTTAAAAAATTGAAGGGTGAAGTGGTGACAATTTCTTTTTGACCTATTTTTTTCTTCTATTATCGAGCACTATCTATTATTTATCTTTGATCTTTCTGTGTGGCCTGTCTCGTGTCAGTTGAGAAATGGCACATTCTTTGTTTCCTAGGGTGTGGCATTGTTGATTGGTGTTAACCAGCTAGAAGGGACAAAAATAAGAAATTGCAGCTCATGTTCATGGGAAAGGAACAAATGAGCGATTCTGCGTCATCGATCAGCACCTACACCAGCCCCCACCCCACACCCTCTGCCCCCGCCCCCACACCTCAGCCATTTGAAGGGAGGAAACATCTGCTGTCTTCTATTTCTCAACCTCTCCACAGGCTTGGGTCTCAGACATCATAATTCACGCACAGGCTTGCTAATAAAGCTCCTCCAGCTCGTGATCACCACACTGAGATGTCTGCAGCCAAAGAGATGCACTAGGAAGACAGAAGAGGAATTCTTAATCAAGGAATGTGCGCACAGAATACTGCCCTAGATAACATTGCAGACCGTGTTTCCCCAAGAGATGTGTAGGAACCAAAAACCAATGATTTTTAAAAATAAGTTTCTGGAATGTACTGTTCTTTTTGAGCCTCTGCTGCTGTTGAAATAGCCTTGTTGCCGTGTTTTTAAATAGAGAGATCCGGAGGCATGGCAACTCTCACAACTGCAGATTTGGCAGCCGCGGCTGGTACGACACAGGCCATCTGGTTTTTTACTCATCTCTGTAGACCTGCATGGTCACCTAACAGGCTGCCAGTACAATTTGGGCTGTCTTTATTGAGCTTAGTGCTGATATAAGGGAAATCAATACCGCTTTATGGGAATAATCTTCTTTGCTGCAGCCAGTTGTTCTAAACAGCTCTTAAGAAAGCAGTCCACTCCAGGAAGAGCTAGGGAGGCCAAGACCATGCTTTAACTGTACTTTAAATTCCATTCTCAACGTTCAAATGCATTTGGTAGAATGTAATAAAGATGACTTTCATTAGTCCAAGATGTAGTTGTTGTAGCATTCCGTTGTATTATTGTACACATCAGAAACATGATTCAGTGGGCAGTGAATTTGAAAATGACTTTAACTTGCCATTTGGAATCAGGTAGGGACATTGGGGAACAACATTTTAAGAAATGATGAAGAAATTTGCAGAAAAGATACAATATGCTTTAACCTCTATTTCATTTTGAGTATTACTTTAATGAATTAAGGCTGCACATAAGGCTTCAATAGCATTTCTGCAGAGTATTTTTTCAGTTTGGTTAAGATAGCTAAGAGACACTTGGGGTAGAAACATGGTGCTATAAAAGCCAGCATAATTTCCAGTGATATATGTTGTGGAGCCACATCCATCAGTATAATAAAGCAGTTTTTCATGCAAGAAAGTGTCATCTCTTGGACTCAAGAAAAAGTAGTAAGAAGATTTAATCATGAATCCATTGCACTGCATATGCTGGCTATGCTCTTTTGCAAGCAACCTTGTCTCACAACCCATTTGTATCTATTCAACAAATTTTCAGCACCCTAAAATTTGTACTTATACAATGAATTAGACACCTCACATCACGTGACTTGACAAGGTTCTCTGAATCAATCTGAACCAGACCGAGAATCCTCCTTTTTTCTTTCCTCAGTGAAACAATAAAGGTACGCTAACAACATTGCATTTCCACATACATTTATAGAAAATAATTTCTTATTTTATGATTACATTGTCAAGTCATGTGATGTGAAGAGTCCTTCATTCGTATGATTAGTACAAATTTTAGGGTGCTGGAAATAGATACAAATGGGCTGTGAGACCAGATTGTCTTTTGAGAAGCCAACCTCCATTTTACAATGCATATACTAAAGATGTTTCCAAAGATTTTTCTTTATCACGGTTATGTAATTCTTTTAATTGAGGTTCAGTGACACATTATTATCCATAAGACATTACTGTCTTTGGATTAATAGAGGCAATATTAGGAAAATTCCAAGAAAGGAGGTATAATTTCCTTTGGAGAACAGAGGGCACTGTTGGTGTCCTCTCTTAGTGTGAAGTGTTTATTAAACACATAAACTAGGTAAGTAAAACTGGGTTATTTTGCAGAAATGAGTCTTTCCCTGTGGTCCTTGGCAGCAGTGAGAAGCTTCAGAGGAGCCTCACAGGAACTGTAGTTCTGTACTCATCTGAGGAGATAGGACACCTTATCTGTGTCAGCTCCTCAGAGTTTCTCAGAACTGGAAGTATTCCCCTCTGACATCACTAAAATATTACAAAGCCATGCAATAATTGTGAAGGGAACATGGTGCCTTTGAAACAGGCTCACATTTTCTTTGTCAAGAAAATACTGAGAAGAACCTACAAGAACCTTGAATTTTAACTACAAAAAACTATTTTTACTACATGCTTGGTTTTTCTACATTAAATGCATAAATAATGAAATCCTTAAAACCAAGGCCTCCCTGTTGGCAGGACTAATACACTATTAGACATTTATAAGAACAAATCTCTTGTACAAAGCTCATTCTCAGTAAAATATCTGCGTGATATTTTACTGAGAATGAAAGATATGCTGTTTTGGATGTGGTACGGTACACAAACCCTGATTAGGCCTGATGGTCGACGTGGTTGGTCCGTAGAGCCGTAATCAGGGACTGTGTAGCATCCCCTTCAGAGTTAAAGATAGCCTCTCCCCTCTCCCTGTCTATACAGTATCTCTTGCTCTGTCCTTTGTGTCTGCACCTGTTTGCACTGCATTCCAGCAGGCGGTCTTTTTCGGAATCAGTATGCAGTAATAAATCTGCTCTCCCTGGTTTTCCGAGTAGAGAATGACATCAGGCTTTTGCCACCACAAGCCTTCTGCACTATATAATCTGTGGTGATCGTGCCTGAACTTGCCAAATGATAACTTGAATCTGAAGCAATTGCTCACTCTAGACATTTTTCATTACCATGTGTGATGAGGGAGGCTCCCGTTTTCCAGGGACATTGTCCAACTTTATTTTTTCTTGGTCTCTGACTAAGGTGCATAGCTCTCTGCTGCAAATACTTTTGTTTTGTTGCCATGGAGGAATACGATGTCTGTACACACATCTGAAATCAGCTGAGCCTGCAGCCAGCTAGAGCTGATGAGGTTTCTATGGCAGAGTATTTACTGGATTAAATATGACCTCATGGGCTATGATTGAATTATGGAAACTCTCTCCACTGTGGTTTTTTAGATTTATGTTGTAAACACATTCAGCAGCAAAGTCATAGTGAGGAATGATGGTTAAGCTTCCTTAAATCACTTGCTGTCAAACAGATGCCATAAATGTGACCTGCTGATTCTCATCTGAAATACACAGAAAAAATTTTTATCCCAGAGGTTTAGGTCCCTGTGTCCAAAGTCCAAAGGGAAACTGCCCATTTTAATCATTTTTGGATCATGTTACTTTTGGTTATGAGTTATATGTGACATGAACATGATTTATTTCAGATATTCAAAAAACCATGTACATTTCATCCTAACCATCTTAACTCTTTGTAATTGTTTTTTTAATTTTTTTAATTACAGCTTTATCTTTACCATTTTTTTTTTTTTCTGTTACCGGGCGGCTTTACACTGCTCTTCCAGCACAGTTTTTCATTAGTTACCATTGCGTGACTCTTCCTCCCACATCTGAATGCATCCATCCACTATTGAAACCAAAATGCTACTTCTCCCTGATGATGTCGTCTCTGTCACTGTCACCAGATGCCATGCGCTGGAGGTAGCACCCGGATAATTTAGAACATATAAATTAGTACGGCGGTGTACAGGCATGTCCTCCTAATGGAGGCTGTCCCAGTTTTCCACATCTTTCATATTATTGGCATCCAGCACTAGAGAAATTTCCTTTGTGTGTTTGTCAGTGGATTGGATGACTTGTAAGTTTGTTACAGTTGCTGCACTGTAGTTAGGATAATAAAATTGGTATGTTTGACATAACGCAGATGATTTCATCAAGCAGGAATTATAATTGTGCTTTTCTGTCTGTGTTGTGATCTTGAGAGTAATAATCTGCTGGATTGCTCTCAGTTTTTTTGTTGTTATTGTTGACAGAAACTAAAGTTAGACTGGTGGTTATACATATTTTAATGATATTTTATAAAGATAAGTGTCTTGAGATCTGCATACATATATTCAGTCACTCTAAATGTCTGTAAAGCTGTTGATAAAATTAGCAGTCTTGAGCAGTTATATACACAGGCCAATACACAGGCTATTAAAGTCAATTTTAAAAGACAACTCATACATTCAGGCATTTCCTTAACCTATAGTTTGTTATCTATTAAAAAAGGTAATGACAAATAAGCTGCTCATGGCTGGGTGTGTTCCACCATGCCTCTCGATGACTGTTATGAAACCGTGCAGTTTGAGGTCAGATTTACCTGGTGTGGAGAGCGTTGGAAATGAGGGCAGAAAGATGTTCAGATCACTGCCCTTTGAGTAGTGAGCATTGCGGAGATCAATGGAAAGTGGAGTGCCATGCCAGTGCACCCTTGATCTGCAGAAAGGGGAAGTGACCGCCTGTTCCGACAGGTAATTAAAGGTTCCTGGAGGTGCCCCGAGCACATATTGGCAAGGCATTAACAGGCCTGCGAAAAGCGGTGTGATCTTTTAATAATTGACAGACCCTTTTTTCATTTCGGAATGGTAATTGGAAAGTCACACCTGGTGCACTGAAGTGCCACGCAGGGGATATTGGTTTTGAGGGATTTCTCACATTGAAATTAAGCTGATACTATAATTAATTGCCCTCAATCTCGTCCACTTTACATAACTTAATTGTCTGGGAGCATTAGAATATGTTTTATTTCATAAGCTTCAACTTCTCGGATTTAGGGGTAAGGAGTCGAATGTATGCAATAAAATGTCTAGTTGATTGAATTTTGTATTCGTGTGAAGTATAAAGTGAAGACCCTCCAGCTAGTGATCCATCCATCTCTTTTCTGTGGAAAAATGTGTAATACCTTGTATTTACCCCCTAAGCACCGATATAAATGATGGCTTAAATTCAGCATTGTGGCATAATTCGTTTGTCTGGCCTGGAGGCCTGACATCATTAAAACACCAAAGCAAGTAGCTGCCCTCCCCCTAAATATTTTCTCTCTCCTACCTGCAGTACCTGCATGAACACGGCGTGGTGCACCGTGACCTGAAGCCTGAGAACCTCCTGTATGCCACTCCCGCACCTGACGCCCCTCTCAAAATCGGTAGGTCACACGCTCCACGGAGGGTGTTAGATAGACAGATACTTTTTTGTCCTCCTACAAGGACATCCTTTCCAAGGATGGTTCAGGTGACTTTGCCAACACGTATTCATAGAACGTCAACAAGTGCCCACAAATGACCATCTGATTTACAACAAATGGTATACTGACAAGTGCAGTATGTGAATTAGTTTCATTTACTGTGTATAATGCTTATGGCAAATGGCTCAGAATCTCTATTTAAATATGCCATTTTTGGAACACATGAGCCCATAGAAATGTCCAGAGGGCACTTCAGTAATTTAATGGGTGATCTGGGTCAAAAGCTATGGTTCTAGCCTTTTACTATGCTGTTCAGTGACCCTCTGGGGAGAGAGAAAAATTACATTCCATAATCAGGAGCAGGTGGAATGTCTATGCCACTAATAGCCAGCATTGCTGAGACCAGATAAAATTTCTTAGTAATATGTATGGTCATTGATTAACCTCTTTGAAGACTCCCCCTTAGGGATCATTAATGGCTTCAGGCTTTGGCTGTCATTCACTTGCATCTGTTCTCCCAAATGACTAGCCTGCTGAAAACACTTCCTTTACATTCCATTTTATTAAATTAGTTTCATGTCCACTGGTAAAGATGACATAATGACAAATCGGTCGGTCAATGTTGGGATGCACAAAAGACTGTTGCCACTGTTACATAATGTTTATTATGTATATATAGATATATATTACGTTGCATTCAAGCATGATTACACATTTGAATGAATACATTTGTATTTAAATGAATGTCTATTCAAAAATGTAAATCAAATTTGATTGATAAAAAAGTCATGTATCATTTTGTATCTTTTCATTTAAGCTGATTTTGGCCTGTCAAAAATTGTGGATGACCAGGTCACAATGAAGACCGTGTGTGGGACTCCAGGGTACTGTGGTGAGTTGACTATTTCCCCTCTTTCTTACGAACTGATGTTTAATTTTCTCTGAACCCAATACCTCTGTGGTGTGGTGGATTAAGTACTTGACATTTTGGTAATCCTTTCTAAATCTGTTTTATATTACTATGATGATGTTGAGTTCATTGTCCAGACTGTTAGGAGGGTGAGTAATGATAATCCACAAGCACTGTGTCAAACAGACTTGTTTGCATACTACTTGAACAGCACATGATATTTGGCAAGTCCAAAATTTGGCTATCAGAACAAGGTGGGGTGGGGGGCAGGGCAATCTACATCAACAAAACTGCCTCTATCCCCTATGCAGCAGTATATATATATATATATATATATATATATATATATATATATATATATATATATAACATTATGATTTGAAAATATGATACAGTATGATATGATATGACTGTTTGTACAGTATAGGAGCAGGTGTTTTATTTTTCATATCCTCATTTAAAAAAAAAAATTTTTTTAAAGCCTTCAGTAATATAAATATACTTGAACAATGCCAGTTAGCTGTTTGGCTGGTTGAGAGAATCTTATATCCATAGCAACAACACTGACCTGCGAACTGGTGACATGTTTTATTTAGCCCACGTATGGCACTGTAGCGCTTACCAAAGCAGTGTTCGCTGCTATGCATTCACTGAAACTTGATCAAGTAAAAGCTGGCTTTTCAACTTTTTTTTGGGTCACTCCAAATATATTTCAGTTATGTTATGGTTCAGTTATGATTGGTTTTATATCCCTTTCTGGATGGCATGAGATCTGTTAGTAAAAGTAACTCTTAAGTTGTCAGAAGCAAGCTGAGCACCATGATATTATCATCAAAAGATTTGCTGTTCTCCCATATGGTAATCTCTCTCTCTCTCTCTCTCTCTCTCTCTCTCTCTCTCTCTCTCGCTCTCTCTCTCTCTCTCTCTCTCCTCCTACCTTTGCAGCTCCTGAGATTTTGCGGGGATGTGCTTATGGGCCTGAAGTGGACATGTGGTCTGTGGGAGTCATTACGTACATCTTGTAAGTTACGTCTGTTGCCGAAAAAAAAATTGTGCCTGTGGTCCCTGCGAGATTATATTCATTTGCAGTCCCTTGTCACTAAAACACTGCTGTGTAAACTCCATAGCAGTTAAGGCCTCAAATATATTTTTTAGCATTTGTACTATGGAATTCACAGTCTTGACTTAGTTTTTCCACAATTTTAAATGAGTAATCACGTGTTTTCAAAAGTTCCTATGGCTTCAATTACGTTTTAGGGCTCAACTTAGGGTTAGGGTTATGAAAACGATAAGTCTGAGGGTCGAGGCAAGTTTACGGCTGTGTTCAGCAGGTTAAAGAAAGGTTGGGACATTGGTTCTTTTTCGATTTTGGACGAGCCAAAAATTTTGTATATACTAGTATAGGTACCTTTGACCATAACAAGCTATGGAATATATACATATTTTTTCAGGGAAAACGTTTTTTTTTAAGGCCTCAAATATATTTTTTTAGCATTTGTACTATGGAATTCACAGTCTTGACTTAGTTTTTCCACAATTTTAAATGAGTAATCACATGTTTTCAGAAGTTCCTATGGCTTCAATTACGTTTTAGGGCTCAACTTAGGGTTAGGGTTATGAAAACGATAAGTCTGAGGGTCGAGGCAAGTTTACGGCTGTGTTCAGCAGGTTAAAGAAAGGTTGGGACATTGGTTCTTTTTCGATTTTGGACGAGCCAAAAATTTTGTATATACTAGTATAGGTACCTATGACCATAACAAGCTATGGAATATATACATATTTTTTCAGGGAAAACATTTTTTTTTAAGGCCTCAAATATATTTTTTAGCATTTGTACTATGGAATTCACAGTCTTGACTTAGTTTTTCCACAATTTTAAATGAGTAATCACATGTTTTCAGAAGTTCCTATGGCTTCAATTACGTTTTAGGGCTCAACTTAGGGTTAGGGTTATGAAAACGATAAGTCTGAGGGTCGAGGCAAGTTCACGGCTGTGTTCAGCAGGTTAAAGAAAGGTTGGGACATTGGTTCTTTTTCGATTTTGGACGAGCCAAAAATTTTGTATATACTAGTATAGGTACCTTTGACCATAACAAGCTATGGAATATATACATATTTTTTCAGGGAAAACATTTTTTTTTTAAGGCCTCAAATATATTTTTTAGCATTTGTACTATGGAATTCACAGTCTTGACTTAGTTTTTCCACAATTTTAAATGAGTAATCACATGTTTTCAGAAGTTCCTATGGCTTCAATTACGTTTTAGGGCTCAACTTATGGTTAGGGTTATGAAAACGATAAGTCTGAGGGTCGAGGCAAGTTTACGGCTGTGTTCAGCAGGTTAAAGATAGGTTGGGACATTGGTTCTTTTTCGATTTTGGACGAGCCAAAAATTTTGTATATACTAGTATAGGTACCTATGACCATAACAAGCTATGGAATATATACATATTTTTTCAGGGAAAACATTTTTTTTTTTAAGGCCTCAAATATATTTTTTAGCATTTGTACTATGGAATTCGCAGTCTTGACTTAGTCTTTCCACAATTTTAAATGAGTAATCACATGTTTTCAGAAGTTCCTATGGCTTCAATTATGTTTTAGGGCTCAACTTAGGGTTAGGGTTATGAAAACGATAAGTCTGAGGGTCGAGGCAAGTTTACGGCTGTGTTCAGCAGGTTAAAGAAAGGTTAGGACATTGGTTCTTTTTTGATTTTGGACGAGCCAAAACTTTTGTATATACTAGTATAGGTACCTATGACCATAACAAGCTATGGAATATATACATATTTTTTCAGGGAAAACATTTTTTTTTAAGGCCTCAAATATATTTTTTAGCATTTGTACTATGGAATTCACAGTCTTGACTTAGTTTTTCCACAATTTTAAATGAGTAATCACATGTTTTCAGAAGTTCCTGTGGCTTCAATTACATTTTAGGGCTCAACTTAGGGTTAGGGTTATGAAAACGATAAGTCTGAGGGTCGAGGCAAGTTCACGGCTGTGTTCAGCAGGTTAAAGAAAGGTTGGGACATTGGTTCTTTTTCGATTTTGGACGAGCCAAAAATTTTGTATATACTAGTATAGGTACCTTTGACCATAACAAGCTATGGAATATATACATATTTTTTCAGGGAAAACATTTTTTTTTAAGGCCTCAAATATATTTTTTAGCATTTGTACTATGGAATTCACAGTCTTGACTTAGTTTTTACACAATTTTAAATGAGTAATCACGTTTTCAGAAGTTCCTATGGCTTCAATTACGTTTTAGGGCTCAACTTAGGGTTAGGGTTATGAAAACAATACCTATGGTACCTATGACCATAACAAGCTATGGAATATATACATATTTGTTTAGGGAAAACATTTTTTTTTTTTAACCCTCTGGGCTCGAGAGCTCCGCCGGCGAAGCTCGACAAGATGAAATTAACTTTCGTTTCTATTTGGATGATTAACTTCATGTGCTGTTATCATACACAGACGCAACAAAAACATCGACAGAAACCTTAGAATCGCGACTTTTCAATGCGCCCATTGGCAAAAAATATAAATTGTTTTAAATGTTCCAAATTTGATTAAATAGATCATGTATGCTTCGCTAAACTTTACTCATTACTATGTGAATTTCGCTCAGCAGGAAGTCCGCCCAAATCGCATTCACATGTTAACAACATTATAATTACTCTCCATAGAAGGAGACTAAAGGAGAGGCGATGCGAGATCCATGTGAGAAATGCCAAGTCTGAGAAAGCGGGATAGAGTGTCACAGAGTGTCGCCTAATTCACTTCTTTTGAGGTGAACATTTTATTTAATTTTGGGAAATGGTCCGTCCAGAAGCCGACACTGATGAAGAGCGGTGTCATTTCGAACAGCGAACTGATCCAGCTGAGGATCAACTTCATGCGTAAGTATATTTCTTATGATCATATTGGTAAATATGTGTACTGTATTGCAACATATCTGTGTGTTTGTAGGAATATCCAGCAATGTGCGCGTTTGTAAATTCCCACACTACGAAAGATTCGAACTATTGCATCTCAAAATTATAGGCTAGGCTCTCTGCGTCTGGTTGTGTTAGAAGTATCAGGTAGACTGTATGTTTTTCGATCATATTCGTAATAAATAGCTCATGCCTGGTGTGTAGTGGCGTGGCTAGGATTCTAAAACTGATGTCCTTGCACAATCGATATTAGCATACTCTAAGTAAGTTCGGGAAATAGCAATAAAATAACCACTTAGCTAAACAGACCTAGCCTAGTTCAGATTGAGGCATTGTTAGTGATGAGTTGCGTGTAGTTTAGTTGGAATATCAGTGTTTATTTAGTTAAGCTAATGTTTTTTCGTTGATAGCTTGCATTATTTGTAAATGTGTGCTGTATTACATTCTCTGTGTGTTTGTAGGGATATTCACTAATATGCGCGCTTGTAAATTCCCACACTACGAATGATTCTAACCATTGCTTCTCAAAATTATAGGCTACCTCTCTGCGTCTGGTTGTGTTTGTTTGGTTCTTTGTTTGTATATGATGTCACATTTCATAAATTTTGTTTTCATTAGTTAATGGTTTGTCCCTTTTTTGTAAAGCACATTTAATTTTCACCTGTTGAAGGAAATGTGCTATATAAATAAAGTTTGATTTGATTTCACATTTCCTAACAATTTTGTTTTTATTATATTTGCAGAGATGTTGATCAGGAAACACGGCCTAGTTCACGACTAGCTAAGAGGCCAGGCAGACGTTGCAAGAGTACACCAGTCTCATCTCATCTTCCATGCAGTTTACTTCAATAAATGTTCTAAAATCAAAAGTTGTCTTTGTTTCTGTCTTCTAAATGGCTCACTGAGTCTTTGTCTTAGTGGTGGGGAGGCATGCGGCCAGGTGTGAATAGCCTACTTAGCTGGCAGGTATTCCTACCCAATGCATATTCATTACAGAAAGGCCATTTGCCCTCCCATTCTCACCTGGTGTTGAAAAATAGTAGTCACAACACTAACTTTTAGCAATTTATTTTATATTTCTCATTGGATTTGCTAAAATATTTTGTCATCTTTTGATACCCAAGACCTTGAAGAACACATTTCAGTGACCAAAAGTCTTATTCACAATTGTTTAGTGTGTTTTATTACAACATTCCTGTGCATGTTCAAAACTTCTGTTTACAGTTTGTGTGTTTTTAGAGCAGTTTACAATCCACACATTATTATGACCTACTTACTGCTGCCATATTGTTGTAGCTGAGTTTGTGCTGAAAACAAAGATATGAAACACTTTGGAATCACTGTATATAAAGTTGATGAAATTTACACAAATGTCAGAGCATCGCACAATCACCAGTGTGCCTCATTTTACCCTTAGACCCCAGAGAGTTAATGAAGATTTTCTGAGTGAGACAGCTTGTGGGAGCAGCCTACTTGATTGCTGAGGAGCATGTCCATGTCCCTGCTGTGGCTAAATTTAAGAAGTTCAGTTACTGTTGTTGGTTTCTGGTTAAGGATCAAGGCTGGAAATTTAATATGAGAAATCTCCAATATTGTATTCATTATTCTTCACAAATAAACAGCCGAAGGCAGTAAAAATGTATAAAACACAATTTCCATGATTTTATGTATAGTTAAATAAACATTATGGGTGTGAACCCCACCCCACCCCTGAAATGCATAGCCCAAATGTCTGCAGATGCTTACGGGTCCACAATCATTCTTCACCTCCCCACTCAACAATCTCGATTCGACAGTTTGCAAAATTCGTTGGTTCAGTTCAGAATTTCTAACCACCCCCCGTGCTTTTCTGCTTGATCCTATGCTAATGTGTTTGCATGGATAATCACTGAGAATTTCACTGCCTTCAAAAGCCAACACTATGCAGTAGTGTTGTGCATAGTTGACAGCCAGGTGATTGGTGCACATCTATTAGGGAAAGGTTGTAGATCCTACCTGAGGCATCTCTTACCTGAGTCATGAATAGCTGGGAGCAGTAAAAGACACACACGGTGTGCAAAACACAATATTTGCTCCCTTGAGCAGACATGTTGGCACATGTCACTTGACACAAAGTCATGACGTCCGTGTCGGGGGAAAGCGCGTTGGATTGGGAGTGAGCCACTTCACGGAGAAAGCTGATAGCCAATTACAGCTGACATGTAACACTAGCCAGCACATAAAAAAGGGTAGCATCCAGGTGTCCTTGGAACTGAGGCTATCTTAGCACTTTCCTGGGGAGATCCGGCCCTTATTGCTACACTAAGGCAGGAGGTTGTGACAGTGATGGATTGATGTCAACTCTTGTCTGTGTCACTCTGGATGAGAAAGTCTGCCAAATGCCTGTATGTAAATGCAAATGTGGCGTCTGTGTGTACATCATAGCATTTAAATATTTGACATGCAAAGGTTTTCAGTTTATCTTATTTGCTTCTCTTCCTATAGTTTGATGTGTTATAGAATTTATGAAAGTGCTAATTAACCAGATCAAGCAATTGTACGGGTCAATTATGAAAGCAGTTTCAAAATTTGACCTTTTACTTTGACATAAAGATGTTTTTTGTTTATTTGTAAACAAAGTTTGGTGAGACTTTGCTGGCTGCTGAAACTGCCAATGTGTTTTTGTCAGGAAAAACATTGACACCTACTGTACATTCATCTACAGGTCAGCCTTAGGGATGAACATTGACTGAATCTAGCACAGTGTGTTCAAGCTCCATCTGGAGAGCAGTTCTGTCTAATTGAAATATATTTAATTTCATTATGTGATGTTTGTTTCCAAGTCCGCCTTTTTTTTCCCCACACCAGTGTGGAAGTGCGTCGGATCGGTTTCACGCATGGCAGGATAGAATGTGCTCTCTCCTGGCTCAGAGTGCACACTGGGCACCATGTTGGCTCTGCTCAGATACCCTGCTCATGGCCTTATTGTCTTGCCATATAATCCTCAGATACATGTGTGGGTCTCTGAAGCTCAACGAAGCGTGAACATCCTTGGTACAGCCCCTGCCAAATTCAGCTGCGGATGAAAGTTGCAAGCTTGTTTTTGTGCATTAGCATTAGGCTAACGTGTGCGTGCATGCAGCACGTACGCATAACAGCACAGCATGTGTTCATTTTGTTTAGCTGCACAGCAGTAGAAAATATAAATCGCATTGGTGTGTTTGCTGTATGCATCCAAGTCTGCGGAGTGACCCGCTGGGCGAAGTCTGCAGAATTACAGATGGCCAATCAGTGAAAGTGTACTGCCAAGCCTGACAGGAAATCATAGCCTTCAACTCACTGCTCATGTCAACAGCTCAGGAAGACACCTGCTGTATGACACACATACATACGCAGCAGGGTGGATTGCAGTTTGTGTTACTGTAATAGCCATGTGGGTGATAGGTGTCTCAGTCTTACCGTGTTGTGCGCTCCTGCCCTGACAGATTGTGCGGCTTCGAGCCCTTCTTTGACGACAGGGGAGACCAGTACATGTTCAAGAGGATTCTGAATTGTGACTATGAGTTTGTCTCCCCCTGGTGGGATGATGTATCTCTTAATGCCAAGGATCTGGTGAGTACCTGGTGGATGAGGTTTGGCTTTTAAATTGTAACAAATCTCAATAACAAATTTAAAAAATATATATGTCTATATATTTGATGAGTGAACTGATACCTTGAGTGTTTGCCCTCAGTCAAAGTTGAATGTTATGCTGAGTGGACACAGTATATTATATGCTGATATATTATATCAATTGTGTTAATTAGTCACAGAAATGTAAAACTATAATAAGGAAGCTGTAAGCACTGTTCCTGTAATGAATCCTGGATCAAGTAATAAAGTTCACATTCCCATCCCCTTATAGGTTTACATATTGCTGTAGTATTGTAAATTCAAAATGTACAGCTGATGTCAGAGAAGGTTTTGAATCACAGAAGACCAGTCTGTTGTCCCCATATGACATATTTTTATTGAACTATTTAATCTATTTGGGAATTTACCTATGATTTAGCTTTTAAGCTTTGATATGTGAAATCAAAGCCTTTCTTTATTCGGGTGTACTGTCCAGACTTTGAGACTTCTGTCGAGTCTATTACTAGTGTACAGTAGCTCAGAGTTACAGCGTTATCCCACATTGAATGATCAGAAGATTTAACTGTAGGGTGGTAATGTCTAGCTTATGTTGCTTTCTTTTGTGTTGTCTGGTAGTGTAATGTTACTACACGGGGCAACCTGCTCTAACCTAGCGACAAAGAATGGTTTACTGAATATTGCTGAGCACAGAATACACACCACTTCTGGGGGATATAAGCACAATTTAAATCCAGTTTCCTAGACTTTTAATATGCTTTAAACCAGTTTGATGAATTACATGCAAATACAACTTTTTCATAACCTCGGGCTGCCTCCCAGATCTCTTGCTGATTTTACACAGAATGACTTACAGTATTGCGCAGTTGTTTAATTGCATGTATCACACACTAACACAACCTCACTGAGATTCTAAATACAGTAGCAGCCTGCTATTCTGACACCCACCCTCTGTATGGTTTGTGGCAATAATTGGCCATAGCATCATCCACGGAGGGAGGATTTTTTTCAGCAGGGTCGTACAAGAGATACTTGTCTCAGTCCCAGTTCCCTGAATTTTAAGTTATTTAAGTTCACCCGTACACAGTGTACAGAAAGGCTAATGAGTAAATTCTAAGTATATGATTCAATTTAACACCAGATTATTTTCAATACATTTCTTATGTCTAATACATGTGCCCCTTAGGTGAAGAAGCTGATTGTTCAGGATCCAAAGAAGCGTCTGACAACCCTGCAGGCACTGGAGCACCCCTGGGTGACTGGGAAGGCAGTTAATTTCGCCCATATGGACACCGCCCAGAAGAAGCTCCAGGAGTTCAATGCTCGCCGCAAGCTCAAGGCAGGTCTACTGTCATAAGCTTGGCTGCTTTGTGAATATGAAGCACCAGTGCTCTTAGAGAGGTGGCTTGTTTATTTGTTACTCTGTACATTGAAATATTTGCTTTTTGCTGTTGCCGTATGCTACGGTTGTTGCTGTAGCTAGACTGCGGACTTTCAATGAGCTCAATTATGAATCGAGAGGAATAACCAAGAGAAGCCAAGGAGGGTGCTTTTGAATTGCCCTGGGATGCTCGAATGAGTATTACTGAGCAAAACTTATTAATTTTCATGAACTGCCTCTGATGAGACTGCAACTACTGTGCCGCTGGCTGGCTGCTCTGAAATTGTAGAGTCCTGTGGGGCAGGGGTGAAGGGTCTGCACTTTATTATTATGTCAGATTTTGTGGAGGAGGGGGTCTTTGATGAACGTGGGCGATTTGTTTCATGGACCGCAAACTGACTGAAACTAGATGCTGGAGTTGGGTGGGAGGGCAAAACTACTATGACCTATGAGACAAAGAGACAAAGTGGCTGGCTGGTAGTTGCCACCTAACATGCGGAACCGACGTAGCCAGTTAGGCAGCCCATGAAAATGTATTCATTTTGTTTGGTAATGCTCATTCGAGCATCCTGGGGAATTAAAATCTCTTGTAAATATTTTGCATGCTTTTGGCAGGCAGCCGTGAAGGCCGTGGTAGCCTCCACCAGGCTGGGCAGTGCCGGCAGTCATGGCAGCAGTGACAGCAGCAAGAACAGCTGTAGCCACTCTCCCATCCAGGAGGGGGCGCCTGAGGGCCGTCCGCAGGAAGACCAGCAGCAGACCCATGAGGAGAACTCCTAGGCCTCTCCTCGGTCCTCCTCCACGCCCAAGGCCAGAAGCCCTTGCACTGGAGGCACCCTCATCCCATGGGACAGCTGAACGGTGGACTCTACCGGTGCAAAAATAACTGCTGTGTCACATTTCTTGGACTGGGAGCAGTGATGGCCTCTCACAGATTTTATTGCATGTGACTGTTTATCAATTATGAAATGCTACCCGCACGAGACTGCGCAACGTGACTCGGCACAGTGTCATTACATGCCAACAAGTATTTGAAAACTGCGTGAAGCTGAAACTTCCCCCTGAAAAAGCCTGTTTCCTAGGCTACAGTGAGGAGCTTCATTGACATAGATGTCTCTTCTTTCAGCTTTTTGTGATGATTGCATTTTAGTAGAGTTTACAGTAGTTTACATTATTTTTTATTTAGCTAATTATGACATATCTTCTTATGTACAACAAAACATTCTAGGACAGAAGCTGATTGTTCATTATGAATACCATACCATTTTGCTTTGGTAGAACCAAGATACTTTAAATGTTTACAGAACTTCTTTAGATTTATATGCAAAGTACATTCCGTTAGAATAACAGATGGAAGACAATTTCCGAAATGGCCATAAATTGTAACTTTACCAGATCTTGTAAAGAGAATGCCTTATTGTATCTTATTCACTGGTTTATACAATTTATGAGAGACAAGTGTTTCCTATCTTGTTGACTATTAGACTATAAAAGCATGGGGAAAATACATGCTTTGCACAAGTATGAGGAGCCATCCATGTACAATGCAGAATATCATCCAAGTTCATAAAAATATCTGCAAGTTTTGGCATAAAGGACAGTTTACTTTTCTATACCAAAACACCCAGTTTACAATTTAGAAGTACTGGTCCCCAGTTTCTACTGGGGAACAGATAAGTATGTCAACCGAATAATCAGCATTAGTGCCAAATACACTTGCTCTTAAAGACTGTATTGCTTTTTTAAAAATTTGGTTCAATGGAAATGTACCTCCCCTACCCATATGTTAATATAACTATACATAGAGTTTGTTAATGTGTGAAAATATTTAATTAAATATTTAGTTTATTAATATCTATTACTGGCTATTGGGCTGAATCTATCATAACAGGCAGCTTTCGAAAAAGAAATGTATGTTTATAGCATATTTGTAAAAGAAAAAAGAAATTGCTGTTTTTTGACCTGAGCAATGTACTCATCAGCATGTTTGTTTGTTTTTAATTCTAGCATCAGGGAATGTCATGGAACAGGTGTTTTTGGTTCCTTTTTTCCCCTCTCAGTTAGTGGCTAGTTAAAGCCAGGGGATAAAAGAAGAGAAGGCAAGATGGCTGTTTTGCATGTGGGAATGTTAAACTGCTGCAGTAGTCTTTCAATAATGCACTATATTTTATGGATGTACATGTATGAGAAAGTCTTTGTTAAACACTGTACAGTGTTGGCGGCCACCTGTAGGCCATATAATATATTATAGGGTCAGTTTTGTATATTTAAAAGGGACATCCTGACACTTTAAACAGGTTTGACATCAGAAAATATAATGTTTAAAAGACAATTATTTTAGATGGCTTATAAAGGAGGATACCCTCAGATTACACACTAGTTGTTGAGCAGAGAAGATTTTACTGGGGTCGTGTAATGCAGATGGATCTAGAGGCTGAGGTTTGGCAAGACCATGCCCACTTTAACCGGACTCGTGAAGAGTTTGTCACAGTGTTTATAGATGGTAAGTACACAAATGTATCACCTCAAAATAGTTAAGGTTAATGTCCTTTTTATTACATAACCTAGTTTAAAATGGCTGGATTTCCCTTTTGTATATCGGTTTGTATATCAGTATGTTTCTGTATTCAAGGGAACAATTGAAAATGCGTGTAAAAACACAAATGGTAAATTGAAATGGTACTTAATAGGATTGGTTTGGTCTGTATTCAATCATTAAAAAATAAACAAGTAAATAAACAAAAAACACTTTTTTTTTTTTTGGCATGAACTCTAGAAAATAATTCTTATGGTCCTGTGTAGCTGTTGTTTCAAAACTAGAATGGAACTATTTTGGTTAAAATAAGAGCTGAATGCATAAATATGAAGCACAGCTCTACATACTGAAAAAAATAAATTAAACTCAATTCTGTTCCTTTGGCAATATACAGGGGGGGCTTATTTTGGTGCACTTAGCAGCCATTAGTAAGTGGTGTAACATGCAGCAGAGTGGATGCACTCCATATCAGTGAGTGGCCTCCAGAGGAACACTACAGACTGACGAAATGACCACTGCAATGATACTGACAGATCCAAACAAAATGCATTTAATAGGAATGTTTCAATACATCAAAGCAAAATACATATTTAAAACTGAAGATAACATGAAAAACATTTTTCCCCTTTTAAATGCATAATATACTGTACAGAACAATCACTCTTAGGATCTTTATAAATGCTACAATTGGACCAATGGGGGGAAAAAGACAATATCTCATAACATAAAATTTGCTTATAGCGCTCTGGATAAGAGCGTCTGCCAAATGCCTGTAATGTAATTTAGAAGAGCATAGGTAAATGCACTTTCCTTCATAAACTACACTTGTGTAAAACAACTGCATTTGATATTTTTTAAATGTAAATTGTCAGTATTAAGTAAATAATTGTAAATTCACTGCTTAAAAAAACAATGAATATTGTTCAACAAGTACACACAGATTTACAGATTTACAGGCTCCTATCACCTTGCTTCAAACAATGAGGATTATAGTCAAGTCTGAAATGCTGATAAGGCCATACAAATCTAACATGCACTCTTCACAATTAAATTACCCGTCCTTGTAAGGCTATGCCCTATATATCTTGCAATGACAGCTTGGTAAGTGGATAAGCTTATCTGCCAAAGGAATAAACTAGTAGTTGCAGTACCAAGCTTACCGAGCTCATTATCATAAGTGAAATTTGACTGGGATGAAAGAACATAGCGAGCTGCTTCTACACCAGCACTAACTAACTCCAAACTAATATTCTATTCTATACAGTATTACTGGTCAGAGCGCAAATACCATCCCAGAATATGTCTGATTCTGTATTAAAACTAGGAGTTTAATTTTGTGATTGGCAGGCAGATGAGGCTTGATTAGCATATTATGCAAATAAGACGAAATCCTCAATAATTCTGAATGAACTACACAAACTGGGTGATTTAATAGAATTTTAGGACTAACTCCCGTTCAGTTCTTCTGGCTGTTCCTACTGGATTACATACAGTACTATAGATTTATGGTTACAACATTTATAACTAAGAAATGCACAGAAACAACAAGGCCTACTGTAGGTATGACAATACACATGAATTGTTAATTGACTCTTAACACTTTGGTTACATTCCCTGTGACATTCATGCTGGCTGTATGGGTTTATCACAACATATAATTCTTAAACATTTAAAATGCATTCAATAAATAAAATCTATGGAGGTAAGTTTCAATATTATATATGCAATGATATATATAATACATAATATTACTGTTAACGCTAAAAAACTCAGAAGTCTACACAGTATCCCATAAATTAGCACCATTGATTTATAGTAAATCACTGAATAGTCTATTGCATGCACTGTCTTTCCAATATAACTGTCAGAAACTTTAATATATATCCAGAGAAAATCCAATTGCACACTAGACCTTTCATTCCATTTTTAATTTCTCTGGTATTTGCTAAAATATGAATCCCATGGTATTCCATCAGTTTTCTTTTTTAATGAAATCATATTTATGTTGTTTTGTCACAAAACTATCATGATTTGTAAGTTGCCCTTTGAGGAGAACACCTCAAAGGGCAAATAAATGCATTATATTATATTATATTATATTATATTATATTATATTATATTATATTATTATTATTATTATTATTATTATTATTATTAATAATAAGAATCGTAATAGTATTAATAATAATAATAATAATAATAATAATAATAATAATAATAATAGATTTGAATGATTTCACATTTAACAGTGCAACAGGATGCATACATCCATAAAGAACAGGACTGATGTCGATTGTAGGTAAGAGAAGGAAAGGTAACGGGCTATACCTATTCAAAGCAACCCTGAGTTAAATTGTGCTGGAGCTGTGATGGTAATGGAAGGAGTGGCGGGGGCTCAGCAGAAGGCGTTGATCACTTCAGCGCCCGTCGCAAGTCCACAAAGAAGTTGACCAGGGTGCTGGCCATGGCAGTGTCCACTGCAGACTTGGGGAGCATCCCTCGGAGGTCAGTCTGGATGTAGCCCGTTAGCAGGCTCTGAGCTGGGCTCGCTTCTTCCGGCACGCAGAACCAGCCGCAGGGGTGATTGAAGCCCCTGACGAAGCTCTGGTGCTGTTCCCCATGTTCCACGCTGATGCCTGCCCAGAAACAATCAAAGGAGCGCTAAGTGGCTGAGCACCAACACAGCCGACATCGGCACCACTTCCTACCATGCGGCAGCCTCTGAGAATTAACACACATGCACCCTTTTGAAAGGATTTCAGAATATCATCTGGAAGGCAGGATTTTTTTTTGATGGAGGCTCAACAGTTTGAATTTAACTAACCAGTGTGAGTGACAGATCTATGCTAGTAATTTTTTGGTAAACCTTTATAACTTTTTGGAAACACTATATTCTTTTAAAATCTAGTCCGTGGTGAAATGGCTATTTGCTATAACTGGACCTGTACAAGCATTGTTGAATGTCTTCTATATAGAAGTTGATGGAAGACATTAAGTCCTTTCTTTATGCAAGTGGAGTTCCAAAACACAGCTCTCTTGCCTAAGAACACAAATATCTGTTGTATTAGATTGAATGTTGTGAGCGTTGTTAATCTGGAATTCAAGAACAATTAAGGTAATCTCTAAAATACATGTCAATATTTACCTAAATCAATAAGAAATGATGATATTCAAATAATGAAATGTCATCAAATATGTTATAGTTCACTGCCACCACCCAGCACAAAAGTGCAAGAGGAAACTGCCCTATACAACTTCAATGATTCATATTAAAATGACTGGCTAATGAGCCTGCTAGATGTCTCATGAATATTGGCAGGTACACTAACCACAGGACAGAAGGCCATCTTGGTAGTCTGTAGTGTAAGAAAAGTCGATGAACTCCCTGGGAGCGATGATGTTCCATAGCTGTCCGGCTGTTGTATATCGCATCACACAGCACTCCTTCTGTAGAAAGCAATACGGATTTTACATTCAGTAAATGCTATTAATTTTTATTTTGACAGGCAAAAACGATTCTGATAACATTTACACATGTACTATGCATGTACATGGTTTACTACCAAAACAGCATTCCTAGCATGGATGTATACAATACAATGTTAAAAATGCATTCAGGATGAATGAATACATTTGCACTGTATGCACGGTGTCCAGTAAGTTGAATTTTCATTTACAGAAATGAATTTTAAATAAAATATGCAACAAATAAATAAATATACTTTTGGAAGTAAAATTATGAAAACCTACCTTATCAAATGTTTTTACAATGTCCATTGACGTCATCAAACTATCCCAGTCCAGTCGGAATGGTCCAGGGCGAATATAATCGACTATTCTTTTGGGAGTGTCCTTTACAATACCTTGGGCTTTATACCTATTAACAACCAAAATAAATGCTGAATAAAGTGAATCACAATACTATTGACCTCAAAGTCTTAGTTTGTTGTGTGATCTTTATGAACATTGTACAATATGCACAAAGCTCAGTTAAAAATTTGAAACTGTTTATTTAATAACACAATTTCATAATGTAAAGGTACAGCAGGGAAGCAGTATGAAATAATATTATTGAAGATGCTTACAGAAATCCATTGAATTCCTCTGATGGCTTTCTCCATACTTTTACATCTTTCTGTAAAATAGTGAAAGAATCTATCAAATATGAATGCCATGAATGAAGAGGTATTCATATAGTCTTCAGGTGTATAAAACATTGCGACAAACCATCATAAATATCTCTGACACAATATCATAAATGACTGAACAGATATGGGAGAGCAAAAGACAAAGTGCAAAGAGTGAGTTTTGCTTTATGTAACAAAATGGGATGGTGTTTGTTTTAGAAAAGGAATGCTCTTTCTTTCATACGTATGCAAACCTAGTGAAATGTATCTCCCACTTTATCACTGAAAAAGTCAAACAAATGCAGATTAATACACATTTAACATTGTAAAGGTAGGACTATAGTAATACAATTAAATATCAATTTGTTGTTTATCTTAAATAATTTTTTTAATTATATGACAGCAATGCTTTGGTGTATTTGTTTTGGTGAATAACCTCCATGTCATTCATTCAAAATCAGTGTTTTCATGACCAATCTATTCTCACTCTGCCCAGGACCAAGATATACTAAAACCTGAACTCATGGTAATAATGATTGTCCAAAAAAGCTACATGATTTGGAAAGAACTACCCGCAACAGTTTCTTTCCACGATCCTCTCTGAAAATATATTTATACCTGTTAAATATACATATTATATTACAAATATATATATATATATATATATATATATATATATATATATATATATATATATATATATATGTAATATTCCAAAATTCCACTGAAGGAAACACATTTAACCCACCGAATGCTTCGCCAACCTCCATTCATCATCCTCAATGCTGTGGTAAGATATTAGCGTGTTCTCCAGCTGTGTGGTCAGAACACTGGTATCTGGTAGACTTCCCATTTGGCCCTGGCACAAGAACAGAAACAAACAAACAAAAAAAGCATTAATGTTACAGATGGTATAAGCTCAGATGTGGAAAATGCCATTTTTATGAAAGAAATGAATAGCAAAAACAAATTAGACTACTACTGAATCACCAGCACATATAGCAACTACCCAGTGGCAGGGGGCTCATTTAAAAAATGGTGCAGAATCTTTTGCTTGTTGGTTCAGGAGGGGGAGGGCTTTCCCTGGCTTGGTCACTCAAAACTTTCAGATGTCACACGATGTTCCCTCAAACAGTTAATTTCAACTCATTATGAATCACTTAGTGATTGTTAGGGGGTTTGGAGCATTGGTCCAATTAAATGACATATAAATAAGATGTCAGAGACACTGATTCAAGCATGTCTTAGGAGCAGTGCAGTGCCAAAGACATATTTGTTTATGCACCTACTACATTCTTCCACATACATAAATATTATGAGTGTATGATAAAAGAAACAGCTTAATTTTGAGATCTCTATTTATATTATATTGGGAGTGAGGGGAGTGTGCATACAGGTATAGCAAACACCACCACTTTGGTGACAGAAATCTGATTTTTAAAAACTTACATTTAAATTACACATTTCTGCCATGATCTAGCTAGCTACAGTCATGGAGGCTACAAAAGACGCAGAAATTTGGTAAATTGATAACGCTAAATAACATTTTCTAATTAGAAACCACGTTGGCACACTTTTTCTTAACAGTCTTAATGTCGACTCCAGCAAGCTACAGTAGGCCATATTACGGCAGCCTATTGCTACATACACAGATAATCAGTTATAGTGAGTATAATAGAATGTATTAATTTCAATTAATGCAAATTCATTTCTATGAATGCGAATATTGAAACATGAATGTGAGTAGCCTGTTGCGTACATATATAGCCTATAGCCTAATTGCTCAAAACAATATTTTTATATAAATAAATAAAATAAATCTATTCAGTCTCGATGGTCCCTGTTATTACATCAATCAGATTATCAGACCACTACCTGGAACGGAAAATGAACACAATAACCACCATGCTCTATTTTGTCTAAATCATACATTTGTTTTCCATACCTTTAAATCTCCAAATGTATTCCCTTTTCCTTCAATTAGTTCGGCTCTCAAGTCGACACTGTAACTGCATGTAGGCGGATACCGCGTGAGCGACGCACGATTGAATTGACTAAACACAAGACCAATGAGATAAAAAGGTTTTCTCTCTCGGTTACCACCCTGTATTTGGTTTCTCTAGATTTGTATATTAGCTGCAAGTGATTGGTAAATCTATAAGAGAGGGCGTTAAATGTTGGGACGAAAACGTTTTTCATTCGCCAATGCAAACAACGTAGAAGCCCATTGGTTTTAAAACCGTCGGATGTTCGTTTGTTTTGGAAAACGGGGGAAATAGAGAAAATAACAAAGTCAGAGTTAGGTTTGGCACAACCTAGATTTCTCATTTGTATTGTAAACATTAATCGTAATAATAATAACAGTTCAGACGGCGGGCCTATAAATAGCCCTAATAGCATAAAATGGCACATGAATCAGGGTTGTGAAGCTCGCTAACGTTAAGTTAGAAGTAACAGATAAGTAAAGTATAACGAAAACGATAGTGCAAATTACTGTTTAAAGTCCACGATGAAGGCAACAGTGTCATTTCAATAGCCCGCACGAAAGAAACGACTAGCTATCAAGTTATCACTGCGGAAGTTGTTCGAATGTGGATTTTAGCCTTGATTCCTGCGTAATGTTATAGATACAACGTAGGCGATCTGCGGGCACATCACGACGACACGGCAGTACTTTGAAGAAAAATGTTACATGCGAACGATGCTTTATGTTATGCTTTGCTTTCTGTGGGAAATACCATTTTGAAAGCCGCTATTGCATAACGGATAGTCTAATTGTTAGCCATCTGTGCGCTTTGCTTTAAAATGTGTGCTTTAATTATCTTTCTCATTGGTTTTAAAATATGGTTTCACTGCTTTCAAGCGAATCCATCTGTCGCTGCAATTTACATAGCCATGCGAATTCAGTTTAATCAGTTATGAATACGTTTTCATGCTGTAAGGCGTAGCCTACATGTTTTCTGATGAAGAACATTTACCATTGGTAATATGAATTTAGTCAATGTTGATTGTATTTGCAGTAATCGAGTTGGCCTGAATGTAATTCAGCAAGATACATTTAAACTGGAAAAGACTTGATAACCCAAGACCACAGCTTTTATTGACAGTTAACTGTTGCATTATTTTGATCACGTGAGCATCAATGGCATCTTGTCTTATCCATACAAGTATGTGTTTCCTTAAAAGGCACCTAGGACAATTGTACAGTATGAAAATATATCTTGATATGGTGTGTCTAATTAAGCACTTTTAATCAAATACTGATCTCTGGGGGAAGTGGGGACAGAAGTCTAATCAAGGGTATGGTGCTGGTATATGTGCAGCATTATATGACATAAATTTAGCAGATCCTCTTATCCAGAGTGATTTACAATAAGAGAACACATGTGCATCTGCATGGCAAATGTAAGTACCTGTACCAGTACCAGACCTGGTTAACAACTTCCCGGGCAAACAAGTGAAAGTGCTACATTGAAACACAAATTTTTAGTTAATGTCCTCAAATAGCATAGAAAACATAACATTTTCAGTCCATTATCCACCACGCATCACATTACCTTTTCATTGGTTTTGAAATCAGACTTATTCAAGGAATCCTCAAATCCAAAGTAGAAAATCATCACTTACTGTATCACTCAGCCTGTTTCTTCTTTAGTCAAATAATTTTTAATTAAGTTAATGGATGAACTTAAAAGTAAATGAAAGTAGTTAAGTATAATATTTGGTTGCATAGCACAATAACTCCTTCAAGTATGTGACCTGTTTACATAACCAAACATTGAATATCTACTTTTGAAAAACCTTCCCAGACCTTCACTGCAGCTGCTTTCAGTTGATGTATGTGACCTCAAGGGTTTCTGTCTCCAGTCACAGCTTCAGCAAGTGAAATACATGCTCGATAGGATTCAAATCAGGTGACTGTCTTAGCCTCTTTCCACTTTTTCCCCAATGATGAATGCTTTGGATGCAGTGTGTTTGGGGTCATGCTGCAGGATGAAATGCTAGCTGATGAGGTTGCAGGAATTTTGTTGTACGTAGCTACACAAAGTATACCTCCGAATTCATCCTACTGCTGCTATCATCTGTTGTGTCATCAATAAAGATGAGTGAGCCTGTTCCAGAAGCAGCCATACGTGCCAAAACCATGACATTACCTCCTCCACATTTCACAGATGAGGTGGCATGCTTTAGATCATGGGCTGTTCCTTCCGTTCTCAACACTTTCTGCTTTCCTTTGCTTTGGTAAAGGTTTATTTTGGTCATCTGTCCATAAAACTTTGTCCCAGAACTCTGCTGGCTCACCTCTGTGTTTTTTGGCAAATAGCAATCTGAGAGAATGCCAGAGAGATGTTTTAAGTGGCCTCAGAACAGCAAATGGCGCATAACTAACTGGCTTGCACTCACTGGTGATGAGGAATGTTATGTGTCTAAAGCATGTTTTTTAATGAATATAATATAATGGCTATGAATCTTTACAGTTTCAGATCAACCCGAATAACTAGGAATAACCCTTTCCAACAAGGAAATAGGTGGAGGATTTCCAAAGGAGTTGGAGCCTATCCCACCAGACATTGGGTGAAAGTCAGCAATACACCCTAGACAGGCTACCAATACATTGTAGCGCCCACACACCTTGCACTCATACATTCATGCCCCAAGAGCAATTTAGATGCTCCACCTAACCTGCATGTCTTTGGACTGTGAGAGGAAACTGCAGTGCTCACAGGACAGGGGGAGAACATGCAAACTCCACACAGAAAAGCCTTTGAAGTGCCACAAATTCTTTTAAAATTTTTTTACATATTCCTTAAATAAATCATTCTCAGAAAGTCTGCTGAAACTTATGCAATTATGCTTACTTTTATTTACGAGGATTTTAAGCTATTGGTTGATATTGTCCACAGGGTGGCACTGTTATAATAAGCCACTAGCAGTCATTGTAGGACGTTACTGTAATGCAGTAAATGGTGCCTTTTGCAACTGAAGCACTCAAACAAAAAAAAAAAATGCATGGGACTATCTGTTATCTGTGGTAAGCTATTTGTAGACAAAATAAGACAAAAATGTTTAAAAGCCATTTTAAACAGACCTAAAATGAATGCTGTTTCTAAGAATGATTGTGACACACCATACACCTTAGAATAAATATTAAAATGAATGAACTACTGAACATAATTTAAGAAAAAATATGACAAAACATTTTGCTGAGAAGGGAGATATTTGCATGGAAAGCCTCAAATACCTACTCACTGCACCCTTTCATGCTAACCATTACCCTGATTTTGCTTACTTTTCCTTTTTCCACTTTACTGCCATGTTCCAAGTTTCTCTGGCACTGGGGATTCTGCCAGAAAACAATATTACTACCTGACTGTGCTCACTGACCAGTCAGTTCTTATTAATTCAGCCAGATCTATCCAAGCCAGTATTGGCAACATTGCAAATTCTGTACAATCACCCAAACCTTACTAGTATATCCAGTTAATGGGTATATTTTTCCCTACTTTTGTACAGATATTTTTAAAACCAGTGCTTCAGGTTATTCCAGGTGAAGTACTTTGTTTTCATTATGACTGACAGTTGTTCTAAAAAAACTGTCAGTGGAGAGATAGACAAGCACCAACAAGTAGGGCCCCACAACCACCTGTTTCCCAAATGAATAAATGGATGTATGGGGAAATTAGAACCCCGGGCATCTGTGTCTCATCAAAAGACCAAAATTTAAACAACTGCAGCGTGTTGATGATATTCAAAAGTAATCATAGAAAAGGCCAACGGATTTCAACATTGCCTGGTTGCCTGAAATAGTGTAACCAGAGACTATTCGCGGGCTCCCAATAAAAGCAAATAAACTGCTGTTTCCGCCCAACAGAGTTGGTATCAATGCAGGTCTAATTACTATGCGGGCTGTGAACACCTGTTGTCTGCCACCAGCTATGTGATTTCCATACCCTGTCCTCACACACCTCAGAGCACCTGGAGAGGCAAAGAGAGTGGAATGTGAGCTCCAGAAACACTGAGGACTGCAGTCTAAACCTGCACCTGTTTTGGGCTGATTCTACAGAAAAAAACTCAAGTAAATGACACAGCCTTCAGGCAGTTGAGTCTTGCCCATACAAACTGCCTTTTGAATTTTGCCTCTCTTCGGATAGAAAATAAACATATTTTTATATTTTATTTACCAAATTGTCATTTGTAATACTCATGATGACTTCAAAATATATGAGTCAAAATTATTCTTTTAAATATGGCACGGGAACATGCTATGACGAACACCTAATCCCCTTCCCCCCACAAGTCAGTTGGCATCAGAGATAATAAAACAGTCACAAGATATTACCGCAATGGGACAGAGTTGTACATTGACTCACAATGAACGTTAGCATCAGATAGAAATGAGCTTGGTGACATTGTAGCATCAGAACAGCTTCATTGCTACCCAACTTGCGGCAGATATTGAGTTCAGTCAATCAGCTGGCAAGCTGGAGTGGAGTGGCAAGTAGCCTATGACAAGTCATTGTCTGAAAAGGTGTCAAAAAAATAAGTCAATCATCATTGATGCCCTTTTTTCTAACTGGAACACTGTAACTGGTGTGGATTTATTTTTCTTTATTTTCCTGCACAGTTCTTAATACAGAGACGCAATTGTTTTCATATCATGGACATTGCCATTTTAGATGAGTGTGACAAAACTGCATTGAAGAAATGCTTTATGAGATTTTGAATTGCAAATCAAACATGCATGACACTGTGCTCAATAAAATTCATTACATTCATGCAAAACAGTTGGGCAAACATTGGGAACCCATGGAATCTTGGCCAGATTAAACCATTCTACCCCTGGCAGGACAAAAACAATTTTATCCTGCCCTTGCAGATGCCCATAATAGTCAGAAAACAACATTGCTCAAGCCTAGACCAGTGAAGCTTAAATTATAGGGCCAAGCTGTTGTTCAAACAGGGCATTTACACAGACCAAGCTATTAGAACCTAGGATGCTGATTTAATATTTACAACTGTGTTTCATAATTCTCTCACTGAAAAATTCAGCAACATCTCATCTCACATCATAGATTAAAAAAAACTGTATTGAAGAGTAAGGTATGCATTTGTTTTAATTACATTCTTTTCAATCTTTACTGAGAACCAGTGTTGTATGCCAGTACCTTAAATAGTGCCTTATTATGAGACTAAATTTGGTGAGACCAAATGTCTAGGCATCTCAAACATTCAGACTGTCTGGATCAACCTTGAACACTGCCCTTACAAAGTGAAGTATACACAAATGAAACCTCGAGTCATCAGTATTTAAAAAATGTTATGTTTAGTCTCTCACAAAGTCGTATTACAAGGGAATTCCCTATCCCTCCCACATCATAGTTTGCCCACATGACCTTTAAATACTCACTGGGAAAAGACAGCTGAGTTCTACATTGGTGACGTGTGTAATGATTCACAGGCATGTTTTTCTATGCTTCTAGACATTTGTTAGACAACCCACTCATTAGTCACGATAAGCTCATTGTGCCATAGGGGTTAAGGAGGTACATAAATACAATCTGAGATTCAAAAGTTACTCCTCCAAACTAGAAGACTATATGTTCTATCTCTCTGTGCACTAATTCTGACATGTTGAAACATAAGCTGTGTTTTAAATGTTAGGCTCATGGATACTGATGGCCAGATGGAAACCATCTGCGTTGCACGTCTTGAAAGCCGCACGTGTTTACAAATGGCCCTCATAGACTCTAAAATGACTCACTCTGAATGACTCATCTAGTTTTGGACATAGGTGGTCCCAGCACTGCTTTGACTCCATGCTGCATGGTCATCACATTCAGTATTTTATTGGCAAGGCTTATTATATTAACCAGGATGTTTATGTGTTCTCACACATGTACAGTCAGGGAATATTTCAGCTGAAAGAAGCTGAGAAATACAGCAGCAGCAATGACGTTTTATGAAATTAGAATAATTCAAATGTATAATCTGTATCCAACCCTTGTGGCAGAGTTTGTTCAGTTTATTTATCATTTCTGAATTATCAGTGCAAAACTGACAGCATTTCTGATGTAAAAAACAGACGGAATTAGCCCCCTGCCACCCCATTCTGGCGTGACACATATTTTGATGCACCATTGCCCAAAGAGTGGGGGCTTCAGGTGATCTGCCTCAACCTGTGTCTAGCAGTGCTAAGTATGAAATAAACTTTCTTAGCAGCATTTTCACACTTTTTGCAACAATGTCTGTTACTTAATCTAAGTGTAGTAACTACCATTTTCTGTGACAACTGCTACTCCTCTTAACCTTTTGAATGTACTTAAGTGCTTTATTTTTGTAAGACTGACGGGCTGAGAAAAATTATGTTACTTTTTATTTACCTGTGGAGTATGAGAAATCTGTCTATATATGGGACAAAGGGAACCTGAGTAAACACAAAACACATAAAAAAAAAATAATTTCATTTATTTAATTTAAAAAAGTTATCAAAGACCCATATCACCCATAATTGCCCCCTTAAACTTAATAACTGGTCACACCACCTTTAGCAGAAATAACTACAACCAAACACTTTCAATAATTTGATATCAGTCTTTTACATTGCCCTGGAGGAATTTTTAGCACACTCTTCTTTACAGAACAGCTTTATTTCAGACAACCTGGTAGGTTTTCGAGCACTAACTGCTCATTTCAAGTGCTGCCACACCATCTCTATTGGGTTCAAGTCAGAACTTTGACTGGGCCGCTCCAAAACTATTCTGTTTCTTTTTAGCTATTCAGTTGTGGACTTTCCTTTGTATTTTGGATCATTGTCTTGCTGCATGACCCAGTTATGCTTCAGCTTCATCTCACGGGTAGATGACTAGCCATTCTCCTTAAGACATTTCTGGTACAGAGCAGCATACATGGTTTGTCGCTGCACCCTTGGAGAAATTTTGTCAGGACAGCCACTCCAGGGAAGATTCACCACTGTTCCAAGTGTTCTCCATTTGGAGGTAATGGCTCTCTGTGTAGTTTGGTAGAGTCCCAGACCCTGAGAAATGTCTTTGTAAGCCTTTCCAGACTGATATATTTCAAGTTTTTACTAATCTCATCTGGAATTTCCTTTGATCGTGGCAAAGTGTGCTTGCAGAAACCTTGTGGTGACCACTAAGTTTCAATGTGAGTGAGGCTTAGATTCAACAGGGTTGACTGCAATCTAATTAGCAATTAAAATTGGTTAATTGGTTGATTGAGTAAATAAGGGGGCAATTACTTTTTCACATGCATGATATGGGTGTTTAATAACTTTTTTCATCAAAGAAATGTAAAAAATGTTTTGTGTTTCCCTTTGTCTAATGTTTCATATTGTCTAAAGATCTGAAACCATTCAGTGCGACAAATTTGCAATAATAGAGGAAATCATATATAGAGGAAAGGGACAAATACTTTTTCACAGCACTGTAGTTACACACAAAAAGACTGAAGCTCCTCCCTACTGAAAGAAAAGGAAGCATGTGGCTCCAAACTTGTGGACGACTGCAACATTCCTAATGTTGTTTCACAGCCATCTCTGAGAGTGCTTTCGTCATGGCTTTGCAGTGCCTTTTATCTCTTTTTGAGAGCCAAAGCTGTATCTGTGTTGTCCTTGAAGATGAGCCATACTGTACGATGTCACGATGTAGTTGTATTTATGATCACAACAATATGCTTAGAGTAAGTGCCAATCAAACATAGTGGCTCTCCATTTCAAGTTACATTTCTGAATGAGGACAAGATATACAGTAGAAGTCATTTTTTTATAGCATGCAGAAATTGCTGCCTAATTTCATATTCACAGAATATCTTTATGGTTATTCGGAAACCCTTGACTTCAGCTGTGTTGTGCATTCTAAAAACTCCAGTAGATCAATGTAATTGTATTTTTTGTACAGTACATAGGTCTGAAAAAGAGTCTGGAAAGTACTTTAGCACAAGTTTATATTGTTGCCATGGTTATCTCTCTGACAAACTCCTACCATGTCCTACCACACTCAGAAAAAGGGGAAATCCCAGCTTTAAATAGGACTTTCAAGCAATTTTCACTTCACTGTCTGACATTTACAGATAAATGTCAACAATTTATTGATCAATTTCCATATAGCCAACATAGGGATAAAATATTTCTCTCCCTCCTCGGGGGCTCTGAATTGTTGGTAGGTGAAGCAGGCATTGCTGGATAACAGACTCAATGGGGTGATGGTATGGGGTGGGCGGTGGGAGTTGCTCTAAGCAGCAGATGGCCAGTCTGTTTTGATTTACTGCTTTCCCGCTGCTGAGTCAACCTGTGCCATGGCAAATACATCACCCTTTATGTTTTGAGCTTAGGAGCTTCTAGACAGGGAACCACAAGCCCCCAGACTGTCTCATCCTCTTACTTTATGTCTGCCTCGTAAGACAAATAAAAGTATCCGTTTGCTCTCGTCTTTGATGACTATTCAGTCTGGAGAGGCCTTTTGAGTGAGGCTGATGGTAATCTCCATTGAAAGACATCTTTGAGGATAGTATGTGAATGGAACCTTGAATTAGAAAGCAGGCTTAATTGTCATAATAAATTAATTTAAGGCAGGCATAATTTTGATACAGTTTGTAGTTAAAGTGTCTTTGATAAAAAACTGTGCATAATCTGGCATTAATATTTTGTATAGTTTTTCATTACATGGATGAAATAATTTAAAAATTGTGTTTTGTGTTTACTCGGTTTTCCTTTGTGTAATATTATATTGTATCTAAAAACCTGAAACCATTCAGTGTGACACATATTTAATAATATAAGATGTGTTTACATCAAGATGTAGAATGCTGCAGTATGTCACACATAGCTAAATAGAAATGGCAGCCAATGAGCATTGATTTTCCATTAGACTAAATTCCTGACTAATTGAGTAATTAATTGGTATAGAGATGATGGTCCATTTTAAGCAACAGATTTAAGCAACAGAACACTTTAATGGCTTTACATAAGCAGTATGCACAGTATTATATATCTACTGCTTGTCCCTTGCTATTTTGTTAGAATTTTGTATTTAACCATGATACTTAATTACTGGCTGCTATATACCTACATTATTGTTCTTATACTTTCTGCTATAATGTTTGAAATATATCATGCCATATTAATCTCCTAAACATACTTAGATACGGATGGGTAAATTGATATATAAATAAGCCTTGGTGTGCAAATTCTCAATCAATGGAATGAGAATTAACCCTGTGAAATAAGCTATTTTACATATTTGCATAATGCAAAAATCAACAATCTCATATTGTTTATGGATCCCATGTCTGTACAGTATGTCAAAAAAATGACTTAATACAAACAGTGACATGATTTAAAAACCCATGCTTGCCCCAGGAGGACATTAGAATTCACAGCAGAGGAAAGATAGAAGAGAGTGGAAAATTACAGCCTTTGAAGCCACTAGTCCGTCTTCCTTGTCTAGAAAAGTGCCCTCCGGGAAGGATTTGGATATTGGTCCAGGAGAAGGCAGTCTCACAATCTGTGTCGAGCTAAAAGCCAAGGAAAGCATGAGGATCATGCATCACCAAGCATCTCAAAGCAGGCGGCTGAAATATCCTAATAACAATGAACCTACAACAGGGACTTTGGGGATTACAATAACATAGTGTACAAATTCAATGGGATATCTTTACTTGCCTTTTTTCTTCCTTGGCAAGGCATTTCATGTGATTTAAAAAAAACTCAAATAAGACACAATCAGACACACAAGTCCTTCATTTTCACAGCTGCTTTGCTCTTACATAACAACATATAACAGTGCAAGTACATATTATACTCTTGCATGAAATATTGCATTTAGGAGACATGCTCTTATTTTATTACTTCACATTGTCTATATACATAGCCAAAAATATAAAGCTGGTTGTATGTTTCCATATCAATAAACAAATAAGTTAAACTTTATGAAATTTTACTTTTTTTCATGCACGTCAGGCTTTCAAGACAAAGCAGGTAGATAAATCGAAGCCTAGTGAATTATATTAGCTGTTCCTGTCTGCAACCATCACTTTTCAACAATCAGTTTGATGCATTTTTCTTGAGATCAGTGTGCCTTTAGCTAAAGGACTTCACCACATTCTTTAAAAAGTCTAACAGCCATAGCAAGGTAATCTGTAGCTTCAGAAAGCACCTGTTTAGCCTGCAGTCAAATTATTGAGTTACTGACCATGTTTACTTATTTTTGGAAGTCGGTTTTCTATAGCTCTCAAATAGTATTTAGCTATTTACCTAGCTACCATAACACAGATGGCTGATAAAGTGCATGACCTGACATTTCTTGACTGCAGCGTTAGCTAGTGAATTATGGCTGAGCTAGCTGGTAAGTTTTCTAGCAAGATAAAGTGTGGGTGAATAATTCTGTAAAAATATCGACTGTCTTATTATTTTAACTTGCAAAAACATTAGAAACTATATTAAAAATGTCCTTGTCACGATTCGCTTGTTTTCTACCATACAATCCTGTAGTTAGTTAGACTTGAAAGCTTCGGCTGTCGATTCTCAGAGCGTGCCCCGCTGGATCATGCCATTGCATTGTGTTTACTGGTTTACCATGATACTTCACGCTTAGATACCCACTGCACATGCTCCAGTGCCAAAAAGTCCCATAGTGGAACATGGCAGCCTCCACAAACTGGTTTCATGCACCACTGAGTAGCTCCATAGGAATCCACTGAATCCGGTAAGCAGAAGCTGTCTCCAGTTTTTCAATATCTCAATGACGTCAACTAATCAAAAATACTAATTGTTTCAACATATTACATGCAGCATAATGAGTGGAAATGTTAAATTTATGTATAGCAATTAGAGAGTGCGAGTGAAAGCAAGAGAACCAATATCTAGGAAATTGCATGTAGACACAACTCAATGGCAGTTGAATGTGCAGATCAAATAATTTGATTGAGAAAATATAGAGAAGGTGCGGTGTTTGGTAAGAGCGGGTGAAAGTATGTGCACATGCAGGAGATTGCAGAAGCACAAAGGAGAAGCAAATGAAAGCACAGATGAGAACCAGGCAGTCTTCACACTCCTACATAGAGGGTATGAAACTACAGCAGATCATATGGATTTGCTGTGACTTCCAAAAAGGAGAAATGATTACAAGCAAATTAAAACAATAATAAAGAAGGAGGAAGCATATGGAGGAAGTCCTGACCACAAACACACCACCAGCTATGGAAGATGTAGGGTGGGAGAAAAATGATAAACAAGAAGAAGTTGCACAAACGTAAAGGGTATTGGTAAAAACAAAGTACAGACAAAAACCGTGCATAATAAGTTACATTTCACATGGACACTGTGACATGGTGTACGTTTCTCCTGAGGCCTGGCAGAAAACAAGTATTTTCATTTTTGGACATAATACTAGCGACAAAAACAAGCTGCATTGTAAGTATTTTCTAAAAAAAAATAATATATATATATATATATATATATATTATTATATATATATATGTATGTATATATATATTTTTTTTTTCTTTCTATCTTTTTGTCCTTTGTAGTGTACATTTTAGTATAGTAGAATATATGGCTGTTGAGATTAAGACCAGGGACTCATGTGTCCTACAGGTGATACATATTAATGGACATGTTTTAGGAGATTAGGAAAATAAAGTTAGGAATGAAGAGTAGGACCAGCATACTTGTGGCCCATCAATATAGCACTTTGTTTGGCATAATAAAGCATTTCAGCAGAACTGCTTGCTCGTTCAATGTTAATGACATCAAACTGAAAGAGTCTCTGGACTGTTCAAATCAATATATGGAATCTGAAAGAAGATTATTAGGATAGCTGCAATCGGAGAGCTATAGAAACAGGGTAACTGAAAAATGGGCCATGAGATTAATGTTCTGACTGGTTCAGGACAACATTCAAATTAAGATATAGAAATTTGTAAGAGGCTAGCGTTTTCTCACATTGGTGAAATATACACAGGGGAGACACAGATGTGGCAATTTGGTCAGGCTTAAACCATTGGCATATACTGTCTACAAAGGACTAAACCTTGCTTTCATTATCAATCATGCATCTTAGGATAAAATGTTCAAAACATAATTTAAATGTAAAGCAGGTCTTTGCATGCATCAATGTAGTCAAGGCACTGCTATCAACGGTGGTAAGAGGTGGTTTTACAAACAAGCATTTTACCTAAAGCCCTTCTTTCCATATGATGTCAAGGCCATTGTGACTGAGACACCAGAATCAGAAATAATGAAGATCTGTGGCCCAAAGCACCCCAGCGCTACAAAGGAAAGAATGGTTTCCATGGTAACCAACATGTAACTGCAGGAACACTTGCATTCAATTAATTGTTTTGAATACATATCACAATTCACAAGGAAGGGTTTACCTAGTTTGCTCTGCAAAGGATTTTCCTGCTGCTTTTTCATAATTTGGAAAATAAATCAATTTTCTCTCTAGACATAGAAACTTTAGGCACTCAAATCACATAATCATCGTCAATGCTATCAGTTTTGATTGACAAAGTGACACACAGGCCACTGATTTTGGGTATTACCTTATAATGATATCTATAAAACTTACTGCATCTGAAGGTCAGGGCAGCAGTGTAGCATAAGGGGTAAGGAACTGGTCTTGTAACCTAAAGGTCACTTGTAACCTGAAGGTCACAGGTTCGATATCCCAGTTAGGAGCAAGGCACTTAACCTGCATTGCTTCAGTATATATCCAGCTGTATAAATGGATATGCAAAAGTTGTGTAAGTCACTCTGGATAAGAGCATCTGCTAAATACCTATAATGTAATGTAATGGTCAGGCATTTGGTATTACATTATGTATCAGCATGTTTTACTCCTCTTCTATCTTTTTAATCTTGACTTCAAATATTAGTATTCAACAGTTTTAATGCCAGTGTGCTACATTTCACATAATGAACTACTTTGGGACCAGGATAATTTGGAATCTTTAGCCTTGGCAATTTTATTTAATGCACAAGCAACATTGTGGGTTTAAGGTGTTGGATTTTTACCAGTTAGAAATCAAATTAAAGTTTTAAAGTGCTCAATACCACAATTACAGTATGCCAGCCAGATTAACAACCCTGCAGGTCCAGTGTAATGTCCAGTGTGGCCTAGTGCTATAATGACCAATTCACACTGCTGTCCCTATTCTGTTATTATATATTTTCTCAAACTACTTCTGAATCTCGTTCCACATCCAATCTATAATTTGTTCATGTGTTCCTTATTATCTGATTTGGTAGTATGATGGGTCACACAGTCGTTACCATGGGAATCCTCAGTCAGATAACCACATTTCCTTCAAAGAAACATCACAATTAAATATGTGGGATGAAACGGTAACTGCCATCAATGCTAAATTGTTGGTCTTGTTTTTTGGCTTGTCTTTAGAGCTGGGTTACTTTAAAATAACCTTTCTTCTGAGGCTCATAATGATACAGTACAATGTGTGTAACCAGGTTGACACCCTGATTTAACATAACATAACATAACATAACATAATGACGAGAACAGGCCATTCAGCCTGTTAATCCCCTTTCCGAATTTAAAAGCCTCCATCAAATCACCCCTAAATCTCCTTTTACTAAACTTTAAGAGATTAAGCATCTTAAGTATTTCCTCAAAGCTTTTGTCTGTCATACCAGGAATCAATTTGGTTGCCCTTCTTTGAACCTCTTCCAGAGCCTCTATATCTTTCTTGTAGTACAGTCCCCACACAATACTCCAAGTGTGGATATATATCCCAGCCTTCTGTTGGCCTTTTTTATGGCTACAGCACAGTGCCTTGAACCTGAAAGGCTTTGATCAACCATTACTCCCAAGTTGTTTTCAAATTGAGAACATTCCCATTTTGTTCCTCCCATAAAGTAATCCTGCCTAATGTTTTTATTTCCCACATGTAGAACTTTATATTTCGCTATATTGAATTCCACTTGCCAGGTTTCCACCCACATCTGGATTTTGTTTAAAACTTCTTTGATTACTTTAGTTTTCTACGTCCCTGTCAAAGTAATTAATATAAATGATAAAGAGCTGTGGCCCCAGCACCGATCCTTGTAGGACTCCACTTAACACAGTTCCCTGCTAAAATAATATCCCCCCTACTGTTACTCTTTGTGTTCTACCCTGTAGCCAGTTCCGAATGAAATCTCTGAAATACCTCCTATAATTCCTGCTGTCTTAATTTTGCTAACAAGTCTCTCGAGTGGTACCTTACCAAATGTTTTTTTGTAAATCTAAGTATGTAATATTTTCAATAGTCAAAACATTGAGATAAGTAAGCCCAATTTATGAAAACCATTGGTTCAAATCACAATCTTATGTAGGTGGGGCTCCAAGTGATTCAAGCCAACTCATTACATTACATTATTGGCATTCAGCAGCCGCTGTCATCCAGAGCAACGGACAGTGCAAACACAAGAACAAAGATCATTAAATAAAGCAGTACAATAATTCCCTAGAAGGTGACAGGCCCAAGAGAGACAGCAAATGCAAAAAGTGCAGACTCAACTGGCAACTTGTCAACTACACTATTGAACATTAAACTAAGTAACACAAACAAGAATGAAACTACTCCACCAAGCATTAAACTACATTGTACAAACAAGAACGGAGGGTGGAGGTGCAGTCTGAAGAGTTGGGTTCTTCTGATTTTGTTAGATAGCTCATGTCTCTGCTGTTCTGGCCACTGTGGGAAGCTCATTCCACTACTGAGGAGCCAGAACAGTCTGCAGACATGACTGAAAAGCATGAGGCCCAGATTGGGGGAGGAGCCTGACATCCCAAGGTTGCGGAATGGAGGGGTATGGCTTGTGTGATGATGTTCTGAAGGTATGAAGGGGCAGACTCTGTGGTAGTGTAGTCAGCTATAACACCAATGTTAAATTTTATGTGAGAGCTAGCCAATGAAGGGGAGTGAATTAGGTGTGTTTTATTGCATGTACCCTTCCCCCTGTCTTCTCTGCACCTTCTTTCAAGGCCTTATCTAACAGTCTTATGCCTGGCCTTGATTGACTAAGTGATTTAAAAAACATTGTGCACATTTACCATTGTTGGTTTTTGGAAATCAGTGAGTGACTCAGGGATGAGTACTTTATAGGGGAACCAATAAGCTATATGCAGGGAGTCTGTATGTAACAAAAAAGGGGCCCTTTTAGGGCCCTACAATGGAAACATTTTGGAGTAAGTTTGTGTGTGTGTGCGTGCATGCGTGTGCATGTAGTAGTAGTAGAAGCAATATTCATAGCGATAGTGCATAAGCAAAAACTAACTGGAGGAGCTGTATATTTTTTGTTGAAGGCATATGCTCTGATACGATTTAAAAACAAACAAACAAAAAAAACAAAAAAAAAACAAGGGGTTGTTGGGTGACCTTACTACACAAACATTCCGACTCGCTTACTCTGCCTTCCACTCACTAGGGTCTCTCATTAAACAGCATGACAGCAGGGAGAAGAAGTGTCCATAGTGCTTGTTTAGAACTTTAAACATGAATTGCTCACCAACTCAATTAGAATGTCTTGTATTTCTGTGTTGAAGTAGGACGCTTAGTCATACTGGGTTAAGATCAGTTAGGTTCCTGTGCTTGGTCTGTTGGCCCTGCTGGTCTAATTAATGGCCTTTTGTCAGCCATTATTACTATACCTGATAGGTTTCCATTTTGAGGAGGAAATGCATTCCCCCATTGTTATTAGTAGTTGTAATCCAGATAAATACCTTAATCAGTAAGATCTGTCAGCATAGTTATTTTCACCTAACAGTATTGTGAACTCTTTTAAGCATATTTATTATAAACGTCATTATCGGTTTTGTATTTCTATGTGTGGGCTAGTTCACCAAGAAACCCAATATAGTTAAAATCATTTTTTTGCAGTGAGTCATGTTGATTGCATCACAGGGAGTCTCCCTCTCTCACACTTTCAATTTTTTGTTTTTTCAAATTCAAATATTTACATAATACCAACATAGCCATTACCCGGCAGGAATACTTTAGGGTGAATGCACGATTAATTGGTGACTTCCTGAGTGTAAACATACCATTTTAGGAATGATCCCAGTTAGAAGCACATAGGCTCAGTGTAGAAGAATGTTTTACAGGGCCACTGCAGCTAATGAGTCACTTTGCTGTGCTGGCAGTGATATCTGATTTATTTCATCACTGGGTTTCCAAATATGAGCTAGTCCCTGTAATACAGTATACTGTAGTTCTAGCTACATCTCTGAAGGAGAAGGGCAGACAGCAGTGGAGGAGTATTGGGAACAGGCAGAGCATGGGGAGAAATGGGGATTTGCAGGTATGTAAGGGCTATCTTGTTGTGTGGACCTGCTGAGCTAGCACAAGAGTTCTGGAAAACGTTTGGGCTGCAGTTTGTAGCCAGTGAGAAGTAACAATGCTGCATATAAGGAATAGACAGGAAGTGTGCCAGTGCTGCAGTGCTCTCAGAGAAGAAGTGCCGGTGATTGTGAGTCCCATAATCTTCGGTTGGGGTGAGAATCACCACAGTAATGCTGAGTTTGGGGACTAAGGAATTATATTAAATGTGCAGTGCACATGTCTTAGAGAGTTTGGCTTGAGCTGGTGGATATTCAAGTGGTGACACTGGCAAGAAACTCCAATATAGAGAACCATGGGTTACAGTATAAGTATACAAAAAGAAGTACAGGCAGACATAACAGAGTGATTATACTGAGTATAGAAAAATAACAGCATTGCAGTAACAACAGGTGATTTCTGTAGGACAGAGCATACTAACAATATATTGCAAATCATACGTTAACACGTGTGCTAATTAGATTGCTCAAATTATTTTAGGATAGCTGGTACATATCCTGTACAAGATATAAATACACCTCCGTGCTGTTTGGCTTGAAACTGTGATACGCAAGTAAAACTTAAAATGGCTACATTTTCCTAATACATTTTGAAATTTCATCAGCTGTTGATTTGTTTTGTACATTGGATGATTAAAAACCAGTAATAAAACACCCGAACAACGTCAGAATAAAACTAACTAATGTAGATGTAAAATCTGCGCGTTTTTTCAAATGGCCTTTAGCTATAACAAGTACAGTATGTGGATAGTGGCTCAATTTACGGGTCTTGGCATAAGTTCAAAATTCTGCAGTACCCCGAGCTCGAGTTCACTTCTGTTCCTCAAATAACCTTGCTTTAAGACCTATTGACGGACAATCTGAGATAATAAACCAATCAACGCCGAATGCAACGATACATTCTTCTTCCCATTGGACTATGAATAGCACAGCGTTGTCCTATCATAAATACGATCCTGCAAAGAGGGGGCGGGTTTTACCTTAGTGCTTTATCTTATTGGTGCAGGCGGTGCAACCAGACAGTGTGGGACCTTGAGTTGACGATTATTGTCGAGTAAGCAGTCTGGCAGTACTGCAGCCACTGAGGAGGAGGAGGAGAAGGAGGAGAAGAAGAAGAAGAAAAAAAGGGGGGCTTGTCCTTGAGCCAGTAGCAACAACCATCAGAATTAGCTCATTGTTAAGAATATAGCTGGCTGGTTGGCTACAGACGTAGTCAGTCGGTTAAAAGCAGCCTTGGGGTGGGTGCTTCCTCCCAAGGCTGCAGGCTGCCCCTCTTGAATTTGCAGTCATTTTTCTTACAAACCGGCATTGTTCTGTTTTCTGTATCAGTAGCTACGGCATTTTCTAACTTACAGTAAAACCAGAGGTAAGGAGCCGGTGCCTTTGTAAGCAAAGCAACAGAGAAAAGTCAATGCTGCTCTAGTTCGTTGGCTAGCTAGTTAACATTCACTACAATCAGTTTATCGAATAGCTAGCCCTCGTCGGTGCTTGCTTTTTGGTCTACGTTTTGCTGCACAGAGCATACATTGTTTATTTTTAGCGATATAACTTAGGGATTCAGCTATCCGTCTGTTTTTTCTATGTAGCCACTTAGCTAGCTGCTTTCGGTCTTTGTTTCTTTGTGCAGAAAGACTAGCTGGATAGATTTGATGGGTAGCAAGCTACAATACTTTACAAAGTCACCACAAAGACCAGCTTGCTAGCTAGGTAATTATACGATAGCTTCTGGTCTGGATTCTTTGTTCTACAGAATATGGACATTGTGTACATTTGCGGATGGTGTGAAATTGATTTGCTTTAAACAGTTTTAATCTTTAAATACTTATACTAGTTGCACTGTCGGCTACTATTAGAAAACAACAGCATGTTAGTAACCAGACTTGCTATAATTTTAAAGACAAGTCAATAAACGCAATGTAGCTTACTAGCTAGTTACATCAGTTACTTGTAAGACAACTAAGTCACATTGTATGTTAAAATATAAAGTAATTCCTTGCACGAGTGCGTGAATGGGTATTATTCATGGATATCTAGGTGCTATATTTGTGTAACTGTGTGATGTCATTAGTATCGAATAGCTCGTTGCTGCATTTGACTGTGTCCTCAGCGAGTTCAGCATGAAGGAGAATTGGCTACATAAAAAAAAAAAAAAAATTTGGCTACATTCGCTAACGTTAGCCGGACGCTTATTATAAATAATCATAACCAGCGATGTCATCGTTATGTAGAGCCTTTTATTGTATAAATTCATGTTTGCAATACAGGTGCAGTGCTTCCACGGATTGCTGTGTCCTATATTTAGACAGAAAGACAGACGAAGTCATGCATAACATCTTAACTGGTTAGCTCACATGCATTTCATCTTGAAAGTGCTTATTCATTAGTGTATCTACAGATGCGCCTATTTTATTCCAGCATAGAACATCGATTTATAGAAATAATCAGTTTTTTGTTCCATCTGACATCTTATTAGCGGTGGCTTTGATTGATTTAAAAATGCACTGTCCCCTTTGTCTTGCAGGTTTTTGTCCAACTGCTTTGCAATCCTGACGCTGCAGTCCTTGCACTGCTACAGAAGATAATCATGGTAACTCGGTTTTTTTTTATTCGTGTTTTTTTCGTTGTGGTTTAAGCATATTGGGTTGTACTGCTTCATACATCTGAATGAAACCTTTTTTTTTCTTTTTTACTGGAACTCATAATGGTTTCGTTTGTACTCCTATTCAAACATAGCCTATATGCATTTAGACGTAGCCATGTTTTCCATGTAGAAAAATGTATTTGTACATAAAGAGTTAATGCTTTTAGATGTAGCTGTTACAGGTTGTGCATGACACATTGATTGGTTCATGCATGGTGCATCCATCCAAACGTTTTTCAGAGGAAAAATACAGAAGTTTGTTTTGTTCTGTTTAATCTGTGACCCTTAATGAAGATTTTTTTTTTTGTTGAGATTATTTGCATTTAGTTTGCTTAAAATTCAGAGATGTTGCATTTTCATAATTTTAACACACTCACCCTCCCCCATTACAACACCAGTAAAACCAGTGATTTGACCAGTAACGTGATTTATGGCTTACTTGCGTCACCTGGCCTGCATGCCCACAGGCTGCTAGGGGGAGAGTGGTTGCACTTGAAAGCGAGGAATGTCTGAGGCTGTTTGGAGCCTGCTCAGTTGCATGTGAACAGCGCTCGCTTCAGGTCTGAGTGTAGGCTATGCTGTATGGATTTTCGCCCAGCCATCTGCTCGTCTTGGGCTGCAAAGTGTCCTGATGAATCAGTCTCTACCCCTTGATTAGAAGCACATTGTGCTTCAAGTGAAGCAGTTTTATCAGGTTAAGACAGGGACAAGTAGATGTCTGACATGTGCTGCAGTGGTTCTTTGTGCCAAAAACTCAAAAAAGCTGTGAAATGTAAACAGTGTGTGGGCGTTTCCAAACGTTTTCCGCAAAGGGCTCAATTGATCCCTCGTGCAGCAAAGGAGCACTTTGCTTCCACTGTGCCAAGAGAGGTCATTTGAGGATGTTCGTTGAGTGTAGTGACCTCAGTCTGGGAGCTAGTGTTCTTTGGATTATAGACTAGTGGCAAATTTCTTATCAGATTTCACAGCATTGCTTATCTTGGAAGTCAAACACCAAACACTGGTTTAACATATAACCCATACCCAGTAATGTGATTTTTTTTATTTAAGAAAAGAACATTAAAAAAAAAAACATTGCCGTGTTTTATTCTGGGTAGAAATACCTTGCACTCTAAAGTATATTGCTGTTCATGCATGTCTCTTGTATTTTGTGGTGTCCTGGCTTGCTATTATCCATAAGTAGCCAGTTACAGTTATTACAGTAACAGTGTTTTTAACAAAGCAGTGATTCATATTCAGGAAAATGTAACTGATTCTATTAAGGGAGGTTTGCATTTAGTGCTTTGTGGCCCTAAAAGGTTTTTAGGGTGTAGCTGCAAATAATTGCTACCAGCCAAAGTCTGCAGTGTCCCACCTACCAGCTTTTTGTGTAGTTTCTGCTCAGCCTCAGCTGAATAAACAGGCGCTCGTATCTGAGTGTGCTGAGCTGCTGAAGGCTGTGAGTTCACAGGGTTCAGACGCCCTGAATGGCAGACTTACTGTGGAATGAAGGGGAAAAAAATGGTGACCTCCTTTGACTGGGCTTGGAGCGGCTCCAAACTGCAGTCGCACAAGTGAGAGAGACGGGTTGGCAACAGGTGGTAGGCATAGCGCAGTGACCACATTCATTGACTTAAAAAGAAAAAGAAAATCTAATATCCCACATCAGGAGCCCTCCTATTCATTTCCAGTGTAAGCCTCATGGTGCATTTTGATTGACTGTTATATAAGTCAGTGGAATCTCAAGACTCCCTCCAGTGTAGGCAGAAGGTCTTAAAACCTAAATGTCCCTACAAGGTTTTTTTTTGTTATGTGGGGGAGGGAAAAAATAAAAAACTTTGGTTGCAGTTTAGGCAAGATAGTTCAGGCACAAGGCTGTCTGCGGCCCTCAACAGACAGATATTCAACAGTCTTTGTCTGCTAGAATACCAGACCATGTTTTAGTAGGGAAGTCTGAACCTCTTCCTCTAAAAATGAGTTTACAACAATGAATATAAAATTCAGTATTGCCATTTATTAATGGTATTTCTTTGACAGCTGGATATGATTTTGTGTGTTACTAGTTTGAGAATCATTATAACATATTTTGAACAGCTGCTTTGTGGGTGTATGCTTTTGGCAGGTATAGACATGTCTTCTGCTACATTTTTGCAAGAATTAGGTTACTGGAAAAAGGACCTCTATAGCTAGGAAAAATTCATAGGTACATATTCTCTGGAAATTCTGAATTGTGTAATGCCAGGCCTGACATCGTTTTTGTCCTACAATTCCTTACAGATACAAGCTTCAGCTTCTAAGTGAAACCAGCACTCAAACCATGGAGGATTGCCTGAGGTAATGTATGCTCATGATGGGGAGAATTTAATTGCAGGAACTTTAAACCACAACAGATGACTGCATGGATATTAATGGAAAATCATGGATAGAGCTATTGGTGCACTACCTGACTGATTCTACAGGCCTTCTGGCCTTCTGTTTTTCTCATTTACCTATCATGCTGTAGGACAGTGGTTCTCAAACTCAGTCCTGGGAGAGCCCTGTGTATGCAGGTTTTCATTCCAACCTCAACAGCAATCCAAGAATTGTAACAAGTTGTTAATTTTTCTTAATTATGTGCTTTTCATGATTTAGAGCTGGGGTCCCCAGTCTTATCCAGAAAGGGCCAGTGTGGGTGCACACACCTGATCCTGATTCTACTAATCAAGGTGCTTAGCAATGACTCTATGATTGATTAGTAGAATCAGGTGTGTGCACCCACACTGGCCCTTTCTGGAACCCCAGCTCTAAAACATGAAAAGCACCTAATTAAGAAAAATTTTAACAGCTTGTTACATTTCTGGGATTGCTATTGAGGTTGGAATGAAAACCAGCATACACAGGGGTCCCCCAGGACTGAGTTTGAGAACCACTGCTGTAGGTCACTAACCATGGCTGTATAAGGCCAGGCATGCACTACAAGACATCACAGCTGATTTGAGGATCCCAGACAGATTTAAGATCAGAGCTTGTGATGTCCCGATCTAGGTTTTTTGTCTCCTGGTCCGATCTGAGTATAGTACATTCAGTGTCGGCTGATATCGATCCGATGCAGATATTTTTTGTTTTTTGTCTTTTTAAAATTGTTTAACTGCTAGCCTACACAAAATAACTTTTTGTAGGCCAACCTGGACATTTCTTCTGCCATAGGTTTCCTCGGTAGATTTCCAATGCTTTTTCCCCATAGGTATTTATTTTAATAAGTAGCTAAATATATAGTCATGTCATGTTTTTTTAATGAAATTGTGTGAGTCTTATTCTAACCAGAAAATTCATAAGTTTGCTTCACCTTGCCTGCTAGCTTAGTAGCTATTCAGTTTATTTAGCTATTAAGCAAGTTTGCCCTCTTCTCTATCCTGCAGCTATAGACATCTAGCTATGTTAGCTAGCATTTAGTGTTAACTTAGTTACTTCGTATGCACCATAATATATATTTACAGCAGTTTACAAAACATGTTTTCAATATATAGGACCAAGGTGTAAATGCAGTATTTAATATTTTATGAGCTTTAATGAACATATTGTGTCCTTTTGTATGTACAGGGCTGTTTGCAGGTTCCCTCCGCTTGCCGGACCAAAGGGGAACACCAACGCAAAATCAACATTCCTTTCAAAAGACGTTGGATGAACAGGCCCGCAACTACACCAACAGATGGGGAAAAATATTAGTAGTATCCTCCTGTATATTTTTTATTTCCCGTATCATGTATCCTACATTCTGATTCTTTAAAAAAAAAAAAAAAAAAAAAACATTTAGTGTGTGAGTATAGATGAGATCATGACACACATGGGATCTTTTGTCCCCCTCTGTTTATGTAATTAATAACATGTAGGTATATTTGGGACTCTAAGCCTTGATGATGCATTGTTTCTTTTGTTTTTTTTTTTTTTGTTGTGGAGGGGAGAGGTAAAACTCCAAATGACACAAAAAAAAACTTGAGACAGACTTGAGCAGCATCAGCAATCCTACAATTTGTCTGTTTACAAACTCTACAGGTGAGCCTCGTTTGAGGCTCTAAATACCCTTGCAGCAGCATGTCTTCCACACGTCAACTGTTCGCATTGAAACGGTACCCTGGAACCTTTTCTTTATGTGTACACACTCTTGACAGTATTTTACTGAGGCTGAGAGTCCCCCCCACTTTCCATTTAGTTACTAAACGCTTGGTAGTTTTCATCTCCTTTTGGTTTTGTTTTAGTATTTTTGCTTTTTTAAACTTTTCTAGTATAAATCCATATTTTAGACAATGTATGTTGTGATGTATAGAAGTAGCTGTAGAAATGCATTGTTTCCTTGTGGTAAGTGACTGAGATGCTGCCACGGATTTGAGACACTGATGAATGGTGCTATTTTGGACTTTTATCTGCTCCTTGGTAAGGTAGCTTCGATGGGTTTTTATTTTATATTTTCATGTTCTAAGAAGGTGTTGGTTCTTTGTTGTCTGGTTGTTGTAACTTGGTCTGGATTGACTTGTTTTTCTGTTGTTTTCTGTGCGGCTTTCACATTGGGCGTTAAAAAAAAAAAACAAGTGAAGGGAAAAGTTTTTAAAGGCAGGTGGTTTAAACAAGAAATGGATTACATGTAAGGTTATTACTGAAATAAATGGGGCGTGGGAGCAATCACAAAACTGCAATCGTAATACTAGTTTCCCTTTAATACCAAGATGTGCAATTAAACGGATGAAATTTAGTTCCCAGCACTAGGCACTTTTTGAAAATGGATTTCTCATACAAGTCTTTCATAGTTGACTGACAGTGTGGAAACTGAGTGAATTCTTTTTCCCTTTGATATTGAACACAGTCCCGTTTTTGAAAAATTGTTTGTTAATTGACAATAATTGGTCATAAAGCAAGGAAAAGTGGGAAAGACACCAGCATTTATGAATTTAAAGTAGATTTAAATGTAATGTAAAATGCGGTTTCTTGAAATTTAATAAATTGTGAAAACAAAATATAGCATTTAAAAGCTGAATGAAAGAAGAAAAAATATATATACCATCCAGATGTGTGTATCTTACTTCAGGGTTTTCAAATTGCTGCACCTATTTGTACACCAGCACAATGCTTTATATACCAGAAGTATGACTGATGTACTAAATGTGACACATTTATCTCCACCAAGATGCAGTTTCCAATCAAGGCAAATATGTAGCGTGAAAAACGCATGACAATCCTTTCATTAATGTCTTTTAAGTGATAGGTGGTATCAATGTACAATACTTGAATCATTTTGTATGTAATCTTAGGAGCATCCTTGAGGGGCAAAAGAATAAACCAAAAAGCTTAATTTTGTTACGCTAGTAGTGATTTAACATCAAAGTAATGTCATCCAGCATTTGCAGTTTTGTCTTTGCTTCCTATTAATTCATACTATCTATGATTCTAAATAACCGACTTGAAAGCCCACCCTAGTTCCTTTGCTGTCTTCCGTTTTTCCTCGATAGTGGGGACCCTCCCAGCTTGTTCTGATCTTTCCCCTGATTTTTCTAATTTTCAACTGCATGCTTTTTTCCCCTTTTTCTTTTGTAATTTTTTTTTCTCTTTGCAATTGTCTTTGTTAGATTAGGAATGCCGGCTGATTTGTACATTGCCAGTGACTATATTAAACGGGTTCTGCATTAGTTAGTTGAGATATATTGTGTCTGAGGTAAGTTGTTTTTGGTTGATAAATACCAGCTTTTGTAACTGTGATCTTTAAATAATACTATAGATATCCCATGTACTTTTGGCTATTTTAGCAGTAGTTAAATAAATATGCAAGCTCTTAAATTGGTGTCTTGTCTTTTTACATGGCCAATCACAAAGGTGTGCAGGCACCCTATTGTATTCCTTAGTGTTGTTGTTATTATTCAGATGTTTTTTGCAGTTTGGGTAAAACCTGCCTGGTAAGTTTTTGCCGAACTTTGCCCTTTGATTAAGGAATACTCCAAATGGCAATTGAGCGATTGTGGCCTCGATTGGGCATTTTGTGGCACTACAGCGAACGGTTGACAAGCCAAACATTGACAGGCCGTAACTCCTGATGCCTTTGACCTAGAATCAGATTTTTCCCCCCTAGATTCCTCTCATAGAACAAAATAGCATTACCCTGGGAAAGTGTGTGTGTGGTTAGATTTTCTGCCATTTTGAATTTTTAAAAAAAGTAAAAAATTTTAATCTCCTCTAGACACTTAAATCTATTTGCACAAAATGTGGAATAGAGCATCTACTCATGAATATCTAAAATCCCAGCAAAAGAAAAGCTGCTATGCTTCAAAATGTGCCTACAGTATGCCAATGAATTTGCATGTGGGCCTGGCTTTTTACAAAAAAGCTAATGGATCCCAAACGGTGTGATGAAAGGTGTGTTTATTGGCAGCTTTACAGTGTCTACAAGCCCAAAGGACTGGCCCGATTCAACAATAAGGTGGTTGGAGCTCAAAGACCCAATATGGAAAAATTTGCTGAAAATCACAATTTTTTATTTAGACATTTGAAACGTGCTAGCGTAAATACCCACCTCAGTCTGAATTCAAATTACAACAAAAAATGTTAGATTTATTTCCTCTTAAACAACAAATATTCTCTGTTTATGTGCATTCCCCACTTTTTACCAGGACACTCATCTCCACCTTTCCTGTACATAATTGACTTTGTCCCTGCAGTACCGCAAGAATGCCAGAAGGGGAACTGATCTCAAGTCGAGACATCAAAACATAAGATATGTATATAGATATACAGAGAGAATCTATTCAAACATGTAAATTAAGCAGAACAACAATTTCATAATTATTTGTCTTTAAACTGACATAGATGTAACACCTACATCTTAAAATGGTAGCCGTTTTTGGATTTTGTTCATATGCTACTTTTCCCACTTTCAGCTGGTTGATTCAAATGAAACGGGGCACTCTGATAGAGGATACCTTCCAACCACCACTGACATTTGGTGCTGATTGGCCATATGGTGGCACAATAGCAATCTTTTAAAAGTCCTGCTCTGCTTGACATCGGGACCTGAAATGGTTGATAAACACTAAATCACATTTTTGTTGAGTGTTTAAAACGAGTATCCTATCTCCATTTGATACATCACATTAGTGCTATAGTAAAGAAAAACAAAAATCAAATTAAGTTGTGCCACTGCATTTTGTGTAAAAAAAATATAGCCATTCACTGCCTCCCAAAGGTGAAAAGTTACCTACTTCGCATCTATAACGTAGAAGTAGGTAAAAACCTAATTCTACATTATCAAGTCTAAGACCCATCTCCACCTCTCATCTTGATTGATGCATAAGTATTATGTATTCAGTCCGTTATAAAACAAATTACCCTGTTCTTTTCAAACCACCTGAGGTCGAATTGTGATGGGCTGTACAGTGTTTTTTCTCTAGCTTAGTTTAGTTCAAAATTCTTTTTAGTCTTTCCTTGTTCCATTCCAGTTCCATTTCCTGTATCATTCTTTAGCCATATATTTGCCATTATAGCAGTTTGTGTAGTAGTTTGTAGCTAGTAGTAAAGTAGTAGCTAGTAGTTAGCTATTTATAGTTGGTCCGTGGCTGTCAGAGCACCAAGTTAAAATTACATAATTAAGAATAAAATTACTTTTGAAATTGAATGCTCAAAGTGAAACCATTTAGCTGGCTACGCTTAGTCTGCTTTTCATGGTCATAGACATACATAAGAAAAAAAATCATACAACCCACAACTCATCCAATCTTGCATCTTGTATTGTATTGTTGCATTGTTTTTTTCTGTAGATCATCTGGAGAACTGTAAAAAGATACAGGTGGGCATCCCCAATTTGCTGTTTACTGTAGTCGCTGGCCTCTTAAGCAATTAGCAAAATTGGCTGGTTTAAGCAAGCTATAAATCGAGAAAATGACGTGGGTTTGAAGGAGTGCTGTATGACACCGTTTCTGGAGTGGTACATAGACTGAAAAAGAAAAGTCTTGGGCATTGATGGGGAGTTGAAATTTTACTGAATTCATTGTGATCACACTAATAATTTTAAACATTCTTATCACCAGCATCCATAGGTTAGGTTAATACTTTGTGGGACAACCTTGGAAAGCTAAATTGATGCTGGAAGAAGTGTTAACGCAACATGAGATAACATAACATAATGGTGAGAACACACCATTCAGCCCAACAATAATTGCCATTTTCCTGACTAAATTATTTTAAAAAATACTTAAAAAAAAAAATTAACAAAAAAAAAGTATTAGTGGGCTTATCTTCCCTCAAATTAGATGCATCCAGCATGTTGATGGGGACTCTGGTTTTTGGTGTGTTTCAGCACAAGTGATTATGTGATTGATTGGCTAAAAAGTACACGCATCTTGTTGCTAAGGCCTTAATTGGCTGCTAACTAAAACGAAACCACAAACACCTGCCAACACTGCGGACCTCCAAGAATTGACTTTGACACCTGTGCACTAAACCAATCTCCTAACTGCGCTCGGAGGTGACTAAAGATTCCACGATACTTCATGGAAAATTTCGGGATACAGGCCCAAATTATTTATGTATTCTCATCTATTCCTGGAGTCTGTCTCACCGCTTTGAGTTTCTGCTGAATGATTACATGAAGCTAATACAAGCCTAACCTCTCACAGCTGGCGTAGAAATTAAGAATTGCACAATGGCATTTCAGATTTTCGGTTGGTTGATTTCCATGTTCACTTTACAGTACATTAAGGGTCATGCTTTGCTCCTCCCTTGCCTTGGGGTATATTTCTGAAACATATTTGCTGTGTCACTCTTGGTCACTGGGGAATAAATTAGGAATTTTTTATTTTATTTTTTGCTGAGGAAAATAGGACTAAGAAGCGTGGGAATGGATAGTGAATTTGCCTTCACAGAGTATTCCTGCCTGAGTATGCTCTAGGGACTATTATAGTGCTGGGTCATGATTTTGATATAAGGAGAAAAAAAGTGTTTTTGTACTTAATAATGATGAAGAACTGATGTCTCATTGTAGTCAGAAAGTTTAATTCAAGAGTCTATTGTTATGTGGAAGAAAATTAGAAAGGGACAGTGAGAAGAGAATTGCCATTACTGCATGATGGAGATGTTGCTTGGTGTGTGCTATGACTGCAGTAATTGTTACATTGACACAGGCAGAATTAATAACTTGGAAATCAAAGGGAATACTGAAAATAGTGTTATCTGGATGAACTCAGCATTTTCTTTTACACAGTTCTAATGGCTGTTTTGATTCACTGGTCTAGAGCACACAGAATTATGTAAATGATGGCTTGCAATTCTTACTGGGTATCTGTTTCTCTCTTAATGGACGGGTCTAATCTTTCTGAGTGTACGGAAAGCAGACTCAAATCTCAGACACGTTTAAATGAAATGTCAGGATTAGGACATGGCTCACAACCAGCCTTCTGTAAGCAGTGAAATAGATGCTCTTGTAATACAAAGATCCCTTTCCTTACATGTCCACCAGAGTGACTAAGCAAGTTTTTTTTTTTTTTTTTGGGTGCACAGATAGGACTACCAGTTGTTCCACATAGGTAATGAATTGTATTCTAAATTATTATTGAATATTATGTCATTTTAATCCTTATAATAACCTGTCAAATTTAAAATAACTTACCAGAAGATATTATTTAATACAATATGATACTATTGCATATATTTTTCTACCCGATACAACTGAAACATGCATAGCTTTATTTTCTATCAGGTCTCGCAATTAGATTTATCACAACATGGCAAAAACAATCTGCTGTATTTATCAATGTTAAATGGTCTCATACGATTATACATCAGGGAAGTATGGTCCACTTCCACTTCTGAAATGTATGTTATGTGTAACGGCAACAACATTTTTCATGAAGACACGTATGATGACAGTTGTTCCAGTTGTTATGGGCAGACTTGCAGGGAGTTAACGGAAGTTATCTTGTTTACATAGGGCCAATTGCTCCGGCTGTAGTGTAAACAGGAAATGTTTGTCAGGGAAGCAGATGTGCTGGAAAGAAAGGTACACTGTATGTGACAAAAACATGAAACTGAGGACTGAGGACTTTCCTCTGCATTGTAATGTAACAATCCACCCCCCCCCCCCCCTTTCCTCTCCTTCTCCACAATATATAGGAAAAAAATGAATAAGGAAAAGCTCTCTGAACATCTCGCACATACTTTAGTGGTTGGGGATGATCAGCATAATCTATTAATTATTTATTTTTTAATATCATTATTACTTAGTATGCTACACAACTGAAATCAGGAATTCAATAAAATCAATGTTGGTAGTACAAGTGTGACACAGCTGGAAATGTATCAATAAACAATGATATCAAACATAACCTTCAGACAAAATTCCAGAACTTCTATATTCTTTTGAAATCATACGGTTACAGCCGTCCTCATTTGCTGAAACTGGATGCTAGATAAATTATTTGCTGGACATTGACCTTGATGGACGTGCTCCACTTGCAGCCTATCAAAAATCTTCAGGCTAAATTCAGAATCTGTGGCTTTATGTTCCTGAGAGTGTCTGGTGGTTTGGATCCTGTTTCACAGTCTCGCTGTAACAGCTGAATGGCTTCTTTTTCTGCGCTGCAGGGCCCTACAGTTAAGTCATACCTCAGCTCATCTATGAACTCATGCTTTACTAACCCCGCCTATGCTGTATCTAAAATTACAGTGCAGTTTGTATTTGGACACAATTTGTGTTGTTTTGGCTTTGGATTTGAAACAAAATGTATTAAAGTACAGACTGTCGACTTTAATTTGAGTGTATTTACATTCATATTGGGTGATCCATGTAGGAATTACTGCCCTTTTTATATATCGTTCCCCTCAAATACCCTCTAATTAAAGCTGACAGTCTGTACTTTAACCTCATATTCATTATTTCATTTCAAATCCAATGTGCTGGAGTACAGAGCCAAAGCAATAAAAATTGGGTTGCTGCCAAAATACTTTCAGACTGCACTGTATATCCTCAAACCTTTTTTCCGCTTTAAGTACTACATTCTCAGTCTCCTTCTCGCACATATAAGGGCATTTAAGTTTGTTATTGGGTTATGTGTGTACGACTATGAAGTAAATTATGGTTTGACAGATACTACTGGTTGTGACCCTAAAGACTAGCTCAGCTCTTTGTCGCCTAATCCTTTTTCTAGGCACCTACGTAAGTTGCTATAAACAAGAGCATCTGCTAAATGTCTAAATGTAAAACTTTAAAATAAATTATATCTGTATAGTATCAGAGCACTGGCTGTAAGGGTTGTTTCATTGGTGTAAAGCACATGTACCAAGCTTGGCACTGTTCAGATTTACCATAACGATCAATCCTCCCTTTGTTACTTATTTCAATAACACGGGGTACCAAAATGAGGCCTTGATGCCTATAATGGCTTCTTGTACTAATTGAACTAAATTCCATTCTTCGCCCTCAAAGCAAAGTCACACAATCATAACTTAATTTCAGTGATCTGTGTCGCAGCATCATTGGGTGGAGTGTGCTCATATTGAATGTGCTCTCAACTATACAACCCTGGGACCACAGAATTCATAATCTTTTCATTCAGTCTGTTAATTCAGCTGGAGATACAGCTGAAGCACATCGGATTAAGTACCAAATTGGGAATTAAACCTGCTCTATTCTAGTAATGAGCCACGCTTTTTGACCGGTCCGGTACACTGTATTGTCAAGCTGTGTTAAACAACCACTAATTACTTAGTCTACTGTACTAAAGTACAAATTAGCATCAACAAAACAACATTTTCTGAGAGCTGTACAAGTAACCGAATAGCTTTGGCATGTATCTTCAGATGTGGGCGAAGCAGTCAAGGTTGCCAATCGCACGATGCTCTGATGATACCAATCTCGCGTTAATGCTGACATAAATATATGCTTTACAGTTTACATTTGGATGCATCCAACTGCAGAATGCCAAGCGTTTGGTAATGTGCCCTGTTACTGCTTTCCAATCATGCAAAAATCAATGCCAAATTATGCCATTTGCTTTTGTGTGTGATTTTTTTTTATATAAGCATTTCCACCGAGTGAAATAATTGTGAAAATATACATTTGCAAAAATCAGAGTAAAAAAGTTACAACAAACAGAAATTTAGAAAACCCTCCCTTTAAAGTTGTCCAAATGCCTGAGTACAGTACTTCATTTTGAATTGGCAGTGCAGATTCTTGGAAGCATTTCATATCCTTCTTAGAAAGAGGTGAGTGAGTACATTTGGCAATGTTAGCTGGTGCTCTGCCACATCACATTAAAATAGCAATGTAGCAATGGTTCCAGGCAGATGTGTGCAGATCACATGGTACAAATAATTTGACAGGGATGACAGAGGAGGCCAGATGCCATGATGCATTGAAGAGCAGGCGATGGGCTAAAAGGTTGAAAATGTCATGAAGAAAGGAGAAACAAATGCAAATTCTGTGCCTCTTTTTAGATTTGCGGACAGAATGAAAACATGGCAGCTATCCAGAATTTAAAAAAAGTTTGTTTCCACTGACCCAAATAAAGGCTGGGCTTCTGATTTTTCCCTCTAGTACGTTAGTTCAATCAAGGCCAAATGAGGTTCAGGGAATTAAATCTGCACAAGGTCTGGAATTAATTCCAAACCTTCACCACTCACTTATCACAAACTAAAAACCTGGAACAGTACCTATGGTGGCATTACACTTCATTCATTTGAACTCAGACTTTCTCCTGAGGGGTTGTTGTGTCCTTACTTGTTAACTTGCTGGTATCCATATCTAATCTAGTGTAAATTCGTATGTGTGTTATATTGTAACTGTAAAATAAGACACTGCTTCAAGAAATGCAAATCAGTCTAAAATGCAAATCAGTCTAAAACAAGAGCTTTGCTGTGAAGTTCTAAATCATGAAAAAGGTTGTCTAAAATTATATTATCCCCATAAACATAATCCCCAATTGTTTGTTTCATGGGAAAAAAATGGTCTAGTGTTCAAAAGCACAAAGCCCTCTAGTGGTGGTGTTTATTACGCTTCTGCAGGAGTCATGTCCTGGGGTTAAATGAGGTCGGGCCAGAGAGTTTGAGTTAGTGCCAGAATGGCAGCTAGGAGGATTTTCTATTTGCGAGACTGACAATATCATGACGAGAATCAAATCAGATTTTTTTTTTAATTGCAATTTATTAGTAATACTTATATTGTCAAGAATATTTTGATGAAAACACAAACATGACAATGGCAATTTAGTGAAAAACTCCTTTATGTAAGTGTCATTCTGATTGAGTGTCCTCATATATATGTTTGCATCAGGTTAGACATTTGTTTGGGATGTCACTTTTTTGGAATTCATAAATCCATTGACTTGCAAGCTTATGTTCCCATTGCATCATACGCGCCACCTCCTTGTCATATGCACTACCATGCTGATTTAGGTGAAACAATTGTCTCCAATGTTCAGTGCACTGTTAAATGAGTTGTCTGTAAATAAAGCTATATTGCTTAGACCTGATTGATTGATTAATTGATTGACAGACAAAATCCCACTTTGAAAATGCAGACACCTGGTTACTGAAACTGAACATCTATTGCAGTGGTTCTCAAACTCGGTCGTGGGGCACCCCTGTGTATGCTGGTTTTCATTCCAACCTCAACAGCAATCCCAGGATTGTAACAAGCTGTTAAAAGTTTTCTTAATTAGGTGCTTTTCATGTTTTAGAGCTGGGGTTCCAGAAAGGGCCAGTGTGGGTGCACACACCTAATTCTACTAATCAATCACTAGAGTCATTGCTAAGCACCTTGATTAGTAGAATCAGGATCAGGTGTGTGCACCCACACTGGCCCTTTCTGGATAAGACTGGGGACCCCAGCTCTAAAACATGAAAAGCATCTAATTAAGAAAAATGAACAGCTTGTTAAAATTCTTGGATTGCTGTTGAGGTTGGAAAGAAAACCAGCATACACAGGGGTCCCCCAGGACCGAGTTTGAGAACCACTGATCTATTGGTGGAGAAATGAAAGTGGAATAAAAATCAAATGGCAGTGAGCCAAAACCTACATTCTGAGAAAATATAAATTGTGGAAATACATAAAAGCACATTGTCAAATACCTTATGCTGTTGAATAGGTAAGAAACAGGAAGCCTTTAGATACATTATGGATAGAAAGCAGACTGCGCCAGCAGGTGGAGAGAGCACATGCACCTGGGTTGTGTTAGCTAATCAGCCCAGGTGCTTAAAGGTGTGCTGCTCTCCACAGTTCAGGGCTGAGACCGGGAGCTAACACTGAGAGCGAGTTTCTTTATTTGAGTTTCATTTAATTTCAGTTTTGTTACTTTTAATAAGACTGTGAACAGTGAACCCCCACTGAAAATTTGGAGGAGCTGGTCTGCTGAAAGCAGTCCAGCTACAGAGAGGGAAATTGAAATAGTTGTTGCTCTGTTTTACTTTCTTTTGTCTTTGTTTTTTTAGTTTGTTGTTTTAGTTGATTGTTTTTGCCTGGAACCCGTGAGGGGGAAGGGTGAAGATGGCGTTTATTTTTATTTCATGTTTGTGTGGGTGCGCTCCCTCTCTCCATGTGACAGACAACAGTGTTCCCTGGCACTGCTGGGTTTTTTTTTTTTTTTTCCTTCAAGGTTCACTAGTGGGGCTGCATGGTGGGCAGTGGGTAGCGCTGTTGCCTTGCAGCAAGAAGGTCCCAGGTTTTAATTCTGGCCTAAACCTTTGTGTGAAATTTATATGTTCTCCCCATGTGTGTGGGTTTCTTTTCGGTACTCTGGTTTCGTCCTGCAGTCCAAAGACGTGCAGGTTAGACCAATTGGAGAGTCTAAGGTGCCCATTGGTGTGAGTGAATGGTGTTCCCTGTGATGGATTGGTGACCTTCCCAGGGTGTATTCCTGCTTCTTGCTCAATGCATGCTGGGATACACTCCAGTGTCCCCGTAAACCTGACCTGGAATAAGCAGGTTAGATAATGAGCATGTTTTGATGGATGGATGGATGGAATTTTACTAGTTTTCAGTGATAACATTATGAATCTGGAAACGTACCTTTGGAAACTTGTAAGAGAAATGTGTATGTGTTCACACATGATCAGTTTCTCTGTGTGAAGAGTTTACAATGAGAGCCTGCCCCACCACTCTGTATCACAAAATATGTACAATGATGCCCTCTACTTTTCACACGTGAAACGCCAGATAACATATTGTAAATGAGTAAACCAGTAACCCAGAGCATATAGATTACTGATATACACGCTTATCTTAAGTTTAATTAAATAGTTTGAAATAAAATGAACAAAGATCTTTCATTTAATATTTTTTTTCCTACAGTAAGCCATAGTAGGCTTGTTTTCAACAGTAAAATCCCTTAAGCTAAATCCTTAAACATATCACACTAATGCATGAGCATCACAGTCATGAAATGTGTGCTTTCACCCACAATTTGCAAATAAATTTACTGATGTCTTTCCCACATATAAATGCAGATGCCACTTTAGACACTGTTCTTATTGAAACACTAGCCATCCGTGCACCAATAGTGAACCCCCTTTCAAAGTTACTTCAATCTTTTCCTCTGGTCATCTTGATCCAAAATCGAGGTCAACTGGACCTGCTCAAAACTTTTATACATGTCATAGAGCATAATAGGATGTTAATTGCTTAATTGTATCATTCAATACACCTGTATGGAAGCATCTTCATTCGTTTTGTTACTCCACTCATTCAGGTTTTCCCTTTAATTTGTCATCCATCTGTGTGTGTGTGTGTGTGTGTGCATTTATTTATTTATTTGTTTAATAATGATTTTAAAGCACACCTTAAATAGTTTGATAGACACACCTGGTTATGTTGACAGAAATAATTTTCTAACAATGAATTTAAAACAAATGTGCTCATGTTTCATAGATGTTATGAACGCAACTTAAAAATATGATTTTGCCCTAGAGTCTTTTGACTGTTTTTCAGGCATCAGAATTGTCTAGGATTTAGTCTAGGATTGCACCTATAGTTTTTGTATTTCATTATGCCTTTTTTCTGAAGTGTCAGGCGTATTGAAACACTGCAATTATTCCTCTGAACGTGCTTCCAAAAATAATTTGTGCCAGCTATTGGCAGGTTTATGAGAGGATATATATTTTTTCTATTATGGCAATTTATCATTGATTAGCTCTTTTTAATCCTTCATTGAACCTGGCAAGGTCCTTTCATGTTAAATGGGTCATGTAGAGACCCAGGTTCATCTCTCCAGATACAAGCCCACCATAATTTATTTTACACTTCGGTCTTGAGTAAATTATAATGAATTGTTTGGCTCCATCTTTGCATGTAACAAGAAGTAAAGCTACATGTAGCAGAGGGGGATGCATTTATTCAGGGTGACTGAAACTCTATTTCAACGATGACATTGAGTGATTTGAACGAAACGGCTAAACAAACCGCCATCAATGTGCAATAGTCAGGCTACGGCAGCAAAGGTCCTACAGTAGAAAGAGACGGAACACTCAACCATATTTAACGCTCAGGCTATCCTGATGTAAAGCTGCGACATCTGCATGAAACACCATGTTTAATACTGTACGGAACTGAGGTTGAACCACGTGAAGGTCATTGCAACAAAAGCACCCCTTAAGTCCTTTGGCACGCTGCATCTGGGGTATATCCTTTAAGTCCATCTTCTGAACATCAACACAGCTACAATCGAACTGCTTGAACTACTGACCGGGCAGCATCACACAACAACAGACTGTTGAGAGAAAGCTGTGAAATGCAAAGAATGACCTTTTTTCCCGGAATGTGGCAGCCGTGCATGCTAGCCATGCTGCACGCTGGATGCAGTGTGGGAAGGTCGGCAGTGTTAGTGAAGTCCTTACGGTCCTGACAACAATGAGATCACCGGAACAGGAGTGAGAATGGAAGCATCCAAATCTACACACATTTTCTACACTATAGAGTCCTCCTGAATTATTCAATGAGCAGCCATGCATTACCTAAAATATACACAGGAAAACTTCAATGACAGTAAAGCACTTGAATGCGGTGGTGCTTCCGGTACAATCCGTGGTCCCTCCAGCTGGGTTTTTGTTCCACTGTTTCTGCCCTGAAGCAACAGCAGACCCTCTCTCTGTCTGGGTGAAAACGGTGGTCACGTCTTGGTTTTGGGAGTGTGAACGCTCTTTACCGCCTTGCTGCTGCCTTTGATCTCCAGGTCTCGGCTTTCTGAGAGGCTATCTTTGGATTCATTCTTTTTCTAAAGAAGAAGAAAAAAGGAGAAATCTCATCAGAAATGGAATGAAAGCGGCATATAATCTGCCCCAGGATAGATATGATCCAATAGTAGAATGTCTGAGAACACGGGGTTGCTTTCTCTGGTGGCCTGACTACATTCCGTTCCACCAGAACATTCTTTCAGAAAAGAGAAAGGCTGTGCATTGTGTATGTTCACTGCACAGAAAAGGCAGAGGGTTACAGATTGAGATGGAATCACTGTACAGAAAGAGCCAAATCAAATGAGCGACTGAGAGGCGGCTGTCCTACGGATTGCACCTAATGGTCTCTCCAGAGCTGTTCAGACCTGACTGAATCACCAACCAAGATTTATTTTATTTTATTTTACATTTGCAATAGATATGCAATCCCGATGACACAAACGCACTGTCAAACCAAATGGCAGACTGGTTTATTGTCTTAAACTCACCTTGGAGTTTAATCTACAGTATCCTTAATCCATGATCTGTGCTCCATGCTCCATGCTACACTGCTGGCACTTGCGTGGAGCAGGGGTACACGGGGAGGGGCCCAGAGAACTCACCTGTTGGGCGGGAGGGACACCTGAGCCGTGGGCATCGGCTGCGCGGGTGACGGGCAGGGGGGGCACCAGGTCTGTCCGAGAGCTTGCGGTGGACATCAGAGAAATAATGACAGTGTGGGCCGCACAATTAACGGCTGGATGCAAGGAACAGCAGTTACTGTGCACTCCAGTGCATCAGCTAAATTACAGGTCCAGATACAATGTAACCTCAGTACGGTTTGTCCTTAAGTTTATATAGCAAAATTACTGTAGGTTAATGTTTCATTTTAACTTGTTCCATGAATTACCACAACTGCCAATCAAAACATTTTTGTAAGGAATGAAACATTTGCCAACACTTGCAAAACATTTAATTACAATCGGTACCTTACACACAAACACACAATGAACATTCCCAATGAGTGGCATTTGTGAACAGATGCGCTATTTCTGTGTTTAATGTACATCCCTCCTTGCCTTAGGACTTACTTGACCTCTGAGAGCACAGATCTCTCCCCATCTGAACACTGGGACCTCCTGTACTGACGGAAGCTCCTGGGCGAGTGAGAGTGTCGTATTCGGATAGGGTCACCTTGAGTCCTGCAACACAGCCTGCTGTAAGACTGCTCTGTAGACTGGGTGTTAATACTCCTTTTTACGAAGCAGTACATGGTTCAACCATCCTATTCATAACACCACTGCCAGATAACACATCATCACCTGTGACCGTTTGATAGTATGTTCATGGCTCTGTGATGAAGTAAGCATAGGTCACTCTTTGGCAAATTACTTCATTTACAAGTAGCACAGCCACAGAGGGGATGGTTTTGTAAAAGCATTATAATTAATATTTCATGTAATGCAATGAATACCTCTGAGCTTACTTTGCATTTAAAGATGGAATGACAGATACAATGACCCACTCTGGTTATGGTCATTTTCACCATTGCCATTTTGGACAGATACACATATGAGATCAGGTTTGCAGCATCAAATCCACCTGAATTAAATTAGTTTACACTTAATTCAAGTGCAAGCCTCACATCACATCAAATCAGAGATATAGCAGGATAACCTTTTTCTTTGAACAACTATGAGAGCATTATGTATGCCCCAAAAGGAGTCTACAATTGGTATAATAATATAAAATGTAAATAAATAAAACAATTTGTGTTTTAACATTGGCTGCCTGCAGGGATTAATGTTTTATCTCCCCTAACTCCTGAATGCCTGCTGGTGCTTAATTTAAACTGCCTGGACGATTGCACTCACTCGACTTTCTTATAGGGGATTTCCTTCAGTTGCTCTTCAGTGAGACCTGAGGGATCCACCAGTTCTTTCCTAGAGGAAGAATAAGCCGTCTGTTTACACACTGTTTGTTTCCCACGAAGGATTATATTGCAGTCAGCTGACCAATTGGCACCAAACTCACTGAATGTGTTTCCACAGTTGCTCTTTAGCCTGGACATCTGGACTTCTCCTGAAAGAGATCAATGTGCAAAATGTAAAGGAAGAGAAGTTCTTTATTGTATCACAGTGTCATTTTGTGAGCAATATAAAAGGAAAAGGGGTCATTCATTCAGGGTTTGCTATATATGTACAATGGAATCTCAGGATTTAAACATTAAATGAAATCAAATGAAATACTATCACTGGAACATTTAATGTTTTTGCTGCACTACCCTATCCATCCCACACGAGGGAGACAAATTCAATCATAGCCTCATTTCCTATTTGCAAAGAGACTTGCCGAAGCTGCACCTGCTGTATTGACAACACAGCTGCTGGCCTCTCTCATTGGACACATGAATAAATCTTAACTTCTTGGTGGGAATCCAAGGCCAGATCTCCAGCACTAGGGATGCAGTTCCTTTGCCTTGCTTGTCTCTCCTTTGTTCTTAATAGCTTTGCCTTTTGAGCTTCATACATAGCATTCTCTGACTGGATTTCAGTACAGTTGGAAAACAGATGGACAGGCTAGAGCTCCTGGTTTAATGTTTTTTTGTTTTTGAGATGAGAACAAAAGTGGATTCAGTGTTTTTGATTTGTACTTTATATTGCTTTGCACAGGCAGGGTCACTCCAGGGCCATTGGGGTGTTTCCAATCTGTTTGGTTAATGAGATGTCAACTTGAGGGGCAATTAACTGTATTGATTGCCCCATTGATTGCTGGGTTCTTCCTTTGTTATTGTCTTTTGTGTAATTTGGCAATCTCTACATAGATGAAAAACAGATCATTGGTATGCTTACATTGTTCACAATAGAAAAAAAGCCATTTTGTTGACCCAGTTAAACTTGATGGTCAAAACCTCTCAAAACATGTTGCAGAATCATGTAAGACCAGCTACACTTCAACATTGAAAGGCTGTCACCACACATGTATTTAACTGTGCAATAAGCCTATTTTGAAAGGTAATCTATCTCTGCAATGCCAATGAATGGATTTGCCTTTGTTTTGCAATGTACTGGTCTTTCCATATAAAAACTAATTTATAGAACTGAAATGCCTTGTAAGAGGGTGTTACAGTATGTTTTAACACAGGCACTTGGTTTAAACAAGTGTAGTTATACACATAATGTAGGGGAATCATAGGAACATACTTAGTATCTTTGCTAAAATGCTCTCAAATTCAGCTGATGGCTTCAGACATGCCGAATGCATGACCATTATAAGTGAGTGGAAGGCAGAGTTAAGTGAAGTCAACTGTTAGGCTTATAATCCCCTCCCTACTTCCAATTTATCAGATGGTTCAAAGCACTGCCAAGAAAAGCTCTGCTGGAGTGGGAAGAGGCCTACCTCAAAAGCATAGCTAAAATCCACCTTTCTTTTATGGGGCTTTAACTGTCTCAAACTTTTTAAAAAGAAGTGAAATTATGGGCGAATTACAAAAAAAAAGTACAAGAATTTTCTGATTTCAATAGCCATAAGTTGAAAAAATGACAGATTATAGTTGGTTTCAAAATTTATTTAACCACAGAGTCTCATTGAGTTGAAAAATCTCTTTTGCAAGGGAGCATCTTACTGGGGAAGAATGACCCTACATGCCTGCCCTTAAGTTTTGTTATCGCCTGCCATTAGTTACTGGTGCGGCAGTAGAATGCATACGAGTCTCACATTTTCTTTGTTCTACACACCACTGTTCATTTTTGAAAAATAAACAGGCCACATATATCTTGACCCCTGTCTCTCCCCCACTTCCAGACAGACCGTGCCCATGCAGTGAGTAGAATATCGGATGCACTGGAGTGCATCCAGGTCTGTGGATAACTGGGGCCGAGACAACCACCATCTCTGGGGTTCAAGATTATTAACCGCTACACCAGTGGAAAGGAAAATAACACAGGATCAATATTTGTTTGAAAAAACTGCAGGCATGGGCCTGTGTGGCGAACTGAAAGGATAAGAGGGTCTGGGGACCTAGGGCTTACGATCGGGACCGGTGTCTGGACCGGCGGTAGTTTGGGTCATTCTGCGATCTCTCCTTCTGCCGACGGAGCACGGCTTCCCACTGAGGGGCGGAGTCCACCATCTCGTTCTCCTGCCGAGACCTGGGCGGCACAAACGAGCGCGCACACACGAGCACACACACACACACACACATGCACACACAAATCTTACTGAACTGCCAAATACATAAACAGAACTCCTACTCAGCTCGACAGCAGCACATACCAATGCCATACTTGTGTATACACTCAGCCTACACAACAATAGAACCAATATAACTGTCAGATATACACATATAATTCTCACTGTCTTCAACACAACACACCAGTGCTTTCTATGTGCACACACGCAGACACACACTTGCATGCTCACAAACACCAATATCACTGTAATTGTTTGGTTTAAAAAACACATTCAGATTTGGGGATAGCAACACAACATTTTACTGATCTACAAGTACACACGTTCACATACCAGCTGTACAGCTACACACTACCTTTACAGCTATATCTGCTCTGAAATTATAGACCAACACTGCTGTCATTGCAGATGTCACCTTTTGAAATAACCACACAATATTTCAATATTAAAACTGCACACCAGTTTATTATACATTCTGCCCCCTTTTCAGCAACATTATAAAATTTATATCAATTATTTATTTGCCAAAAGATGCGGATAATCTAGGAAATTATGAAATGCATTCTATGTGGCCAGGGTCTCTAACAGTATACCATCATGCCAGAGCTCCCAGAGGAGTCATAGAAATCTCATTTCCTCCAGCCCCCTCTCCTCTAATACACATTAAAGAGAAGGGAGGACAGGGGTGTAATAAAAGAGGGGAATTATCCATATGTGGTGCTATTGGATATTTAATGAAAATGATACTATCCCTAGAGGTACACATATATTGACACACATCAGAGGTCGTCGAGTCGAGTGAGTATTTCTCTGGCATTATCTTTTGCTTTTTCCTTCCATAAGATGGAAGAGTGATATTGAAAGATTTCATTAAAAGAGCAGAACAACTTATGTGAAACACCCTTCAAAAATGTATCCAGAGAAGTGCAGTATGTGTAAGAATTCAAAATAGGATAGCCACCAGTGTGGAGATGGTCCTGTTTGTGAGACATGTTTTGTCCTCTGGATATGGTTTGTCAGTTCTTGATCTTACATTGTCACACAAGACGATCCCGCCATGAATGCCAGAGGTAAATAATTGAACACTGAAGAAACCTACCTGTTTCTTTTCTTCCGATGATCCCTGCTGGAGTTCTCTGACTCGCTGCCACTGCTGGTGTTGCCACGGGAACGTGACCTAGGGAAAAAGCGAAGGTTAAAATTTGACCAGAGAAGCGAGAGATAAAGAAAGCCAGTGAAATGGTGTACGTTAAAGACATTTCCCTATGGCAAAGGCAGCGTTCCCCAAGCTGTCAACTAAGATATGATGCGCTGCTCTCTGTAATAAGTCCCACAGCCGTGAAGCAGTTCTGACTAATACACTCTGGAAATACATCTCCTTGTATGATGTCTCAGAGTACTTCTGAAGACAAAAATCTTGTGTATGCACATACAATATATAGTCTTGTGAAATCCTGAGTACATGCACAGGTTCATGTCCTCTATTTAACAGGATGTAAAGGAAACTCCACTTGAAACGTTCTCATTTTTCACTCAAACACTGGGCATTAGTCAGCTAATACTTGCCCATACAGGGGTGACATCTTTCTTCCTGCTTCTACCGTGTTGCTAAAAGCAGGCTGTGACCTTTCAGTTGCTTTTATTAAATGGGAGAAATGATTCTGAAGCTCAGTGACACATTTCTTTTCACAGTGTATGTGACAGTAGTGAATGACATATAGCTGTGAGCTTACTACATTCAGCACTGAGAATTCAGAGAAGGCCACATATTCCATCAGGAAAAATGTAAATGTTTTAACATGACTGTAAACTGAAGTGTCTGGATTGTAAATGCAGATTTTGAATAGGTTATTTCCCTCACAGGTGCTCAGACAAGCAAACATAGTCATGCCCTGTACACGCTTACCCAGCACAAACGTATGTACACACCATCAAACAAACATAGCCACACACTGTATACACTCATTCAAACAAACATATGCACACACCTTCAACAATGATGTACAAAAGCACATAGAAAAATATTATACCCAATAACTTAAATTCAAATAGAATTTCATTAAATCAATGTTAGAAAGTATAGGCCTTTTACATACAAAAATATGGCTGGCTGATATGACCTAAAATTTCCATCACAATATATTTCAAGTTTTGGTTGATAACAATATATATATCACAGTATATATATTTTTCTCCTAATTTCAACATGCTTTATAAGGAATACAAGACTGAGGGTTAGTAACTGTTCCCTGGAGTTTATAAGGTTATTATTAATTAATCATTATTGTTTTCATGTAAAAGGGAATCACACCCATGTGTTTTTTATTGGCCTCTCAGTGATGTTGCCTGAAGTGATAGAAGCAAGGGTTAGCAAGCTGTGATGCAATCAGTGTGAACAGTATCTTTGCCAGGGCTCGACACTGAGGATTTTTTCGAGAGTGTTCCACTTGCCCCAGGTATATTTCCACTATCCCAGCTGCCAAAATAAATATAACCACTTTTTAAGGTGATCATACAGTCTATTTGCACTAAAAAGTGTCAATATCAATCGACAGTACTGGTTAAAAAACAAATGTAGTCCTTTATTAAATACGAATCTGTCAATCGCTGCCACCAAATCTTAGATGACTTCTTTGCCTTGGAATTCTGAATTTCCTAGCCCTGGGTCAGTGGACACTCCTTATTGTTGAGCTGTTTTTTTTTGCACTGATGCTCTAATGTAATCATTAAAATCCATAGAGCGGTATAGATGATATAGCACAATTCATATTGTGCCACACATTTCTACCAGTGTACCATTTATACCGCCCACCTCTACACCAAAAGATTCAATACAGAATTCTATTCCTTTCAAGACAGATGATTTTATAAGCTTATAACTAATTACTATGAGCAGCCTACCTTCTCCGCTGCTGTTTGGCCTCGGGATCGTCGTTGTTCTGGCCTTTCCTGAAACACAACGGCAGACAGTTTCAATCTATTCATGCCTGAGTGAGGGGGACTGATTTAGCACTTTTGGGCATGAGTGGCCACATATATTCAAAAGCCTGCCTTCATCCCTCTAAGACTCGGTGCTATCTGACAGGATTTCTCCCTGAAGCCAAGCGTGTGAAGCGAGACCACAATCATTACCAGCAACCCACTACTCTGCCTCCAGCCATTCAAACAACAACAAAAAAAGCTTCAATATGCATTTCTTCCAAGATATTAAGCCTTTAAAGTATATTCATTAGTGCATTTGAGCGGTGGAAATGCTTCTGTAAGACCTTCAAACCATGGCTACATTTGGCCCTTGCATGGTGTGTGCTCTGAATGTTGAATTGATATGTTGTATGAGACTGCTGTGAATGGACCACATACTCAAGACAGTCAAAGCATGCTAAGCATGGTTTGCCTTCTGCAAATAATGGAGTGACAAAATACATTAGAGAATATAAATAGGAGTACCTAATCATGTGGTGACATTACCAGTGTATTATTACTGTGCTGAATATTACTGGCTAACTCGAAGACTACATTTATTTATGCTTATACTGTAAATAGTTTTGACATAGAATATTAAACTGATGCCGTTTTTGTGAGGAAAAAAGGCTTTGGATCAAAAAGTATTACAAAAGAAAAAACAAATGATAGAAATGAGGTATAATGTTCTGTGTGTATATTAAGTGCCCAATCATTACTTAATCATAGTCCCTCAGAATATTTGTGCATATTATAGTATCATGAAGTACTACTCTGCATATGCCACCACTAGAGGGAGTGGTGGTCCGATTTCAGTCAGACTGAGCAGTTCTTATTTATCTATCTACCCAACTTAAAATGAATGATCCTTACTGTTCTTTATGAATTCTCATGGAAATATTGTGTCAACCTACAAGCAATTCATTATTCTGGATTCACTACTTTGCTGGAATGTGGATTGAGGATCTCAAATAAAAAGAGTAAAAAGAACTACCGGCTTTTTATTTGGCTATTTTACTATCCTTTTTTCACTTCAAATTTCCCTCTGACATTTATATTTCTTTGCCTCAAGTGCCGTTCTGAATCCAGTTTTCTTACCGCCCCTTGTCATTTATTTTTCAGCATTCTGGGGTTCAAACTTTCACCATGTGTTTTGGCACATTTTCCCCTCCACACTCCCGCTTTGAGAGAATATTGATTATATACAAGAACATATAACATCTTTAGCACCAGTTTTAGTTAAATCTTCACTGGCATTTTTCTCTTTTCTCAAGTGACGGACATCATGTACTGAGTCTGCATTTCATTATAGGGCAGCATATTACATACGGATAACGATGACTCTCAATACGTGTTCTGAGCTTCTGAGCTTCAGAAATTCAAACAAAAATGTAATTTGCTCATATTTCAATATTTGACAATACTATGAGGGTGACAGAATGGATAGAAAATGATGAGCAGGAGTGTTTGGGATAGTGAGAGATGTACAAGGGACACATAGTAGTAGGGCGTTTGGTTGACCAGGCCAGTATTTATGTGTGTGGTTAACCAGGCCTGTATTTACACTCCCTTATCTCCGGGAGGCCGTTTCCCAGGGGTACCTGATAGTGCAGGTAGGCCAGTGTATCATTCTGAAGAAGTGGCAGCAGGAAGATCAGAGCTGTGCGTGTGCGTGTGCCTGTGCGTGCACGTGCATGTGCGTGTGCGAGTGTGTGTGTGTGTGTGTGTGTGTGTGTGTGCGTGTACGCATACACGCGTGTGCGTGTGTGCATGTGTGTGTGTGTGCGTGCATGCTCACTCTCTTCAGGCATGAATACCTGCGTCTGGCTAGCTGAGATGGCTCGTTCTCACTTCCTCCTGATGGGGTTCGCCTCCTTGCTGCTGGGAATTTTGGCGACTTGTTTCGCTCATTGGCTGAGTTGTACAGACCACTGAGAGGAAAGCAAAATAATTTGTTAGCTAGCAATAACAGCAATTTTCCATGTATATCAAAAGCTATAATTCAGCAAATGTGTTGCTAACTAGCTATTTCATTAAAATCTAGCCTATAAAAACAAAAACTTTACATCAGATGTATAGTCTTTGGATAACAAAGGAAGGCAAGAACTGAATATTGGTGAAAATATCTTGGTTAAAAAAGTAGGCCTAATAAGAATACAAAAATGTTTGGCACATTGCATAAACCAGCAAGGATGAGACACACAGCTTGGACGAGACACACATCAGCATCCTGTCTGGAAGTTGAAACAGGAAGACACTCCTTGATTATAAATATCTACTGATGGTTACTATAGAGCTTGTCTATAAGGGCACCCAAGACTAATAACAAAGCCACAGCATATGCATTGTCCTGAATACGATGTACAACCAATTCACTCTATGAATTAAATATAATAGCAATTCAAAATTAGAGCTTTGATTCTTTCATGCTAGGTCAAAATGTAATCCTTGTCTAATCAATTTTCATCCTCTAAAGGGATCAAATAAATTAAATCTACGACTTTGAAAAAGTTCCGGGTTGAGTGAAATGAATGCATTCCAACTAGAAGTCATTTCAGTGGCCACAATACTGGCAGGAAACCACATGCAAGGTGAGCTCCTGCTTTTAAAATGTGTAGAGAGCTGGAATGACCTGCCATTTTCAACAAAGGGGACTGGGTCACAGGCATGTGGCTGAAGGCTATTTGCTAGGATTCCATTAGGGCCCTGATAGTATGTAGCTTTAAAGGATCCAGAAATGACTTAGTTTGCCTTTTCATTGTTTAATCTATAACTTTCCACAGTTAGTGAGAGCAAAATTCTCAGAGCAAGTAAAACATGAAATACTAATCAAATGTGGAAATGGTGATTATGTTTAATAGTAAGGTCCCCTAGTCACAATGCATTTGAAATAATATATACAATAGTTTCCAGTTACACCTGATAATGTGCTGTGGTAAATGTATAAGAAGTTTTGATTTAAAATAATTCATATTGCTATGAAAAGCGTCAGTGGTCACCTGTTCATCTCCCAGGGTTAATTTTGGACGATTGAGATTTAACATGGAGAAAAACAACCTGTGCTTTGGATAATACAGCATGACACAGTATTGCAGCTTTAATTAATCTTTTAGCTTTCAGTGCTTTAAATGCAATTATCCAGTTATTTTTTATTAATTTCTCCATATTTGTTGTAAATTTGTAGCATTGATCCAATGCTACATACCCTTCTCACAATTTTCTTCCCCTTCCCCCTCCTCCATTGTGAGTTCTATGCTACTGCAGCAGGACAAAGTGAGGGACACACACACACACACACACACACCCTACAAAGTGATAATGCGTCCCCTTTTAAAGAAGTCTCCAGGTCCCATTACTGGCAGGTTTTTAACGCTCACTCATTCAATTCCACACACAGCGTCTTCAGGCCTGCACAGCCCCACTGCCTCCTACACGTGTCTGTTCAATATTTAATGCCGAGGTCACTTGTGAAATTTAAATGAGGTGTTGCTCTGAAAAAGCGAAATGCGGCCTGTACACTGTCAGTCACAGCAACGTCCTTTTTTCTCCAACCATGTTTTTTGAATGAATTATTCTGCGGAAATATGAAATTAATCCGCATTACAGGGCGGTGCAGTGATTCACCACGGACAGGGCTTTTAAACATGTATTAGCTTTTTCCCGAAGATTAATCTAAAAATGTAAATTTTTTATTGATTTTCATTGACTTTCTATCAAAGGCATCAGTGCATTTTGACATGAAAGAGGAATATGAACGGAATGTACAAGGAAAGCTGGATCTTTGTATACAGTTTGAAGGATGGAGAACATTTGGATTGACTACAGGCTCTTCTGAAGTCCAAAAAAAAAAAAACTAAGACCACCAACATCTTACAGTATTAAAAAAAAAAATTGAATCAATGTGGAATTCAATTCTGCAAAAGCATTCACATAGATGACCCTCTTAATGCTCTCTTCACAGTTATTTTTTAATTTGCATAATGTAATGTTTCTCCTATGACAGGGTACTTTTGGCATTTTAGGAGTGATTATACAATATCGTATCCTTGCTGAGATTTTCTCTTACTAAATGTTATTTCAGTCAAGAATCTGAATACCTTGATTCTTTGGTTCCCTCAGAGCATAGCATAAAGGTTAAAACATGCTTATAAAATTCACAGACAAACTCTCTAAAATCTCTAAAATTCAGTAATTTTCTGAACTTCCACAAATGTATTTATATTATTTTGTATAGCTAATGTTCAGTTAACATTTTGTATTACTACACAAAATAAATGCTCAAACATCCAATATTTATGGTAGAGGATTTATAAGGGGTATTACTGTAGGTAATTCACACTGATTAGTGTCAATGCTACAATGCTATTATTCAGCAATGACACAAAATGTACTATACCGTGACTGCTTTAATGAACACTAGAACAGAACTTTTCTTAGTTGTGTCAGTCCTACATGTTCTTCCTCATTGTTCTCATTTGATTCCTCAATTTGACTGTCTTGAATTTCTGATGGCCACCCAATAGGAATCCTTTTTATTATTTTTGGCAAATTTAATTAAAAGTCTATTTCATTACAGTCAGTCATACAGTCACCAATCACATTTAATTAACTTCCAATAATTGTAAAGAATCCAGGTGTAAAAATCCATCCAATTATATAACACAGAAATTGCGAGGCTGGTCCCATATTAATTAAATGAGACTGAATCTTCCAATTGTACCATCCATTCATGCTTCTTTAATTATAGTACACTGGCATGTGTGATATTGAAAGAGTGCATCTTACAGCCTGAGACTAAACTTAGATGATGTGTGATGGTGTCATTTCTGAGTCTATTGTGCTGCAGAATTGTCAGAGGGTGCTGTAGACCACCCTCTGATTCTATTGTGCTCTACAGCACCCTCTGACAATTCTGCAGCACAATAGACTCAGGAATGACACCATCACACATCATCTAAGTTTAGTCTCAGGCTGTAAGATGCACTCTTTCAATATCACACATGCCAGTGTACTATAATTAAAGAAACATGAATGGATGGTACAATTGGAAGATTCAGTCTCATTTCATTAAGAGACTGATCGTGCATTGCAGATATGGGTGAAATGTGTGGAAATGAAAACTGTGATAAGGAGTCACTGAAATCTGTTTTAGTCAGTAAAACTAGAGTATACTGACATTATTAAAAGTAGTAACGACTTTGTGTTAGAACCATTGCTAATAATAAGCAATATCCAGTCAATGGCACAGGGTAGATGTTAGCCAGATATGGTATGTTGAATATTAATCAGTTCTCCTTATTTAGCAGCATTCTACTAATTTTGTGTCAACACTTTATATGGATGTAGATCTCTTTCAAGTTTCACACTTTTTCATCCAATGAGCTGCACTGAAGAAGACACGCAGAAGGATGAGCTATAAATCAAACCTCTGTGGTGCATTTTCATCCCATGGTGCACTGGGTCTTCCACGCTGTGCCTCTGGACTGCTCTCTGGTTTGGAAACTTTGGAGCCAAGAGGACTGAGACAAACAGATAATTTGACACACAAAATACACAGTGGTAACATTCACTAATCAATGAACTCAGTATGTTTTGAGGTTTGCCCATCTTCAATAGCAAACTGCAGTCTACTACTATTCCCAGCTTCAGGAAACAAAGTAAAGCTTTCATAACCTGTGTGCTCCTGTGTGCTGAACATTATCAATAAACTAGGAATAGAAATCATGCAATACCACTGGAGAAATATTTAAAACTTCAAACAGTCTTCAAACAAACACGCAGCCTGAAGTGAATTTTGTCAGTCAGATATCTGATACCTTTTTACGGGCGAGGGCGCAATGATTTTGGTTGTTCCTTCGCTGTCTCTGTTCTCAGGCTTCGTGTTCGATCGATTCATGTTGTTGGTTCCTGATCAAAAGGAAAAGAGTTTGCAGAGGGGGAGTGTGAGATTGGATCCTGCCATTGAGAAAATCAGCAAAAACCCCGCAAGTTACTGTCAGTGTTAGCAGCTGGTGAAATTTGCCCTTCAGTGCCTTTTTTGTGCTAATAATCTCTACACACTTCACTGTGCCCTGTAGTAAATCTAACAAAAAAAGCTGAAAAAAATATCAAGCAGAAAAGGTTGGCTATAAGTGTTGATTGACTGTTAGCATCTGTTTCTGAGAAAGTGTGTAGTTCTTGCTTGTTTTCTCCTTCAGAATACTTCAGTCAAAACAAACAATAGACATTTTGCCAACAACAATTTATTTTATAAAAATGTATTTTTTAGTAAGAGTCAATTGGAAACCCCGGCAAAACTTGCAGGTGACAAAAGAAGGATCACTAAGATTTAAAGACATATTGCCACAGCGAAAGAAAGACTGTATCTGTAAAGAAATGGTGCAGGTAAGAATTTACTGAGGTACATGAGCACAGAGCCAGGCTGTGGATTTATGAGCCAAGGTTCCCTGCAGGAGTCTGAGGTCAAGCTGGGGGACAGAACAGTAATTATTGACCTCCGAATAAAACCCCCACACTATTGCCACAGCCATACAGAGGCTCAGAGACAGTGAGGGATCCAAAACTGATTCTGTTATTAGTCAAGCCACCCTCTGGGAAATAAAAGGCATGAAATATCATAGGGTACAGGGAAGCCTCCCACCATTGGGAACAGTCTGCCTTTCTGCAGCTCATTATGGCAAGCACCTCTCGATAATTATTTAAGCAGTTATAATGAAAGGCAGAAATTTCCAGGAACAAAATAAGATAGGATGGCTAGAATGGAGGGGCATGGACAGACACCATATTGACTTATTTTTTGAAGCTTGCATATGAAATAACAGAACAGAATCACAATTGTTTTAATTGCTTTTATGCTGTCTCTCCAGCCATGTGTTGGGTTCATTTGAAATATTAAACTACATTTCCCAGCAGGGTAGAGACAGATGCTGTGTAAACAATGTGAATCGTTCAAGTGAAGATAATTGGGATGTTTATTAAGGCTTTCTATAATTTAGTGTTAAAGGAGCTGGAAAGTGTGAATTCCACACACCTGGGAAGGATCACACTTGGGTAATTATTGAAAGGACAGCTTTCCCCTCTACTGTGAAACATGAAGCTTGATGAAATGCCATAATTCTGTCATCATTCAAAATGAGCGTAAAAAAACAGCTGTAGCCCAAATCAGTTGTAAGGAACCTTAGCTACAGCCTTAGAATGTAGAAAAATGCTTCCTATAAAAAGTATAATTAAGAGGCAATATGCTGTATCCAAAATATATAAAAAGAACAGTATTGGTCTGTTTTATTTCAATAACATAAAAAGTAAAGTGCTTTAGTCATACAACACCAAATCCTGTTTAGGGTTTTAAATGGCATATCCAGCTTAAGTCCTGGTCTTAGCTACAGTGACCCACAGTCAATGCCCCACAGTCTGGTATCAAGTCATTGAAGCTTGATACCAGAGGAAGGGCTTCGGTTGGCAAGTACATGTATAGGACATGCACGCTGGTCTGAATGTTGTCAGCCTTGTCTGGCACAATTACTCACATAACTCAGGTGAAAATACATGTTTTCTTACTGTGTAATCTGCACTGGATAAGAGCATCTGCTGAATGAATGTAATGCAAGACATTTCTCATCCTCAGATGTAAAATAGCAAATCAGTCACCTGCGGGCTACCTGTGCCAGCTGCACAAGACGCTAAGCTGCTGCGCTACAGAATGAATAGAAGTGGCAGCGGGCTGTATTCATTTCTGTGCCAGCGGCAGGCTAACAGTTGAGTTTGTGTGCTTCAGCACAAACAAAGACAAACTGTGATGGGGAAGAAATGAGAAGAGATGGCAGCTCACCCGCTGGCTCTGGGACTCTCTTCGGGTACGTCTTGCTGCGAGACCTGAGCACCTGCAGGTTGGGCCGAGGCAGCTGCACGGACGGATCCCTGCCCATCTGCATGGCTGTCTTCCCACTGCGGGGGGAACGGAGACAGGGAGATTAGCCTGGGGCTTTCATTGGCTTCCGTCCTTCCAACGCTTCCCCGGTCACTCACACCCAGGTGCGCTGGCATATGTGTAGCCGCACCGGCATATGGGAGTGTGCGCGACCAGCTCGGTGTACAGGGCAACCAGGGCCCTTGGCTGAAAAAAAGGAAGAGACGCGAGGATTTAAATATGCACAGAGAAGGAAAGAAGGCCCTTTTAATTTCTCAGCGCGAGCTGGCACGGGGATTCACCCACATTCGCATCGCGTACACACTCCAGCAGGTAAAATAAACAAAGCCCAACGCCGGAGGTAAAACTGCAAGGTTCTTCAGCACAGACCGTCAAGCTGCACTGAACACATATAACTGCTGTAGAGCAAGACAATAATGAAATGTGACCAGATATGATGAAAAATGTAAATTATTTCATCATTCGCTCTCCTCTGTGGCTATCTCTTATTTAGGACTTGAATTTTTAAAAAAAAGAGAAATGAAGTGACACATTTACGATTTTTTGTTCAGCTTCAGATGAATGAGCTGTTCATCTGAAGCGGTTCATGCTCAGCATGAAGACTTAGGTTTCTGTCTTTTTTTCATGGTAATTAGAGGGGAAGCAATTAACATGTGGATGAAAAATTAAATGCTGCTTTTGAGAGTGCTTAATCACAACTAAAGGAACAGAGAGACATACACCCTGCTATGGACAGATTATGGCTAAAAAAGCTTACTACTGAGTGTGCTAAATATTATGTACTTTCAGTTTTAAATGTCTGTGTGCAGTAAAAATAATAAATAAAGGGTATTCAGAGACTAATCTATGCTCTTTACAATACATCTTTTTTATTGTAATAAATACTGTACAAACTTGATGAGAATGTATATACCCTACAACCATCCTGGATCAAGTATACATATACTGTTCTAGAAATTTGTTTTGTGTGGTGATGGGTAACATGGCAATGTTTAATTTTTCCTATGCTAGTCAAATGGAATGAAGAGTGCCGTTTTGAATTCAATCTTGAATTCCTGGAAATCACTTTCAATATAATTTGAAATGTAGCATTTTTATAAAAAATTTGGAACATTGAAATGCTTATCTTCACATTAGTATAATGTTCACAATCAAATGATGATGATCAACCACTCAGAACCTGACTTAAATTCACTACAGCATATAAAGTTCAATATTTGTTGCCTAATCTTTAACATGCAAGCACACAAAGACAATGGGCCAGATTCACAAAAGGATTGCGACTGTTTTTCTGACGCAAAAGCAGTTGCTACAAAATCGCAATATTGACGTTGGATTTACTGAATGGTCGCAATGGATCAGAATTATTAGGATGTAATTTTCAGGGATTATGTCACTCTGAGACTTTCCTTTTGATGTAAAGTTAAATGTGTTCGTACATATGTATAACTGGAGTGGATATTATGTAAATTAGGCAATAAGTATTCCATATAATGTGCTACAGCATGCATTAATTGTGACTCCCCTCATTGCATAAGAATTTTTAGAACTGAAAGCAGGCAGCTATTTGTGTGCGCTGATATAGCCTATGGCTGACGCACAGGATGCCAGGGAACGGCTGCAGGCTGTAGGCACATTCTCAGCAGTCAAATCAGTTTCCCTTGTGGGCTGCATCGGCTGAACAAATGCATCCTCTGATGCATACAACTCTGGAGAGGAGATAGGATATAAAATGCGTTTCACACGTTTCTACTAATCACTTCTCACTTATATTCAGATATAATATGAAATTATATTTGGTTTATTGAAAGGACGCTAGACTTCTATTGAAGTCATCAGCTAGCAGTTACTATGATAAAAGAGTTCTGAATTTAAACAATTTAAACAATTGTTCTGCATATGTGTTCAGTAGGGTATATAATGAATTGTGAATTCAATTTTACCATCATACGCACAGTGCCTTTCTCCCATTGCACGTTCATTCATGTCAATTCCATCCACCCCCACAACCTGCTCATTTTACAGGAATTTTTCCACCTCTACTTCTATTGGAGTTAATATAACTTCCTTTGTTGGACCACCACCTTTGACTTTTGCCCTTGTAAAGTTTTTTTTTTAATTCCGTACGCCGTCTAAAATGATGCCATCTTTTCTAACTTTTTCTTTAAGTTTCTCCTTCAGTAGTTATTAATCAAGAGATCATTTAAGATTAAAATGTGAATTTCAGTTTCCAACAAATGACCTGAATTTATTCTCCATTTGTCCTGAAAAGTGAAACTGTTAGAAAAGTGAATCACTTTGCATGTCTCTATTTGAAGGGAACAGCTGCTTGCTCACCTATAGCGATGCTTTGATCCCAGGGAACCAAATTTAGTCAGTTTTCTTGTCAATGAGTTGGAATCATTTTCTGGCATTCTGAAGAACAAAAAAAATAATAATAATAAATTGTGCAACAAATGTAATTTTGTCAAATTTATATCTATAGCAACATTGAAATAGGATTTGCATTTTCAGTGTTTAAGGCTCAGAACTATGACATATTTGGTACCAGATTTAAGAATCATCTGAACAGTTGTATAGCAAAATGTAATTATTTTATTACATTTAAAATTTTAATTTACTAAGCTTTAGAAACAGTTCAGATGAAGGTCCTTCCTCAAGGATTTGATAATAATAATAATAATAATAATAATAATAATAATAATAATAATAATGACAATAAAGCTGTTTTCTGTGCCCACTGGAAAGGTTAAACAACCTATTTCCCACAGTGTAAAATATGTCCCTCAGTACACCATGCCAAAAGCTTGCATGACATCCCAGAAACTCTGTTCGATCACGTACTTAAAAAATATACTTGAAAAATTTTGTTTCTGGCTCTCAATGAATTCAAGCATTCAGCTTTGGGTAAAGAGAATGCATCAGATGTAAAATTGAGCATTTCAACGGCAACGAGCCATTAAATAACCACTCTTGCGTAGGTACCAGCAGGTTTTGTTTTGAACGGCATGACCTGATTAAGCCGGCAAAGGTGAGGCTTTTTCCCTCGTTTGCGCATTAGCGACTCGCAGGCAGCTCTTCAGCCACCTCGCAATGTGCTCATTACCTCATTAGTTATCACATCGTTACACTCTCCCAGACACCGGCCACATTTAAAGGCGGGTGGAGCACTCCCACGAGTAACCTGTCAAGCCCTTATCCTCCTCCACAGCACCTAACGGGCAAATCCGCGGTTTCACGCGTGAACGAGCGACGGAAAGCCAGGCTCCTGCGGTTTCGCAGTTGGGGGATGCAATAACGCGATCGCCAGCCGGCTGCACGAGTGCGGGCTCCTTGAAGCGACGAGCAGGTCTGATTTCACTGAGCAAACCTCCGCAGCTCCTGCCTGCGCAGGGCCTGGAGTTGGATTCCACACACCCGGGACCGATCGACAGCGGTGCACCGCCGCTCTCTCCCTCACCTGAAGAATGTGTGGTGTTCCACGCAGCACTTCCATAGGTGTTTACACGCTGTTTTATTGGGCGCGTCGAAGAAGAACGATGTCTCGTTACACTGCAAATGAAAAGAAACAGATGAACCAACCCATCTAAAACTGCTTCTACTAACACGTGCAGCATTAACATCGCTGAACATGTTACAGCTCTAATTCTGTAGCAAAAACAATGAAGTTGTCAAGGGGGATTTGCATTAGCCTATAACACCATATGCAATATGTCCTGTTTACAAATTGATTAGGATATTGAATTCATCATTAATACAAGGCAAAGAATGTGTACTGCCTATAGTAGTATACCTGAATACTTATATTGTATGCTAATATTGTCTACCTGCATGATTGGCTGGAAGGAAAATCTACATCCCATGTGTGCCAACCATATGATTAAACTGTATTTCTCCAAACATTACATTTGCATGTATAGATGTCTACTGATCACAAGTAGCTGATGGGGTCTTTGATCATTGCTCCCAGATAATTTTTTACAACTCAAAAAGCAAGGACTGTTTTTATTTGAAATGATTTGAAAATCCCTCCATTTTCCTAAACCATTTTAATATATTCCCCCTAAGAGGAGATCAAACCTGCTAAACTATTTCAAGCTTTAATGTGCCTTTTAATGTAGGAAAACCTTCATCAATATTTGAGGGAGACCATATAATGAAATCCACTCACGTTTAAATGAAATTTCCTGCTGCTTCACTGGACATGGTGAGCCACATTTAGGACTCTTTCTGCCCCAGGGTTATAATTAAACATTTAAATTCTCACCCCAATGCCCCCGAAGCTGCATGTTTCATTCATGTTATGGCAGTGTGATGGTTTCACAGAGGCACACCCACAGTGCATCTCTTTGCTTTTGGCTGCATTATCATGTATGTATTATGAAGGTCTCAAGAGTGCCAAGACATTGCAGATTGCAGACAATAGAATTGTGAGGAATTACAGTTCTTGCTGTTGGAATCTAATGCATTCCATTATCCCATTGAGATGAGATGGGAATCAAATAAAACAAAAGGTGATAAGGTGTGGTCCGGGGAAAGAAATATCCAAATGAGAATGACACGGAGGATTACTGCTAGCTAAGGCAATGGTGCTACCCATGTATCTCAGTGTCAATCTCTGTCTCTCCTGCTGTCATACAGAGGGCAGTTTTAGGGCATTTGTATGATTGAAATGGAGGTTTGGGTCAGTTCTTTCAGTACCAAATCTGCAACCATTTTACAGTGGCATAAATGCATCATTCTGTGAATTAAAACAATAACCACAAGACCACAATAAAGGGGAAAACTAGGGACTGCAAGGACATGAACCTTAATTTAAAAAATTTAAATTGTGTGCGGTATAAAAGTAGATGCACTTTCCAATTCTTTCCAACTGGAAAAGAACTGGTGAAAAACAAATAATTAAATTGAGCATGTTAACACTGTTCTCCAGATGTCCCTTAATACATATATCCTAAGGGAGTGTAAGGGTAAGGAGCTGGTCTTGTAACCTAAAGGTCACAAATTAAATTCCCAGGTTTGACACTGTCATTGTACCCTTGAGCAAGATGCTTAACTTACATTGCTTCAGCTGTATAAATAGATGTAATGTAAATGTGAAAATTATGTAAGTCGCTCTGAGTAAGAGAATCTGCTAAATGGCTGTAATATACAAAATTATTTTTCAACCAATTAGTGAAAGCACCACATAATAGCCAAAGCAAGAGCATAAAACATCAATTTTGCTTTTCCCATCAGACCAGTACATCCAGAGAACCGCTGTGCCCAGTCGATTGCAAGCAAATGGGAAAGGCAAATGAAAAGACTGTGGACTAGACAAAGAAACTTGATTGCAAATGATTTGATTGAATGCTTGATCACATTTTCCGATTTGAAATGAAACAAACCTAAACTGGAAGCCAGAATATAAATAATCTGTAGTAAACTTGGTGCCAAAAGCCCTTTCCTTTTATTGAGGAAATGTAGGTACAGTAAATGAAGTCCAAGCTAGTTTTTCATGCGTTTTTTTCATTACTGACAACATAAACAAAACATTTTTTTAGGGGATGGGTAATATGTTACACAAATATAAACACTGTCCATGCAGTAGTATGCACAAAAATTCTCAAAAAAAAAAACATTTATTAGTGGATGGATTTATTACATAACAGTTGTCCTTTACTTTTTAAAAGCGAACTCGAGAAGTGAATCTTCAGAAATTCAGCTTAATTTAGGGATCAGAGCCAAAACATAAAATTTAATTACAGGAATTTATCAGATTTAAGCATCGTAAATATTATTTCCTGACTTTAACATCAATAGTAGCATACTGAGGGCTGTTTTTCAAGTGCCATGCTGTCACAAATAAACAAGGGGATGAAAAATAAATTATCATCAAATATGCAGTTTTCCCCTCAAACACAGCCTGGAGTGAGTGTCTTTTTTCCCACAATGGCAGGTTTTATTCATATGAGTGTGCTGAGAAAACTCATGCGTAAGGTCCATGCCCTTAGGTCCATGGAAATAATTAACTTCAAACAAACAAGAGGATAAACGAACAAAATATAAACCCGTTTCATTTGAAATAAGCTTGAATGCTTTCAGTGATTCTGGATTTCTTTGCAGCTTGTGACATGACTTTCTCTCTCTTTCTCTCTCTCGCTCTCTAAACACACCATTTCATTTCACCAAATTTAGAAAGCCCAATCATAATTCCAGGCCCAGCTCATCGCTGTATCGTCCTCCCTCAATTTCACTAGCAGGCATGACCTCCTAAATTCACACAGCCAGCAGTGGCTGTGTGCACAGGGGGGACTGGGCACAGCTGGCACGGACAGAATACGGGTGCCCAGTCAGCCGGAGAAGCTGTTATTGTGCGGTGAGTTTGGGAATACCCTGCTGCCTGGAAGGATCTCTCCCAAGATGGTGCTACGGCTGAGCGTGTGTCATACTGAGGCCTCCACGGCACGGACTGCATGCTTCAGTGAAAACAAATTATGTTTAAAATAACTATAGCCTACATACACACAACAAAGGATAACTCACATCTTTCCCCATGACTCGAAGCTCAAATTGTGTTTCCTTAAAATGCACTTTTGTGATCCTTGGCCTGAAATGAAAAAAAAATAATGTGCTTTAATGCCTTGAGTGCATTTGAAAATGACTGATCACAAGGTTTGATATGCAGAAACATCAATTGCTGCGATCTGTTTGGAAATGTAAACCTGCTGAACATTGCTATTAAATTTAAATGTGACCCAAATGAAGAAAACAACCCTTTGTTCTACAACTTAAGTTTGATTTGATAAGATTAATTCCCACGACACAGTATCTCTCATTCTTCCATTGACAGCTCCCTGACCTGTTCATGCACAATAATACCCACCAGAAGTACTTCCCCACTTGTGTTTTGTTCTTGTAAACAACAACTCCTACAGGTGTTAATCCTAGAAAATATTCAGACTGCTTCTCTCCCTGCAAAATATGAATAAGCCAATTAAGCCATCACACCATACGATCTTTGAAAAAACATGCAATGTACAAAAGGCTGTCATCAGCTTTTAAAATGACCAGAATCAATACAAAGATCATAAAATGGCCACAATTTCCGACAGCATGAACATCCCTGAAGCTTAAATTGAGCTTTCTTTGTAATTGTTGTGCAGCTGTTTAAGTCAAGCCATTCTCCATCTTTCATATTCCAACAGTTGCCTTTTTCTGGGTAAAGTAGACTTACAAATACAGGGTGAAGGTCGACTCCATACATGTCCAGTGTTTTGGCAATTCCTAAATAATTAATTTCAGCCTCGGAGGGAACCTGACCCCTGCAGCAGAAAAGGTTATCTCATTAGTGAATACATCTTTGTATCATTTCAAAAGCTTGCATTTGGTCCCAACCCACGGGCCACACAGTAACACACTGCAGGAAACTCAGAAGTTGGGCTTAATTAGTTTTTCAATGATTAACAATGTAAAAATACAACTTGACAAGCAAAACATCTAAAACATTCAGCCTTTCGTTATATATTTCCATTGAAATGATAAAACATTGATGCAGACTAAGAAGTAACAATACAGCTTAATATGAAAGCTGTCTGAAAAACATACACACACACGCACACACACACACACACACACACACACACACACATTTATTGGTAATAAAATATTGCACATTTCATCACTATTTAATACGGTATGTAAAATTATTAGAATTTTGGCTTCTTGTCTTATAAATTGCTTAAAAACTTGTCTTAAGTTTTTCATCTTTTTAGATGTATCATTTCTGGATTGGATCTCTCTGTATTTTTCAGTAGCAGTGATGCATTAATTTATGTGGCAGGATTAGCTTACATCAGGTATAAATCATGCCAGTTTTATACTGAGAACATTAAATTACTCAGCACAAATTCCACTGTGCAGTATACAGTCGAGTGAATTAAATTTATGGCTGAAAAAGGCTTCTTTCACCTATAACTGCTTCTGATCTCAGTTATCTTCTCTTCCGCAAAGTAGTAAATTACCATAAAAACCGCTGAACAGACCATTTTCCATGAAGTCATTTCATAGATCTAAAATTAATTGAACGCCCTAAATTTATGACACTATAACATTATTTCTCTATGTGGAGTAGGCTCAAGGCCATTGCATGTAAATAAGAATCTAATGTTGGTGTGACGGTATAGCCATTGTCCACTTATTGATAAGCAGCATTTAAAAAGACTAAATGCAGTAAGACACAATGGGCCCACCGCATCACACAATGTTTCCAAGCATGCTGTACTTCTCTGGTCATTCTCTCCTAGCCAGTCTGTCAGAAGCACGCTATTCCTCACACTGATGTGCATCTCTCTACATACTGGGATGCCGTTGCACATAAACACTCTAAATCAAACCATCATACTCCAACCTCCCTTAGTCAACAGCCGTAACTGTGCCATGCATTCCAGGACACAGTGATTTATGACAGAAGAAAGAGAAGGGAGAATTCCTCTCTCCAGAGTTCCCTATTAGAGGATATATGGTGACATGCATAGATCACATAAAATAAATCAAACGCACCAGCACTACAAAAGAAGAGCCTCACTCTTAGGAGGAGTACCCAGATCAAGCAATCGTAAAGAATGCCAGAGCCTCCTCTATCATCAGCAATTTAAAAAAAGGGCATTAAATAATATTCAATTCATTTTGTCTTCAATGCTACAGACGACCTCATTCCACCAGGGGTAGTGTGAATTCACTCAGCCACGATTCCTTGGGACGCTGCTGCAATGGTACCCCCTGACACAGTAGGTGCCCTTTATAACAGGCTACCGCTGCTTCTCTGAGTTTTATCTCCCTCCTTTAGTGAGTCGTATGGCCTGCGGAGTGTAAACTGGCTCAGTGATAAGTGTACCAGGGGACGGCACGCTCTTCAGCCACAGTACCCCGGGCACGGGGGAGGGTGGCACTGTGGCACTTGACAGCCATTGCTGCTAATTGGTTCCAAATTAAATAGAAAAAAAGAGGAGGAGGTTGTCCTGTTGCATTTGTCGCATTGTAAGGACAGAGCTCTCTTGAAACACATTTCAGCAGAAGACAGATTAGAAGCACGTTCAAGATTGCGTAAGGCTTCATAAATATAGCACAAGGTGAGAGGAAAGTTCCGTGTTGGTGTTAGCAGAGACACAATGTGTGCGAAGGAAGCAGCATTAGGTACTGCTCTACAATAACTGTTTGGACAAGGGAAGGGTCTGACCTGGACAGCAAATGTGGAATATGATTTATCTCCCACATTTCAAGTCTTAAACAAGCTGCATAGTTTCATAATAGTCACGAAACACAAAACAAAATACCTTCACCTTTTCACAACTTAATCATTAACTTATTTGCCTTTAGTAAAGATACGCTTCCAAGTTCTTTGAATTCCATTCAAGAAAATAATGAACAGACCTATGGTCTGAGTCAGTGTGTTGGGCAATTACTGATTAACAGGTGTGTGTTCAAGCACCGAGTGAGGTAATTTCTCCAGAAAACACATGTACTCAGTACTACATTATTGCTTATACCAATGTGCATTATGGTGAGAGGAAATTATTTGGCTTATTTTGCAGACTGTGAGTCAGGCCTGACTCTTGCCTTTGTGCCACCCTCGGTGAGAATGCTGGGGGAGCAGTCATTGGGTGGAACTAGAATGTGAAATGTGATCACAGACTGGGGGGAAATTACCATGGATGAAATGCATTCCTTCATTTGGTCTAAAAACTAAAAATCTAAAAACTGAGGACATCACGGAAATGGCACAAAAAAATTGGGAAAGTCACAGAATGCGTGGCACCTGCGACTTTTGTGACAAACTTTCAGTCTTATTGATCAGTATATTCCAATCACATCATGAAATTCCATCTTTAGTATTTGAAATTATTTTTTTTATCATCATCATGCTATATTACTGGGAGTTATTTGGCCTGTTTTGTATTATTGGGGGGTTGTAACCCTATTCCCCCCCCCCTTAAATTATGCCCTTGCATGGTGGTATGGCTGCTGGCTGGCTGGTATGGCTGCCTAGAGCTGGCCCTGCTATAAGAATCTCAATACACAAATGTTTCCTCACCATGCTTGAGGTTTGGGGAAAAACATATGACCTCTATTGTTCATTTGTTTCTTGGCATCATACATCCATGCCTCGCATGATTAAGATAGCAGTGACTCTACTCCGCCTGGGTGTCGGGTTGACGTGCGACCTTGGAGAAGGTCACACGCCTCATTTTCTCCTTACTTGCAGAGAAAAATGTTGCTTTGTGAATTTCCATCCATCCATTTATAGGTGGGGATGAAAATGATCACTGATGCTCTCTTCAGTGCTGTTATAAATATAGAGTAGTGAGAGGAGAGAGTAGTTATTTACGAGTGCTTCCTGAAGCTCGGGGGAGCCATGAGTCCTGCAAATTGATCCCTTTAATCAGGGCTGAAGTCTGGGCCTGATTGGGTGACTAGTGCAGCAAGTAGATGGTGTCAGACGGCAAAGAAAAATGAGGGAGCATATCCTGAATCCGAACCACTGATCTGAGACCAGGAGACTCTGTGGAGGTCTTGGAAATAAATTACAGAATCTTACCACACATTTCTGCACAAACTCAGACCTCACAGTATTTATTTTTGACATCTATCACTGGATGGCCATTGGGCTTCATTGCCACAGGCTGCCATAACAGTGTATGAGGGACTGGTGAGCCATTATTTCATTAAGCTGAAGTACTGGAGAAGAACTGGAGGGTTGAAGCTTTAGCTCTCTGCCTTTTGTACACATTATGGGAGACCCTGAATCTCAGGTATAGATCTCAATGCTATTGTTTCATGCTCAGTAGCTTCAGCTGAGGGTCGATCAATTCTTATTTTGCAGTTTATTACCATTCCTTCCTGGAGACTTCATGTCCAAGAGTCATGAAATTTTCCATTTTCAAACACAGCTCAAAACCAAACAACACAGCATAAATAAACAGACTGTGCGTGACCTTAAAATGAGAGGGAACTATTTGTAACGCCCATTCAATGACAATTATTTTCAGTTATTTAAACAATAGTCACATTTGATGTTGTAACAGAAGCAAATGATGAGATGTTTTTACATTATTATAAGGGAAGCGAATTATATCAATATTCTTTTGAAAACAGCCTCTATGTGACTGTTTGTCATGTTTCATTTTAGTCAGTGCTATTATGTCAACTTCCTTTTAAAAAAATGTAATACACTCATTCATGAATCTGGCCCTCATTGCGCCTTGACTGTGCTACACATTTTTGTGAGCTTGTAATAAGGAATAATGGAATTAAATTTTCTCAACTTTTTTCTTAAACGTTCTTTCTTGGAAGGTATTGATTGAGGTGCCTTTTGAATAGAACTTTGCTGCAATTAATTTAATTAAAAAAATTAGAAAAATAAGTTGATCTGGTGAATACCAAAACTCAGCCAAACTGAACAATGGTGCCACAAACTGGCATGAAGTCACTAACTCATCCTAATTCTCTCAGCACAAGTGTCAATAGTGAGAACTTTATTTGCTGTAAATTTGTCTAGTAAAACCCAGCTTTACTTTTCTTTCTAAAATAAATCTTATTCACAACACTGAATATGCCATTAATGCAATGGCTTCAACATAATTATACTGCAATTTTGTCAATTAACATTGTCAGGTTCACTCTTAAATGATGTTTATTGGTGTTTTACTGTTTCCTGCGCTGGTTTGATTAGACAGAAGTAGGTAGGAATAATAGAGACTGTGGAGAATACTGGGAAAGTATTTTGGCTGGTCAGAGGAAGGGGAGTATACAGGCGGAGGAAAATCATCTGTCCAGAGCCACCCTTCCTGAGACTGAGTCAGGCTTTAACAGAAATAACCCTCTGTGTGAGGAGGGGGGAAAAAAATCCAATCTAAAACTCCAACCCCTGTGGTTAAAACATATCACAGAAGCTGCCGTTTAATCCAACTCTCTGGTGGTTTATTTGGCTACGTGGGCACAAGTCAGCTGGCTGATCGCCTTCTCTTTCTGAGTCTGGATTTGATCCAGGTCTACAGGAGAGAGGAACTTCAAAAGACCGCTGAATTAATGTGGCATGTCATATCCAGCAGCCAAAAAAGAAAAGAAAAGAAAAAAAAATAAATAAAAGAAAACATTGCGGAAGAAAACCACGTGAAATAAAAGAGCACCTGCTCTTTAATTCCCAGAGGAGGTGGCCGTGAAAGGAAAGGTCGATCTTTATGAAGTATTAATGCTAAGTCTACGCAAAAGAAAATAAAAACAGTTCCCTCCGGATCTGTCAAAAGCATGGTCTGAAGGAAGCAAGCGACCTTTCTGCGGAAGATAAGGTCGTCCTCTCTCCCTTTTCCTCAGCAGCTGGGGGTCGGCCAAGAGAGATAAAATACAGTTACTCCTAATTCATAATTCATACCGGGAATCAATATTCATGGGCAGTGTATACAATAGAAGCGAGGGTAGAGGCCTTACATATATATTCCTCTCCATAATGGAGAAGCTCAATTGAGGTGGTGCCAGGATTGTTGTGGCACTGGGCCTGTGAGTGGCATCAGACTCATGCCTGGCAGGACCTGTATTACTGTCTGAGGACTGTTTAAATAGTATGATGGTGCGTCTCGCTCCCATATGTAAGGACAAACTGCCAGTGTGTAGTCCAATGTTCAAAAACCAGCCATCTTTACATTGAGATGAAGCAAGATAATGATCCCAAGGTACTTGTTTAAAAAAAGTTTCCCATTTCTCTGTAGAGATGAGTTGATATGCTAATGAAAGAAAGTGTGTTCAGATGATACACACCACTTTTACTGACACAGAACAGGGATTGTATAACCTTCTGTTGAAGCTATTTTTTCAGGCTGAGACAATAAATGTAATGCAAATAGAATTTAAATAAGGCAGATGAATAGCTGTCTTATATACTTACTCTGAAAAACAACCTCTTAAATCAAATATCTTGAAATCAATGAAGGGCTGCTCCACAATAACACAGTAGAGATAAACGCACAATTCAAAATCAAAGCACGGAATGCAATTAAGTCAGTTATTGCCTATTTCAACATGCATTTTATTTTCTTTGTCAGCTTAGGATAACATATTCCGAACATCATTTTCTTCGCTCTGCATGATCCTATAAAATATAATTATAGTTCCTGCCTTTGACTGGTACTTTGTGCTTTCCATTTAGGCACCAAATATTGTACATTTGCTTTAGGACTGTGTCCCTCATTAGGCCATTCACTCCCTCAGAGTGGATTGTTGTGAATGGAGAATGAGGCTTCACAGCTTCACCATATCAATGACTAATCGTTGCGTTTTGCTGTTGTGAACAAAAGGTTTTTATTGGTTCAAACATGCCAGTGACTGAATGCTCATTGCTCATAGGGCCATCTCACTCATCACTAGCTCCCATGGTAGTAAGTAGCAGTAGCAATGGCATTCCACTAGAGAGCGACAGTAGTGGCAAGCAGAGCCTGTGCCTGTTCACTGTGTGTTTATTGTAATTAGTGAGCATTATGCTGACACAGAAATGAAGGCCGGTAATAACACAGCAGGTTAATGAGGGTCAAAGGGTCCTGACTGTCTTGGAATTGGGGTCAGTTGCTGTCCAGAAGTGTGCAGCACAAAGCACAAGAGCGCTCATTCATAGGAATCAGGGAATCTATCCATTGAGTCTATGCCACAGATCTTCTTTTTTTAAATTTATTTATTAAAAAGTTGTTTATTTCTTGCACATCCAACCTGGCATGCAAGTAGATGGACTGAGAATGCGTCATCACTATAATGACCTGAGAGGGTCTTTCAACTGCAGTCGGCCAGCAGCTTGTATTACAAGGGCATCAGTTGTAGCCAGAGGGTGAAATAGTTAGTAGGATGTATAGCTTCCCTGGGTTTTGGATTCATGTTACTGCTATAAGCGCTCAGTATAAGCAATGTGTAATCATGCTGTGCTTGTGCTATACTAAAATTGTATATATCACTATTTCTGCTGTTATATTAATTTAAAAAATGTCAAGAACCTTTAATTTGCTCAAATAAGGCCATAATAAGTACACCTTTGTAATGACACTTCAAATAGCAAATTCACTTATTTTAATTATGGATGTTAGGCAGTAAAGCATGGGCTGCTGGGAAACATAATCCATAATCTGCTGTGAGAGGGTTTTGGATTAGCATTTTATCAGCTCCTTACGTTATAGTTTTGTGAATCTGCTCGATGGCCTCCTCCAACTCCTCTTTTTGATCCGGGACGAAGCGGTACTCCGACACGTAGCCTGCCATGTGTTTGTAGGGATCATAATCCCCCAGCTCAGCTGTGAAGGAAGGGACAGAACAGGAAAATAAGGGACATACCTCTAGCAGCAAAAAAAATAATAAGAAAACGGGCTAAAATCTCTGATAGACACTGCTCAAAATAACTCTGAGCATGACATTAAATCAATGTGTTATAAGCCTAGATTTTGATTTTATTGACTGTACAGTATTGGCACTAGTTGGTTCAGCTAGTTGCTGCTGCAGCGATCCTACTTAAGTCCATCCCCACACACACGCACACACATACACACTCGCATACACACACGCGCACGCACGCACACACACACACACACACACACACACTCCCCTCTCTTCCTGCCAGCCCATATGGCAGACAGAGAGTGAATTAGAGGAGGTGGCGTTCCTGCTCAGAGCATAGTGCTTCCTCTTAGCGCAGAGAGAGACAGAGCAGATGCTGCACAGCACAGCTCTAATCTCGAGGGGCAGGGCAGGGCAGGGCTGCGCGGGGGCAGCGGCGCTCACTCACACTGGATGGCGTAGGCTGCCAGCTGTGCGCTGACTGTGGAGGAGCAGGGCAAGCGGCCCTGCAGAACATCCTGCTTCACCTGCAGGAAGAATTGGTACCTGACAGCACAGACAGAGGTCAGTTACACAGTGTCAGTGCCTTTAACAGGCCACCATCACACAACACGCAACACCACTTACAACACGGCACAATGCCAGGCATTCACTATACCACATATTCCTTCTAAATTGCTAAACAGCTTGAAAAATATACTGAGCACAATGGTATACAATATAGAGCAATAAAATGTAATTATTTGGTTTTTACTAAACTCTAAGCTTTAATTAATATCATCAGTTTGTGGAGACCTTGCCATTTTCAACCAGGTAGCCTACATTTTTTTCTGCTTGCTGTTTCACGTTTTCATTTTTTTTGCTCAAGTAGAGCTCAAACGCACAATGCATGCTATCAACAACTCAATAACACCAGAAAACTGCTGTGCGCAATATACTTGTAAGCAATCTCTGTATATTAATCTCTCTATGCAGTGTGCTATTTGTGAAATGAAATTCAGAAAAAAAAGATCTGGTTCCATAGCCAGCAGGACCCCTTTCTGACCCAACGGAGACACATAAAACAGTAATATATTTTCCTCATATGAAAGACATGACTACCTTGTTATTTCTTCTTTGAGCTTGCAAGGATCCTCCGTGTAGAACTTCACACCGAAGTAGAGAGTATAAGGAGGTCCTGCTGAGGAACCATACTGAGATTACATTCTAAAGCACTGAAAGCAGTCATGGAGTTAAAAAAAAAAAAACACAGAAATACACCTGCCATCTACCTGAAAGGGAGAACCTCAGATGTATTAGGATGGGTAGGTGAAAATAAAGAAAAATAAAAAAGCAAGTTTTAATGATTCATTATGATGACACAAGTATATCCAGAGAGAAAACAGAGATCTCCAAAAACATATGATTAGAAGGCAGTAGATGGAATGTGTATTTATAGATAAATGGTATATAAAAAAGCCTACATGAAATACATTCTAAACAAGTGGTGTGTATTGTAGCCTGTTAAAAGAACCAGAGGTGCCCTTCGATCAAATATTCATATCACCTGCTTTTTTAGAACTGATCTGAAAGCAAATTTCACCAGTGTTATGGGAGCCTCTCACTGACTGCAGAGCTCCAGTGATAAAAGAGAATATTCAACAGTTCAACCTTGAAATAGTCACATATCTAAGGGCACTGTATGGCAAAGCACATAAAAAACGGAATCTATTATAATTACATATTGTGGAGGAACCTATGAGCTCCTAAACACATATTTAAAAAAAGCAGACCAAGAATCCTAATCACCTCAGGGCTAGAGGACTCAGAGCTAGAGAAGGCGAGGCAAGTTGAGGAAAATGAGAAATGTCAAGAGCTGTCATTAAAATAGTCATGTCCTGAATAATATTAATCGGGAGCAGATGCTTATATGATCTACATGTAATCAGCTGAGGCGAGAACAGAGAATGCATTCCACTTCTTCCATGGAGGACTGGCGGCCTTCGTAGCTCTTCCCTGATTGAGACATTGTCAAAGTTGTCACGTAAGCTACATAATTGCTAGGGACTGGGTCATCAGAGACAACATTTGCAGCACAACTGCATGCTTGTAAATGTTTTCTCTTCTCCTTTTCTCAATAACCAACAAAGGGAATGCACTCTTGATTATAATATGTTGTCTTGGTTTTTGCCAAAGGTAGTGACTGAGACGTCAGTCTCTTGTGTAAATTGAATTATAACCCCAAATAATTGTTTTAAACGGAGACCCTATGTGAGGTTCCTTTTGGCAAATGGCAGCCACATACAGACCACATGGTCTGACCATAGAGGCTGACTCTGCTGGACCATGGCACCAGCATGAGAGGGGTTGGCTGAGTTTAGCTGCTCCCGGGTGGACAGCACGGAAGCAGGTTCCAAGATCTCATGGCCACCCACAGCCTAGGACGTTGCAGGAAGTGGGGCACAGCAGCAGCTCAAAAGCAGTGGATGGGGCTGATCCTTCTGTTGGGAGCCCTGCAGGCTTCTGAGGGTCCACTGTCTCAGGATCCCGGTTTCAAAAGCCTAAACCGGGTGATTTTTGTATTATGTGAAGCCTTGTCTTCTGTTTGCAGTGCATTTGCTGATCTGTTTGTTCTGAATCAACATTGGTTTCTCTTTGCAATGACAAACTGTTGAGGAGCAGGAGCAGTGTTGAAGAATATTCTCAGCAATGTAAAGTTTGTTGATCCCTCTTCAACTGATGCTGTCACCAATGTGTTCACACAAGGTTATTAAAATGTCAGGTGCCCCTCCTCTGTTCTCAACAGGCATCCAATTTCATGAGCACTATATGCTCCATTTGTACAGTAATGGGTGATATTAGCAGATTCACAACAAATGAACGGTGTTGTATCTGACACCCAGATTTACAATGAACATGAGATAATTCTGTACAAAGCCAAAGCTGACTTGAATATAAATTTTAGGACTGCAGGATGGTTAAGGCACCATGCTGTGGTGCATGGATGAGCCTGAAGGCTTTGGATTGCGCCAGTCCTGACTGCGGCCGTTAGCTCATCGCTATCTGTGAAAGCCATGCATGAATCTTTCTCCAATTCTTAGCTGTAGTTTGTGATGTGAAAAGAAGCAGTTGGTGACACCACGTGTTTCGGGTGAGAAACACGGATGCCTACCCTCTCCCGAATCAAGATCACAGCATTAGTGTGGCTGTGGTTGCAGATGACTGGCCATTCCACATGGGGGTGAGAATTCGACATGCTTAGCCCCACGTTTGTTGCCAAAGTTATTTTTAAAAAAGAAAAAAATCCAATTTTCTCAAAGACTGAATGATATTAATTGGATTGTGTAGACTGTCTCAGTTCAACCTTTAGAAGCTGCACAGCAAGAAAAGTCTGAGGCAGAATGACAATCAGAATTCATTACATGACAATGATTAAATTAAACACCTCCTGCGAGTTATCTAAAATTGCAATGATGGCACCATGAAACATTTTGCCTGATTGTATTTGGTTTCGAAATGTTGTTACTTGCATATCTGTGTTCACAGATAATTGTCTTTGGGCTGGAAAGGAGGCCAAACATTTCATTCTTCCATGTGAATCAATTACTTAGATCAGTATTAATATGCCTTCTAGATAATGGTAAAACGCAAAAGTGCTGAAAAACCTATAATTTCAGCAATCACAGTATATACAAAAACCTAATTACAGGAAAATTCACATTCCTTGTCTGGACTATTGAGTTTAACTGCCTGCCTGGATGAGCAATAACAGCAAAATCAAGCAGACTCTTTCCTCACTGTTGAACTGACTTCACCCATCAAATGAATCAAAAACATGCATGCAAGTACGCACACACCCACACACGCACTGCTGACACATCACAAACGCTTATTATGCTCATTGCAGAGAAGTGCAGTACTTATTTTCAGTTTGAGGGGCAGAAGTAGTGAGGAAACACTTACTTGTTATCAAATCCTTGTGCTCGGCCAGGGTTTTCGACGGGTCTAGCCAATACTGTAAAGAGGTAGAAAAAGCACAAAAATTACGAAAGTACTAAAGTTCCTACAAAAAACCAAACTGCCACAATTATCCATTGTAGCTTAAAGTTATTTTCTTCCTATTATGATGAACCATACGTGGTTAAATAAAGGGACATATGCTACAATGATTTGAAATCATAACAGAATTATAACATACTAAGCAATTGAGGCACGTGCTCATTCCTCTAGGCAATAGAGTAAGGCAGTTCTTACTTCATGGCTGTTGACCGAACAGTGCAGGCACTGTAGGTCACACAGATATTCAGCCATACTATTACCAGCAGATTGTGAACTCAAACTTAGCTGACAGACCTCCAAAGAGGCTCGTACGAAAAATGTCTGTTAGAGTTATTAAAATATGCGCCATTAAAACATGAAGGTACTGAGCAGGTCACTGAATGTCCTTCAGCTTAAAATGCGCAGCTTCACTGCTGCAGTCACAAGGTTTTCATTGGCATTTCAAGTGAAACCGACATTGTTCACACAGTCCTTCGGCCCACATCTCAGCAATTCTGAAAGAGTAGCACTTCTATCAAGTACATCACATTCGCACAAGAAACTATGACATGGTTTGAAACAGTATCTAAGCAAGCCCTTGCATATGTGCATGTGCATTAAGCTCCTGCCACTGTGTATCTTGCAAAGTTCAATGTGTTATCATCACAGTTTGTACAATGGACACAGGACACAGTTTGTACAATGCAGAAATAAAACTGTAAACTTTGCAAGATGTCCAGTGTGCAGGAGCTTAATGTTCTTGTTAAGAGCACTCTGAGGATATGAATAAAACTTAAACCTCTTCATGGCTATCCACAGTTTAAACTTCTACATAATATTCACTGGTTGACTAATGGTCTACAAATGACTCAGATGTAAGATGTGTATCAAATTTTGCTGCAGAAAAGACTGGGCCACTTACCCATGTTATAGTATCATATCTTTCCATGATGTAATACAATTAAAGGAACACCAAAATAAAAAATAACACAAAAGAAACAAAGCACTCTCTGTCTTTCATATCTATGACTTTTTCTGAGCTGCTGGGTGGACAATCTGACCCCAGCCAAAAAGGCTGGGCCCCAAAGGTATCATGAGTAACATATTACAGAATTATTATTTGGATTTTGTATTCCAGAAGCCAGTCTTAATGCACTAACCTAAAATAGATAATCTACTACACTACACTACTACCCTTTCAAAGTATACACACTGGATAAATAAGTGTTATGCAATGCTTTCAGTAGAAACAAAAAATCTATTTGGTGACAAAAAAGTGATTTTAAATACAAAGGCAGACTTTTTTAATCCCCATTGGATTTTAAACACCTTAAAAACTTCTGTCCATCAACCATTTAATTTACATGTGCAAATGAAATAGCCCTTTAGGTAGAGTGCTACTGTTGAATATGGTAAAACATTATTATATAAAACATTATGCAGAATGCTGAATCAGCAGCATAAGCCTATTGTATTTTTTATTAATTAGTTTTTCTCTTCTGGCAGTGGGTGCAATTAAAAGTTATTCGAAAATCACTAACAAGGGATTTACATATATGTGCGATTTAATCTTATCTAATCTTATATTATTTTATAAAATATTTATTTTACTTTGGTCTTTATGACTTCTGAGTTTTTCACTTAAGCTTAAAAAAACTGACAAATTAAACTGCAAGTGTAACAAAATTGAGCTGTGTTAAACTGCAAAAATAAAATGGTGGAATAAGCTGTCATACTAGTGTGGAGCTGAAACCCATTCATTCAGTACCCGTAGAGACTTACTGTGCTTTAGTGCGCTTTTCCAAGAACCTGACACAATGGCACCTGTAACGATATTCTTCTGATTTTTAATAGCACGCTTATTACTTGGGCAATTTCCACCTCTATCAAATCTGCCAAGGTTCAGCTTCTTCTCAAGAAACCTAATCTTGACACTTTCTCTCTAGCAGTAGACCCATTTCAGATCCAGCATTTATTGGTAATGTTTAAGCTGAGATCCCTTAAAAGCAGTTGGTTCCCCTTTTGAGGAATATAATTTCACACTGGTGTAAATCATCATCGCACCAACACTGCCCTGTTACAGCAGCAATTTGCCTGCCAATTGAGAGCTGTTTCAAACAAATCCTCTGTGATTCTTGCTGTATTTGGTACCAATAACTTCAGATGACTTTGAATCAAATTATTATAAACCTGGCGAGTTGGCTTACTTGTCTGTTTGCAAGACAGTTTTTATTGTTTGCGAGTCTCATTTGTTGAATGTGCACTATCTGGTTCCTTCCTCCTTCCTGTGGTTTCCCTCAGGGTTCTATTTTGGGGCCAGTCTTATTTTATATGTATACAGTACAAGAAACAACCTCTGGGAAATATGATTCACATAACATAACATCCAATCTTACTGTTGTACAGTGAGTAGCCAGCTGTAATTGTCTGTATAACATAGTGATATCAGAAAGATGTAACACCATCAATATCAACTAATTTCCAACTTCAGAAATATGACATATTCTTTTGTAAGGCACTTCAATCTGGGTGGCTTACTTATAATAATGTGACTTTAAGCAATGTAAGACCATCTCCACTAAACCATTGCAAATTCAATGTTTTCACATATGAACAGACAAGCAACTTGATTACAGCTCTGAAAATATTTGGATCTCAAAAACCGTAAGGCGTAGAGCTGCCAAATTTTGGTAGATAACTTCCAAATATCACTCTCTACTCAGTCATGAAAACCTGTCCACATTGTCCACATGGTCCATATTGACAATATTGACACACGGTGACCCTATCACAAGGCATTTAACATTTTGCCCTATATCTTATGAACTGTAAGGCCTTTCATTTCACTCTACAGCTCTCACATAGTTTGTGCTGAACACATGGGAAGAGGGAAGAGAAACATAACTCCTGTGTGTTGCATGCAAATGGGACAAAACTTTCACAGATGTATTTGGCCCATGGCCACAAGGGATTTTGACCATAATTTTGTATGCACTATAGCGCTATCTTCAGGGTAAGGCATGTTTTGTGCATATTTGTCCATAGCTCTGGCAGTCTTTGGCCTGGATTATAAAAGTGATGTATACACATTTAGTAAAGAGGGCTGAATAAGATTTACACCGTTTTTTTATTTCTGCCATATGTTATTATTCACGAACAGTGAGTCAGTGAACACAGGATTGTGACCCTTTGGAAAATGCTGCTGAAAAGATATTAAAATAATTTTTGTAATCCAAAGTGGTTGGCCACTTCTATAATTTGTGGTGAATATGGGTAAAAAAGAAGTTATGTGTAGAGTCTAACGGAGTTATGTGAATAACGGAGGCGGAAAACATACATTCCCATGTTTGTCTGAAGTCCACGGAGCATATTGAGTACAAATGGTTGTGCTCTATAATGCCTGGACCAGATGAAGCGTGTATTTTTCATATATTTGACTCTTACTCATCAGCTACTTGGCCTGCCTTCAAAATTCTTCCATTCCATGATTCATCGGAGTCCAGCGTTTTGTGTCATTCTTTACATCCTGTCACGATACATAACTGTGCAGTTGTGCAGCATTTGCCCAATGCTTCTTGGACCCTGTTTGGCACATTCAGCTATTATTATTATTATTATTATTATTATTATTATTATTATTATTATATGTAGCAGTTTTGCATGAATTTCCAAAAATAAAATAAATAACTTGTCAAAGGCCAGTACACATCAAACCATTATATTCTGCCTACAGTAATCTCTGAGCACACAATATTTCAGAATCATTTTCACTTGAAAATATGCAACGGAATGATCTGTCTAGCTGTGTGTCAGCTCCAAGTACTATGCCTGGTGCCCACATGAAAATGAATCACTTAGAGCTTACTTAGTTTTCATGCATAGAGGGCTTTGTGCTCTCATGTTACTCTGATGTAATATGGAAAATATGAAGTCCATGGTACTTTCTGAATAGGTGCTGTCTACAAGGGAATGAAAAGTGTAAGCAGGTGAGGTCACCTTTTCTGGTGATTTTCATTGGCCATGATGATAAAGGTTGAAAAAGAAAATGAACTTATTTAAAAATGAGAAGCATTGTGCATTTTTTTTTGAAAAATTTCAAAGATCAGAAAAAGTACATTGATGTACCTTTTCTTTCCATTTTCTTGTTAATTGATGTGAAGTTGCCTGATGATTTATGGTGTAATTTGTTCCACTTTAAAGGATATTACATTACACATTTTTATGAAAATCTTCATGCAAAGTATGGAATGAATCATACGATTTTAATGTGTCATCACTGTTTTTCCACAAATAAAAATAAAACGGCAAAATACATAAAATTATGTGATTATGTGTTTATAAGGTGCAGTCTATTCATTCTTTCAGTTCATTTCTAACCTGTTTATATAACTGGCAACCCATTTAGGTAAACAGCACAGGTAGTGTGTGTTTATCTAGATAAAACCTTTCAAAATGTTTATTTCTTCAAATACAATGCCTGTATCAGATTAATTGTGACATACTTTCCACCTGTTAATTTGATATAAAAACAAACAATAAGTCAACATTTGGGATTCCATTTGTTACTTTTAAACTATTTATACCAATTTAAGACAATATTAATTAACCATGCATTGCTAATTAAAATTGTTGTGTAGAAATTGCAAATGCCTCTAGCATAAATGGGACTAGCATTTCCATAATGTAAACATCTAAATGCATCTCCTGTTTCCTGTATGCAGGGCATGATCTAGTTTTCTGATATTTTCTTGGTAGACCTGGCATAAAAAGCTCTACCCTAGAGGGTAATCATTACTGAAGACAGTTTGACAAGGAGGTTCCTCTCTGTTTCCATTAATGACAAATGCATCCAATGTTGCAATGTTAATGATGAATGCACCCAATAGCCTCTGGAGAATGTTTGACTGGGAGCAAATTCATTCTACAGCTGACGCTTTGCCAGCATCACATTTGCAGCAATTAAAATGACTTGAAGATGGCATCCAAAACATAAACAAGTGTTTCAACAGTCTTTCACTCTGAGAAAAATGCAATTCAATCTGACTGTGAGTTTCTGAGCTAAACTCTCCATGGCTGAAATATTTCCACAGGAGACCCTCCTGCATCATTACTCATGCATGCACAGATATAATCAATGATATACATGGATTTCAGAAATAAAATAAATCTGCAGATGGGAGAATAGCCAACAGTTTGATTCAGTCAGTTGGTATTAAAGGACATCATTGACTTTAAAAAAACATATATATATTTTCTACCATAACATATAGATCACATATGTGACCAAATATAATAACAACAGTACATCACAGTAGCCTATGGAACATGTGACCTGACATTACAGTACACATGAAAACAAAAAATAATTCACATGAAGGGTTCTGGTGAAAGTGCCCAGATGATTTTTTACATTACCTATGACATGTTAAAGGTACTTAGTAATTGAGCATGTTAAGAATAACAGACAGCACTTTATTTATGCATTTCATCTCCAGAACAACAGCAGATTCAATTTAATTAAGAGGGGATTTTTTTAAGAAGCACAATTAGTAGTTACTAGCACCAGCTCTGACCTTTATTTGTATGGCAACTAGCAATGACATGAAAGATTATATGAATCAACAAGTTCAACCTTTGCTTAGTTCTCAAGTGAATTAATCAAAAGGGCACTGAAATCCTTTTTTCACATCCATACATTGAAGGGTATTAAAGGCCAAGCTAGACTTGCACTTTCTGCCTCATTGCTGGGTATAAGGTAACTGCAGAAGTTCTAGAAAAGAACAGTCCCATAAAAACAAAGAAACATCTGCAGAATAAAAAGTGTGATGGAGAGAGCCTAAGCCTAATGCAATTATTCAAATGCACACATATACACACACACACACGCACACACTTTAATATATGTTCCTACATTTAGCTGTTTGTGAAATGAGGAGAGTAACCATATTTGCACTTTGGAGTGAAGTTTTGAGATAATATGAAATACATATTATTAAAAAAAGAAAAAAAGAAAAATCTTAGCACTACATAAGATTATCCACACATAATTTGTACTGTACATGCCCATTTGTTTTCCCATTTCCCAATGTGTTTCCCACATACAGACATGAAGCTGTATGACAAATTTATTTTGTACATTGTTAGCATATCGGTCAAAAAAATAATATTATTTGATTAAAATTATGCATGACTGAATTAGTCAAATGTAATTGAATTAGCAAATCTCATTTTATCTGCAATAATCACATTACTGCAGCTGCTGTGTTCTCGTGCATACTAATTTATGCAAATACCATGTTGGAGAGTGTTCTACTGTACCTCGCAGGGAGGGCACCTTTCTTAAACTGCCTGCTTTGTAAATTAATTACAACAGTGTTAATAAAATGCAGCAGAAAATCTATTTATTATATTCTCTAAAAAATAAATGTGAACAAGAGGTAGACTATTTTACAGAGAAATTTATTTCAATGGACAGACACATCCATAGCATTGTTGAGAAGGGGGTAGTGATTTCCATAGCGTTAAATCACATAGAAGACATTTGTGGATTTCTTCCTTTAGACTGACCAGTTACACGCAAAGTTAAGCTAAATCCAGAAATCAACCAACTGAAAACGGAGCTTCTGAAAGTGATAAGACTTCTATCATTTCAATTACATTCTTACACAAGTTCAGACACATGACTACCATATTGTTTATTCAATTTCCAGTCAAATCAGCCATAAAGTTTTTTTTTTCTTGTCAGACAATAATGCAGGCAACATACATTTAACAGTTAATTACCAAAATACCTCCACCGCTACATATATTATCAAATCTATCAGTATTTACCCACTCTTTCTTTTTTGCAACCTACTACTGCTTTGTGTTCCTTCCAATCAAAAAAAAGTTACAGCTGCGTTCTCCCAACAAAAGCTGTGACCAAAAGTGTCAATGACATTATGCTAGAACTCTTTGTCTTCAAAAAGGGCTCTAACATTCAAACAAACAATATACAAGCACACCATAGCTGCCTTGTAGATTTCTGCCATGTGCATCTAAAATGGCTAAAGGAGATCTTTTTGATGAGATTAGATATACAATAATTCAGCAAAGTGAATGTCAAAGGTACATATGTTCAAAAGCTTATTGCAAGGTACAGGGGAAATGGAACTCCTACAGTAACAACCATTCAAGAACTCCAAAACTATCACCATCACAAATACAGTACTTAAAGATTTTATCTTTGAGAGATAGGAAAAATCAAGCTCCACTCTTGCTTCTAATATAATTCAGTTTCTGTCAATTCTTCCAATGTGAGAAGACAACCCAGTGCCATGAATCTGAAAGGATATATAGTTGTAAAAAAGGCCACTACTGAGAAAAGGAAATAAACAAAAGAGAAGAAAATGTGTCTAAATGTGAGATTTTCAGAAGTAAGAGAAGGCAGTATAGGCACCACTGAGTCAATGAAAGACTCTTGGAACCATGTCTACAACCATCTGTCAAGCATGGTAGAGGATCAGTACAAGTTAGGGGTTGTACGACAGTATCTTGAGTTGGTGATCTGGTTTTGATTGAAGGCATCATGAATGCTGATAAACACAAACAAATCATAACATATCATGAAATACCCTCTGGACAATGTTTGACTGGAAGCAAATTCATTCTACAGCCAGATAATATCCCTAAGCACACTGCTAAGAGGATCAAGCTGCTGGTGTTCTCAGAACAATGGACTGGCCAGATCACAACATCACAGAATATGTTTGGGATTACTTGGATCGAGAGAAGCAGAAAATGCAACCAACTTCTGAGACTGAGCTTTGGAGGTACTTACAGGAAGCATGGAAAAATATCTCTGCAGATTCTTTTGAAAAACTGTTTTCACTGGAAAGTAAAAAAAAATAAAGGGTGGTCTCTGACTTTTGCACAGTAATGTGTGTAGCTAAAACATGCTACTGAATTACAATATATTATAAATATAAGCTATGCAGTATTTGTCTATTGATTGTTTCCTTGTTCAGATGTGACATTCAGATGTGACAATTCAAAACTGATGAATGCCTGTTTTTTTTCAAGAAGTTCTAGAAATCATTCTCTTATAAATTGTAGAAACTGCAGTAGATTTGCAATGTGTTTCACTGCAAAACAACAACGTCAACAACAACAACAATAACAATAACAACAACAAAAAGCATCAACTTTACCACATTGGAGAGTTATCACTTACTAGAGGAGATGCGTTGTATTTTATTTGTGAATATTTTATGGAGAACTACACTGTTTGACCTTTTCCATGTGTAAAGTATAATGCATCTTCAAGCAGGTAAAAAAGAAGGTGACGGCTTTTTGCACTGACTTTGTTTTTAATTAGCTCCCCACAAGGCCCTGTTAATTACTGGATCTAGGCCCTGTGAATTCATTATGAAAACAGAGTACTCTGAGGCAGTTTTATATTAAATTACAAGGAACTGGCGTTATTTAATTACATTCTGACTGTCAAAGCATCAGTTGATGCTGAACAGATAAATGGGAAAAAATAAATGCAATACCTTATCTCTCAAACAATTGGTAGGATCACAGGAACTCTTGACCAACAGCACATTGTATTACCGTGTGGCAAAATACAGAATATGTTCACAGTCACAGCTAATTGACAATTTATCCGGAAATGTGTAAAACCAATGCTGTTAGCATTTGTACCAATCTAGACAATAAGGGGAGTAAACTCCCTCTCTCTCTGAGGCAGCATAGTAAACAGCTAACCAGTAATCATACCGTCACGGGAATTTGCAGAAGGGGTTTATTGGCACTAACAAAATAGCTGACAAGAAATCAAGAAATGATACAAGACAGAAAAGTGATCCAAAACCACTTGGGATAACTGTGTGTGACACAGTGACTGAGAAAGGAGGGTAGCTGTCATTATTTCTTCATGCTAATGACAGGTATGCTTATATACTATATACATATATATATATATACATTAGTGATTGCTGAACTCGGCAAACTGAGTTTGCGAAGAAAATGTGTAAGTCTTATTTATTGTCAGTCAAAGCAAAAAACAAATTTTGATTGAGTCCCAGCCATTATATATTTTACTCTTAAAAGCTTCTGTTTCAATTGACAAAGTGTCCTTTTATTACTGTAGAAACATAGTTTGGGATATTATGCAATGCTAATATCCCAAACTATGCTCTAGTTACTTGCTTTAAGGCACACTGAAATGGTGTTTATTGATGTTGCTCTATTACTGTTTTACTGCCTATTGAATCTGAACAGGTGTGTTCAGATTGAGAAGCTTGTAAAAATTCTTCAAAGCAATATCAAGAATCCACTGAGAAAAAAAAATAAAGAATTCCCAACAGACTCTTTTCCTCCCACATACATATGTTATTTTGGAGCAACTTCCAATCTATGCTTACAGGGAGCTTGCTCTGTGTGATGCACTGTGCGCCTCTGCTGCAAACAACTGTGAAAGCTTAACCTGTTTATGGTTTTATTTATGTCTCCAATCAGAGTTACTGAGCACCCCGGGGACTTGCTAAACATACCATTAAAGCGTGAATGAGGAGTTATCGGTATGCCTCAAGGCAACTGGCATTTTCTTAGGATGTCACTGAATTCACAAATCAAGCAGCAAGACCACGCACCATATACAATTAATTCAGATTACAATGATCTGTATTGGCAGAATGCTCCACTAATTCCTTCACATTTCCCATATAATTCAACAAACATTGGTGACCAATGATAAACTAGTCAGACACATTAAAGATTTTACATTTAAAGCTTTAAATTTATAGCCTTTATCTCAGTCACTGAAATACCAGAGTTCAAATTTATCAATAGGAGATGGACATTTTATTGCACTTCCAGCTACAAGCTTGTGTGGTTAACCATTCAAGTTAAGTGCAGATCAAGTTTGTAATGATTACATTCATTTGACTTCTTTTGATTCAAAATGTTTCTGAATGTTGTCACATTTGCTAATCAAGCAGAATAAATGCAAACCATCTCAGGACCATTTGAGAGCCTCAGCTATGCTGTCCAACATTCATGAACAGCAAACATACTTAAAAGGCTTCCCTTTTAACAGTCTTGTCATTCAGATGCAAATTTCATCCCTATAAAAACTCTCCTGATAGCTGATCTGGTCCACAATATACAAAGGTATATTGACCAGGCAACGCGTCGTAAGACGGTACAGGAATTGCTCAGATTTGGTTGTCATATCTAATTCAAAGATGTTCCATAATAAAGAAAATAAAGCTAAATAACATACAACAAACAAGGCTAACAGATAGGTAAACATAAATAGACACTGAACTTTTTGGGGCTGACTCATATAAAAGTAGTTGTGTCCATTAAAAAAAATTAAAATAAAATAAAAACTCAGCTATGCTAGAATTGCAAATACAATGGGGTCATGTCCTAATGAAGTCAGTAATTTGGACAAATGGAGAGATCTGCAGACCGTGTAAATGGTTAAAAAATCCCTCAGTATCCAAAAAATAATAATAAATAAAATGGTGGATAGTCTATCAAAATGCAAGGAGAATACCAAAGAGCAGAATAAAAAAAAAAACACCTGAAATGAACACAAACCAAGCAATGTTAAAATGAGCAGCTGTTCTGGCATTTGTCTTAACAGTTAATATTCTTTCTTTCAGGATGTACAGCCTGGTCAGCTGGAAATCACCCTCAAGCTCAGGGTCAGAATGTAGGCAGTACTGGAAAACAGTCGTTATATCCCTTTCTCAATAAAACCACGCCCCGAGCGTTTCCATAGCATGCAGTTGAGCACATTAAGTCAGAATGTGTGCGTATGGAACAGAAACCTTTATGCCATTCTGCCTCAAAACCAAATAGCAATCCGTGGGCATGAGTCAATTTAGAATAGACCCTGCAGCGATCTCAGAGGTTCAGGTATGAAAGTCTCCCCACGTAAAGTACGTTTTCAGGAAGACGTTTTATATGACCAATGTGACCCAACCACAGCAGTAACTTTAAAATACTTTGTACATTGTCATGTCAACTCAGCACTGTCATGCTCACAATATTACAAAAGAATCTTTTTTTGAAGTTGAGTAAAAAATCAATTCTGCTATGCATTTTATCATTTGTAATGATGAAAGGCAAGGCAGATCAGATCAGGTATGAACACTGTAAAACTGATCACATGGTGGAGATGAAGAGTGGCTGATTGGTTCTGAGCACCACATGCTAAGTCACCTGGCAGTTTGTGTCGGCATGGAAACAGCCACGTCATGCCCATCCCCCTTTGGTATGATCCTGTTAATTTAATCTGTTTCAGTTCCCATCAAAGCATCAGAAGATAAATTGTGAACTAGCTTAAAAGGCAAACAAAATAATTTGATACCCAATTTACCTGCTTTCAGAATGTGGGGTGAGAGGCTGTGGATTGAGGAGACAGTAATAATGAGCTAAAAGTAAAACTATTCAGTACATAATCCAGCTTCTCTATGTAACTACATTTACAGGAGATCTTGAAGGAGAGTGGTCCTTCAAGCAAATATTATATTATGCTTCTTTATAATGATGGCTTTAGGAGAGCGCTACAGTGTTTTATCCAGTTTTTTCCATAATTAGAAATGCCAGTCATATCCATAGGCCTGTCTCACCACTGCAATGCCCTCCATCTATTTTAAAGAGCACAGACAGGCAAGGGGTCATCTCCAAATTGTGTGTTGTCATTTGGCACTTTATGTCACTCAGCAGTCTACCAGCTGAACTGATCAATCATTAGGTGGCAGAGGTATACTTTATAGGTACCTGGCACAGGCAGATTGCAAGCATCATATTGCCCTGAAGAGTCACCCTTAGAGTTGCAAAGAGACAGGGACATGCTTCTTGAGGGACACGTTTCCCTGGCACACACTATGGGCAATTACACCAGCCACAGTCAGACTCCATACTAGGCCATAACATGTGTCACTACACTGTAAACCAGTACTTTAGCGAGACACACCACTTGATGGCCTGATTATGCGCTGTTTTCAAATGTTTTTCTCTGCCGTGGTTGAAAAACAAAAGGAATTCCAGGATGTGGCAATCATGTGCTTGAGATGCGTTCAAACCTGAACATTCCGAGATTGATTCTGACAATGTCACATTAGTTCAGAGGCAAATCTGGTGATCCATTCTGCTGAAGTCACACCATCATTACCTGATTCCTGCTCTGTAGTCTTGTGATTAAAGAATGTATTCATGCCTTTTCTCAAACAGAGGAAATGTCCGAGTTGCAAGTAGATGATAATGCAACATAATATTAACTAAAAACGACAATAATAGCTTTTTAATTCACTGGCATGACAGTAAATAAATTTTACTGGTAATTCCTGAGCCATAATTGATTGATAGTTAAAAGCAATTGTTTCACCCTGCATTAAACCAGCTTGCGCTACATGCTTTCACAGCGCTCAATTATCTAATTAAAATGACATCAATCTGGGGATGTAGAATGTACTTCGTGTGCAAGGTCATTTCAGAAGCGAACAGTTCATCATTCAGGGAGATTCCAATACACAATAAATTTAGAAATGATGTTTAAGCGGGCATATGCTAGCTTGTTGAACCAATAAACTTTAATTGACTGTATAAATCAAAACTGATAGCCACATTACAGTATTTCAAACATCAAAAGTATAGCTGCACTTACTGGTGTGTGAGAGAAAGCACATAATTTATAATGCAGACTGTCAGGCGAATATGTTTGTAAATAGAAATTACGGGGAAAAAAAAGAAAAGAAATGAGGGAATGAGCTACATATACACTTTCTCTACACTACACATTACACAGAGAGAAGAAGATGATTTGTAATTCAGTACAAAATCTATCAGATATTCTGTGCGGCAGTGCTTTATCACCATCTGGTTTCAAAACCCATTCTGTTTTACATCAGTTTCGTTTGCAGAACAATTTGTTCAATTTGCTCTCCCATAAATAGCTGTCAGGGTGAACATTATCATCATTGGCATTGTTTTTTTTTGCTTTTTTTAAACAAACAAAATAGTTATACAATGATCTCAAACAGGCAAACACTGTTATAAAAAGTAATATTATTAAACTCACTGTGACATTACATAATAAATGAATGTATATTCTGTAAACAAGTCAGTGCTTGAAACATCTACTAATTATCTTGTGAGCACACTGAGTCACCATATTCAAATTGGTAAATGCATTTAATATTATGAGATCTAGTCTAAGAATAGTAAATGTATCTGAATGATATAGTTGGGCCGGAAATGAGTAAATACTTCCCTATTCAGTATCCAGACCATAAACACATCATTCTTTATCCTGAACTTCGAAAAATACAGAGGATTTGCATTACTTTTTTTCCCTGATTCTCCAGTTTTAAAATTTTTTAAATTTTTTTTACATTATGTTCAGTGACAGCATTACATGTTGAGCAAGGATTGCTTGGCTTTGTTATTTAAGGATGAGCTGAATTATAATTCAACTGAATTATCCCAGACAATGTAACTCTGGTGGATCATTTATCATGATGTAGAAGACATTTCAGATGAAGTTGTATGAAAAACCTATGGCTCAACATCTTTTCTGAAGCTGTACCTTGCCTCCCGCATTGTTCCCATTTTCAGGAGTCAAATTCTATGTGCACTGGCACCCTCTTTAATCTTGCGCTGCTCCAGTTATAAATCATGACTGCAGACTTCATCTAAAGCCACTAAGAGGGTAACTCCTGGAGAGCCCAGAAGCAACTTCAGAAACACTGTGCACTTTTCCAGGCCCGCACTCTACCTAACCCCTGCCTGGCCTTCAGGCGAAGGCAGGTAATCACTCTCCTCCCTTTCGAGGTGGTGTCACACCTTGAGAGTTGAGCAATCCATGCTCTGCAAGCTGCCTGCTCATCTCCTACAAATCCACCAAATTCATCATCATGTCCTCAACCGGGTCAAAAAAGAGCACTCCCTCAAGTGGCCCGTCTGGTCCCTTATAGCGCGGGCTGCGTGACGTCAGCCCAGAGGAATGCTCTGGTGAAAACCGCGCATTTGAATATGAAAGCCAGCCACCCCCTCCAACTCACCGTCTGGTGGCTGCGGTCACAGTAGCGCAGGCCAAAGTAGTCCGTCTCTGCCAGATTCACGTGGCTGAATACGTAGTCCAGGACAACCGACCCCTTAGTTGACTTCTGTGGAGAAGAATGCAAACAGTTGTCTTTGTTTTCTAAGAATGTCATAGTTGTGGGGGCAAACCATGCACTGTCATCTAGGCTGTGAGGGGACACCACATTTGGATGTGTGCTGCTGGCTGAGCAAAAGCAGGACTTGGCCATACGATTCAAAAGAATACCCTTAAGCAGTCTGAATTTCACCCTTAATCAAGCTGTTGACTGCATTCAAATGGGTTGCATCTATATGCTCCATAAGTCTGAAGAGATAAAAGCTATACACAGCTTATACATGAGCACAAAGAAGAAATTTATTTATAATCTTAATAATTTGTTGATTTTCCAAGTGCATGAAGATGTCAAATGTTAAACAGAAGAAAATACATTGATTAGTTTGTGCATGCCTGTAAGAACGACTGTAATTCACCAAATGTGGCATCATTACAGTGGACTACAGCAGCAGGTTCTGGTGTATCACTGTGCGCACTGTAGCAAGCTAATTTTCACAGTAAACTGAAGCTGAAGCTTCTCTTTTCTGCATTGCTTCTTCAAAATTAAGTTGTCAAGTTGTCTACCATGTCTCAACACGTGCACTTAATTATCACAAAAGTGTGAGCTAACTACATTTAAAACACATTTACAGTGGTTCTGGGCCTTTATTTGAGAAAATTCACAGAATGACACTCTGAGCAAAACTCACACCATATGGCCGATTTGTATGAGGCAATAAAAATGGCCTCAACAAAAGGCTGCATGATGCCCTGTTTTCACAACTGCGGATTTAGCTCTGCAAAACTACCTGCATGTGCATACATACTTATAAGTGCATATTCCCTGCTGTGCACGGACAACTTTCGTAGCTGATATCTAGTTAGATATGAATAAATCTAACTAGAGCACACATGGAGGGCAAACATTCTCCCATCCTACAGAGAACCCAGGCACAACACCTTGTTATGTGCGCAACAATTGTTGAACATACATCAAAAATAATGTTCAAAATAAATAAGGATTTTTTTTTTGGCGGCACCCAGTCAGGAAGAAATTAAGTAGCAGTGAGCTCTTGCAGTGGACAGCAGGGAAAGGAGTGGAGACATATGGATAGGGAGACCTGGGAGATTTAAATGTCTTGAATGTCAGCAATCTCCAAATTGCTGAAGTTAAATCTAGTTTTAATAGCACTGCCCATTTATCATGCAAAGATCCATTAAATGAGCTCACAAGCCCAGAGTTCCAGTATTGAAACATCAGTACTGTCATCTTCACACACGTCCTAAGTTATATTCTTAGTCAATTACGCAACCCCTGAGTAATATTGGTCTCTGTAATCTCAGGGTTTGTCTGGGCTGTTCACATGTATAGTAAAATACGGAATAACCAGTGTTTTCTTTTGAAAACAAATGTTCCCTAAGAACTGTAAATCAAAAATAAACATGTTTGTGCACAAATTTCAAAGATATTTGTCCAAGACACAGGCACACATATCCACACAATAAAAACCTTTCTTTTCAATGTAGTTGCAAACCTTGTAAAAACAATTTTGCTTCACAGTCCCAATGCCTCAGCTTTTCCAAAGGTATAAAACTCCAAGATATATGATCTCCGTTTTAATATTTCATAACAATAGATACCGCTGCAGTGGCAGCATAGTTTCATGCTGCATGACCTGGATGGCCTTCGTTCATACAGATCTAATTCCCAAAGTCTCCGATGTGAATGTTAGGCTTTGAAACACGGAACAAGGTAATGCAGGAACAGTAGGCAAGATAACATTGACACTATTGCCAACAACCACTGTGTCTAAACATGTTTTTATGGTGCAGTAATCCTTACTTACTGGCTCATCTGAGAGGTCAGGAAGGCAAAATGCAGCCTCAAAAACCTACATCAACATTTTATTACCTAGAAGCATCTGTTCCTACCATCTGCTTTGAATTCTCATAATACCTTCTTTTACGCTGTCAGAATGTGGCATCCACCCTCATTATGGCAGCATAAAAAAGTAATTAAAATTTATAAGCATTGCTATTTTTCTGTCCAAGAGGAAAGTCAAGAAATGGCAAAAAATACACAAAAATATATCCCTTAAAATTTATTTTTAAGTCACTTTCATTTGCCAAAGAACAGCAAGTCTGATGGCTGTAGATGAACATCAAGGTAGTGAGGAAACAGTAGATTGCACAGCAAAACTACTAGCATTAATCAACATTAGTGGTGTTAAATCAACTCTAACAGAGTCCAATAGGGACAATATGTTCTCTATCAGAGATTAATTGTATAATGCATATTGTGCTTCTTTAGATGTCAATGCAGAAAAGCTTAAGTTATATATACCCTACTTATGGAATCTGCACACACTCCTGTCTTGCTTCTGACAGTAATGGTACCCCTGACTACTGAGAAAATTGTGGAAACATTATACTATTAATCATCTGACAAAACACTATTTAATCTGACAAAATACTTTTTCCCTCTATTTGATTTATTTGCCCATGGTTGAACAAATTGCCCCCCCCCCACTTTACCCCATCATGAGGAATTAAATAAAAACAATTTTAATGCCTATTTGGATTTCACCAGTTTCATCTGATATATGATATATCCCCAGTGGGACAACATAAATAAAGAAAGTGAATCATAAACACTGGAATTATGCAGCTGAGTCACTAACTCAATCATCAGAAGTGACTGGCAGATTTTAAATGCCCAGCCCCACACAGCTGTTCCTCTCTGGAGCCATAAAATGTAGAAACCATTTGCACTGTCAACTTCACCAGGGACAATTACACCACACAAGGGCTCAAACTTGAGTATCCATTGGATTACACACAGCCATGCCCGCAGTCAAATCAGGACCAACAGTATGCTGTCAACAGTTCTCATGCACAAAAACGGGTGCAATTAAAATCGCTTTGCAGAGACAGAATTTGTAATGCAGTTTGTATCATTCAGCTCATTTGTTGAGGAGGCACAGGACAAAGAGTCTTACTAGCAGTGAGATTCGGATTCGGACTCCTGCATGAGCGCAGGAAAATCTTTCTGATTATCGACCCCAAGCAGCAGGTTTCAAGGGCACCGTGTCACAGCCTGAGCTAGACGAACTGAGGAACTGCGCATGTTTAAAGAAAGTGCCACACCAGCACCAAGAGGTCTCAACTGCCAGAGGATATTGACTGCACTAAGAGTGCTCACACGAGAACTGCAGGTGTTTAGACGTGATTATTTTTTGTTGTTGTGTGGTTAAACAGTTTGCATTCATTATTCCGTGTAGCAGAGCTGGGGGGAAATGGTCAAAGATAATGCACAATGAATGCTTAACGCAGCAATGTGTGTTCCAAAAGTCTCTTTGTTAGGGGTTAAATATATGACATTCCTTTCCCAGGAAAACAGTTGCTAAATTATACATGAAATAATGACATGCATAAACCTCAATTATTCCTTTTGGTATTATGCATATTCAATCAAAACAGACTCTTTTACATATAATAATACAACATGATTGCCTCCCGAATTTAGCCAACTATGACTCAGAATCTGACTCAGAATCTGCAGTGACGGGAAAGAAATGGCCTCATCATGCCGGGGTATTGTGGATATAATTCACAGCAGGCTTCCTTGGGTTACTGTCGCATCAAGGCCCCTTAGCTATTCATCATGTGCTCGAAGGTTGCCAATAACCAGTTGTCCTTGGTGAGAGGTGTGCCTCCTCACCTTTCAGTTCCAGATCCAGGTCCGCGTGCACGTTGTGGCTTATAGCGAGGAACACAGTCACTGGCTCACAGGAACGGAAAGTGAAACTGTGTATCAGGAATTTCTGACCTTTTCATGGTATATTTCCGCCAGGTCCTCATTGCCATAGACCAAGAACAGCAACCCTCAAAGAGGAACGGAACTTTTATTGCCTGTTGGGAATTCCGTATTTGTGAAAGCTTTTTTTTTGTAGCTATGGATCCAAGTAGGATGGCATCTGAATTGCTAAGTGACCAACACCACAGACTAGCAACACTGTGTTTCTTTCTCAGTTCAATACACACTGAGCACCTCAGAGGATCAATGAATGAAGCAAACACCTCTGGTGAATAATTCCCACCCAGATGTATTTGTATTGGGTCCAATGTTGGGTCTTCAGTTGCAGATCTTGCCCACATAACCTTAATTTACAAAAGAAATTGGTGCACTTCAATTCCGTCGACAGCGGGAGGATATTCAGGGGCTTTGTATTAAGCACTGAAACATGGTAGGCTAGTTTTAACCACAAACCAACCATGTCATGAATCCTATGCACTGACAGCTGCTGCGATTTAAACCTCCAGCAGCATGAGCACACAGCACCTCGTTCAACCAATCGCATTTCCAGCATGTATTCAGTTGTCAGACCATAGGATTTTTTCTCCCCTTTTTCCTCAAATTCATTCATTTCTCAGCATTGCAGGATCAACAGAATGTGCTGCACAAGGATATGACATCATGGATGTTCTTGTTATAGAGTGTAATAACTTAATCCAGCATTAAGCTGCCATAACCAGTCATTTAAGAAAAAATTAAAATAAATAAATAAATAATAATAATAATACCATGCCTTGAAATGTTTAAATTCATCAAATGCATATTTTTCATTGTACAAGTGTGAACCAAGTGAAAACCTTTTTGTCACATTTTTGGAATTTAATAAAATATACCCAGTCAGTGTTTGCTACCATTGTGGTAGTGCAGCAGGCATTTAAACTCCAGGAGAAAGGATAAGTCATCATAATGTTTTATGAATGTCAACGGAGACTTTACAAAGCTGAAAGGGATGCAGTAGTATGGGTTCAATGCATAAAACATATGTCAAAGTGCTTTCTCTTGCATTTATCTATTCAGCTTCACTGAGCTTTTGATTCACATGCCTTACACAGTAAAATGCCCTGTGTTAATTCAACAGAGGACATATGAGTCCAATATGGACCATATGTATTCTGTAAGAGTTGATTTAACACAGAACATTTCACTGTGCAGAATTAAGACTGGCCTTACTCTGTAAAATATCATTGAGTCCTTGTATACACATAATTATTCAAAACATTCATATCGTCTAACTAAAATATTAAAAAGTTGAAATAAAAATGGCTTTTAAAAGAAAAATACAACAACAAAAACAGTGGCAATCATTCTGTAAAAACGAACACACATACTCGTAGCAATGTTGATTAATTCTGTGTATTTTCCTGTGTCAGCCATGGGCTGTAAATCTTGTCAGCAGTAGGAAGTCATTTGTATGCAGTCAGTGACCTACTAGTCTTGCAGGGATTTACAAGTGCTTGATTGATGAAGTTACCACTGTCTGATTCACCATCTTGATTAAATAATGGGATTCATATCCTGTCGATTGGTGGACAGCTATTTTGCTGTTTTGTATCCAGTGGTCTGTACTGCCTGTTATGTAGGAAATCAAGTCATGTAGTGTCACCGAGAAACAATGTAGAACATTGCCTCTGACACCCCCAGCCCCAACCCACATTCAAGAACAACAAGGGGAGATAATAACATAGAAACATTCCTCAATACTGCCCAAATTCTCGAGTCTATGACAGACTAGTCCCCCAAACTGCACCCCATTAACCAGGTCAGGAATCTCTCCTGTGACAGATAATAGGCATAAAATGCAGTATTGTACTATATTATGTTACAGTGCCCCTTGCCATTGAGTTTATACTGCTTTTATTGATGTTCAATAAGTCAAGCCAGATAAGGGCATCTAATATAACAATTAGAAATAAACTAAATAAATAAATAAATAAATAAATAAATAAATAAATAAATAAATAAATAAATAAGGCCTTGTTTAGGTAATCCACACATTTTCCCTAAAAACTAAAAACAGAAAATTTGAGACTGAACCTCATACATGTTCTTGCTGATAATCCTGATGTGATTACACTGATGTTTGGAGATAGTAAAAATTATCACTAAGAGAGAAGCAGTGCCATTAATGTGATGATTTTACAATCAACAGACTGTGGCCTCATTTACCATTTACCATTTTGCCTCAGCAAATTTGGCCACAAACCTTCCATTACCCTTTCCAATTAAGACACAAGATTTTCAATGTAAAACCATATCTTTTTTCTAAAATTAACAAAAAAATCAAATCCAAAATATATATTTTGAAATTCAGCCTCACCAATAGGCACATACTATAGCCACACAGACTATTCTTTCTAGACTATTCCATCATTGTTCTGTAGGCACAAAAACTTTCTGTTCCCAGTCTACCTTATGTAAGCATGTTTACTAACTACCTAGTGTTAAAGAAGTCTGCACACCAAACTGACTACAGGCAATGGGAAGGTCAGCTCAGAAAATCCTAGTGCGTTTGTCAGTTGGTTGTGAATGGAGCATAGTCCAGAGCCATCTAGACTGGCTGTTGGCAAAGATCTTTAACCAATCAGTGAGCAGGATTAAGATGGTGATAATCTCTGTTTCCACATGAATGAATACTATGGAAGGAAAGTCAGAAGTCACCATTAATTATACAACTATGAAGGGAAACACGTGGACTCACTGTATTCACTGTGCTATAGATAACAGTGTGTAAGTACAAAAGCTGTATCTATTTTTGGAATCAGTACCCCGGGAGGTCCATCTGATTTAATTGGAAAATATCAATGTGTATTTTCAAGGCACGTACTGTACTTTGGTTCTCTTTTTGTAGACTTTTCCACATTCTCCAATTAATTTGCCTTTGTTTGCCATGTGAATGTATTATATACAGGTTTACAGTTCTGTAGATATTGTAGATATTTCTTATTTTCTTTGAAAAATGAGGGAAATTTAGTTTATATTTTCTTTGTAATACATTAAATTAATAGTTGCTAATTCATAGGCTACTCATCTTACAGGCTCCTGAAATGCTTTTCTGAAGAGGGACTAATACAAGGAAAATGTGCGAAGCTTTATAAAATATAAAATCATTTATATTTATCAACAAAAAACAAAAACATTCTTATACTGTATGCACCAACCACCCTTATATGCACCATCCACATCTGTGTCACAAATTGTTGATAGTTTTTCTAAGAAAATAACAAATGTGATAATGGACAGACCCTTCACAAAGCTTTGTACTGTACGAATCTGAGACATCTCTGATGAGATCAAACAATCAAGGTCTAGAAATAACCAGTGTTAGGGTCATGTCTGAGATGGGTTTTACAAATCAAGAAATTTCATATCTAATCTACTGTCATTATTCTACATTATACCTCTTTCCTCCTGCACTCTCACTCAATAAAACTCAAAGGAAGGAAACTGCATTAAAGAGAAAATGATTCTGTCATGTTTCTCAGAGAGAACTTCTCAGAATGCCTCCTGTTGTTTTTTCATTGCATCACCTGTCAAGACTGATATACTGAAGCTTTAATTCATTATTAATGACCTAGTTCCTGCTGAAAAAGGACACTTAGTACAGAAAATAATGAGATGACATTTTCAGAACATCTCTTTGAAAAGTCCAGCTCAGCTGCTGTCACATCCACGTGGAAACAAAGACTGGAAAGATAGAAATATGCTTCTCCATATTTTACATATATGTATACACACACACTCACACATATATATACATATATAAAAATGTATAAACGCACACAATGTGTGCATCAGCAATATTGATCTATATATACACACACACACACATCATCTTTCATGCCTTTTTGCCTAATAAACCTTGGACTTGTGAGGTAAATCACACATACAGTATGAAACATGGTGTCATACGTGGTAGAAGACACCCAACCTTCAACATCGGTGATGAAAGGAGGAACCTGAACTCTCCTGTGTTTAGGAACATTGCCCTGGGCGTACGGGCTCTGGAGGAGTGACACCCTTTGTGTTATTAGGCCCTCACATTGACAGTAAATCTGCCACAGCAGTGTACCCTCAGGGTGGGAGGAGCTGCAGACTGAAATTATGACTCAGTGACATCAGAAACAGCCAGCTCACCAAAGGGATTGTGGGAGCAGCCAGTGCAGACAGAGAATTGTTTACCAAAAGGTCTCCTCCCAGAAGCAGACCCTGAATTCCTCTCATATCTTTCCTACTGATAAAGAGCTGCTGTGGCAGGAAGGATATTGCTAAAATAACACTGCGTTAGCAAAATATACTGTAAAAATAAATCTTGATAGGTTTTATCGGTAAGGAATAATTACGCCTTTGGCTTCTTGTACACAATAGCCATGCCTGTCCACAGAAATCTGCTAGGTTTTTGAGAACGTGTGAAATAAATATTTACAATGATTTTGTCAGGCACAGCAATGGAAATCCCTTATAAAACCTAATCTCCTCACTTTTAAACTCAGCATTCAAGAGCAAATGAGAGAATATTCACTAACTGCTTACTATTCATGTCTGCACATTTAATCACAGTGTGGTGGTATCACAGATGCTGGTTAGCCAGTATCTAGGACATGTTTGGTCAGTCAACTTAATACTGGATGAAGCCTATTAATATTCTGTGAAATACCCACAATGTGATCAAATATGTTGAGATTAACGGAGTCTAGGGAATGCAATTTTCCCTAGAGTCTCGCAATGACCCCGGAAGACGGATGCCTGCCACAAAGTCATCGCTCGCAATCTCGCTACCTGTGAGCTGACAGGAGATGGATCTCTATTATGACCAGACCTTTTTTAAGACCTATTTTAAACTAGGCTGTGACCAATCAAGATATGAGATGATAAACTGTTGATCTTTCGAGAAAAAAGTTTTAATCGTTGAATGTGTAAAGAAGGAGGCAGTTTAAAAACATGAGGTCCTATTCATCATTACCTCCATAGAAATACAATTTCAATGTTGCCAGATGTCAAGGGAAAGACAAAGATAAAGTGAGGGAGGCCGCTGACCTTTTGGCTAATGTCTTGCAATAATGGAAACAGATTGGTCTAAGCACTCTCACTGAATTTTACCTTTTTTACCTTGTTTATTGAATGAAGTAAAGAAAATGGGCTTTAAGGAGCCACATTTGGTAATACTGTGGGCAGGTTACAGTGGATTTAAAAAATGAAATCAAGGAATTCTAATGCTCAAAATACAGAACAATGTTTCACTTACCTGCATGTGAATTCTCAGGCATTCATGTTTACACATTGATATAAAAGCGTGTAGTTAAACACACATTACTTTTGAAATATTCGACCGGTCTGCAGACCTAGGAAGTCTGTGACAGTGCTTCTATCCAAATTTTGGTTATTGGGGTGGATGAAGCCAGCTTGTGAACATTGTTCACTGGCTGCTTTCGGCTGTGTCCTCTCGTTCAGCATCCTGGTCTGAAAAGAGGAGCTCCTGCCATCTGCTGCACTCTGGCTATGGGACCATGGTAATAGGTGCAGGTGAAAGGGTCAGCTCATGGTAGGGGTTTGGATAAGGGCCCATTGTCCTGTTAAGACAGCACCCATTAAAGCCAGTAGGTGGGTGATGGAGCAGGGAGGTGGCTGCACTAACAGATAGAAGTGCCATCACATTGGAACTTCTATAGCTCCTCTTGAGAAACCACTTGTCCTTTGTCCCTGATGGAAGTGAACATGCTTGGGGGGGCCTCCCGTTGAAATTGCTGCTGTACTGCATGGAGTCCAAGGCATACAGTAGAATTACAGGCTCAGTACATTCAACCAGAAGAAAGGAAGACTGCCTGGCACCATGGGACTACTGGCTTGGTTAATCCAGAAAGCCACTGTATTACTTTGTCTGTAACCTCAGCTTGGTGTTTGGTGCCAGAATGAACTCTCTGGGTTTGTGGGGTTACTGGCTGTAAACACAAGCTGCTAGGTGCCAGTACTCACAGTTCACAGGTCCAAATTAATTTATATTTCTAGACTTGTACATTGCAAGAAATTGAAAAGAAACAGCAGGAATATAAGTAAAGGGAAAGGCAAGTAGAGTGATGGCAGTGGGACAGTCATTCACTGGCATTCACTGAAAAAGTATTTTAACAGCAGCCGAAGGACAGTATTGAAATTTATATAAAAACAAACTAGATTTGGGGCTGACATAGCTCAGGAGGTAAGACCGATTGTCTGGCAGTCGGAGGGTTGCCGGTTCAAACCCCGCCCTGGGCATATCAAAGTATCCTTGAGCAAGACACCTAACCCCTAACCCCCTAACTGCTCTGGCGAATGAGAGGCATCAATTGTAAAGCGCTTTGGATAAAAGCGCTATATAAATGCAGTCCATTTACCATATACCATTTGTGCTGTAAGCCATACTTTAAACAACCAGTAAACATCCAGTGAAAGGGTGCATAACACGGAAAAAGAGAGGTACAACAGAATCAGGACTGTGAGCTTCCATAAAACGCACTCACCCATAACACAGAGGAAAGACAATGTTGAAAACCTGTTCAACACAAAAGCCTTACCAAACACTACCACAAACAAAACCTTCAGAATGTCCTTGTGCCATCAAATATCAAATATCATATACAGTATGGGCATAGATACAATTCACGGACCTAATGTAAAACTTAACCAAAGAGCCAAGCAGACATTTGAGGAAAGTCATCAGGCTTCATTAAACAATGAGGAATGAAAATAATTATTGACAGGAGAGTATTGGCCCTGTCTGGCAATGAGGCTATTTATTGTGCCAAAATCACAATAAATGCTAATCCTTCCCCACCCCCAAGAGATTTTTCACTTTCCACTCCATGATTATCCTGCTTTTTCCTTTTGTCATAATGGCTTATTTGCGAGCTTGCTACATCTTCAAAAGAGACTTGGTACTGACTGAGCAGGTCCACCAGGGAATGCAAACACGTCTGCCACTGCAGACAGCTCCAAAAGCACCACCAACTGCAATTTAAAATTACACAATAGTAATAATTTATGTCTGGGAGGTCTGTAATAATACATGGAAGAATATTGCTGCTTATTTTAACACAATTTCCCTGCCATTTTCAATTAGATGCACAATGATGGCGTCCCATGTGACTCATTTGGTGTACAGAGCGTCTTCAGTAGAAATGAAAAATGCCGAACATTAGAGGTGGTTGTCTGGTCTGCTGAAACATCAGCACCCAAGGGGGTTAAAACAGAAAGAGCACAGTTTCTTTTTGATCAGTTAGCACTTAGCCACAGTAGTGAAAAAAAACCCAGCATGTAGTAAGCGTGGTGATCATGGTGTAAAGGGGCCCCAATAATCTGTGGTTCATGAGAGCTTTAGCTCCAGAGACTAGTCCGTGACTGCGTGAAATCGCATGGTTTACCTCACGTGCTTACATTTCCAAGTTTGCTTTTTAATTCACCAGTTCATGTAACAAAACAGCTTTGTGCTGCAAACAGTACTTCAAACCTGACCTTTTGCTTAGATGGGAGGCATGGGTCAAACAATCACAAGCTCTTATGCTGCTGAGGCCAGTTTTCTTGAGCTGGAGATGGGCGGCCTTTGATTCAAAAGCCCATTATGCAGATGGAATCACCGGATGCACACATAAAAACAGACTGACATTGTGCAGATTTGTAAGAGGAGGACAATGCCTTGCATTAAACAGGACTAAATATTTCATTAATTATATTAATTCAGTGCTGATGGTTGCAGGACTGGGTGCTTGAATGTGTATAGTTTCAGTCAGTGGCAGGAACAAACTGAACCATTAATCTACTCCTCAAAATCACGACGCAGCAAACCCAGAATACAGCAAACAGTTTGTCTATTTTTAAATAAATATACATTCATTGCAAGATCAGACTAAAAGGAAATAAAATCTTGCCAAAGAAAAATAATATATGCATTTAACATAATCTTCCTTTATGGGAATGATATATACTGCATTACACTGTGAACATGAAAAATATGAGGATAAACATATTTCACAGAAATATATATTTTAATATATTATGATAATCACAGATTTAAAAAAAACAAATACTGTGCACATTCTCCCATACTATTTGGGTTTGTGTGTGTTTTTTAAAACAGATTCTTGTAAATATATTTATTAAGATAAATTATCAATTTATTTGTGTAAGCTTGGCATTAAAGAGTTTGCAAGCACTAAAGTGATGCAAGACCAATAACACCAATGATGATTTATATTATATTATATTATATTATATTATCAGGTATTGCATACTTTCGGCATGGAAAAATATTAGAACATGCTTATTACAGTGTTTAAGAACATATACTGTACATTGTAAACATACTGTTCAGTTCACTGTACAGTTAACAGTACACTATATATACACTAAAACTGTACACTGATAACATCTGAGAGTACCCCATTAACATGTGTAAAAGAAGACTCCTTAGTATAATTTGTAATTTTCTCAGCATGATTTAAATAAGCACATGCACTTCTAAAGAGTCAACCATTCGTTTTACTGAATCTGTTGGAGACAGGTACGGGCACACACCGCAGAAAATGCTCCAACAAAGATTTGATTGATGAGACGGTACGGGCAGGAGGGTGGGGAACGAACGCCAGTGCAGGAACCTCCCACCACAACACCGCTGTAAGCAGAGCTGAAGAGCCGCTCTACATACCTGCTGCACGACGTACGGCCTCATTACCGCATTAGAGGGAAATTAAGGGTTGAAGTGATAAACCCACGAGCAGCCACGTATGCGCACTTAAGACACACCCGTTTAACTTAAGGCTGGATGCTTCCAGTCGACACATGAAAACTCACAGCCTTAGATTGCGAAGATGAGGGAAAGACGGATCTGACAGTATGAACCGGTGCTGGAAGAATATAAAGTGTATAAAGAAGAAGAATATAAAAAAGTCCAAATGGGTGTGACGGTCACTTAGTTCAGCATTTTACACAGGCATTTCTCTAGATATCTGGTTATGAGAGACATCAAAGGGTGTCCGTTATAGGACAGGGCTTTGATCTCAAGTAACAGCCACACCCCTCCCCCCCCTCCCATTTTGGTTTCAAGGGCAATCATAAAAATGCAGACCACTTTTTTTGTCTAAGATGAAAAAAAGGTTGGGTAAGCATATAAATCGCAGCTTTGTGTTGACTTCTGCAGAATGTAGGTTACTAAATAAAAAATGACATCAAAACAACTAGCAGAGAAACTGAACTGAAATATTTTAAACAATAATATTGAGCAAACTGATTCACATTATCATACATAATCTACATTACCATGGTACTAACTCATAGTCTTGCACAATGTATACTGAAGACAATTGTACACATCATATTATATGTGCCAGTGAGGTGTATTGATAAGTAAACGCTCCACATTTTAATTAATGAAACACATTCCTACTGTAAGTAATGGAATGTTTTTTCAAGATAAGGTTTTGTCAAAATAAGCAGGATTTCCCTTCTTATTGTACATTGTATTTAGAAACATTGAGCTTGTTTTGCTGAAATGGTCTGTGAAGGTGGGGCTTAAAATCCAATTGGACTAATTAAAAGCAACGCGCAGTAATTTCACGATCACCAGAATGGACATCTGTCCACACAACGACTTTTGTCAAGTGGAATAGTAATGAATGTCCAGTCCTGCTTGGTTCTATATAAACTCCTGTCAACAGAAATCAGTTCCACCAAACTCATGCTAAAAGCCCTCTGGAATTGTGTGAGCCCAGACCCCTGGTACTGTAAGTCCTGGGCATGCTCCCAAACAAAACACATCACCCAGTCTGCCTCTGTAGAACAACGGGGGCATTCTGGACACCTTTCCAGACTGCCACTTCACATACAAGGGTGAAGAAGAGTTTGCTTGTCTTTGGTGATGACGTGGTGAGGAAGAGTTGTGTAATAAGAGTGTTTCAGGACCACACACTCCAAGTGATCCATTCTTCCAGATCCCGCCTAATTTCAGCCAAACTGACAACTGACATGATATAAAATGTGTATATGAATGTGTATATTGCAAAAAGTCTGGCAGGGTGTATTGGAAAAGCACCTTAAGGCCTGAATTTAGACCATGGATCTGACATGTATTTTGAACATGTCTAGGCAATTCTTGAGGAAATCAAGCATCTGTGTGTTGCAATATCAGTTAACATTGCAAACATTAGTTTATACTTGTCTTGCCAATTATAAATTGCCATCGGTATTAATCCAGTACAATGCTTTACATACCATGGATTGGCACTGTTTACCACACATTGAGCTTAGCATAAATGGTTTGAAATTAAATACTGTATTCTTTACTTCATAGAGTAGCATGTTAAAGGTGCATTATGTACTGTAAGGCTTCTCCTCTAAGCCTTTCTTATAAAGTAATCAACCTGATGGCACTACCATGGGTAATATCATGGTTCAATCTCAGATAAAGAATCATTTTATATAATTGCATAATTGAGTTATTACAGTTCTTCTAGTGTAATTTTCATGAAACGAAAAACTATTGCATTTGGACCACATCCTGCTGAAGTTCAATAAAACATACAGTACAACTTTCACTGCAATGTCACATCCTTTCACAGCATTGTTTCACAGCAGGATTTATTCTGATAGCACATGCCCTGCAGTTTTTTAAAGCTAGATCATCAAAGGGCAGCATTCCATCTATTCATTCTTTCCACACTTTAAGGTGACCTGCTGGAAAAACATGGTGATTGTGTGCAGGGAAAGTCCACAACAAAGGGGAAATAAATCTAGTCAAGAAAACAGCTGTGGCCTGTCCTGAAAATATCCGTGTTCGCATTAATTATTGGCCAAACGCGAGAGGCTGAACTGAAGGCCAGAAAAAAGAAGCCCTCTAGGGTCAGAGATGTTGTTTTAATGCTGGTTTTCTTTGTTATGGTAGCAACACGTGAGCGATTTTGTGCATCACGCAAAAATCCCACACTGCCCTAGGGCAGACTCAATAGGGCCATTGTCCATAGCACAGAGCACACAGTGTTATGTCTCATTGTATTACAGGCAAACCAGTGACCATGGGCTAAATGCATTTTCCCCCTTTTCAGCTTTTGATTAAGACATGTTCTAGCCAAATAGCTCAGTCGATAAGTTTGTCCAACAATATAAGGCAATAAAATTCACAAGTAAGTGACCCTTTTGTTCAGTTCTCTTCTGAGCCTCTTTCAAGTCGCTGTTGAGAGAGGAGCTAGTGAAGCACAGCTTGCAGGGGATGGCAGCTGGTATGGCCTTGCACGCACTTCAGGGACACACGCAAGGGTCATGCCTGCCATTTTGCCTCTGTCACCCGAATGCATGCTTTCTCAGCCTTACATTTGGCATTTACCTTTTGTCCCTGCCTTTAAAACTAAAATGTTACAAAATAAACCAGATTACATTTTCCTGCTTTTCAGTATACGGACCATGCATTATCTCAAAGGTAATTTAACTTGTGAGAATAGAACGTGGGCAGGCTAAACCGGATTAGAAGCACCCATTGCAGTTGTGGGGAAGGCAATTTATCCCCTTAATGACTATTTACTAAATATTAGTCATTCATTTTTCACAAAACAAAACAAAAAGAAAACCATTCAAAGGGCATTAAGGGATTTTGCTCCTACAAAGCACTGTGTATACGGCTGTAACAAATTACATGGTGCATTGTGCCTCGGGCAAAGCCCAGCCAATTATTAAAATAAATAAACCGGAAAATACATCAGCTCTGTTCAACAAGTCATTTTGACACCTCAATAGTATATATAGGCCCATTTTTCCATAGAGCACCAATTGACAACATTTTTCGTTTCACAAAGTCTCTTTTTGATATGGTATGTACTACATGTATAACTATCCTTATGTGTAAAAGTTCTAAATGTATAAAAGTCCACAAACACACACACACACACACACACACACACACACAGGAGACACATCGTGGTCACATGGCCTGAATCAAACACTGTGGGTAGGACAGCCCTTTCAGGGCATCCCTGCCTCGGGGCCATGCTTTCCTAGATTAAACTCCACGTGACAAAAGAGAAGATTCAGCAAGAAGGTTTCCACCTGAATGCTCTGACGCCTGCTGGTCTATGCTAGCTTCTCAGCTTCCAGCACCTATTCTGGACTAGCTAGTTAGACAGAGATTCACGCATACAACAGGACTGCCAAATTATACACCAGGCATAGGACTGCACTTGGGTGCACATAGGTTATAATGGAGTTAATATGATATATGCTTCTGACACAATTTTAACGACCTGAAGTAGCACCATATTTTGGCTTTATTTCTTTTACATGGGCATGTGTGTTTTTCAGAAATTATTAAAATTGGGTTCATGACCTGTATAAGACTTGTCAAAAAATATTTATTTTATTTACATACGATAAAAAGATGCAAGTCTGCATCCATTAAATACAATTTAGGTGAAAAAAACTTTTTTGGAGATAAACATATTTTTTAAAGTTCTCTATTTAGAAATGCTTGGGCTTATCTCTTACCCATTAACAAGCTCCAACAAGATATTGGAACCTCCAGAATGAGATCGAGAAGCTGTCTTTTGTTGTCTCTGTTGTTGCTAGCTAACTCACAATATTGGTAACACAGTAGCTGAGGTAACTTTCTCAAGTGTTAGAGAACGCTGTGGTGATTGCAGTCCCTCACCTGTATAGACAGCAACATGCAATTGACTGCAGTTCGCTGTTACAGATCACAGAGTGAAAGGGCACGAAGAGATTCTAAGATTCATAAATAATATAGCTGATGATTCCACAACAGTTTAAATTATGGAAACATCCTGTAACTCTTTTGAAGATTAAAATGATCTAACAAATAATTGTTAAAAGACCTTCCAAGAGATACTTCTATTAACAGAAGCATGTCTGGATTGGTTCTTATTGGTGGCCAAAATATTCTAAACCAATACTTCCTATATATCTGGGCTTATATTTTTTGGAGTTCACTTATATTTTGATTCAACCAATCATGCATCCATAACATTAAAGTCAACTGTATTGCTTATGATTATGTATCCAAGAAAATGTGGCAGGCAAACAAGGAATGAAGAATAATCTTTTTCAGAGGATAACACCAGCGGACAGCCAAAGCAATAAAATCTGGGCACATTATGCTGGTGTTTCATGCTTTCACAGCAGGGAGGATTCATTTATTCACAATGACAGACTGAAGACTCAGAGCAGTGTCTGGGCTGCTTGCTTAACTCAGACTCTGGATGAGAAAGTGACAGAATCATCAATACATGCTGCTGCTGTTCCCCAATGCATTTACTGTGCCTTTCTCCAATTATGAAGTACTGGGTTAGCAAATGCAATGCATTTCACCCCATGAACCTACTATTGTGGTTACATTAGGTCATCTGTTTAGAAATATCATTTCACTAGATTAATCTATTTAATAATGAATGCAGCTGTAGCCAGACACAAGCTCTGTTCATTGTATTTCAGCTTAGAATATGCACTTTATATTTAGTTTAAATGCATACAAATATTTTGAATATGGCATGGAATGGATGTAGGCTGAAGTCAATATTTTCCCATAAGTGGATGTACACCTTCATACAAAAAGCCAGGAAAGAGCACAAGGTCTTACAATAACACTGGATAAAATCAACCCATTTCCTGTAGTTTTGTCATTGTTCCCAACTGACAGCTGACTGGCCATATTTAGAAGGACTCCTTTCCCACCCAAGTAATTTCTAAAATGTGCCAGATGTATGTAGTGTTAGCTGTTAAATGCTTTAGAGCTAGTTGGCTGAATTGGTCTACATGCTGCTGTCTCAATAAATACATACACATTTGGTTCTATTTTTAGGAAACAAGCCTACAGACTATAAAAATAATGGATGGAAGGGTCTAATACATATATAATATTCTTTCTGAGGCTTTCAACATGCTTGGATGGTCATGACACTTTAAACACCCCGTACAACCCCTTCCACCGTCGAACACACCAAACTGAGTGGTCAAGTCAATAAGGACCAAGCTTTTGAAGCAAAGGGTTATCGTTTCAAATACCAAAGCATGTTGAAAGGTCATGGTCTAACACAAAATTAGCCATAACCTACCAATTGCTGGTCCAATCCTCATGAAACCTTGTCTATCTATCGTGCTTGTGTTCCATAATTTTGTTATATCTTGTTGCTTGCAGCTATATTTTTAATGGACATTCAGGATCTTTGCAAAATAAAGATGGGGGATGCAGATGCAATGTTGGACACCCCAGACTGGCCCATCTGCTTCTGTTATCATTAGCTAACTAAAAGCGGATGGGCAACCCGATCCGACTGACGGCCTTTTGTACCGAGAGCAGAGCACTGGGAGATTAATGACAAGAGGGGACACAGCGACGTACTCAACCCCAGTAACACCAGCCATAGGAACAGAAGGGGAGGCGCACCAGTGTTTGCAGCAAGGGGTCAGAGTGACAGCTGGCACACCAAAAACAGAGGGCGACTTGTTTCCTACCTGGCAAGGGGCACAAGGCTCATGTAAACCCAATGAATACCGACTGCATACTCCCCTCTGCCCTGGCAGATAAAACAATACCAGATACTTCCTTATTCAAGAAAAACAGGAGCATGGATATCTCAAATGTCTGGGTCTCTGCATGTTACACTGTTAAAACTATCTGGAATAGTTTTAAGTCAAATCATAATTCAACAGGTTATATGTAGTGCATGTATTAACGTGTCACATAATGTAATCTAGTCATAATTATACTCCATCTAAACACCCACTCAAGATTTATATAGGACTAACTGCACTGACCCCTTGGGAGACTAAATATTTTGTATCCTACAAATTGTGTGCTCTGCGTCAAATAGGACATTAGTTTAAATTTACAGATAAATTTCTGAACAGCTGAAATTATTTTTAATTCAAAATTTAACCACATACAACGGTGTGTTATGTACAAAATCATAATGTTCACTAGAACTACTTTTATACATCTACAATACATTATTATGCATGCACATCATTACGTGGAATAGGATTCAGTGATTTACTGAATTTAATTATACCTTATCAGCCCTATAGCTATAAACAAAGCCTTAAAATCTACCCAAGACCACAGCCCTACTCCTTCTCTACCCCTAACCCCAAACTCAATTATTAACCTTTTATGTATTTTCAAAGTCTATGCAACGCTTTATTCTTGCAACAGTAACAACAGCATTGCACTTAATTATGTCCAAAAGTGCAAAACACATTAATGCACAAAGGAAACTACAAAATCCCCTGCTTGCCCAGGTTTATCTCTGGAATACCAATACCTTCATAAAATGTGAAATTTATTCTGGACATCAAAGATTAATATGCAAGGAAAGTATGTTCTTTGCTTACTTAGCAACTGCTTAACAACCACACTTCCTCAGTGCCCCATCCATTTCCCATTCATTTCCTCAAAGCTGCTGCGTTACACCCTCCCACACTGGGCCAGGCATCCGTCAGCTGCCTGTCTTTCATGTGTCCCTTGGGGTGTCCTAAACAACACAGAGAATGCCAGTTATTCGATTGAGGGGCCAGACCCAGGGGCTGCATGATAAGGGGAATTCACATTGGACAAAGTGCTCCAGTAGGTTCTGTTCTGGTGCCATAATAACGCTGGATTACCTGTAAATTAGACTGTAATCCAATTTTAAATATCTTTTTTGGTATGAAAGTGAAGGTCCAACAACTGAGGCTGGAGGTGGTTATGGCAGCCTGTTTGGAATTTTAATGAATGAATCATATCAAAAAGCACCTCCACATCTCATTATTAATGTATTAAACTTCACAATAACTGGAGACAGTGCAAGAAGTGAACATGTGCCTATGTCAAAGGTGGATTTAGATGTGCGAATCATGGTGGGTGCAGAAGATCAAAAACAGAACAGGCATGAACAACAATAAGCAAGCCTGTGGGGATTAGACAGTCAACCCTGTAGTACATGCCTACAGCTTTTTTTATGGAGTTTTCTTTTTATTAACATTTTCTGTCTTAGAGGGCCACCTCACTGTTATAATATTGTAACAGTGAAATTGAAATTGTGTTGGGAAAAACAAGTCATTAGGTAGACTATTTATCTATCTATAACAAAATCTAAAATAAACATAAAAATCTGGCCAAAGTGATCCTCTTGACTTCAAGCATTCTTTGCATTTAGGAAGCATAAGTGAATTGCGAGTATAATAAACATTTGTATATGTTGATTACCATAAAATTTACATTTTCCTCCTGGAACAATAACACCTCACAATTGACAATAAATGTAGCTTGTAGAGGGCTGTGGATCTGTGGAAGTGCAGCCAGAAAGCACCTCCTGAGCATGTGACAAAATCACTACCATATAGTGTGCTGCATAGTGGAAAAAGGAAATACATAACCAAAAAGTATTTGCTCATAAATTAAACTTTCTAATCATGGTGCAACTAATTTTTTTTAAATCTTAATACACTAATCAAGCCAAGAGTAACATTATGTTAATTACCATGCCTTTATTATGTGTAGACATTAGACCACAATACACAAAGATTGAATGTGAGGGTAATGTATATATTTTTAAAAACCTGATCTGATTGGTCAGGCAATCACTGATTGCCACTACAGAAATAGAACACATCAGTCCTTGGTTTTAAACCATACTTGTAGTAATACAACTGATGAGCAAATAAAGTATGTTGGTAAAATAGCATGACCCAGAAGCAATTTGATTACAGTATAACTGTGTTTTGACAATTAGGAGACTTGTAGTGAATCATTACATCCAAAGTTACATACAGGTCCTAAATTTGAATTCCATTATATGAAATTCTAAACCTAAGGATGCATGCACAAAGACAGTGATGTGCAGGCAAGCTGGTAACTGTCAATTGAGAGAAAGGAAAATCCACACTCAGGAGGACTCCTCGAAGAAAGAAATTTCTTGGCCAAGATGTGTATACATGTAAAAATGTTTAAGGAGAAATTCAGGTGACCATAATTGATGTGATGGTGATGATAGATCCTGGCAAAGTGCTTATAATACAATCAGAAGTGGGCAATTTGTGTGATTATACTTGCTGTTGACAATTGGCCTACATTTAAACAAGACAACAAGCTACATACATGTTTATACTGTGATCACACTACAATCTAAAATTAGTAATTAAAAGAACTTCTGTGCCTTTAGGGTGCCAGATCCTGTATTTTGAGCAAAAGGTGCAGCCTTAAATAGCCTACACCATGGGAACATTTCTTGGTATTCTACCATTCTTCCCCAATGCAGGAGGGCTGGGAGCGAGGCTTAAAGGATTACAGCAGATATATTATTTCTAATTTGTCTCCTTTCTCCTGAGGTGTGCCCACTTCAAGCAGTGCACTGTGTGTGCACGTCCCTCAATCATTGGATACAATAGAAAATACTTTCAAGTGGATTACAGGTGAGGTCAATGGCCATCTTTCTCTCAAACAAAGCTTGCAGCACAATGCGTCTTCCCAAATAATCTTACATTTATCGGAGGAAATAGATGGATCATCCGGTGGGAGGTGATAAGATTCCATTAGCTGGCAGTGAAATTGTTTTATTTTCACATTTGGGAAGATAAAATCTACCCATCCCCTCATCTTTCAGATGACTTCATAATTTTCAGATGGCCTTTCTATGTTAATGCCTTTCCAGAATTAATTTCTATAATATAATTTGATCAGTGATATTTCCCATAGCTGTAATGACTCAGACATACATTCCAAGAACAAATCATTTAATTAAATTATAGAATAATCTTATTTTAGCACAACTGGCCAGGTAGCAATTTTAGAATATTACTCCCCAAACCACACATGTTGTAAGAGCTTAACATTTTTATTTTCCCCTGCACCTCTTCAATCAAATGTAGCTAATGAGTTTCTGAATCTGGATTGCACTCTGCACATTAGATAGACAGAAGCCCAAAGTAGAACAGACATGACGTCCATTTCAACATTACTCCTTGCTTGGCCGTTTCAGTAGCTCTGTATGCACAATCAAAGTGTGCAATAATGTTGCTCATTATTGTTTGCAATAATGAGCAATAAGCACAATATGAACATGGGGATTGCATTATTCACGGCACACATAGTAGACAGTAGTTTATCACCACCACAGTTACTTTTCCTTTTCTGTGGGAAGATGGTGACCATGGGGGCCATGAAGTTGAAGGACTTCAATTAACCAATCAGCAACACTGCAATGAATCCCAGGCTAATGTCAAGGTACCCCAACCTTAGACTTCCTCCTGGTCAGAAAGACCTGGGAACAATAAGCACTATCACGTGTTACTCTGAAAAACGAAATCCCATTGGCTTTTATTACCATAATTATTTGCGTTAATGATCCATCATCCAAAATAGCAAATGAAAAGATTTCTCATTTTGTCAGCAACTGGAGTGCCATACAGAGAATATGCACTTTTCAAATTATTTTAGTTGACCTATGTTTGAGAAATAATCACAAAAGCCATGCAAATTAATCATATCGCACGTGTTGGTATTGCACAAATTACATCTTGCTGATATCACTACATACGTCAGTTACCTTATAAAACACAAACAAAATATATGCATATGTTCACACAGAATAGGTCTATTGATTATTTTGTTAATTTTGTTGGAAACACTTTACGTACCATCATTCAGATTTTAGATAATTTAATAAGCATATGCTCTTCACAATATTAAAATTTTTGGGGATGAGTGGAGGGGGGGGGTATGTAATATAGCAGGGATGGCCTACACTGGTCCTGGAAAGCCAAAAAGTATGCCGGTTTTTGCTTTCACTTTAAAATCAGGAACAAATGTAGGCCCAAGACACCAGGTGTGTGATAACTGCACAATCAGCTCCTTTAATTGTTCAGTTAAGTACTGAGTAACAACAAAAACCAATATACCCTGCAGCTCTCCAGGGCCAGGGTGGGCAGCCTTCTGCAATAGAATGTTTACAGGCACATTCTCGGAAGTAAATAGGCCTGGAAGTCATATGTCCACAAGACAGAACAATAATGACCCGAACGAACAGAGCAAGAGGCCATATTTTGGTCATAATAAGCTAAAGAAATCTTTTCATCAACCATCTGTTTGAGTTCAGAAAGACCTGTGAAACTTCAACAGTGATAAGGTCAACTGAAAATTCCATTATAGGGAGGTCTCAGTGAGCCCTTCGGCCAGTAAGGGCCAAACATTCTTTTGGTTTTGCTGACCCTTCGGTCAACCATTACTGCAATGACAAGACTTCACATATCACATATTTTACTTTGTAGAAACATTACCTGGTCTCGTTATGTTACTTAATTCTGTGTACCTGTTGACATAGTCTCTAGTCAAAGAAAGCAATACAGATCATGAGAACTTCAAGACACTTCCAAGAGAAAAAACCATTTCACGATTCCATTGTAATGGAAGAATCACTCTGCAGTTATGTTGAAATGATCATAATATCAGGAGTCTATCACCAAAGGTGCTGCACACATAGTGTAACCGTATGAATTTTGTATAACTTTTTTTTTTTTTTTTGCAGTATCTCTAAAAAATTCAGTTAGACACAGAGTACACAGGACATTTTGCATGTATTTAAAGGTCTACCCCTAAAGGCCACTGCACAAATACAATGGCATTTGGACCCTGGGGGTGCTACAACAGTCACCTGACATTGCAAACTCTGAATACATACCCAGGTTGAGTCACAAACATTGGTACACAGATCTACACCCTCACAAAGAAAAAACCCCCCAGGGAGCTATGACGTCTACTATACAATATGTTCTGTCATTTGCCATTTTGTTAAAAATACTTTAAAACTATTCCTCCTGAACCTTAAGTTTTATTAAAGCATCTTTCAGCTAGTCTCTTGAAAGCTTACAAATGAAAAGTTGCAATGAAAAGATGGCTAAATGAAAAGAGACAATAGAACTTACATGCAACATATAGATTTATACAAATAAAAAAATAACATGTACGCACTACAGAGCTCCAAATAAATATTCAATGCTTGGACCCCATCATTGCTGCTTGCAGTTAGATTAACTCCTTACTCTTACCAATACTGTGCAAAAAATGTGATCAGAAGATGAATCTAGAAGGTATGACATAAACCATCAAGCATTCTTAAAAATATATGAAAAACCTAAATATATAACATAAAAATGGATGCTACATACCAGGATCTGACCACTTGTCATATTTCAATGATGTAATGAAACTCTTAAATTTGATCTGGAACACCTCATTGTTACTTAAGATGTGGCCAAGATTTTTTAAGGTAATGAAACTATTCAGAAACGCCTTGTTATGCCCTGGAGCAAGTGTGCAGTCTGGTGAAATGGGGACCAAGAGCAAATTAACATATGATTCATCATAACTCATGGAAACACACACCATAGTGACACAGCTTCTTAAAATGTGCTCAAAGTGACTGACTGTTGACATATCCATTACTATTGAAGATTCTGTGTGGCAGGTGATTTATTGGTGTTTTTAATAAATTTTTAAAATATATAATTTGCCTTTTTAGTCTTCTCAGTATGAGTCTGCTTTCAGACAAGTGTAACAAGGCACTGATCGTTTGAAGTCAAACAATGAAGGCTACTCCCCTTCAATAGCCACAAGGAATTCCAGTCGCAATGACAACGGCAGCAAAACGATTCCAACGCAATGTGTAATCACATTTCTAGTAGCCTGTGGTTTGCATGTTCATGGACAGTGTTCAGGCGACAGGTGCCGGCGATCGTGTCATTTACTTACCTTTATACCTTGCTGTTGAGTGGTTAGCGTCAGTTTAGTTTCATCCAACAGTAAAACTTCGCAGTAAAATTCTTCTTGAACAGCACAGAAGCAACCCATCGCGTTCTATGGATTTTAGAATTGTCGTAGCAGGTACTAAAGGATTAAAACTGGGTGAAAGCGCACCCAAAAGCGCGTCTGATAATTCGAAAAGATGTTGATTCCAGTGATCAAAGGGGTTCACGTGCATTCATCGATATTATGGATCATGTAGGCTATAGAAATCCGGGTTTTCGGTTTTTATGATGGTTACTTCTTGCATTTAACGAGATATTTGGCACGGAATCTGAAAAAAACAAACCAGAAACAAGGCCATTAAACTAATGCACACTTGAAATTGCCTAACAAATACAGACCTTTTAACAATTGTGCGCTGGTTTTAACCAACATAAAATAAGACAAATTGTAAACATCACTGTTAATGTAAACATCATTGTTAATCATAGTAGGCTATCACAAGCTCTGCCAAAATAAATAAATACATAAATAAATACATAAATAAATAAACAATTCGCAGTGCTGGTTCTCACCTTATGATCTTTCCCAAATACTCCCAAATCCTTTGTTTTGGGTGTATTCTTTGTCCCTTTATTTTTCCCCCCAATTCATACAACAAACATGTAGCATTGATGGTATTTTTTTAAAGAAAGACATATCCAGTTTGTTTTTACTATTGAGTAGCCTATACGAACAAAGCCCCTATAATAAATGGAAATACCATATATAATAATTTGTCATTTTCCTTTTCGGAGTCAAGACAAAACACGATCTGTAGGCTACACAGACGCAGAAAGGTTGTGGATTATACCGACGAGTTTGCCTCAAGCTGTGGTATTTTCAATAAGCACATGGGGTTTCTGTCTTGCTGTATCCCCGAGGTCTACTTGTATCCGCCAATATCCGTCTTCTTGCAAAAGAAGTAGAGTTCAGGCAAATATGATATTCTTCGTTCTCTCCAAGTCTACCTTCTTTTGCGCGTACAACCCTCTCTCATCCCTGATAATACACTTGCTCCTGTCTGCATGAAGTATGGACGTGTAACCTTACTCTTCAGGATTTCAGGTCTGTTGCTAAGAGGCTGTGTCCGTCTCCCACGGCGATGGTAGTTCTCCCACACTTAACTCCGCCTTTGTGGACTTTCTACCTTAGACAGGGCAAGCATCGGTGAGACGATTCTGCCACCTGTCGGAGACGACTGGACGGGAAAATGCACTGCTTTAAAGCGCAGACTGGACCGTGTTCGTTGGAATAGGGTTGGCCACAATAAATTGGCAGCCGTTATGTGAACATGTACGCTCAGACGTAGGCTGATGGTAAGATTAACAATTCTTCAGACTGTTCGACCATCTTAGCAGGTCTGTAACGTCCATGTTCGTATGACTACTGAACTGGAAAAACTACGCAAATACTTTATTGCTAAACAGCTATCACAGTTAGCCTACATTAAAATTGAGGGAACGCTAATCAGATATAGACAACGAGTAAATCTATCTGCCACGGATAGCCTACATTATTGTTATTGTCGTCGGCTACTCTGATTTCGGGAGTTGGTGATTTTTAAATGAAAACAGCATTGACTTAAGGTAAATGCACCACTTAGTTATCATTCGTATGCCGTGATAAGATTCTGCAGTCTGTGGTTATTCATTCATTTATTTATTCATTCATGCGTTTCTTTGTTTGAGTTTTTGACGTTGTGACTGCGGGAAGTTCAATTCCGTGGAGATACGCTGTCAGTCTACATGTTAGTTTATTAAAGAAATCTAGATCTTTTGTACTTCCAGCGATTGCATAGGCTATATTTCATATTAATTCAGAAAACATTATTTTATTAACTTTGGAAAGAACAAAGTCAGAACAATCACATAACTCCAGAGTTGATATCTTGCAGTCTACTTTGTTTTGTGCCTGGAGAAATCTTTTTTTATCGAGTTGCATTTAAAATGTAGTCTTAGCGCCATCATGTGTTGCCGTTGTGTATCATACTTTTAAAATTGCAGTAAATACTATATATAGGCACCAAAAATTGATCCGTACATTGTTCTGGTTATACACTAAATTTAACTGCTACATTAATTACAAATGACACACACACACACACACACACGCACACAGCATATTTAGAGAGCCCAGGTACACAGTGCAGTCTCACGGCATGCAGGGGTCTTTGAGATGGACCTATTATACCATTTAAATTGTAATGACATCAATATATTGTTTGGTTTTACAAGATAAGTAGGCTACAGTGACCCAATATTTTCTTTTCCCATCATTTTCCCAGACTGCAACAGGTGGTTTTTGTGCAGTTAGGAACATGAGTGAAAGACATGTAAAACAAAGTCCCAATGCAAGTTTATTGTAAATTGTTTCCATTTATTGCGAAAGATAGCAGTGGCTTTTCTGAAATTTTGAAAATGCACAAGAAAGATCCCTTCACAAATTATATGTTACAATGTAGTATATTCACATTTTTTTAAAATGTATGTGACTTGTGACTGTTACTTGGTTAGCCAGCTAGTCAGTGATGTTGTTTAAAAGGCACTCAAAACTCAGATGGTGAAGATGCCTAACAAGTTACTGTTTTTACGTTGTTTATTTTTTACCATTCAAGACTTGGGAAAGACATAGCACAGGAAATTTAACAAATGCTTACTCAGACCTACACCTGGAATGAAATATCCAGCTAATATCCAGTCGCAATTCAGTTTCCATTATAGACAGCAATTTCAGCACTTTACCATAAATAAAGTGTTTTGTATTTTTGTGTAACTCTGAATTGCCACCAATACATTGATACCCTCTGCTATGAGACTGGAGACAACAAACTGTTATGACACCTAGCCCATAGACCTAACTATCATTCATGCATTATATGTAGGGTCACCAGTTTGCTTCCAGTTGCTTTCTTGAATCAACTTCAAACCTCTGAAAACAATAAATTGATAGCCTTTTTGTGAAGGCACATGTCAAATAATTATTGCCCGTAGCATCACCCCAATCATCTACATTCATTACCACTAATTAAGCACAGACAATGGTTGACAGCGATTTTTAAGAGTGATAGTCCCTTGTTAAATTCAGTTGAATTATTTTGGATCACAGACACACGACAGTATTTCGAAGCATTGTATCCAGGATGTTAGTTTTTATTTAAATCAGTAGGAAATACTGATATTGAAAATAAGTGTAAAATAGCATTATTGGATGCAGAGACACATATTTATGCATAAGAGTTGGTTGCAATGGACAAATATAATATTAGGAAATATTTCTTAAGCTGTATTTCAGAATTCACCCAATTACATTAAAGTGATATTTTCTTATGCAAATTATTTGTAATTGCCCATCTCAGATTTTTGAAACCTGTAATTGTGCACAGTGGGAAAGCTGTCATTTTGAGTCTACACACCTGTTTGGGATTCTTTTTTTTTTTTTTTTAATCCTGGCGGCTTTACATAGTTCTGGATGAGAAAAAATGTCTTATTCTGATCTTATTATGATCAGGGTTGTAATACATTGTTGATTCATCCATGACCACAGATATGCTGCAGTTGTTTTGATCGGTTCTTAATTTTTTTTTCTGATATAACTTAGCATGTATTACACTATATCTGTTTAAAAATGCACGCAGTTTGGGATAACCCACTTTTCCAGTGCATTCGCCTGCAAAGTGCAGCCTACGTTGCCAAATCTATAACACTTGACTTTGCCATGGCTGTTCTGTTTGTAATCGGTTTTCTTGAATAAATAATGTCCACAGAACAATGTTACCGACGGAAAAAAATAGTTACATTGTGTGAGTGTCCATAGTCTATTTTATGGCAACTTCAAATCCACCGACGATTCCTACCGCAGTTAAAAACAATTTCCGGTTGATTTTACGCTTCTCGACCTCTGACCGCAATATGTTGCGCGTGCGCTCTACGAGACCCCGCTGTATCTTATTGTTCTATCATAGCTAGCTAGCTTGCTAACTTTAACCTATTTCATGACTGTCTCGTAGTAACTGTCTGGTACCTATTCAGGTAACTACTCTCTAGTAGGTGGTCGGACGGAGCCTACTCCCCCATTCCAACGGAATGTTTTTCCCCTGATTTGGACTCATTCATCGGATTCTTTTTCTATCGGATCATATGGCGTATTAGTAGAAGGACGAAAGGCTTTTTCGGTAGAAAATCGGTGGATTGACACAAAGGAAAAAGTTTTCCTAACGGAGTTGGGAAAAGTTCTGCAAGCAAGAGATGGTCCTTCTAAGTTTGAGAAAGTTGAAACTATTGTGCCCGGGAGTACGCGCGGTGAACTGCGGAAGAGAGTGAATGTTTCAGGTAAGAACGAGCTAGTATGTTAACGGGTAGCTAATTATTTCTCCCTTACAACCCAGATAACTAGCTAGTTAAGCTTACTGGCTCCATTAGCTGCACTGGAATATAATAGCTACGCTATGGTAGTCTAAGTAATGTGTATTCTTGTTTTTTTAGCTATTGCTACCAAGCTAACGTGCTTGATGGCCAACGGATAGTTGGCAAGCCGTTAATCAGTTGATAACTTACCAAATAGCTAGCTAGCCAACTAGTTAGCGTAGTTACTGGTTTGCTTTACTAATCGCAATGCAATTCCGCTTAATTAGCTAGCCAGAAGCCATCAACCAGTTTGATAAAACAACTTCGACTGCTGCGATGAAGTCCAAAACGGAATTGGCGTGCTATAACTAAGCACTAGCCTGGTAACGTTTGACCGTCTGTCTATCTGCCTGTATTATTTGCATAGACTGGTTTGTTGCTGCTTTTACATTACATTACATTACATTATAGGTTCTTAGCAGACGCTCTTATCCAGAGCGAGTTTTTGTTTGTGTTCATGAGATTAACCTTCAGGGACCAAGGTAAACTACGCGGTCGCTCCCTGCACTTGGAACTGTACTTCCCTCTAGGGTTTTCATAACACTTGTCCCTGGTTACGGTTATACACTTCGTTGTACGTCGCTCTGGATAAGAGCGTCTGCCAAATGCCTGTAATGTAATATATCGTAGTTGTCCGTAGTCTAGTCGTCTTAGGCCAGGGTTTCTATAACTGCCTAGCTAGGTTCTGATTACGAAGCAAAATAGCGTGCCAATACTAACGCTTACTATTTGCTAACGCAGTCACACAAGGAACAGCGAACAAGGGCGAGAAAACTAATTACTAGGTGACTCAGCGTCTTAATATAGCTGCCAAGCGAACTAGTTAGTGTTTTGTTAGTGTTTTGTTAGCTAATTATCGATAGCTCGCTAACGTTGGCTGACCAGAATGATGGCGGTAGTCGAATTGCTAGCGCACAAAGTAATGTTAACTAGCTAGCACCATATTAATTTTATTAATTTACCTAGCTAGTTAGTTGTAGTAATTAGCTACAAATGTGGAAGTGAATACTATTTGTGTGTTCACTGGCACAGTGTTTTGGGAATAACGTAATGGTAACGTTATTGCGTTTTCCTCCTCCTTGTACCTGTTCGGTCCTTTTTATGGTCATGATCTACAGTTGATGTTACTGATCTGTGAAATAACCTGCTTCCTTGAATCTTGTTAGTGTTTTCTCTGGTTGAGGCTGTATTATGTTACTTGAATAAATATGTAGAGTTGTGTGTTTATTTTTTTCCTGTTTGATTGTGTGTGTGTGTGTGTGAGTGAGAGAGGGGGGTGGGGTGTAATGGCGATGGTTATCGGGATTTATTCGCAAGGGGGAAGTATACAAGTAGGCCTAATGTTGTGATCTAGCATGCCCTTGGACTGTATGTGTGTGTTGGAACATTCCATCGAAAACATGTGCTCTTTCAGTGACATGGTGTATCCAACACATTGATTTGCCTTCAGGAGTAGGCTCTTTTGCTCTCTGGAAATTGAGTGTTGTAAGCATTCACTGAACCCTCCCATACATCTCATCTGTTTCTATTTGAAATTAAGTGTAGTTGCTACATGGACTGTAGCCTTGACAGTCAATCATAGTCATGCTGACTGTACTCTGAGATTAGTAACGGTAACATGTAGGCTATTATTTAACCTTGAATGGACCAACTACCAGGACATACAGTGTATTCAAAGTATTTGGACAGTAACATTTTTTTGTTGTTGTTTTGGCTCAGGACACCAGGACATTGAATTGAAAGGAATATGAGGCTAAATTGCTGACTGTCAGCTTTTATACATAGTCGCTGTATTTTGGGCGACCAAACATAATTGGCCAATCAACTGGCTGCTCAGCTTTTTACCTGGCCAGTTGTGTGTTGTTGCATCATTAGATCATGCACAAGAAAGCTTTAAAAAAAAAAAAAAAAAAAAAAAAAGTTGGAGAGTTGATTCTAGCTGTGGCATTTGCATTTGGTGCCTGCGGCTGTTGTTCCTCAACTTGAGGTCCAAAGTGTCAATTCCAGTAAAGCAGGCTATCACGGGGTGGCAAAATCAGGAGAAAAAAAATCGATTAGAGACATAGCCAAAACATTGCGTGGGAGAATGTGGCTGGAGAAGTAAGGGCAGGAAACAGAGTGGAACTGTGCACTCGCTGCCATCTCGTCCAGAGCTGAGGCTGGAAAACTGCTTTACGGTTCTGAGCCCAGAGTCATCCCATGATCGCTGTCACCCTCCCCCTAGTCTCCACCACTATGATGGTTCCATCATACGAGGCCTGTCATTTCCTCTGTTGGATCTGCTGCAGTGGTCCACTGCTTACCTGGCACCTGGGTACTGGATATACACATGCAATTACCAGCGGTCCTTCAGAGACATAACAAAATGAGTACTGTTGTAGCATGCATAGGCACAAATGACACTTCCCTCCGAGAATCAGAAGTCTTTTAATTTCCTAAAAACCACTAACAAGAACGTAGTGATGTCTGGACCTCTCCCCACTTATAAACATGGCTGTGAAAATTCAGCTGCCTTGTATCACTGAATATGTGACAAAAAAAAAACTTGACAAAAATAACATAACTTTTACTGACAATTTTAATCTGTTCTGGGGTTGCCCTGCTTCAAACGTGATGGTCTTTTTCCAGATGGCAGGGGGGCCCAGATGCTGTCCATGAACATTGAGCAAGGTATCTCCTTATGCCTGTCCTCCTTAAATAACACCAGCTTTGAGTACCCTATAAGCCTAATTATTAGGAATAGATGGAATGCTGCTGAGAGAGCTGAGAGTTGTGAGGGTCTAACATTAATAATTTGCTGGTTGTCCCTCCTAGCAGATAGCTACACATGATAAATAGCCCACCAAAATGAATTTGGGCCTATTTAACGTTTGTGCATAATCCTACTTGCCGTTTCTTTTTCACAGTCTTACCACTGTGTGTGAAATTGATCGTCTGCACTTTCATTTTGTATTCATTGTTTCATTTCAAATCCAATGTACTGGAGTATGGCGCTTAAACAACAAAAATAGTCACTGTGCAAATAGTTATGGATTTCATCAGGAGCTTCATACTCCGGACAAAAGTCCAGCATGGGTCATCAACACATTGATGTAATGGTGTAATGCATTAAAAAAAAAGAATTCTCTGGTAATTTGGAGTGATGTGTGTATTAGCCTAGTATTTCTAAAACTAACCAAGAAGAATTAAAAAATATACGTCACACAGAGGCAGACAGATTGGAAATGGAACAGTTAGGCTATATTGTCACAGTTGCATGTCTGATAGCCTATATTTTGTATTGGTATATTTTTGGTCCTTCTCAATATGGTTTTCCATCTATATTCTTGATAATTTTCTCATTTTTTAATCCCTTTTATTTCTGTTTCTATAGCAGTCCCCACTGCTGCAGGGATGGTTAATTGGATTATTTTTCTGCGTAATGTGTGGTGTCCAACATGGCATATTCTTCAATGTTTTAAATTCCCTGGTTCATCATTATCTGAATAATCAATAATGCCTTCATCTAAATGGGTGAATGTTTTCTCTTCAAATGTCATAGCTTTGAAAATCCTTAATGAATGTCCTACATGCTTCATTCCTACATTATGACAAGTAAAAATAACTTGACTGACTGTGGAGGCTGTAACTTGCAGCTGTTTCTGAAATGCTGGATCTTTTCATTTTCCCCGTGGCTGCTCGTGTAGGGTGCTTTCACACCCTATCTGTTAAGTGCTTCTATACAAAGTTTAAGGCCTCATAAAATACGTTTTATTTTTTTCTCAAATTTAGTTTAATGCACGTGTGCCCGCACATGATAGTAAGGAAAAAAGGCCTTCTTTCTAGAGAGCAGTCTGTAGAAAGTATCTCAACATTTAAATTTCTGCGTCCTGTTGCCAGGAACTTAAGCCCTGGATGGCATCCACAAAACATTTTCCCACATAAATTGTGAAATGTGTGAGAAATTGCAGAAAAGGACAACGCTGTAAAGTGTAGTCAGCAAGGATCTCTGCCAACGCCTGCCTCTTCGGCCTTTCAGAAACGGCCTTATTTGCATGAAAAAAGTTTATATTCAGGATATTTTTCCCTCTGATACAGGCAGTCTATTCATGATCTTGCCTTAAAAGGGCATTCTTGAAGTATGGTTTAACAGTGCAAGAAGCCGTTTCACACACCTTTATTCATTCTTCCCTGGGGTTTAATAGAGAACTTGAAACCGCTTGGACTGAAACATTGAAACACTGTGTGAGAGCAAGCTTCTTCCGGAGGCTGTTGTAGCAGTCTAATTTCATCTTTGGTCTTAAACCGAATGGCTTTAATTAGGCCTATGTTTTAAAACTGGTTCTTTTGAATGAACAGTATCCAGTATTAACTTTATCCTCTTTATAAGTTTGAGTGTGCATGCTCACATCATGCCATCATTGGACCATGTTATTGTATGACAATAACCAGCCCTGTGACACCAATTCTGAAATACGAGAGTAAGGGAAAGGCCAGTGCCAAGAATCGATTGAAGATCCAGTACAGCTGTTTGTGGCTGACAAACATATTTATATAATCATGATGATACTGCATGATCATACAAAACCTGTAAAACAGCCTGAGAGAAAGCATATTGCTGCACTGTAGAACGCTGACATCATTTGGAAATATAGCCTCCACAGCATATCTGCTTACCTTCAATTTTGGTGGAGTTGTATAATAGCGTAATTGTTAAGCAATACCTTGACTGTGATGGTGAGTGATGCACGGTGAGGACAACACCATGCTATTGGCTGTATGCCATTGGAAGCAATTGAGCAATCATCTGTAGGGAGAATGCCCCCCTTCAATTTACATTCAGCACCTAGGCCTACATCCTGTTTGCTGCCAAAGATGTGTCAGGAGAACTCTCCCCTTTCCATGACATGTAGCAACAGCTTAGAGTCCTACTACACCAGCTGCATTTTATTTACTTATTTATTTATGGAGGGTTCAGGGCCTGTAGAAGTCTGAAAGTAACACCCTGTCCACACCCTGTGAATAATTCCATCTTCCCCAAAACTGTCTGACGAGGAACAAAAAGAAACATGTCACTGAACCTGTGTTTCATGAAGTGGGATAGTGCAGAAGTAGGCTTTACAGAGCTGACAAACTACTGAAGTTCAAATTTTAGGCTACGAATGCTGCTTACGTAACTCATCCAGGTAGGTTTGTTCCATCAAACAAAAAACGTTAGCTTAATAGAATGATTTTGTGCATCTTTTCTTCTTGTTGGTTTTGAGTTTTCCAGGTAGTGTTCAAGTCTCGTTAGTCCACTGGCAGGTTCTGTAGAACGATGAGCACACAACCCGGAGAAAGCAGGAGGTTCTTTATCACCATATCTGAATGCAGCTTTGTACTTATGCATAATTCTTCTAAGGTTTCTAATACATGATTTATCTGATCTACATGAAAAGGTTTTGGTGTCAGATTCGATTGGTCATAAATTGCCCTGCCATTGACAATATATTGGAAATAGCCGAGTAGTTAGCAAGCCTAGCCATTCATATGTAGCCTAATATTACAGCTTAAATGTACAGTTAAATGCGAGAGCATTGGGACAGTGACTCAGTCTGTTTTTTGGCTGTGTTCTCCAGCATATTGGATTTGAAAGAAAACAATGGATATAAGGTTAAAATGCAGGCTGTCAGCTTTAATTTGAGGATATTTGAATTCATATTGGGTGATCTGCGTAGGAATCGCAGCCCTATTTATAGCAGGGGACTATGTTGAAGGGAAAAAATAACAAAACATTTTTTTAAATTGTAGGCCTCTCACAATTTTTTTTGACCTCATGCAGCCCATTAAATTTTTATGGTATTATCAAGGGTGAATTTCTCATTACTTCAAATATATATTATTGGCACAAAAATGGATTCCCTGCTCCGATTTGAATATTGAGTGGTGCCGCTGTTGTCGTATAGCCTATCTATTGCTTATGTATTTTAGTGACGTTCACTGGTCCGCTTTGCTGAGACCTGAAATTTTAGGAGGTGCCATTTTCCCTTACTTTCGCCCCTGGCAGGGGTACCTGCTTATCTGATAACATCTGCCATTTGGCAGCTGGGACCCAGAGTGTAGGGTTGAAAGATCCCTGAAGTCCTAATCCACCACCTGCTGTGAAACCAAGAACCTCCCCCGCATTCGATTCCCCCCCACTCACATGAGGACATTGTATGAAAAACAGTGGTCTTCCTTTTGTCGTGGGGTATTTGACCTCACAAGGACACTGTCTGCCTTAAATTGGGCAGGCATGAATGATTATTGTTTGCTGGGGGTGCTCCCCAATCCTTTGGGCTCCTTCCTTTGGGATCAGGGAGTCTGGGAAGCTGGTGTTAGTCTGTGGGGTCCTTTGTGCACCCGCAGCCTCTGCGATGTGACCGCGGAGCCGTTCCCCCCGCGATCCGCCGGAGCGCCCCTCCCCACCGCTCCCACACAGCGATGTCATTGACTATGGGAAGCAGCTGTGTAATCGGCTGGAAGCAGGCCAGCGCGCATCGACCCACTGCACCATGTAGCAGGGTTGCCCCGGCGTCTGATTGGCCCAGGCCTCGGCCATGTGACCGGGGCGGCTGGGATATGCCTGCGCTCGGACGCAGCGGAGGGGAGATGGAATGGAGGCTGACGCTGGTACCGAAATGGGGTAGGTTCAGAGCCGAAAGGGCCGGGGCCGAGGCGGCCCCGCTCCTGAGGGGGTCCGGGAGGTGAAGGGGGGAGTTCTGACAGGGGCCCGAGCTGAAATAATGGCGGATGTATGCGAAGCGGCTGCGCTGCACAGCTAAGCCTTTTGTTTTCCTGGGTGGTGAAAGAGGAACAGGAGGGTGTGGGGGGATGTGCCTGTATCTGTGCTCTCTTTATCCGTGCAAAGCCTGGGCTACGCTAAAAGGATGCATTGTGCTTCAGGGTTAGGGAAAGACAGCCGGTCGACCGCAGGAAAGGAACAATTTGTTTTCTGCATGTGACAGTGTGACATCGGAGGCAGTATCCGCGTTCAGGCAGGGAGGCTCGGTTGCGTCGGGGTGCGGGGAGCGCGGAGACAAAGCAGACGGGGGGACGTTACAATGTTTCCTTTTCACCGGGAGGCTGTTGGAAACGCGGGGCGTTTATCTGGCCCTTTGTCCGCGGTAACGTCCTTAATCCCGAGCTAAATTGTGCCGCGGAGCGTCCGTATGCGGGGTCCGCGGGGGCTGAATGCCAGTAAGTGGTCGCCCACTGTGCCTTTGTGGTGTCGGAGGAGTGCGGTCCCCGACGTGCAGCCGACTGCGGGGCTGGGGTCCGGGCTCGCTGCTCCTCCTGCTGCTGCTGCTGCTGCTGCACAGGGAAGCGCTCACAGAGCTGCTCTGCCTGCTTTCACACCTCCATTTGGGAGAGCCTGGGGTTGCTATGGAAAAACGGAATCCTCATACCGAGGCTGCGCTTTATGAGTGGGGTTGCAGCAGAAAAGGTGTGTGTGTGTGTGTGTTCAGTATATGTGTGTGCATTCAATCTATTTATCAGATGCACAACACCTGTCTCGTGTTTAATGTGCTTTAAATGTGCGCTGAGCCGGCCAGCTATTTTTGGGGCAGTCTTGATAAATTATTTATTAAGGGGTCCTTTTATTCTTTCTCCTCGGTTGCTTCGTTCTCTTTCCCATACCCTTTGTTAGCTGAAATTATAGAAGAAACTTTGCTTTGTGAACGCTTATGCTAGTTCGAAGACGGTCATCTTTGGATTGTTTATTGGGCTTCATGGATATGTGTTCTTACCTTTGGTAAATGAACTAGTATATAGTTAGTATGTGTAAGATTGAGGGTTTTTTGTCTGTATTGCAATAGTAGCGTTTCACCTAATGCAGTGGTAGAGCAGGTTTTTATTTATTTATTTTACAGAATAGCTGACTTGGTGATGCACCTTTATAAATCCCTGTGGAAATTATGTTTAAATAACATAGATCATTTTTTGCATTAATTTAAGCTGTGCAGCTGTGGATACAGGGTACAGAATTTGAAGTGTGTAAATGGGTCAGTGTGTTTTCAGGCAAGTGCTCATTTCTCCTGCTGCCATGTTCAGAATCCAATATATAGCCTAATTGACTGGGCTGGCTATCAAAATTGACCTTTGCTGTCACACGTCCTCAATGATGGACTGAGGCTCATTTGCTTTTTGTATTTTAAAATGATCTGCATTGACATAACACTCCCAAAATGCACTGCCTAGCCTAATTCATGTATAGTAGCAGCTGCTACAAATCCAACAGTCCTGAAAGACGAAAAGGGAAACATGATTTTTTGTACATGTGTATTTTTAAAATGCAAAATGATTGCCTTAAGTCTGTTATTCAAAGTCACTTTTGTAGTGGATATCGTGGTAGTCTTCTAGTGCATGACTGAGAACAATTGTATTGATGTGTGTCATGTCTGTCTGTCGTATTTTTGAGAGAGAAGGTACAATTTTAATATGAAACCTTATGAAATGGAGTGATGCTCATATGGAACATTGCATCTTTGAGTGAGACGGATGAACAGATTCCTGTTCATCTGCACAAAGATGTTTGTGGAGCTGACCAGTTCATCAAAACAGGACCTCTTAGACCGGGCACACTGAAAACTGTCTTTTTGGATGTTGGGCTAGTGCTGGTGTCCTCCACTTCTGTGAGGCCCTCAGGTTGTGGGCGTCCGCTAAGTGATCGTAATGTAATGTAATGACTTTGCCTTCCTGAGCTGTAAGCGAAATGCATTAAAGGCCGGTGCATTTGGCCTCACTGCCCCTTTCCTCCTTACGGTAACAGCTCTTAATGCTGGCCTGTTTGTGGCCAAAGCCAGAAAGGAAATCCAGTCCCCATCAGCACTGATGGGGTAATAAAGGCGTCAGCAGTGATTCTCTTCTGAGTGCTGTTTGTCGAACGCCAAGCACCAGGAGCACTCAGAATTATTTTAGATGAGGATTCACGTTTAAAACCGAGATGCAGTTCGCCATGCCTAATTAACTGTGAGTATACTCTCCACCCCCACCATATGAAACGATGCGCAAAATCAATGCAGCGTAAATGGGACTGAGCTGGAAGCCCAATGGGCAGGTCATAACATGAGGAAAAAGGCCCGTGGCAGGGATCAGCTGGTGATTGGAGGGGGGAGGCGGGTCTCTCACCTATGATGAATTTGGGACACCCATCTGGGCCCACTGCACCCACCCTTCCCTCTGCCCTTCCCACTCCCCCCTCACCCCAACCCAAGGCTGCTTGTGCAGGAGTGCATTAAAGCGTGTTATTGCCCTCCGTCCCTTCAGTCTAAGTGTGCACACATCAGATTCAGAACTTGCTGTCAAGGGGACGAATCCAACCTTTATTGATTTTGGGACGATGATAAATGGTGATGTACTGGTCATTGCTAACATTGGGTGTGATTTTAAAGGGTGCATGAGAATTAAGACATGTTCTGTTTATGCTCGTGGCTTTATAATCCAGATGATTTGCTGATTGTGTTGTGGTCAATCAGAATGTGTTTTAAATTTTTTATTTTTATTTTTTAAACATGACTAAAAGGAAGTAAAGGGGAGAGACCACAGAACAATTAAATGACACTGGCTAATGGCAGTACCTTTAAACCCAGCAAACGGGTTTCTTGAGACTTGCTTCCTGGAAGAATGTGTCACCAAGATGTCTAAGATGTACAAGAAATGGTCATCAGAAGGTATCTGGGTTTTTGACTCATATAGGCTAATATCCCTTTGTAGTGCAACTCTGCTTCTTTGCTCTGTAGTAGGTGCACTTACAAGTCGTACTAGGGAAACTCCAATGAGAGTAACCTGTGCTCCTTAGCCTACCCAGTATTATTTATGCACTATTAGCCATGACAACCAAGGTGGCAATTGTGAATTAGAATTTGTCATTTTTGGTAAGGTGACTACAAAACCATCCTTAATTTTCCATGAATCTTTTACATTTTTTGGACATTTGACATTTGTACTTTTTTTTTTAGTACAAAAATCAACACTTTCAACAGAAAGCTCTCTGCTTTCATAATCGCTGCATTGACAAGTCACTCTCATGTAGGGCCCTTCACAGAAACATCCATGAATGAATAAATGGCTGCTTTCCCCTTGTTCTGTCCTTTCTGAACATGTACCCGTGTCGGGCTGCTCTTTCTGCTAAGCCATTCTTGCCTGTTTTCATACCCATCTGAGCTCACTGGCAGAGCAGTGCATTGTGGTTCTGTCTATCTGAAGTGCTACATTGTACTGATTCTTTTCAGTATTTCTCCTGACTGGCTGAGAGCAAGCATTTCCAGGTCTGCTTTGAAGGCTGCCATACCCCATTGGTGTTTATATATCTCTGAATGACCGCCACCTATGGCACACACAAGAAAGCTGTTCACTATCGCACAACACGGTGGAAATATGGCAGTGAATCAATTTGACATTTTTATGCAGGCTAAATCATGGATCTCGAATAGAAACATAGCTTAATGTGGGATATTTGCATGTAAATCTGTAATACTTTTTAAAAATGAAATAAGACTTTATCCATGTACGGAATTAATTCTTTTTTTTCAGATATTGCAAAATAATTCTTGTACCACTGATGACCACCCCCGTGATAAATGGCCCCTACGAACGGAAATTTAGGCTATTTCGGGGGGTCCCAACCTTTGCTGAGAGATTGATTGCCAGTCAGGGGGGTGGAGCATGGTAGATTTCAGTGAATGTCAAACAGCGCCGTGTCACGACTCCCATAACTCACTTAAACATCTACTGCATGAAGGAGGGGTTGTTATCATCCAAGTATTTCCGGGAGCCTCCATTTGGTTCGGATGCTACTTGAGCCTTTGCACAGAGCTGCATATAACAGCCTAATCTTAAGGATAATAATCCTTTTGAAGGACTGTCTAGTTAAGAATAGAACTGCCTGGATACATACTAAACCGGACATAAGTCTGTTTGCTTAATTCTCCTTTTAATCTTTACTTGTGCATGTTTTTGTCAAAAGCTTTGTTGCTTTAAGTGGCGAGCTAGAAGGTAATGGTGCCATGCTGTTGCAAAGGAGGAAATCTGAATTGGCGGAATGTTTCTAATAGCTGTGACGATTCATCTTTTATGAAGTGCAGTACTTTGACTGAGCTGTCTGCATTACTGATGCATTTATGTATTCAGAATCATGCATAATTTCCTGTGTTGCATAGGTTTGCTGCATGAACTTGCTCATGACACTAGTAATGACATTTTGAGATTGGCCAGTTTGAATAAAATATTTATCATTTCCACAGCTAAGGCAAACCAGCCATAAATGATTGAAAAAGGCAGTGTGTTGTTTAAGGAAATGCTTTTAGAAATTGGTCCAATCCCTGGAGCCATTTGAAACTCTTATTTTGCTGCGAACCTACTTCTCTTGCAGGGTCTTGTCTTTCAGTGATGTGAGTACTTGCCCAGGTGTGCCCAGGTGTCACTCAGCTGTTCTAGTCTATATAATCAACTGATTTATTCTTCCAGTTAAAACACTGGACTGGACTGCTCTTATATTCTCTGACAGTCATTCTGCAATTTTGCATTTACAGTAAATACTCATAAAAGCATGCAAAATGAAATCTGCCAGGACATGAGTTTTTGAAGAATTTTTAAAGTCATTATCCCCCACTCGGTACATATTACTCAGTCGGTGGCTTGTCACTAATTTGTCTTAATCTCTGCATTTTCAGGTCACGAGGTAGTCCAAGATGGCTGCAGCTTCTTATGATCAGCTGCTGAAGCAAGTAGAAGCTCTGAAGATGGAGAACTCCAACCTGCGCCAGGAACTAGAAGACAACTCTAACCACTTGACCAAACTTGAGACCGAGGCCTCTAATATGAAGGCAAGCTAAACATATTCTGAATTCTCAATCTTGAGATTTTTCGCATTTAGCTGTTAAAGCTGTAATAACCGACCTTCTCAGTGATCACAATGTTTTGAAAACGTTTTGAAAATCTCAACACCTATTGGCCCTGCCCACAGAGAAAGTGACCGAATCCTTGGATTTAGAATGCAGAAGGGTATAAACACAGTGTGTGGTGCTGGATTTCTTTCATCGCAGCTCTTTCTATGAATTCCTCTAAGCATGATCGTTCCCCAATATCTTTCAAAAAAAAATGTAGTTACTGCAGCTTTTAAGCGTTTGATAACTTGGTGGACATGTCATACTTCTCTGAAGCACTTTAAGTTTGAAGGGTGTTCAACTGGCACATCCTGTGATCAACCGCTGTCTTTCGTTGACATCGGCAGGCAGCTGTTGATGGTTCCTCTGTTGAGGAAATGAGGTCGGAACACTAAGAATGTAATAGATAAATCAATGTAGTCAGCATTTTTATCTAAGATGAGGTCATTGACCGTTTTTTTGCTGCACCCAATTCAGAGTTGTATTGGGTGTAGAATCATTATTTTATTTTTTTTGCATGTGTCTGGCTTCAACAAAATGCATTTAAAAGAATCTTTTATCGTTGCTCAATTGGCAGTCCATGGATGAAAGCTAATGAATAACAGGAATGAAAGATCCGTTTGTTTTACCAAGGACTGAAGTCATCTTGGTTGTTGGTGTTCACAGAGTGTGAACTCCATTGGCTGGAGCCCTGATGTTGACACATTTATTCTGTAACTGCTAGAGGGCTAAGCCATCGTTTGGACTGGCTCAGAATGCACAGAAAAAAAACAGAAGGCCCAGCCTTTTGAAGCCATTATGCTAAGGGTTTTTCTTTTGGCTGGATTTCAGGATGTGTTTACACTCAAGGTTGTTTTTCCATCTACTTCTTTCTTTCTTTCTTTTTTCAAATTTAAATGTACATTCACAGAGCTTGAGTCCATATCCTTTGTTGTACTTTAAAACTAGTGTAAAGGAAGCCAGAACTCTCAGTCTTTAGAGAGCCAGGCATTGTGGGTGCGCACCCCATACTTCTTTACATCATTTTGTGAAAATGTGCATGCAATCCAGTTTATGGGAACTAAAAACTGGTTTGTAGAGGGCAATTCAGTTTTCCCTACATGCAATATGCCATCAATATTGGCTTCATTTAGTTTTCACACTTTTGGATATTAAGAACAAGCACATCGTAGAAGTTTAATTTATGGACCGAGATGCAGTTAACAAAATGGCCACAATAAGCCAATCAGAATCTAACTTTAGTGTGATATGTTGTGTGATCAGTTGACCTCTATGGTGGCTGTCGGTCACATGGAATCCACTGAGCCTGCAGGGTTGTTTATGCTTCTTGCATGCAATTCTGGCTGAAAAGGGCCACTCTGTTACCTGAGTAAATGGTTGCCTTTAGTGTATCCAACACTGAGGCAAAGGCTGTGTTATGGATGTCCCTGGCTTGTGTTTCACTTTCAAAGGCAGAAATTCTTGTGGTCACTTTTTTCTGAGCCACTGGAGATTAAGTGGGTCTGAACGGGCCTTTCCCACCTCCAGCTCTTGGCCAGGGCTGCGGCTATTGTGTGGAACATCTCAAGGTGGCCCAAATCTTTCACTTTGATTTGGCTCTAGAAGAGCGATGCTCTGTCTCACTCGCCAATATGCCCACAGCTAAGTAGTTCATGGAGCAGGATAACAGAATTTTAGGATTGTGTGTAGCAGGTAAGTGCACCTTTTTTAGCAATCCTGAAAATTGAACAGTAAGTCTGTGACGTTGTCATGAAGGAACAGTATGGAACTAGAGGCAGTATTCTAGGGTGAAAATGAATGGGAGTTTGCACTTTGACCCTGTTACAGGCCTGCATCCTGGCAAGCCCCATCTCAGTTTGATTTGAAATTGCCAAATGGCTGGGTGGTCAGTAATTGGACCCAACTTGGCAACCGCCTGCCTGGCGGAAGCATTCAGAATAGCCTAACACTTATACCATCAGGATATTACAACACGGTAATGCATCACAAAACAAGTTTTCTATAAAGTCGTTTAGAAACGTGTTCACGCCAATTTGTCAATTTGTTTTGTTCAGATGTTTGAGACGTAGGCTATCATTTGCTTATACCGTTCTGACAAAGCCTTCTTCTGTTCAGGTACCATTTTCTGTAGCCCTTAACAATACTGAGCTGAAATCGGTGTTGCTAGGGTGAAAGCTTTCAAGAAAATCAGTCCTGTGTGCTGTCTGCTGTTCAGTCAGAGAAAGCATGAGCCAGGGGAAAGAGCTGAGCAGAGAGACATGGCACCAAAAACCTCAACCTGTCAGAAAAGCATCACAGACATCCCCCTGCGATTGTCCCCTTGTAGAAAGGACAGCTCAGGGAGAAGAAATCCTTTCTGTCCCTCCTTTCACATACGAGGGATTCATGTAGGCTCTAATCATTGCAAGGGTACAGGTTTGTGTGCCAAAAGCTTTTGGATAGAGACTTAAAAAAAAAAAAAAAAAAAAAAATAAAATATATTCATGAGGTAGTATGTTTTTGTTACATGGCATGCTAATGACAATTAAAGACACATTTATAAAAGAGAGGATTTATTTAAAGCAGAATTGTCTTCTGGGTGACAGTTTTTCTTTCTGCGGAATTGCTGAAGACATGAAGAAATACAGTCTCTCTGGACTGTGAATTGGGAAAGCATTTATTCAGGAGTTATTTATTTATTGATGAGTGACAGGTCGTTTCTACATGAAAAATATCGATTTAGGGTAAAAATTCAATGAAGAGACTTCATCAAAGGGGCTCCGCTCAGTGTGGGGCTTTGTTTGACTCTGTGGACACGGGATGCATGCATAATATGAAGACCGCACAAGACCAATACAGCAGCTGTTTACAGAAACCGATTTGACTACGGAAGTAGCTGAAACGGAAAGAGAGAACGAGTATTGCAAGTTTGAAAGGTGGTTGAGCTGTTGTAGTAAAAGCATATTGAGATGAACCAAGGCACGCTATCCATTTTCGTTCCGAGCTGCTGCGTCCTGTTGCGTCAACACTGTTGGAGGATTCTCACATTGCCTGTGACAGTTATGCAAATTGAATGCGCATGTGCAATGTTTTTTTTTGTTTTTTCCTTCCTTCCTTCAGTGTGCTGTTAAATGCACAGTTAAGGCGCATTTTAATGCAAACGGGTTATGGCATTTTAGATCTTGCTTTGGCTGTAGAAAATGAGCATACAGGCCTTCATTGGGCAGAAAAGCGACAGCAAATAAACTGTCATGCAAAATTCATCGGCTGCCAGAGGCAATGGCTTGCCCTCCCCTCACAGTTCAGCGTGTCCTTTTAAATAGATAGTTTTGGACATTTTTTAATGCCCCCCCCCCCCCCACTGGCTCCTTCCCTCTAGTTACTTAAAGAGGACTTGGCACCATATGCAGCCATTTCGGCCAAACGCCTTCACCCCCGTCCCCCCCGCCCCCTGCGGCCCCGCCTCACCGGGGATGCGGCTGTTTCTCTGCTATTTTTCCGGGATGCGATTTCACATCGGGCTGGCGTATCGCCCGCATGCTAACGCGCCGACGCGGAGGAATCGATGACACGCGGCCGCCCCGCCCCGCCCTGCCCAGGAAGCCGAGCTGACCCCGGGGGGGACGCCGCCGGGGCTATTAAAACGGCAGACGCCTCTTGGCGCCCGCCGCGTGCGGTCGAGGGCGGTTCAGGGGGGGGCGTATCGATCGCAGGTCGTTAGTCACGGTCGGGGAGAGACTGTGGGGGACGCGCCGGAGACGGCATTTCCACGGCGCGGCGCAGTGCGGTGCACCCGCTCTGCCCTGGAGCACTACCCCCTCCTCCTCCTCCTCTCACGTCTTCGTTTCCTCTCCCAAGGGGAGCACCTCAGTTTTCAGCGTGGCCCACTGCTCGCACACACAGCCGAATAAGATCAGTGCATGAGTGGCGTGCGAAGGCAGGTTTACACTGATGGAACGGTGCATGAAATCCTTTGTTTCAGACATCAGCCGAAGGACAAAATTAACTGGATAAGGGAAAGCTGCACCTCATCTTTCTTCAAGGTCATTTCAAAGCACCTCAGAAATGGATCGGGGCTTAATTAGTCTAGTTCTGAGCTGACCTAGTAATTTCAGTAGAATCTAGGTTAGGGCCAGATTCTACTGAAATTACTAGGTTCTGGAATTTTTTTTTTTTCCCCAGAACAATGCAGCAGAGTTATTCCTTCAATTCTGTTTCCTCTCATTCGTGTACCAAACTAATGAGGGTGGGATTGAGTTTGCTTCCCTCTGCTGATAGTACTAGGGAAATGCAACTTGGTTTGCCTTCGTCTGTTCAGTGACTATACTGTGAGTGATAGTCTAACCATTCATTATGAAGGACGGATTTTTAAAGAAAATTAATGTAGTTGTATTGATACAAGTATAATTTAGTTTTTTTTTCTGTCGAAATGTAATAGGCCTATATTCAGAAATTGGGTTGATTTTTGAGCTGATGGTGCATTTAAAAATATCATAAAATGTATTAAATTGGAAGCAATTGAGCACACAGTGGATATCAGTTATGTGTAATCGCTGTTTGAATCCTCAGTTTAAATTTAAAACACTGAAGGGGTGAATTAAGTAAATACCAGGTGCAGTCTGTTTTCTTTGTTCGTTATGCAAAAAGTGTTTTGTTACCCAAGACTGGATGACTAATTAGCTTCATTAACAAAGCTGGGCCATTTCCTGTCCCCTCTCTGATACGGAGCGTCTAAATGGAGCTTTAGCATTCTGGCGGCGTGTGGGCCTAAGAAATGCCCTAGCTGCATGTCACAACCCCATTAAACGGTTCCCAAGGCTGTATCCTGTCGAAACAAACATCTCTTTAAAAAAAAAAAAAAAAAACACGCGATGACCTGGTCCAGCACAAAGGCTGAAAAGCTCCCTCTATGTCCCGGGAGGATGTGACTTATTATAGAAAGGGTTCCTTCCTGCCATTGTGCCCTGTCAATGGCGCTGAGATCCGGCCGCGGTACATTTCCCTCCCAGGCTGGGGCCGGACCTGCGGAGGAAACCTCGCCGCGGCCCGGCAGCTGCAGGCGGTAGGCTCTCCTGCGCGTTCGTGTCCAGATCGGCTTCCCGAAATACACCTTTCAGTTCACTTGTGTGTTTGTTGACTGTTTTTGACACGAGGGGTGAACTGTCTCAGCTCAATCTTGTGGAACAATCTGTCTGACACTATGCGATGCAGCCCGTTCTCAGTTCTTCATTTCTTGACACACCTTTAGTCCATTTCCTGACACATTGACAGGTTTTATGACATTGTGCAAAATAAATGCATATTTACCCCCCCTCCCCCCAGTAGTTTGTCAACACCCCCATTACGAATACAGACGATGTAGTCGCTGAACAACCGTACTAGTGATATTCCAACACAAATGAGCTCCTGCAAATCATCCAAATGCCCGTTCCTTGTTTACAGTGAAACCGGTCTTATGCAGTAAAGCTCTATTTGTTTGCTGTAACTATTGAAGTGTAGCTAATGGTCGTGGTTTGATCCTCACTACATTAATCCCTTTCAGTGCTATGAAACTGGGAGTTACAGGTAGGCCCAGATTGCTTGTTTACCTAATTTTAATTGTGCATTTTGACAGTACCATTATCTAGATGTTAACATCAAAATATGTGTAGCCTCCCCAGTCTTGTCTGCTTTTATATTGTGCTTGCTCTACAGTGTCAAAAGGCTTATCATAGTTGACCTATAATGTCAGTACATTGTTGATTTTACAGATTAATTGGCTCAGTTAATTGTTCAAAGCCAGGAAAAAATCAGGAATGTTTAATTTGCATTAAAACTGAAGTGCCAAAACCATGTCACCATTTTCCCCAGTTTATATTATGCATGTGCATGTATACTCAATGAAAAGCACTTTCTTGCTGGGCATCAATATTAACCTGTGGTGCGGAATTTATTTAGCGAATAAAATGAAAATGCAGATTGGCACCAGTGTTCTCTCCTTGAGTGGTCTGGTTGTGCATTTTCAGAAAGTGTGATTCTATCACAAGGACTGTGAAACAGATTGCCTCAGTGGGGGTCATTTGGTGATGTGCCGGGCTATGGCTGAAATGGGATCAAGATTAAGGAATCCTAATTCCTCTTCACAGCCAGGTATCTGCCACAGTCCACCCAGCCCTGAAAGATTCATCGCTGCCACTTAGGGTGATCTCATGCCTAGTTTAACAGGCTATGTTGGCGTCAGTCTTTCAACATAGTTGGTTACTGAAGATTTGTAAGAATCCAGAATCCAGCCAAACTAGGAATCTTGATATACGGGAAGTTTTTAAGCCTCCCAAATTGGTGCAACCATACCCTTGTTAACAGTGCAGTGGTCCTTTCTCAAATATAAAGGTTTGCTAGACATTAGGCTAAAAGTTCAGAAGGAGCTTTTTATTACTTCTGTGGCCTCCAGCAAGCTTGTGACGCAGTGGTTGTTTGCTCCTCATTTGATACATTGTGTATGTCATGTGATGTTTTGTGTTTCAAGGGCATTTCGGCCTTCAGTTTAAGTATACAAAAGCAGGACCCAGCGCCCCACCAACCCCCTTCCCGTTTGGGCTCACAAACAACATTAAAAGCCTGGCTCAAGGTCAAAGCTGCAGAGGCCTCTGTGGAGGTCTGATCAGAGGAAATTCAAGCCGATAGAAATGGGATACTCCAGCAATTCGCTGTGGCTGTGACTTTGTCTCTGATGCTTTTTAGGCAGTGCATCGATTTCCATTACCGAGAGTATGAAATGTCATTTTAAGAAGCTTCCGTTCAGCCTCATATCTCACTGGTATCTCACTCGCAAGTGAACTAGGTATACTTATGAGGGCTAATGGCTTAGGCCTATATTTGGGAATCCATCTTATGGCTTGTTATTTTTATGGTATATATATATCAAAATATTAATGTAGTATATAAAAAAGCAATATTTATATTTGGAAGACACAATTTCATAGCGCTTTAAAATAAAGGACATCAGAGGAGATGTACAGATGCACGACTGTTACGATGAGAAAATCAATGATACAATGCAGGGATAAAACTAATTGCATATCGTTATTATCATGAAGTTCAGCACACTTTTCATACAACCTAGAGGCATACTGTGCACACAGAACATAATGAACTATACGAAAAACCTTGCCTATGGGATCAGTCAGACACTGATGCCTAAATAGTACACTTAATAAGTTTGTTTAATATAACAAAATTATTTAAGTGAACCATCTGCTGTTTTTAAACATACTTTTTGACAAGGCTGGGCTCTTTTCAGAAGCACATGACTTAAATCCTCCACTCAGTATAGAAGCAAATAGTATTTTTTTGTAAATAAAAAATGCTGCCAGTGAAAATTTAGCTTCACTAAAACTGAAATGTTGTATTTTTAGTGCAGCGGCATGCTCTGTGCTGCTTTTGTCGGTGAGTGAATCATCTTTGTATTCTGCCCAGAATCATGCCAGATTGCGGGACTCAGCCTCGTGGTCCGTCGCAATAATAAAGCCATTGTGCTCAATAAGTTCCCAGCCCAGATGTCACTTCTGTCTGCGGTGAACACCAGCCCACTGAACACCAGCTCACTGAACAACAACTCCGGAGAAAAACTCCTACAAACGTCATACGGCTGGTGGGTGCATTTCCTGGTGCCGTTAGGCACAGAATAAAAGGCAACCCCCGTATGGCCCCCAATAGGAATACATCTGTCTGGGGCAGGCAGTCATAGGTCATCTCACACATTGCCTGGGCAGGATGCCCAGGGGGGATCTGGGAGCAGAATCGTTTTGGGTTAATGGGGGAGTAGCTGCAGCAATGCCGGGCGGGAGCTGGTTGGGACGACAACTTGTTTCCTGAGTGAGGATCGCGTGTCAGACGCCGTTCCGGCTTCCTGTCGCCGGGGTACAGCGCTCGGGTTCGACGCGGCCGGTCCACAGCTCGCGCCTCAGAGCGGTGTGGTGGACGCCCGGCGGGGATGAGGCTCTCTCTCAGAAGCGTGGCCTGCAGCGACCGCCACGCCTTCATCGTGGTAAGTCACACGGCAGGAGCGTTGTGTGTTCGGGTCTTTGACATCACCAGTTCTGGCAGTTGTTGACACGACACGCCGAGACAAATATGGAGCGTCTTTCTCGGGAGCTGTGGTTTCCATGGTTACAGGACCAGTTGGCTGTTAAAAGTCCGACATTAAAAAACCTTTGGATTAAAGCCAACTGAAGACTTGGGCGCTCTGACTCCTTTTATGTTGGACAGGTTGAGTAAGAAAAGCAAGGAGACATCTCCTAATGGGGGAGGGGGGGGGGGATTTCAGACGCTTGAGAGATTAAAGACGCTTGTTTTCTTTTGTGGCTAAAAATGTATGGGAAGTCACAGCCGTATCAAGCAGGGCTGCGAGGATGTTGCAACCCCCGGCAGGCTTGAAGATGTGAGCGATAAACGCTTCGTTTTCTCGCCTCCCTTTTGAAGGGCGGTCATGGTTTGATCTCGTGGACATGTAATATCACACCTCAAGGTCACCCTCGAGTCATTTGTGCACAAATTGGTGAAGTATTATTGGCATAGTAACAGAAATAGAACAAAGTTCTGGTGCAGGCTTCAAGCGGGTTTTGATGTTTGGAGAAATTAAGAAAGGGCACTCGGGAAGGAGTTATTGAAGACTGTGAAATATGTAATTTTATTATGGTTTAAGCTCCTAGATTTTGGTCTCTGGGCAGAGAATAATACGGTCCTGCAAGGTGGTTTAATTATTTTGGCATGAATGCTGTTTTTTCCTGTGCATTAATCTCCTGCTTCACACAATAGACCTTCCTTTCCTCACTTAATTGCTATAGGGAAAGTAAAGTAAAACATCATTTTATTTTTAGATCTAAAATTTTTGGACCACATTGTTGCAAAATGTCAATGAGCTAATATGATTGTAATCATTTGCATGGTCCTGTAATATTCCTGATCCTAAGACTGATACATGACCAGGTAGGTGTCTTGTGTATGGAATACTGGGCTGAATACATTGCGAATTGTCACGCAATGTATTCAGCCCTCATTCTTGGAGACAACACACCCAGTGTCCCCCAAAATGCACATTTCAGATGTAGGCTACTCATTTTAAATCATCATCACAGGTCGGCTATCTGTTGTACTTGTCGTATGTTCTCTGTAGCACGAGATTGAAGACAAAAGATGGGGGTGCTTTGTCCCCCATTAACATATTTATCGGAGTACAGGAACTGTTTCATACCACCATCAATCAGTGCCAAAAAATAATGTAGACAGGGATTTAAAATGCATTCACAGTGTGATATTCTCCAACATTAATCACTTCCTGGAAACTTTAGTAAATAAACAATCTATTGCCGTAATTGATGACTGCAAGGATATTGAGATGGTTGCCATCAAGCCATATATTTGCCATTTATTGGAGGTTGTTTTTTTTGTTTTTTTTGCATTGGAACCTTAATACAAGGATACAATCTGTTCACCACCTAAAATGTTTTTTAAAATTTGCTTTAAAATTGGTACACAGCAGGAATCTAAACTTGATGGTGAAGATACTGAATCTGTTTGTGCAACCTCATGGTTTCATGTGGGATAAAAGAACTCAACAGCATGATCAGCGAAACCCACTATCTTCAGAGGTGGCGAAAGATCAACATAAGATTTAGGATGCATACATCTGCTGATTTTAGAGATGATTGTGCTTCTGCCAGTTATGGCGTTTGATAGCACATGAAAGAGCGGTCTGTTATTTTATACCACCATTTTTAAGCACGTTGGAAAAGGTAGAAACACTTGTTATTTTGGTTCTAAAGTCTTTCATCTAGTTAACCTCTACAGTGTTGTAGAGTCATTGTTTTGCCTGTAGGACTTGAAGCGGATGGCAGAAACCATCATGAAGAACAGTTATGTTGCATCTCCATCAAATTGAAACAGGCTTTTTGGCCATTGCCAAGGATGGAGGGCTGAAGTCACCAGAGTACTCCCCACCTCAAAAGTGGCTCAGGGTTTGCGACAAGTGGTGTTGCGTGAGAGTGTGCATGAATTCTTGTACACTTGCGTTCATGCGCGGAGCTGCATAAACGCATGCGGCTGTCTGTCCACACGATGAGGAATAGGCCTACTCATTGTGCTTCATTACCTATTCCAGGAGGTGCTGAAGCAGCTACAAGGAAGCATTGAAGAAGAGTCCATTGAGTCTTCTGGACAAAATGACCTTCTCGAGAGACTGAAAGGTAGGCTGAGCCAGTGCATTCTGGGAACTCACAATCTTTGCTTTCAGAGAGGCATAAACACTGGTATTTGTTTTTCATAGTTGATTATTGCCTGCTCAGACAAGTACATCTGTACCACTGACCCACTACTCCCTCCTTGCATTTAATTTCCTCAACCAATTTAGTGGGGAATGTCTCTTGGTCGCAGTTTTTAAATTGTATGCATTTTGTTTATATTTTTTGCCGGCAGAAATTAAGAAACAATGTAGGATATTCACAAATTATTTTCTTCAAAGGGAACTTATCAAGTAGCCAGATAAATTGACAAATGCATTCTTATTACTGCAGTTAACTGTATATTATAAGCTTTGATATCAACTTATACATTAACTAAATACACATTTAATGTACTGGGCGGTGCATGGTCAGTCCTTGCGTGTCTGCCTGTGTGTTATTCTAAAAAGTATTTGGGACGTTTCTGGAAGCAAATAACTGGGTTACAGGCATTTGTTTTTGCAGTTACTGTGCTCTGCTGCGTGTTTGTTTTCCCGACCTTTCGGGCAGTTGACTGTGAGTGACCTTGATTTGAGCCGTCCTCTCCTTTCCGTCTCCGGGTCCTCGAGCGACGTGCGCCACGTGGCCTTGACAGCGGAATATCCGAGCAAACGGCGCATCTCCACTGTGTCTCTGCAGAGATGAACCTGGACCCCAGCGGCTTCCCTGCCGTGAAGATGAGGCCCAAAGCGCCCACGCGCTACGACAGCCGCGAGGGCTCCGCGTCGGGCCGGTCCGGAGACAGCAGCCCCGTCCCCACGGGCTCCTTCCCCAGGAGAGGGGTGGTGAACGGGGGCCGGGAGAGCACTGGGTACCTGGAGGAGCTGGAGAAAGAGAGGTCCGTTCCCTTTTGACGATTGCAGAGCACAGGTTTCTCATCTGGCCCTGAATGTGACCCTGAGTACTGGATACATGGAGTAGTTTTGATTCTTCATAGCGTTTTATTTATTTATTTTTTTTTGCCTTGGGAGTATATAAAGATTAATGGGCCAGGGGAGCTTGGGGCAGCTGACTGAAGCCAGTAAGAGTTTGAAAACTTCAGTGGCCTTTGCAGTAAGCAGAGTTCACAGTTCTGGTGCTGAAAAGGTCAAAGCAGAAAACCATTCATCCTCTATTTATTTGCTGTCCTGAAGGGTAAGGATAACCGATTTATTCTTTAAACCAGGAACTTGCTGACATGCAGAACTACCATTGCATACATTTTCCACACCCAGGTTAAATATATGTGCAGATATGTGAAGCCATTTGCAGATTTGTGAATCATTTCTACAGATTTGTGACTTTGGCTACAAAAATGCCTCCATAGTTACAGGCCTGTTGTCTGCTGCTGACAAAAAAACGGAACCATGACCATGTTTACTCTGCAATCAATTTTTGTTTCTAAATAAAAATGTAGTGCTGAATTTTTTTTTTTTTTTCAATCTCAGAATTTATAAGTGTGCACTGTGGCATAAAGACCCTTTTAAATGATCTCTGGCCCTAAACTGTGACCGTAAGACTATGAGTCAGACTGAGATTGAGAGAGCGCCCAATCCAGCTCAACTCCTATTGGCTTTGTCCTTATGTGCTGTGAGTCAGCTTTAAGCATTGTCCTCTCTCTCCAGGGGGACTTGGTAATTCGTACTCCCTTGGTTTCCAGGAAAAATGTGCATACTGGTCCATCGCTGTTATCGGCTAAATCAGTCATGCCAGCGTCATCCCCAAACAGGCGGCTCACTGTTCCTGTAAACACTTGGTTCCTTTCGGGGTGTGACGTGCGTCGGATGAAATGTTTGCCTCGGTCAGATGACAGGGATGCGCTCTCAGTGTAGCCTCATCTGACCGATGGTCTGTTCTTAGGTTTTTGTGTGCTTGTTGATCTCTGCCCTTTGCTCATGTGTTTAAGATGTTTTCCTACTTTTTGCTCAGAGTTGATTTGGCCCCCTTTTCTGGCTCGCGATGATAACACGTCCAGTGCGGCTTAGCTAGATTTCAGATGGATGAAATGAAGTATCGTGGACTTAACTGTTGCGTTTAGCGCTTCTGATTATCTGCAGTGAAGTTCCCCAAAATGGCCCCGGTCCTGCTGCACTGTCATTGTGGTGTGCCGTGTCTGGTATACTCAAAGTAGGCTGGCGATGGGCCACGTGAGCGCCAGATGAAGACGTGGTCTGAACTGCTCTCATTTTTAAAATCTGTCAGTTCTTATTTCACATAGCCAGGCTTCACAACGGGGTAAAAAAGGAAAACGTGACATAGCTTTTCGGAATAGAGATTAATTAAAAGATAAAGTGACAAGAACGTTTAATGCTGCCTCATTGCTTTGTCTTCTGCATTGGTACATTACAGTGCCTTTTGATTGGAAAACCCCTTCAATACTCCTCACAAACCCTTTTTTCCTTGGCATGCTAATAGGAAAGGGCAGCTTAGCTTGTAGATTTCTGGATTAATCGCCCTTAAGGCTTTTATACGGCAGTCAAAGGTCGGTCGTGTTTGCAGGCCACATGAATTTGTGACTCGTGCTGCAGAACAGGCACGTGTTTGGCGTCGTTGTTAAATGGAGGTCAAAGTAACCCAGTATTATCTTTTTAGACCTGAATATCCTTCAAATCTGACTTTTAAAAATTGCAGAGCATTGTATAATGTAAGGCTTTTATTTTGACAGTCCTGTTTTATATTGCATATATTTTGCTCTTGTTCTTAATCGATGGATGTCTTTGTCCTGTAGGGCTTTGCTGTTGGCAGAGCTGGAGAAAGAGGAGAAGGAGAAGGACTGGTATTATGCACAGCTCCAGAACCTCACCAAGAGGATTGACAGCCTTCCCCTGACCGAAAATGTGAGTGTGTTTGTGTGTGTGTGTGTGTGTGCGCGCATCGCAAGTGTCTTATCTTGCCTGATTCATCTCTGCAAACATGAACACAGACTGTTCATCTCTGTTCCAAACAGGTCTAGAGCATAATATGTTTACATTTCCAGCACCTTCTTAATTAATCTCAGATTTACTGTTATAGGTCATTAATGTAAGTGGCCCAATAGCTTAGAAAGCGCGAATCGGAGTGAGTTATCTTACAGGACCATTCCACGTTATATTAAGGAAAGGTTGAGTGAGCAAGAACTGAGTAAGAACCAAAGTAAGATTAAAATGGTGCTGCTGTTCAAGCGTTTGTCAGGAAAGGCTATGGCTAAAGGGTTCCACTGCAATGAAAGATGGTACCTCCTCAGACGGTATATCCTGTTTTAAGGGCTGTTTAATAATGCATGTTCTGATTGGAGCACTCAGGCCTGTTTGGCAAGATGAGGCTCTTCCCCCATTACATATTTGGAGATGAAGCAAAAGATAATGGACTTCGACGTTGAGCTTTTATACATATTGACATAGATGTATATTCATTTTCTGATGAAGGCAAATGGTGCCTTGGAATAATTAGTTTCACAAAATGGCATCATAAATGACCTTTTTTTATGCGTAGGTTTGAAAGTGCTATTTCACAAAGAACATTGAAATCCTTTCTCTTTGAATGTTTATTCTGTATGCCATTTCTGCATAATGTGCACTGAACAATTTGAAAAGGCCTACTAGCAGGTATCAGACAGACACCCGCTGCCTTAATGTGCTGTAATGGATAATTTGCTAAATTATATAGGTTTTAAACACGGCCTGTGGAGAGGACAGAACACCGGCGTGGATGGGAAGAGTTGATCACTCATTACTCTCTAAGGCCCTGATCTATAGACTCCAGGAGAAGAGTGGAATGTGAATGATGCGCTAACATTTATGTTTGTGTGGGGTGGGGGATGAGTAGTCTTCAGTAGTCTTTAGCAACTTTAAGGCTTCAAACAGCCACGCTCACGCCGCACCGTGCTGTAGTTTTCCCTGCAGACGGACATGACTCGACGGCAGCTGGAGTACGAGGCTCGGCAGATCAGAGCCGCCATGGAGGAGCAGCTCGGGACCTGCCAGGACATGGAAAGAGGCAAGGTCGTCGGTCATTTTCGCCCTGCGTCAGGCACATTGGAATAGATGACACAGGTATGCATCCGAGGAGCTCCATGTTCTGAATAACAGGTTACTTTGTTAGGTTTTCTGTAGAGCGTTATGGTTAAGTGACATCTCTTAAAATGGCCACTTGATTGAAACATGACAATAAAACGTTTGTTTTAGGAGTGTCCATGATGTGCCAGCACTATTTCTTGTTATGCTTTTCTCTGTTCCGCACTTAAAAGCTACCCGCTGCGTTACCGTAAATCCAGGTGTCGGATTAATGTGACCCATGATTAATCTTTGGCACCACTCACAAAAATGGGTGTGTAAGGTAATGATGTGCACAGTCAGACCACACTGGATCTAATTCATGTTCAGTCATGTCTGGTATCTTGTGTGCACTTGCTCTAGGTTTTAGTGGCTAGACAGTTTGAAATCATCACATTTATGAAAAATAACAGTAAAATTATGCTGGCTTCCCCAAGGGTCAAAAGCCAACCTTCAGTGGCTTCCTGTACACTGTGTCTCCAGATTAAAGTGCACAATGCAAACAAGTGTCCCTAAAGACCAAGCGAGCATTTCAGTCATTTCCTTTGTCATTTTCTGTAATTTAGAACCCCCATTCCCAACAGACATTCATAAAACCATGTTTATTACATTCATGAAACCACATTTAGGTGCAGGATTGAGCGTTCCAGGTTTTTGGCATGCGTTCTCAGTTTAGATTCATGTAGACTTTCGTTATTTAATTTTCTTTGTTGAAATGTTTGTCTCAGGCCAGAGTGGCACGGATTCAGCAGATCGAGAAGGACATGCTCCGGATCAGACAGCATTTGCAGTCCCACCCGGGCGAGTCAGAGGTAGGGCTGTCGAACGATGCTTTGATATTCAAACGCTTTTCGAATTGTAAAACACGAAATTACATTTGAGTGTGAAAATTAACATTTGAATATGAAAGAAAATAAATGCAGCCTGTATTGCAGCTATCTTCCTTTGAACATGGGTTGTGTTAAACCACAAATAAAAAGAAATCTTCCATTTTCATTTCCTCTCTGGTTCTTCGCTGCCATTGGATATAGTGAATACAAAGAGATTGTGGTCTGCATGCTTCGAGGTTTGCATAGAATTTGCACTAAATATGTGCATACACGTTTCTGCTTTTCTCCATACAGAAGTATTTCAGTAGTTCTCAAATTTACCAAACACCACGTACACCAGTCTTTTTATAGCTAGTGTTCTGGGTGTTCTAGCATTTTGGGAGGATAACGCTGATACTATGATTTGCAACCCTCATTTAGTGGCATATGTTGGTTGCGTGTAGACGGGCCTGGCTGGCAAGAGCCTATGCTATTTAACACTCATGCGTAATAAGACCCTGCTGTCCTTTCCTCTGTATGTCAGTAATGTTCACCGCCTCCTAATCTCAGTAGGATTTGCTTCAGTTAAACTGACTTTCTCAGCAGTCCCTGAATCCCTACTTGCTAGTGACACCTGTTAGACTACTGCTAAATATTAAGACACATTTTGCCTTTTAAATGGAATTTAGGTTGGTTTGTACACATTTCCTGCCATTGCATAGCCAATCCTTGTATTTGTGCATCCTTGCATAAGTACCAGCTTGAGCTCCTTGCCTTAAAAGATGGAGGCACATCATGTGACTTGATGATTTAGCAAGCACGCAGCCTGTGTAGGGGAGAACCTTTTATTCTGTTTCAGCGGATTCGCCCCTTGCAGACAGGAGTAGAGGGAGAAGCGCAGAAAGGATTGTCAGTGTGAGAGAGGGGAGAGACCAGAGAGATTCCACCATTGTGTGTGAAGATAAAGCTCAGTGAACTCTTTAATTTCCCCCTCCCTTTCAGTAAAGCCTCAGGCTGATCTGTAGCTTTATTTAGGTCACGCAGAGAGCCCGATGCTCCTGCTGCTGCAGCCGAGCAGCTCTTCGCTCGACACGCCCGGCAAATCCTTCGTCTCTTTTCCCTCCCTCAGAAGACGTCGCAGAGCAAGCACGAGACGGCTTCCCTGGACGGCGAGAGGCCGAGCGACGGAGCGCCGGCGTCCAGCAGCACCTGCGCGGCTGCCCCGGGGTGCGGTCAGGTAAGAATCGAGGCGCTCGTCGCTCCTCTACTCACGGAAGAGCTGTGCTGGTCTGCGCCGGATCCACGGCCGCAGAGCCTGGCCCGATTCCGCTGTCTGAGACGCTTTCCTGGGCCGCTTGTCTGAACAGGATACTTAAAGAAACGGACGAGGGCCCCATGACCACTGGTGAATGTTAGTAATCCTCTTGGCCGGGTAGCAGTCCCTGCCTTGCTCCCCTCCGCGGATATTGTAAATTCATGTTTGGTTTTATTTGTCACTGGTTAAATCTGCTTCCGCCTTCTGTTCGCATAATTAGCTGAGTCGTTTTGTTTGACTTTTTTTGTTTCAAATGATATAGCATTACTTGAAGTTGCAGTTTCGCCAAAGTTTCATATAGTTGATTAGTATGCATGGTTTCTGACTAGTTTACGGAGTTTGTTACTCCTTGTTTTTGTAACCTAAAATGCATTGTATAATTCATGTGTGTATTTTCATAAACCAAAATACAGAATCCCATAAAATGACTGGGCAAACAAACAAAGTGTATACCGCAGTAGTTACTGTAATCATCTCAAATGGGAACTGTATATGTGCCTATTTCAATTACTTAGCTACTGCATTCATCAATTTCTCATTTCAAACAACATATGATGTATCGAATTGTAGACTGTATTAAGCCTGTACGCTTATGGTTCCAAAACACTCAGTATTATTTGGTCAGTATGCATTAAATAATTAATTGCCTGTTTCTTCTTTTATTTGTTTTTCAGGGCTCAAGTTCTCGAATGGACCATGAGACGAGCAGTGATATGAGCTGTGGTAGTAGTTTCTCTGTCCCACGCAGGCTGACTAGTCACCTGGGTACCAAGGTAACCGAAGATTCCAAGCTTCAGGTTGCTACACAACATTTTTCCTAATACTGTACTTGTAAAGGTTTATGGCTGTTGTCATGGAATGGAATAACTTTTTCTATCACTCTCAAAAATGCATGTTTGGAACCTAAATCATGAAACTTATTTCTGCTGCTGTGCTTCATATCTAGTGAGCAGAGGGTTCATAAATAACTACTGGACAGTTTTCACATTAGCCACCACAAAACAACTGAATAGATTTTATTTATTAGTGGTCAAACTTTTTTTTTTTTTTTTTTTAATCACTGTTGATTCTTGACCAATGAGGACAACGTGATGCGAATGTGTCCTGTGTTTTTCCCTCAGGTGGAGATGGTGTATTCACTTTTGTCCATGTTGGGCACTCACGACAAGGACGACATGTCCCGCACCCTGCTGGCCATGTCCAGCTCCCAGGACAGCTGCATCGCCATGCGGCAGTCCGGCTGCTTGCCCCTGCTCATACAGCTGCTCCACGGCAACGACAAGGACTCGGTGCTCCTGGGCAACTCGCGGGGCAGCAAGGAGGCCCGGGCCCGGGCCAGCGCCGCCCTCCACAACATCATCCACTCGCAGCCCGACGACAAGCGCGGGCGCAGGGAGATCCGCGTGCTGCACCTCCTGGAGCAGATCCGGGCCTACTGCGAGACCTGCTGGGAGTGGCAGGAAACCCACGAGCGGGGCGTCGACCAAGACAAAAACCCCAGTACGTTGCCCCATCGCTGTGGGACTTGACACCGCACTCCTCTGCTCCGCAATTGATGAATTACTGCTTAATTGTGGCTTAAATTGTTTCAGTCGATATTAGTAGAATGCTGGCTTGGTAGTCCAAATGGGATTGGGATGAATTGACACATTAAACTGTACTTCTCTTGGCTTCAGTGCCCTCTCCTGTGGAGCACCAGATCTGCCCTGCTGTGTGTGTGCTTATGAAGCTGTCCTTTGATGAGGAACACAGGCATGCCATGAATGAACTAGGTAAGCAATCACAAAGGACTGAACTCTGGTTAAGAAGTGTTTGTTGAGATTTGATGATTAAGACTTTAGAATAGCCATTCTCTTAGTCTCTTTGTCTAACCATTATTGGGCTTGATCATCAGATATACTGCGGTTTACGGCATAATGTCATTAGTAAAGCCTCAGTTTCTACAATGCGTATAGTATCAAATTGAATCAGTCGGGAACCAGGACAGTGCTAATTATATTGAAACAGATGTTGCCTTCGTCCAAATATGAGTATAAATGCATTAGTATATCTATATTACTCCCTAATGTAATTCTTATATGCTCCATCTTAGGTGGTCTGCAGGCAATAGGGGAACTGCTGCAGGTTGACTGTGAGATATACGGACTCACTAGTGACCACTACAGTGTAACGCTGAGGCGGTATGCTGGAATGGCGCTCACAAACTTGACCTTTGGGGATGTGGCCAATAAGGTGGGTGGTTTACCAGGACAAATGTTCCCAGAGTAGTTGTGTGTGTATATGTTAATATAAATTCAAACTCTGTCTCTCTTAAACGCCCAGGCAACGTTGTGTTCAATGAAAGGCTGCATGAGGGCAATGGTGGCTCAGCTGAAATCGGAGAGTGAGGATTTACAACAGGTAGTGTTCCTATGTTTTGGAAGCATAAGCAGAATATTCATTAAAAAAAAAAAATAACCATATATAAGAATCTTCTTTTTAAGTGATTGAGCTGCACAGGTCTCATTTTCCACTGGTATATAATTTATTCAGGTAATTGCCAGTGTTCTGAGGAACTTGTCCTGGCGCGCTGATGTCAACAGTAAGAAGACGCTACGTGAGGTGGGGAGTGTGAAGGCACTCATGGAATGTGCTCTGGATGTCAAGAAGGTGAGACCCAACAGGCCATTTCACACATTTTATACAATTTGTCGATTCACTTTCTTCTGACTATGACTTGACTCTGAGTTTAATTTTCAGACACATAAACACAGAATTATGATGAACAAATATTGAATGATTGAATGATTCCATTTTTCCCGCTTCACAGGAATCTACCTTAAAGAGTGTTCTTAGTGCCCTGTGGAACTTGTCAGCACACTGCACTGAAAACAAAGCTGATATATGTGCAGTAGAGGGAGCTTTGGCATTCTTGGTCAGCACTCTAACATACCGAAGTCAAACTAACACCCTGGCTATTATTGAAAGTGGAGGAGGCATCTTGCGAAATGTTTCCAGTCTCATTGCAACAAATGAAGATCACAGGCATGTATTTATTTAATTACTGAATCATCGCCTTCAGGATTTTAACTGTAACAGTGCCATTTAGGGGCATTATTGAACCCTAACAATATCAATGTTAAACTGAATACAAATTCTGATGAGTGAACTTCTTAAAGTATAAATGCCAGGAATGGTAGATGTAAATGGCTTTGTTTCATTCTTTGCATTAAGAGATTGTTTCTCAGATCATTATAGTGACCATACTATTCCCTTATTTCTCCAGGCAAATATTAAGAGAGAACAATTGTCTCCAGACTCTCCTTCAGCATCTGAAGTCTCACAGCTTGACTATCGTCAGCAATGCATGTGGAACTCTCTGGAACCTTTCAGCTCGGAATACAAAGGACCAGGAAAGCTTGTGGGAAATGGGAGCCATTAGCATGTTGAAGAATCTCATTCACTCAAAGCACAAAATGATAGCAATGGGCAGTGCAGCAGCTTTAAGGAACCTCATGGCTAACAGGCCTGCTAAGTACAAGGATGCTAACATCATGTCCCCAGGGTCCAGCTTGCCATCTCTCCATGTCAGAAAACAAAAAGCTTTAATTGAGGAACTAGATGCACAGCATCTTTCAGAGACATTTGATAACATTGACAACTTGAGCCCAAAAGCTCATCATCGGAGCAAGCCAAGACACAAACAGAACATGTACAGTGAGTATGTTCTAGAGCCTAGTCGTCACAATGACGATGGTGTCTGTAGGGCAGAGAGCTTTAATTCCAAGAACTTGACGGTCCTCTCTCCTTACATGAACACTCCAGTGCTCTCCAGCTCATCCAGAGAAAGTTTCAGGGCTGAGAAAGACCAGAGTCTTGACAGAGAAAGGAGAGGTGGCGTAGCTGGGGGGTTCCACCCCTCAGATGACCCTTCCAAGAGAATGGGGATGCCAATATCAACTGCAGCCCAGATTGCCAAGGTAATGGAAGAAGTGCAAAGCATGCACATAGGCCAAGATGACAGAAGTGGTGGGACTACGCAACAAGGCAAGCATTGTGTGGAGGATGAAATGAGTGGCATTAGACGTACTTCTGTTATTCACACTCATTCAAATGCGTTCAACTTCAGCAAGCCAGAGCACCCTAGCAGAAAGTGTCCAATGCCAAAAATGGAATACAGGGCATCAAATGACAGTCTGAACAGTGTTAACAGCAGTGATGGCTATGGCAAAAGAGGTCAGATGAAACCCTCAATTGACTCCTACTCTGAAGATGAAGGGAAATGTTGCATTTACCGAAAATATCCTGCTGATCTGGCCCACAAGATACACAGTGCCAATCATATGGAAGATGATGATGGCGATCTGGACACGCCAATAAATTACAGTTTGAAGTACTCGGATGAACAGCTGAATTCTGGTCGGCAGAGTCCCAGTCAGAATGAAAGGTGGGCACGACCTAAACATCTTGAGGATGACATCAAAAGGTCAGATCAGAAACCCGCACAATCTCATAGCCCTGGTTATCCAAGGTACACAGAAAACAACAGTGATGCTGAGGAAAAACACAAGAAATACCAGCCTAGGTTTGTACAGCCTGAGCATTCTGGAGGGTTCAGGTCAAGGAGTTCCAATAGCTCAGAGCAAAGTCGAGGCAGTTCTAGTCATGGAACTAATAAAAATGCTAACCAGGCTACGTGCCCTGTTGAGGATTATAGTGATGAAAAGCCAGCTAATTACAGTGAGACATATTCAGAAGAAGAGCAACTTGATGAGGACCAGTTAACAAATTACAGCATGAAATACAGTGATGAACACCATGTCGAACAGCCAATTGACTACAGTTTGAAATATTCTGAAACCCCTGCAAAAAAGGCCATCTTCCGCCATTCAAAGTCACCTTCTTCTAAAAGTTCAGCAAAAGATCATCTAACCCAGATTGGCACAACAACCTCCATAGCATCACTAAAAAATTCCAATAGACAAAAGCAGCTTCAACCATCTTCTACTCAGACACGGTCTGGACCAGTTCGGGTACTCCAGAAGACTTCGTCATGTAAGGCTCCTTCCATTAATCAAGAAACACTACAGACATACTGTGTGGAAGATACACCAATTTGCTTCTCTCGAGGTAGTTCCTTATCCTCTTTGTCATCTGAAGATGAAATTGAAGGTCATAATCAATCCATAAACACTGTAAATAACTACCCAACTCTACCGATTGCTGATAAAGAGTCTGGCACTGTTGCAGACCAGCGTACAACTGAGAGCCAGACAACTACTCAGTATATCCGAATGAAGCCACAGAGAATTCAGGGTTCTATTTCAGATGGTTCGAGACACAAAGCTGTGGAATTTTCATCTGGTGCTAAATCTCCATCCAAAAGTGGTGCACAGACTCCTAAAAGTCCTCCAGAACATTATGTTCAAGAGACGCCTCTCATGTTCAGCAGGTGTACTTCAGTGAGCTCCCTTGACAGTTTTGAGAGTCATTCTATTGCAAGTTCAGTACAGAGTGAACCTTTTAGTGGTATGGTCAGTGGAATCATTAGTCCAAGTGATCTTCCTGACAGCCCTGGGCAAACGATGCCTCCAAGCAGAAGTAAAACTCCACCACCTCCACATCAATCCCAAATGAAACAGAAATTGAAAGTTCTGCCTCACATCGAAAAGAGGAGTTTGGCTCCAAGACATGCAGAAGTGAATTCTGCTGTTCAGAAGGTCCAAGTACTTCCAGAAAATGATACACTTTTGCATTTTGCCACAGAGAGTACCCCTGATGGATTCTCTTGTGCTTCAAGCTTGAGTGCACTGAGCCTGGATGAACCCTTCATTCCAAAAGATATCGAGCTTCAAATTATGCCACCTGTTCAAGAAGATGGGAATGAGGGTGAGCCTGAGAAAGATGACACTACAGAAACCAAGAGTCAAGACTTGTCTAAGTTATCCAGTGATCCAGAAAAAGACATACTAGATGATTCTGATGATGATGATAATGAAATACTGGAAGCTTGCATAAACTCAGCTATGCCAACAAAGTCCTCTAGAAAACCAAAAAAGCAGTCTCCTTCATCCATTTCAAGAATACCTCCGCCAGTAGCCCGTAAACCCAGTCAGCTTCCTGTATATAAATTACCTCCTTCACAAAATCGAGGGCAGCCACAGAAACATGTTAGCTTTACCCATGGGGAAGACATGCCAAGAATTTATTGTGTTGAGGGAACCCCCATTAATTTTTCAACTGCAACTTCTCTCAGTGATCTTACTATTGATTCTCCTCCTAATGAGTTAGCAAATATTGATAACTTGGCTCCAGGTGCAGAAACCTTTATTCAAAGGAGAGACACCTTTCCAGAGGGAAAAAGCACACAAGGCAAGGATTTTGGAAAAAGTCCCACTGCTAGAATGTCTGCATTGGATGAGAAAAATGAAGGAGATGATATTCTTGCAGAGTGCATCAGTTCTGCTATGCCAAAAGGCAAAACGCATAAGCCCTTTAGAGTGACAAAGATGACTGATCAAGTGCAGCACCCACCTACATCTTCAGGTAGTCTAGTCCAACAAGAAATTGAAAAGAAGAAGCCCACATCCCCTGTAAAGCCGATGCCACAAAGTAGTGAATATAAAGCAAGAATGATTAAGCGGCCCGAGCCTACAAGTAGTTTTGCCTCTGGGGCATCATACCCTGATAAAATCAATGATGCCAAAAAACAGGATCGAAATGTCATCTCCCGAGAAGTGTCAGATAAGCCTCAAAATATCAATGAGAGAGTGCGCCCTGGTTTTACGTTTGATTCACCTCACCATTACACACCAATAGAGGGCACTCCCTATTGCTTTTCCCGTAATGATTCCTTGAGCTCATTAGACTTTGAAGATGATGATCTTGATTTCTCAAAAGAAAAGGCTGAACTCCAAAAAGAAAAGTATCAAGGGAAAACTCAAACAAAAAGTACCTGTAGGCAGCCTCTTAGAAACACTGGTGCCAACTATTCACATACGTTTCAAACAGCTCCTTCAAAACCTCTTCAGAAACAAGGATGTTTTCCACAGTCATCCAAAGAAAATGCAGGATCTGTCTCTGATGAGAAGCAGAACTTTTCCATTGAAGACACACCAGTGTGCTTTTCTAGAAATTCATCTCTTAGTTCATTGAGTGACATTGACCAAGAAAATAACAACAAAGATGTCCATCAGAAAGAAAATGCAACTCCGATGGAAGCACCTAAACCACAAGCGTCTGGTTATGCCCCAAAAGCCTTTCATGTTGAAGATACTCCTGTCTGTTTTTCAAGAAATAGTTCACTTAGTTCTCTCAGCATTGATTCTGAGGACGATCTTCTGCAAGAATGCATTACCTCTGCTATGCCAAAAAAGAAGAGAGAGACACTTAGAAATAAAGGAGATGACTGTGGACTGGATGATGATGATAAAAGTATGGGTGGCATTTTGGCAGAAGAGCCTGATCTAATACAGGATCTCACTGACACGCATAGTCCTATTTCAGAGCAAGCTCTTTCACCAGATTCTGAATCTTTTGATTGGAAGGCTATTCAAGAAGGTGCCAATTCTATAGTGAGCAGTTTGCACCAAGCAGCTGCTAGCTTTTCAAGGCAAGGCTCTTCAGATTCTGATTCAATCTTGTCTTTAAAGTCTGGTATTTCAATCGGATCTCCTTTTCATCTTGCTGAGGATCAAGAAGAAAAAGTATCTTCCAGCAAAGGCCCCAGAATTTTGAAACCAGGGGAAAAGAGCACTTCGGAATCAAAAAAGAATGAGGATGAAGCTAAACGCCTCAAAGGGGGTAAGAAAGTTTATAAAAGTCTTATAACAGGAAAGCCACGGACAAACCTTGACTGTGTTTCTTCTCAGCAGAGGCATGCTCAGGCTCCCATAATCTCCCGTGGAAGGACAGTGACTCATGTTCCAGGCGTCAGAAGCAGTTCACCCAGCACTAGTCCAGTTCCCAAGAAGACACCACCTAGAGGAGCTGCCTCAAAAACTGTGCAAGGGCAGAACTCTGGCAGTTCACCTCGTAACACGAAAATAACTGTTAAATCAGACCCTAGCCTAACCAGTAGGCAGCCAAGCTCTCAAGGAGGATCAAGCAAAGCCTCTTCTAGATCTGGCTCAAGAGACTCCACGCCTTCTAGACCAGCTCAACAACCTTTAACCAGACCTATGCAATCCCCTGGTCGTACCTCCGTTTCACCTGGAAGAAGTGGTATCAGTCCATCTAATAAGTTATCTCAGTTACCCCGAACATCTTCACCAAGCACATCTTCAACTAAGTCATCAGGTTCAGGGAGAATGGCATATACAAATACCGGGAGACACTTAGGACAGCAAAATCCAACTAAGCACAGTGGTTTGCCAAGAAGTACCAGTGGGATCCCGAGGAGTGATTCTGCTTCTAAAGGTCTCAACCTGTCTGGAGCCACAAGCTCTTCTAAAAAGGCAGAATTATCGAGGATGTCTTCCACAAAGTCTAGTGGCAGTGAGTCTGACAGATCAGAGAAACCTGCCTTAGTTCGTCAGTCAACGTTCATTAAAGAAGCCCCGAGTCCAACACTAAAGCGAAAATTGGAAGAGTCTGCTTCATTGGAATCCTTGTCTCCTTCATCAAGGCCCGTATCTCCCAACCAATCCCAGTCCGAGACACCAGTCTCAAGTCCGTCTTTACCAGATATGTCGTTAACTTTGCCTTACCAAGATAGCTGCTGGAGGAAGTCCCCTCAAAGTCAAAATTCTTCTGAAAATGGGGATGGGAGGACCCAAAGAAGACATGACATTGCACGGTCCCATTCTGAGAGCCCATCCAGACTTCCAGTTAACAGGTCTGGGACTTGGAAACGTGAGAATAGTAAGCTTTCATCCTCCCTGCCAAGAGTTGGCACCTGGAAAAGAACAGGGAGCTCCTCCTCCATCCTTTCCGCTTCATCAGAGTCAAGTGAAAAAGCAAGAAGTGAAGATGAGAGGCAAACATTGAGTCCCCCTGAAATACCTGTGCATAGTAAGGATGGACACCACCCTTTAAAAGGAACATGGAGGAAAATGAGGGATAATGAAATAGCTCATGAATCCCAAGATTCATCCTGTGAAGCAGATTCGAAACCAATGCTCCATCAAGTGATCCCGACAGTGTCCAAGACTGAGGATGTGTGGGTGAGAATTGAGGACTGTCCCATCAACAACCCCCGTTCTGGAAAATCTCCAACAAGCAACACACCCCCAGTCATTGACTCAGTCATTGACAAAGTACCTGCTGCAGATCTGGAAGTGAAAGAATCCATACATAAACAATCCAAAGTGAATGAGAATTGTTTGACAACTGCTTGCACCCTTGTTTCAGAAAATAATTTGAATTTGCTCAGAAGTGAGGCGCTTGATAACAAAGGAGTTGATGTTAAGCCTGCATTGAATAGTCAGAATGCAACTTCAGAGACTCATGAAATCCCAGTTGTTGAACGCACTCCTTTTAGCTCCTCGAATTCCAGCAAGCATAGTTCCCCCAGTGGTGCTGTTGCTGCAAGGGTGACTCCTTTCAATTATAACCCAAGCCCTAGAAAGAGTAGTGCAGACAGCATTACAGCTCGGCCTTCTCAGATCCCGACACCTGCAACCAGCAGCTCGAAGAAAAGAGACTCCAAAGGAGAAAGCGCTGAACCCAGTGGATCATATATTGTGACTTCTGTTTGAAGGCTTATTGGGAACATGCAAATCCAGATGCCTTTGTTGATGATCCCATATTCACTTTTTTAAATCACAATGTACAACTTCTGTTTTAAAGGAAGATCAAGGACATAATCACTGGGTTGTTACATATAGGCTACCTTGTTGCAACTACTTAGCTGACTGTTGGAGAAGAGACCGCATGTAAATATATATTTTTATTTTATATTTTTTTTTTAGTATTACTGTTCAAGCCTTATTTAAGGCACGGTATCTTTGCTGGTATAAATGTGGCTGGCACACTTGGTTATCAGGAGGAGATCTGTTTGAAGGTGATTGTAAGCGTATTTGTACTGTATAGACTTTGACTATGTATGTATTTAATTTAAATCCCTCTTGTGATCCTGTGTCTTGCTTGACTTGACAAAGATAATCACCTAAATTACAAATTTGGGATACAAGAACACTTAATTTACTTAACTACTAATACATTTGAGTTTTTTAAAATTATAAATCTGCATTAGAGTAAAACCATTTTTATTGCTGCAAAACATTTTAAACCTTCCCTTTAATTTCTTGCATGAACCAATTTTGATGGTTTCTTGAAGTAACAATGATAATTTTTGTGGTCACATGATGTGTATAGGTAGGTGTAGTATAATGGTTTACACGATGTGCTCAAAGTAAGGAATTGAGTGTAACCTCTGAAACCGTTGGATGGAGTTGTTTTACTATGGAAATAGATTTTATCAGAATGTAGACTGATTGTTTGCTAAACTGTTAACTTGTATATTCTGTTAATTGGGCTGTGATTGCTGCTCTTTTGATGGAACATCGGTCTCAAATGGACTAAATGAACATTCAAGAAATTACTGTAGGCTTTGGTGTTGGTCTGAATTTAGAAAAAAAAAACTAATGTTCCTTTTTCCTTTTAATCACTCATTGTTGTAGCACATGATCGGAGTCTTGTACTGCCAAAAAAGGAAAGAATACAGTATGTCAATAAGTAAATTAATCTTTTTTCATGCAATAAAGTGAATGGATGGATATTTAGGAAATGTTACAAACTCAAATTGTAAAGTGGCATAATAAAGACACTAAGACTGTGCAATACTATGGCTTTTAAAATTTTATTGTTTAGTACAAGCGCAAACTGCCAAATTTCATTGCTAAATAATTTCTTGTATCATAGCATCATAACTCATGCCCCTTCCCCACCCTTTTAGAGCTTTTCCTCAGTTGTGTGTGACACTCAATAAATCCCATGGAAGTCATTTTTAAGTAAACATATAAACAAGTTATTCTGTGCTCTAATATTGGTTGGGGCTAGGGCTCTACACAAGTCACCCTGCTGGTCATCCTTATATAATTTATTGCTATTGCATTCCAGCTTACACCATTTTTAATACAATAAGGATGAAGGCCAATGTATCATGATTGCAACTCTGTACATGTTTGTTGCAAATATAAAGGAAAACAAAATGTCCTATAACGTATGTCTTGCCCGCAACAATGCAAGAGTTTGTAATGGAACTTGTAATGGTGGGGGGAAACATGATTCACTGGTTATTTACCAAGTATATATTGTTTTCATTGCAATATAAAGTGCTTTATGCATCCAAGACAAACACACACACTTTATGAAATTTGCTTTCTACAAACTCAACCCGGAGCATGTTATTCCTCTATTTTCATCTCTTCCCCGACTTTCCTAAATAACCTAATTTGTCATAATTTGCGATAGATGCAATTTATTCACTGAAAGAAGTATAGGCTATTTGTGTTTTAGTCATATATAATGGAAAGATAAAATGTACAATTTTTTTGTTTTTGAGTGAAGTTGGTCTTCAAAGTCAAGCATTAGGACACTAGGACAACATTTGTTGACTGCTTTTTAGTCTGTACAAAAATGTGTGTACCTGTTAATCAATGGGAAGGGCGTGGATTAAGTGCGGATTCCTGGTTTTTGCAGGTAGCAGTTTTAATTCAGTTGTAAATACTGTGTTGAGAACTCATGAGATGTGTTGGTATGTTGTTAATCTTGGCAGCGAGAACAGAATAAATGAATTTAAGCCATCTAGACCAGTGGTTCTCAACTTGGGCCAGAAAGGGCCGGTGTGGGTGCAGGCTTTTGTTCCAACCAAGCAGTTACACACCTGATTCTACTAATCAAGGTCCTTAGTAAAGACTCCAAAGGTTGATTAGTAGAATCAGGTGTGCAAATGCTTGGTTGGAACAAAAGCCTGCACCTACACTGGCCCTTTCTGGCCCGAGTTGAGAACCACTGATCTAGACCTTATAACTTGCACAGACTGGACAGAAGTAGACAGAAAACAGCCTTCGCATTACAGGGGCACACCTACCCGAGCATGTGAGTGAAGCAGAGCGCGAGCTGAATGACGAGTGGAGTGGAGCAAGCTTTCAAAAGGATGGACCGTCTCTTCTTTCACTCTGCTTTCGCTCCAATATCACTCACTCGCAAGCTTTGCGCATGAGCAGACAGAAAACTTGGTGCAGTAGGCCTATGCTGCTTGCCCATTTTCACAACTCCTATCCCGTAGCAACTAAGCAGTTGGCAAGCAATTTGCTCAACAGTTTCAATATTTTCGCATGGAGGCTGAATAGTTGCACTGTAGACATGTATTCAAAAGAGGGAAAAGAAGCGAGAGACTGATGATATGGTTCCGTTCTCATATCTAGTTCATAATTTTCGTTTCTAGTTCATAATTCCTCCTGCATTGAATTAATTGAATATAGGCAGCCTCAAATGTTACCTAAATTTGTATTCCCCGAAGTCTGTTCAAAGACTCTTCATTGTAATTAGTTCTATGATTCACTATGTCAATGCTACCTATCATTTTACGGACACATCGGTTGTTAGATATTGTTTACACAATAAAAACTAAAGCGATTAATGCGCTTGCTTTCCATCACTTAACAGGTGTTTCCCTATAATAGACCATTTTCCGTAAAATAAAAAATAGCCTACACCCATTTAATAACAGAGATGATAAACTGGCTCTGTTCCGTAAAAACAGTGTCTATATGAATACTGCGTATAGTTTAGGCTACTTGTGTTTTCTTTTTGTTTTATTCTCAAATTTAAACAAGCATTGTATTAATAAAAAGATATTTGTGTTTACTCTCCTATTACACCGATTTAACTTTCAAATCACATGCAGCCTATTCGGGAGCTTTGACTTGTTTATTAAAGAAATGTCACGGTTGTAATTTTTTCTATTACACTACTTCAGAGTCAAAATAGGAAATATTTTTGTGATTAGGTTAAATGATACTTAAAAAAATTTGTAAAACAAACGGAGCTGATTTTGAGCGATACCTTCCTGTGAGCCGTGAAGATTTTGGGGCGGAGTGGGGGAGAAGGACATGGAGCGGGGGAGCAGAGCGCAAATGCACTCTCAAGCAAAGAGCAACATGTGCTCCAACTTCGCTCCGCTCACTGCTCTGACACCTACCAGTATCTTGTATGCCTAGTGTTTCAAATGGCGGTCTCAAACATTGTCTTGAATCAATGACAATGCTTCTTCTAGTTTGATAATGCTGCATTTAGTTTATACTAAATACTAGGACGAAAGGTAGTCAGTTCCTTCTTCTAGAAGTTAGGATTTCCCCAATTTCTCTAGGGACAGTCCATATTAATTCAGCTGAAAACCGGGATGGCTCTGTACTCCACAATTTTAGATTTGTAATCAAACAATTCATATGTGGTTAAAGTGCAGATTCTCAGATTTTATTTAAGGGTATTTTTATACACATAGCCCCCACCCCCCGTTCCGGGCACCACAAGTGAATTGCTTGATTGCAAACATGAAATAATGGACTACAGTGCCAAATCAAAAAAAAAAAGTCTTTGCCCCAAACATGAAGCTCACTGTAAGACCAATCAGCAGGAAAGGTTCTTAACGGCAAGCGGGAGTTATTACTCGGTTTCAGTTTGTGTGAAGGTTTTCACTGCACCGATCCTTTTTGGTAATACTTTAAAGTTGTTACCTCAATTCCATTTAAAGGTTTTAGCTTTTCAACTGCTGAGCAGAAGTTAAGTGTAATTTGACACACCCTGACTACGCTGTAAATGCTCTTTCCTTGAGGGAGAGAAAGAGCGATGCAAGTCTTTCCAAAAAACAAAAACAATTTAAAGGCACTGTAGACAAAGCATTTATTTTTCTTTTTGACCTGTGATTCGTTATTACCTATTACACTATGTTATGCATATATTTGGATAGTTTCATTGGCAGGTTTATGTGGCAGCTATATAAATGTGCTGTCATTTGTTTACTCATTGTGTAATATGCGTTTCCTTTTGCAGGCTGCTTCCTGCTGGTTTGCGTTTTCGGTGCAGTTCTATTCTTTTCACTTCTCTGTGCAGTACCTCCCTGAACACGCACCCAAGCTGAAAGAGTAAAAGACAACAAAGTAAGTTTAAGTTTGATTTGAATTTTAACAATTAATTGAATTCAGGGATTCATACAAGAATACGATTTTATAGAACACCTGACTAATATTCAGTGCGTGTTGAGTAACACAAATTATATTTCCTGACTGACCCATGAAACTGTACACATTGCATTTCAAGAAATGTTTTGACTTGTAGTTTTGCTTATTCTTTATGATTACTACTAATAATTTGTTTTGTGGTCATTTTATGTTATATTTTTGTTCTTTCATACCACACTGTTTATACTTAGAAGTCAGATATCAAATGCTCTTAAAAGATAGCCTCAATAATAATTAATTATATTTATTTAGTAGAAACATGTGTTAAGTGAAAACCGATTAACTGTCTTACACGTGCAAACAATTTTGTTAATGTGGTTTGTATGATCGGCACAACGATGTATTAGGTTGCATTAATTTGTTTTCATTCTCCACTTACAATGACAGTGATAACTCTTCTAACAGTAAAATGTGAGAAACACTTAGTTTCTCCTTGAACCACTAAAAGGTGCAGTAAATGTGTTGCAAGAACAGTTTTGTTCATATTTGGTTAAATTTCCTTCACATCCCAACAGATATTAATCAATGAAAACAAAAAAAATCCAGTCTCTCTGACTGCCCCAGACTTTGAAATCAGCCACTCCAAAGTTCAACATGCACCTGAATGAAATAAGTTGATGGAAGGAAGTTAATTGGCATATTTCACTTTCAGATGTTGTATTAATTTGAATACTTCTGTTATTTGCCTGGGTCAGGTGTCAGCTGCATTCTCAGGACATCTCATTTCTCTCTACAGAGTTATGGCTGAAGAATCAAGCACGCTTTTTTATGAGAATCATTATTGGGATTACAATAATTTTTCAGACGTTTTTAACATAAGTGATTTCTACCAGGATACCATCCGCCCCATGAATATTGTATCAATTGTACTCTGCAGCCTGACATGTATCTTGGGTCTCCCTGGCAATGCCTTTGTCATATGGATAGCAGGGTTCAAGATGAAGAGGACAGTCAACACTGTCTGGTTCTTGAATTTAGCAAGTGCTGATTTCCTCTGCTGTTTGTCCATACCTTTTTCCATTGTGGAAATAGCTTTGGACTACCACTGGCCCTATGGCAACTTAATGTGCAAAGTTATTCCCACGGTCATCATCCTCAACATGTTCGCCAGTGTCTTCATACTGACCCTGATCAGCCTGGACCGGTTTGCTCTGGTCATCAAGCCCGTTTGGTCTCAGAATCACCGCTGTCTCTCTCTGGCCTATCTGCTGAGTGGAACTACTTGGTTTATGGCCCTTCTTCTCAGCATTCCCACCATGATCTACAGGGAGTCTCATTTCACTGACTTTACCAACATCACCACCCGGTGTGCGTACAGCAGTGACATGACACAATCCGTTGCCAAAAAGATCTATGTTAGTAGGTTTGTGTTTGGATTTGTGATTCCTCTCTTCATCATTGTTGCATGCTATTTGCTTATTGGCAGTAAAGTAAGCCAAAGTTCATTCGGCCGGTCCCAGAAGGCCTTGAAGCTCATTATTGGGGTCATTGTAGCATTCTTTGTGTGCTGGCTCCCATACCATGTGGTTGGTCTGATACTAGAATATACAGAGGACTTTCCCAATGCTGTGATTAGGTCCCTTGATCCACTGTCAGTCGCCCTTGCATACATCAACAGCTGTCTGAACCCCATCCTGTATGTGTTCATGGGCCAGGACTTCAAAGAAAAGGTCCGGCTTTCTCTTAGACGTGTCTTGGAGAATGTTTTTGATGAGGATGTGTCTCGGTCTACGGCCCACTCCAGAGAGCAGCCATCACGGGCCACAAATTCATCTGAAGCACAGCTCTGAAATCCCAGGAATAGAAGGTGGCAACAAAAAAAGTCACAAAGAACCTGGCAGTCTTATGCCATCACCACCACTATCCTTGCTTAAATGGTACTGATAAGTCAACCATAAATATGGGCAATGGGGTACTTATACAAAATCTTTGCTACTTTGTCAACCATAGTTTACCTTTAATATAGTTTACATTGGGTTGAAAAATAATAATAATTATTATAATTAAATAAAATGTAAAGTATATTCAAATGCTTTAGCATGGTATTGTTGACTATAAGATTGAAAATTTTTTAAGTGTAAGTTTTTCATAATTGCTTTGAACTGTGCTCTCAAAGGTCTCAAAGCAAATTACAATCACTTAAAAAACATGATGATCAAAGGGGAGTAGCCCATGATATTTCCCGTAAAAGCTTAAATTGCCGTCATTACAAGAATAAAAATGAATGTCATTCTTCATGACTCATGGCACTGATTGTGATAAACTGGGTTAAGCTATCCAAATGAAAAGTAGCATTATGCAGTTAACAACACCAAGGTGTTTTTTCACTAGTGCCGTCAGCAGTGATTCCATGATAATCCTGACCTTGGATCATTTTATCATGTGAATATTACATAAATATCTTTCAAATATCTTGTCATTGTAGAGGACACGCTTTTTCCATTGGGCATCATAGCTCACGAGGTAAGAGCGGTTGTCTGTCAGTCAGAGGGTTGCCGGTTTGATCCCCCGCCCTGGGCGTGTCGTAGTGTCCCTGAGCAAGACACCTAACCCCTAATTGCTCCCAATGAGCTGATTGGTACCTTGCATGGAAGCCTTTCACCATTGGTGTGTGAAAGGGTGAATGACAGGCATCAATTGTAAAGCGCTATATAAATGCAGTCCATTTACCATTGTAACTCCCACTATTATAAGCAACACTATACTAATTAACCAGTCCTAAGGTAGAACTAATTGGAGCTAATTTCATGAAATATTCACTGCAAACCAGATAATGTACAGCGTTCAGACTGCTTGTTTATTTATGTCCAGTGCATGTCCAGTTTTTCTTGTAAGTCTTAATCAGGAAATGATTGCAGTAAAAATGTCATGACTTCCTCAAATTCTATGAGTCAGTCAGCAAAAAAGCCTTAGGCAGTGTCATCACTTCAACGCATGCTGAAACAGAATATGAGCAGAATAATTCTATACATGGAAGGAGCCATCAGCAGTCCTATCCCTTTGTTAAAAATATAATTTCCTATACTGCTTCAGCACATACAACCTGCTTGGAGGTTCTGCTGCACATGTTTTACTTTATCCAAGTGTCTTTGCTTATAATGAATATGTATGCAAAGGAATAATAACTAATATCTATTTGAACATACTCATGGTACACTTTTCAATCCTATCATATCAATATTATGATTTTTTACAATGTTTGTTTTTTATAAACTATTGCTATTGCAAATTAACTGTCAATCTGTTGACCTGCATTAGTTTATATCAGTTCTGCATAGTTCTGTTGTCAAAGAGCATTAAATATGTCAGAGAATTTAATATTTATTCCAACTTTTAAGCATAGTATTATTCAGTCACTTTGCCAACTCTCTCCTGCCTGTTCTTAGCTAACAGCCAAACTCCAAATGTACAGCCAGATGTACTGTCCACTGTGACTGCTAATGTTAATCAAAATTGTAAACATAATTTCTGATTTCCATTGGCTCTTTTAAAAAATCATAGTCTGTTTTTCATAACTCTCAGGTATTGACATGTGTAAAGTGTATGTTAGTACAAATTACAAAGAGATAGCAATTGGTATTGCAATTTATATTTTCAAAAAACATTTTGATCTGGTTTACCAGACATCAATTTAGCCTAGATCTAAAATAAATAAAAATGGATGATGAAGATCTCCATTGAAAAAAGTCTAGTCATAGTCCAGGACTAAGCTTAATCCGTGTCTGTAAGACCTGCCCTTTATTCTTAATACCCAGTTGCTAATGATTTCCCCTACACTGATCAGTGGCCAGTTTACATGTGAGTGCAATTCAAGTAATGTGACCCTGCAAAGTTCACATAGTCCCAAAGAAAACTTGTAGATAAACATTTACTTAAAAACATCACTTTCTTGTCTATTGCTCTATTTTGAGTTTTTTGTTATTTCAACTTGATTGTTGTTTCTGTGTTCATTTTTTCCATCATATTTTTTTCAAGTTTCCATTTTAAGAATAAGCCAGGAATACCCCAAATTGTGCAATTTACTTCTGTATTCATGGATTTTTTATTTAGCACTTGCTCGTAATCATATTGGGTAGAGAGGAAGGAAGTGCAGAACATTTTGTACTTGGAGCCCTTAAGTTACAAAACTGTGGACATAATCAAGACAAAACTAAATACAAATATTAAGGTTAATAAAATTTAAAAAGAACCTTTCTTGTCCTCAGTCTCTAATTTATTTTTAAAATCTGGTTTCCAAACTGTGGTTCCCCGTGCCCTCTCAGTGATGACTAATTGTAAATGCTAAGTTTGTCAGCCCATAAAATCTCATGCTGATTTAACATTCAACAAATGAAATGACCCTTTTCTGTTGTGACTCAAAGTCAAAGAATTCTTTTTACATGACTCAGTTTCATTCTAACTACCTTATCACTCTGACCTAATCATTTTAATAATCACTGTTATCCCAGTTGTACCATGTATTAAAATCATGCAATTTCCTTCAGAAAACCTTCATGCTTCATCTGAGCTGCAGGGCTGGGAGACTAGTACATTTAAGGACATTAATTTCACACTTTCTTTACTTCTTGGGGGTTTTGTTGTCACTTTACTTGACCACTTGATGGTGCTAAAGTATTGCAAACATTTATGTCCTCAGAGGAGAAAAGGAATACTTTCAGGTGGCTTGCTCCACAAAGGAAGGGGGAAAACAGCTTCAATGGTTTGGTCTTATGTTCTACCTGAGAAATAGGAAACAAATAGAACATCATAATATGCTTGTGATGATGTACAAATATTATATTCCCTGTCCAATGGACTGTAAACTGCGATGATGTTTGAGTCTCAAAAAGACTAAATTGAAAATGTGTGAGTTCTTTGTATTAACAAACACCTCTCTACAACTCTCTACAACTCTTTACAAGATGAATCTCTGTGGCTCTTTTGTTCTAAATTGAAACACAACAGATGTAGTATATCATTTTTCTAGAAGTATATTAAATCTTTTTTTTAGCATTTGTATACCATTTATATTGATAGGCCTTGACCGGAGGAAATATGCACAGGTGTATGCTGTTTTAAAAACCTGACAACAAATCTGACATCGTAAAAGACAACTTTCATTTATTACAGGAAATGGAAAAAATGTTTATTTTAGTAAATTAATTTAGCTTTATTCTGATATGCTGAAAGAAAGCATTAATTTAGGATTATTAAAAGTCCTGTAATGCTTTGTGAAGAGTTGGGTGTGGAGAGGTCAGAGGATAATTTCAAAATTCCAAAACAATGAAGATGTGGAGAATCCATTACAAATGAGACCTTCTTCCACCTTGACTGAGAGTGTGGTAACGGGTCTCATTTGGAATGGTTTCTCCACATTTTCATTGTGATTGCTACATGTCGGCAGCTGTGGAGCGGAGGGTTCATCATTCAGAAACATGCTTTCATATCTGAATTAATTATAATGGATTATTAATAATTAATATACAGCCATCTCCTTAACTGATGAACCTCTATGCTGATTGGTTGTTCTGAGGGCTAGTGTAAACTCTCTGCCTTAGAGCTCAGCTGGCAGCCATGGTGAATGGTCATATTTTAGTCCTGTTTCAGTTCTAGGAATAAGCTAAGAACCCTGAATTGCGCAATTTGCTTCTGTAATCATGGACTTTCTCATAATTACATTGGATGGATAGGAAGGAAGTACAGTTGCCAGACTATACCAGCTGGTCTCTGTAATGCCATGCTGAGTTCCTTCAGCAATGCTGATATTTTATCCCAACTTCTCGTCTTGATTTCTCCTTGCACGATTCATTGCTTTCAGAATGAAGCAGACATACCTCATTGCACACTTCAGTACTGTGCATATTGAATTCAGTCCTCTACTGCACTTATGTTCTCCTGTGAATTGTTCTCTCATCCACCCCCCCCCCCACCCAACCCCTTCTTTCTTTATCATTCCTTCAGATTGAATAAACAGATTAATAAACATTACAAACAATTGAAAAAAATGTGATGAGCGCAATGTGTGCTGCACAGTCTCAATGCATTTAATGTAAAAACACTTTAAAGGAAGACTGGCTTTTAGTATTCTCTGACCTCACTTGTGTTGCCTTTTGTATTCACGACTTGCTGAGAAAAGCGGGTCTTTGATGACATTAGTTTCCTGCCAGGAATAGAGTTAAGGCATTGTGTTCCCCTGTTACAGCGCAATACTCAAAATGAAAAGCTGGGGACACAACATCATTTACACACAGTGTGTGAGGGGTGCTTTTGTCTCCTGACATCAGCTGTCATCTCAAGCCCCATGAGCTTTGTCCTGGCACACTGTGTGAGCTTTGACAGAACAGTGAACACATTGTCGTACTGCTGCAGTCGCTCAGTAAATCTTAGCGTACCAGACCGTGCCCAGCCAGGAGCACGGAAACCATATCCTCTCTTTGTTTTGGCACCTCCCAGTTGTGCCAAAATGCTGTGCATTACATCATCTTCAGAAATCCTGTGGAAGTACTGCTTATCTGCCATTAGCAGTGCTGTAGGTGTCTGCAGGCCTGAAGTATGAGGACTAAATGTACATGTGACCAATAAAATCCATATTCTGGCTTCCTACTGTGCTTTGTGGAGGACAAATTATTAAATTATTAGGCCTGGATCCCTCGTAAAATGAATTTATAATAAAGAAAGCTATACGAATTAAATCACTATTAAATCACTATATTACGCTTATTTAGCTAAAATCAATAACATGTGCTAATACAGCAAATATCAACCTGTCAATTCTCTGCTTGACAGCTTGTGTGAAACTTTTTGCTCCTCTTGAAGCTATGCTACGAGTTTTCATGATGCCAACATCAAAGCATGAACGCTTGATTCAGTCAAGGGAAATTGGTCAATTTTCTCAAGGGAAGGGAAATGCCATAAGTGGGGCTGTTGTGGAGGAAGAGGAATAGAGCCTTGAGAATAGAGGTCAATCCAGCTGAAATTACTGACACCATCTACTGTCAGGCTGTCTAGTTTCACCTTCATCCCCAAATAGACCCAACTTCCTGAAATAGGAAATAATCAACATTCCCCAGTCTTAAAATGCTACCACTCCATCTTGGATGAAAGACCTGAAGAAATGTATGTCTGCTTTTACCATTTATGTAAAGACATGGGGCGGCTCTACTATAATGGTCCAGGAACTGGACTTATAGTGCTAAGTTGTGGGTTTAATTCTTAGCTGGGGTGCTGCTGTGAAATCTTTGAGCAAGGTACTTAACTTGAATTGCTTCAGTATTGCTGCAGTATTGCTTATATCAATGGATTGAATGTTTTTCTTTAATGAGATTTAACGTAAGTTACTGTAGATAAGAACATATGTTAAATACCAAAATATAATAATACATACAAGGGGTAAATACATTTTTGATTCAGTTACTTTAAAATTAATCTTCATATCATCAACAATTGCATACTGACGATAGCAGGATGTGCTTGCAGAATATAAATGAATAACCTAACCTAGCGAACTACAGTAGGAACCAAAAATATTTGACTGAAATAATGGATCATGAAATAAATCTTTTTAAAAAATTTAGAACACAAAATGAGGTCAAGAGTAGGTAGACTGAAAGCACATAAATTAAAATGATTGACTGTTTATTTCAAATAAACAGTCGAAAATGACTAAAATAATAAATATGAGAAGTCTAAGAGCATGTGATTCCCTGCAGAAAATTCTAGCCCATCTAACTTTGGCTTCCTGTGGGTGACAGTGCTGACACATCTGCTGCTTACTAGCAGTTTCCAAAAGAGACTGCGTCAGGGTCAATGGTTCAGAGTAAGCTGAGAGGCTGTCAACATTGTGACAGTAACTGGAGACTTGATTCCATAAATAGATGGCAGACCACCGTTTTATAATTTCTCTACAAAATTTCACTCCACAGTGTACACCTAATTCTATAAAATGCAAAAGTAATATTATCCATGAGCACACATATCCTGCATGTATTTACATAAGTGTGCGAGTGTACACTTCACACACCACAATATGAACTATTTGACTTCAAGCACCACAGACACACCGCCAAGTTTCTAAATATCACCAGTATCTAAAATTGGTGTGTATCATGAATATGATCTAATTTTTTAAAACCATATTGGTACGCTGTTTGTTTTTTTATGGCCTGAAAGGGGAAGAGAATTAACAGCAAAACGCACATATTAATTTGTTTCTTACTAAAACCACTTCCTCCACTTCTTTCAGCCTCTGCTTCCTGGTCACGTCTGCTGTCTGTTATGCCTCCTTGTTGGTGGAAGGACTTTCCCAGAGCAGTCTGAACAGTAGAGATGTTCAAACTGAAGGCTAACCTCCAGAACCTTTCCCGAGCCCTAACACCTAGGGGCCATATTTACTAAGCCTGCTGCAAATTACAGTCAGTGCCACAAAATTCTGCGTTGCTGCATGATTTCAATTTAGCAGGGTATTCACTAAAACTGGTGTTTTCACTAGATGTCTGCAAGACCTGTCTAGAATAACATTGAATGACATTCACAAGGTAACCCCCTTCTGGAGAATTACTGAACTTTGATCCATCCCTGATCCTTGCACTTGTATTTGCATTGTAAATTATTCTGGATGAGTGTGTCTGTAAATGCTGGTAAAGTATATAGATTATCAGCAACTGCATTTTGCCTTGTACAAAAACTCCAAGTTAATGAACTTTTATAAACTAAAAATGTCCAAATCATAATAACTAATGTTGGTGGCTGAAAGAAACCCTTTATTTATGTGACAGGATAATTGGTTCATTGTAGTTTACTTTGAAGTACTTTCTCCAGAATAATAGAGAACAAATGCCTTAATGTTTCAATTGAACCAAACATGTTCTTTGAACAATATACCTTACCTCTGTAAGAAGTTACTGTCAAAGGCTAATTTCCTGAAACCATACAAAAATATCTTGAATGTTTTCTGCTATTTACATTTCTTTGCTTTTAAAAAGTTTAATGTCAGAACATTTTGAAGTAAAACTTTCAGTCTCCAGTTTTGAACTGCTGTGATAAAAGTATCACGTTTTTTCTATTAAACTGATGACTAACACGTCACCTCCAGTTTTTTTTTCTTCTTTTTTGAAAAGCCAGGCCATTTTCATCTTCTCAGTCATTCCTACTGAAAAAATAAAAATAATAATAATAAAAATAAAATAAATAAATCCCTTTAGCATAAATATTTTCATGAAGCATTTCAATTTTTTTTTCCTTTTGATGAAGAGTGAAGCAAACAAAGTCTCCTGGCTGTGGCTCCTTTTGTATAGTGATATAAAAACAAAACACATACTTTGGAATAAAGGTCATACCCACGGTAATGTCTCATTTGTGTTAGGACATGCATCTGGTTTTTGTATTTAGTGAGATATAAAGAAGCCAGACTGGGGTGGATCATTGGGTCTGAGCCTATCAAGATTTCTGTGGCATGAATCATCTGGATGTGCACCTACAAGGCCCAGACAGAGCATCTCAATCTCAGGGGCTTTACTCCCAGTCCATCTCTTTTAATGCCACATGCCTAGCAGAGATGTACCATAGCAGGTACATTTGTACAGTCTTCCCTGTTATGGTAAATGGTAAACGGACTGCATGTATATAGCGCTTTTATCCAAAGCGCTTTACAATTGATGCCTCTCATTCGCCAGAGCAGTTAAGGGTTAGGTGTCTTGCTCAAGGACACTTTGACACACCAGTTGGGGTTTGAACCGGCAACCCTCTGACTGCTAGACAATCAGCCTTACCTCCTGAGCTATGTTGCCCCATGTTGCTCCATATCCAACCGTAGTTTTAACCCCAAATTCTCTGGAAATTGCAAAGTGGCCTCAAAATACAATCTCAAAGGAATAGTTTTTTTTAAATTTTTTGTTTTTGTTCTGGTGGGTGGAGGGGCGGAGTAACACACAATGGCAGATATAAAATAATGTGTGGCTTTATAGGGAAAAGGAGGAAATTGTTCTTTCATGATTGCTCAATGACGGTCCACTTACCATTAGAGATCTCTAAAAATGGATCTCTGCATCACCGGAGAATGACACATAGACGACAGAATGACACGTATGACATCTAAAACAATTTTCTTCACCTGAATTTTTTAGTAGAAGTCTTTGAAAACGTTCTCTGTCACTTGATCAGATGGCCATATCTGTGTTGTATTCTACCACTAGAAAACTTATGAGTTATTTGTAGTCTTTATTTTGAACAGGTCATTGTAATTCCTGGGACAATTAAAAGTGAACTGGATAATCTTTCATCTTGAAATAAGATAAGCAGTGTATATCCTATGGTGTCACCGATATCCTACAGTGTTTGTTAGCTAGTGTCCTTCAGTGTATGCCATTTCTTTTTGCTTATTTTGATATTTCTTCTTGGTTTCATAGTCATTCTGTTTGACATTCCTTAGACTTAGTTGATTATAGAGCTATGCGGATCAGCTGTTGATCAGTATCTTGGAGACTAGCTGTTAACTAGTCATTAAGGGCAGCTGATGCACATTATCATCCTGTCCAATCAGGGTGTGACAACACCCTTTCTGTTTGGAATAAAAGAGGAAGGAAATTGCATCTCTGTTTCCTATGGTCTTTCACTTCATGTCAGCAGCTTATTTGGCTAGAAAGTTTAGACTTTAATATTTATTAGCCATTTTCTTTGCTCCAGTTGTCAGACCAGTGGTGGATCTGTAGCAGATGTATTGAGAAGACAAATTAATTTCAGGGTGTTGTGTTAAAAAATCTATTTTGCTGGGTCACCTGTGCTAGGGTGGCCAGTAGAGCTAGGCTTGGCTATTCATTGCAAGTCTGTACTTTTTGCCTAAATGATTGTTCAGCTCTGAAGCCTTTGTTTTTATTTTGAGAGTGCAAACACCCGCTATTTTCTATATCTACAAAATGCCTTCTTGTTCATTTAGATTTAAAAAAGTGAAATTTAATGGAAAAGGGAGGAAAAACTACACATTTTTAACTTCCTTTAAACTGAAAAAGCATTTTTTAAATAGGTCATTACTTCAGTTGTATAAAATGGAATCCTCTTTCACTTGGAATTGATAATGACTCTTTCCTGATCAGCATGGGTTTGGGAAAATGTTACTGCTACAGTAGCAAGGCACACTTTGTGCTTGTGAATTACCATGCTTGAGCTGTTCTAGTCAGTTTTCATGTTTCTGGGTTTAATGGTGATTTATTCATTATTACTTTACCTGACAAAATTCCCCGATCCAGATTAACATACATTACTTAATGTTATACATTACGTCTGATAACTATAAAAAGATTGGGATGCATGACATTCTAAACTCTAGCATGCTGCACTCATATCTATGCTTCAGTAGATCAACAAGACCAGTAAGCACATTTGCTAACATTGAGCTGCATCACAGTAAGCAGATGTTATTTAATCACTGTGAATGTTCATTCCAATGAATAATTATCAGTTAAATGAATGTAAAATCGTCGCCAAGTCAGTTAAAGTGTGCGACACACAGTTGCTGCACAAATTTTTTGACAAAGCAAGGCTATGGTACAGAATCGGAATGCAAAGAGAAAGAGCTCTAATTGGCACCAGTGTGAATCAGCTGCTGCGGAGGCTCAGCCTGGATTGGAAACGTCAGCTGGGCCATTTTAGCCCTCTTCATGCTCCTCGTTAATGGCCTTCAGGTGCCTGGTCTGAATCTCCAGTCTCTGGAGCCACTCCTCCCGCAGTCTGTGGTGAGATAATGCAACAGAAGCAACAGTACTAGATGCTGACTCCACACTTCAGCTTCACTTTGACAATGGAAAGTTTATATTGTTTCCTATTGTCACAGGACATTATTATATTGTTAATTTTATTAATTTTTAAGGTGAAATTCAGAAATTTACTGAAAGAATTGCCTTAAACTTGTCATACCTGTGAGAGCAACCTCTGTATCCTGTATTTGAGGGTAGCTTTATTTCTGGACACGGATGGAACAGCCGCATATTCAGAAGTACTTGTCACTGTTTATCACTTCTCAAGTTACACTGAATTTTCTAGTCCAATCAATACAGTTTTCACTTTCAAATTGAGTGCATTACAATGAAAGTCACAACAAGTGTTTATACTGCATTGTATCTGTGTTTTTGTGCAAGGTTGATTAACAGTTACTCTTAAGCTTCAAGGAAGCATGGGTTCAATGGATATGGGCTCAGTTGCCATGGAAACTGGGGTTGCCATTTGGATGCATTTATAAATAAGAATAGCTGCCAATTAAAGGAAGATTTGTCCAAAAAAAGGAATTAGACCCTAGATGTTTTTTTTATTATTTCCTGACAAAATATGCCTCCACTATTCTCATCCAAGCAACAGCATTCAACTGTTAGATTTCACTCTTGGGAAGTACTTCTCTAGAAAATACTACTTTTCTAACAAATGGGGACTCCAGCTGGTCTGAACTTAAACATGTTTAACAATTAAATGTTCTAAATCTTCATTGCAAATACTGTGGGCAGGTGAATATAGCAGACACATGCAAATGATACTTTTCACAGATATTTCATATTTGCTAAATGTGTATTGAAGTCAGTGTATGCTTAAAGTTTATAGTTCAGTGCAAACAAGAAAAGATACAAATAAATGGCAAAGACATTGGTGAGGTTTTTGGTATTTGTGATAAAAGCAAAAATTGTATTTTATTTAATTATTTATTTTTTTATTTTTGTTGAGGGGGAAACATCAATAAATAAATAAAAAATCATTCATTATCTTCATTTTGAATTTTCATAATTATTATTTAAAGGTATTGGTTTGACTTCTCTAATATGAGGATGAAGACTGATTTCTCTATGCTGCATCAATACTATTGAATGTGCAAATGTATATTTTATGGAGAAGTCCAGCTAGCACTGTATGATGATAAATCTAAAATACCCTGTCTTTAAAATCTCCCTTTGCACAATATACTCAAACTATAAACCATACAGAACCATAGTAATAGAATAAATATTATCAATCATCAACTATTTGGGATAAATAATGTGTACAACAAAATGCACAGCATCACACCAACAACAAAAAATGTCAAACCTGTCCTGTGTAACCTCATGATCATCCTTCATAGCTTACATGTGAAAAAGATCATCAGACATTTCAGATTTATGGTGTACTCAAACCAGCCAATAGTCATCACCTCTGATTTAATTCAATTTAGTGTCATCGGCAAAGACAAACAGCCCCTGGCAGTACGTGGTCACATCCACATTAGAAATGTAAATGTTAGAGACATCGTTGGTGGCTGGTGTGGGAAAAACTGTCGACTGTCATTGTTTCAAGAAATTAACATTACAAGCAAGTGTTTTTAAAAAATGTATATGCATTTTGTTCTTTTAGGTTATTTCTTCTTTCAGTAGGTTATTTTTAAATGTGTTTGTGCTTGAAGAAGAAAAATTGTCTTTAGCTGCGTCAAAGTTAAAGAGAAATTTTGATTGACTGCACCGCATTTTCACATCTGTCAGACAGTACTATGCCAGGAAGACCTACTTAGACAAAGCACTTCTCTTCATTCTTATTTCTTCATTCCCAACCATCTGGCCGTGATTCGCAATTTTCTGCTCCCAGAATTTTCTTAATCTGTATTTATCATGAATCCGTGCCAAACTCATTTGCTGAAAGTGAGTGGAAAGGGTCATTTAAGATTTAAAATGTAACATTTTTCATTCACATGACATGACAACTTCTCTTATCAAAAGTTGTCATATTTTATTACAATTTAATTACTGACTGCATGCGCTAAAATTGTTTTTTTGTTCTTATTGTAAAATGGAGGGGGTGGGGGCAGGACCTCATGACAGTTTTTTTATTCATTACCCTCCATCTCAGCAGTGAATTTCAGCATGTCCAGGAAATTTATGCACAACGCCCGCATAATTATAAGGCTCTTGCATGTAACAACCAGTAATTACCATGATATATTGACATAACATACACACTACTCAGAGGTTAATTGCATAGTATGTCTCAGAAAAACTTACAGCTGGAGAAAGACTGATAAAACACTTGCAATCTTATCGCTTGCCAACAAAAACCCAGGCAAGACATAAACATTACATTATTTAATAAAATGGCATAAGATGTTGTTCCCTTCTAATGAAAAGGAATTAACAGCTCTCGATAAATTATGAAACTGTGACAATTTCCAGGAGAGAGAGAGAGAGAGAAAAATGACACGTGCAATCACATTATATTATCACAAGCACTTTCAGAAAAGTTCCATACACACTAAGCCAGCATCTCAGCTGTGAGCCACAATTTCCCCTGCAGACTTGAGGCCCTCCCCATGTGTAATGAGACTGCCAGTGTGAACATAAAGAAAAACCAGCTCCTGCACACAGAGAAAAACCAGACTTACTGCAATTGGTAAACTTGACTTCAGTTGGGAGAGCAGATGTCTCCGTAGAGCCAGAGTGGCAGAGGGGTACTGCCCCTGCCTTGCCGTCACAAGGTGTGATAGACAAATTGATTCTGACCAAAGGTCCCCTCCAAACCTCAATCTCTCTCTGTGTCTGATTACATACAGACCAGTGACCTGGGGTCTCTGACTCACCCTGACACTGAAACCCAATGGGGAATTTTGCCACTCCTCTCATTGTGTGATGTGCTAATTTCTGATGACACTGGGCTTAGCAAACGTGTAACATTTCAATTTCTGCCCACCAACAGGTGACACGCAGGCTTAACCACGATCCATTCTGCCACTGGGAGCACCAAGAATGATGCTTCGTACATCCCCGCCCGGAGTGCCAGGCATGCATCATCATCCAGGTTAATGCGATGTTATTGGCTCAAATCGGGTTCCCAAACGTTGGCACCTTTCACACAGTACCAGTGGTATAGCTGCGCCTGGTCATGTAGCTCATATTACCGCACCGAACAACTGAGGCCTGTATCAGATTTTCATATATGCCCTGAAATGAAACAACAGCATGCCAAGCGATTGACACAGACATGCCTATCAACCTGCCAGGGTGCTGAGAGAGATGTATGACCAAGGTGTGCTGTGGCTGTTGCGGGTGTCATTGCTCTGGAAACATGCTGCTTCTGCTCTCTGGAGATGGAGGCTCCAATATAACAGCAACGGGTGACTCATCGCTCCTAAGATATCTTAATCACCATGACCATTGTTTTGTCTAACAGCGATTTACATCTATGTGACTGGCGTGCAGTAATTGGTGGTAGCAAAGAACAAAGCAGACTAAGAAATGCAGGCAGTGAGAGAGAGAGAGAGAGAGAGAGAGTGTCAGAGAAAGACAGAGAGACAGGATGAGATGGACAGATAGAGATAGATACAGATAGGCAGACCAAGAGAGAGCAGATGGCTCTACTTGCCTGGAGATATCTGCTCTGTAGCATTTGGCATCTTGCAGAGCCATTTTGTTGTTCAGTCCATTATTGGTAATGGGGATGAGCTTAAGAGAGAGAGAACATTTGTTTTACATGTTCTGAAACGCTTAATTGGGCTTGAACAAGATTTTTCTGGCATTAGATATGGAACCAAGAGAACACTGACAATTTCTTTTTAGAAAACTTGAATGTTGAATGTGTTTGAGGAAGTGAATATTAAATTCTTAAAATCTCACATTCTGATGCCTAAAAGACACATAAAAAAATGTGTTCTGTCTGTGTATGCCATCAAATACAAAATGGTAGATAAATAAGGCTTATGATACGTGGTTGGGGGTCAGGAGCAAAGTGTGTGGAGATATTGACACTGATTCTTTACACTTGACAAACAATTAATCATAAAACTCCTGAATCAACAACGGAAATTATGATGACCGTTGCAGTGTTTGAGCATGATTAACCATTTCAAAGGGGGGAAATGCATTTAAAAAAGGGGTCTAAAAGAGCAATAGAATTTCACTGTAGTTGTTTATTCAGTCTCTCCAAAATGGTCACTCTGGTCTGGAAGATTAATGAGCTAATTTATGTTTTAAATAGTTTTTTACTTCATGTCTCAGGAGAGAGGAAAAATATGGTAAAATGTGGTAAATATGTCACGTTAAATTCAAACTTTCCCTGAACTGCGCAGATCATTACACGAAAACAAAGTAATACTAACTGCTGTCAGACCACTTTATGTTTATATCACTTTATGTCCATAAATTAGGTATTCTATCAGAACTCTATATAGATGGCAAGACACCTCCACTTTTTAATGTGTGGATAATACTATGAAAGCAAATATTCTCTGCCTAAAGGTAATTGAGAATGTTATTGAAGCAATTATTTCACATTGTACGATGCTGACATCTGATATGCAAATAATTTTATCAGTAATGTGGGAAACATAATTATGTACATGCCTTTGCATGGCTTAAACCGTGACTGTAAATTTACATACTAATTTTAACTTAATTCATCACTTTCTATGGGCTGCACATGCTTTACGAAGAGATTTAAAAAATAAAAAAAAACTGTAAAATTAAATGACTAGAAAAAGCATAGTAAAATGGGCAAAGTGAACAAATAATTCAAGAATAATGAAAACTCTTTTAGTCATACATTAAAAGTCAGCTTAAAAAAGCTTTAGTGCTGACAGCCTGTGCATTCCTGAGAGGGAAAGGAAGGAAGTCCAAATGCAAGGAGGGTACAGTTAGAAGAGACTGTGTCTCCCATGGTGCTGAGACTGATAATAGGAACCATCACAGAAGACCACTGGATCTGAGGGAGCAGGCAGGGGTTGTAGGAGTGCAGATGTTCAATTAGATATAGCTAAGGTTGAACCACAGAGGGCTTTGCAAGGGAGGTGAACATTTTTAAACAACTCCAGAAAGTGTGGGGAGCCAATTCAGTGTAGAGATGACCCAGTGCCCCGGGAGCTCTGAATTTAAGAGCTGGGAGAAATGTTTTTAACATTAATGCAGTTAATGTTCTGAAGGAGCAGGTGGGGACATCAGACATGAGTGTGCTGCAGAAATCCAGACTAGTGATAAGTGTGGCTTCATTTAGTAAAAAAAAAAAAAAATCTTATGCATCCAACACTGTTGAGGTTTAAAAAAACTGTTTCAGTAATGGTGTATGCCCCACATGATTGTAGAACCCAAGAGGAAACCTCAATTCCTGACAACTGTGGAGGGGGTTAACCCCTTCTGTATTTCCCCATTTGTTAAACACTAGCCTGAAAATGACATTTACCCTAAATAAATTGGTTGCTATTCTTGACACCATTTTGACTACAGGCATAATCCTGGCCTCTTCTGAAAGGTAACCAAAGGGCGTTTGTTTGCCAAGAGTTACTACTCTTTTGAATTACACTAAATGTTTCTGAAAGGAGGTAACAAAAGCTCAAACACAGTGGAAATGGAAGTTTTTTTTCTCACCTAATGATTTTATTTCATGGATACAGATATTTGTGGGTGTGCCTGGTCAGTTTAAAAACGATGGATCCTCAGCCACAACACTGGACAAATCCTGATACAAATCTGATCACAATCCCAGCAAAAATGAACATTCTGCATTGTTTTTTATATGTTATGTCTAGGCAGGTTTCCAAAAAGGCCATTCGAGACTCCAAAAGGACATTTGGTAACCAAATTATATTTTGGATGTTTAAAATACTATATATTATATACTATATGCTTGTGTAATTTTGCTGAAATTAGCTCTCCCCCTGCCTGTCACCATCTCCCTCCTTCTCCTTCTCCCTATCCCCCCTTTCCATCACCCAAGCTTCCCTTTGTGACAATTCACTAGTTATTTCATAGCAATGTATCTGTTGTCAATATTAATAACTAGCTGCCAATCAGATAAGTAATGTCACATTGTGCTTGAAGATACAAAATTACATTCTTAAAATTATACTCTGGACAGGGTGATTATTACTTCTTTCCATGATCTAGCAAGGCTTTATGAAAATACATTTTCTCTATTGAGGCATTTTATGAAAATAAAATTCATTTGACCCAAAATAAGGGAAGATATTTTTGTTGATTTAATCGGTGGTAAGAGAGGTCAGAGATTTACCTAAACAGATGGTGTTCTTCAAATTGCAGAAGCACACTGAAGAATGGATAAATTGTCATAATGTCCTTTTTCTTCCTGCAAGCGGCACACTATCCTAAAAAAACATTTTGTTTACAGCTTCATAATACCACATCTTTTTTTAAAAAGGTAGGCTCCTCAGATGCAACATAGAAAAGAAAACAACACACTGTAACCAGCTGTCTTTCAACAGTTTTTTTCTGTTGTTGTTGGTTGTTTTGTTGATATGGTATTCCTTCAAGGAAATATTCACATTCTCTGTTCTAGACACCATAAAACTGCCAGTGCTGGCCTGTAGGGGCTTGCCAGGTAGTGTACGAATGCCTTTAGGCATGCCTGTCCACATTAAAGAGAACTCCTCTGCCACTGTATTATTTTGCAGTTTCACTCTCCTCATGCCTCTCACTGTGCACCACATCAGTTAGATACAAGCCATGACCTGGTCAGCACCTTCATGTCTATCCACTCCCGAGCAACGTCAGAGTTTATTAAAAATACAATATACGTCTTTGACATGTACAGCACCACGGCAGGCTGCTGTTTGTAAAGGCGCTGTAATAAGGATGTTCCCTGTGGTGATTGACTGGGCCTTTTATGAAACTTCCTGGATGTACTCAGTCCAAGTTATAATATTTATGTGAACTAATGGATGAACTGCAGCCCAGAAAAGCCAAGACAAATAAGCTAAAAGACAGAGAGAATATAAAGATTGTCAATCCATCCATCCATTATCTATACCTGCTTATCCTGAACAGGATCACAGGGGTGCTGGAGCCTATATATAAAGATTGCAGTTAGGGAAAATAATGAGGTCCAAAACTGATTAGTGTTATCAGAAAAATGGAAGCTAGAAAGGCAAGGAGGCAGTAATGTGCGCACTGCCCTTGATGCCCCATGAGCAAACGTATCATTGGAAAAATCCTACATTGTGCAGCAGTACTCTTTTGCCTAAATTGAGAACGCCCCATGAGAAAGATATTCAGGTCATGTAATGAGGCTCGTGATACATGTGGTGAGTGATCGAGATAGGAAATGAAAATCTCCAGGATTAGTGGCCTTTCCTGGCACAGACTATACTCTAAGGAGTGGGAACCAGGATTAATGGCAGCATTCAAACCAGGGGTCAGTCCGGAACACAACACACAATGCAGAGGTGTCCCGCAGATCATTGGCGATTATCCATCTCCGCAGCACAAAAACAGATTGGACTGCCGCAGCCCAAACCAATAGCACTTTGAAAATAATTAAGCAATGTAATGCACTGGAGGTGTGAGAAGGGTAGAGTTTAAGACTTGAGTTTAAAAAAATAAAAAATTAAAAAACATGTACAATGGTCAAAGACTTTCAGTAAAATTTTCAGAAATTATGAAGAAACATGTTGCATATAATGTCATGTTATAATCAGAGCGGTGAACATTTTCTGGTGACATTTGTGCTTGGTTAGCATAGTTAATTTGCACTTCTGCTTTCCTGATATTGGGTCTTTACTCGCTGGTCTGTGAATGGTGTTTCCCATATTAATCACTTCACAGTATTGTAAGCCCATGGACAGGAGTGCCTGCAAAATGAATGCAGGGTTGCAGCCTGTACAGCATTGCGTGAGAATCGGCTTCCACTTTAAACGCTTTGCAGGTTTGCCAACTAATGGGAGTTCAGTGTTATAATTTACATATATCAGTATCCTCAATTTAAAAACTTCAAAAAAAATTAAGTTATTTAAATTTCTCAAATGAAAATGTGTCATCGTCCCTATTCCAAACTTTCCGGGTGGCATATATGCCACTGCTACAACAATTTTCTAGTTGTGAAAGCTTTACAGAAAGCTGCACTTACAATTTCCCCAGCATGAACTGTACACCATTTTAATATCAGGATGGGAAAATATGGCAAAATAATACGAAAATAAATAATACAAAAACATGAAAAACTGAAATTGTAACTACCGCAGAATATTCTGAACTACATGAGGGACATTGTAGGGGTAGGAAAAATTGAAATGTTAATAGGTTTATGCTACCATTCACATTTCAAACTATAGGGCTTTGGCATCACTCTACGAAACTTCAGTCACCTTTTTTTTTTACAACCCTCCTGGTTTCTTCTCTTCTACCTCTAGCTTCTCTCATTCAAAATGTATCCTATTTTTCTGAAAACGTTATTTGAGACCCTCTTTACATGAGCTAAACAGTTACAGTAGATTCTACTTTAGCTTTAGTATTGTGATTCAGAAATATTTTTTTTTCAGAGTAGATTGTCAGTAAACAAGCTTGCAGCCCACACACAACTGTTCTCATTTCTACGAATGCACATCTGCAATAGCATCTGCGGTATTTTGTGAGTAAAGAAAGTGGCATAATCTCTGGTACCACTTTCAAATCTGTTTCAAAGCTATATGTAGTATTTATATTGTAGATGTAATACATCTATAATTGTGTGGCCTTTACGGTCCAACCTGCATTAAAAAAAAACAACCTCATGAATTTTTACCCAGTCTTATCGACTCATAGACTACCTACTGCAATTATTTTATTAATCTGATTTAGTCTAACATTGTTTAACTGACAGGAATATTGTGACGCAAAGCTCAAATAATAGGAAAAAATGCAAAGCAATATAGGATGTTATTGCTATTGTTATATAATATACCACTGCCTAGCATACACCATACTGTGAAGAAAATTTAAATGGAACATTCAGCATAATCCCTAACTCCACAACTACTCCAAAATATATAAATAAACAGAAACAATTGAAAATGAATGAATAATGTTCTGCCTTGGTACTGTGTCGTCCCACCAAACTGCTAGAACGGTTACAGAAAGGTCATTAAAATGTGACGTGTCATTTCTGTTACTCCAGGCTTAGATAAATAGAAGTTCAGAAACTGTATCAGCTCAGAAGAGCCTCTGACAGTATAATATGGCAAAGATACAATAAAGCTGAGAGAGGCAAAAGGCAACATCCATAGAGAGGACAAAATGGGTAAATGTGCACTTGAGACTGGTGATTTATATATTAAAAATGCCAACTAAAACACAATAATAGTTTCTTTACACAGCTCTAAGCAGTTGCTTGTTGTTGAAAATGTCCCTTAACCCTTGCACGGGCATTGGAAGTTTTCTAAATCTCGGGAATTGCAAGGGTATTGAGAGTGAACCTGACACACCTGAGTGGGTTCCTGCTGAACTGGTGGAGCTAACCCACTAAAATATTTGGACTCTGAGTTTGAGTGTCACCACCTCTGGACTAGCCATTGTTTTTCTAACCATAATCACTAACGTGTAGTGCTGCCTTATAAGACAATACAGCTCTGAAATCTGACACACTATGTCCCCAACTGTTTCTTTAGACTTGGAGAAGACCAAATGTTTCCTTTCAATTTATGGTGCTTCTGTGGTGTGTAATAGGAGGTGTCTCAGGTTGGATTAAATGCTATTTTATGTACTTAGTTTTCATTCCATTGGCTCTCTTACTTTTTCTGTGGTATTACATGTTAAGAGTAATAATAATAATAATAATAATAATAATAATAATAACAATAACAATAACAATAATTCTTTGCATTTATGTAATGCTTTTCTCATCCGGCCAGATTAAAGTCAGAATTCTGACTTTAAAGAAAAAAAAAAAAAGAACATTATTCTTTGGCAGGACATTAGATTAATACGGAAGAGGATTAGGGCCATGTGCAATTTTTTTTTGAGTTCTGACTTTAAAGTCAGAATTCAGAGAATAAAGTCAGAATTCTGAGTTCTGACTTTAAAGTCAGAATTCTGAGATTAAAGTCACACATTAAATTTCACATGTGACCCTAATCCTCTTCCGTAGATTAAGGGTCATTTCACCAGTTTTTTTTTTTTTTTTTTTTTACTGGACCACTGCTTGTGAAACCTTACAATAAAACAAGAATTGAATTTGCAACCCTCAACTGAACTCACTGCTCGATCGATTCACAGCCTGCAGGTGGGAGGAAGAGTAATTATTGTCATGCATAGGTACCTGACACTCTGCTCCATCTAAGGCATTATGCCAAACTGTGACTTCAGCACACACACAGGATCTCAATTAGTATTGTAGCAAGCCCATAATGGTTACTAAAAGAGTTCAACTAGAGCTAAAATCGCAGCATGTGTGCTTGGGTTTCTCTGCTTGACATTCATTATTCCTGTAGTTTATTATGAATGTGTCGCGAACATGCTGTTACAGCTATAAAGGTCATTCTAATGAGGAATAAAAGGCTTAACTGTAAGTGTGCAGAATTAAAAAGTACAGTTTCACAAGGACAAAATTTCAAAGTAATTGTATCAGTTTGAAAATATAATAACGTGTATGTAACGTATGCCTACATTAAAATAATTTAAAACAGTAAAATGTAAGTGCAGAACAGGTTATGTATTTGTACATTAGTATGTACAGTATATTGCTAAACACATGATTTATTGCTGCTGTTCTTGACAAAATATCAAAAGTAAAAATAATATTGTCCATATTATTTGTTATGCCTCCATGTTACACCTCACGTAATAAAAACTGTGCCATAATATTTGAAACCTTTTATTATATGTAGGTTCTTAGAACAGGGGTAAGTAGCACATTCCTAAGTTCCAAACCTCATCAGGTTCAAAGGTTTTTTTAAGTATCCTTATTTTGAAGACTGATTTGCATGTCTTTTGTAAAGCTGAGCCTGTCACATCCCCTGCTTTTTCCTGAAATGCTTCTCCTTCCTTTTTACTGTCTCTTCTTTAGTGGTACCACTTTCAAATCTGTTTCAAAGCTATATGTAGTATTGTATATATAGTATATGTATAATTATATGTAGTATGATGGTAAAAAGGAAGGAGAAGTACTGACATATTGTGAAGAATCTGACAATTCGTAGCTCCGTATATGGGAAGGCAAATAACACCTTCTGAGAATGATCTTCGAATCATAATTCCAGGAACAAACTTTGCAGCATCTTTTTTTTTTTCTTAAAAATAAATAAGACATAGAAAAATACAACAGGGAAAATTACCAATGTTTGAGAGCATTTGAAATTGACATTATTTTCCTCACAAAATGCCCCTTCTACTGCAGTGATGGCATTTCTGCTGACTTGCTTTTTACATCTAATAAATGCTTTTCCTTTTAATAACTAAACTGCTCTGTTAAATGTACCCACTTAAGTTATGTAACCTTTTATCTTCAACATACTGCAGTTAAATTGCCTTACCAAAGAACATTTATGAGCCAACCTCCGTAGTATTTCACCAGGGCTTTTGCTGAGTCATTTTATAATTAACATTTAAAAAAAAAAATTCTTGTGGTTGAGACAAAAAAGTGCTCCATAATTGTGCTGTGCTTCCTACTACTTAGAGCTAAAGATTAATCAGTAACTAAGGAAGAGGTTGTGATCAATTTATATAAACTAATAGGGCAAGCAGAAAGGAAATTGGTACAAAGTCAGACATCAAATGAAACTAATGAAATCACATGGTGATAAAATCATCATTATATTCAGAATTATTGTTATTATTATTAAATAATAGATCATAGTAGAAACAAAGGGTATATCTTCATAAACGTCAATAACGATGCAATAGCTATAGCATGTCCCTTAGAGCTAGTGTTTTCGTAATAGCCAAAGTAACATATGGCTGATATTTGCATTATAATTAAGTATGTTATTCAGTTAATTGGTCAGACTCTTCGTGGATCAAGGCTTTTTAGGGGCTCTCTTCAGTTTCCTCAGATCATTTTCGGATTAGGTTCTTTATATACACTGTATATACTGTTATAGAATGAAATACAAAAAAAACTAACAAAACACACACACACACACATGCACACGTGCACACACACACACACACACACACACACAGACGCACACACACACGCACACACACACAGAGCAGAAAACATAATATTTCTGTAAATCATGAAACTTTCCCAAGGGCAGTCTGAGTGAGATAACTGCAATAACTTTCATTGTGAATTTAAGTATCTCCTTTAGTGTGCTATTTAAATCAGCTGTAAATGCATCACACAGACAGGCCAGGAAAGGCAGGGACTCAGTATAACATAATTTAAGACAGTAGAGAGGAGAGCTGGCAGTGCAGATCTATGGGAGTGCTGAACAGCAAGAGGTGGTCACACTAGAGTAGCTTTATCTGGCCTTCATGGACTATTAATATCAAACTGGGGCCTTAACATGAACAGAATCACACAGAAAGGGCATCCAATGTCATTTATATTAGTGCAATAAAAACAGCAAATGAAAAATTAGTTTAACAGGTGACATGAATGCTCATAAAACAAATGAAAAGGGAATGAGAGCGAAAAAAAAGTTTTCACTCCTTTGAAAAGGACAAATACATAGATAATTTTCCCATTTATTTTTAAGAACTACATGGGTGTCTGGCCAAAGTAATGAACATTTAATTTAACTTCTTTGTCGACATGAGTACATTAGAAAATCGTTTTAATCTTTATATGTCAAGCTATCCCTATGCTTTGAAAAAGTAGCAGAAAAATAAGAATAATTAAGCATATCCTTGAGCATATCCTTTCTGGAGGCTTTTGATTTTTAAAGAGTCTTTTTGTTGTTGAACTTGATTTGGATCATAAAGCCTGTTATGAGATCAAAATGGCATATTTAATCAAATGGCTAAATTAAACTACTTTATAAGATTTTATGTTCACCCTGGAATAAGACATGGAACTGGCAATGGAAAAATCAAATAAACAATCAGGCATGCATTGACAGTGGAATTGAATAAATAGTTTGTGTGGCTATTTGTTCAGTAATTTTCAATTTTAATATAAATATTGCGTGAAACTAATTAGAATGATCATACCTATCTTGGTATGTCCAGATAGGAATCAAGTCCAGTAATGTTTTTTAAAAAATCACTATTAATACACAGTTCTACAAATTAAAGTTTGAAATGGAGAACAACAAGACTATATATATATTAAAGACCATTCAGCTGCTATTGCAAACAAAACTTAATGTAATCTGAATACTGTCAAATAACCAGCTGTAGATAAAACTTAATCATAGAACTTTCAATGATAATAATAAAACAGACCTAAAATTCAGTATGTTTCCAATAACAAAAGCAACATGTGCTGTTAATTGGTAGGCTAATAATAATGATAATAAAACAACAACAAAAACAAAATATGTATTATACATTCACATCTGTGCATATGCACAGTGGTGCTTTATATTTACATAAATTTGCATATAGTATGGACCATTCTGCTTTCCTGTTTGTGCACAAGGTGCTCTTGCGGCTAATTAGCCAATACCCTTATGCGGTGCAGTGCACATTATTAGCAAGTCAACTGTTGTAGCATAACTGCAAACTGCTCACTAACTCCAACAGTACCTAATTAGAAAAGGTGGGTCATGCAAGGACAATAAGGATACATTGGCAGGATAACTATATATATATCTTTTTTTTTTTTTTTTGCAGTTCATTCCAGGTATGAGTTAATTCCAGGTACATGGAGTATTAGGCAGTCCTGAGAGCATGTGTAGTGATTTCCAATATTTTCAGTATTCTAAACCAAGATTGATGACAGATTAAAGGGTAATTTATGAAGAAGGGCTTTATAAATAAACAAAACCAATGCTGATGTCTCCTTAAGGAGAGAGGACGAACCTACTTTTTAAAATAAGATGCTGTGATGTGTATCATAATTGTCACCAGTAATAAATCTAAGAGCTGTATGGTAGACAGCATTTACAGGTTAAAGCAGCTGCATGTCTATAAACTATGTCCCCATAAACAAGGGCAGAAATGAAAATGGACTTGACTCCTCGTTCTGGTGAATGTGGGAAAGCAGGCTTTGTTTTTGAATAAGTAGCCGATTCTCTTTCTTGAATTTTTAACTAGGATGTCAATATAAGTTTTAAACATAATATTTTCATTTACCCAGATGTCTAAATATTTACAGTGGGGACACTTTGAATTTGAATACCATTAATAATATGAATTTGGATGTTTTCATAGTAAATTTCTCTGGCTCTGGAGAGCAGCATGTATTTAGTTTTATTGACATTTAAAACAAGTTCAAGGTTTACAAGAGCATCAAAGGCGTGTTGCTACTTTTCAACAGCCAGTTGTAAAGACTGTGAGCAACAGTAAAGAATAGGACTGCATAAAAATGAGCCTTACATACTTTAAAAGATTTAGCAATACCATTAATATAGATGGTAAATAAGACTGGGTCCAGTACTGAACCTTGAGGGACACCCTTTACAATGCGTAGAAACTCAGATTTTGTATCACCCACCTTTATACACTGGTATGTATCTGAAAGGTAGTTTTAAACCAGTCACAAGCAGCAGAATCTAGGCCAATAGAAGATCTACTCTACACAATAGCAAGGAATGATTGACAGTATCAAAGGCCTTGGCAAGGTCAACAGAAAAAACTGCAAAATGTTGTTTATCATCAAAAGCAGATGGTAGTCATTGATATTTTACATTATACATTATAAAGTAAAAAAAACAGCACCATCCCATTCATTGTGAAATCAATCTATCAGCTTCTTTCCCGAGGGAATAAAAAACAACACAGATGAATATAAATGGAAGAACAATTCAAGGAAATGAAAAAGAAAAACAAACTGCAGAAAGGGATAGGTTGGTAGCAGGCCAGTCATAGCTGTCTTTTTTGTAGTTTAAACATGCTTAGAAAAAATAATACAGATTAACAAATAAACACAAGAGCTAGCTAGTAACACATATTGTTGATATAGGGGAGAGCAGCAAAATAACTATCAGTTTTTGTATTTGGCTCAATTTCAAAAATATTACTAGAGAGACTATCACTATGATTACAGGCCATAATAAAATTTCTGGGACACTAGCAATCTGACCAAAAGTACCAGGAATGAAATTAAAAATGAAACTAACATTGTAGGGGGGTACACCTAACAATCTTAATAGCTTTAAAAGTTGATGAATATCGATCACAAGACATTATTCTCCAGCTTCTGTAAAATGTCTGTCTCTACAAAGATGGAAGCGATGCTTTTCTGACAACATACAAAGGTTATTGGAATGCGACCAGAAGTTGAGCAGTCATTGAGTAAATAACCATCTGATTCCACAATGATAAAAATAGCTGTCATGGAATGCCTGTTGAACATTTCTTCCCCTGGCTGACAATATTTTCTTCATTAAGGCAACCCAAAAAAGCCACGACCATCATTTGAGGTGCTGTTTATATATGGGAGGAAGGTTTTAAAGTCCTCATTCCTTGACACAATATGCATGCAAATCCAAGAAACAAAATTATGAATGATTATCAGATTATGATGCAAAACTGAACACTTAGAAAGGAGCTGAATGAAATATGTTGTAGGAGAGAAGGTAATATAAAAAAGACTTACAAACATGTCAAAGAAGGAATCTATCAGTACAGCACAGAGTGATCGGATGTCTGATTTCCAGTTTTGTTTTAAGTGGAAGCAGGGGAGTGATATATTTCATAGTGAACGAGAGGTCAGTTAGAAAGGCCATGTTTAAATTGATGGGAAAGTATCCAGATTAAATCTTCAAGGGGGTCAAACTGAAATGCAATCCAAGACGAAACCTGATAAGCATACAAGTAAATAGAAGCTAAATAGGTGTGAATCCTCAGCATGAGAGTCAAGCTAAGAAATACAAATTAATAGCAACAAAAAAAAAGAACATTCATTCAGAACCAGAGCCTTGAGGTACTTTGGAAGTAGCAAGCCAATGACTCGTGAGAATGACTCCAGGAAGCATAAGTAGGAGCAAGGTAAGAGGAAAGTCATGCACAAGGAACACCAAAGATCACAGGGTCCGCAGAACTAGAAAGGACAGTGATGCCAAGACTTTTAAAGAGCCCAAAGCTGAAGATGTATTAAGATGGAGATGAGAGAATTTCAGGAGCACAGAGATGAGAATCAGGTACAGATGCAACAGGACCGTATGCTGAGTGAGAAGAATGACATCCAAATCCATATTTAATGACATTAAATATGTAGGGACTGATATGCACTGAGCTAATGGACAGCTAATTTCAGGGTATTAGGCAAACAGGGAATTAAAGATTGACATTTTTTTAAATGTCTCTTGTATTACTGTACTTGTCTCTTGTAATTATATGGAACTGTTGTCACGACGACGCAAGACAAATTTCTGAGTAATTAGACAAAGTATTATTGTATCGTATCTTATCGTATATTTGATTTTTTTGAGGGATCAACAAAAAATCTTTTTACATAGAAGTGCATTTATTTTGTTTGCTGACCTTGTGAAACAGCATCCAAATAGTGTAAAATGAGCAGATTTAAAAATAACCTTCAGTGATTTGCAACGTGTGGAAGTTCAAGCAAAAATAGGAAGTGGGTGTGCAAATATCCGTTGCAATATCTAAACTGAGAGGGTACAAGCTGCTGAGTAGGAGAGAAGCAGTGAAAAATCCCCCATGTGGCTGAGATTTAAGGGGGTCTGCTCGAGCAGCTCAGCCCATAAACAGTGTCATCTGCAGCAGACTGGCCATGTCCTCTGGGGTGACATTCCAGGCATCTCTCACATGTGGTGAAGGGTGCAGACCCAGACCCTGTCACAATCATTTTGCAACTGGATCACTGTGGACCATAGAGGGGAGAGTACAATGTGTGACCGCGGGGGATTGCTGACCTCTCTTTTTGGTAGTTGTTTAAAGTGCGAGTGTTATCTAAAGCCTCTGGCCTCAAAAGTGTCACGGAAGGCACGCCAGACCCCTTGTTTGATGTGCTGGCATTCGGGTGGTCAGCTGCTCACATGGATTTTGTGGGGAGTCACTTGGGTACAAAATGTACCAGCTGGGGAAATCCTAAAATATATTGTTTGGAAATATATGCAAGAATGTGGTGCGGTAAAGGTGTTAGTTCTTACAAACAGTCCATTATTTCTACAGCATGTTTCTGTACTTCCTTGATGTTGAAAAGGTTTGAGTTTTATCAAATACACGGTGTGTAAATCTGAAATTGATTTAATATAGTCTTATGCTTTTCTTCAGCACTGTCTTGAAGGACTGAAGAACTTAAATAATTAAATAAGAAGCCTTGTGTTGTCTACAATTGGCTACAAATCTGGAAGCAGAAATTCCCCAAAATAATATTTTATGCCTGTACGGATGTCTGGACTTCAGTATTGCCTGCACCCTTCTGACAAACCTACCTACCTTTCTGCATGAGTGGTATATTGGAAAGGACATTTAATATAAGAAAGATTACTGCTACATTGGTGGAGTCAAGAAAGGGAACAGCTCACAGCTTTACAGTGCATGTGAATTTCATTGCAGACCAATAAAATATGTCTTTTGCAATCACAGGAAAGAGTGTAGGGAGCCATATTACATATTATATATTTTCCTGCTGTCATACAATGCACATTTACCCCTGACATATAGAGCTGGAGGAAACCAGAGAAGATGACAGTAAGATTATTTGGGGCAACATCCAACCTTGTTAGCAAAATGTTATTTACCTCTGTTGTCTCCATGTAAGAATATGTCCCCGTTGTGGACTTCAGTGTTGTGTATTTTATGTTATTATTGTATCAGCACAATACTGCTGGATGTGCAGGAGTTGGGTTATTGAAATAGATTACCTTACAGTCTACAGTATTTCAGTACATGACCAACTGAGAGTTTGTGGCAGATCTACAACTGTTTGGCTGTACATGTTCATTTCTTGAAGATCATATGTTATTTGAAAAGGCACACATAGTGAGAACATACACACATTGATCTGAAACAACTCTGTAAAAAGTCATTTTGTATGATTGTGTCCTTATGTGTGAATCACTCACTGTTTTTACTGTTCCCTGAAGAAAATTAACAAAATAAAAATAAAATACACAATTCCCTTCCACAGAAGTTTGTATTTTAAGCATTGTTTTAAGCATGTGTGGCCATGGTATAACTATGTAGCTATTGAAGGCGGTGAGTTTTAAATTCCTATATTTCTACATTTCAGATGATATCCTTAAGCAATCCTTTTCTGTTGAGTACAAGAGAAGAGATCACACCTCATTATTAGGATGAAACAAAGGTTGAGTATTGGGAAAAGGTGATCAATCTCATTCTCTCCAATCATACTGGAGGAGAGAAAGTCAATATATCACCTGCCCAACAGGGAGGGGAAAAAAAATGAATTCAATCTAATTTCCTGATGCCATGTGCGAGTATATTTAAATTGTGCCATGGACCTAGAAGACTGATTTGATTACGGAAAGTGTAGGTCATCGCCCTCATTATTTCCCCTAATTTGCCCCCAGACATAAACAGCTTTGCCCACCCTGACGTCTAACTGAAGAGCAGGAAAAGGTTACTACAGATACAACCCCGCCCCTGCCCCCTCCCCCGCACTAAACAGGAAGGCTTTAATAGCACCAGCCGAGATGCTGATGACAACAGCCAGGGCCTTGCTGATAGGCGGAGCCAGCCTGGTGATGGGCACTGATAAACAAAGGCCTGGCTGCACAAACATGACTGTGGTAGGGAGAAGTGAGTGATAGCTTTAATCAGGGAGCACTGATAGATTCTCAGCCCTCCTTCCCCTCCCGGACATCCACCAGCCTGGCCTCAGAATGCAAACAACAGAAAAATGGCCGGAGTGTAAAGGCACGGAAATGCCTGAGGCTATTTTGCACTATTTGAGACGGAAGGTCTGAGGCTTTGACCAGAGGTGGCAAACATGGTCTGATGATACAGTATTTCAGACTGTTTGCTCACAGATAGAGTTCCTTGCCGCCACCCCTCCTCCCACCCCCCCCGCCCCCACTTCAAGAGTGCCCTAGCAACTGAGCAAAAGTGAAACTGATGAATACAGAACGCAATATGATTTTTCTTATTTGTATATTTTTTCCGTCTACATTGCTCTTTGAAATTTGCATGTACTGATCGCAGACTGTCCATGGTTTGGGAATGAAACAATTGCCTTTATTTATAGATATCTTTAATTTTAAGTTTTTAACAATACATTTTTTTTTTTTTAAGATACTTAAGTTTTCTATAGCCACTACCTGATCAGTGGCCTCAAGCACTTGATCAGGAACTAACTGAAACTGAAAAGAATAGGCCTGCTCTGTCTAATGTAGGCACTAGAAGGCAGTATTGAGCTGCAGGCTACAGGGCCTGTTTCTCTTAAATGCATTTAACATTTTGTCTGTTCAAAAATTTATAATGTACAAATTTACTAACAACGAATGAGTAGGCTTTCATCTCTAAAACACTCGCTTTTTTGTCCCACGGATAGCATGGCTCTCTGTGGAGCAGGAACATATATAGTACAGACAAATTCTTTAATTTGTTTCCTGTAAATTCTCCACCTCACTCTCATTCAAAAGGGTGCTTTGAATACAACGGTGTTCTTTGATGAAAAACAAAGTGTTTCAAGTATAAAGGGCTGTCTGTCATCAAATCATATTACAGCACTTTAAAAAAGATAAGAAAAAAATTCACTGGGAAGCAGAGATTCCATTGTTTTTTTATTCTATTTTTTACTATTAAATACAAGTCGTCTTTTTGAAGATATCAAAAAAATATGTTATTGCCATTGAGACAAAATAAACTTTCTCTTTTAAATGGCTTCCTTAAGAGCTTATTGATTTGAGACATACTGTAGATGGCATCAGATCACCTAGAACAAAAGGTGATGCAATGATAATTCTACATCTAAAACTGTTGCAGACTGTGATAGTCAAACACACACATAATATGACATAATATGACATAATATGACAGTCATGTTACATGTGTGTCATGTTGCATGTGTTGATAGTCATGTTACATGTGCGTGTAGTCATGTCACATGTACACAGATCACTCAAACCCCTATAACCCATACAACAATGTAAAGCCTCTAGCAATACTGTGCGAGCTTTACTTCCGTTCTACAGTGGCAGCATGACATGTGAATTTGAACTGAGGCCTGCTTGCTCCTCGTGTTGCCAGAGGAATTCAGAGTGACCTGAGCTTCCGCCACAAGGGTTTTGTCTCTCAGCCTGTGTTGTTAAAAGTTTCAGTGGCATAGTGCCAAGGGCAGTGAACCAAATCTGGGATCAGATTCCTACCTGCTCCTTGGAATTCAGCAGTGACATTACAATATAAATGAGGCACGATGTACAGCCATTAGTGCGCCCCATTCCACTAGATGGCAACATTTTGTAAAAATCCATTTGTGGTCAACTGCGATAAGGGACCACACAACAGATGCACAGTCTTACACATTATGCATGCTCCTGCACCTCAATCAGCACTCTCCCTCTCTGTGCCAAAACCTCACATGCTGGAACAATATATCACACATTTAGCATGCTAATCCTTTGTCTTCACAGAAACGTAAGTTATTATTGTTTTTTTTTGTTCTTTTTTTTTTGCCAGATACATTGGACACAGGAGTGCAACACACCAGGTATTTATTTTCATTATAGTACAACTAGCATATTTTTCCTTTCCCTTTGACTGCTGGGTTATAATAGGCTGATCTAGGACAGCTGATGTTGACAGCTGATTCTGGTTCTACTGCACATATAACTCAGGTGGATGCACTCATGTTCTCTTACATTGTAATGATGTAAGCGAGTGAGAGATAAGAATCTCTGCTTATTGAATGTAATATAAAGTAATGCAGTATAACATGGTGAGCCTTGCACTTATAATATTATGGACAATTGACAAGCTCACATCTAAAATCAGATTTGTTGGCAATAAATACATCCTTTAGAAATGGTTGGTTGAATAAATTCATTCATGCATATTCATGCATTTCTATGTTTATTTTGTATTAATAAACCTGCTTCCCTGTCTTAAATTGCCAAATTTGTCTGTAGGATATGAGCCACAAAAACAAACTGATATTTTTGTATCTGTTGTAATCAATCTAGCCTTCGGGTAGGACGTTATATGTGATAACCTAATGACCCACACAAAGATTTTACTACATATCTTGCATAATTTGGGAAATTAGAATTCTCTGCCATCTTTGCTTTCTCTTTGTATGCACTTATTGTACATTGCTTTGGATAAAAGCATCTGCCAAATAAATGTAATGTAATGTAAATATTTGATAGTGACATTCTGTGTTCATTCATCTTCTGGGGTCGTGGTGGGGGGACGTGATCATGATGATGTCACCCAGGAACGTGAAAATACTTCCACGGTAGGATATATCAATGTATCCTTAGCCAGGAGGAGACAAGGCGTTGAGTTTGAAGTCAAAAGGACAACGACATATGGCAGAAATTAAACAACAGTATAAAACTTATTCAGCCCTCTTTACTAAATTTAAAGACACTAAATCTTTTATTTAGGCCAAAGAATGCCAGAGTAATTGTCAAAAATCCACAAAACATGCCCTACCGTGAAAATGGTGGTGTAGAGTGTGAAAAATTGTGGTCAAAATCCCTTGAGGCGATGAGCCAAACACATCTGCAAACGTTTCATCCCAGTGACATGCAGCGCCTGCGCACTCACCACATTTGTGAGAGCAGTATGGTGAAATGGTTTTGAGTAGAACAATTATTTTGATAAACTGTCATCGGTAGAGTCAGAGTCCCAAGAATCGTGAGAATTGATCAAACAGTGTAGGAGTTTAAAAAAAATAGGTTCACAATAAATTGTGAAAAATCCAGTATGGCAAAAAAAATTGTAAGCAGTGCATGCGTTGGAATCTGACAAAAGGAATATGACAAAAAGATCATGTTTATGGGCCTTACTGTTCATGAGATACAGGCCAACATGTGGATTCCAATATGGCTGGACCCCTAATAATAAATACATAAATAAATAAGTAAAAGGTAATATAAAAAAAATATTTAAATGCAAATGCTTCTTGCACATATAACACTTCCCAGAGTTGATCTATCCTTGTAAATTCTCCTGTAATTTCTCTTGTACTTTGTATCCAGGCAACCAAGGAATCACATTTAGGAAGCACATTCTTTTGATGGAACAAGGCAGTGTTTCATAAATCCTTAATTGTTTCATTGTATTCAAAAATAAGTCACAATCAGAAAAGGCATAGATCACAAGATCAGTTTAAGAATGACAGATGAATGACTGTTGCCCTCAATCTTTTTCCATTTCCTACATTGTTCACACAAAATAGTTCTTACAGATTTTTCACTCTCTCTTCTGTACAATGAAACATAATTGCTCATAATGGCAGGCATCCCAGGTTCAAAATTCTTTATTAACAGGGTTTCCTTTGAGAGTGAATGCTGTTTTCGGTATCAAGAAAATAAAGAAATTTTCCCAACACTTCTGTCTCAAGGTCATTGAAAAATATTCATTATATTGATAATCTAGATGCTTTTGAAATGCTTGCCTGTATATTAAACAGCTTCTTAAATAAAAATCTGACGTGACCTCTTCATCATATTAATAAAATTGTTGTACATAAGACCCCACACATATTGTGTGAAACCAGCTCCCCAGGTTGCAATATATTTTTCAGAAGACGTTATGATGTTTTAATCGTAGCATTTCATTGCTGATTTGTTTTTGTTTTCCACATTATCCACAGTATTCAGCCCTTTGGAGAGCCCCTGTTGTGAACATAGGGGGCTCCTCTAGCTTGCAACATGAGGATAATTAAATTACATGCATGGTAAAGTATAATTAGAACTGGAATCCTAATGTGGTCAGCCCATAGATGACAACTTAGCCAGCACGGATTGATGACTACTGACCTTTTAAATGTCCACACAGATATGGAAGGTATAGTATGTGCTTCACAGGTTTAGCATGTGAGTGGAATCTGAAGCAAGCATAACCATTACAGCTGAGATAGCAGCCATACCACCACACACCCTACACATGACAAATTGCTGAAGCAGGTGCGGGGTTAGTTTGCACAAAGATAGGCGACCTGAGAAAACCAAGCCCTGGTCTAAGCAGAGTCAGAGTGGGGCAGCTGGGGACATTCTTCCCTCTGGAAGAAAAACACTCTGATTCCAGAGTTCAGTGATGGTGGCACTATGCTGTAGGACTCTCCGAGGACATTACGGATCCCATGTCGCCAAAAATAGAGGGTTACCTGGGGGCAGGGTGGTGGTGGTGGGGTGCGTGCGTGTGTGTGTGGGAGGGGGGGGAGGTTTGGGGGTTAGTGCCCTGGCAAAATTCCCAACCTGACTGTGTAAACCAGCCACATGAGCCTCCCTCTATTTAATTGAATCAATAACTGCCTCCCTCTCAACCTGAAGTGCTCAAGCTGAAGTGTGTTTAGCATTTGTACCCAACGTCACTTCCAATGCATCACCCAGGTGAGTGCTACAAATTAGTAGTGATTGACATGAGCTCCCCCTTCATTTTAAAGTGGTTTGAGATCATTAAAGCACTTCATAGTCATCAATATATAATCAATAGATGTAATGAATGATGATAATTAGAACAAGAAGCCTTTTTTTTCAGTTGGGACAAGTTTGCTTGTTTGCTCTGAGTGAGAGCTGTAAAAGTTGTAAATCCCAAAAATATCGATCCCATAAATTAGCCTAGATTGTTTTTAAGATTAGATCATTTTTATAATCAATTTAGAAAATACTGTTTGTCTGGGAGTGCACAGCCTTGATTCCTGAAATGAAGTGTACCTTTGAATTTATCAGAAACATACATTCCCTCTAAAATTATACCTGTGAAAAACATTTTTTTCTGAAATTCATTTTTATAACTAGATTGAATATTTCAATCTATAATTTTAGTCATTTAGTCTATTTCACCCACAAACCAAAAACAAATCACACCCATCTCATGTGCCTCAATGCTAAAGGACAAGAATAGTCACACAGATATGCATTAATTGTAGGTTGAAAATGATATTGGTATACTATTCCCTTACGGAGTGGCATAAAAAAAGGTGTGTGCTCTGATCTTCATACATTTATTTCTTTGAATATATATATTACATGCTCACATTAAGCTTAGAGCAGCATTTGATTCCTTTATGCAAGTTTGTATGTTATTTTTTATTTAAATTTTATTGTCAGTAATACAGCATGAAATTGGTAATACAGACTTAAAGGGTGATGTGTACTCGGAGACAGTATGTAACAAAGGAGGCAAATGGATGGGATTACTGGAACACTGTGGTACAACAATGATAACATTGCTGTATTGATTCACAGGTGTACAGAGTCGGAAAAGGAGTGGGTGGTTATCGACTGCTCGGTTTGCACGTTGCTGGCAGAATTTGGATTCAATGAGCCCCATGAGAGAGTTTCCTGTCTGTAAAGAGGATTCTGTAAAGCAATTCATACAGAACCAGCTTTATTTTATTTATTTATTTATTTTTTATTTAAAAAATAATTTAAAAAAAGTTTCAGCAGGGAATGTACAAACTCAGATTTGTCTGTAAAAGACAAATAAAAGTGATGCTGAGAAGTGCTTTTTTGTGCAGAGGACTGTTAATACACATCTCCATTAGTTGACATATACAGTATGTATAGAGAGTCAATATGCATGGCATTACTTACTAGAAATTATGTAATAATTATGGGAAGAGTTGATGTTATAGACAGATGGAAAAAAGGCCCTACTCAGAAATAAATGCTTTAATCTGTGAGTTCTCTGCCACCTCCCAAAGGAAAAGAGCAACGTAATAACATTTTTCAGAAAATATTTTCAAAAAACACTTTTTGAGTGAGTAAAAATGTGTTCCAGAAGTAATTTCCAGGTATAAGGCATTATTTTTATTTACAATGAATCAAATTATACATCATTTAAACAGTCCTTGTCTTCAAAGAGTTAGTATGGTTTTCGCAGTTGACTCAACTTCTGGATGCTCCAAGTGATTAATGGAAAAGAAACAGCCACCTGGTCTAAGGCATTATAATAAGCACACACCAGATTGGTCTGTAAGGTAGACTATTTGCTTTGTAAAAGCTTTCCTGGGTGTTAAAAAACAAACAATTTGGACGTTGCCACAAGTTCCTTTGCGGTTATAAAGTTGCTTGTGCGTCAATACTTACGCAATATTTTTTCATGAATAAAGCCCCATGTTTCATAATCTGAAGATGTGGCTAGTGTCATGTTACATCCATCCAACCATCCGTCCATTATCTATACCCGCTTATTCCTGGGCAGGGATGAGCAGGTATACATATTTAACACTCTGCTTAGCAAATGTAGCTAATTGCTTGAGTTGGGAAAACGGGTAAGCAGCATAGTTTTTTGTCTGCTCATGTACAATGCTTGTGAGTGAGCGATGTTGGTTCGCTCCGTGCTCTAGTGAAATTGCGTCCAATCCAATCCTCGCTCCCCTCCGCTCGCATCCTCTGTCCATGGCGAGCTGATTTTCAAAGCTTCATAGCGTACTCCTGTTGGAGAGCCTTTCTCATTGATATTTCATTGATAGGCCAGCAAACCTTACATCACAAGGGTGTCGGATACCCTCACAACTTTCTACTACAACACCACTTGATAGCAGTCCTATCAGTCTAAATGAGGCCCTTCTCTTATTTCCTCCTCCTCCATTCATTACAGTTTTTGTGACTTCTTTAATTAATAACTTTACTCAAAAGTATTTCAGTTTTTCTTGATTTGCATTTTACCCTCATTTGCATTGCATTATATGCAATAAATGTGCAATATCATTGCAATTATATTTTTTTATTATGGTCATTTTATGAGATATAAATACAAGCAATGGTTCTGTCATCTCCTAATATAGCAAAATTGTGGTGAACTGTTCAATTTAATATGTTTTTGTCTGCCAGGCTAGTTTCCTCTTGCATTATAGTACCAGCCAATTTTTCTTAATTGAAAAGATTAAACCTTGCTGTCTTTCACATAAAAAAAATCTCACCTACTAACGAAACACATTTTTGCAGGGGAAGCAAATGCCTTTGATATTCTGGGGTCAAAGCATCAAGTTCTGGTCAAGGATTTCTGAGCATCCATCCATCCATCACTAAGTGTGGCAGATGTGCAGTGCAAACACATGAGGAAAATTAACACATAAATTAAAGTATGTGATTCCTATCCACTGAAGAAGGTTGGAGTAGATATTTTATCTGTTCAAATATGCAAAAAGCCCAATTCTTTAATCAAAATTGAGAGAAATCCACATTTGCTTTATGACTAAAACAAAATGCTAAAACCATTAGCTGTTCTTTTTACATGGCATATGTGGTGAAAGGATTGCCCTTAACTTCAGACTACTTTTAGAAGCACTCCCTTTCTCTGCTTTGAAGCAACAAAAACAAAGACAGTTTGATCACGGTCCAGGGTGCTGCCAACACTTTGTGAGATGACAGCATGCACAAATCCAAGGGGCTGCTCCTGTGTTGTTGTGGACTGCGGTTATTTTTTTGTCTGGCTTCGCCGCCAGGAGCGACAGGAAGCGGCGCGGCCCGGAGCAGATGCAGCGCGATGCCCAGCACGTCCTCCCTCTACACCTAATTGAGAATCTGCAACGGAGTGGAAACATGGCTGGGGAGGTTATTTGCTGCCGATTGCACTTCAAGGGCCAATCCTTTCACCGTCCTTATCAGAAATTTCAAGTTTGATGTCATGGCCTTTCATCCAGGGTTCCCCTCTTGACTGCATCTCATGGTTCAGACAATAGGGATAGCCAGATCGGCAGCAAAACACTTCTAGGTGGGAGAACCATTCGTTCGGGTCAATGATTACAAAATCCACCAGCGGAAGGAGAAAAACTGGACTTGAAAAGACACTTTGGTATGGCCTAGAGAAGTGTCCCTCAGGGCTCTTGTCCTGAAACTGCTTTCATGAAAACGATTCTCTTCTTGGGCAAAGCCATCCAGTCTTTCAAAGATGTGTCCACGTCTTTATTCTGTGCAATGAAAACCCAGGATTCATGGCACGGTGCTTGAAAAAGTTTGCCGGCACAGTTGAGTTGGAAGAGAATGTTATGCCAAATGGAGTGGTCTGAATTTGCTTGCCGGGCACACTGTTATCACCGTCCTGCTACTCAAGAGTGTGAGGATTGGGAACTTTCAGAGTATTTGTATAACAATGTTTTGAAAGCAGAGCGCATTCATGCTGTAAATCTCCATTCCAGTCTGCTAGCTGATAACTGTGTGAGCTGGCACACAGTCGTGCAGAATTAACTGCCATTGATTTGAAAAGTTAAAAAGGTGTGCAATTTCTGCAGCACTCCAAAAAAATGTCACTGATAACACCAATGAATTTACAGCATGCACAATCAAGAAATTTATTGTGACTGACACAAGGCACAAACTAGTTCCAACACAATTTTTAATACTCTCACATGCTTGCTTCTATTATCACTGGACTGGCCTTTGCTGTCTGCATGCTAATGTTCAGTTGCTGAAAGCATCCAAGGCCACAGCATTTTCCTGTGGTGTCAGTAACAGGCAAAGATCCAATGAAATCATCCTTCATACCCTCAATACACAAACAGTCACAGACAGCAGCTCTGAGTGGCTAGTGTATATAGTGCAAACCACAGTGGTGGACTGACGACTAGCAAGTAGAATTTTTCACTCCCTCTATAACTGCATTCAGTGTTTGGCCTGCAATCATTCTGAAAGTCCTTGTGTGGGTAGTGGCTGTTCTTCATTCTCATAGGTCAGAAGCAAATCCAGCCAGCAAATCAACTCAGCAAAAGCCCCCACAATGTGTGAGCATAGTGTCACTAGTGTAATCCAGATCCCACTCAAATGCACACAGTGACAATGATGGTGGTTAGTGTTGATATCCTGAAACTTTGCTGTGGCATGCACCAATTGTTTACCTGTAATGGCGGTTGTTGTCCTTGTGTGTTATCCAGCCTTTGGTCAGCACCAACTATCCATTTTATAAAAGTTCATGACCTTTCTGCAAGTACCAGAGCTTTTTCCGGTGTCTGAATAACTGAATAGCTGAAGCCTACTGTCAGATGGACTGTGCATATTCACTTTATATAATGGCTATGCCGGGTACACAAAATTAAGTCCCAATTTAATTTATGGAACACTCAGGGAAAAAAAGACTACTTTGCATATAACTAGATATGAAGAAACAGAATGGGACAATGCATTTAACTGGTCCAAAAATCCAAACCATATATTGATATATTTTAATATGCCACTGAGTGTACTGGACACTACAGAAAATATGTTCTCCCAAAAATTTGACGAAAACAAATGTGATTCTCTCCAGACACAACCAGGGTATGAACTGTCATTGAACGCAAGGGAGTGCCGTCCTATGGAAGACCAAATGTTACAAAATGGAATAAACTGAGAAATTCAATAAATAAATATCTATTCGTTTTTTCCTGTCTTTTATTTATTTCATAATGATTTTATTTTCCAAGGACATTTTGCACATTGGCTCTTTTATTCATTTCCTTGCATATTTATTTCAACTTGCATTTATTTCAAAACGACTTGGCCCTTCAGTCATCATGGAAGGGGCGGGGTCAGATATGATTGTAAAGTGCATAAATAAGCCTTACCCCCACGTTGGGGGAAAACAATTTTTGGCACTCCGTACAGTTAGTATTATATTTAAGTTGCTAATAACATTCATATTTTATTACACAAGCAGTAAAAACACGTAACCTATTAGAATAGAGGTATTCACGTTATCCTCTGTTGGGTCCATTGCGTGGAAACATTGCATGAAAATAAAAATCCTCATCTCCAGAAAGTGCACTTTCACTTTCACCTCCTGAACCATCATCTTTCTCAACAGAATGCAATATGACTTGAACTGCCTTTGTTAATGATTAAGTTTTTATGAATGCGCATTTCTGAAGCATTAAAACTACAAGAAAGTGAATTCTCCCTGCTTCTGTTTTCAGCAGCTACTGTGAACTGTGAACATAGCGAAAGGTAGGCGTGGTTTTCAAATGAGTCGCAAGTCTCCCCTATATAACAAAAAAAGTAAATTATGCAATTTGCGTCTCTCGGCTTCAACAGGTTAAGGACAACGGCGTTTCTAAGGACAATAAAAATAAAAAGTAACCCATATGGTAATTTATTTTTGATCCACGTTTTGTGGAATATAGAATCAGCTAAACATTCCAAAGATGCCTTTCTCTTTACACATTGTTTGCTGATGCTGTGAAGAGAAAGGCAGCTTGAGCTTTTTTGATGCTAGATTGTGTAAAAGGCAGATTCCAAAAAATTGAAGCCTTAGTGTATAGACTGTCAAAGAGAAAGGAAAGTTATGATGCCATTCTAGTCCTGGAAAACAAGAACCTACCCCCCCCTTAACCTGAAACCATCCAAAAAGATCCTGGCAAGGACTCCCGATAGCAATAAATTTCACAGAGCAGACTGAACTTATTTTAAAAAAACAGCTACAAAATGGCCTTCATCAGAGCAGAAGCTCAGTCGCAGCTGCATTGGTTACAGCAACAGGCCACCTTGCAAGGCTTCTAGATCGATTCTGTAAACCTCTCCTCAATCAGCCTCTACTAAGTGGCAAGCTATTTCACATGATCCGGAGAGTGACAAGCAGTTTAATTAAACGGAGGCCGTCTAAAGCTGGTGGCTCCGCATACATAATGACAGAGAATGTCCAGGCAAATAGAAAGCGATTCCAGTCTATTCAGACACTCTATAATCCCAGGTAAGAACAATTAAAGAGCCCAGGGTTGAGTCAAAACTAATGATGTATTCTTTTACCAATGACCCCCGGCCTCTTGCCTCCAGTGATACAGTGAACATTGTTGGCGCATCCAATTCCTTTGACAGCTGTTTGTGTCCATTCAGGCTGAATTGAATGAACAGATCCTCACCGGAATAATTGTTGTGTTTCCAGGAGATGCAAAGCATGCAAAAGTGTTTGCTCATGAAATTTCATTTGTAGATTTTTCATAATATTATGTCAGGCAAAAAGAGATTATTTTGTGTATATGCCTTTTGTGTTAATATAAACTTTCAGATAGGACTTAACAGCACAAGTCATTAATGCAGGGAACTCACTGAACTGTAAGTTATTGATTTTTAAAAATATCTAATCATAACCACAGTCAGTTCACCCTTGAAAAATGTGTCTATGATTATTTAACAGTTGAGAAATGAGACTGAATTTCACTTCCTTTCAAATTCAATCTGTGCTCCATCAAGTCAAGTATCAATGATTTTTGATGTCTGGTCAAACAAGTTTTTTTTAAACCTTGCTACAGAAAGCATTTCAAATTCAGCCCCCTAATCAGACTTTAAGCCAGATGGAGCTAACATAGATAGACTGCAATGAAATTGTAGCATAATATGGACTGGTCTCATTCTGACATGAGTCAGAGCCTTGTCTGGATTGAATTCAGTTTGTGGGGAATATATTCTCAAACATTACTATATTTGCAACCATTACTGTGGTAAACATAGATTCACAGAGGTGTTGAATCATTGCAAAGAATAGGTCACACAGAGCTAAAGCCCTCATTGAACTATAACAAAAAGTAAGTGCTATTTCATGATGCAACATTTGTAGCAATCATTTTTTATTCACTGAGCCTGACTTTTTTTCTATTATTTTTGCATGCAAAGTAATTGACAGCTTAGTCACAACTTGGATTTTTTAGTATTATGCCTTTGAAGTATATTTTAATTGTTACTGAATTTAACCTTTGTGTTGTCTTCATGTAATGCATGCATCCCCTGCCCACAGTGTCAAAAAGTCAACCACTCTCACTGGACCCCCTTTGATAAAACCTTTTTAGTGATTTTTTTATAACCATAAATTAATATATTTCATGCAGAAACAACCTGTCATTCAACAATAAATTGGTGAATAACTGTTGCCTTACTTCACAGTCCAGCAAGACTGTATTTCTTCAGACTACAGCACACATCGTTACTGGAAAACACACATCATAATTGATTTTTTTTTTTTTTTTTTTGCTGTAATAGATGTGTGGTGCTTAACTTTGATTATGACTTCTGATTTCATAACTGCGGGGTTAAAAAAGACACAAGACAACCATTGTTGCTTTGATGGTCTACCACTTTTATAAAAATATGAATAAGGGCAATGTGTAACTTCTTCTAATGGTAGGGTCACTCTAGGAAAAGTAATCAAATTTCATGCAATAAAAAAAAAACTGTTTTCAGTTACATTCAGAGAGAGTGATCAGTACTGCATGAGAAAATTAAGGCAAAAGTTTGCCAATGCATTATTCAGATAATTGACATGCTTGGATAATGTGACATCATACGCAACATAATTGCATACCAAATTATACTCACCTGCTTTATAAAATCATTTTTGCCATATTCACAAATATCTACAGGTAACAAATATGGCTTGTACTATACATGTGACAATTTGATTTATATGTGCCATTTATTTATTTTCACTGGACAACAATGGATTAGTGCTAAATGTATACATATTCTGGGTTGCACATGTGTTCATTCATAAAGAGCTGTTCAAGATCAGAATATTTGATAACATGCTTTGTCAGATTTCTTAATCCATCCATTATCTATACCCACTTATCCTGAACTGGGTTACAGGGGGTGCTGGAGCCTATCTCAGCTTGCACTCACCATTCACTCACACACTCATACCTATGGGCAATTTAGAGTCCCCAATAAGCCTACCTGCATGCTTTGGACTGTGGGAGGAAACCATAGTACCTGGAGAAACCCACATGGACACTCCACATAGTGACACAGTGCAAACATGCAAACATTCACAGTGCATGCAGAAAATGCAAACTCTACACAGAAAGGTCCAGACAGGACCTTCTTGCAGTGAGTCAACAGTGCTACCCACTGCATCACTGTGCCACCCTCCAAGGTTCATTCCAGGTATAATAAATCTCTATAATAATCTCAAACTGTCTTGCCCGTTCATCCCCTAAGTCCACGTATGTCCATGCATGTCACATATCTCAGATATTCTTCTAAAATACACAAACAAACATGTAAAAACTCCGACTAGCCAGTCTCGCTGGAATGGCACTTATGAGACTGTGCTGGATTTAAGTGTATAAGTGTAAACCCAATGGTGCTTCCTAGTGCTCAAACAAAGACCTCCAAAAGTTCAACCAAAGTACCCACCAGGCACTTAACTGCAAGTCTGTGTGCTGATATGTAATGTCACTGCACACACACTACACACATTTTTGTGGAAGACATTCAAAGCACTGTGAAGTACAGTTTACCCCTCTTGTTGCCAAGACCAATACCTTGCATTTGATTTCAGATTTAAGTTGTCATTTGAGTGATCCCTTTCCAATTCCTTTGAACACAATGGTATTTTTGTTTCAGAGATCTCTGATGTAGTCATTGTTATACTTGGGAACCTTTAATGTGTGGAGATGTAGGGAGAGAAGATGTTTTATTTACATCACAGCAATATGCTGAACAGTGATAATGTACACCGTAATCAAATGGAGTTCCATTGAATCTATCTTGCACTGCCAGCTGTATATTAATCAGTTTCACACCTTTAATTGCATTGTTTAGCATGGACAAATTACACTTAATTTTCCATCACTTTCCTCCCCAAGTTTAATTAAAATAATCACATTTAGCAGTCTGCCTGCTGGACTTTACCTGTATTATGATTATTTATTCAAAGTTAAGAGCAATATATTGTGTTCATGATATCACAGAAACAAATCCTAGTTATCTGCAATGTGTTGTGAAAAACCTGCTTGGCAGAGTCTAGTGAAATTATACTGGCCACATGATAATGTCTATATATCAACTTGCATGAACTGATTCGTTTAGAAATTTAGTTTTAACAATATGCCCATGGACATATTTTATGTGTGCAGTTTTTATATAGATTAAAAATATAGTACATAAACATAATTACAAACATAAATATTGTATATTCTGCATGAAACAGAAAAGGTCACCATGAGAGAGAAATTAAAATCCTTGAGTTGACTCAGAATTGATGTTTATTTACACATTTACCATTTGACTTTTCAACAGATCAGAAAATAATTAGCAAGCCAGTGAAACCGTTGAAATAACCATTTCAAATCTATGTACTGTAGAGTTTATCTATGTACTGGATTGGATAAACTTCTTTTTGACTCTGACCAGTGCATCAAATGAAAAATAACAACTAATGCTTTTGTGAGTGACTTTCACTATATTTTCCACATTTGTGCTGGTGTTATCCTGCAGGAGTCTGTATGGGTCACTGAGCAACACAGAGTAACATGCTGAGGGAAGCAGTCGATACAGTCCTCAGGACAGTGTGTGTGTATGAGTTAGAGAGAGCGAGAGAAAGAGAGAAAGATGTGGAAGGAGGGAGGGAGTACATACTAAATAGTACATACGAATACCAAAAAACAAGAGAAATGATAATTCAGTAGAAACACCATTTCATGGAGTTTGAAAAAACAGCAGTTGGTATATAATTTTCAAATTTTGTTGATATTTTTAATCTAAAATGGAGCCATTCTCCAACTCAGCTTTATCCCCCATCCCATCCCCCTCAAAGAAGTCTGGAGTCTGAGTGTGAGTGGAAGGGGGCACATCCCCCTCGCTAAACCACTCTGTTTCCCCTCCATTATTTAGATTCCCTTGCTGCATACAGCTGGAATGCCTTCTTCTGAGAGGACCCTAATGGCCTTACCCTGTTGACTGATTTCAACTGTGTTTACTGCCACAATCTGGTTACATTTGCCACTGTCGGTGGTCAGTTTGATGTGAAACAGAGAGGTATTCTTGGTAACAAGGCCTTGACTGAAAATGAGAATTTGGAACCAAACAGCAAGAATTTAGACAAACCTTCATATAAACAGCACAAGTATGATGAAGGCTCACCGTGTGAAAGCCAATACTTTTTGATGTGTGAAATGCGAAGACAAGAAAATAAAAAAATAAAAATAACAAATTGAATTTGGAGATGATCTTACTAAAGTAAGAAAGTTCCGGTTGTCATTCTATAATAGTGATTACATATTTATTTACTTAATACTTAATTATGCATAGGAACTCTGAAATTACACATTTGTCTAACCTTACTTAGATGAGTGGAAGCTTTCATGGATGGATTCTAAATGTTTCTCTTTTAAAAATATCTGTTCAAAGATGTCAGTTTTATATACTATTGCTATATTATCTGAACAATCTAGCAAGTTGCAAACAACCTAAACTGAAATATTATGATTTATAGTTTTATAGTTTGTCCTTAGCACAGCAGAAACATGGTACACCTGAACAGTTGGGAAAGGAAAGTTCATTGAAGTTTCTAAGACTTCATTAATTTTTAGGGGCTGGTTGTCCCAGTCCTTTGAAAAATAATTGGGTAATTTGTTTTTTTTTTTAAATATTGCTATTAAAATTTACTCATTTCTAAAACATTACTAAAAATGCATGCCTCATTTATAAATGTAATTAGGATCTTTTAAGAGACATGAATATTATACTCTAATTTTCAATGCATTGTCATATTGGCACATTATTGTGCTTATTATCAGACAAAATATTATCTCTACCCTCTATATTAAATTATTTTCATTTAAAAGTGTTAATTTAATCCTGGATTATCACATTATTTTGGGTATAACAATTTAATATAATTATATTATTTTTATTATCTGCAGTAAATGATCTCCTGCATGTTTGGGTTTCACTGTTCAGCCTTACATGTTTGCCCTGGTTTAATCTGGGAAGAGGCTGGAGGGGGTTTGACTTACCTGTGTAAACTGCGATAGCTTTTGATCCTTTGAAAACATCTTCACCACATGTTCTGTTTCCAACCAGGCTAAGCCTCTGGCATAATTATCCTCCCATCCTTCCCAAATTAAAAGGGCATTCAGAGCTATCCAAAAATCCTATGGTACCTACTTTCTGTTTGTAAATCTGTATTGATTATATTGAAAATGGGCCAGTAGGGTGCAAGATCTGAGCATGGAGCAAGGATTTATTTTGGGCTTATTATCCAGTAACAAATTTTCTTTGCAGTGTTGCATTTGGATTTGTTGACTTGTTAATCCTTTGGGGAAATGAGAACACCCCAGAATAATAGAAATCCACAATGCATATATGATTGGTTGTAATTGACAAGGCCAGCCTTTAATGGGATTACACTCCACCAAAGAGAGAGATTACACTCCACCAAAAAGAGAGGCATTCTAGATGATTCTGCTACTTTTCTCCCAGGTCAGTAAACAGGGGTGCCAGTACAAAGATTCTACACCAGAGGCACTCATTGAATCAGTTTGGAGTATGCAGGGATTTCAATGAAAAGACTTTTCTACCTTCTTATCAACAATGCAATGTGTCCATACTGGCGGTAAATAATGTAACATTGCATTAAAAGTAGAAAAAAAAAACACAAAACAAATATTTCACTGTTATGTGGACATAGTAAAAATGTGGGGAGGCATGGTGGTGCAGTGGGTAGCACTGTCGCATCCGGCCTGGGCCTTTCTGTGTGGAGTGCACCTTCTTCACGTTTATGTTTAAGCTGAGTGAAAGCACCTTGCACATTTTTATCATCATCTTAACTTCAACCATGTTAAATGACACGTTTACTCAGTCTAACTATCATGTTTTCATCATGACCCTTCATGCCAGCAAAGAGATAAGGATTTGAATAGGTGTTCGATATTTGCTTTCACTGTGGTTCCAAGAGCCCATGGTCAACAAATACTGGCAAATCAATTAAAAAGCTTGAAAAATGTTATGGATAATGACTCAGTTCAATGTTAAATTGCTCTTGTAAAATATGAAGGCATGACTGCCAGGACACTTATTAGAAACCCTTCAGCTTTATCATCTACAAGTGAACACAGTACTTACTAATAATTTAAGAAAAATCTATCACACCTCAATACACCCAGCGTTCTAAGCTAGCTTGTTTAAAGGGCTGTCAGACCTGAAAAAAATTAAACATTTTCCATTTCACTTGTTTTAAAATTGCAAGCAAGTCAAGTAAAAAAAATCGGTATGTCTAGGTCCTAAGGGGGCATTTTATAGGTGTAATTAGAATGTCCTATTGGCACTGGCCATGATAAAGGATGGTGAATCTTTTGTTTTACCACAGAAAGATAAACTCAAATATGCCTTCCAAAAAGACACAAGGACAACTTTTAAGTCATCGCAGCACTAGCATATACACCCTTCTGTTGAATATTTCATTGTTGTAACCATACTTTGGCGATGTCATAGTTTGTGAAATCAAATCAAAAGCTTGCTTGTAGCCACTGCTTTACAAGTTGGCTTTATTAATTCAGCTGAGAACTTAGGAAACTGTTTAGGAGGAGCAATCACAAAAATTCCTAGTGGAGGCCAGCTCACATGAGGAAATGTCACATGCCCAACCCCTCTACGTGCAGAGTTTAAGTACATTCATTTCAATTAAAAAGACTCCATACTGACACCTCTATTTAACCTGCCACTACCAAATCACTGTTAGGGTAAGACCATCAATGCAGGAACTGAGCAGTGGATTTAAGACGAGTGAGATTGGATTCACATAAAAAGTAATTTTCTCTTTAACGTGCACCATGAGTAACAGACAAATTGACTCTGTGGTCTATTTGTTCACAAAATTAGTCCAAAGCTCGGTTTAATTAATTAAAGGCCTGTAAAAGGCAATGGCCTAATTTACATTTATTCACACAATCAGTATTGGAACAGACCTGTAAATCCTGGCTTATTTCACTGAAGAATTGCAGATTCTTCACATTTAACCAAGGACTTGGCCAAGTAAATACTATAAGGAAACACTTTTTGTAAATAAAAATAAAAACCTTAAGGTTTATACAGTGCTATTGTGTACTTAAATAAGGGGGGGGGGGTGTATGCATATAATGGATATAAAGATACAAAATTATCCAATACAAAGTAATGTTCTATTATTTTTCTGAATGCTTTCCTTAACACAAGACAATATAGGCTATTTATTTTTTTTAGGTTTTCACTGATTGCACTGGGTAATACTTTTCAACATGTAAAATGCATAACTCATCTTAATAAATGTTTTTACACAAAAGCAAATGGTTATTGCGGGAATTTTAATCATGTTAAAAGCAGATAAAATTCCATCACAATGAAAACAAACAACTGTGACTAAGGATGACAATGACAAACCAGGACACCAATGACAGTAATGCATTGGTGAGTGGGACTGTGTGTGTTAGATAAGGGGCTAGATATGGGACAGCTAAACTAAACATAAATGCCAACAACCAATAAAGCCATTCCTGCTCTACCCAAACACTCCTCACTAATAGGAACAGCATCTCAAATAATAAATACAAAAAAACCTTCAAAATGAACAGAAAGCAGCCTTTTTATTTTTATAACAGAAATAAAGGCATAATCAAATCTCCCATTTGGTCCAGGTTTATACGGTTACTTGGACAGTAAACTTAATCTGCAATGTTTAAAAAAGTAAAGAGCAGGGACTTGATTACAAAAGGCAACTGCTACCAACCATTACACATCAAATAACCTGTAACAAATTGCATGTAAGTTTGTAAAATAAGTAAACCAAATAAAACATCAAAAAAGACTTTTAAAATAAAATAAAAATCACACTGAGAAGGAGAGGCACTGACTAGACAGCTGTTATATCTACACACACACAGATTTAAAATGAACAAGGCCATGACTACACTTCGATGATGTACAGTGCAAAAGGGATATTAATTTAACCCCACTTTTCACAAAGCCAGTATCAAGGTTCCCTTTGTCATCTCGACAACGGAAACAAAAAATTCAAAATGCAAAAAGTTGCATCAAAATCTAAACAAAATACATCAAGCTGTGGACTTGACAGAAACATATGTACCAAACAGGTTGATTCTATTTCAATAAAACTGTACACGGCTTGATAAAAAATTAAAAAAAAAAAAACCCTATAAAACCAGAAAGGATTCACAGAACAAAGATAAAATTTATATTTCCACTTAAATCTTATTTACATAGCTACATCAGATAAAAATTGCATCACGCAACAAGGACATATAGACTTCCACTGGAAGAAATCTGCATTTCAGTTCTGCAGGTTCATGATTCCTAAAAGTACATGTTGCATCCAGTTGGCAGGTGGTACGTAATGCCACGTATGGACTTCAGGTTGGCCTGATTAACATGCATTAGATTGTTTCAGGAATTAAACCAGTAAATGTCCTCAGATCAAATGAAGACAAGCACAAGCAGTGCTAGACACAAGAAGTACTCTGGCCGCTGTATTCTGGTTCCATACGAAGGAAGCCACACAACTTCCTGTGAGTCATCTGCAAGAGAAAAGAGAACTATGCATTATAAAGATGCACCTCTAAATGGGGAGATTTTAAACCTGGGGAGGCGGGGGTGCAGTTAGCACATCTTCAGACTTTAAACCCAGCCACTGAATAATCTCAGGCAGACAACACTGCCAAGCCTGTATCTGTGATGATCACCAGGCCTCCCTCCATCCTGTTAGCCAGTGAGGTGTGAATGATAGCTCCCAGGGTCTATTCACACCCAGACTGGTGCCTGGCCCCCTATTGAGGCCTCTAGGCAAAGACAACAGCAGAGAATCTGCAGAACACCTATCAATGCAAATAAGGTTAAGTAAAAATGGAAATGAAGCACTTCTGTTTCAATAAGACACTGAAGTAGTTAAAGAAAAACCATGTTTCAGGCACATTCTGGGTGCCAAACCCACATACAACAGCATATCCCCTTTCGATTTCAGAAGAAAAAACATGCAGCAGGTCAGATAGCTGCTACAATTACAGATGAACATAATGACACCCTACAATTGAATAACTGCATAAACATGGTATACAATGCAGTTGATCATTTTTCAGAACACAGCCTAAGCTGAAATGGTTAAAGGCAAAATGTTTTGCATAGAAAATATCAAGAAGATAATTATGTGTATGTGACATTCCAGGCCTTAGTTACACTTACTGGTGCCATACTGTTTGAACTTCATTCATAAAGTGCATACTTTTCTGGTGGGTCTGCACCTATAAGACCTATATTCCTTCTAGCTTATATTGAGGCGCGTATGCATACTTGCCAATGCATTAGATAACCAAATGACATGACTAATGGAAAGTAAGCCTATGTATGCAGAAATAAATTGTCTACTTACCACAGTTATCCTGAAAGACTTGAGGGAAGCAGTGAAGCATGCCGTACCCACACCTACAGTATGAACAGCCTTTCTGTACCCATTCTCCATGAGGAATGACACCACAGTTTCTAAATGGGGAGACATATCGTTAGAACTTAGTAATATCTTGACCGGAGTTATATTTTACTTTACAAGATTAAATCAACGCTAGGTCGTAGTTAAACTGAAAATTCGAGTTTAATATAAATTGCCACACATACCTGATGCGCTCATCATATTCACAGCTTCTTCCAGTGTAATGCTTCGGACAAGCGCAAAAGCTGCCCAAAATACAGGTTCCCCCATTCTGACAACAACTTCGGCTTTGCTTTGCACCTTACGGGGGGGGAATTAACAAATATGAATTTCATGCAAAAACGTGTGCTTAATTATATTATAAACTTTATGGACGCGCCATAACGTGTATATTTATTTAGAATTCATGCCAATAGTGTAGGCCTATGTTGCGGCATTTCGCCGGAAATGTTCTTAATCAAGGTGCACGAAACCCAGCTGGACTGAACAGTTTCGGGCTCCGAAACTAGTTATTCGGGGTGTTAAACAAAGACCAAGTAGGACGTTTGAATTGCCAGAAAAAAGGAACGAACCACCACTTTCCTTAGGACCAATTTAAGCAACTACGTGTTATGGGCTGAACAAAGATATTGAGAAGATTACTGATTATATCACGATATTTTTAATTCGTCTCCATTGTTTAACTTACTTCCAGTGAGGCCAACAAATGGAATAACGGATTCCGCATGTTGGTGTTTTCGTTCCCCAGACAGAGAGTTCATTTCATTAAATTGGTTCAGGTACTCAGCGCGTTCGGTGGTTTTCCCAGCGAGTATCTTTATGTTGCATCCTGATCCATCGCAACCTGGAATTAGATGGAACAACTACAGTTAAAGATGCACTTGCAAAATTAAATAAATATTGTTTCATATAAACATCGCCTATTGTTCCGGATTAATGTGAGTCAAGGCCTCCGGTTGATAACAGCAAAAGCGCACATACCTGCTGCAATGTGTAGAAGATGAGAAGCAACCACCGCAGACAGCAGAAATCTGAGGTAAAGAAAATGCATTTCATTGTTTACCACTCGGATCAACTCGTTAAAACACACTTAATGACAGAAAGCGTAACATTTCAAACTGTGTTGTGAAACAAGCTAAATCCGAGGGGCCTGGAATATATTTTACCTCAAAAACCTTTCCCGTGCCATGTTGCGCTTCAGTTAATCCAACTGAAATAAAACTATTTAAATCCACTTTCGACCACTGACGGAAATTCCATACAGGCCCTAACCATAAAAAATACAGACTAAAGCTATGCTCTTAACACGCCATGTCGGGAGTTAAAGTGGTTTATGTTCCTCCTTCATTGCAAACCTTCAACCTGCCTCCTAAATTCAGAGCCCACACTCTCAAACCATTCGCAGCCAATTATCACCTACAAATCCAACTGTTTGCGTCCTGTGGGTGAACGTGAAGTCACACCCATTGACGGAATTTCTAGATGCAAATTACAAATAAAGGGACTCCTCGCCCTCAAAACAATCTCACAGCCAACACATTAAAAAAAAAAAAAATGTATTTCACGTCTATGTTGTAAGCAATATAATGGCTTGAAAAAATACATGAACGAATAATTTGGTATTTTGTTATCTAGGATAAAGCATATGACGTGTTGTTTAATTTTGTTTGCTTAACACACACGGATTCAAAATAAAAATGTGACCAGTATGAAACCCCTGATTTTCAGAAGTTTCCAGTGCTGTTTGCTTTTGCGCCTGTGGAATTTTTTTGTAGAACTTGCAACGGTGTATATTAGTTATTATAGTTATTATACTAGTGTATTATAGTTATTATATTCCACCATGCTTTTTTACTTTTTATTCATTTTTACAGCTGTTCTATTCCATACAGCCATTTTGGTTCTACGCATCTTACCCCTTTAAATGTTTAACCTTTTACCAATCTGTCTTTTTACAAAATGACCTAGTATAACACAGCATGTCTATTATTGAAGGTGTGAAGAAAACAAAGTTTGTGGAGTTAGTGGATTAAAACAATTACATGACACTCATATATTCTGCATTGTATAAAGATGAAAAGTTATGACTGATGACCTTCTTGTATGTTATGGATGTTATGACCTTCTTAGAAATATAGTGCATACTTATTACAGGTGTTGTAAAGGAACAGTTCTGTCCTACATCCAATATGCTTACAAGAGCAATGCACTGTATACAATATCTAGTTACTGTTGGTCATAATTTCTGTTAGCATGGAAAACGAACTCTGTGAAATTGGTCATGTAAGCCTTCTGAACCTATTTGTAGTACTAGTTAATGGAGAGCACAAGCTTTCTATTTTCATCTAAATTCTCTGGACCAGACTTGAGTATATAGATCACTTGATGAGCATATATAATAACATTTTGCTCAGAGCCTAATTCAAGGTCTCCCAGGTATCTTTAGCCTGAATCCCTGCATGCTCTCCTGCCAAACATATCTTATGTTAAATCCTGCATCAAACATGACCTTAATTTCACCCTGCCATCTCATATGTAAACAGATCTTACATAAATGTGTGTAAAAGTTTGCACGTGTAACTGAACTGTTAATAGAAGCGGGATTTATTGCAAAAAACAAAAAAACAAAAAACAAACTGTTCACCCGCTGTCACCAACTCAGTGGATGACATGATTACACTGATCAACAAGACCGCGTTTTAAGGTACATATACAACGAAAGGCTGGATGATTTTTATTTATTGTAGAAAGTGTGAACACATTTTTTCAGCCTTGCATGTAAAGGAAGGAATTCTACCATACAGGAAGGGGCAGCGAAATATTTTTTTCTTACAACTAATGGTGCCAAGAGGAACTATGGTATTCCCATTGGATTCGACAATGATAAATTATATATTATAGACTAGGTTGTTGAATAAACAAACACATATGGATATATTTTGGACAAGCCTTTTTTCTACTTGCAATCTGTTTGTTTCTGGGCATCCATTTGGAACAGGTGCTGCAAATTCATAATTAATGAGAGGGGGAAAAACAGCCCATAGGCTACTTTTCCCAAATACAATCGCACAGATCAGCAAAAAGCAGTGATGAGTATATCTAAATATACTGATATCTAGCCAAATATAGCAAGATAGCTAACTGGCAATCAAAATTGTATATAGTGTGTACTCCTCAGTGGAATTGCGGTTAGCGGCCTTCAATATTGTACAGGTGACTTTTGCCACTTATCAATTAATACTATATTTTTAGATGGCTAATAACATTTGGTTCAAGTCCAGGTACAGCCATTCTGCTCTTGGTCAGTCTGAGGTTTTCTGTCATGTTTTGTCCGCAGACTGCCAGGGGATCGTAAGATAAAACATCCTTGCCAAGATTCAAGATATTGAATCGTGTAAATATCCACAGTGCTTGATGCTATAATCAGTGTTTAAACCTGCTGTAAGTTTCCAAGACATTCTTGGATGTCTAAATTGTGCAGGATGTCAATGGACATCCTGGCGACCTGGCAACAGAATCAAATAGTTAGTGACAGGGCGCGAATGAACCTTGAATCTGAAAACATATAAATTCAAGAACAAATTTTATTATTTGTGCTGCAAGGTGATACGTTGAGTGGGTAACACTATCATACTATTTCAGGTTGGACATGCATAGTGTATATGTGGGGGTTCATTTTCAACAATTTATATGTTGTTCTTTTCAGATGCGCTGTTTAAGTTTTACATATGTATGAGCACGCTAGCTGTATGGCTTAATCCTATTGGTCGGTGTTGTATGTTCACTTACTGATGCCATCGATGTTCTTTTGTTGCCTTTATCTTACAGTATTTTATGATATAAGTTGATCACACATGAACAATATAACTGTCAGAACAGGTTTTATATGGTTGCCAAATAAAGGTAAGAAATAATAGATCATTGTGGAGTACCAAAACTCTGCCATTGGATTCTGTTCTTCTTTCTATGCAACACAGGTAGTTCTCTTCTCGTCAAGAAATAAAGCATTACAGTATGTGCATAATCCCAGTGATGAACGCACATCTTGGCCAAGGTGTTGACCTTCCTTACATCCTGTCCCTGGTGAGTTTGTTGCATGCTCAGCACAACTCTTCATAGGATTTAGAAAAGCTGAAAACTATACTGCTCTAATGATATCCCTTCTTCAAAGAGATTTTCCATCTTCCTTCCTAGCTCACCTGACACTGTGGGCTGGTTTAGAGCAATGAGCAATGGATTATGTAAAAAAAACTGCAAACCATTTTCAAGGTTTTATTTCCAATCACCAGCCAGATAATGATGTGCTACTATAGCCCTTTAATGGCTGTGCCTTATGCAGAATTAGTCACTTAGGCCCATGACCCCACAGACAGGCCAAGTATGTCAGCTTGAATAATGCTATAATGTGATGGGGGAATGTACTGTATGCGGAAAGTTGCCAGATTATTAGGCTTTCTCTCTGCTTTGTGTGGGTCATAGCTGTTGTGCTCGATGAATCATTATAAGCATAACTGCAGTGACCCACGATAAACCCAGCTCTTCAGTTAGAGTTTGTGCATATTATCCATGTTGTGATGTGAAAGTGTAAGCAGCAGAGAAAGTCAAATGAGTAAGGACATCTGCTGGAACACACCAGGTAAACTGAGTAAATCTGAGCACCCTAAAAAGGGAAGAAAAAACATTGCACTTCATTCAAGAAAAAGAAGGGACCAAAATCGAATTTCATGAGGCTTTGTGTCTCAGTAACACAAATAAACAAATTATAGCTTAACATTGCTTTTGAAGTTACTAATAGCCACTTAGATCAGTAAATTAAATTCATGTTTCATACCATAAAGCAAAAATGCTTATTTTATATCCATAATCCATGTGAACACTGCTCTGAAAGGCTAACATTCCCAAATAGAGGGTTGAATTCTAAAATGCTCTCTTTGAGGAATTGGCTAAAGATGGCACTAGGATGTCTGCATATATGCATTTAGAGTTGGTGGTGTAAAATCACAAGTGATTCTGAATTTGTGGTTTGTTGTCAGGAAAGAAAAAGAGGCACATTTTGCATCCATTAGCTTAACAGAAAGTAACTGCATGCTGACCAGATGTTTCTGAACAAAAAGCTCACATAAGCTTGTAGGTGCAATAGATTTTAGGTGGAGAAGTTGTACCCTTGAGGCTCCAGTAGACAAGGATTTTTGTATTTTATGCCCACTCCTATCAGAGGCCACTGCAATTTTAAAGATATTTGCATCATTAGCATCAACATCATCTAGTGTAAACACAGAAATCATAGAAACTTGTTCTTTTATCTTCATTTACAAAACATATTCTGGCATCCGACCACCTACAAGTTGCAATTTCCAAGAGCATAACTTATTGACTCTGTCACTGGGAGAAAGTGCTGAATGTTGAGACAGCTATTTTCTTTCATTTAGTGAGTTACTGAACAAGAGAAAATAAACTGGCTCACTGAACCTTTTTTGCTGATATGTCTTAAATGCTTATTTGGTGCAGCCTCTCAATAGTACTATGTGCAGAAATGTTTACAGAGCCAACACATTAAAAATACATTTTGGTATTGGCATATCATTTTTACCAAATAGGAGGTAAAGTATAAGAGATTGATAAACATTTCAGCACTTTGTCATAAAAAAAAATCCTGTCAATGATGTTTCAATCATTTGAACAGTTGTTCATCACAGCTGATTTTATTGAAGTATACCTGCCTATTAGTATTTGTGGTTTGTTTAAGTCTTTCTGCAGTTCAGGCAATGATGTGATTCTGTACCGTATTACTGTGAATTGGAGTGGATTAACTTTAGTTGGCTCCATATAAATTTACAGAAAATGTTGTTTCAATACTACCATGTTCCATGATTATAATACTGAATATTTTCCTTCAAAATTAGTTTAAGAATACACCTGTACACTAAAAAAGATTTTATTTGTAGTTTATATTCAGTTTCTTAGTTTGTACACTACTCTACGAAACAACAATTTATATTCCAATATTTGCTTAATAGTTACTAAATAAGGTGTGATAAGGTAAGGCAACCCATAAAGAAAATGACCAGGAACAAATTATGTTTCACATGCCTATAAATCCAGCTGCTGCTAAAAGCTATCTTAAATCAATCCTGGAATAGTGTTCAAAGTTGCTGTAAGAACAAGCAGGCTAGCCTCAAATAATCATATTTAATGGACAAATCACTCTCAAAAAACATTTGAACTTGATGGCCTAGTAAAGCTGTCAGAATAAAAACTAAAACTAATTTAATATTCTTATAGTGGAAATGTTTCTTATTCAAAATTAAGATAATTTTACAAAAATCATAAGCTAATCATATTATTGATTAAGAATAAAATTACCACCTAAAAGAGAACTAGCCCTATGTGCCCACAATTTCTACAATAAAGTACACGTATTGCAGAGCCAAAACAAAAGTAAAAATACCAACAGAATGATCATGCACATATATTCAACCATTTCTGAAACTGGCTATTGTTCATAGTGTTACGAACGTGTTGCATTATAAATGGTCGCTTGCAAGATGACAAAATAATCTGTAGCATCTGTTTGACCTACAGCTTGTTCAGTGTTTCATTATTGATGCAGAAGGCTCAGCCATTGGACGCTGAAAGATGATTCCGAAAGGAAATTGTGCAAGATAATGATGGGAAGTTAAAAGCCCTTGAAAGCACGAGGCCCTTCAAGGCAACAGCTCTTGTCATCGGTTCTTTTTTCTACCGTCAGCTGCACTGAGATTTTCAGTGTGTGACAGAAATAGAGGTAGTCAAAGGGTCCTCTCGATTTGCCCGTACCCTGGTGTATTTCAGTGATACGAATCTGTCAAGATGTCATATGTTCTATCCAGAGCATATGTGCAGTAATTAGAGTGACAGAGGTGGGAAAGGGGAAATCATATATCAGATGTCGTGATTTGTCTGTTACGGATACAATAAGGATGCACAAATACCATGTTTCCCAGGCAAATAATTTTTTTTCTAATTTCCAAAAGAGTATACCTTAAACATTTATTGTAAATAAATACATTTGAAAAAGTCCTACTATATTAATACTCAAATTGGACACAAATTTATTGTTGTGCTTAGCACAGCCAACCAAAGCTCAGAGTCACTGTAAAGGGCAAACTGAGTGCTCAGGGTCAGTTTGAAACGAGGTGCTTACAGGTGTGATGATGCCTTCTCAATTAGGACGCTTGATAAACTTTCAATTTGGCCTTTGATCAGATGATAACAAAGTGTAATGGAAACCGAGAACAACTTAAAATTGAATGTGGAGGCTCCGTGATTTGTTTCACAGCTGACACAGCGCCTTTCCCCAGATCTGAAAAGTGCTGCGGTCACAGGACTGCGCCATCTGCTTAATGTAATGTTTGCAGAGATTTGTTAGACTCTCAAGATGGGAGCGGAGCGCTGCAGTGGGTCTGACAACGTTCACCGAGAGCAGGCTGCAGTGTTCGCACGCATCAGCGCTCACATTAGCGGAGGGGTTCGGAAGGAAATGAATAGAGTGCCTCACAGCCACTCGAAAGAGAGGAGGCAGATTGGGAGAGCCGTTAAATTGCAAGGCGTCCCGTCCCAGCTGCTTCGCTGTTGACGTGCCTGTTTTTGAACAGACAGTCGGGTTTGATGTATGTCTGTCAGGGGCACTGAAAATGCGACAGAAGTCGATGCTTTCTGTGCCACGCCTTGATCAGGAAGCACAGGAAATACGACGCCGCTGAGTAATTTAGTCATCACAAAGGCACGTCTCGCCACTCGTTCCCTCCCTCTGCTCCGGGAGGGCTCCAGCAGCACGGTCTATAACAGCTGGAGCCTGTTAGTGCTTCTTCACCCTTTGGCAGCAGCTACAGCAGTATTCCACTGGCTAAGGCTGCAGCCCAGACCTCTGCAGCAGCATTAAAGCACATGATCTGCAGCCCGGGTAGCTGTCTCTGCTTATAAAGAGCTGGAGCACATGAGTACCAGATACTTATGAGTGGATGAGCGGCCAGATCTTGGCCTACTGGATCTTCCTCCCAAAGGTTTTTCCCCTGTATCCTTTCATCTGCTTAGCTTCCAAGCTGTCTGGAACATGCAATGCAAATGAACCCTCTCTCTGCGGTATGGATGCTGGGCTGCAACAGCAAACAAATGGTGATGCTACCATTGGTCTCTAGCACTACCCTTTTTTTTACAGCAAGAGTGTATAGAATAGATTAGGTCTGCAGTGGAAGTTATTTTTATTTATTTTTTTTGTGCGTGCATATGCTTGTTCAGCTCCAGCAGACACCGAGAGACAAGTACATTTTGAAAACAACCAAACATGGCTATAAGGAATTAGGCTATAAGCAAAAGTCCAGATTTGTAAGAACTCCTCAAAACACGAATCCCTGCATTGCTAAATAAATTAAGTGAATAGGAAATAATGGCATACGTACTCAGGAATGACAGCAGCGTTTCTGTATAATTAATCTTTGGAGCATAAGAATCGCATCATTGTGGCTCATTGAGCCTAACAATGTCGTGATATCAAAAACCTGTAACTGCAAAACATAATTTCAGCAACTATAATATAGTAAGCTCCTTTAAACCGAGAAGAGCTGTGATACTGCTTAGTTCATCACTCCAAAAAGTGATCATCTGTGGTAGACAGTAGCTTTGTCAAGATCATTGGGAGAGCGGACACTGGCTGTCATGCATTGGAGGAACCTCCCATGTAAAGGAATAACTGTGCAATGGATATTTAAAGTGAGGTTTGCAATGACTGAGGGGTAACCTCCAGTCTATCTTGGTCCCCAACACACATCTCAGCTTTGGAGCATACACACTCTGTGTCTTCCCTGTGGTGTTAAATGGCATTACACTCACCGGCCACTTTATTAGGTACATCTTGCTAGTACTGGGTTGGACCCCCTTTTGCCTTCAGAACTGCCTTAATTCTTCGTGGCATAGATTCAACAAGGTGCTGGAAACATTCCTCAGAGTTTTTGGTTTATATTGACATGATAGATGTGAATCTCCCGTTCCACCACATCCCAAAGGTGCTCTATTGGATTGAGATCTGGTGACTGTGGAGGCCATCTGAGTACAGTGAACTCATTGTCATGTTTAAGAAACCAGTTTGAAATGATTTGAGCTTTGTGACATCGCACGTTATCCTGCTGGAAGTAGCCATTTGAAGATGGGTACACTGTGGTCATAAAGGAATGGACATGGTCAGCAACAATAATCAGGTAGGCTGTGGCGTTTAAATGATGCTCAGTTGGTACCAAGGGGCCCAAAGTGTGCCAAGATAATATCCCCCACACCATTACACCACCACCACCAGCCTGAAACATTGATACAAGGCAGGATGGATCTATGCTTTCATGTTGTTTACACCAAATTCTGACCCTACCATCTGAATGTTGCAGCAGAAATCGAGACTCACCAGACCAGGCAACGTCACACTTCTATTGTCCAATTTTGGTGAGCCTGTGCCAATTGTAGCCTCAGTTTCCTATTCTTAGCTGATAGGAGTGGCACCCGGTGTGGTCTTCTGCTGCTGTAGCCCGTCTGCTTCAAGGTTCCTTGTGTTGTGTGTTCAGAGATGCTCTTCTGCATACCTCGGTTGGAACGAGTGGTTATTTGAGTTACTGTTGCCTTTCTATCAGCTAAAACCAGTCTGGCCATTCTCCTCTGACCACTGCCATCAACAAGGCATTTTCGCCCAGAGAACTGCCGCTCACTGGATATTTTCTCTTTTTCAAACCATTCTCTATAAACCCTAGAGATGGTTGTGCATGAAAATCCCAGTAGATCAGCAGTTTCTGAAATACTCAAACCAGCTTGTCTGGCACCAACAACCATGCCACATTCAAAGTCACTTAAATCACCTTTCTTCCTCATTCTTATGCTTGGTTTGAACTTCAGCAGATCGTCTTGACCAAGTCTACATGCCTAAATGCATTTAGTTGCTGCCACGTGATTGGCTGATTAGATATTTGCGTTAATGCGCAGTTGAACAGGTGTACCTAATAAAGTGACGTGTTATTCATATTTTGTTTTTACTCAACTGCGGTCTTTAAAGCTGCTTATACATTACTGGTCTGAACAACTTAAGTAACTCAGCATAACCAGTATAAGCAACACACTTATTGTATGTAATGTATAATAGTTGAAAGTGTTTGCCTTTTAATTATTTACAAACACACACACACATTTATTACCTTTTGACTCACTTTTAATTAATCATAAAATTAGCGTCATTAATTAAAGTGTCAGTTTTTACCTTCAAACAACTTGAAGAAAAATGCAATTATGTTAAATACAATGTTCAAAACAGTGCTAAATCCAGGCTTAAGGTTCATGTAGCTGTACACATAAATAAGCCATACGCTGCATTCACTCTGCCTAAAATAAAACCTGTGGGTCAATAAAGTTAATAGACCAGGTTATTCACTAAACATGTCCTGAGACATGCAGTGAAATCTCATGTTCCACAGCTCAGGCACAGAACATGATGTACAGATCTATCTTTACTCCTTAACTCCTCAAGAGAGCTGACTTAATTAATATGGTGTATTCAATCACACACACACACACACACACACATACACATATATGTATATGTGTATATATATATATATATATATATATATATATATATATAGATATATATATAGATATATATATATATATATAGATAGATAGATAGATAGAGAGAGAGAGAGAGAGAGAGAGAGAATCCAAACATGCTAACATTCTCTTATGGACATGCATAGCTGACCACTGACCTCCTTTTTTTCTATATGGGCATGTTGCTGTGCATTTAGAACAGAAATATCCTTCCCAACCTTCTAACCGGATTGAACTATTCTAATGATTTTATATAATAAAAAGAAAACGTTTATTTATATCAGCAACAAAAATTATTATTACTTTTCATGCACAAACTCAACACAATATGATGAGAGTTGTTCAAGATGTCAGGAGAAATGTAAAAATATAACCATGGCATTAAAAGGGATATATTAGGGATAGGGATATATATATATATATATATATATATATATATATATATATATATATTATATATAGATACAGCTAGATGCTGTAACCGTTTTGTTAATAGGCTGATATATTCAATATGCTACAAAGTCTGACAACACTCAACTTAATGTTAGTCTGTCATCAGAAATATTACTCACATCAAAGCATTTGAAAATAGGCAATAGTTCAGCTCTTTATAAGGAAATAGTTGCTAGCAAGCTAAATCAGCAAACTTTATAACTGTTAGCTAACAGGTAGCTAGCAAGCTATTTACCCTCAGTTTTGTTATTGTATCTCTGTGGTTGTGAGACAAAAATGAAGCGACAATGGCACTAGGCCTCATTACGAGATTAGTGCACCTAGTCAATGCAATTGAATTAATGATATTTGGTCATATCTTCCTCTATTCTGTTAACCCTAGAAATTATTTTGATCCAGGAAAATATAAAATGTAATTTTCTGCTTCTATTAATTACCACAATATGAGCTTCTGGCACCTAATTCACGCTGGAGTGTATTTGATGAATCCCTAAATCACTCTGAAATACATGGCAGACTCATCAGTAGTACTATTTCTGATTGGGGAAAATTGACTTACCTAATGTAGTGACCCTAACTAGTGCTCACACTAAGTTCAGTTTTTATACATTGTCACCATAATTTGCAAATAATTCACGTACATGCCCACCGAGTTCATTCTCAATGACCCTAATTAGTGAGGTCATTGACCGGTGCAAATGGGTGGGTGGATGAGCAACTGGGAGCATGTTTCATAAATCCTTTGTCCATTGGTTTGAGACCAAACACTGCTGTTTCTGCTGCTGCTGGGGCCTGGGCACTATAAATAAAAAAATAAATGTAATGTAATGGGCACTTTCCGAAGTTATTCTTCTGTTTGGAGGCAGCCGTTAAACTGGGATCGGTGCAGTCCACTCACGGTTATCTCATTGGGCACTGTTGTTAGGTTACAACATCGCCTGTTAATTTGCTGACTTGTGCTCCGCCACCAATTGAATTTGGCAATATTCCATATTGTTTATGACATTTGTTTCTCACAAGTGAACTAATGCAAGCCGATGCGTTACAGATGGCATCGTGAAGTGCGTGTGTTTCTGTGGTGCTCCGCCCCAGTTGTGTCAGCCAAACTGTTTTCCTAGGCATACACTGTTCCGTGATTGTTCCAAAACTGATTGTTTAAAAGCATCTGTGAACTTTATAGCGCAAGACTTGGTTATTTTGCCCGATATTCCACCCAGTTTAGGGCAAAGTGATTTCTGTATCTCTATGGCGGCAAAGGAACTTGTGGGGAATGTAATTATCATTTTAGTGCCCATTCAAGAGCCACCTGCCTTGTGGCCCTGGAAGTCGGGTGTACCCCTCTCGTTCTCACCTGCAGCTTTGACGTGTCTGTGGCTCTCTAACACTAAAATGTATAAAATGTAACCACAACCACAAAGTTCATACTTGGTCTTTTAAATGAGGTTTTATATGTTTCTCAATATCACCATGTCGGATGATGATGTTGATGTTGATCGTCTCTAGCCTTCTTTCTTGAAAATATGCTACCGTGGGATTATGTTCTAAGAATATAGTGCTACACCCCCAAGCAAACCATGACGTTTTGTTTGGGGGTGTAGCTTCTTTTGAAATGCAACTCTGGGATTTGGAGTATGAACACAAACTCTTTTGACCACTAGTCACTACAGATGTCGCCAAATCCACCAAACTTAATAAAAGAAATTAAGGATTACCACTTTAAACCACTGCTACTTCTGATACTGCAATCTGTGAAGTGGAGATTGCGCAGACATAAGTCAGAAGAAGATACTTCATATGCAGCTTTAGCAAGCAGATTGTACAATTGCATTTTAACACTCCATCATGATGTATCCTGAGCATGCACACTGGAGTCTCTCACATTGGTGTGCATGGGCTCTATTCTGTGCATTGTGCTTTGTTTATTTCTAGCACTTCCTCAGAACAAGAAATACATTAAAATTTTATGGATAACACAGGTATATACATTATGCAGGTTTGTGTTTATGTAAATAGTATAAATACGCACATATATGCTTGCTGTCATTTTAGTGGATTGATCACAAAGTAAAGGCTTTCGATGATCATTTGTTTAAGCTATGCAGATAAGGATAATATTTTTAAAATATGAAAATATTAAATTAAATAAAAGTATTTATTCTATCTGTTATTTGCTCTGCAAAGGAGGAGCTGACCTGTAAAGTTAGTAATGTCAAAAATGACGCACAGCTGCTTTAAGCTGAACTGTAGATACCAAAGGGACCACAGACCCCGGGTGCCATTACACTGGGGAGCAATTTATACTTAATAGTACTTAACAAAAGCAACAATTTACTGTAAAAATTCTACCATGAATTATATTGTCTTTACTAATCGATTAATACTTCTGGAAATGTGAAATTGTGTAGCATAGATGGGTTCAGCCGGAACTACATTTCAATAGTAATTTCAATTTTTTAAATAATGAAAGTTAGGTAAACAAATTTTTTGTGCACAAAGTATTCATCATTTATTTGTTGTCTCTCATTTGGACAAGTAAAGTTTAGCATTTCTTCACGTCCACAGGGCTGACACTTGTTGTAAGTGTGACAGAAGGAATCGTATCTCCAGGAGGTAAAAATAGCACATTCAAGCATCCCAGTCACACAGGAAGGTTAAATATGGTTGACAGTCTCGGATATATATGAGCTGCTCTGTGAATGTGAACAGGTTGTTGAAGTTTGAGAACCAAGAACAGATTTAACTGTAACTGGTAAGCAATGGGAATGCTATTTATTTTCCTTATTTTATCATTTTCAGTTGTATGTCTTGCATACACGTACATTAGCATGCATGTCTTGTATTTCCATGACAAAAGCACAAGAGTAATAATAATAATAATAGACTTGAAGTAAGAATGGATTATAAAGTGGTGCATCATAATAACTTTATTGGTTAATGGCTTGGAAATATATGTAGGCATGCATTCTTCTGTTTTCATTTGCTCAACACTACTAAGCTTTAAATGTTAACTCAATGTTAATATCTACATCCCATTACTAAACAACCTACTCAAGAATGATATTCTTCAATGTACTGGCCAATTAAATAATCAAAGGTGCACACCTAGGCACAACATATTTTGTGTTTTTAGTGGATATTTTACTCATATTAATCCAAGACATCTTTTGTAGAAAATGTGATACTGCACAGCTGAAAATAACTAGTTTGGATTAGCCTAAATAGAATTGTGCACAGAAGAATTAAAATTGCCAACTAACAAGATCAAGAAGAAAAGCATGTGGATTAAAATACTGTATTGAAACTTCAGGCTAATATTGCTTGAAATGCTTGTTTGAAACAGTGCATAAATAAAAGTACCACCAACATTTTTTTCAAAAAGATTTCATTCCAGTTGAGCACGAATAATTAATAGGATAAGCATTTAAAAATAAGGAAATCCTATAAATCTGTCATATATTTAAATCTGGTTTGTATCCTGTGTAGGTCAATAATACATTTGTCTTTGCAAAGACTATTAAATATATATAAACCTCAAACAATTAATTTCAATTCATGGAGGCAATAAAATAACAGCCTTTTTCCCAATATATAATTTTTCTGTCCAGCTGTTTTTTATACGGTATGTTCAAGAAGGAAAACCCCATGGTACAAGCTGACTCCAAGCTTATTATTTAGTGTGTTTCTAATGCTTGAAAAGATCTTCTGAAGTTTAACCTGGAATTGTGATTTTTGCCAGCATTCCAGGAATGCTCCTGCATTTGTTTCTGTTTACAGCAGCCTGTGTCTGTTTATCTTATTGCCACACAATATCAAATCTTTATCTTAATAATAATTTTTTTTTTTTTTTTCTTTTTCAGGGGGATTCAGAATGTTTCAGGAGAAAAGTCCAGAGGCGGTGTGTAATGCCTCTCTGATTCGGAATGTGTGGGAAATCAGAACGAAAACATACACACAGAAATTGAACACAGAAGAAGAGAGGGTGAAAAAGAGTGCACTGCAACAGTAAGACCTGTCCCATGTATAACCTGTCTGTAAATATTGGCTCCTATTTTACTGACAACCTCCTTTATAGACACCTTTGATAGCAGCAATTAAAATGAGAAAATCCTCATAAGACACAGTGGCCCACACTTGCATGTCTTAATTTGATTTCAGTCATATGGCGGATATGATAAACAACAAATAACCTAATCTTCAAATTTAATCCACCAAAATAATCCGTGGCCATTATTTCATTCAGCCAGTTCTGTAGCTAATTTCATACTTCTCTCAGCTTTTCACTAACAAAGTGGAGTGTAAATGCATGTGTGCATGCATTTTTTATTCAAGCTAAAGATGTGCAAATAAACACTAACAAAACAAAATACTAACACTAAAACAAAATACATCACAGAAGTGCATCCACTTGACACTGGTATCATATTTTAAAATGCTCAGATAAGGAATTGTACACAGATATGTTTTCTTTACAAAGTTGACCGATGATATACGGAAGCTATCTGAAAGATGCGATTAGCAGAAGTAAGCATGAAAAATAAAACAATAATCTAGCAAGCATGTGCAAAATAAAACACATTTTAATCCTTTTTGTGTTATCTATTCCAGATAATGTTTCAACAGGAATAGATACAGATAGCGCTGTCTGTGCACACCTATAGCGTATCAGATAAAAAAATAAAAAATAAAAAATTAAGTGTTTCTTAGTGTGGAACTTTAACACAAGTTCTTCTTCTGAAAACATTTTAATGAGTAAAAAAATATTTCACATAATTTCTTATATACAGCCACTTGAAAGGTTGAAATGTGATACAGAGTGGCAGAACCTTGCTTCTTTTTGTAGTTTCACATACCTTTCCGAAAATAGAAAAGGACTGATGTCTTGCAAGTGCCCGTGTGTACTTGGTTAAGACGCACATCATCTTCTTGTTTAGAGCACCTCTTAATCCTCAAGAGGGATGAGTAAACTGGACTCAATACTTTATTTCCAAATATGGAAAGCAGGAATAGTTGCCCATAACTATGAATTGCATTTACAACACCTGGCTTTGAATTCAGCCAGATGATTTTACTTTCTCATGAACTTCTCTGCAGCTCTTTGGTTGCCCAAGGAGTGTGATGCTCTTCAGGAATCACCAGCGTCCTATAGTTTTACCATTCAGAATTGCTCCCATACACTTCTAAGATGAGTAAGTACTGTATCATGTTCCTGGATTCCATTTCAGACACAACCTGATGAATCCTCACAGCTTTCCATATAAGATGCCCCACTTAAACAAGCAACATGCCTTCTTCTAGACTTATGTAATATGATGTCATGCTGTATGTTTGAGCTTGAGCTTAAATATAGCAGCATTCTCTGTTGCCTTCTTTGGAGCTTTCAGCACTGGCTATCTTTTTCCCCCCATCGGCTAAAGGTCAGTGTGCGCTTTTACTTTTTTCTCTCGCAAGTGTATCCAGGTAAACTGTCCTAGCCCTGAACAGGCATTCTGTGTGTTGCTCCATGTTCTTGGCAATAATTGTCCTTTTCAATCAATCAATCAATAAATCAATCAATCAATCATTCTGTCTTTATTTTGAATAGCTTCATTTGCACACAAGCTGCTGCACAGCACTTCACAATGGAAATTTTCCAGAAGTTTAATGACTATTTGTTTCCTCACCGTGGATGATGGCTGCTACAAGTCACATTGCAACAGACAATTGCCTCAAGAATGGATCTGCAGAAAGCTGTGATTTGTTTTAAAGTCCCTTCACCTCAAGAATACTATCATATCCTCAGATTTCATATGTACACTATTGCAGTCAATTGTCATTTTCAGCTTCTCCACATTTCTGTTGCTTTGGCTGAATGTATGCCAGTTACTAAGGCAGCTCGTTTAAAACCTTTATTTACACATTTACCTGCCCTTTATAAAATGAGTTATTGAGTTTTTTCAGGAATATTTTTGTAGCTGCATCAATCCTCATCAGAATGTCTAATCACCAATACCCAGCATATGGTATATCTACTAAGATTAAGAAATTTGCCTGCTTGGTATTCTAAAGACACAGTTTCATATACACAGAGTGGAGGCTTGCTGAGTGGCAGATAATTACTGGTCAAGAGCAAGTAACAAAAGTGTCCTCTCTTCAAAGCTTTTGACAATCAACTGAAATCAGTTTCTAAAACTCTTATTATTTAAAAAAAAAAAAAATTCACATTTTTTAGCAATCACTGAAACACTGAAACTGTCACAGGCTGTAAATTTCACCTTTATATTTATCTGTAGGTTCAGTGCCACTCCCGCACCCGTAAATATAAATAAAATAAATCATTGAGGCTCTTCTAGAAATTGCATAAATCAAAGCAGCATTCAGATCTTCCTTGAAAGACAGCATTCTGTATTTTTTCTGCTTATTCCACCCGGCCCTGTTATTTATCACTAAAAAGTCACTAATTATGTATTAATGAGGCCAAACGAGTTGCTCAAAGAAGCTTTGACTCTATATCCAGCATTTATTTAAATATGAAATTTGGTTTTATTGCACACATAATTTGTTTTCTGAGAGTAATGCTGCTACATTGGTGGCTCTGCCACAGTTGGATCATATTTGCCTGTTTCATTTTTGTGCTTTCCATGTGAAACTGCATGATGTTTAAATTGTCTTAAGTGGATTAATCAATTTGAATAATCTCTTATCATCGTTTTCTAGCTCTTCAACTAATCCATTCTGCAAGGTTTTTCTCTTGGAAGCTGTTTGCAGGAGTTAGTGAATTACCTTCCTTCAATGCATGGCTGTGCAAATTTCAAAATGCGATGTTATAAACAGTGGATGACATCACATGCTTTGGAGGAGAGTGCATTGTGTCTGTGCTTTCCTGAATAGAGAAGATTGCAGCAATGAGCACTGAGCAACAGGAATGACAAATTCAGTATTAATCATAGATTATTACAAAATATTAAAATAAGTGGTAAAAACATACAGTGGCTAGACACCCCTCTTTCTCCACCTGACATATATGGTAAATAGATGCATTTTACTGGGAAATTGTAAGTTCCATAGCCTTAGTTTCAATGCAGTTATACCTCACAGGTTTATGCTTCTCACTTTCCTCATATTAAGCATTGATAAAGGTAGCAGTGGATGTTATATCAGTGACCTTCAAAGACACTGCTTTCTGTTTTCAGGATTAATCAAGAATGGCAGAATCGTATGGAATCCAAGAGGAAGGCACCGCCAAGGCTGGAGAGAAAAGCCAGGCACAATGAGAACACAACACTTCAGAATTACTTAAATAAACCAGCTCTCTCTCATATGAATAACACTGATATTTTTAACTCCAAGTTTCAGAATCAAAGGGGGTCACTGTCAAAAAGGGGAAAGTTTATCAATGATATCTATCAGGGCCAACCGTCTCTGCAAATGTGGGGGAAGTCCTGGAAGTTCTCACGACCCAAATTGCACATGGAAGAGGAGGGACAAGCAGAAAGTGTATCAGATTGGGGTGAGTCATGGAAGTTCTTGAATCTCCAACCCAACCTGGAAGATCAACCTTGGTCAGAGCAGGACTTATATGATGATGACCTGGATTTCCAGCTTCATAATGACACAACATTACTATCAAAGGAGGCCAAGTCAAATGCATTCTTGAGTTCCCAGAATCTTGAGGAGAATTTGTGTTGTTTTGAATGGGAACAGTCTTGGAAGTTTCCAAAGCATCCTAGCCATGAAAAAGAATCATCATCAGAGGAAGAACAATATAATGGGTCCACAGATATTGAAAGCGATGAGGACATGTGTCTGTCATATGGAAGCATGCCCTTGGATTATGAGAATGAAATGTCAGAATGGAGCGAGTCCTGGAAGGTGCCAAAGCCTGAAGAGACGGATTCCCAGTCTGTAGAATCAGAACCTATGGAAGATGAGGATCACGAAGACAATCTGGATAAAACATCTGTTTCTAAGTGGTTTGAGTCCTGGATGATTCTGCATCATGAGCTGCCTAAAAAGAAATCTCAGTCCTCTGACTGGAGTGAGTCTTGGAAGCTCTTGCATGTTCCATCACAACAAGAAAAAAACAGTCACACAGATCAAGGCTTGTCTGACGAGTCATCACATATTCATGATTTTGAGAGGATGCTTCCACCAAAAGGGAACAAGATAAACATATTACTGACTTCCCAAGATTTCTCAGTTTCTGAATGGAGTGGATCCTGGGAGATCACAAAGCCCCAAGTGCAGGCTCTCCCCCAGAATGATCAGAGACATGAATCAGAAAAAGATGAGTCAATGAAAGGAATGTCAGAGAGCATTTTAGATTTTCAATCTGAAAAGGAGAGTTGGAAACTCAAGAGCAAGTATAGACAGTTTCTGAGTCCCCAGGTCTTCTGTGATGAGTTGTCTACATCTGAATGGGGTGAGTCTTGGAAGTATTTTAAGCATCAGTCTTTCCAGGATATTCACACAGATGAATTCTTTATTAACCAGATGGACAAGAAGAGATCTCTTTCTGACTGGAGCGAGTCCTGGAAATTCTCCCAGAAGAGATTGTGTAATGATAAACCATCTTTTACAGAGTGGGAAAACTCATGGTTTTTCACATCTGAGCCGTATATTTGCAAGGCACTGTTAATACAAGAAAACAGGCCAAATGACCACTTGGATTTACTCCCTGGCAATAGTACATTTCTGTCTAAGAGTGTCAAGTTCAGAAACTTATTAAATTCTATGCTCCACAAGGACAGGCCATCTCTTTCAGAGTGGAGTGACTCTTGGAAAATCACAAATCTCGAGATTTCCCAGCAAACCGAGTTCGAGGAATCCTTGGAAATCCAGAACTACAATGAGATGATGTTTAACTTTAAAGCTGAAAAGTGCAGAATATTCCGTGCATCCCACACACATGAAGAGAAACTATCTTTGGAAAAATGGGGTGAGTCCTGGAAATTTGCAAAACGTCAGCACCCCAGGGATGGAGCGATTTTATCAAAAAAATGTAAGGTCATTAACTTCCAGAATTCAGAATGGGCTTCTTCCTGGAAGTTCTTAAACCTTACACTCAACCAGAAGAAAGATTGTTGGGAGAAAAGCTGGACCAATGTGGCAGAGATCTGCCGTGAAAATCCATCAAAATGGGGAAAGCCCTGGAAGATATCAAATCCTCAGCCACCCATGGAGAATGGATCCTGGTTAAAAGCTGAGGATTTCCATCACCAAAATCAATTAATAATCCTGGCAAAAGGCAGGTGCAGAAAATTCTTATTTTCTCAACTAGAGACAAATAGGCAATCTCTGAGATTGTGGTCCCATTCCTGGAAGTTATTGAAACGACATGCAGATAACAAGACAAAAGCTGGGAAAAGTAGTTCTCAGGATTCCTCTGACTTGTATACGCATATAATGTCAAGGAGGAGCAAGGCAAGGAAAGTTTTGATGACTCCGCTGGAAAAAGAGAAGTTGGCTCCGAGAAAGTGGGGTGATGCCTGGAGGTTAGCAAAGACACAACCCCGCCAAAGGAGAGGATCTTATTTAAAGACAAGCAAGGAAACTATGAAGGAGGACAAAGCACATCTTGCTGACTGGAGCAAGTCTTGGAAGTTTTTATACACTCAGCAAACTGAAGAAAAATCATTTATGCCAGAATGGGAAGAGTCCTGGAAATACTTACTTACCCATCAACAAGAGAGAGAAGGAGAGCGATCAAAATAAAGGCTAATTCAAATAGTCTGTGACTGGCTGAAAAAACCACTGGCAGAGAGAAGAGGGAAAGATATCTGAAATAAAATGGCCAACCAAATGGTATAATGTTTTTCAGACTGAAAAATTGCAAGTTGAAGAGAAAAGATTTATGAGCCAAACTGACATTTATATTTATTAACTTATATGATATATATATGACTATAAAGCATTGAAAACCATGTATTTGGATTTATTAGAACCAAAAACCCAAGCAATTTTATGAAAGGCAGTAAGATCATAGTTGTATGTTTGTGTCGTCAATTATATTTACTGTCTATAAAGCTCAATATTATTATACATACTATATAATACACAGGTTTATATAAATGTCCTCAAGTGTCCATGCATTATTTATTGTTCAGCTGATACTGGGCCGTGGAACTACAATGTAAAAAAATAAAAATATGCAAAACTGATGATCTATTTTGGTTATTCCAGTTTGGTCCTTTGTCTTCAGTTATGTTATATATATATATATATATATATATATATATATATACACTAGACATGATATTGTAATAATGGTCTTGACACAATTTGGCTAATTATGGAAAAATGAAAATGACATTATTGATTCATTTAAGAAATGACATTTTTTCCAGCGAAATTTGTGAGCCAAAAGTCCTGAACTAGGGACAGGCATCAAACATATTATTTGCATAAGTAAGACTATCATGACTCAGTGAAAGCAAATTTGTTCATTTAGAGAACTGTTAAATAGTACCATCGAATATGTATGTTAAACTAAAGAAAAAATACATTTCCATTAACCTCTAGTGTCTAGTATTCAGAAATGCAGAAAAAAATGTTTCAATATCAATGGCTAATTACATTTCCCCAAGATTCTGTTCACACTTCAACACAATTGCAACTCACAAGGCTATCACTCAAAGAGCCACACAGTCTAAAGATATTGCCCAAATTCTATTTTTTAATTTTTTATTATCACTGTCATTAGAGAAAACATTCTGTCATACTGCAATAAAAGTAACCTACTGTAGCTAATACTGAAGACGCATAATTCTGTCTCATATTCCTCCAGTAATGGGCAGGACTTCCAATGATGAAGTGCCAATGCGACTATAGAGCTGATGAGACATGCCCTGTAGCTGTTGATTTCTGAGGTTTGACACCAATGATAGTGGTGGTTGGTGAGCTGAAAACAGACAGGGCAGAACACTTCTCTTTAAACAGATCATTGGACTCGACTGTTGGGACAATGGAACTACATTTCCCTACATACCACAGCAAACACAGATGGTGTCAACAACGCACCAGCTTGACATCCAATTACAGTGAAGTAATCCTGTCACCCGAAACATGTAACAGGCCATAAAACTTAAAACCAAAGTAATAAAACTGAGTGACCATCATCTTCTGTCTTGGTGCTTCTTTCTTGGCCTTTTTACCTCTTGACCTGATCTTTCTGCCCTCTTAGGTCAGGCTTGGACATTGTCTTTGGGAGTACCCACACACTGGAACTTCCTTAGACCTAGCTCTAGAGTTCTCACAACTCAGTGAAACTGTTCAATTCTAAGGTTTGCAGAATGCTTACAGTAGTTTGCTGTTACCACCGCTACAGTGATTTATCAGTACAAACACATAACGTTATTGTAAGGTGCAGCATATTTAGCTCACTTACAGTGACTAAGGATCTTAACTCACATGGAACCTAGTGTGTGCCCAGTGCTACATTGGGTAACCACAAGGTACTCCAACAAAAATTTTTCCAAGGAGCAATCAACCTTTTCCAACCAGTATAAAAGGCTCTTCTTCAAATGACCGACTGGATGGGAGAACACATACGGCGAAGGACTCCTGTTTCACAGATTTCGGCTTGAGACCTCCACAACTTTCCAGCTCCACCTGCGTACACTCCCATGGACCCAACAGTGACCATCGGAGGTCAATACCGATGTGGACCGGCTGACAGTAAGACTGACTTACATCCCAGGCAATTGCTATACAGCTAGCTTAATCTTAACCAAGTTTAATGTATGTTCTATGTTTCCATTTGTCTTTTTTGTTTTTCTGATCATTTCAATGAGTTGTTAGTTTTGTAGTTATGTAGATTGGTTCGCTGTCTGTAGCTGCCTAGTGCAAACACACACATGGCCTCATCCAGCTAACTTTCCACCTCCAACTCTAGCAAACTTACAATCTCAATATAGTCGGTAGTCTGTGAATAAACCACAATTAGTTACCGATTTCGCTCATGAGCTGAAGCTAGGCTTACCTCTTCGGCCCTACTGGGTGTGAGACTCACTTTTAGCCAAACTGAAGTTCTTCCGTCATGTTAGTTTGTATTTCTCCTTTATCCAGACAAAGAACACAAGGTCACGTGCACACACGCACATACACTCTAATAAAAGCTCTCATGCATTCAATTCTACTTAGCTTTCCCAGTCAGATTATTCTGTGCATGTTCTGTATTTTTGTATATTTAATAAATTATTTTATTAAACTTGTGTCTGTTCGGGTTTGCCACTCTGTTGTGCAGCTGTGCTTTAATGCTCAGTCTGGAATGTGCACTAGCTATGATGTACACCCTGCTACTGTGTGAGAGATAACCGGGAAGAACATTATTCAGGAATAGGTATCACAGTTAGTTAAAGTGAAGCAACAGCTACTTATTTTCTTCACCAATTAATTTTAGAGGTAGGGAGATTCTTTCTATTGTGCATTATGGATAGCCAGCTAACTAATCCAAATACAGTTTCTTCAGGCCACTAAATACCACCAACTTAATGTGATTAATATTGACTTCATGCAGCTAAAGTTGGTTTGAAGGACCATACCAATGTTACTACATGTCATTGTCCATTGTCAACATCAGCCACATAGTTTATATAAACCTTTCCCAAAATCGCTTTATTTTTGAGATATCGTGTTTGTTTACGTTTTGTCCAGACAGACGTCATTCACTGCCATTCATGTTGAAACGGTGTGGAAAAACACTTTACGAGACTTGAAAGTTGCTAGGTATAGGTAATTCACCCTTTTGAAAATCACTATGCCGTTTATTTTTTCTAAAATTACAAAACGTCTCTGGCTGGCTCTAATTGGACTTTGTAACCAGGAAACGGTAAAGACACAAGTCTAAGGTGTAACTTTCAGCCAGTCGTTGACCTTGATGCTTGTTATTGAGGCTGGCGTACACCTAAATGAGATGCTCTTGAACTTGATATTATGTGTGAATTTGAATTTGACCGATGTTGAGAATGGACAATGACAATGTAGTAACACTGGTATGGTCCTTTAAGCAAGGTAGCCAGACTGCACTTAAATGATATATACCCTTTTCTGTGAGTAGAGTGTCAGACCCATATGCACATAACAATAGAATACTTTGGTTGTAGTGGTTTACTTCTTACAAATAATGCACTGAATTTCCCTAAGGGAACTACGGGATCGATAAAGTTTCTATCTATCTATCTACTTATTAAATTAATTTATTTATACCCTGCCCAAAATGCACTGCAGTGCTGTATACTAAATGGTGACACGTTGCATATGTGCAATATATTTCAGGTGTATTTTAAATGAGGCTGCATATTTCTGAGTTAATATATAGGCCTGATATTTTATGATACTGCATGATGTCATCAATACTTGTCTGATGTATGGTATAAAAGTACAAAATGTGACAGCATAGACCACATGGACAGTGATGTTCCTGTACATTACCCCAGTCATGGAACAGTTTGTACCGGACTATATTCATCTCCAGCATACCACATCCATATACATGTAACCACCACATATATAAATAGATTATTATGCATATTGGAATGCACACATGCTACATACATTTGTGTGCTCCTAAGTGGGCAAGCTGCCAATTGCCAAGGGTCTGAGGCCAAGAATACCCCTACACATGAAATAGCAATGCATTTTCTCTTGTACACATGCACAATCCCTCAACTACATTGTAACACTTCATCATTTTAATCATATTTTTATGTAGTTTATCTACTTCCCCACCTTAGAGGGGATTTGTTCTCTTAGCAGTCTATAATTGTAATAGGATTTTACACAGATTAAATAATGAGATTGAAATATTAAAATAATTACATGTGTAAATTCTTTGAGGTGGTAGGTTCAAGCACTTATCCAAATAAATCAGACCCACAATGACGTTTAATAAAACATAATTTATTAAACAAGCATCTAAACTAAAATCACAAAAGGCTTAATACTAGCGTGCTGTTTGTGTGTGTCTAGTCGTGTGTGTTCACTAGCACACGTGGTTCCTGGGAACAAAAGCTCCTCAGTTGTTTGAGCGATTTATGAATGGTGCTAAATCTGACGTGGAGTCCAGGGGAATGTACAAAGGGCTACTGAAGCCGGCTATATCTAGCTAATCTCAGTGCACCCTTGGATTCTAAATATCCGAGACCATAAATCAAATGAATATATATTAGTGCATCAGAGGTCACATGCACAGATCTTGGTTAAAATGAAGGCGGATTGTAAACTAATGTTATATAGAGTTATAGAGTAATAGAGTTTATACATTAGCTATGCAGGCTAGCTGGCTGTAGCTAACAAACAAGCCTGGATGTTTGTGCAAATGTTTCTGTGTGGTGCTTGCTTGTCCAAGAGAACTCTGACTTGGTCATCATCTCCAGATGTCCATTGCGCTGTCTGTAGAAAAAAAACAGTCTCCGTTGGTCTTTGTCCTGATTTGTCTTACTGAATCTGATTGCTGGAGCTAGAAAGTAATGCTACATAAACTATGTGCGTTTACTTGTTGATATGTTGCAGAATGATACCAACGTGTATAGTTAGTAAACTGACCCTGTGTGGACGTAGTTCCTTGGAACACATTTACTTGGAGTTATAAAGCACTAGTCGTGGCCAAAACCTGAGAGAACCAGTGTTCCTTTACAGGCAGACCTTTTCTCTCTTTAGGCTTGTGTTTGCGACCATGCTTGTTGCACATTGCTCTTGTTGAACAGCAAAGAAATGAATGGCAAAGAGAAGATGGGAACACACATTGATAAGACAGGAAGTGACGTACTGCATCCAGTCACCATGTAAACAATCTATCCAACCTTGATCATGCGATCGTGATGTTAGTCTTAGCTGTTGATCCAAAATGGCGCCCAGTCCGTACACCTGTAACCTTGATATGCTGTACATGCAGGAGTCTCTTATTCAACTGAGATGTAGCTAGTTGGCATAACAGAGTTTCCAGAAAAAAATTATTATCAGAATATAGTAAGAATATAGCTACAAGGGTGTTTGGCAAAGGAGTTCAACAGTCTCTTCACCAAGGGGCAGACCAAAGGGGGTATAACAGGGAAAGCTTTTCCGAATGTCTCCAGAGGTCCCCCAGAGGTGATGTAGTTGTGTGTGCATCCGGTCGTGCAGGGTGGGCCTCTCATATTATTTTCCTGCAGAAATTATTTCTAGGTCTGTCCCTGCTGTTCAGTACTGTTGGCAGAATGGCACTTGTTGACCTAGCATATAGTCTTTTGGTAGACGTTCTTTTATTCAAATTTCTAGATACACCGCTTTACGTTTGGAACTGGCCAAGAAACAGCTGAGCAGCCAATTGTCCTATAACTTTTGCTCCGTAAAAATGCGGGACTTTGCATGAATAGGACCCGAAATGGATGTAAATACCCTCTAATTAAATCTGACATTATGCACTTTGACCTCATATTCATTGTTTTATTTAAAATCCAACGTGACAGAGTACCTAGCTACAACAACATATACCTGAATCATTTGCAGCTTGCTGACTGCCACTAGCATGGTTTACTGAGATATATTCCGACTTTGGAAATAATCACCTTTCAACCGTGATTATATGGAGACAGCAGGCATAGCTGGCCACTGGCATAAACACTATTCAGTCGATTAGGGCCACAACCATCTCCGGGCCATACAATTACTTTTTTTCTTTTCCTTGTTGGGGCCACAACATTCTTGTTTAGGGCCACCAAATCCCTAGGGCCAGCTCTGGCAACAGGAGACATTTTAATGTAGAGACAGCAGGCTGCCAGACTTAGCACCCCCTAAATGACCTTGCTATCATGAATGAACCAAATATCCAGCAATTGTAATGAAATCTTACTTGTTCATATATGTATTATAATGCACCAGCTTAATGCTTATCAGGTTATTTTGTCAATTTTTTTAATTTGCTTATGTGGCATGTACTGTGGCTTGTCAATTAAATTTGGTTCAATTCAAATAGATTTATTGGCATGAAAGTAAGGAAACAATTTTATTAACAAACAAGTTTATTTACAGTTACTGAGCTCATCACTGGTATTTCATTGGAAATATGCTTATTTAATTATTTTATAGCAATGACATTGGTGCTGAATTTGATTTAGCAAGCATGCCACTGTGTACTCTGCTTCTTCTGAATGGCTGAAGCCGAGTAATTTGACGGGAGACCGCCTGGATAAACTAAGTTGCTGCTGGAAGTGTGTTGGTGGGCCAGTAGGGGGTGATCTTGTCTCTAGTCAAATAAACCTGATTGCCCTAGTGCAGTGATGGGGACACCCTTCTGTTGGAGATACGGTCTTACTGAGGTCCGGACGCATTGTGGTCATTAAAGATCCCATGACACTTTTCGCAAAGAAGAGGTTCTTCTGTGTCTTGGCTAAATTCTCAATTTGCACCCAGTGTAATTTTCAAAAAAAGATTGTTATATTCCTCTTCACCTCAGCTGATGCGTGGTTAAGGGTGTAATTTACGACAGGGATAGGGTTACCCCCTCCCCGAATATTACAAAACAGGTCAAATAACCCCTTGCAGTATTTGCATGATGATGAGAAAAATAATTTCATATAATAAAGATGGAGATTTCATGATGTGATTGGAATATACTTATCAGAAAGGGTGGATGTTTGTCACGGAAGTCACAAGTGTGAAAAACCTCTCAGATACACCAAACAGCATTTTGAGGTCACCAGCAGTAAGAAACCAAAACTTGTCACGTCGAGATCAACTGCATGAAGCCCCTCTGCAAACCAAACAGCAGAAGTATCTGAGTGACGAAGGAAAGCGTGTAGTCTTACCCGGTGCTACCGGAGCAGGATTATATGAATGTTATCTTGATTATCTGACTCCAAAATAGTGTTTTAACCTTTCCTCTGTGCTAACAGTTATGCATAGACGGAGGAGACTGCTGTCCGCCAGAAGTGTTTCTCTATATGGATAACTATCAAACTTGGTAGATGCAGATGCATGTCGTTGGCTTGTGTAGCCTGCATAAATACAATTGTGTATCCTGCTAATCATTAACTGTGAAAGGAAGCTTTTTCATAATTGGAAAACAACGCTGTCTAAACAAGATGTGACATAAATGTCACACTAATGCTGAAAAAGAGAAACAAACTGCCCTTTCCAGAATGTCAGTTTATATGCAGTAAAGTTGCAGCTGAAGACAATAAGCTATGAACTAATGAAATTCAGTTAAACAAACCAATTATGTGACATGATCATGTATACGATATTTAATCCAAGCAATACAAATAATATTTTATCCCGAACGTTCTCGTGTTGCACCATGAAGGGCGAAGCCAGTAATTGTATCTGCAGGTAAAAATAGCATTCTATTCATATAGACATGTTATATACAGCTGACTGACTGGGATATATATGAAATGCTCTCTGCTCCTGTAAACCAGCTGTTGGGGAGCTTGACTGAGAACCACAACTTTGATGTAACCACACATCTGAAATAGAGGTAAGCAAACTTATTGTTTCTGTTTGATTTAATGATCTTAGCATAGAAAGAGCATGTTCCATAATATTACTAGGATGCATGGTATGAATACTATTGACATTATATCAAATGATTTTATGTTTCCATTTTCATGCCAATGAGAATATAGTTCATTTAAATTAGTTTTCATTAATTCGTCTATGTATTTAAAATTCCGTAAGCTTTGGGCACGAAACATCAATGAATAAACGTAGACATGGGTCATTGTACTTGTCAGTGTTTCTTGTCTTAAAACCAATGAATATAGATAATGCCTTATACAATGACTTCGATGTCTACAATATGGCACATTTTACCTTGCTACAATCTCTCATTAAGAAACGTGTGTAAAGCATCTCAGTTGCTCAGTAAAACAATGAATTACAAAATCAGCCTCAGTCACTAAAGGTGCAGGCTAAAGCCTTTGAAAGCAAATCCATGTGAAACTTCAACATTTGTCTCAACATTTGTTTGACTGTGCATAAGATAATTTGTGATGTTTTTCAGAACATTGCTCTAATGCATTTTTAGTGCAGCCCTGAAGTGTTCTTTTCTCTGAATGTTCTGTACAAACCATGTCCATAGCAAGTAAGCTAGCAATCAAGCAAGTGACTTTTGCATTTATTTTGTTTGTGCAAATTGGTAATGCAGAAGTTATTATGTTTTATTATATTGAACTGATTGTCATTTTTGTTTTTGTTCACAGGAGATTTCACGATGATGCATGAGAGAGGCAATGAATTGACAGTGTTTGACAATGCCCAGGTTCGGAATACGTGGGAGAGCAGAGTGAACCAGTACAAAGAGAAGGAGACATGTGAAAATGAGCGACGCCAGAAGAGTGCTCTGCCACAGTAAGACCCACTGATTCATAAATCATCAGCTCTGTACCAGAGCTCACGCAAGGGTCCTCGGATATTGATATAAGAAAATATTTTTATTTTTTATAGGAATTCATGCAGATCACGATGCAAAACAACAGCTGAACAACACCAGAAACAAAAAAGATTATGACATATTTCGCAAGATCTTTCGTATGTGGCATCATTGCCTCTCATTATTTGCTTTCACTCTGGCAAATAGATAACACATCCTCCAGCTTTGGCCTGGTTCAGTAATCCAACCCTGAAAACAAACAGGTATTGAATGTGGGTTCAAGCTGCACTAAAACACCTCATGCTGGACTACTACCATTTTCTAAAGAGCATTTTCTTTTTTTCCCATCAAATATCTGACAAATTATGTTTATTTAAATCAGGTTAGGAAGACAAATCTTTATTGTAAATATTAAATTATTTATATTTAGTAATTTAGTTGGAGATACTTACTGAGGTCCGGGCGCATTGTGGTCATTAAAGATCCCATGACACTTTTCGTAAAGAAGAGGTTCTTCTGTGTCTTGGCTAAATTCTCAATTTGCACCCAGTGTAATTTTCAAAAAAAGATTGTTATATTCCTCTCCACCTCAGCTGATGCGTGGTTAAGGGTGTAATTTACGACAGGGATAGGGTTACCCCCTCCCCGAATATTACAAAACAGGTCAAATAACCCTTTGCAGTATTTGCATGATGATGAGAAAAATAATTTCATATAATAAAGATGGAGATTTCATGATGTGATTGGAATATACTTATCAGAAAGGGTGGGTGTTTGTCACGGAAGTCAAGTGTGAGAAACCTCTCAGATACACCAAACAGCATTCTGAGGTCACCAGCCGTAAGAAATCAAAACTTGTCACGTCGAGATCAACTGCATGAAGCCCCTCTGCAAACCAAACAGCAGAAGTATCTGAGTGGCGAAGGAAAGCGTGTAGTCTTACCCGGTGCTACCGGAGCAGGATTATACTAATGTTATCTTGATTATCTGACTCCAAATTTTTTTTTTAACCTTTCCTCTGTGCTAACAGTGTGCTAACAACACCAGTGTGTTCATATTACAACAAACCCTTTTGAGTATGAGAATTGCATGCGCCTACATTAATTTGTATTGCTTAAGCCTGCACTAACGCCTTCCTTCTGTTTTCTGAATACATTTATTTTGCAGATGCCCTTAGCCAAGAGAACACACACGCACGCACGCACACACACACACACACACACGCACACGGTATTTTTTTTTTAATCATCACTTTGCATAATGCACCTTGCTTAAGACAACAGTAGTGTCCCACTTTGCATTCCACATCATGACAGACCCGAAGTACAGCACAAGATTTCTTACAACACAAGCTGCATGATACGTTAGAAATATGACCTGATACTCCACATTTAAGCCTTCTTGTTTCGGTTAAAAAATATTTTTCATGGAATATTCTTAGTTTGAAAAAAGAGAAAGTTGGGAATCTCAATGAAAGTAATGATTAGCCTTTCCGCTGGACAAATATAGAATTGAAGTTTTGTAAGTGTTTCTTTGGCAAAATAATTTTAAAGTGTTAGCTTCACAACAAATTACATTGCATTATTTTAATAAAATGAATTGCATTCAATATTTGGTGAAAACCAGCACATTATCTTTAGGAAGTGAATGTGCTGGAGATAACATATATTTTGATAAATAAATAATGAACTGTGGTGTTTGCACAAATGTGCATGTGCAATTGTATTGCACTGAGAACAATACTCTATGCTTGAGAACACACTGAAAACAAACATTTGTAAAAAATAAAACAGAAGATGGGGCTTATGGAAAGTGCATTATCATTACTGCAGTGTTATGGTAACTATATTTAGATGGTAACCTTTTGGAAACACTCAGCAGTGCATTCCTCACATTGCTTCTGACGGTTTAATGGTCAGTGTCTTCTTATCCTCGTTTTAAAAGGCTATATATTTACAACTGGAATTTCTGGAGCATCATTAACATTATTTCTCAGTCTACATATAGTTTGCTCTGTGAGTATCAGTGTTCTCTTCCATTGCTTGTCCATTCCTGAATATGAGCTGATCTCACAAAGGGAAACATTCCACTGTAAGTAAAAGTAAATATACTATATTATATTTTGTCTTGACAAACCCTCATCATCTCTTCCAGCAGTTTTGTGTGTTGTGGTCACTATTCAGCAAGAGTTCACTGATCAATATTAGGGTCATGAAACTTAGATTTCAGACAGTTTGCTCACAATAGCTCCTTGCCAATTCTTAATTGCTCAAAATTTGTCTGGGTTTACTTTCACATCCCTCACTACTCTTGATTTTTCCATGTTAATCAATATTTCAGGTCAGCCATCAGTGTAGAAATTGGTCTGTGACATGTGCTGTTAATCCACAATTTATCTGCCCACATGCACAGCCGACATGGCCTATGCTCCAAACTACAGGCCGATTTTTCTCTGTTCAGTCTTTGAAGTTCTATCCTCAAGAGTGCCATCACAGCAACTGGGACTCTTCATTTAGGTAACTTCACAAATTCAAAACTGTCAGTTTCAGTTTTGAACTACCTCCCAAAAATGTGAGCATTTACTGCTCTGAAATCTACATTTCAATGACATTTCAGTGAGAAGACAGTTGAATACAAGAGTATTGGAGCAGTTGTGTCGAATTGGTTGTTTTTTCTCTGTTCTAATCCAATTTGTATTTCAAATCGAACAATGACTATGAGGCAAAATTCACAATCTCTTAATTTATTTCAGGTGTGTTTTTAAAAATAGAACTATGTTAAAAGTTAAACGTTTTGATTACTTTCATGAAAAGATGTGGAATATGGGATTGTTTTAGGCCCAACAAGTAATTCATTTTGTTTCAAATATGTGTTGGTTGCTGTGTGTTGATTTTGCCCACTTTTTGGATACTGTGCAGTAACCTTTAGTTATTGCATGTTTTCCACTACAGAACATGTATAATTCCATCTTTTTGTATCTTTTTATTTCCTTTCATAATATTCATCTTCATTTGGTCTGCCCTCAGTCATTTTGATCATCTCTTCGCATTTCAACAGCTTATCTACTGAAACATTTCACAAGGTTCCTGAGAGGTTCTCTCTGAGGTTGTGTATTCCACACTTACTTTCTGACACACATTGATCTCAGATAAGTGAGTCTCCAGTGAAATTACACGTAGCCTGTGGAAACCTCTGATTAATCAGGTTTATAGCAGGTCTTTCTTTCTTTTCCTACTGTCTTCAGAAAAGGAGTCATTGATCAGTCCAGTACTGCTTATTAGTCTTGCTAAGTTTTAGAATGCAGTTTTATTAATGATTAATGAGTTTGGTAAACAACATTAAACAGCTCAGGCATACTCAACATCTTTTGCAGAACTTCCAGACTGTCTCTTGCATGTTTCTTGCAATGTGACATCAATGTACTCTACAAACAGCATATTTTGTACCAGGGTATATAATAATAATAATAATAATAATAATAATAATAATAATAATAATAATAATAATAATAATAATAAACATGTTTCTGCTTTCTTCTGCTGTAAGATATTCAGTTATAATAAACAGTTATAATACACATGCACAAGCTGTTTCTTTTTATGAATAATCAACCTTTCAGTGTTTTTACGCAAACAGCATACTGCAAGAAGGCTCCAATGCCATTCATTGAACCTGTATCATTATTCTTTGTTGACGTATGTATGTGAATAATTGTATGTGCATAATTGCCATGTTTAATAGCATGTGCCCTTCCTTAACACTAAGAGACAATGTATTTTCCCAGGCTTTTCAATCAGTGGAATCAACGCTGGGCATGCAGAAATGGGGGACCTGAGAAGAAAGGTAAAGGATATGAGATCTCAGAATTCAGGAAGACCCTGGAGCTTAAATCTGAAGAAGTTGAACAACCCAAGCCTGTGGCTGTCCAACCCAGACCAAGACCAACACCTATTGCAAGCACACCTCTGATTCCTCCACTGCCCAAAATCCCCCCACCAAAGAAACGTGATCCAGAGGCACGTAAACCCCACAGTGCACCTAAGCCCCAGTTTCAGCCACCACCGAAACGAGAGGAAGTTAAGCTCAGAAAAGTCCAAAAATCTGAAACAATACCGAAAGAGACAGTGAAGACAAGTAGAGAGAAAGTAGTTCTGTCAAGTATTAGTGACAAACCTAGTCATGCGCCAACTCCTCCGCCTCCCAAGAAAGAAGTGCAGAAAGTACAACATATACCATCTCTTAGAGATTGGAATCACTCTTGGAAATATGCCAGGCCACAGCCGCATCATAAGACGAAACCTGTTAAAACACAAAAAGACACACGGTTTATGTCAAATAGAAACAAGTCAATTAAGTTCAAGGAGTCTGTAACATATTTCAAAACACCATCCCTTTCAGAGTGGATTGAGTCATGGAAGTTCATAAAGAACCCCAAAAGACAAGAATGCATGACAGAGGAATTGAAGTTCAAGGGGTCCTTGTTCTTTGAGCTTGAGCAGAAAAAAATATCTCCAACAGAGTGGGCTAAGTCCTGGAAGGTCTTGAATCTCCAGCTCCACCAAGAAAATGAATCTTGGGAAAAAAGTTGGTCCCAGTATTGCCGAGATTTCCAAAGTGACAAATTACAGAATTCACAGCTCTACAATGAACCAGCATCTCTATTTGGTTGGGAGGAATCCTGGAGGTTCTTAAAGCCTGAACCTATGCAGGAGAAAGAAAAAATTCCTGATGATAAGTCTAATGAGTCAATGGTTCTTCAGCCTATGAAAATGAATAGACTGCTAAATTGGACTGACTCTTGGAAACTCACAAATGCTCAGTGCGATGATGATATTATCTCTCTGACAGAGTGGAGTGAGTCTTGGAGGTCCTGTGCAGTACAAGACAAGCGCACAGATTCCCTGGATTTCTGTCACAGTGATGTAATATGTATGCCAAAGTATATCAAATTAAGCGGGTTGCTCAATTCTCAAATTCTTGAAGAGAATCCGTCTTTATTGCAGTGGTCTGAGTCATGGATGTTCCCAAAGTCGCAGGAAAACAAATGCGAGAATGAATCTGAGTTTAATGAAGACATTGCTAATCCACTTTTGTCTCCCCAATCCCCAAACAAAACCTCTTTCTCAGAGTGGAAAGAATCCTGGAAATTTTCAAATGCTAATAATGAGAAGACCTCTCAATCACCATGGATCAATTCCTGGAAATTATCAATCTCCAAGTCACACGAGGAGGTAATGGTTTTGTCAGAAGGGGATACAAACGTGTCAAACCAACTTGTACATTTTCAGCCCTATAATAATAAATTTTCAATGTTAGAGTGGGACAAATCCTGTGAAAATCTGTCTGAGCCTGAGTGGTGTGAGTCTTGGAAGACTATAAAACCTCAACTACAGCAAGACACAGAGCCAGTAAGTATGCCTAAGGAATCTTCATGCATGCAATTCAACTCAAAGAAAGTGTGTCTGTCAGACTGGAAAGAGTCATGGAAGCTGTCAGCGTCCCAGGTACACCCTCATGCACCATCTTCTCATACACCATCTCAATCAGAATGGACAGACTCTTGGAGGCTATTGAATTCTAAACCACACAAGGAACAAGACTTCTGGCCAGATATAAGCACTTTCAAGGAGTCATTGAATGGACTTTTCCACATGGAGAACCCATCCAGCTCTGAGTGGAGTGATTCCTGGAAGTTTCTGAAGTCTGGCCCCCCAGGTTCTCAGGCAAACAGTGAGAACATACCGGAGTCAGAATGGGGAGCATCCTGGAAATTTGTGAATCCCCAGTGCAATTTGGAAGGCGTGCCCTGGTCACAGCAAGATGAGTGCAATTTCCCAGATAATGTCCAGACCAAAAATGAGTTATCTATTCTCTCAAGGGGGGACAGATCCAGCACGTGCTTTGATGATGAGCTCCAACTCTGTCTGACTGAGTGGAATGAGTCCTGGAAATTCTTGAAGCCCCAAACTCAAGAGCAGCGAGAAGCTAAGTCAAAGTAGGGTCCAGAGTGAATTTAGAAATGGAAGAGGACAACCCTGGACATCCTCAGTCATGTAGTAAAATGATTTGATTCACAGAATGGCTATTGGTATATAGTGCATCAGCGTGACAAAGGAATTGTAAGTTTTGAAACAGATATAAAATTATGCAACGATTTTTGTTGGGAATTGTTCATTGTCATTTTCCACTGTAAACAGAACTGCATGCTATTGAAACATTTCACATGACAATATAACAGTAAGACAGACATGGAATGTATTTAGGTAAATTAGTCAGGATAAAGGATTTACTTCAATGCCTCGCTGAATTGATAAACTCACTAAACTCTCATTTACTGCAATTTTTTTCCCTTTTAATTTTACTCTTCCACAATCCAAGAAGTGTATGTGGAATTTCAGTCAATATTGAGGCTACACAGATTACATACTCCTTACCTGACTATGAAGCTTTCACTTCACAAGATAACTACCTTTTATTTTAATTTAACTTTGCTTTTTTACTATTATTTATTTATGCAAGATCAGTTTGAATCTGTCACTCTCTAAGCTGTGTATCTACAGAATGCATGAAGCAAAATAAATAAATTAATTAATTTAAAAGATTTTGATTTTTCCTTGGACTTATTTTCATTAAACTAAAAGTCTGACTTCACAGGCTTAGTTTAAAAAAACAAAAACAATAAAGCATAAAAATAAGTTTTGCTGTCCTGGTATTGTACGGTGTATATTATCACACTGCTGCAGTTTCTTTATTAGAGCAAAAATTATATGGTTTCTAATGGTGATGGACATCTCTGAAGTCTACATAAGCTGTCATTTAAAATATTAATATCTGAGTAGCATCCATTCATTCTTTCATTTTTATTTTGTCCTGTCCTGCACACCCAAGCTGTAAACGCTCTTTGGGCCAAAGGTAAGAATGGAAGAAAACAGGCTCCTCCATGGTTAATTTGTATGGCTTCTTTTAGGGCCACTGTAAACTTGACCATTGCTGCTAGTAAGGATCACTTGTCATGATCATGGTCATGAGCAGAAAGCACATCATTACTGCTGTGCAGAAATGACCTAATGAGTCACCACTCTAGATGCAGCTGTTGGAACCTGTAAACACAGATTCAGTCTGTCATCTGTCTCTTCCATGTTATGCTCTTCTCTGGTGTTGATCACAAAGAAACTTTTGACATCAATTTATTTCAGAAAACACAGGTGCATCTTGACCACTAGTTAGAAGAAAAGATAAAAATATCTGTAGTATATCTGACATGGAATGGAAATGTTGCCATTTGTGGCTATAACCTCTCACCTATTCCATCCAAATTCCCTCCTCTGAGGGGTATTTTTACTCTTTCGATGCCACAAAATCACACTATATATATATATATATATATATATATATAAATATTTTAAACAAGCAGAGGCGGATCTCTGAAAGAACAGGGTCTATAGTAAGCAAGTACTGGAAAATCATCTGTAATATATGGAATTACTGCAAGATAATTTTTGCCGCAGTTATTTACCTTAATTCAGGTCAGTAACATTAAAAAAAGATGCAGGTGTGGGACTTAATTTGAGTCACACCATTAGAGGATCTGATGAAGACTGTGATGTTGTATTGCCTTGGATTATTTTGAATAATTCCTTATTCCATCACAGTAACAATCCATTAGCTTTACGTAACTCAGTGATATACTCCTGGTGAAATGCCCTGCAGTACTACAAAACAAATAACAAGGCAACACAAGGTATCAGGTAAGCAAAAATTAGACACAGGACTAGCTAAAACATACAAACCAAGCAATGACCAGATGAAAACCAGGAACTTAAATCCACAGTGAAACACTTCACTGACAATGAGCAGACATGCACGGAATGTGATCAAAGGAACTAAGGTAAGAGCTGAAACTAAGAATGAGCCATGTCTGGCAATCATGGACCAGAGCTGTGACAGAAATAGACCTATTGTGGCTTGTAATAATCCTTTGTCAGGGTGAATTATTGGTTGTATTTTATAAAATAATCAAGCATATTATAATGTGATAGTCTGATATATTTAGAACACATTTGTAGTGTGCTTCACATGAAAATATACAATCAAATGCAAACGTTAATAATAATAATAATAATAATAATAATAATAATAATAATTGGGCCAAGACGCATACTTTTTTCATTTTAACGGACAGAATATAGACAGTATGTTTCTTTTTCTTTTTTAAAAACTTTATTACCACATTTTAAATGCCTATTTGCCGCTGCATACCTGTGCAATCACGGGGTCTTTGTTGCATTGATCAGACGTGCAAGCACATCCTCTGAAGCTCATAGGGTTGGCCACCACTGCTTTTCACTCTGCAGTCCCCAAGGCTAAGCTGCAGTCATTGCGCCAGTGGACTGCACCATTTCCCCAGATGGTGCTGGCAGACGGTTGGTGTCTAATTAACCGGTGGGGTTTCTATAATACAATCAGGCAAGGTATACTGCATTGACCACCCCTCCCTCCCTGGACAGCGCTCTGGACAATTGTGCGATATTGCATCAAGGACCAGCGGTTTAGAATGTGCTAGAGAGCCTGAGAATACACCTTTTATATATGTGAGTTACAGGTAGTGATAAACAAAAAATAAAAAAATAGAAAAATAGAATTCCATAGAATAGAAACATAAATATAATATACAAATGTAAACTTCATAGGATGTTGGGGTACCATATGCGACCAGTAAAGTCTGTGCTATGTCTTACACTACCATGACTTTCACCAGCTTCTGGAATTCCACAGGAATAATACAGCCACAAACATCCATGAGATCATTTTGATAAGTTGTTGGAAGTAGAAATTCGATCTTGTGAATTATTCCAGAATATTCTGTAAATGCTAAACTTGGTTTAGATTTAGACTGAGAATGCCATGGAATTTGGATCACACCAGTCTAATCCATTCTCAGACCAATAGGCTTCTCAAATAATTGACCACTATTCATACTCTGTAGGCAGGGATCATTAGAATCTTGAAATATCCCTCTCTATGCTGGAAATATATCCTTTTTGAAGAGGTGAAGATGATCACTCAGAACTTTTAAGCAATGATTAACCAGAAATAACCACCCCAAACCAATAACTACTAGAAGCCTTCACTGTTGTAATACCATTGAGATTGCGTTTGTTTATTGATTTGTGTGTGTATGTGTGTGTGTGTGTGTGTGTGTGTGTTTGATAACTGAAACTGACTGTTTTATTTTGAAACTATGTGGGCAAATAAAAGTGTGCCTTAGCATCTGGACCAATCATGAAATACAGTATGTGTAAATTAAACTCACTGATAACTAGTTATAACAATGTATTGGGCATGGACTTGCAAGGTAATCAAAGTCTTATGAATTTTATTATGAGTCTATTTGCCTAATTCAGAAAATGGGTTAACAAAAATACAGATTTAAAAAAGGTACGTAAATTCTCCTTTACATGCATATTTACTCCGTTGCAGTGTAAATGTGAAACAACAGGGGGCAGTAGAAGTATTGCATCAATAATAAAACATCAAAGCACAGACAAGACCTGAATGCTAATTGTTTTCCCTGTGGTATTTATTTCTATCTCTTTCTTTAAGAAGAATTGTAATCATTTTTGTTAAAAGTGTTCTTGCAGGGTACTTTCAAATGGGGTGAGCAATTAGCTCATGCAATTCACTCACACTGATCTGATTTACACACTACATGGGGTGCATTTCCATTCTGATTCAAATTCAATAGTACAAAATTTTTAAAACATTTAGCCATACTTTCTATGTTGCTTTGGTTCTTCTTTAAAGATATTGCCGAAAGGGGACTAGGAAATGATTTCATCCAGTGTACTTTTTAACACATACTTCAGTATTTCAAAGATAAGCTTTTTCTTAGTTTGAAGGTATATATAAGTGTACATCCTCCTTCAAATTTCAGCCAGGCTATACAACCCAGAATGTGCTCTCCTCTTGGGCATATGGAAATATGAAAATTATAAAAGAACAAGCAGCTTTTCTTTAAAAAAAAAAGATCTTGTCCTGAATGTAATGAATGGAATGGATGGAATATGCTTCTGAAATTTAAGCCAGCTGCGTTGCTAAATGGAATTTTAATGTGCAAAGAACTGTGGGTGGAAACAAGTTAAGTGCATTTAGAAGAGTTGAGAGAAAGAGGTACACAAAAGGTGCATTATTTTCTGCTGCTGACACTCTGACACTCTGTATGTTTCAGTCTGGCATGTCCATAGTGCACTTAGGATTGCAACGGCTTACTTGAAGAGACTGCACAGAGTAGAACGATTCTGGGAAATTGTACATTGGAGTGGATATGCCCGGTTAGAAACAGAATGACTAGCGTGAGAGTGTGATCTTGGTCATTTGCGTATGCCTGAGGCTCAGAGCACAGCCGTTGGCAGCCCTGTAATCGCCTAAAAGTTTGGGTATAGATAGTTATGTCTGACCATAATTTTGTTCTGTCCTCGCTTCCTACCACAATATTCCAGTAGCCCATTGCTGTTACTGAGCCACCCTGCTAATCACAACCAGACATTTGATTCATAGAATCTGTAATTTTTTTCCTCAGTTTGCCAAGCTTAAAAAAATGACTATGTCCAGCTATATATATATATATATATACAGATTAAAGAAAAAAAAACCTGAATAAATGAGTGGAGACATATAACGAATGCAGATGCTGCCATACAGGTGTACTGCAAGATACAATTAATCAATTAACATCCTACCATGCTCTGTGGTATGTAGACAAATGCTGAGCAGTCCCAGTTGACCTCGATTTTGGATCAAGATGGCGCAAGGAAAATATCTAAGTGACTTTGAAAGAGGGTTCATTATTGGGGCATGGATGGCAAGAGCTTCAATCACAAAGACTGCTCAACTGACTAGTGTTTCAATAAGAACAGTGACTAAAGTGGTATCTGCATTTAGATCAATGGGAAAGACTTCAGTTCATAGGGTTGGAAATTGTGGTCGACAGTGCACATTCAATTCCCGTGATGTTTGATGCTTATGCATTAGTGCAATATGTAAGGAAAAACAGAAGAGAAACTCTTCCTCGGGTGACTGAGAATATCAATGCAGGGCATGATCAGACTGTGTCAGCAAGAGCAGTCCATCAACAACTACATAAAGAAGGATATTATAGTAGGGTTGCAGTGCATAATCCCCTCATTACGAAGACAAATGCACATTTGAGAGTTCAGTGGTGCAAAAACCATCGGCCCTGGTCTACAGAGATGAGGAAAAAGGTGATATGGGTCATCCTTCACCATATTCTCAACAAGTGGGTGAGTACATGTGTGGCGTACACAAATAAAACGGTACAGGCTTAAATGCTAGACAGTGGCTCTCAGTTTTCAGTTACTGCCTTAGAGCAACATTCTATGCCTGGGCATACAGACACTCTGATAGAAAATGGCCAAATGTAAGGTGGCATAAATTCATGCTCAGTAATAAGTCATGGCTCAAACTGTTCCAGGATGGCAGCAGGTGAAGGGCGTACCATGTGGAACAATTCAAAGTGTTAATGCATTAGTGGCAGTCCAGCTTGAGTGAAGTGAACACTGTATTGATGGCGAGAAAAAATAATCAGAAGAAAAAAAGGCCTAATCCACTGGCAGCAAGTTGTAACATTCATGAACTGAACTGTTTCAACAAGTCAATATTACTCCTCAGGCAGCAGGAGCAGGTACAACTCATCCTTTGATGACATCCATTTGGCTCCCACATTGTCCCAGCAGAATACATTTGCAAACTGTAAAATCCTTTTGTTCTCATAACTTCCAGACAAATCCTTGTTCAAACATAAATTATCTCAGTCACATGTGTGTTTGTACTGGGAATGAATCAGTTCAAGGGATATGCAGATTTTCATGTTTCAGAGCTCGCCAGCAGCAATTATAAGACTTCTGTGTGTGTTGGGGAGTGGGTGAGGGATTGGGGGTTGGGCATTCTGCTCTCAAAAACCCACTAAGCATTTAAAAAATAAATCTTATCCGCTTGGTGGAAATCAGCAGAACTCTTTTATGATATATACTGTATATAGTAGCAGAGCATATACCATATGTGAGGAAAATTGCAGACCTTTTCTTATCTTTCTATCATATATATATAGTAGGCCTACCAACCCCTCTGATTGTGGATTTCCATAGCCAGGTCAAGCACAAAATCGTTTTAGCTGAACTTGATGCAATTGCTATAAACTAGATGGAAAGGCCTAAGATGCTGAGAGTAGAAATCTGATATGCAGGATGTTCACACACTTTGGTGTCCAGTAGTTGGAAATGTCTTTTCTGAAGTCATGACATTTTACATTTTAAACCCTTTTCTAGCCTTTGAATGTATTAAACCTTTATTTGCATGATACTTTGTATCAATATCAGATATCATATCAAGTTAATTTCTCACAAAATCAGCTTTGTGAGTTTTGCAATCACCAATATTAATTAAAAATGCATTAATACTGAAAAAGTAGCCAAGTCAAAGATGAGTTCTAAGATAGATTAATTGAATCAAGGCCTTTTTTTTTATAGGAACAAGACCTGTAGGGACATCTGAAGGATCCACATATTCATTCAAGTGAAACTTTCCAGAATACACTTGGCAGCAGAACAAGGTTATTTTCTAAAAATATGCTGTTAAGGTTAACTTTGCACTTAATAATAAGCATAACCTTATAATGGGCATAAAGACATGCCAACAAAGGCAAGCCAGTTGCAAACTGATGAAACAGCTCGCGGCCAAAGTTTACTCTCATTAATCAAATATGTCAGTCAAGCTGACAGCATACACTCAACTGTAAAAAATCAAGTGTCATTTTTCTCCAGAAACTAGAGTTCCCATACATATCAATTAGCATACAGTGCAATCTAAAACAAACAAATTCACAGTGTAAACCAAAGCTATTAAAATGGATAAATAATGGTGCTTGCTTGACTATATTTCAGTTGACTTCGAGGATTATACCTCTGTGAGGCTGTATGTTTAAAATGTCTATTTTCGGCACATGCTATGTCATGTCAATCACAATGCTATGCTTTTTGCAATGTTGGACCATCCATGCTCAGAATTGGGGGGTAATGGATTGTTTACAGAACATATTTATTTATAAGACAACTTTATTTACCATAGCTCTGCACATACCGAGAGAAAAGAATAATTGCCATTCAGTGTTGTTGTAATTAAAGTATATGCTATTTGGAAGTGAACAAGAATATCACTTCGTATTCCACAGTGCAATTGTCTCCTCGTAATGCTTCCAAATCAGATCTGTATTGAATGTGAACAGTTCGCACTGTGCTGGGTGATATCAGCCATGCAAGTGATTTCATTGTGTTGCCACACTCAGTAACCTGGATTTATCTGCCAACCAGTTTTATAATGCACTGATCTGCATTCTCAGCATGTCAGTGAATATAAGCAACAATTCAAATTGGAATTACTGGCAAACGTTGTGCCTCACTTGGAAGTACATATTAAGAGATAGTTACTTTATACATATTTTAAAAATCTTAATTGTGTAATAATAATAATAATAATACTTTATTATTATTATTATTATTATTATTATTATTATTATTACACTGATGTAACTGGTCAAGAATATGGGAGTACACTGTACAGACAAATAATGAATAAATAAAAAAACAGATACTTTAGCATGAAAAACCTTTTAAATTCCAATTTGCATTTAATCACCATCATATATAGTTACTAGTTTGTTTAAGGGTGGTATGTAATGCATCCCAAAGTGCTGATGGGGTTTTTAATCTCTCCTAGGAGAATGGCTGTTGAAGATATTGGCCCACAGCCCATTATCAAATCTCAGGGATATGAACAATGTGTACCAGTTTAGTACCAGAAACTTATATTTCTTTCACAGTCCCAACAGCAACACTTAAGCAATATCACTGGAATGCAGCCATGCACATAAAGACACTTAATACTGGACTAACATTTTCTAAAAGCAATAACAGCTTTAAGGGGTTGAGCATTGTAACTACCTTAGATCACTGTAATAACAGCTTATTTTCCTTGCCAACTAACAACTCTGCTACAAGGTCCAGGAATGAAAATAATGAAGCAGTCTTCTTCTTTTTTGTGGTGTCCTGAATCCTGATATAATTTTGCCAAGCAATCCTTTTGGTTGCTATACCATTTTAAATGAATCTTGATTTGATAATACTGGCTGAGCTCTGAAGATACACTTCCTTATGCCTTCAAATTTATTTAAATGAACATGAACTTGCTCTCATATGGTACACATGCTCAGTGGTGTTTTTGCCTTTGTAATAAGGGTTTGTGTGCTGTAGGTTTAAAATTGGCCTACTTTAGCTGCTCCACACAACAGTCCACTCAGCTAAAGTTCAAGGTCTCAAACAAAGGAAACTAATAACACCTTACCGAAGCTCCAAAGGGTGACATCTCCTACTGTAGCAGACAATATTCCTGTACACACACTTATTCTGTTATACTTTATGTAAGGAATAAACTCTCAAGATGAGTGGTTCTCATGATATGAAAATTTAATTCTCATGATATATACTGTAGATATGCGCACCTGGAGTGCTAATGCTTTGAGATATTTAGAATTGTATTACCATAGCGTAGAAGATGAGCTGTCACATGCATTTAAAGGAAAAATTTGGAAGTGTGTTTTCATGTTGATCCCTGCTTATACAGCCAGTGTGTTTGGTCATATTAATACAGAACTTGGCTTTGAAGTTGGAAGGATTTACAGCGCAATATAGAATATTGCAGGCTTAACAACTAGCCAAATGCAATCGAATATTCATCCTAGTCATGCTGTAAAACCAGCGGTAATGGGAATATCACTGGAATGCCTGGAACATTCATTGATTATTTTCTACATTGGTTTTCTGAGTGATATATACAGTATATCCTTTCCCTCAGTCCTGCCATCCCATTAGTCCTAGAATTGTCATATTTGGTCTATCAGCATATCTCCTCGTGCTTGACATTATTTCATCTAGGATCCATAAGCTCCACATGTAATTTTTGCCTGCCTTTTTTATTTTAAAAGATGAGTCCATGTCATGAAACCATGAGTCCAAATGATGCCAGATTAAGCAGTAAATGTGTCATCGTTTGTGAAAATATTATCAGGCATAAACAAATGCAGCATTTTTGTCCATTAAAGTCTGGAAGGTTCATCAGTCTAAAATTCATGACATTCATCCTTATCATAACCAATTAGTGCTCCAACAAGTTAGAAGTTGGTAGCATCACAGATGCCATTTCATTTTGTGGCTGGCATCTTCACATTTTTCACAAAAAATGATCTGTCTTAGAATTTTCTTGTCTTTCCCTGTAACGACTAAGCTAATCATCCAAAATATTACATTCTGAACAAATTACTGTAGCAGGTGGGACGTTAGGACCCAGCGGTAGCTCCAGTATAGGGAAGGCGTCACTTTAAAACAAGGTAAGATGTAATCGATCGTCGCGAGACCTCCTTCAACTATCCTTTGGTATTTCACATGCCAGGCCCGCGTTGGTAACTGGACTGAGGTATGTTTTAATTACTTTTAGTTTCGCATTGGCCGTGTTATTAAATTAACGCTTTTTACGAGGGCTTAGGCAAAAAGGGTAGGACAGTAGCGCTTGTTTGTACATTTGAACTTTTGTAGCCTTGCGTATCTCGAACGAACGTGACAAGCAAGCGCATTAAGATTCTTTTACGGAAGACAGAGATTAACCTAGCTAATGGCGCTGGCTGGGACTGAGTATGTATATCTCCTCACTTTGATTGGAGAAAATGACACAACTATGTTTAGGAAAGGAAGCTGAGGTTCTCAAGCTATCAGTTTCTTACCTGATGTTACCAGTTCAACTCCTAACTGGCAATGACCCATTTTGTATTTATTTTTATTTATTTTTTTACAATTTAGTATTACTCTCATCACTCACACTGCAATTGAAGTTTGGGCAGTCCTCTGATTTACTTTGCCATGACAAAATGACCATTTGCTCCATCACAGGCCGCACAGTATTCAAAGAGAGATTAGACTGATTAGTTAAGAAGCATACCGCTCACTGATGGAAGCTGCGTGCCTTTGGGCACTTGACGTGTTGCTAAGGCCTCATACACACTACAAAACCAAACTTGCCAATGTGTACAAGGCCTGAGACGAGCGGGTGCAGTGGTAGCCCAAGATAGCCTGCAGAGCTTAAACCCTGTTTACACCAGTCAGGTGAAAATCCAGCTGTGTGCCCCCACTGCCATTCGTAGCAGGCTAATAACAGCTCAGGCTCAAACCTGCCATGTCTAGGCTACAGGTCCCATCCTACACATGGTATGAGTACCTTTACCAATTTAGCCATTTGGGAGAAATACAGATATCACCTCTGATTTGAAAAATCGTCAGAGAACAACACATTACATTTAAAAAAAAAAAAGAACTGATTCAGAAACAAGTCATGGTTAATTATTTTCCATGATAACAGCAAGTTGAGAGGAAACTTCAGACATGTGAGGAACCATTAGGTACCATATTAGGTGAGTAATACAATTATTTTTATCTGCATCGCAAAATTGAGCACATTTATTTTATCAACATTATTTAAAATTGTGGACACATGTACTCTACATTCTCCACACCCATTCTCAGAGAATATTTATAACAGATTTGTTGCCCTTATTGAAGGTTGTGCAGAAAGCAATTGCGGTCGTTAAGAGAGTGGGTATCTTTTTCATTGGGTAGTTACTGATTAAAACTGATTTTCCTAAATTTAATTTATCATTTAATTTCCCTAACATAATGTGACAAAAGTGAAGCTGTTTCTTTTATTATTCCTGCAAATTGAATATTCATATCATTTGCACACTTGTTTATCAATGAAAATAAATAAAAATGTATTTAAAGGGAAGGTTTCTACCCCATCTATTTTTAACTCAGCAACCGCCACTGTAGGGAAGTAAGCTCATTAGTGAAATCAGGTGGTTTAGTAGGCTACATGGTTGGAGGAAATGCTACAGACACTGCGACCTTTGGGACGAATAGCGTTGATTTATACTACACTACATTCTGTAGTAATATAAAAATATCTAGTCCTGTTAAAAACTTGCACTGAAATTAAGCATCGCACTCTCCCTAAAATAAATAAACTATAAGTCAGGGCAAATTTAAAATGAACTGCATGGGAGAGAAGCCTGTTTCATGGCCAGAACACTGAAATTATGTACAAAATTCCATTCCCCAGGTGAGATTTTGCAGAATTCAATCACACACACATTTATACCTTTGGGTATTATAAGATTATCAACAGGAGATTCAAAAAAAAAAAGAAGGCACATAAGGTTTAATGCTTATCCCCTGCATTAACAGTGGAACAACAGCAAGGGCATCTATCACTGCAGGCATAGCAGATGATAAGGGGGTAGATGGCACAGACATGGAGAATGAAGAGTACATTTTGAAAGACCAGAATTTAAAAAAATATATATATATTCAGTGGATATAGGGAAAATACGTCAGATATAATAGACAAGGAGGTGTGTGTTAAAGAACCACCCAATGCGAAGCAGAGTTTGCCTCCATGGAGTATGTTCAAACCCTTTAATGCACACCTCAGAGTGGATTATTCTGCTTATGCCATGGTCATTTGCCAACGATTAAAATATAAGTAGGGGTCGTTAATATTTTGGGGAAACTTGTCCTCAAAATATAAACATTTTTGCTGGCACTAACTACGCACAAAGCTACTTACTCGGCTTGCTACTGTTTCATGTTGTTTAACCACATTCTGCCTCTTACTGGCTATTCATATTGTTAATGAGTAGTGCTATGCAACTCATCATGATATATGAGCAATTGTAAAATGGGTACGGCAAATCTCGCAATCTGATTTGATAATAATTATGGTATAATAACCATATACCATGGCTATGATATCTAATGCTTCATTACAGTTCTGTTTAAATTATCACTCCATGGCTAACAGTCATTCAAGTCAAAATAACAATCATCATCAGTCACTTATTTCAATACTTAAATTTGATTATGCTAATAATATTGATAAACACAAAGTGCCATAAATGCAATTATCTTGGCAAAATATTAAAATGTTTTAATATAAACTGTCCTCCTTCAGCTTGAAGTGAAATACTAAGAGATCACACATAGATTTAAGAAACAAAAAGAAGTGTATCCTGGTGTCCCTGAGTGTCTGCAAATCTATCCAAAATGTCTAAATTGAGCATTGCTGTAAATCATGACATAATTATATATTTAACTACAAATAAACTGTTTTGACTCATGAAACTCACCTTTGCATCATTTCAAGTGGGAATTATTACCTTTTCATCAATATAGGGGTCTAACATAGCTAGGCGTCCAAAAACATATGAAAAAATAAACCTCATAAAATACTTTTGTCCATCATAAAGCATGTAAAGTTGCCTCTTTTGATGGTTTAATACGAAACATTGGTATCACATTGAAAAATAGATGCTATGATGGAATACAAATTTTTGGTGGTGAATGAATATTTATGAACTCCCAGATAGACACTATTGTCCAGTGTGTCATGATTTGGGGGGGTGTAGTTCTGGATGAACTGCAGGGAGGGGGTGCCTCTTGTCTATAAATGAAGCTAGAACACAGAGTTTGTTGTTTTCACACATTGTTTGGTTGCAGGAGCACTGAATGTCTGAGTCGAGCAACCTTAGCAGGCTAGCCACTTGGGGGTTTGCACGAAGGGTTTAACCTTTAATTATGCAGGATAGATTGACAGCATGTCTTTGGATTCAGGTGAAAACCAGAGTACCCCGAGGAACCCCACACGGATACAGAGAGGACATGCAAACTCCATGCTGAAATGCAACAGTCGGATTTGAACCCGGGGTCTTTAAGCCGTGAGACGATAGTGCCATCTTCTCTAAGCCTGGTTCCTGCCCCTGAGGGGGCAGCAGCACTCAGGGAAGAGTTAATTGAACACGTAATTGCGTTTGTTTTCAATTCAGAAGTGTTGTCATATAAGCCTCTCTGAATATATATTCTGTGGGGGGAAAAAAACACTCTGAAGCTTTGGTTGCCTGAGCACCCTATTTTGTAAATTACATCAGAATACATGTTCATTTTGATGGTATATCCAATGGAGAAACTTGTTCTTGACAAGGTTATATAATATTTGCTTGGTTTGTGTAACTATCTTTTGTTGAGGAATCTGTCTCCACAATGTTGAACACCACAGATGTTGAGGAGGTGAAATTGAATAGAATATGGAAACTGTGAGGCCTTAGCAATTTTTTAAAATGTATATATTTTATATGTTACTCTACTGTAAGAACACAACGTGATGATCATGGTAAGATTAAGACCAAATCAATGGTTTAGAAAACACTGAGTACGGTTGGCTTTTTAATATGTAAGATCAAAAAGAGTTGTATTTTTCTCCTAATATGTTCCTGGGGTGTTTTGGTGAAGTAGGATTTAAAAATACAAAGAAAAAAATGCACCACAGTTAAACATTAAATAAGCCATATCACATTCTTGTGTCTTTTTCATTAACTTTTAGCAAAGTGCTGACACTTTAATGTATTTCCCTGCTAGAAGATATGGCTTTTGCCTTTTTCATTTAACTACCAAAAGTAGAGGAATATATTTTTTTGGATTTTCTATCCAACCAATGAACCAACGTACATTCCTTTACTGGGATAAAATAGTTTTAACAGTAAAGGAATGTTAAAGGCATACTATGTTAAAGGCAACCTATGCAGGATATTTACCTTGAATATATTATTAAATAACTATGCTAAGGCATATCTATGATGCACTGGCAATATCTGTCTTTATGCACTTTTACCAAAATTGTGCACCTTTAGCCCTATTTGTTATCTGAAGAAAAACACATTTTCAACGTACAGAAATGCCAAGTTACTCATACATACAAAGTGCTGTCTATACTATAAGTCATTAGGGTAGTGCTGGGTTATGATTGAAACAGTTGACTCACAAAAAGCCTTATATAAGCAATTATATATAATGTTATAGTGACCTTATTGTAACAGTGGAGCAGTGGAAATGCGCTCTCTGGTGTGATAAATCACGCTTTATTATCTGGCAGTCTGACGGACAAATATGGGTTTAGCAGAATGCATAGTGCCAACTGTACAGGCCCGAATAGTGTCAGCTGTACAGTTTGGTGGAGGAGGAATAATGGTCTGTGGGTGTTTTTCATGGTTTGGGCTAGACCCGTTCCACTGAAGGGAAATCTTACTGCTACGGCATACAATGACATTCTAGAGAAATGTGCACTTTCAACTTTGTGGCAACAGTCTAGGGAAGGCCTTTCCTGTTTCAGCATGACAGTTCCCCCATTCACAAAGCAAGGTCTGTAAAGAAATGGTTTGTTGAGTTTGGTGGGGAATAACTTGACTGGCCTGCACAGAGCCCTGACCCCATCAGACACCTTTGGGATGAATTGGAAAGCCAACTGTGAGCCGCACCTTGCACCCAACATCACGACATGGGTGTGATGTTCAGGTGTACACATACATTTGTAAATTAGTACTGTGCGAAAGTCAGAGACCACCCTTTCATTTATTCAATTTCCAGTCAGATCAGTCATTCAGTGCAATAATGCAGGAGACATTTTTAACATGGAGTTACAGAAAAGCCTCCACTGCTACGTATATATCAGTATTTGTCCACTCTTTTGTGCACCCTACTACAACTTTTTTTATCAATTAAGCCTGATAAAAATGTGAAACATTTATATTTATGATCACAACTATGTCTCTACAAACATGAGGAAATATCAAATTCAAAGAGAAGTAATAACCAAATATTGCCCAATAACTACCTATTAATGAATTCTTCTTCAAGCATACCTTGCTTTTTCTCTTCTAAAACTGACACGCTACTGCATGAGCTGGTTGCTAATTAGCCTAATTTCCTGTCATATTACTCAGCTGGAGAGCCACATTTCCAAATTAACATAATGAGGGAAGAGAAAACAAGCAGCAAAATAACACAATTAACTATTCCAAACATTAGCATTAAAAAATAACCCGAACTACCATAAAACTTCAGCTCATCCTGTCAATTAAAAAAAAGACAGAGAAAGTGACTCTATCAGAGCTGTAAATAGACTGTTCTTTGTTTATTTGTTGATCTTTGTTGATCCCATGCTAGTCTATTTGATTCTTTTTTTTCATTTAATCATCTATTTTTGTCTACCTGTGCAAAACACTTTATCCTCTTTAGGTGTCTAAATTTATTTTACATAGCATTGTTCACACTAGCTTGCTAACCATGAAAAGATTATCTAATCCTTATGTAATCCAAATAGAATTTTCTGCCATTTTGGGTGTGGGAGGTTGAAAGTCAGTTTAACTGCATCAAACAACTTAGAGACAGTTTTTGCAAAATTGTTCACAGTTCCCACTGTCCACGTTCACTCATGCCAAAATTGAATGATTGCTTTTGTTCTGTACATACACATCTGAAAAAAAAAATACTAGCTTGCTGCCTACAACATGAACATCATTTCAAATCTACAGCTACACTATTTTTCTGCCCTTAAAAATTATCGTGCTCACCTGCTGTCGCTAGTCCTTCAAGTTAATACCGCCACCGACAGCAAGCCACCACCACTAGCACAGGTTTCAACAATGGATTGATACTGCTCACCACCAATCCCACACATTTGGTAATGTATAATGTACAATAAAGTTCATTTTTAGCATTTGATTGTCGGATTAAAGAAATTTAAATGCAACGTGCTTATGCATATTTCACGTTTTGGTATTCCATAACCTGATAAATCAGATAAATATTTATTTATTTTATGTAAGCTTAAATTTGGATCCACCACAGCAGTTGTAACAACAATAATCAAACAATCATAATATACTATAGCTGTGGCAACACTTGAACATTACTGTTCATAACACTTTTTAAAGCTTAAAGGATTCTTAAACTGACATTATGTCTGACTGTCCTATTTGATATTCTTAAGCTGCTTCAGCTTCAAATGACCTCAGATGTCAGTTTGCAAAGTATCAGATAAAAACAAAGAAAGGCTTGGCTTGTTGGTAGCCTTTGGGGTAGTGAAAGTACTTTAGAAAGATACTGGCTATCAGCACTTTATAGGCTAACATCATTAATGAGTTTCAGTGCTCTGGTACTCCTGCATGGACAATCAGAGATATGTGTTTGAATTGAGCTCATCATGCAACAGCAATAATAGGCACTCATTATCTTACTAAAGAAGGAATTTCACATATTCTGGAAAAAAAAAAATCACAATGTAGCTTTGGGAATACAAAATGTTCATTTTCTGTGATTCACTATGCATTGACCAGCTTCTTGAAATCTCACTGAACGTGATCCTTAATAATATTGCACAAGTCTTGTCATGGCATGCCACCCATTATGAAATGGTCACACTTTTCATATTTTACATCTTTTATAATTATCTTCTTTAGGTTACCTTATATAGGTTAAATACTCATTTACTAGATAGGGATTTATAAATATGAATTTGAGGGACTGCAAGATCATTTATTTTATGAAAACCGTGAAAAAAGGGAGAAGGGGCGGCTTATGTGAGACATGTCAGAATTTGTCTGTGTGAAATGGGATGTATGGTACATGCTTTCTATTATTTTATTAATAAACATCTTTGTTGTATCCCCTCTGTAAAAAAAAAATAAAGCACTATGTCAATATTGCAAAAAGTGAAAAACCAAATGAAATTTGGAATGCTGATTACTTTTTCTTTTTATTGTTCATAGGATAGCAACATTTTCTTTTATATTTGTAGTGTTGAGTTGACGGGCACAGATTTATAACAGATAAATGACTTATGCCTCAAGTTTATGGCTCATTGTTTTTGGTTTTTACCTATTTTTAAAGAAGCTGGTTGGTTTACGTCGATTTCCACCTGGATTTCATGTTTCTATGCATAAAAAACGTTGTTGCATGCAATATTATGTAAAGTGTCCTCGTGGCAAAACTGATCTTTCGTCAAGACCCGTCAAAGTCTAACTCCTTCGTTACAGTGGCCTAACCGATGCTGCAGTTATTGTATTCGACCAATGCTTACTTTACTTACTGTACTCGACCAGTTGACTCTATGCATGAAATAATTTGTTGTAAGAAACATCTGATTACTTTTATCGTTGTCCTCTTCCATTGCTGTGGTATGTCATTGACAGCAATTCCTGTGCAATGTGCACTGATTGATTCTGGAAAATAGAGCCTTATGTTAATCTAAAACTAAACATGAGCAATGTAAATTCACATTCATCTTTATTTTTTTTTTACTACGATGATTTCACTGCCATTCACATTTTACTACATTGCATTGTATGGGTATCTAAACAGTTACAAATTTGCATAGATCATGATGCAAATAGCCTTTGCAAAGAATATGAGTATATAAGTATATTGTGCACTCACAGTTTGCCAATCAGAGATTGTGTGAATATGAATAAATGTTGACAGACTTATATTTGTGAGACTGGCATTAAATGTTAGTCTTTTTACCTTATTCTATATTTTAATTTATATCTATTAATTCATGCTCAGTAATGAGTATGATGTTTGGTAAACACCAGATGATGTTTTGGTAAACAAAAAAATGCGTATGATACCCATAAGAGCGGTGATGTGTGCCATTTTAAATTTATGCAATTTCCATGTCCTGGTTTTGGTTCCTTGAGGAAGTAGATTTTTTAGTGATATTCATCACTACTTCAGCAAAACTAACATAATGCTCTGAAATTTGCCCTATGATTTGGAATATGTAACTTGATATAGTCAACACCAAGCAATCTCACACAGGAATTTGTTTTCCTCACTGTACATTACCTGTAGATCCTGCAAACTATTAATTTCTACAAGGTAGGGAAAATATATGCATTGTGGTTGCTCATGTGGCACCTCTACATAATCTGAGGAAATGGTAGTTGTCAGACGAAATGATCACCATTATTGCAAAACAGCAAATGGTTGTTTGGACCCATCGGCAAAAATGAATTAACTCAACTGTGGCGGTTCCTCCACTAACCACTGTATCACTTTGCATGTGTATAATGCCAAAATTGTAGACATGCTCATTTGTTCCACTATTGAGCAGCTGACAGCAGTTCATATGATGATTGTGTTAATAAGATAACAATAATTGTGATGCAGCAGCATTCAACACCCCATAATTCTCCAGAGGCTGCTGCACAAGCCAAGGCAATATTAATCAGTGTCCTCTTAAAGTATGCAATTACTGCTGAGAGGGACAGAAGAGCTGGACACAGGCAGATGCAATAATTCCCACTTTTCACCAGTTTTTTATTAAAAGAGGGAAATTTAAACAAATAAACAAAAAAACATTTTCCCCTTATGGATTTCAGGTAAAAAATAATAAACTGAAATAAAAATCAAAAACCAAATTAAACAAAATGCAACTAAAAGTTTTCAGCCACATTACTTCTTTGTTTGTTTCTCTCATCGAGGATTCCCCAGTCTCAGACGCCTGCTGTGGAAAGAAGCACACTTTTAAGTTGTGGGATGATCAGTAATACAGCCCAGATGTATGGCTCTCAAATGTTCCCGATTCCCTCTCTCCAATACTGAGCCCTACCACAACTTAGCTTCCATGGAAAAGCCTCAGTTATGACAGAACAACGCTCAGTTCTGCAGTTCTTGGTCCAGTGTCATGTGAGAGATGTTTTCACAAAATGCTTAAGGAAATTTAGTCAGTTTTGTGCCTCTATCTCTCTGTGTGTGTGTGTCGTCTTCTATTCAATGGAATATGTACAAGATGCAAGTGTTCCAACATTGTCTGGTATGTGAATGAGTGATTTATGTAAATTTGGAGTGTGAGGCCTTCAGGTGATATTGTCGTGTTGTCAGTGCTAGTTTCAAGGATCTGTGCTCTGCATGATACACAGTCAAAATGTCCAGTGTTAGTTCAACTTTCAAATTGTTACATTATTTACTGTGTCCGCATACCATGATTCATTAATAATATTCTTGTGTGTGTAGCCAAAATGCAGAATTTTGGTTTCATCTGACCGTAAATCTTAGTTCCAGCTGATGTTCCAATAATCAAGTGTTTTGATCAGATGAGAGCAAAATCAAGCTATTTGGTCAGGCACACCTGAGGTGCATTTTATTTACAAGATGACTGCCATTTTGTAGCAACTTCTGCTTACATGTCTGCAGAAAATTAGCTTTTGGTAATCCACAGTGAAGTTGTCTTTCCAAGACAAGCATTTATGCAAATCCTTCAATTAAATATGCAGCAGTGATTCATACTATTAATTCCCACCCTCGTATTACATTTTCAATTAGCTTACCTCTATTCTGCAAATCAGATTCTAAAGGCATAATTATATACATGTGATAAGGAAGAGATCAATGTCTTCATGGGGCAGCAAAACAGGCTATTACCGTAGAAAATGAGTTGTGCATTTCTACAGATTGTGGAGTGTAACTGCCAATGCAAAAAGCAAAGAACACAAAATATCATGATCTTTGAGCAACAGGGCTCAGGTGTACATTTTCAACTTTTTTTGCCCTTCATTTATGATCAGTGGAAACCCTTGTCACAAAGTACTGCCTCAGGGTACCTTAGAATAAAACATAGGGGATGACCCATTGATTGACTTGTTTTTAAAATGTAATTGTATCTATTACATGCCTTACAGCAGTCTTAAAATGTCCATGTACTCCACTGAAATAAAGAATTTAAGACCCCTGAAACCACCTAAAATGTTTGACCAGATGACAATCTGAACTCATATTGGTTTACACCAAATCAAAACACACATTTTTTTTTACAGGATTACTGATTTCTACGGTGACCCAGAGGTGTAGTTATAATGAATGAAATGCTAATTATAATGCCATTTACCTAAAATATGGGGATGCTGAGTGGCTCATTTTGTTAATTATCATGTTAATTACTGTTCTAGTGCAAAGATAGCCCCACCTGTCTAGTTTCAAATATGGACTGTTCCAGTGCTGAGTGTGGCGATAACAGCTGACTCTAGCATTGCCCAGGCATGGGAGAGTTTCAAAAAGCAGTGTCTGTTTTTGCACACCGCTGACCCCTGCTTGTCAATTGGGTGCCCTTTTGCTAAACTGCACATGAACTGTCTACCTCTGCCTCAGTGACTCAAGCCTGTGCAAGCCAGACATGAAAACTGCGGTGTGATAAGAATCAGAGGCTAACTTCATGTGCCTCGAAGCAGAGTACACAATTGTCTGTACTCTCCCAAATCAATAGGGGTCATGATACTGAGCACTGATAAAAAACAATATAATTGGGAATTCCAAGACTGGGGAGAAAAAGTGAGTAAAGTATAAGAAATATTTAAAATATGAAGTGCCATTTTCTGTTTTGTCACTGTTATCATACTGTAACAATGGCAGACTAATATGTAAGAACATTTCAGAACAAATTGAAGTAGTATTTCATGCAACATATTCTATGACCAAGTTAAGACAATAATGTACAAGCGCGGGATTTTTAATGTCACTGTATCGTACAGTATAATGATAATGGCAACATTGTTTATTTTAATGTAATTTATTATGCAGTGCCTTTCTGTTTATTCCTGGTGACTCAGTCATTTTTGGGAAAAAAGAAAACACAAAACCATATATAATTCAGCCTCATTGAAAAAGTGCATTACATACATACATACATACATGCACACAGAGAATACTTGATTATCCCCATAATGACATTTTCACATTGCAATCACTGCCTGTGATCTGTATACAAACAAGACATGAGCATGATAAACCCTATGCTGTATAATCCTCCATTTGATTTTGAGCTTGGCCCTACTCCACCAATGATAATAAAAGCCAAAAGTTTAATTAACCATTTGAATTAAGCATTACTGGTTCACTAACAATAGCAGAAATGCAAATGCTACAAATCAGCTTATTTGACAACAACAAGCTGGAAAGTGGTGCAAAGGAGTCTTATGATCAGATGAATGGAACTGTGACCTAGGACCTAGTTAGGAAATTGCATTCTCTCAACAGGATTTATTGGAATGCTCTCAAGCCAGGTTTTTTGGCCGGGGGTATTTCAGATTCAGTGGCACCAGGGTGCTTAATTTTCACGGCTTTGGGTGCTTGTCTCACTCCAGAACATACACCAAATATCCTATTCACTTTCTTGATAGCATATATACAGTTTGTTTCATTTGTGAAACATTGTGATGGCATGCTCAGATAGGAAGTGAGTTCATTAAAACAAACTAAAATGTAAACTAGTCTCCAGTCAGGTTTGAGGGTAAGAACAGTTTAGCCTGAAGGATGCTGTGACTGTATTCCATAGCATTCTAGCATTACTTCAGAGGTGCAGGAGTGATTTTGAACCTGGGGGGAACACCTAAATGCTAGGGGGATCTGGGAGAAATTCCCCGGGAATTCTTTTAAAAACATTTCTTTATTAAAATAGTTAAATGCTTGTTTCTGGTGACTATTGAGAACAGAATATTCTAATTAATGTGGTTGTAACAGGGTCACATGGTGCTCGTGTAAACTGCTAATTAATGCAAAAACTATACAGTACACCCTGAGAAGTAAACTTGACCAACATATTTTCCTGACCTGAGTGCTATTCCATAGGACACCTTCAGGTAATAAAGGGCATAGCTCTATCTGTATTATTATCAGGAATTGATATGGTTCAGTTTACCAGCGAATTGTAGGAAAGTGGTGAAATCATTGTTGCAGCAAACATATCTTTCGTGTAGTGATTTTATTGCATAGCCAAAAAACAACACTAAACAAACAAACAAAACTGCAACTTATTTGTCTTTAGGTTTTTTTTTTTTTTTTTCTAAAGAAATACAAATGTCTGGGCCCTTCTTTTTCACTTGCTGCATTATTTCAAGCCAAGCCATGCACTGACTGCAAACACAAGGATATGAGAATGACTAAGACAAATTACAATGTAGGTCTGCATACAGTAATGAGGTTAAATGGGGGAACTATGCATAAAAAGGTCTGCAGTTCCTACACAGATCACCTGATATTGATGTGCAGCACATACCCTCAAATTAAAGCTGACAGTCTGCACTTTAATATTCATTGTTTCATTTCAAATTCAATGTGGTGGAGTACCACAAAAGTGATTTTTTCCTGATGCCTGTTAGCACACTGTATATCATTATTTCTGTGAGTCTTCCACAGTAACCCTGTGATCCGTAATGATGCATACATGCATTCACATCATAGCCACATTAAATAACAATTGCTGCTTGACCCAGTTGGTGAACCTGTTGTGACCTTACATGCTGTATTGCTGACTGACAAGAATATACAATTGTGTTAGTTAGAGCATGACATGGTAAAGTCTTTTTAAATAAACAGGAAAAGACATGCAGATTCATTGATTAGTATGGCTGTATGGATACTGTACAGTATGGATTAGTATGGTTAAATTCTAGACCTTGCACCAGTTCCAATGCATGTATATGTTACTTTATGCTTGATACACAGACTACTTGATACAGATGCAGTTTGCTTAAAATTCACTCTTGCTGGTGAATCTACAATTAAGCACACACGTGTAGTTCTCTAGCAGTTAATTAGCTAAGCATTATCTCTCCTTCTGCAGTGATAAACAAGCAAATAAAGAAGTTGTTTTTCTTTTTAATTAAGGAGTAATTGCTGTTTGTTATTCACAGCGGTTTCCCTCATTAAATCCACTTTGGGACTAGCCTAGGTGTCCTGCAATTTGAAGACTGAACATAGCTTTGCAACACTTATGAGTTATATGTGTCATGTGAACTGACATATTGGAGAAAAACCAACTAGAGTAGGAAATATTCATTATAAATGCATTGGGTTTCCCAGCAGAGTATGGATGAAACTGACTTATCCCCTTATTCACATCATAGTATTTCAAGTGGTAGGTCTAAGAAAACAATGCTGTGTTTGTGAACCTGAGTCTCCGGTATTGCCACAGCAACTCCAAACCAAAGGGACTTTTATCGAGCCTCTCTACTAAAACATAAAAGAAAAACCCACACCAGCAAGCAATCCTGAAAAAGTCATAAAAGGCATTGATTATTGTTTTTGTCAAAGTTATTGTCAATAACTTTTTCCATTGTCGATCAATCTACAGAAAAAAGTGTGTTTCTTGCAACTTTCCTTACATACATTATTTATCTAGAGTGTTAATTCTGTTTTATTAAAAGAGAGAAATAAAAGATATATCATCTTAAAGAGTATGGCATGTGTTGCAAGCACACAGTGAAGATGTCTGAGGTAGCTAAGAAAATCCACGAGGTAGCTAAGAAAATGTTTATCATGGATTCAGTAGCCAATGTGTATGTACCACCAGGTGCTGCGGCTGTATTAGGAATAATTAGCACAAACATAAACACAAACACCGGAAAGTTGTTGGCAAAATGTAATGGCTGCATTAAAGATAATATAACTGTTGCTTAGCCTCTATTAGACTCATGCTTTAAGAAAATGGTGTAATATATTAATAACCAGTTACAGCCATAGCCCTGTTGGTCTATGCTGTTCCACGGCCCATGAAGCCCATTTATGAAAAATATATTTCTGTGTTATTCCCTAACATGCCCGTTAACATCATGACACATGTAAGCCTAATTTTACTAATACAGTCATTTAAAGATGCCTTATAGATCATTTTTTCCTAGGCTAGTTAACAAGCTAGCTTAGGAAATAATAAACTTTATTTAATGCGATCATCATTAGTTAGCTACACCCATACAGCAGACTTTGAGCTAAAATAAAATTCCACACTTCTCACAACTTAACTTGCTAGCTTGGTAATGTTAGCTAATATTAGAACAAAATGGTTACCACTACACACATGGATTCTGGCTAACAACAATGAGGGTTACATGTTCCCTTCTTTTTTGTCTTAAGAAATAAGCAGGGCTTCTAGCTTCTTTTAGCTCAACTAAGCCTATAGAAAAAGAATGTGGAAAGCAGGGTGTAAGCCCAAGTTCTGGTGAGTACACGTTAAAATAAATTCTGTTAATGGAATTGTGAAGTCTCAATATGTTTTTGTGTTAAAGTTCATGAAGGCACATTTTGAATACATAAGTGCCTTCAGACATACTGTAAAAATTCCCCATTGATCAGACAGGACATAAGAATGAATGTTGGAAATTGCTTCTTAGTGCTATCCTAATAATTAGCAGATAGATAAAGTCAGTCTGCAGACAAATTATAATCCTGGGGCTACAGGGTTACACAGCACAAGCAAAAAAAAAATATTTTTGTACTAAGAAATAATTGGATCATTTATATATATATATATATATATATATATATATATATATATATATATTATTATAGAACAAAGCTAAAATTGTACAGTGACTATGTGCACAAGTCAATGTGCGGTGTTCCCAAGCTAGATAGTTATAGTGCACATACTCTTACTGTCATGACAGTGATCTGTAATGATTCAGTTTTTTGTTTGTTGTATCTGCAATTGTTTCACATCAGTAGGGGCTGTAGGACAGTCGTTCAGATGGCCACTAATGGTAATACAAGGGAAACAGAGGGGATAAAACTTAAATATACAGGATTTTGTTGTCACATATATTCAACATTATCATCAAAATCGAATCACATTACTATGAGTAGGTAATACAAGTCAAACCAATGGTGATTTTGAGCAGGCGATTAAAAAAAAAAACTGAAATTAGTGTATTTAAAACGTGATGTAACCACCACTCATTCAATCCCGTTCAGTTCAGTTAAGCCATGCCATTGTTGTGATTTAATAATGGACTCGTGCCTTATACTTTTTATTTCTTTCATTTGAGCAACACTGAGTTTTGGTTTTGTTATGTTTAATACAACTTCAAGAGGCTGTTGTCATTATTTCTTAGTTATAGAGCATATAAGCCATTTAGTTACAGGTTTAATGGGAAATTAAAACTGACTCATAATGAAAGGTTTAGATAATGTTCTAATTATGATGGAAGAAAATTCAAACAAATTTCTCTCAATTATGAGATTCCTTCAAACTCAATAGAAAAGTGACATCTTGTGAGAAACATCTGATTAGTGTATCATTATCCTTGTCTTTCATTGCCGCGGTAGTCTAGGGAAATTTGCAGCACGCCCTGCGCAATGTGCAAGGCTCTAAAAAGGGAATGTGAGCAGGTCAATTGATTGGCTATTAACAAATGCATCACACCCACTGATAATATATTCAGCTGCTTGCCAGTGGTCTCAAAAATATCAATAATCACGGGCCATGCCCACTGTGCCACACGCCACACCAGTGACTACGTCCATGCACCGTGCAACACTGATTCCAGCCATGCAGCCAAGCAGATGAATGGCAAAATCAATTGTTATTTAGGAGCACAGTTAAAGTGACTTTGTATGCGACCGAACGTTTTCATTTCCTGTGGGTGGCTTTGCATATTATTTGGACAAATGCTCATGTACCACAGCTGCTCTACATTACAGTGCCCTATGTTTCGCTTCACTCTCTATTTCGTGACCATTGTTGCAAAGCTGCATTTAAGTTTTCTATGGACTAATTTACATAACTGGAAATACACAATGATTATCCCTCCTTAATGATGTGCAACATTCAATATTAAAACTTAATGGTATAAGGTGTTCTGGGACACAGGTTTCAGTGTGCTATGCATAAACCAGTTTACTTAGAAGAACAGAACTTGCAAATTTGCAGTGCAGCAGCTATCCACTCCTATTGATCACATCCTGTGTTGTTCTTTATAATGCAGTATCTGAAGCGGCTTTCTCATCCTCCGCAATGTAGCGGTTTGGAGCTTCTCTGCTTTCCATCTCCTTCCTCTCATACCCAAGTGATTTCCTCCTGGTTTCAGGAAAAAAAGTTTTTGTGTATGCTCTGATTTCAAATGTTGCATTGGCATTCATGTATTACACAATAGTAACCTACACATTAATGCCCTATTAGCAGCCAAGTAATATATAAGCATAGCTCAAAACACCTCAATTTTTTGTACTGCTAAGCTTTTATGAAAATAATGTGTATTTGTGCAGTAGGCAGCATGTAATCTATAATTTAATTTGTTGAAGGCACAGTTTAAGCAAATATATCCCTGAGGTAAGCACTATACATTTTTAGTTTAGATTTTCTTTATCACCAAAGGAATTGGGTTAATGAATACACTGAGAATATTTCAGGGTGATGTGGAAATAATAGATTTTGAAGTGTACCTTATTGACTTACCACTTATGAGAGATTACATTATTCTTCCTCTAGTTGACTCAGCAGAACTACATAATGAATATATGCATTTTTTTATTATTCCAAAGGAAGCCATATGCTCAGTTTTGGAATGCATCGCTTTCTGTTTGGCCACACATTCTGTCCTCGAGCAGTCGTGCCAGCAGCCCTGAGATGGAGCCAAAATGTGTGCACAGTTATGATTTCTGAAATGTACTGGCATGCAGAACAGCTAGTCTTTATTGCCATGATTGTTATGCAATATTTTAGGGCATGTAACAGGTACATTTAGTAACCAATACATGCATCTTGCTGACTTTCAGTGACTTCCTTTATTTTGAGGAGTCTGTTCATTGGCAAAGTAACTAAGACAAGGGTTCAACAGCAATATCCAAAGAAAATACACCGACCACCATCATAGGCTAAAATGGATACACAACTTGTTTTTTACTATATAACTATAACTGTATAAAATATAATGCTTATCGCCTATTATAATGCAGGACACATAGTTTTTCAGGACTGCTTAGAACAGCAGCACAAACGTGTTCTTTTATTTTTGCTCGCTACATTACTCAAATGATGTAGCTGGGGACAGTCCCTTCCCAGAGGGCTTTTTATGCAAACTAGTAACATGAAACTATGGTGGTTTTTGGAGTTGGAGGCTGTTGTGCAGGGTGGTTTGATTCCTCATTTTTGCGATTTAACATTAACATGCACTGATTCCTGTATAGGTTAGGGAATGACCTTAAAGGTGTTGTGTTACGTCATCCTGTTAGGAAGTTACTGGAGAGAGGTTTTTTAGTAGACCCACTTCTCATTTATTTCCTTCTCCAAACTTTATTTTTACACTGCAGTATTTTTCACATACTCACTGGGGAACATGCACTTCAATGAACTATAAAAACAAACAAAATGAATGACAAGGCTGACGTAACGGGATGCAGTGGGGAGACTTCATAGTGGGTGAGTTACCGACCTCCTGCTTTTGGTTCAGGGACTTCCTGAATGTACCTGCGCACTTTTTGGTTTGTCTTAGTTTCATACTAAACACCCAGCGCTTAACCCTATGTTCAGCTATTTATAGTTACTATGCTTGGCCCACCCCATCAAGGAACGCTGGGTAAAGAATAGGTAGTGGATTGGTTAGGTTCTTTCAGGAACCTTAGATTCAGGCTTACCCTTATGGAAATTGAACATACTTGAAAATGTATTGATAAAAATATACAATCATGATTTGACAGTGCTTCAAACTACATGGGCAAATATACACATTATATTTCAATATATTATACTGCTACATCACTATATTTTCAATATGTCCACATATTTACATTCCAATATTTCCTTAAAGGTTCAGTTCCCTCAAAAATAAATCACAGCCTTGAGCGACAGATGAGTTAAAAAGGCTGTAAAATAACCAATACAGCTACATTGTATGCTGAAAAAAAGGAAAACTACATAATTTTATGTTATTATCGTAAACACATCTACCTTTTGTCTTACACTATGTGGTTCTTCTCCAGTCTTGGACCATATATTCTCTCTGCCCCTTTAATGCCCCACTAATGACCTTTTTACAGCTATTATTTTCCCAGAACAGATGTGCTAAAACGACTGTCACTTAATCATAGTTTGAATTTTGTGTTGATAAAAATTTGCTCAGGCTACATATCAGTGCCTTTATTTGCACAGCCTGTTCAGGTGGATATGGCTGTGGTACAAGTGGTACACTTGTGGTTTGCAAAACATTCTTGTTCCAAATGAATTGCAATGCTGACAATATACAGCATACCTGTCTGATTGAATAGCCAATGAATACAGAAATTTGAGTTACAGTGTTAGCGGTGACTTGGCACTGTGTAGTGGTAAGGCACTTTGCTGAAGGGTACAACTACCGGTGTCCACTTGGGAATCCATTATCCCCAGGCTCATGGCAATAATATCCTCAGGCTCATGCCAATAATATCAATATGACATGCTTGTACAGTTGCTGCTGAACAAGGCAAGCTATGTTTCAGGGGAAAATAAAAATATGTATGTGTGTGTGTGTGTGTGTGTGTGATAGAGAGAGCAAAAGGTAAGGAATTTTTCACATTGAATCCAGGCTACAGTATGTTGAAATGCAGACAGGTAACCTTTTTGTCAGAAGGAACAGTACGGTCTTCCAGATCCAACTCTGTCGGTCAGTATATAGTTGCAATACTAATGCCACTCATGATTCATTATGAATCCCTTGCCCTTGAGAAAGGCTTTGGTAGAGAAGTCATATTGTTGTTGCTGGCTCTTTGAAAACTTTCAAAAAGAGGAAGAGATTAAAAATAAAGAACTTTTCTAAACATTACTGTTGTTTGGAGTGCATCCTCTACTTTTAAAAATCATTGATTGAGAATCTCTTCCTAGAGTCAGGGGAGGGGGTCCAGGAAGAGATTAGGATCCACTTTCCTTTTGAAGCACTAGGCATGGCCGAGCACAACCCTGCAAGTTTGGCAGTCAGACCTTTGAGCTCCCTTGCAGGCACTGCAAGAAAGTAATTGTGGAGACAGCTTTGAAGTGTTTGTACTGAACGCTTTTTGACAGATAACACTAATTCCCCCTTAAGCAGAATCATTGGTTCACAAAGTAAACAGTTAAGCAAAATAATAATAACAATAATATAAGAAACTACTAAATAAATAAGAAAGTTAACAATACCAAAGGGAAAACCTGGTTCATAATAACATTTCCATGAGAATTAACTGATGTCCTGCATTTTCTACCACCAAAAGAAAAATGAAATCACAAAAGATATGAAATCAGAGATATTCATCTTCTGGCATTGGCATTGCTTCTCCTTTGAAAAAATATTAGCTCATGATCATTATTTTATGGGAACCTAACATTTCCTTGCTTGATTTCAAGGTTAATGCAAGGGAATGTCTCAATAATTACACATTTACTGTGATATTTAATAGCTGAATTTGAAAAAGAATAAGATTGGGATAATATTATGGTAAAACAATTTTAATTTGGTGCTTAAGAGGGGTAATGATTCAAACTTAAGTACCCATTATTTCTGAGAGGCAATCAGGTGTGTGGAATTTCAGACAGGTCTTTAATCAGAACAATCAGATCTAGGTCATGCTATCAGTAGGTCAGACAGTTTTCTGCAGCATATTAATGGCACTAGTCTGAATGATTCATATCAACTCTGGTTTTCCTCCAACATTCAAGTCAGTGCAGGTCGGTGTATTCAGTGTTTATGCTTTTTTGTATTTACCTCAGCAAATGCTGTCCCCAAATATATTGACATTTGAATAGGTTTACAATCCATAGTAATATTTGAACCTTACAGTGGGCTAACACAGATGGACTAGGAAACTGCAATTCCTGGGGGATAGTGCCAGATTGCCTTTTGTGTTGTGTCATCACCATCATCATCATAACAAGAGAGGTGCATGTATTTCACCAGCAGCAGTGTGACCATCAGAAGACAGAGAGACATCTGGACTACAGGACGGCAGAAAAGCAACCCTCCACGGAGGAGAACTGCAGAGCTGGAGAGCTTCTTTGGAACAGGTGAACAAAAGGAAGACATCTGCCATATGTGTACTGAATTATAAGATGCCCAAGTAGAGGTTGTATGCATGTCACCTGTTACTAAATTCGCTATCATTTTCACCGATTCAATTTCCACACACCTCAGCATCCCGGATGATATCAGCAAAGACACCAGGGCTGCTACTTAAAATTTGTGTCTTTTGGGCGCATGTTGTGAAAACGGAAGACATCTCAATCCTACTCATTACTTTCACTTTGTAAAATTCAACCAAAAGTAGAACCCTTTAATGTGGTTGAGAGACTAGTAAAAAGTGCTGTTTCAATATATCTGTTAAAAACCATAGCAACGTCTTGATTTTCTTTGAAGTTTGTGAATAACACTGAGGCTATGCCTAATAATTCCAGGGAGTCGTTCTTGTTAATATTACAGAAATTGCTGACATCCTATACATGCTTTGTTTGGATTTTTCAGGGAAGAGAATACCACCCAGTTGCTTTACCCCCTTGCACTGCCCATAACTCATTCTTTACCACTGACAAATTCTGCTGCCTGAAGAGTACACAAACGTACTTGAGGAGTGCCTTTCCTGATTCAGAAAGATTTATGGCTGTTTATTTCCTCATTCATCCCAGCAAGGAGAGCAAAATTTAAAGAGCAAGAGGTTGTCTTCCTCAGTGTGACTCCAGCTGCTGTTTTGGCAGGACTATCACAGATCTATGCAAGAAGTGCTATCTCGGAGGAGAGAGAATTCTTTCCTGCACAAGAGAAGAAAAACCGTCTACATTAGCCATGGACCAACACGGTCACAGAGGAACAGGAAGTGGAAGATAAGGACCAGGCTGTCACTAGAATGGCTGAGACCTTAGGGACTGCATGGGAACCAGATAAATGGACTGTCAGTCATATAAATGCTCCTCACAAAGACTATCCTCTGTGGAATTGAAAACATCTTTTATATCCAACAGATATGGACCCACCCAGTATGTATGCAAACATGGAGGTCTTGTTCATGTGAACTGTTGGTGCTCCTTTGAGGAGAATATAATATCTGAATTATGACAATACTAAGACATTGACCAGGATTTCACCAATAATTGCGCTCATCTTTGAAAGTTTTTTCTTTGTAAACTAAATTTAGACAGATAATCTTAGTTATTCCTGACCTTGACAAACTGTATTTATAGATACAAAATTGACACCTTTATTGTAAGTCAAAGTAAATTAAATAAGAAGCTATTCTCCCTACAGTAAGTCTATTAGATATATGTTGGAATGCATTTCATCAGGTGGCTAAGTTCTGTGTGTGGGGAAATCATTTCTGGTGATGTGACAAGCAGGAAAATTAATAAGACAAAGACAATGATAACAGAGAAGAAACGTCAAATAAGCCAAATTATTTCATTGTGCAGCTGTATTAAGTTGTATCTGAATATTATATATTTACAAAAATGAATGTATGCAATGAGTGCAAAGTCTATGGTCATTGCAATTGCAATCATTTCTGTTGGAAACCATGAAAAGTGTGAAACTCTTGGTGCTATATAGATACAGGATATCCCACAATCCAGTAACTTGGTGAATGGCCTACCTGCCATCCTAGTCTTGGAAATTGGCCTCTTTTGATGTCATATTTGTGTAAATTAATCGTTTCCTTACACAGTGATAAAGTTGGCTGAATACATTTAGATTCTGCCCTTCTGTCCTTAGTTACTGAGTTCCAGTTATACCAAAAGTATGCCTAACAAATAAAAGAAGCCACAGCAAAGAAATCCAATGATCGAATGTGTGGTCAGTGGAAACAGATTCGTTTGTCAGACTGCCAGATAGTAAAGCGTGATTCATCACTCCAGAGAACACGTTTCCACTGATTCAGAGTCCAATGTTGGAGTGATTTACATCACCCCAGCTGACGCTTGGCTTTGCGCATGGTGATCTTAGGCTTGTGTGCAGCTGCTTGGCCATGGAAACCCATTCCATGAGGCTCCCAACAAACAGTTGTTGTGCTGAAATTGCTTCCAGAGGCAGTCTGGAACTTGCTAGTGAGTGTTGCAACTGAGGACAGACAATTTTTACAAGCTATGTGCTTCAGCACTCAGCGGACCTGTTCTGTGTGCTTGTGTAGCCTATCGCTTCGTGGCTGAGCTGTTGTTGCTCCTAGACATTTCTGCAATAACAGCACTTACAGTTGACTCTGGCAGGACAGAAATTTGACAAACTGACTTGTTAGAAAGGTGGCATACTGTGACAGTGATAGGTTGAAAGTCAATATGACCCATTCTACTGCCACGTCCTATGGAGATTGCATGGCTGTATGCTTGATTTTATGCAATAGGTGTGGCTGAAGTATCCAAATACACTAATTAGATAGGGTGTCCACATACATTTGGCCATGTCTAGTGTAGGTTGATTCTTTGAACACTTTTTGTTAAATATTTGTTAAACATTAAATTGACAGAATTTATTGTAAAACTTATTTTACCCACTTATTTGTACATTATACTACCTGATAGAAAACGGATGAAAAAGAAGCAGTCTGCAGTAGAGAAATTGGAATTCTGTACAAAAGATGAACCAAGCCTCAGATACTCCACAATCCTTATCATTGATCCTTTGTCATACAGATGAATTCAATATTTTTTAAATGTGAAGATACTATTCAGGAAAATCCAAATCAAAAACACTATTTTAACACAACATTAAGGGCAAAAAAGCCCATGGGGAGAGATCATAAATTGTAGTGAGGGTCTGAAAGGAGCTGATTGAGGGGGGAAAAAAATCATGACGGGATTTCATTACATTGACATGATGCTCATTTCCCTTGATCTATAACAAGGGTACAAGGGTTTGAAAAGTGTCATTACTCACTCCTTGAACATATCAGTGTATCCCCTTTAATTGATGTCACGTTGAGGCCTTGATAAAACAATCAAAGTGTGATTAAGTTTTGAACTACAGTGCTTGCAGCTACAAACACTATTCAGTTCATTTTGGTGTAGCAACGTTGAGAAAGCCAGGTTGGGAATTTAGCCAGAACACTGGGGAATCCCCTACTCTTTGCAACAAGTGCCATGGGGACTTTCATGACCACAGTGAGTCAGGACCTCGGTTTAAAGTCTTTAATGTTTGACGTTTAACATCTTTGAACCATGCTGTAGATATAACCAGGTGCTAAGTATCTTCTGTAGTGATGCTTTTCCATGCCTGTACTGCAACCATCTCCAGCTTTGGCTTGTTTCAGGGGCTAGTTTGCTAATGTTTTTTCTTCAGCATATGAAATTCAGATCGGGTGACTGACATGGGTAGTCAAGACTTTTCTTACAGTGGTTTAGGGTTTCATTTGGCACTGTCACTGTGAGAGATCTTCCCGGCAGAGGCAAATTTGCATATTTTTATTTTTTCCCACAGGAACAACTTGTTGTTTGCACATCCACCACCAGGTAGCAAATGTGAGCACTCAAAATTATTTTTGACAGATAACACTTCAACTGTGGGACTCATGAGCAAACTATACTCCTCAAAAAAAGTTTGGAAATTTGTGTTCAGTGGATCATATCTCTGTTGTCACTGTATTATTAGCATTGTATCATATATAATTGGAAAGCCTGTTCATTTCCCTTTACAATGAAGTCCCATTTACAAGGATCATGCATTTGTGGGATGAGCAGCACAGCTGATTATCTGGGTGGGGTCCCAAGTGAAATGTGGCAAATTTCCCTGCCAATGTCAAACAGTGTATTCTCCTGTTGGTATTGACTCTATTGTTTGGAGTTGTTTGCAGGATTGGATGATTGAACTCTCTATCAGTAACAAGGAACAAACAAGACATATTGGTAATTTTACGCTTTATTCATTGAACAAACAGTCAGGAGCCTCAGTAGTGGGTGGGAGAACCATACGCAGCCACAACAGCCTCCTCCTCATGCTGGCCACCACCATGGTCACGCGTTGCTGTGGGATGGCATTCCATTCCTCAACCAGGATTCGTTGCAGGTCAGCCAACGTGGTTGCGTTGGTCACTCTAGCATGTACAGCACGCCCGAGCTCATCCCACAAGTGTTCAATTGGGTTAAGGTCTGGGCTGTTGGCAGGCTATTCCCTTCAACCACGTTGGCTGACCTGCGATAAATCCTGGTTCAAACTCTTTGAGCTTTCTTGGGAGTTCATTAACTTGCTCAGTAAACATCCTGGTCTCGCGTTCACTGAAGCCAGGAAACTTCTCTGGTACAATGTTAAAGTATTCTTGCAGGTTCTTTCAAATGCTACAGTATAATGAAGTAACAATATATAGATCACTGAACTGTCAGAAAATAGTGGCTGTTTGCTTTAATACGATGTTAAAAAATAGTAATTTCCCTCGCAATCATTGGGGAAAGGTGTCATCGTCATTTGAGTAAATTTTTCCTTCGTCAGCATGAACCAATATTTGTACAATAAAACTAATATACATGCACATTTACTCATATTGTTAGGCTATAGGATGCAACATTTTATGAAATATGTACTCACAAAACAAAGTGCCAAAATGTCTCAGTTTTAAACCTAGCAGCCCCAACGCTCAAAATTCCATCCCAGTTGGGGACTCGAATCGACCAGACACACGTCTCCTTTTTCACCGTAATTAAGAGAACATCCATTCATAAAACAGAAATGCTTTAGGTCTATTCCACATAGTAGACAAGACCTTGCTGGCAGTGGCATACTATTCTAGCAACTCGGGTGACCCTCCTTGCGCCACACCTTCAGCTGATAGGAATTGGACAACCAGGATGATGACAACAGAGGCTGGCTACAATTAGCATTATATTCGTTTCACCAATAAAAATAATCCATTCTGTGGTTATTTTTAATAGAGATTTCTGTTTAATTTATTTGTTTATTATTAGTATTATTATTATTATTATTATTATTATTGATGCCATTTTGCTTCTGTAATTGCTGTAGAAGTCCCTCAGGACCCTGGTGGCTTAACATTTTGGGACACCTAAATAAACAAAAGTATGAATACATAATAACCATATAACATGTAAAACATTTCACTGTGAGGTTTTCTTTTGACAAAATGTGTAATAATGCCATCACTGAGGACACAAATTATCGTAAACAAAGTCTAATTGGTGTAGTGGGTGGGACATTAGGACCCAGCGGTAGCTCCAATATAGGGAAGGCGTCGCTTTAAAACGAGGTGAGCTGTCGCTCCTCGCGAGACCTCCTCAAACTATCGTTTGGTAATTAATATGCCAGGCCCTCGCTGATAGCCGGACTGAGGTATGTTTTAATTACTTTTAGTTTCGCATTGGCTGTGTTATTAAATTAACTATTTTTATGGTAGGTTAGGTATAAAGGGTATGACAGTAACGCTTGTACATTTGAACTTTTGTAGCGTTGTGTATCTGGAACGAACGTGACAAGTGAGTGCATTAGGATTACCCTAGTTAACAGAAGAGGGAGATGGCTAGCTAATGGCGGTGGGCGTACTGCGCTTGCAGAAGGTGACATAGTTTATAAGTTATGGTTGCGTATGTTTTTAATGGAATTTGTAGTGTGTAAGGAGAATTTTAGAACAAACACTTGTTGCTACTGGCTATCAGCCACGTGCATCTTACCTCACAAATTAAACACGCTGTATTCCAAAGCAATGCTACCCAATGTTTCTTAAATTGTTTTTCATCAAATATAATTTATTTTTGCACTGTTTGTAATGAGTACGTGATGATAGTAATTCATATATAAATGTAGGTTATGACAGGTTATACACATACATGCATGCAAACACAGCCTACTGTGTCTGAAAGAAACATAAGCATGGATTCAATCCTTTACCATGAATGCCAAATAAATGAAAGTATGTCAATTAGAAAGGGAAGTATTTTTTTTAATTTTTATGGGCTATCTCACGCGACAGGTTAATGAATTGTTTGTGTCCGTGGAGGATCTATAGGGCTAGCAAACCATTAATTTTGAAAGGAGGGGCTGTCGGGTAGCTACAGTAACATAGTTTAAAAAGCAGTTATCAGTACAGCGGCACCGGTTACGTGAACAGTTTGAGTTAAACTAGACATACCAGACGTGAAGTCATTATCTTGCAGAAGTTTCTATACGACGGGTAACGTTACAGAATCGTGAGGCTGATGTCAGATCAATTTCGGAGATGCCTGAATGTGTACTAACGTTATACAGTCGGTCTGTCGTCTCGTTAGCAAGGTAGCTAACATTAAACACGGTGAAAATGCGGAACGTGGAACTGTAAAGTGTGGGTCTATTATTTGGATTTCAGAAATGTAATGCAGTATCCCGCAAATATTTTGATACAACATTTAAACTATTGCTTTTGCATTTGTAGTTGGCCAGCAAGCCAGCATAACGAGTTGGATATGCTTCGGTCGGAGGGGGCATTTGAACCCTGGTTTGTCAGTCGTGCAGAAAGTTCCAAAGGCGAAGGCACTACCCAGTGAGCTACGAGGGAAGCATTTTGTGTGTGTATCCAATGTTTTTATTGGTTGATGTATGTAAAAAAAAAAAAAAAAAAAAAGACCAATGGGGAGACATTGTGTGGGCTAGGAGCATTTGAGGCAGGAAAAACAAGGAAAAACTGCAAAATACCCTAAGTTTGTGGCTTTATTGTGTGAAGTTATTTGTGAATTCTGTCTGTTGAAATGTGGTCAGAAGGTACAGAAACTATTGTATTCTATTCTATTCTATAAAAATGTATTTAAGGGCTGAGAGTCTGTGGTTATTTCTGTAGGGAACCCTGAAATGTGCCAAACTCTTGGTTCTGTGTAGGTATGTGGTATGTGAGACCGACCTCTTGAATATTAAAAAATTTAGTGCGGCCTGCTGTGACTGGTGTGGGCGAGGCCGAAACCAGCGTGATAAGCAACTATGGTTTTACTGGTAGGCAGCTGTTCTCCAACTTCAAAAATGGGATGTAATGGGTGTAAGCTAATGGCAATGGTTAATCTGTTGCCTTGCAGGCTAAAGTGGAGAATTAAATGCTGATTCTGGAGAGACCTAACCACTGGTTTTCCCCATTGTAATTTTGTATATGAAGTTGTATGTATATTTACATGTGTGGATAGTTTTGAATGTAGGCCTATGTCCATGTATTTAACTTAAGTGCACCTTACCGTTTGTGTATTGGGGTTCCTGGATTCTTTAACTTTGCCCCCTTGTGTGCTGTGTTGCACCTTATCCCAGCGACTTTAATATTAATTAACTTGTGTGTAGTGGAAGGAGTCCTTTTGTGTGCAGTGGCCTTTTCTATGTGGGCATTGTGCAATATCCCCTTCCCATTTTTGGACATTGTGCAATTCTTCCCCCTTTTTAGACAGTGTGCAATATCTCCCTCTATGTTGGGCAAGAATTGTATTATCTTTGATCAGTTTTACATTGTGTGTTACTGTTGTGGTTTCCAGTCAACAAAGTTCTTCTTTTTTTGATCTAGATTTAGCCTAGCAGATTTCTTCTATCTTTTCAATAAAGAGGATGAGGCAGAATCTTCAGAATCAGACTTTATTCTCAAGTAGCCTATATAGAGTACATTTCTTATCATTTCTACTCCTCCTGGAGGGTGTTTCTTTTGGCTGCGCCACAGTTGTTTACTGGTTCTTTGTTTTTATGATTTAGATTATGAGCAATTGAATTAATCGGGGAGACTACAGTCTAAGAGTTGTACAATCTTTTTACCTCCCTTGAAAACGATGGGAGGGTTTTTGGTTGTGCATCTCAGGGACATCGACCAGCTTATGTCCTGTGCTTCTCACGCCACTCCACGCCTCTTTTCCTGGGCTTTCTATTGCTTCTAGGAAACCTTGTTTTATCTACCTATCCCAGCACTGTCCCCAAAAGAAAAGAAACCAAAAGAAATGTCGGTGGCATAACTGCTCTACCTCAGCGCTAGTTTGGCTACGCCACTATTGTCTTGTTATGCTGTGCCTGTTTGATATTTTGGAGATTTTAAAATGAATTGTATTCTCGTGAAAACACAGCTGTGATATGGTGAATCGATAAAATCTATGGGTAAAATAAACTAACCAGTTTTGTACATAAGCCTATGCCTCTATTCATTCAATTGAATTGGGTTTGTGTGGGGAACCTTAACCTTAACCTATAGGCTATTAGACGGTCTCCCATCTGAAGAGTACTGATGCAAATAGAAGCCAGGTGATGGAAAGCCATGCTAAACAGGTGAAGCTGCACACAAAGCAATATTGTGTACTTATCTAATGACTGTGTGCCATTTAGCTACATGGATAGAATATCTTATTGAGAGATATGCCAGGTGGTGGAGCTGGTGGGGAATGGGAGGGCGGTGTCCAGTCTCCGGATTAGATTTCTGGGGGATCATTACATTACAGGCATTTAGCAGACGCTCTTATCCAGAGCCACTTACACAACTTTTTACATAGCATTTTACATTGTATCCATTTATACAGCTGGATATAGGCCTATACTGAAGCAATGCAGGTTAAGTACCTTGCTCAAGGGTACAACGGCAGTGTCCTTACCCGGGAATCGAACCTGCGACCTTTCGGTTACAAGCCCAGTTCCTTACCCACTGTGCTACACTCCGTCCGATGAGTTGGATCACTGAGCTCCGGTCTGCCATTTGTAGTCTCTTTTGGTTTCACTTTGTTCCTTCTCCACCTTCCCCTTTCTCTTCACCTTTAAGGGTATAAAAACTTTGAATATATGATAGGGGTTGACAAAGACTAGCCTAATTATCTTCAGTCCCTGCTCCCATTACAAAAAAACTGGCAGAAAATTCTCTCTACCAAAGCCATATGGACCTCAGGGCTCCTGGAACCTGTTAGCAATACATGACTTGCAGCTTAACTATAATCTCTTTTTGTTCAGAGGGTACAAATATTTCCAACTCTTTATTTGCAAAATGTCTTTGCAGGTCATCTGAGTAAGTAATTTGGCTATCCATGGACTGGATATATTTCCAATGCATCTGAAGACAAGTAGGCCTACATAAAGTGTAAAGTCTGTCAAAAGGGATGAGTCCACAAGATAATTCCGTACTAAGACGGAATTCAATTCAAGGGGGCTACTCTTCATTACCACAATATTAGTTTTAAAATGTTCATCTGATTTTGTCTTAAATCAGTGTTTCTTAATCCCTGCTTTCAGTGGTGATATGTGACCACTTAAATCGTGTGCGTGTGCGCGTGTGCGCGCGTGCGTTCGTCTGCCTGCCCCTCCCCCCCCGTCTGTCGTGTCCCTCCCTCTTCTCTGTCGTGTGGGCTTTTCTTCATGGAGTACTGGGCCTTTGAAAACCGATAATGTCACTAGTAATTATGTAGAGAACTTTGTCTTGCACATTCATTTACAATTCCTTTTGCCAGAGCACCTGCCTAATTAAATATTGTATTGCATAAAATGTCTGTGCACAAAATAGTTAAATTGGTAGTTTTTTGTATAAAATTTCAGTGGCACTAATTATCGTATCTTAAAAGCCCCCTAATAACTAATGTAAAAGGGCATAAAATGTACATTATGAAATCCTTTTAAAAGCTTTCCGTCAAAGTGCAACTACTTCCATTATATCTCCTATATTGTAGCTCACTCTGAATAAGAGCATTTGCAAAATTAATGCAAATAAAATGTCATGTAATGTATGTGTATGCATCAGTAGGTGATTCTTGAACATTTTTTTTAAATGTAGCCTATAACTATAGTCTTTATATGACCAATTGTGGTGACCTTTTACATAAGTATGCTGGCATACACGTAGTTGGGGGATACCACCTCAAGTGTCTTTTGTATTTGGAAAAGAAATGAAAAAATGCAGGCCTTCTTTTGAAGTTAATGTAGCAGTGTTTAAAAAAAAAAAAAAAAAAAAATGGCCAGTGGAAGGCAAAGAGAATGGGGAATGCAGTTCGAGAGGGAGAGTGGAGGGAGGGAAGTGGCAAAGTGTCCTGAAAAATCTCTCAAGCTTCCTTAGAACACAGTTCAGGTACATATTTCCATGGTGACGCTGCAGGCAACATCCATGCATTTCAAAGTGTTAATGTTCTGTCATAATTCAAATAAGTCCCTGGCAACGTTGCAGTTTTATTATTTCTTGCCACTTTAATCTCTGGATATGCCCTGGATGATAAGGAATCAAAATTAATAGTGCTGAGTGATTTTATTGTTCAACTTCAATCATCTGTACAGTAGTGTTAAATTGCTCCTCACAGTCCCTTTCCACATATGAGCACTTAAAATTCACTGGTAGGTTTTCATAATTATAAAGGGGTTAATCAATACAGTTACAATATGACATTACATCACATTTTGTATTTGATGCAACTATAGAGAACAAGATCATTTATGAACTATATAATGCCCTACTGTCATGTTATTGTATGGTTATATTTACTATGGTAAATATAGGTCTTTAGGTTTTACTGTCCAATATTCAGTCTAATTAAATTCAATGTATAGCAAGTTTAAAGATGCATACTAAGAATAGAGATTTTGCAGTGTGGATGCACATGATTCATGTGTATTATACTTGAATGGAATCAAATTTAATAATGAGGAATGTCAATTATTTTTCCGTTAGCTGCTTCAATGGCCTATATCATACATCTGCATGATTTTTTGGTAACCTCAGTCTAGATTTGCTTTGTTTTTCTTTTAGGGTCATATGGAAGTATAGCCCCAGTAGGCCCAAAATCCAACTGAATAGATATATTGCAAAATAAAATCAAAACAGAAATGGAGCAAATTTACAGTAGGATGGCCCTTAAGGTCAAGAGGTAGTGCTTAACAGTTGCATAATAAAGTATATCTACAACTTTGAAAAACTATACTTCAAAGGCATGCATTAACAGAAGATTTCAGGAAAACAAATAGCCTACATATGAAAAGGAGACAGAAGGGGTCTCAAAGGTGGCAAGAGCTATTTGACAGTCTTGTATTAAATGTATCGTCTCAAAGCTACAATAAATTTGGTCATTTGATAATGTGCTTGCTATGATTATGGCATGAACTTCTTCAAAAAATCGATGTGAATGGAAGTTAATGAGGGATTCCATGTCCCAATCAGAGATATTAGATGGAAACTATATTTTTCCTTCAGCAGGTAGCAAATCATTTCAACCAATGTTTATATAAAAAAAATTGCAATCTGGACTGTAAACCACATTACAAATCAGTGCATGTTCTGGAAATCTGGGCTACTGCTATATATAGCCTATATATATATATATATATATTTCACCGAGCTGTAGACAAGGTCAAAAAATAATTAAAACCTGTGTAATTTGTGCATTGTTCAGACTTGAGTATTAGTCGTGCCAAGTAAACTGCCCAGAGAGTCCATTTATATGTAGGCTGTTATTCCCTAAAGGGAAGAGGAAACATTTAAAACATTGAGCAAACCCCTTTTTCTCCATTAATTTACCCATCTGATTATTTAAGATTCAATGATTTTAAAATATTGAATAGAATTATTTGTCTTAAGTACCATTGTGTTCTGAAAAGGTTCAGAATTGTTCAATACTGTAATCGTGTGCTATGGAAAGAAAAGTAAAAATGGTAATTGATCAAAAATTATCAAATGTTTCTTGTAGCTAAATACTAACGGTATGTGTAGAAAGGCCTGGCAGCTGAATATTAAAAAGGACGTTTGTGGAATTTAAGAGAGCAGCCTTGGACCAATCGGCACGTATGGAGTACCCCTCCATTCCCCCCTTCTTTTTTTTTTTTTTTTTAAGAGGCAAAAGGTGAGAAACATTGTCACAGTTAATGGAAAGATAATAGTCTCAACTGCAATTTCTCACATTGTTAAATGAAAATTTGTATGCATTTTAAACTACCACATACCAACCTGCAATACCTCTTAAAGAAATAAAAGAGGAAATGTACCTGCTTGCGGATTAATTACACCAACTTTCTGAAATTAAAATAAAAGCAATGTAGTCAACTGATGTCTTAATAGATCTGAAGCACTGATGGCCTAAAGGTGTGTTGAGTTTGTGATGAATTATGTCTATTTTGTTCCTGCAATCAAGTATGTGCAATATCATGAATATGCATGCAGTGCAAATTTGACACATTTTCAGAATTTAGTAGGTGCGGTTATCCAAAGTAATTTACGCAGATTAACAGTTGGAATTTGTGCCTATATTAAATCACATTTTATTCCCCATATAAAATGATCTAGTTTGATTTTAATCTTTGAAATACTCACTGATGACAAATATAGTTGTGAATGTGACAAATGTGTGATAAATACAAATAATTAAATGGCTGTCTTATCAATTGTACTCTTTCAGGGAGCCAGAGTGCTATACCTCTGGGGAAGAGCAGGAGTGTGCAGCTCACCAAGTTTAAGTGACCGAGGCTCATTTGCAGGGGGATGGGATGGGTTGCCTCTTAAATCTGTTATTTACCCTAGGTACTGGATTTAATTTGTTTGACCAGACCATTTGCAACCAAACTTGCCAAGTCGTCATTGATTTGGTGGATTGATTTTTTTTAAATGTTTTTATTTATTTTCCCAACATGATACAGATACAATAATATGCAATGTGATTCTATGCAGGCTAACCTTTGTCAGTGATCTCCATGTCAGATAAGCACAGACTCCCCTCTCCCCCCTGGGAACTGGCTAATTGAATTGCTAAATGTATTCTCTCGTTAGCCACCTCAGGTGCAACCACATCCCTCTTATCTGTGGCACCCAGATTGTGCATGTGGATGTGTGAGTGAGTTTGATGCATTTACTTTTGTGGGGGGGAAAAAAAAAAAGGTGTAAAATGTAATATATTGGAAGTCATTATGCAATTATCAGCTTCTTGCATTAGCTTACAGAAGTCATGCAGAACACATGGCTTCTGTGTAGCACATTACATGCTTTTGATTTTTTTAAATGTGGAGATCTCTCACATTAACGGTGATAAGAGAGTAACATTGAGCAAGTGTTTGAGAGGAACTTCCAAATAAAGTTTTAAAGCGTATTGTGTACTTTCATTTGTTAGGCTTGAGCTCCATGGGAAAAGGCTATTAATGAGAGTTATAAAGGCTGTGCAGATTGTTGAATTTTTTCCCCGTTATAAATGCAGGCAAAAGGCTAATAGGGAGTGCCCAGTCAAACAGAAAATTAACTGTGCAAACAGAAATCTTCATTTTGTTAATCTGAAATCTGCACATGTGCAATTGTGACTCCACCCCTGAAAGGCAGAGAATGAGGTTGATTTCATACATCCCAGCCAAATCTAAAAACAACCATATAAGTTCATGATGTCTGTTGCCCATTCATTGGGTAAAAGACAAATTTAGGCTGCACTAAGTTCAAAGGGGAATATGATAAACCTAACATGACAGATTCTGTATTGTAAAATTATAATAACAGCAGTCCAAATTCTGGGAAAATAGAATCTATTCACAGAAGCACAGACAAGCATTCGCTGTCTCCAAAAACATGACACCAGCTACAACATGCACGCACGCACACATACCAGAAAGCATCTCTAGTCAATCAATTTTAAGGTCATAGCACAGATCTGTAATTTTTGCTGTGTTTTTCTGGGTCTTTGTCCTGTTGGGACATGAATCTGTACAATTTCATTACGCTATTATTATTTTAAGTTGTTTCTGTACTTAATACACATTCTCCAGTTAGGTTTGTGTTTATATGAGGGCACTGAGTGGTGACTTGAACTTTATTTTTTGTAGTTATTTCAATTTCATAATTGTTCCTAGGAGCCACTGTGAAGCTAGTTATTACACCTCATCGTTTTAATCCTCTCAAAGTGATTAATGTTCTTGGCACTAATGTTCTGTTGGACATTGACTACTGGCATACCAATTTGAAATTTACTGCCCTGGTTGACAGAAAGGATAAACAGGGCTCCTCACTGCAATTTGGGGTGAACTTCTCACCAAACATATTGCATTTAAAGCCAGGTGTTAGAACTACAGTGATAAATACAATGCATTATTGAGCAATTATGCTAAGACATGCCCCTTTGTCAAATCATGGTAGCATTTCATGGAAAGTAAGACTTGTTATGGTCTAATGTTCACCTTTGTATTCCAGTGAAAATAAAGAGCTTGTTGTTGATAAGGTGGATCTACTTCCAGTTTAATAACCTGTTCAGTAGACCAGTCAATTTAACTCCGTTTTTCTACTGTACTGTTGCTGCTGCTGCTTTCTACTATACTGCTGCTTTCTACTGTGCTGCGACTACTGTGACTACTATTGATAATCATAAATGGTAAAATACAACAATGCATAATGTATATAGGACCTCATTCCAGTTGCTCGATAACATTGTGCAAGTGACATCATGGTTGTTTTGCAACCATGAGAAACGAAAATTAAATGTCATTAAGAGATCATCGTTGGTAAATTAGATTTTCTTCAAATACTTTTAAAGCCATCTTCAATACAGAGGAGAATCCTTGAAATAATTGGATGAATTAGTGATGCATGCTCATCCTGTATCATACTTTTAGATCATTTGCTTATTTATTCAGTATTTTAGAGGCTCCATGTCAGATTAGGTGCTGTAACATGCTTCTCTTTTATTGTCGCAACTTTTATAAGTTAAGGCTTAATCTAAATCTAAATTACCCCAACAAATGTTGAAGATATGAAATCAGATTTACAGAGTAATTTATATTTGCCTGTGCATTATATATTCTCAAATGTTGCTGATTTGAATTGATTTAAAAAAAAAAAAAAAAAAAAAAAAAAAAAAATTGTCTTGCTTTTATTCTGAATAAAAGGCAGAAAAATACTAACCGATGCATTAAATGACCTGAAAAATGAAGCCTGGATCTTTGTTTACTTTGATTTGTGTGCAGTCAAAAATACAAGTCTCATAAATCATCTGTAAACCTGGATTGCTGTGGACTGTATTACACTGAATTGGTTCACCTCCTAGCTATCTTTTAGATGCTTTTCTTTCAGTTGGGGATTGTATGCCCTCTTGTGCCCCTGTCATCCGTTGTGTTATTTGTTGATCTATCTTGGAATGATTTTGTTCTCCATTTACATTCCGCCCTGCAGACAACATTTCCTTTCACTTCTAAACTCTTGACAGAGAGACCTGAGGTGCTGCATGCATCGCCAAGTGATTGATTATTACTGTAATTTGGTTATTATTCATCAGGTCAAGAGTTCATTCAGATGTTTGCGATCTTGCATTGCTGATATTTTCTCTATCCCGTAAGCAGTGTTATGTTATTCCTTAAGAGCTATTTAAATAGTTTTAGTAATTATATTTCAAGTGTAATTTTTTGTGCTAATATTGACTTCATACTTTTTTGTTCAAGTACGCATCACCAATTTATTGTTCAGAAGATTGAGTCGAAGGATAAACTAGAAAATGTAAACAAATATACAATTTACAAAGTTTGTCTGTGGAAGCTTATTGATAGTTTTCTGTTTCCGTAGTCATAAAATGGGTTTTAAAGACAATTGCTCTGGCAAATTTTAGATTTGCACTTCAAGCTTTTTCAAAAAAATTCAAAGCTCTTTCAAAAAGGAGCTTTGAAAATCATGTATTCACTTATCCAGCTGACTCAGTAATTTTGCTTCATGATACATGTCCCCAGTTAGCCATGCTGCATAAATTACCATGTTTAACTGACTATCCCTGTAATCTTGCTCCGTGGTATACCCTCCTGGTTTGGACATATGCACTAAAAAAAATCATTTATTTATGTGCCAGGAAAAGTGTGCAGTTAACACATTTGACATGCAATGCAATGTAAAAAATAAAAAAATAAAAATTAATACCAATCTGGTGTTTTTTTTTTTTTGTTTTTTTTTTTATTGGCTGTACCAAGTACAAAAATACTATAAACTAAATACAATTGGCATAAATATTAATATGCCCTTTGCCAATGCAGCAAGGATTGCATTTTCAGATATACTAAGCTAAAATAGTACAATGGTATTGATTTAAAAACATTGAAAATATATACCAATACAAATATTTTGTACCTTTCTACCTTCAAGACATAATGACAACATAGACCTGGATTCAATGAATACTTGTCTTTCAGTATTCAGTAAAGTATTCAGTATCAAAATAATAAAGCTAATAATTATTATAATACTTAAAACAATACTAATGATATTTTGCTTTGGTGTAAAATAGTGACTGAGAAGCCAGATGTTCCAGAACAGTGAAGAAACTTGTATAAAACAGAAAATTTGAGGTTTGTATCAATTATATTTAATTTGCTGCTTGATGTAACAACTTTGTATTAGACACCCAAACAGCCACACCATACTGAAGAATAAAAAGAATATAAGATTTTTTTCAATAAGAACTGTGCATATATCAAAATGTCACATTTCCACCAAAGGCCAAAGTAGCCTGCTGGAAAAGGCCCACCATGGTAGTGTTCCACTCATTGATGGTATTAGGTAACGTATTGTATATCAGACTACTTGGCTAGAGAGTTCAAAAGTGCATTGAGAGCATACATCCAAGCTCTTACTATTATTGGCTGATTATCATTGTAGCCCAAAAGACTGAAAATGCCCAAAAAATTAATTATCCTCTAAATCAAACATGCATTCGTTATGATTATGTGACTGATTGTTTCGTCCATGGTGTGCACCTGGGCAATTGTTAAAAAATACTCTCCAAACAGGAAGATATGTTGAATGTTTTTACAGAAAGTAATTCAAGGATGATTTACTGCTTTGAGTGAAGTCCATGTCAAATCTGAATCTACGTCAGATTTATTGCCAAATCTAACATGCTTGTTTTGACCAATAATTTAATACAACTTCATGGAGATGACCAAGCATTTAATACAACTTGAAACAAAAGTGGGGGCCTTCAAGATATTTTTGAAATATTGAGATTAAACAGTTGACTGTGTACTCTACCAGCAGTGCCTATTCATACAGAGGAAATCAATGAGATTGTATTTTTTCAATCATTTTGTACAGCTGTTCTTAACAGAAGGCAGGTATTTAGCCTCCAGTTGTTCTGTGCTACGTTATGTAATTAAATATATGAAAGCAATATTACAATATGCATTATACATCCTTTACAACTTGTAGTTAAAGCCTATATTAAGGGCCATCTGGAGTTTGATTTGTCTTATGGAGAACATCACTTGGCATTTGAAAATGAATTGTAAGGAAAGAGGTTTAGAAATTGATGTGCAAAATTCACACTAAGTAAATAGGCCATAAAGGGCAGATTGATAAGTGTTTGCCATAGCCAACAGACATACAATCCTTTTATATGTGTATACTAACGAGTACAGATCCATGTTGCCCTTCATTCTCCTATTTCACCAAGTAAATGAGCCATACAGGGCAGATTGCTAAGTGTATGCTACAGCCAATTGCCAACAGACCTACAATCATTTTATATATGTACGGTAATGGGTATAGATTATAGATCCATGTTATATTTCAAGTCAAAGAAACACTTGACAAAAAATTCATGTGTCCATATTTGATTGGAATTACATGAGCTAGCAGTATCTTTTTTGTGATTTCTGGATTGACAGAATGTCTATGAATACATGGACTGTAAATGATATGCGAATGTGAACTGAGTTCAAGCTGTTGTGAGTTTGTAGAATTCTGGGAAGCTTCTTTTCCATGACCGAGGGAGACCCATTGATGCACTGATACTGTACCATACAGGTAATCTAAAATCAAAAGGAAAAAAGGGGGTGGCAATACTGATGACCCTGCCAAGAGTTTCCTATGGCAGCATAACTACTAGGACAGATGTACTATCTGCACTGGCATGAGAGAGCCAGGAAACCTACACACCCTTCAAGAGCCTTAAAAGTAAAAAAGAACAATCCAGGTCTGAATATTGGTAAATGGTAAATGGACTGCATTTATATAGCTACATACTTTTTTACGTTACTGACCCATACAAAGCACCCTAAGTCATTAATTCAAACTTGCAAAATCTAGGCCTGCCAATAAAATTTTGACCAAGTTACAAGAAACAATATTTGGCTGTCTTAGCTCACTCAAATTAAACAAGCTATATCCTATTCCAACGCAGTGCTACCCATTGCTTCCTAAATTATTTCAAATAACTTCAAGTAATCTACATTAATGGGGCAAACGTGTGGATAGGCTTGTAAGATTCAATATGTATTTAATAGGCCTCAATATTTCTATTTTATTTGTATTGTCTGACTTCATTTTATGGTTCTGACTTCATTGTATGGCGCTCACTGCATTGCCATGCAAGCAATATCAAGTTTAAATAAAACATTTTTTAAAAATTACTTGTATTAACAAAAATGATTTAAATAAATGAAAATGAATGAATGAAAAATGAAAAAATAAATTGGAAGCCAATATATAGTTTGTATTTAGGAATTGGCTGTAAAATGTCAACATTTTGTTGTTCTCTGATTTGTGATAAAACATCTTTTTCCACAGAGTTGACTGAGAAGATAAAAAAAAATTATACTACATCAATGTCCTTTGCTGTACTTTTTCTCACAATGAACATGTTTTGACTTCTGTGGGTTCAGGTGAAAACCATTGACATCTGATAAATATACTGACATAACAGACATTTTAAAGTAATCTTTGATCAAATGATTGACTGCCTCCATTAAGCTACATTGGATTACAATGTATCGAGGGATAAAATTATAGTGCACTGCAAAAAAATAAATAAATAAATTTCAGGTTGATGCAGAATTCATCAGCTTTTTGCCGTTAAGGCAGTCAAGCAAAGGTTTGCCACTTACAGCCCCAATGAATATCAATGAGCGTTCCCTTTTGGCATAATTTTCAGATTTCTTTGTAAAGACTGTTGACAACTGGCAGAACAGCATGTGTTTACCAAGGTATTAAAATCTGTGTCAAAAATGTTCCCTGAAGTTGACTGCACTCAGTTCCTTTTCATCTGAAATGGTGTTACTTCTGATAAATAGCAGAGGTGAAAATTCCATGTCCTGTTAATGCACAAGAACATCTGTAACATTTTATCAGTTCTTAATGAATATTTTTCACATTATTTAATTTGTTGCTTAATTCAACTTATAATGGATAACATAAAATGAATTTGTCGTTTATTGCTCAAGTCTGGGCTATAACAGTGACATTTAAGGAAACCTCCAAGTTGGTTTTAATCAAGTGATATTTAATTATTTTATCTTTAAATCACAATTGACTTAACAGTACCAGTGGTTGTTGTGGGTGTTAACACGATGACACTATCAACTAACATTAAGTAACAAGTATCCATTCATTAATATAATGTATTTCTGAATGAATGAGTTACACATGTATTTAAAAAATAATACTCGTCTACTCAGCCATCAACACAGGGAAATCTGTGACTTTAACCACATTCCTTTCCAATGTCAGATATCATGTTTCTTTTATAAAGATACAATATTTGAATAACTCAGTGTCCAGCTAAATTTCCAATGGCTAATTTAAATCACAGTTCAATAAATACCAGTTGAATACAAGAAGAAAATACTGTCATGCAGTGGTTTGAAGAAAACTTGGGTGGAAAAACCTGTCTATACAAGGAAAGCACATCACTCACTGGCCAGTCTTCTATCAATAGTTAAAGAGAGGCTAAATGGTAATGAGGAAGTAATTGGGGAATATATCTAAACTAATAATGATAGTGGTAGGACAGTTTATAGCATGAAGCAATGAACTAGCTGGCAAAGTAGACTTTCCAAGCAAATAACTGTGTGTTATATGCAGTTCAGAAAAGCAAGGCGATACATCTAGGCCTCCAGGTTGCATTGTGGCATGGGGCTCAACCGGGATAGGTTCAGGGCTAAAGCAATGTGTGAACCAAAGCTAGGGGAAAGGGGCAGGAGGTCCAGGAAAAAAAAAAAAAAAAAAAAACTGATATGTTCTCAGTGGAGGGAAAAAAGGGAAGAAAAAACATTTAGGAAAGGGGGAAATTATGTTTTTTATGTTATGTTAATCTTTCAGAGAGCATGATTTATAGATATTATATGTTTAGTTCTGATGTGCATTGTGTATCTTGTGATACTTATCTACCTTTTGAATTAATGTAGATGAAATTTTTTGTATTTAATGAAAAAATGTCATTCACATTTTTGGAAAGATTAACAACACATCCATCTATTGAGAGTTTTCTAGGATATTTGAACACTTACATTACTAATTGCATTTCCGAGTACAGTTGACTTGGCAAAATATCAGTTTTATAGTCAACTAACTTTAATTTTTGTCCACACAGTGCACAAAATGTTGATGCTAATGGGAATGTTGCTTTTGTTTATCATGTTTTCCATTCTTAGTTGCTGTGCAGACTTTCTACCTGTAAGTTTCTTTATTCTGGAGAGCCAAGCTTTAAGACCTTAGGTTAATGATAATGCAGTGATCTCCATTGCACAGTACTTGGCAAACAGATTAATTGAGCAACAGACCACCTAGCCACGCTATGCATATGTAATAGCATCTGAAACTGCTTAACTACATACAGGTGCATTCATTTATCATGGTCAACAAGTTATTATGGCAAAAAAACACTATGTACTTGACTGAAACCCATTAATCTTCTGTTCTGACTACCTTGTGTCCTTTTCAGAGATAAAGTGTTAGAGAGTATTGTATCACCTTTTAAAAACAGTAAATTAATTCCTTTCAAACAAAACGGGAAACATGGTTTTTCTGTTTTTTTATTTTATTTAATTTTTTAAATTTTTTAAAGAAGGCCTGGTTTTTTATTTAATTTAATTTCATTAGTATTTACATCTATAAAATATTACTGACATTACTGATAATGTTTTTTTGAATGTATTTACAACATTCTTAAACAACCAGCAAGCACCACTAATATGCTGATCAAGCTTAATATTTTATTTATTCGGTTTATATGGTGCCTAGGGCATTTCTATGAGAAAATAAACTGAGGTACTCAGCTTTTGCAAATCGTCACACTAGAAACCATTGATTTGATTTATTCTTGGTACTGTAGGCCCAATGTAACATTTGCCCCATGCATTATATTTGAATACTAATGGACAAAGTGGTTTAGATGTGATAGGTATAGATGATTGGTAAAAAAAATATTTTTTTAAACCTGAAAATTTCTTTAAGTAAAAAAGCAATAGGCACCCCAAAAGTCCAAGTGAACAATGTGCATTTCAGGAGTCCATGATTGATGCACTTCACGACAGAAGCACATTTTAAAGCAGTGCATGCCATCATCATCATCCATGTTGTTAGCTGTCATGACCAAGGGGGAAATGAGCCTTCAAAGACTGATGAACTAGGCTACATGACACAGTCCTGATACATAAGTAATTGTTTACTTGGACAGATTGCTCTGCTACGACAGGGGGTAACATGGTCAATCAGATGACCAGGAAGAACAAGATGTTGGGTGCCTGGATGTTGGGTGACACCCAGCATGATAATGTAAATAAGCTTGTTCAGGAAAAGTGCTTTGCGTGTCTAACTTGTTTCCATTGGCTGTCTGCTCAGACTGAGGAGCTGAATGTTTTAATGGTCATTTGGGGACGTACACTGAGCTGCTTAATGTTTGGGACAAAGCCATATTTTGTCTTGATTTGGCTCTGAACATCATCATTTTAGAATTGTAATCAAGCAATTTGTATGGTTAACGTGATGATTTTCACATTTGAAATGGTATTTTAATACATTTTGCCTGTTATACATTTCACCATGTAGGAAACTGCACATTTTATGCATAGCCCCCCGTTTCAGGTTGCCACAATGTTTTGGATAAATGGCTTCACAGGTGTTTCTGATTAGTCAGCTGTATTCAATTTCTTCTTTTCTGCAGGTACAAGAGAGATTTCGTTATCTAGTCTTGAGTCTTGAGGCTTTTGATTACGTCTGTAATTGGTGTGTGTCAGACCTGAGTAAAAGTCAAGGATTATGAGGCTGATAAATATGAAAAAACATAGGGCAAACCTTCAACTTACCAAAATCAACTGTTTGGAACATCATTAAGTAGAAGGAGAGCACTGGCGAGCTCAGTAATCACAAAGTGCCTGGTAAGCCAAGGAAGACGTCTACAGCCGATGACCAAATAATTGTCATTATTTCACCATAATGCACAGTGAAGTCTGTCAAGGTCTGGTCGGTTAGACAGGGTCTTTGCCCTCAGAGCGAAGTTGGTTTTGGTGAGCTTTGAGCATAAAACTGATGTCACGGAACCCCGCGTGCATTTCCCATAACCAGATTGGTCGATCATTGTGGGCACTCGAACATTTGATTGGCACAAGGTATTGGAGTTGTTAATCAAACACTGATGGATAAACTGTTTATTACTACTTTAATGTTTTAAACACTATTCCAGGCTCCTAGAATTCCTTCTAAAAGAGGCTGTTCCTGCGCCAAACTGGAGCCTAATCGATCAAGCAGTGAGTTTGCTGCAGGGTCACGATACGAAGGACAGCCACTTCATTATGCCTTGGTTGACCAGAAAGGTTAATTGTGAATGTGTCTCAGCAGAGGGTCAGTCGTGTGGTCTGGAAGCCAGAGGCCTCAAATGTTCTGTGTTCTTTGTTACACCACATGTGCATTGTTTAACTGAAAGTCTAAAATGGTGGAGTACAGAGGCAAACCAAGAAAAAATGTCTTTTCTCCAAACATTATGGAGCTTGCTGTAGGCCTGTATGATGTGATAGGACTGACTCACTACTGCTTGCAAAAGCCTACAAATGTAGGACAGAGAGAGATGTCGTTGCATAGCAATATATTTTTTAAATTAACATGAATGGGGATCTTGGAATGTGTGTGAAATACATGGATTCACCTGCTGCTAGTTAATATTATGTAAGTGGTATCAATAGCCAAATTGAATAGATCATAAATTCAGTTTTTTTTCTAATTCAGATTAGTAGAGATGTGAATATAAAGCAACCAATTTTATTAAAACAAATAAAAATATGATGGAACAGACACAAAACAAAATAATAAGCACTTAATAATTAGGCCTAGTTAATTATATATTATTTTGCAGTTAACAGGAGAGCTTGAGCTTATCTTACACTTATCTGTTTATTCATGTTTTGCACCTCATTATTTGTGAGGTGTGCATGCTGCATATTTATGCTCTTCACACAAATCAGTGCTGTGCATTATCACATTCCAAAACAGTGTTGACAAAGATGCTCAGAACTGATAGGAATGCAATTATAACAGGACACACATTCTGATATGTAGAAATGGTAGACGGATATATTGAAGTATCGGCAATTAGACTAAGGGTGTTTATTGTTGTTGCATGTATCACTATTGCATGGCATACTCTAGCAGTCTTTGCCACCTACATTAATCCTGCTCTGCCTCTGCTTCCATGCCTTGGTGGATTACTTTAGCCCCCTCATGAGTGACGCCCCCCCCCCCCCCACGACACACACACACACACACAACCTGTTCATTCCATCCTTGAAAAGCAGGAGAGATACTTCTCACTGTGAATAAAATGTTCAAGTGAAGTGTGCATTTTACTGAAGGGGTAGCAGTTGGCATGATGATAAAAGCAAATTCCCAAGGACAAGCATGGTCCTCTCTCATAATGTTTACTGATCTCTGTGTCCTTGGTATTATTTGAATTTTCTTGCTCTGAAAAGGTAACTATAATATTATGTGCATATTGCATGATCTACTTGGGCCCCATCACATCAAAGATTTAAGTGAAATATATTCTGCAGTGCATTTTTGTCTGAGAATTCTAGCACAGATGCATTTCCTCATTTGCTTTTTTCTAGCATCCCATGCATTTTCTTGTTTGCTTTTAAGCATTTCCTCAGGCAAAGAAGGTTGAATGACTTCAAGATAAAACTGGTTACTGACAACCCTCAGATGCACCCTTACTAAAAGCAACGTATGGCAGAACAAAATAAATTCTGCAAGACTTTGGTAAAGAGGTTGTGCTCAAAAACCTGTACAGCCTGCATGCACAAATCAAGCACAGCTTGTAAACTAAATAAAAATTAAGTAGGCTAAATAAAACCAAAGTTTACCAGGTCTGTTAATGGAATTAGCATATGCTGTTTTGGCATGTTACATTTCCACCAATGCACAGTAATAGGGAGGGGATCATGGGGAAGACATTCGGCTAGGAATCGGTTTGGTTTTGCTACTGCTACAGGGGAGAAAAATGTTAATGACTATTTATCACAGCTTCAATTTGGCACTTTACTGTGCCCAATATGCCACTTCAAGGTTCTTTGTGTGAAAGGATGCTTTGTGTGTCACAAGGAGATGACTATGGATTCTTCTGCCATCCATTTACTTATATTTCATGTGGTGAACATCTGTTGTGGTTCACCAGGATTCTTAAACCCAAAGCTGGAGGAGCCTAATTTATGTATTTTTTCCCCCCACATTTTTTTGAGATTAGGTTTTCTTGGCATTTACTGCAATTACCATTGGGCTGCCTCAACACCAAGGGCATGCACAGGATTTTTAAAAATCTGCCTGTCATGTGGGTGCCAAAGAAAAGAGAGTAGTGGGGGGAAGGGGGAATTTATGATCACAGGTAGCAATAATAATTAAAAAAAAAAAAAAAACAATGATTCTTGACTTACACAGGTCTTGCTCTGCTGCTGAATTTAGTGTCTGCATCCCCTGCATATTCCCCCCATACTTCACAAGTTGTCTACTTATTTCAAGCAATGTTGTATTGCCGTTTTGTTTGCAACACATCATGTGTTATGTAGCCTATACGCATGCTAACTATGTAGTCTCTGGCCAAATGTTACCTTTAACAAAAGTTACACTCAGTCAATTTTTAATAGAGAATTGACATTATCATTGTCAGCAGCTCAATCGTTGTTAATGTGTTGTATCCTCTGTCCAAACTAAGTTTGAATAATGTAAAAACTCAGTTATCAACATGCAGCTGATCAAGCATTGACAGTTTATAATGGTTAGCGTGCACTTATTTATAATGTAAATACAGCTAGATAGGCTAGTTCACAACAGAAAAGTTCCAAAAAAGTTGTAATGTGACTTCTCACGCTATATATTGTATATAGCTTTGAAAAGATGAAGGCAAAATAAAAGAACCAGAAACACAAGATGCACTTAAATTGTTGATGATTGTTGAAGTCCGCTGCATTGTGATAGCCTACCAAGGTAATGCCCCAGGGTTACAGGAGCACCCTTTTTGTTTTACAATCAATAAATACAATCATTTATGAAAATATTTTAATGTTTTTAAGATAAGCCATTCAAAATATGAAATTGATGACTAAATTGATTGCCTTAGATGCTCTTGTTCTTGGTGCAGTGATTCACCCAAATATAGAATCCAGTCCTGACCATGCCAGTGGGAACTGTAGCGGGGAGTCTTGTGGGGTGAGGCAGGGTAGGAATTGTCGTCCAAGCAGATTTTTATAGTTGGGAGGATTTCTATCCCCTCATCACACAAAACTCTTCTAATTGGTTGAAACATCCGGTCTGCCTGCTCATTCTGTGTATGAAGCGTACAGATGGTGGACTGAGAGTGAAAAATGTGTGGGCTGGCAATACGCACCCCGGTGGAGGTGCATATTTGTTTGTGCTCTCCTGAACTGATGGAAGATGGTTCAGCATTGGGAATGATCTTATATAAATAATAATTCAATTTGCCCTTTCTGAGGTGGTTCATGTGTTTTTTTTTTTCACCATTTGTTGCATTTGCTTACCACCTGAACATATTTCACAGTTGATAGTTTTAAATTTTATTTTGTATTGTTCTGCAGATATCAATAGTAGAATGACAGGCTACTGTTGGCTTTATAGTGGTTGCTATGATGGAATTCAGATTTTTGGTGGTGAATATTTTAAAGAGCTCCCAGAAAGATGCTAATGTCCAGTTTGTCATGCTTGGGGGTATAGTTGCAGATGAGACTGCAGGGAGGGGGTGCTTGTTAAATCGGCAAACTACACAACAATGGTGGCATTGTATTTTGCATAGTTGTCTTGTAGTGTCTACTAATAAAGCAAGCTTAACTGCATGAAAGTAAACATAGTAAAACACACATCATTGCCAGACCTTGTGTAAACCTTGTTCAGTCTTAAAATGCTAATTTTTTTTGGATCAATGTTATACTGATGTAGCAATGTAGTTACTGGTCCCACTGCATTAGTGATTCACATGCTGTACTGATCAATTAATGAAAAATAAAAAAGGCAAAGTTCTTTGAATGGATAAAGCAGACGTGGTAACCAGTGAACTTTATTGTCAACAAACATGGCAGCTACCTGGTGTGGATTAATGGACAACTTTCTGATTTTTTGAAAACCTTATGGTTAAAAAATAAGATCAGTTTTAACCTATTTTCAATGCCAGTTCTTTTGTTTTGGAATTATACATATGAATTATGCATGACAACTGGGGTCAGACCTTTAATACAAAAAATGGACCATATGCCCAAGTGAAGCAACAATGCAAATTAGTTACTATTGTATTGTGCAAAAAAACTTTACCCTTTCAATTTGTTGAAATATTACACTGTAAATATGGTTTATGCATACATTAAAACTTCTGTGCACCATATACCACTGTATTGTAGTGATTTTAACTGCAAGTATTTCAAAAATATTACTTTATTTTTGACAAACTGCATGGACATGTATACTCGCACTCTACACATACACGCGTGCACACACACACACACACACACACACACACACACACACACACACACAAACAAGCTTAAAAATACAAAGCTATAAGACACACCACACTTGTCAAAGGCTGCTATCAACACCAACTACATTCATCTCAAGGGAGAGAGTATTTCATGTGAACACATGTAGAAACAGCTGGTATATCGTATATTCCATCTTTTGTTCAACAATCCCTAACCTCTCTTTCTACAGCACTTCATGTAATCCTTTATTGTTGACCATAGGAAAGTGATATTTATTGTAATAATTATTGTTATAATCATAAAAGCGGTTATATTTCAAGTTTCTATAAGGCTTGTTTCTTTTACCCTTAGTAACATGCAAAAATACAGAAACTCACGATACACAATGTATTTGTGCACTGAAACTGAGGTGTTAGACACAGATCAATGAATTGCTAATCAGTAGAAGTTGTAAGTGAGCATTATTCAATGTAAGCTAATAGCTGAGGAAATGTTTGTTTTTTCTCACTGCAATTTTTTTTAAAGCATTTACTTGACAGGTTGTTATCTACAGTGACTGGGAAAGGAATTAATTACCATGCATACAAATGAAGCTGGTTCATAGTAGGTACTAGTCATGTATTAACAATTAAAGAGGAAGAATTTCATTTTTTTCTGGACGACTGGTTCCAGCCCTCTTTTGCATAACGTTAAGTATATATGGTTAAACCGCACAACTGCAGTGGTGACCAGAACCCATGGCCCATTTCATGATGTATTTCAGCCCCTCTGAGTGTCTTTATGAATTTATGAAATATGAAATGTGTAATTCAGTGTCCCCTGTGCCATTGCACTCCACTCACGCGGAGTCTGTGTTATTGGTCTGGTGATTTCTCAAAGTGCACAATACATCACCCTTTGAAAGTTCAGAGGCATGTTCGAAAGTGAGTTTTAGCTTTAATGTAGTACCATGGCCAAGCTTAATTAACGCTCATGTGGCATCTGTTGTGCATAGCATCATAACTCATGCGATCAAAGTTTTGCAAGACTTTCATCACTATATTTAGGTTGACCAATCTATGCTCAATCATGTACTGTTTTACAAAACTCCTGATATTCCAATCGAGCAACAGAATGAAGGATGTAAATGTGAAGCATGGCTTATCTGTATGTTAAGTGGCAAGAAAGTGAGCTAATTTCAGCATCCTGTGTTTTCAAGCACCCGATACCATTATAATGGCAGCGGGTGCTTAAAAACATGGGTTAATGAAATTTGCTGGTATTTGTTAGTGATATTACCATGCTGGTGTTTTCTCAGAAAGGGAATTGTTTTCCCTTGCTGAGAAATAGAAAGGTGCATTTTGACAGTACATTGAGGAAAGTGATTATTTTTGTCTACTGAGCGATTTAAAATGTTAGAATTATGTGATTCCAAAAGAGTTATCTATGGGATTGAGAGAATATTTAAACTATATATATATATAGCTCAGCAAAATTTAATAACCTCTCAATCGTTACAATATAATTTAATAAACATTTGACCACCGAAAATAACAAATACATTCTCCACCTGAGGGAAACACTGTTAATAAATTTGACTTGACAACCCACAACTTAGGAAAATAATGTTTATGCACTTTACGTCGTAAAACATGCATTGCACTACCTGTGGAACCAAGGCCACACTTCCTGCAGAAGGCACAAGGAATAAATAGGAATTAGTGTGCCTGTGTTAAAAGAGTTGAATGAATTTCCCTGAAGCTTTCGTGCATTGATCTTGATGTATTTGGTGTATATGCTGGCAGTGACTGTCTGATTCGCTGGCTGCCTGTTTCCATACAAGAGGCCGTAGTTCCCTCTCCTGACCCCGAGGAAGCTTTGGTCATCAATGCTGCTCTGTTTGGCACATTCCTGTTGACAATGACTCCAATGGCATTCAGGAAAGCAGCTGTTTCACTAAGCCTTTTCTTCATCAGTCTCCTTTGACCTAGTCTGACTAGGAATCAGATGGAATCAGCAGCGTGCTACATCATGGCTCATAAAATTGTGTCGGGCATTTTGATGGAGCCGACTGCGATACACTCATCAAACCCCCGCGACTGTATTGGAAAAAAAAAATCCAAGACAAAAAAAGTGCACTCATGACCTTCAGGAGCAGCAGGAGTGCATGTTGGTGATTGATATGGCTAACCTGCTTATCAGACAGTAACTTGCGCAGATGATAGATGGCAGCTTTGTTTAACCGAATACATTTTATGCGGTGGGCATCTGTTACAACCGCCCTATCCAGGCAAGGCCAATGCGCCATATTTTTCTTTCCTCTCTTAAAGCCAAAAACTTTGAGCAAGGTATAATAGCAAGCGCTATTAAATAAGTTGGACTGCTGGGCCTGAGTCAAGGCTAAAAACCGGAAGAAAAAACATGCCCTCTGAACTGGAATGTCTTCCTCAGATTTTAAGTCTTACTCGGGAACTTTTTGATGTTACTCAGCAAGGTATTTATTTTTTCCATGAGTGTTAAGTAAGTTTTCTTACAGAATTTCAAGTTATAATTAAATTACAATTATGCAATGACATTATCATTCAACAAAATGCTTTAGAAGTAGAAAACTTTTTTTTGTGGATTTAAAAAATAATTTTTTTTTTTTTTAAGTAGCTGAAAAGACATCCTGTCATGCTAAGATTTGAACAATGCAGAAACTCATCAGCAATGCTTGATGGGTTATGTATAAATAATATCTCACATGAAGTAAATCTGTAATTAAAGCCAGCCTAATTCTGCATGAAACAATGAATCTTTCAGGAAGATGCAAGTTAATTCAACATTATCTGTTCAATCTTTTTCTTTTTTTTTCTTTTTTTACAATAAATAAAAGTTTCAATTGTGAACAGGAAGTCGAAGAATTTACGTTTTTAAGAGGAATTAAGTTATGTCAACTATGTTGAAATTTACCACTTGTTTTTAGGCATACCACAACTCAGGTCTTATTTTATCATGAATTCATCTTCTACAAAATGTAACCAAAATTGAATGAAACGCTTGACACATCACTTACACAACTCAAGGGATGTAAAATAAATATATCTGGCAAGTTTGGTCCAATGTGTTCAGATCAGAATAAGAGAATCAGAATAATTCCTGGAGGCCCACAGGCACTGCGATAGTACAATAACCCCAACTGTTAATAGGTAGGGCCCTTTTTTTGCAAGGAGGATGTCGCCAAATATCTACAAAAACAATATGGCTTTGCTAAAAAGCTGGTGTATGGTGCAGTGCCTTACCTCTTTTCAACTCCCTCCCAACAGTTGCTGTTTGTTACTGCCTGTTGGGATAAGCGGAATTTATGTTTTCTCAACTAAAACTTTTTTTTTTTTTTGAGTGGAAACAGATGCTTGAGGCTGTATCTTTCCAAGACCTCCAAATGGCAAGGCTTCTGTTTAGACTTAGTCATTGAAAAATATTTTTGTTGTTGTAATACAACCTTAGTAGGCATGAAGTCTCAAGAACATTGAGACTCATGTGTAGTGTTTTCAGCATGCACCCTGAAAAATATACAGTTTGTTTACACAGGAGAAACAAGGTGTGTCCTTTTATGCAAGCCAAGCAACCAATACATTGTTAGAAACTAATTTCAGTCACAGTTTATTCACTAAGGAAATCGGCTCAATGAAAGATACATCTAAGATTTTGTTTATAGAACTGAAATGGCAGCCTGAATGACTTGTGTAATAGCAATTAATGCTATTAAGTGCCGAAACATTGGAGATAAAAATCTGCATTGGAGTAAACTGAGTGTGTGACCCTTCTTTCTTTTTAAGTTTTACTTGCATGTCCTTCTGGTCTGCACCTCGCTAAAACAAGGTGTGCGTTTTTTTCCACTTTTGATTACTTCTTTAATTAAAACAGCACTAGTATGATCTTAGATAAATCTTCCAGAAGACAAAACCATATACCCGAATCAGGATGATAAACACCAATAAAAAAAATTTTAAAAAGAAGAAAACTGACATTTCCCTTGTATCCTGAGAGCATAATATCTTTCCTGCTCAATTTTATTTAACATTGTGGAACAGCACTTTCCTCTCTCTATGCAATTAATTAACTTAATATAACATGACATTTACTGCTAATGACACCGTGGCATAGTTTAACCTCTTAGTTCTCAAATAAGGCCAACAAGGATGTTCATGTACCGATTGTAATAAAATTGTTTTTGTTTAATCAACTGCAACAATAACATTTTTGTCCCAGAAGAAGAGGCTACTGGAGAATTCTATAATTTTTGTGATACATGAAAGGTACACAATGTCACTCTGAATGCTCCATATTTTACAGACTCACAAAGAACATGCGGTGTTCTATTACATAAATCTAAATGATTATATCCTCCCTCCGCCCAAAACAATACTCAATGAGATCATACCACAATGATTAAATTGAGCTCACTGTTACCATAAACACCACTTAGAGATCTGACACAACACAAGTGGTTGGCATTCTCGCCATAAATATATATATATATTTTCCCCACTTCCATCTTGGAGATGGAATTAATTGATCATTAGGCTAACCAATGCCGTCTTATGGACATACAGTGAGCAGAGTTATAATGACAAGGAAAATGACTGGATGTCTCACATTAATTCCACAATACTATTTGAATGCAGATCATAAAATAGATAAAAGCTTCAGAAAAAAGAATCATAAATTGATTGGTGGGCGGAATATTAATTGTAAATAAAATGATTACACATGCTGTATAAATGTCTTAGAACTTCCATTCAAGGTTATTGTCATCTCCTGTGACTTACAAATAAATTATGTATAGTTCACATTGTATTTCGCTAAGTCCTTTAGGCTGCCAATGTGAGAGGAAATTGCTTCTGCAAAACTGAACTTACCTCTCGATATTCTCCTAACATTTCAACACAACACATGCAATACAAGGTAAATTATTTCAGTTGATAAAAATGAAATGGGATAGCCTGTAGTATGAGGAAGCAGATGTCACTGAACCAAAGGGGAGAAGTCAAGTGGAAAAAAACAAAAGTAGGGTATCTGAACGAAAGTACAAAAAGTCCTCCTGAAAGGACATGCATGGCCTACCCTGAATCCCGTTCATTGCAGCCAAAATGGAAGGAAGAGGAAAACTGTATCTGCTGGCTGATCATTTCTCTCCAGTTGAAATACAGCAGCCTTAGGTACTTTTTTATTTTTTTTAAATAAATCTATCAGATTATGTAGCACTCTTGTTCAAAGTTAAGAGCTGGTAATAAATAAATAAAACATTTCAGTCCCATGCAGCACTCAAACCTAATATAGGGCAGAAAGATAAACAAGTATTTCCATCAAATGCACATTTTCTTTTCAAATTAATATGAGATAATTGCAGCAGTCATTAATGTTTCATGCTGCACCAGATGGCTTAGGCAAGAAAATTGTGGGTTGGTAATGTGAGTAAAATCCCATTGAAAGCAAAGCATGACCACGGCAGGCTTCAGGATTTCAGCATATAATTCCCACAGGATGAAATGGCATGCCTGAACACGGGGAGGTGTTTCTTACCAAAATAAAATGTACCTGCAATATGTAAAACATTGTTAAGAGGTAGGCTTCAGAACGGTCATGGTAAATCCAATACATAGAGCAGTATAGAGTTAAATTAGTAAACCGAAATTTATGCATGCTATATATTATATTCAGTGATCTGTTGTGTATGTTGTATATGTATGTAAAACGTCCGTAGAAAACATTTAATACTCCGAGAGTCTGCTCAAATGTGCTGCTGTCGTGTCACAATCTTTGAAGAGCCTCAAAGTTTTTTTTAAGTTTTTTTTTTTTAAACATTTTTTTATCTCTTCTTGAAATGTTTTTCATCAACCACACATTTCTTTTTATTTTATTTTTATTTTTTGCACAGTGCACAAAAATACCTTTGTGGCAGTTTCATGTCTCTACCACTGGCCTAAGCAGGGAGCATGAAATCCACTGTGGAACATTTTCCTTATCAGCAGCAGAAGCAACTGAATGCAAAGGTCAACACAACAGACTTTGCCTTTATAGTGAAGGTGATTTGAGGTTTAGAAACGGCACTTTTCATTAGCATACAGAGAAATATGAAGTCATGTGGGGCTTGTGGGTCTTGCTCAGTGGCTCCAAAGTCCTCAGTGGGAAATATCTACATTTTTTATCAATGCAGTTGAAGAAATGATAGGTGTTGGCATTGAAGAGCTTGGAATGTCAGAGTGCTACAGTTCAGATGGAGATGACTGGATTAGAATGCAAAACACACAATGATACATTTTGTGGAATAAAAATAAAATGATGTGGAATCAGAAAGGAAGATATCCTTACACAAAATGGCAGATTTGCAGCAATAAAACTCTCAAAACATTTGAAATATATATTTAGTATTTATAATGTTCAAGCAACAACCACCTTTAAAATGAAAATCTTCTAATACACTACAATGAGTGAAATCACTTTTCTAAATAGATATTTGTACTAGTCATTCAGGGCTGATTGGAAAAGAAGATAACTGATTCACTAAGGGTTACAGAGCTTGGGTGACACAAAGCAAACAATAAAAGAAGGATTACCTCAGCTTTTCCTCCAAGCGAAGATTTAAGTGGATTTTTCCCAGCCCTCTGACATCCATTGTTCTCTCTTATGATTAAATAAATAAATAAATAAATAAATAAACTTTAGTTAAACAGGCACAGATAAACTACACTGCTACTCCTTTCTTCAATTGGTTTAAGTGATGGTAGATGTGTTCAATATTATGTGAATCACAGGAATGAATGAACTGACACCTAGAAGTGAACTGAAAACCGAGAATGAGGATTCCTTTATTTCCAGGCGTGAAGGGGATACATTTTTGGGTGAAGTTAACCTGCATACAGTCTGATATAATTTATATGCTTCCGTCTAGCAACACTTCAGACACACAGTTGACTAGCATTTTTATTTTCTTAATCGAACTCTTGCTTTGGTGGAGAACATGCATTATTTACAGTAAAAGAACAATAGACCGGTAAAACCAGATTACGGTTGACAAAGATTGTTTTTGTAAAATTGTTGTCACAGAGACTTGACAAAATAATACACAAGAGAAAAGGTTCAGTACAAAAAAGTCATTTGGTTGAATGCCATTTTTTTCATGTTTACTCTTTTCTAATAAAGAAGCAAATCTATTGTTGCAGATTTCTTATAATTGTATACGCTCTTTTCATAGGTAGATTATCACACAGGCTGGACCATAATCAACAAAAGTCACTCTTCAACAGTATAGCCCATTGTACTGCCAATGTTTGTCAATGGAGATTGCATGGCTTGCACGCTTGATTGTATGCACCTGTTAGCAATGGGCGTGGCTGAAATGGCCTAAATTACAAATTAGAAGGGGTGTCAACATACTTTTGGATTGGAAATGTAGTAATGTAGTATATTTGTTTCACATGAAGTGAGTTCCCTTTTGTCTTCTTTAATTTGTCACCCATATATATATACACACACACGGAGGCACGCATGCACACACTAAATATATACATTTATTTATTTATTTATTAGTTTCTAAATAGCATAGATTTCATCTGGGAGGAAAGGTGCTGAGTTCAGTTTTTGCAGAGGCATAGAGGAAGTAAAGGAAAGACTCCACTGGAGGCATTACATTTTTGCATGTGTGCATTTTTTTATTTTATTTGTTTCTGTTCTGTAATGCGAAGCTGTTATTCCTGAAGCAAAGTACATGCACTGAGTATGTGATTACAGAATGTTCTGACATCTTTCTGCTTCTTCAGATAATTGCAAACCCTCAACAGCCTTGGAGGACGCTAATGATGCTGACAACTGCGTAACGCAAAGTAGCACATTCCCATGTATTGCATTCAAAAAAATAATGTTAAGATTCACCAAACAAATTATATAATTGATTATTCATGTGACATTTTAAGAAATACAAAACTAAACATGATGGCAAGTGTCAGCTGAAGTAGCTCAATAATTAAAACTAAAAGAGAAAACAAAGCTCATTCAATACCATAATTGCACACACACAAGTATTAATTTAGATAAACTGCAACTGAAATATTAATGCCATGTAATTACTGAGTACATGGATGTCATTCCATTGTAGCCTACGTGAAGTCATTAAACCTGATAATAACTTGCACACTTGAGAAGACTGGGACCAAATTGATAACTGTGACCCGTCCTCCATAAGCAACACTGCAGGCAGCTATCACTGCAGGGCCGTCACGCATAATTGGCAAGTTCAGCATTCAACTCTAGAGCACAAAGTGCATCAGTTCTTCACCGAGAAACATGCAGTGCTTTAGCAAGAAGAGAGCCCCTTATATCAAGAATTTGAATGTTTGGAATTTCTTGCAGACACACAAGATGTATCTCCTAGAACAACTTTTGACTAAACACAAACTCTCCAATCTCAAAATTGTTATGCCACGGACCAAATTTCAATGACACACTATTCAACATAATTGTGCTGTGATGTAAATCATCCACTACTTTAGATGACTTCCTACAAATAGAATAAAATGCACCTATTAACCATAACAGTTGATTTAGCACATCAACCTAGTGCTGGTTTGACATTTAGTACAGTGGTTCCCAAACTGTCGGTCAGGACTATTACGTGCGCCGCACAAGGTACTTCACACATGCAGTTATATTGACTTTTCATAAAATCATTCTATTACTTGAAATCATGTCAGACTATATTTTATAAAGCAGACTGGTCATAGAAAATGATTCTACTCATTAAGTATGTTGAGGGTTTACAGTTTCTGTACCCTGACTTAATTTTCATTATATTTACATTTAAATTAAGCCACAAACAATCAATCACATTTGATTTGTCATCAGGTTAGGTCTGCTGGGTAATATAATCTTTATGTTACATTTAATGGGATGTAAAGGGTATTGTAAACCCTTATTGTGAGAGGTCAATGGCCTCTATCGATAACATTCTCTTAAATTATTGCTTTTATCTGTCATTGATTCAAGGTGCAGTGCTATGGAGTTAACAAGCTTAGACACTTCACGCTGTGATGTGGAAGCCCCATATCAATCAGTAAAACCACAAGAGATAAAAAAAGAAATAAAGCAGTCCCCTCGCCAATGAAGGGCTGAAATTGACAGCCCAGGTTGATGATTGGGGTAGTTTATAATCCATTAACTGAGTGCAACAAGTCAAAGAACTACTGATACTCCAGTGATAGTACTGACAAAACCAAAATACCCATCTGAGTCATAAGCAATCAATCCACTCTGTGTATATAGGCTAGGAAAAGTCAATACATTGCTTCCATTGAGCTGAAAGTGTTTTCAGGAACACTTGAAAACAAGCATTTCTGTGTACATAAATAGAATTTCATATGTGACAAGTACCATCTTTCTGAAGAAGCAACTTACCTTACAGACATTGAAAAAAATGATCTCAATTAGACATTGCAGTGCATTGCCTCACCTTTAAAATTGTACATTATAATTTCATCAAAAGGACTGAGCTCTGCCACTGTCCAGGAAATGAACAGGAGGGAGCTGTGACCACAGAAACATTAGTTGGAGTTGTCCAGGTGTTGAGCAGACACACAGCTGCATTGTGTCTATCATTGTGAAGTTGTTTTTATGTTTCACATGGTTGAAAACAGCTGCACAAGAGAAGTGTCTGCTGCCTCACTCATGCCTACTACTTCTCTGGGTCAGAGAGGTTGTTTCTCTCTGGCTGTTTCTCTCTGGATGTGGTGAGGTGCACATTTGGTTCCTCTCCACATCCACAGGAGACATATCTCTTCCCCTATACACCCTGGAGCTGCATGGAGCAGGATTAAATGGACTCACTTTGACTGTGCCCAGTGCATTTCGGGAGTCCCAAATGAATCGGTATTATTTCATTTAACTGGCTAAGGCCTCAAGCCTACCCAAGCCATGGTGCATGTCTTTGTGATTGAGGTTTTGCGGTCTATTAATAAAGCTTCTATCCAATTCGCACTTTAAACCTGCAAGTGGGGTTTGCCTTAAACCATGTGACACAGTCATGGGAATCTGGGCATCAATACTGTTTCCTCTTGCAGCTATTTATCAAGGGCACATGGCCCAATATGATTTATCGCTGAGATGAGTGTCTCTGCATTTTGCCTTTTGAGTTTTTTTTTTTTTTTTGGTTGCATTCCATCAAAAAGTTAAAAATTGAGTGATTTGAGTCATGTCTCCTGTTTTCTTCCTACGTAGTTCTCTTGCATCATTTATGATGGAGTGAGGTTTTGTGGAAGCTGAAGCATAGCTTTCAGTGATTCTGCTGTGAAGGCAGCCCTTACTAAAAGGGGTGCTAACTAAAGTGCCCTTAGGCAGGTTGTGCTGAAGGATAACGCTTATGAATGGAACCCCTGCCCTGGCATTGTTTTCTTGCCATGTCGATTGAAAAACTAAGTTAAAGTAGTGCTGATATCATACTGAAAATTATCCTGTCTTTCTCATTGTTCTCATAGCTGTTTTTCTGTTGTTAAACATCTCTTTCCCAATATCCCATCAAATTAGTTTCTTTAGGCCATTCTGGAGGTTCAGTTCATTAAACTTTTATCATCTCTTAGGATTCTCCAAAAGTCCTTGTTCTGCCATGTACATTTTTATATCACAAGTGCCAATTGGCAATAATTGTCTCTTTCGCCGGCACTGATCTAGCATTCTCAACTTGTATAGCAGTGTAAAATGGCTTTATTGTGGTGGTGGTATGCAAGTAATTGATTTCCATGGCGATGTATGTGTTTTATGTTGTTTGGTGAAAAATTGGATAATGCCACTCTATACACTGTGAGGACAGCTCTGTTGAATAACTGAAGATGGAATGGTTTAAAAGTGATGAAAGTGTTGATACAGCTGGTTATGTGCATGTTTATTTCAGTGCAAGGGTGCTGTATTAGAGTGCAGAAATCTCTTCCTTATGTGGTACAAGACTAATTTTGATGTGTTCTGTGTTTTCATTATGACCGATTCTGTGCACAATCATGACTGGTGTGGAAAAGGGGATAGCTGGTGGGGGGGTGGGGGGGGGTTGTCGGTTGGAGGGGCTGAGGTGAGGTGAGATGAGGTGAGAGATGACTTTGTCTCAGACCTGGGCATTATGCATAGCGGCCCGGTGTTGGAAACCAGCATTTATAGAATTTCTCACTTATTCTAAAACTAGTCTAGTCTGCTGGTACTGAAACTGCCAGTATATAGATTTCAGTCTTGCACAACAACATTTTAAATTGGATGATCAATACGATGAAAGACTTGGAGAACTAAAAATATATTTATTTTCTTTTAAGTGGGCTAGTACATTGCTAGCCTGCGGGTAACTTATTTATCTACTCATAGGCCTACTGATAGCATCAGTGTAAAGCCACATAGCTCTTGCACATCGTGTCCATTTCAGATGCTCGGTCTGTTGAATATTTAAAGAATATTTAAAGAATGTATTGATGATACCCTTCCCTGAAAATGTTAAAAGAACCTTTAGGCATGTTCTCCAGAGGACAGATATAAAAAAACAAGTGGTTGTTTCTGTTCTTAGTTGCTTCAGAGAACAGAAAGTTAAAATAAAGGCTACAGTATATGGATGTGAAAATGGATAACCTGCTATTGGCCATATGGATAACTTTTCAAGTGTTGCAGCCCCATAAGTGTTTGGACATATTGCCAATTCTGTGTGTGTGTGTGTGTGTGTGTGTGTGTGTGTCTGACCTCCAGTTGTGCAAAGATAGGGCAATGACCCAGGCCATATTAAGGGATGCAATACTACTCGCTATTTTGGTGTTAATAGAACTGGGGAAGAGATCTTTGCTTGCATATTTTTATTAACACTGCCGGTGGATTTTCCTGACTTTAATCTTTGCTGAATGTCAGGATAAGTTAGAGTAGCAATCTGATCATTTTGACCACACAACCGTAAGACATTTTTTTAAGCTGCACTGCTACAGAGCTGTGGATTAACATATAACTGTAATATGATACAGAATAAGGTCACTTTCATCTGTTTACCAGCATAATTTAAGTTATAATGAAGTTCAAGGCCAGGAGATTTCCTGCTCATCTGGAATTGGTCCTGTGAAAATTGTTTTCTTCAGTCTCAGGAAATGAAAAGGTTTCCAAAATCTAACTTGTCAGAACTAATCCAACCAAGTAAATTCCAAAACAGCCCAGTTTAATAAATATCATGCAATCTTATTCTGAGTAAGTGTATATGCATGTGAGTGTGTGAATGCATGACCTGTTTCACTATTTATTATTTGTTTGTGATGTAGGCTACATGCAAACAAAATTCACAAGTGAGATGCTGTCAGATAGCCTACTCTTTGCTGTGTGTCTTTCCTCAAAGTACTCTGGATACAATGATCAGCCAATTGCCATGAGTAAGCTCCTCGCTATTTGAATTACTGAGTGAATATGTAGAGTATGTGTGTGATTAGACTGCTGTGTGATCAGCACACCTGACTGAGTCACAGTACAACACTCCTGCACCATATTAATCAGCTTGTCACCACCTGAAATGATGGAATGGTTATGAACTTTGTTAAACTATACATGCTCTTTGCCTGTTGCGTCTGTCCAATTGCGGCATGGGCTGAACCCAGGGATTTGTTTCCAACAATTACCCTAGCTCGGTTACCCACATTAGTGGTATATACAAATGGAGGAGCACTTGTGAATTAGACCACAGTACAATATTTCATATAGAGACACATTAAGAACAGTATCTGGAGGTCATTCCTGAGCTTTTCAATAAATGTAGATAAACAATATATGATTGGATTAATTAAATTATTCATGTCAGATGTTGTCATGAAATCCCCTGAAACTGATGGCCCTCCCTATCCATTCCTGATTTTGCTCTTTGTAACACACTGAAATCTGCACCAAGTCCGGGTGAAGAGAGGAAAAAAAAAAACTGACTTCTGCGCCTGTGAGTGGTACTGATGGTTTTTTTTCCATTCACTTTTTGAATAAAGAGTGAACATTCCAGCATTCTTTTTTTTATTTTTATTTTTCTAATTCTTTTATTTAACCATGCCTATTTTGCACCACACCTATTTTTACCTATTCTGCCTAAATCCAAGGTGTCAACAGAGTCATTCCAATCTGCTTTCCTCCTTGGATGATAATGATTTTGTATAATTAAAAGGTATTTATTGTAACAACTCCAACAGTAGAGATTTATATAAAACTGTATAGAATTACTAAAACTGACTATTCCGTTAGTCTGATGATTCAGTAACTTGTGTACTGTGCTTTAAGCCAGTCATAATGTTAGTGGCTAATAGCTAATGCCTCACAGCTCAAACACCAAAACAAGCTCATTCATCAAGGAATTTCCATTACTCGCTGTCTTTTATAACCTACTGAAAACAGTGAATCTGTTATTCCAAATCTGGAACCCTATTTGAAAGAGAGTTGGCTAAACACAGTAAGAAACAGCTTTACAGAATTATCATGATCATTAACAACTTTAACAAATCATTAACAACCCACCGCAATAATATGCTCGCAATAATACAGTATTACCAATAACTGCCCCAAATTTAATTATTCCTACTAAACATAGCTGCTGATTGGAAACCAAAATATTCAGTGTTGAAATGTAATTTGAGATGTTTACTGTAGATTCACAGTAAGCATTATTATATACTCTGGATCAATCCTAATATCTTTTATTCTCAGAAGAAAAAAAAGTGTCAGGTGAACTATGGATTTTCATTTTTTCATATTTCATTTTCATTCAATTTTTTAAACATTATTTATATTGTTTTATATTATAATAACAGTAATAATAATTATTATTTTATTGCAAATACTGAATATGTTATTCCCTGTAATATATATCTAGTTATATATCATGCCCTATTTTGTTTGGAAGATGCCTTGGTAAAAACAAAAAAAAAAAGAAAAAACAGTACATTAACACAAGATAACATTTAGAACTAGTACGTACCATTTTCCCCATTCAGTGCTCAGCTTCAATTAAGCCTGAAGCACAAACAACCAGAAATTCCAGGGTGCAAGGGTGTTCCCTCCCACAGGATGCATTGCCATTTTTTCCATTTGTTCCAGTTAATTCATAGCCTTTGTGGTAAAAACAGATAAGGTTATTCAAATATCTGTTGAACACAGCACCGGGAAAATGCAAATACGTTGTCAAGGATGATTGTACATATGAGTGATCTCGGGCTGGTAAGACTCAAATCTGGCAGTGCTTTTCTTGGCTTTGTATAATCTGAAGGAAAATGCAATTACATTAGGCATTGCCCATTGTAGTCTGTGAAAATATACTGCAAACAAAGTGATTTCAGATAAAGTGGTCAGTGTCCACAGGTTCAGAAACCAGTGATTCAACTCTGCTTGTTTGAAGCCAAGTTTCTGGACACTAGTTTCATTGTTCAGAAAGGACACTTGTTTTACAGTCTTTTACAGTTGCCCCGCATAATAAGACAGGCCTCCAAGTAATTTAATACAGCCTTGTGTTTCTTTCCCCACATTTTACAGGGTTTGATTTTTTTTCACTGAGAGACTAAACCTGTAATTACCATCACCTGTCAGCTGGCACTGAGAGTATACATAACATTGAAATGGAGCATAATATACTGTTAAACAGACATTTGAAAGATACTTTTTGAAGTACACTTAAAGTCCAGTGGTTCATGAAAACAAGATAACTTGCTTGGAATGGACTGGCACATGACAGCAAAAACCAACAGGAGTATTTAAACAGAGTATTACTAAGGATCAAAAGTTAGTTGCCAAGAAACTGAAGGTATTTAAGTCCTATACAGACTTCTACTGTTTTTGGATTGTTTTCAAAGTTTAAGTATGTTTTTCAGTTTTCAAATGGCATATCTGGGTAAAGTAGTTTTGCACAGAGGAGTGACGGCTTAATCCAAACCACCATCCAGTTTGGGTCAGATCTTAACTGTGGAAACACCTACTGTGGCATGGCCAGGCACTGTGTGATGTATGTTGGGTAATGGCATCACTCAAGGAAAGGTTTCAGTTGGAATACTTTTCCAGCCTTATCTGTAAATATAAGCTATTCTGGTTGAACAGGTGCCAGTAAGCTGTTGTGCATTCTCTGGCATCTGAAAAGAAGCCGATTCCTGAATTAAAGCATTTCCCGGGGCACAACTGTACCTCTCTGACATTTCTGATGCTGGTGGAGCAAGACTGTGGTTGCTACTGAATACTACCAAAAGAATGGAAAAATGGGGTAAAATAAAAAAGAAAATTACATGTATAAATTTATATGGTGTGTATGATGGCAAAATAAAGTGATGGCTTTCCATAAAGAATGTATACCTGGCTAAGCGGAGAAGGAAGGGACTGCAGTGGCAGGAAGGGGTTACAGATATAACTGGAATCAAAACCTAGGGAAGAAAAAAATGGGGATGAAAGAAATGGCAATAATTTCAATAGTCACCTAATTATGTTACACTATTCAGAATAGCAGCATGTGATAGCTGTACCTTAGGGCCACACAGAAAATCTGTTTGCCAGTTCAGTGATAGGGAGTGTATGCAGTAGGATATTCTGTCTTTAGTATGCAATGGTCCTGCATTGTGACATTCTAAATTGCCATGGCAGTTATTACACCGGGTTGGGGGGTGGGGGGGTGGTTGTCTTGGTATCCTGGGAAAATTCCTGATCCTGTAGTTTCCCTGTCTTCATAAATTCCTTACCCTTTCAACTCAGGGTATTTTTTGTATGTTTTATGTCTCAGAACATGGCTCTGGTGTGCTGCACGTGATGGTGGAAGTGTTTTCCCTGTCCACTGCAAGGACATTTTGATCACAAGATGAAAGTAGCAGCATAAATGAAATCCATCATCATATGCACATTCATGTGTCCTGGATCACCATAGCCTACATAAAATTAGTTGTGAATCAATGCATCGCTCTTGCTAAATTATATTTTGTGAACATTTTTTAAGGACACTGCACTGCAGTTTTCTCAGGCACACTGTATTTACAAGTACATACATTTGAAGCCTATGTGCTATGTGCTCTGATCAAATGCATGTTCTTAAAAGAAATATTTTAATGCTGCATCAGAGATAAAGCCACTTACTCAGTAGTATGTCTGCTTGTCTGGATGGAAGCACAGGGAAAAAATAAAAAAAATAATAATAATAATCAGTGTCCATACAGTGGTGAATTAAATTCTGCAGTTTGATCTAAAAAAAATAATGATAATTTCACCTCAGCAAATGCTGAGAGGCAATGATGCAGAAGTGGAATAGTGGTATGGCATACAATTGCTTTCAGGAATCAGGAATGGCGACTGAATTGTAGTATTTTTGTGACCAGAGGCAGGGAGGGTACAGTACAGGAGGAAAAGGGGCTGGATTAGGCTGAATATATTATCAATGGGTGTGTTGCAGCTGGGTTTAATCATAGCCATTCAAATTACCTCTTTTCATTCGCTTTAAGAGCAATGCACTTTGTGGCCCGGTGTAATGCCAAGTTCTGTGGTCTACTGCTGCCGTAGAAGAATTGAGAATCTCATAAATAAGATAAATTTGTTCGAATTTATTTGAATTTACAACTGTCAAAATTTCAATAAAGTATTGTCTAAATGTATAATTATGGTGTAGTTTTAATTTCCCATTAAACCTGAAGCTAAATAGCTTAAACGTGCTATGCTATAACTAAGAAATAACGACGGAATCAAATAATAATGGAATCTTTGTTTAGAATTTTGTTTGAAGTTTTGTTAACCCCTTTGCAACCCCAGTTGCCAAACCTGGGTAATCCTTGCCCGTTTAGGGGGTGTTCTATTTAAGGCTTTATAACTCCAGATGTGGCAATCACAGACACTTGCAAAATGGCTTCAATGAAGCAAGACACTGGTACCATTTATAATTCTGTACAATACGATTACAATGAAATCATGTTTTACTCATGGTGAAGTGATGCATCAAATATAACACATGACTGAGCCAGCTATGAATGCTTTCACTACAGCAGTGGTAGCCAAACTCGGTCCTGTGGCCCCCTGTGTATGCTATTTTTTGTTACAACCACAATCGTTTTACTGATTTTCAGTTTACTGATTCATCCATTCATGTGTAATATCGGTATGCGTAATATCTGTGTGACACTAAGCTCAAATTGTGAAATGCATCTGTACACTAATGCATGACACAGTGTATTCTTTTGGAACCAAGTAAGTTTTCCTTTTAGTTGTATCTCATTTGATTTCAAATCCTTTCTGCTGCTCCAGCTCAAGGGATACTACATTGAGACCTAGAGACAGACAGCACAATTGCTGTGTTCAAATCCAAAACACACACACAAAAAAAGACTGTTCCTTATACTGCACTGCCTCTAGGGAACTGCTTTTCACATGGTGGAATGACAATAGTCTACACAAAGGCTTCCATCTGTCTGCTAGCCTGCAAATTGCTACTCTACAGCTGAGTGAATATCAATACAAACTCACCAGTCTCCAAATATTTAGGATTACAAAAACACACACACATATATATATATATATATATGTGGGGCTCATAAGGTGACCAGAGCTGGCCATTACAGAACGTGGTAGACATTTTTAGTGCAGTATCCTAATGTAAGCCAGTAATACAGTATATATGGCTCCTATAAGGTCTATTTTGATGTGTGCATGAGAGCCAACTGTATGACCATGCATTCCATAGATAGAATCGTTCAGTCAACCAGTTGATTTCGGGATGAGTTGTTCACTTCCCATGAGGGAAAAAAATGGCTTCACAGGTGCTTCTGATTAGTCAGGCGTGTTCAATTGCTTCCTTAGTGCAGGTATAAGAGATGTTTCTGTATCTAGTCTTGATTCTAAGCTTTTGATTGCCTTTGGAGTCTGTTATTGGTGTCTAACCTGGGAATCGAACCTGCCACCTTTAAGTTACAAGACCAGCTCCTTCCCCAGTGTACTACACTGTGGCCACTAAAACAGATCCTGTGCCAGCTCACTCTGGACTGACGAGGACATGATTACACTATCATGGAGATTATGGAGAACATATGTTTTACATAATGCTGATCTAATCAGATGCAACTGAGCACTGTCTCTCTATCACACTTGCTGACTTCCTGTCAGGGCTGTAAACAGTCTGTTTTCTTTTGGAGGTCTGATAAGGAGCACACTTTGGAGATTAGCTGTGCAGGCTGGTTTTGGGTCCCTGGGTGAAAACGCATGACATCACCAGAACGGGAAACATCACCGCTGCATTACGGGAAGCCAAGTACTCAGACTGTCAATGAAGACATCAGTATATACTTGTAAGGCAGATTGGGAATCCTTCCATGCCCAATTCAAACTGTTAGCTAGCACAATTCTTTTTTCTTCTTAACTTTTTATTGAGTGGGCATTGGGTGGGCACGTTTGGGTAGGAGTTTGGGTGGGCTGAGCCCACCCCTGCCCATAGCTACCGCCGGCCGTGCTATGAGGCCTTTGTTGGGTTTCTGCAGAGGTGATTTGGACAGTGTGCGCAGCTCGGCCTCCTGCTCACCGAACTGTGTACCAGGCCCAGGCAGCCAGGAGAGCCCCTCCATGAATGACATTAAGAGTCTCTCCAGGTGGGCATATGCTCACATGCCCTCATCAGTCCAGGGTGAGCTGGCTCGGGATCTGTTTTTGCAGGCCCCTATGGAGCCACACACCCAGACACAGTTAGCGCACCCAAAAACTCTGCAGGAGGCCTTGGAGTTGGCTTTAAAGAGGGAAATTGTGAGGGCTGGAGCTGTAATGTCAGTGTTGTAGGACAGCACACCCGTTGTGAGAGCTGTAGAGGAGAGCAGCCTACCTCAGCCTGCCTGGGCACCCGAACTGACTGGAGTCTTCTGTGCCGTATCGCTGCAGGCTCACCGTGACATGGACACATGCTCCCACATCCCATCTGTCGGGGGTATGGCGAGCCGGGGCACTGAGTCAGGCAGTGCTCCTAGTCTGCCAGAGCTCAGAGAAATGGCTCGGGGTCCACATAGACGGATGGGGGAGCGGAGCCCCAGTTAGCCCTGAAGCAGATGTCAGCATGCAGCAGGAGCCAGTGGTGGTGTGCTGGGGACTTTTTCCATGTCCCGGTTACCATGAGTGCAGTCCCATGCTCCACGCCATGCACTTTCCAGGCAGCAATGGGGGTGCTGGAGAGAGAGGCAGCGGCGGGCCTGAACCTCCACCCTGAGGAACGCCACTTCCTGCAGAGGACAAACTGCAGGCAGTCAGAGATTGGGGTGCTGGACCGCACCTTCAGGGTGCCGGCTACAGGTGAGGAGTGGTGGCAGGCGATGGTACCCAAAGCTCTTTTTTTTTGTTAAAACAAAATTCGGCAAATTTTAGCTGACTCCCAGGCCTATATTAGGAGTTGGGATTAGAATAAATCTTATAGTGAAACTGATTTAGGCTATTTGATATTGATGTTAAAATAACATTTTCAAAGTTATGTTTTATCAAATTAGAATTTACTAAAACAATTACATTGTAGTGACAGAAACATACTACACCCCTCTCTACGATGATTTTACCTGCAATTTATTTCTCACTATTTGTGATTTTAAATGTTATGACATTAGGTATTAATCAGGGTTTCTGAATAAAAATAAAAAAAAACTAATTACAGTGTGACTTGTTGAGCAAACAGAAGCTTAATTTTGGTATAATAAATCTTAGTCTACACATTTACTTTTTTTCATTGAGATAACTTTATTATGTAAAATGAATGTCAAGATAAGTGCTAAGTGAGAAGCGGTGATGAGAGGAATATCAATAATGGACCACAATTTGACAAGAGCAGAGGCCCTTGACAGTAGACGGAGAGCAACAGGGCAAAATTGATTGGCACAGTGTCAACGACTTACCCTGGAGAACAGTTCCTTCATCGTAATGTCACGCCACCGACCTTTTGCAAAAAGTCACTGGAGTGCTACATTGTAACCATCAGATGGAATGACTTTGAGTGTACATGCTAAAGTTTGTGTGTATACGTGTATAGTATTTTGTGTATGTATGTTTTATCACAATGAGAATGAGAACAAAAGGGTTTGAAATGTGGTAAGGCAACTATATTGAAACAGGAAACATACAGTACTATTAAATAAATATTCAAGAAAATGTAATCCTGCATCTTCCAAGATACTAAACAAAGTTCTACAATAACCACATTTTAAACAACGTAATCAAAATTATCACGTTGCAATAGGTATACGTAAATACTTAAGCAATAAGTAATGAGAGGCCATGCTTTAGTGTCAGAACTTTCTTTTATTCATGCATCTGTTTAGTGTGATAGGTAATTAACTGGGTTGTAATCTAGGTTCAGTTCCCGGCTAGGGCGATGTCAGTATATATCCAGCCATATAAATGTGAAAAGGTAAAAAAATAACGTGTGCATAAACGGATGAACAAATACACGAGAGGCGCATGAGTGAGTCTCAAATCAAATCTGACCTGTGCCAGTGCCGACTGTGGCGATCAGCCCCGCACGGCATGGATAGCAGCGCTCATAGCTCGAGTGACTCCTGTCGGCCAGCTGGCCACCCAAGGCTTGCTCTCTGCGCACTGCGCTTGCATGGCTCGTAACTGCAGTGTGAAAAGAATCATCTGGCTGGCATCACATATTTCGAAGGAGAACACTGAGTTGTCTTCAGTCTCTTCAGCAGGAGGGGTCATATTTGAGCATGCTTGTAGATACCATCACTTAATCTTTGGCCATTACAAAATTAGCAGTTGACTGTGGCATTATGCACTGTTTATAAAGGGAAAGATGGGGTGATCTGATTGGCAATAATGAAACCCAATCACATCCATGGTTAATTTATTCATATTGATCCAGCTTCTTTTACAACTGCACTAAAGCCTGATGTCATGTGATTACTGAAATTGAGTTGAACAGGCCCTAATCCTCCAGCACCTTGAGTTACAGCTAGTGTTTAACAATTGCGCCTTGGCTGTATAATAGGGCCCATAGTATGACTTAAATTGACTAGCTGGCAAGCTATCTAATTTGATTGTCCAAGTTACTATTGGGAATTTGGTAGAAAGCAAACTGACTGAGTTGCAAGATATCAATAGCCTGCCAAGATTAAATAGTTTAGTCACCCTTCTGACACATGCCCATTTGTCTGATTGACAGCTTCAGATCCCACTCCAGAGGCTGGAGCAGTGATGTTCTGATTACTGGAATTAACTAGCACTGTCTGGAACATACCTGAATTGCTCCAGTCCTTCAGATGATTTTGTCAGTCATTTTGAAGTCAGTGATGTTAAAATTATTGTTGTTTTCCATATAGATCTCCATTTTCTTCTTCCTATCTAAGGAAATGCTAGTGCGAATCTATTGAATGGGCTGTCTAGCAACAATGAAGTATCCATTATAGCATGAAGATGCCCACTTAGTCCTCCAATTGAGTTGTCCTGAAATATTTAACTTCATATGAAAAGGAAACATTATTCTCCCATTTATACATTTGCTAAACATAACTATACATATTTTGCCTATGCTTAATGAACACTTAAAAGTAAGTAAATGCCTCTAAATAAACATGATAAATAATTGGCTAAATCTTCCGATTATATGTTTTTTGCATACCTTTTACACTAGCAAAGCAGTTCATGGCAAATAACCTTGATCAATGAGCTGTTTGAAATTTCTGTATTCAGGACCCATGGGAGTAAATTTCACACTATGGCATGACTTCTCTCAGTATAACGGGAAATATAATTATGTATTAAATTATGTGTACATTTATCACAGCTGAAACATGTCCCCAAATGATTTGCAGATTTATTTGTGAAAAAAGAATAATAATAATACATAACTGCAGGGGGACACGTTTTTTTAAAATGATTAAGCATGCAATATAGTTTGTGAAATATCAAAAATAAAAAATAAAAATGTAAAAAATAAAAAATAAAAAACTACTGTATGTGTATCACAAGGGAAAATAAAAACTGATTGTCATTGATTGAAAAAAAGAACCTTGTTTTACTGCAATTGTAGCAATTCTACAAGCTCAGTCTGTTTTGAAAAGGAATTGACTGCTAGAGAAATGATTCAATCTCTTTCCATTCCACTGTATAAAGATCTCAATTTAGATATGTCACAGTGAATGGGGCTCCACAAAGTGCTGAGCTACCTTGTCTGTCAATGATTTCAGGCAATTCAAAATAACCTGTAGCAATGTGAGGGGGGGAAGCCAAACAACAAAGATACTATACTCAGTATATTAGAAGTCCTTTGAGCTTGCAGTAAGTCGTACAATGTAGTATTAGCTTGTTAGGGGGGAAAGAAATTGGTTGTATGTTACCACATGTTTATGAAATGAATACACATATACAAAACTAAATTATAATTGTACGCCTGGTTTACAATTTGAATTAGGGGTACAACTAGATTCGCTTTAAAAGCATTATGTAAATAGATGTTAAATGCAATAAAGTGTACAGCAACACCAGCTTTTCGCCTGTCACTGCCCCCCATGATGTCAGGACCCTAGCTAGCTGTAACTGCCATTTTATTATGATATCAGCAAACTACACAATGGAACAGCAAGGGCATTTTATCAGATGTTCGCCTAAATATTCTCATAAATCTTGGGATAAGTTGACGATGGCTGTAAAGTAGACCAACCACAGTCACTATCACACAGTCACCAATGAAGCCCAGTTTTTGAGCCCAATTTTATTTTCCACTATAAATGATTTCACACTTTCATGTGACACACAAACTTTGAATGGCCACAATCTCTTCAGATGGTAAGACAAAAAAAAAACACAGAGCCAAGTTATATGAAATAATTTAGGATAACTGGGTAGCATTGCTTTGGAATAGAGCTCATTTAATTTGTGTGAGCAAAGATAGCCAATACTGTTTGTTGCAACTTGTATGCGTGAGTAACCTGACTTTTTTGTACGTTGAACGTGTTGTAGTGATGTTTAAATACAGCAGACTGTATGCATTAATCATACCGTCTGACAATTAATAAGTTTTATACGACCAGATGCATATGAAGAATTAATGTTCACTGACAGCAGTAAAACATAAATCAATGTATCATCCCTTTAACATTCTATTAATAATACAACTGTATAATTGCACATAACATAATACATTATTCATCTATTCTTGACAAACAATTATCAAATTTGCCCAGGCAAATCGCAAGTTAACTGTGCCCCGATTATACTTGTGTGTGGTTTGCGTAAGGTTTATCTATTTTGGCAATGTAAAGCTGGAAGCACAGAGCTAAGCTAATTGTGTTTGAGGTAAAATAATGCCAATGAGTTATGCATGATGGTGACATATTGGGAGACGACAGGTTTAGAACTGTAGGATGGGGTCACATGCAATGAAACCTGAGCCCCGTGAATTTATTTATTTATTTGAGTTCAATGTGTTTTGAGTTACTGCAGATACACATATTATTGTTCTTTTTCTGTCGGCAATTTGTGCAGCACAAAAAACAAAGCTAGCTAACAAGATGACAGCTGTCAGTTTTTTATATAGTTAACTGAAAAAGAGTGCAATAGCATAACAAAGGTGAGCAGTCTGGTCAACAAAAAATGGTAATGGATGCACAGCAATCAGTAATCATATGAGTCATGGAGGCAGACTACAGATGAGCCCTTTCCCTCTCTACATCCAGAAATGGAAGAGGTTATTGATGGTGAGGTGGATTCGGGGGGAAAGTCTGTGCACTTGAGTCTCTGTCTTTCGGCCTTGGGCCCTCTTTGGGCAGTGCTTATGGTGAGTGAGAGACTGTGTAACTGCAGCACATATATTCACCCAGTGCCTGCTGGCTTACCAGGCACCAGAATGCCTGGAGGTGGAAAAACGGATGTTGGCCTTCAAGGTAGAGGAGGTGAGGAACCAAAGGCAGAAGGTGACACTACTAAGGGGCCTGGCTGACATAGCAATAAAGCAGACGTTGTGGACTGAGACTCTATCATTGGTGCTGATTCAGCTTGTGGCATCCCTGCCAGCAGCTATGGGTGTTCCCACACCACCCTGCAAAGTGGCAGATGATTGTGCAGACCATTTGATGTTCTTTTTTTATTTTTTAAATCCCATATGTTGTGCTGCCAATACATGCATTTCTTCACTTCTACAAGAGAAAAATATAATTATCACCAAAGAAATATTCATGTTGTAATTAAGTATCCAAAATAAATACACCTCTTTGGAAATTGCAATGAATGGAAAAAATATCCACGTATTGTATCTGTTTGACTGGACACGACTTCATCTCATACCACACCTAATTAAAATTCATGAGGCCATTCTAATGTTACACAATAAACATTTAATGTTTAGAACTTAAAACTACACATTGCGTGTATATGATCTGTATAATTTAATTGAGATTCCCTTACTACAAGGAGCATCCTGCTCAGCAGATTGAAGTTGAATTCCGGGTCAAGACACCATGAAAAACATTTACTTATAAAAATTTTACATGACTCAATAAGATTCAGGGCTTAAATAGTATAAATTGGCTCACATTAAAATATCTAAAAACACATGAAAAGAAGCTTTTCTTTGCTATGCATGTATTCTTCTTCCCTTCGGTCAGATGTTGGAATTACTCAGTCACATGGACACATTAGGTTTATTTTATCTGTTTGTGAGGAATTATGTGCCAGAATTCCTTGACATTTTGATGTGATAAAACACAAGAGAATGCTCTGGTACTCTAATGGGATTTACAAAAGGCCACCTTGCACTGAATGAAAATGAAATCACTGACATTTATTTCTTTTGTTTGATCAACAGGACAAGTGAAACAGACACAAGCCACAGGGTATGCAGCCTTATTTTAAACATTGTACAACAAATTTGTTCGTATAGCAATATGTAATACAATAATATATACATAAAATGCCTGTAATGTAAAAAGTAAAAGATATACAAGTACTGAATGCTTGGCTTTTATTTAAGCCGTTCTAATTGGTATAAGATACACATTTCTTATTATCTATTCAGGAAACTGCATGCAGCCAGCATCAAGTCCAGGAAACATGCTATTATTTGGATATATTATGTTCAATGTGGTGAAAATGCTGAATCAGTAATGGATTGCCATCAACAGTTCATCCAATTTAAAAGGTTAAAAATAGGTATTATGAGCCCTCACTTACACATAATGGACCACAATTGAGGTTTAAAATGACTTCTCCAGTACAAATATTGCTATGCATGGATTTATGATAATTAGATATATACCGTGCAGGACTCTAAATTTCCCGTAGGTGTGAGTGTTTGAGTGAATGGTGGGTGAATGATGTGTGTGCCTTGTGATGGACTGGCGAACTGTTCAGGGTGTATTCCTGCCTCTTGCCCAATGCATGCTGGGATAGGCTCCAGCACACCCCACAACCCTGACCAGGAATAAGCGGGCATGGACGATGGATGGGTGGCTGTACTGTGCAGTTCAATTCCTAAGAAAATTATTCTGAATGTGCTATCCCAATTGGTCCTTCGTTTTTGAAAACCTTACATCATTTTAACCACTGACTCACTGGTACACATACAAACTTGATATTCTGTATATACAGTGCAGTGCATAAGTATTTTGACAGTGACTATCAAGTAACTTATTACTAGGTAGCCAGATGTTCTGTTGGTAATAGTGATTTCACTGTTGGTACAAATGATGAATGGATAGTTGCCAGGTTAGCTTGAAAAGATGCAGAGATAAGTATTCATTCAACTGATATTTGCTGTGTGTCAGGACACAGGTGGTTATCCTTTTGTCCATATACTCTGTAGCTATGTCTAGCTAACAAATGTGCAGATGCAACTCAACAACGCCATATAGCCAGCAAGCTGCTTCCATTCACTGTTGAATGATTATCACTTTAAGACCAGAGTTAGGCTGACATTATTTAATTGTAAATAAAATGACATTCTCTTCTTTGATGCCAATATTCTTTGAATGGAAAAATATTCATTTCAATTTACTGTGTGCTGATATGTGCTAGATGAACAAAAAATATCCCTTGGAGTGATCATAAATAGTAACATTTAAAAAATGTCATCCCGTCCTCATGCAACAAAAGATTACATACTCACATCAGATATTTTAAGAGAATCTACACATCGCTGAATGGAACGTGATCTTAATGCTGCTGTGTAGATAGATAGATGCTGGATAGATGCAACTGAGTTCTCTCTCCAGAGTCCCCTCGGAAAATACCATTGCTCGCATTTCGATCACTTAATAGTTCTCGCCAGATGCATGAAGCTTGTGTCCCTGTAACTCTGCATCACCAGAAACTTGGAGCAGGAGTACAGGTGTCCAGTCACTGGCGTTCTAATGTATTCATAATCAGTTTTACCCTCAACAAGGTTAAGTTGTTGAACCTGTCACCTTCTTCAACCCTCTAGTTTGCACCCCAGGTAAAGTCAGAAAGTTTTCTGAAACCTCTGAAAATAATTGATCCTTATATCTGGGCCAATCAAAAATATGCACTAAAACTGAATGAAATAAGAAAAATATATATATATAATATAGTGACTTTTACTCTGATACAGTACAATTTTATCCCTTGTGCACTCATAAACACTGTTAAAGTTTAATTTACCTGAACAGAAATACTGTATGCGAATGTGGGACTACTGGAACTATCCAGGCCTCAGAATGACAATTATTATACCATTCAAATCCAAAAATAATTCCATAAAATGTTGTAAAATGGAACCAAAACAAAGTTTATTTTCGGTAGGCACTTCTTGTTCCGCCATGTCTACCGATAATCACTGTAATATTGTTTCACAAAAAATAATTTCATAACCAAACTCCAATATAGTGTGAAAATAATTGCCCAGAAAGAGATGGACAAAAATAGTTTCAAGCAAACTCACAAAGCAAGTCAGCATTGTGAAGGTCAACAGCTGTTTGGGTCGGCTTGGATTCCTAATGAAGCATGTCCCTACTGAAGTTCCCCTTAACTAATAGGTGAACACGCTCATAAATAACCACAGTATGCTAATGGCATTAAAAGTCAACACCGCACTGAGAAAATGACCTTAAAAAATGGCATATAGGACATAAACTGTATATACTATATATAGTATAAACTGATGCCATTTATATAATGTGTGAAATGTTGACATTTAACTATTGATTTTCACCACAGTAGAGTATTCAAAAAGTTTTGCTTGTAAGTAATGAAATGATTAATAAAACATTTACAATGGCGCAATATCTTCTCAAAGAGTTTTTCTTTTATTCATTCTGCAGTGTGTGACTCCATGTCTTTTAGCCTCATTTGTCCACTTCGACCTCCACTCCTGGAACTAATTGACATAAAAATGACAGTGTTAAGCGCAACAGCATTTTCCATGTCAAATTTAGCCAGCAATTCCACCTCACCCAAGAAATTCCCATTAGATTAATCAAACAGTGTCTGTCCTTCCACGAAAGGCCAAGTTGCGTTCAGCTGAATGACTGATAATGATGATTATTCTGGTAAGCATCACTCTCCAGTGATTTTTCTCACTCTAAATTATCTCCGTGTTGCATTTGTCAGCCGTTTCCGACCATTTGCATACGCCATGACTCCATGCTGCAAACGTGTGTGTTACATGCCGTTGTGACACCCTCAAGAGGGTGATGCAATAGTTCTGGGAGAGGATCGTTATTTGTCACACGCAGAGAGAATGAGCGCACCCACAGCCACCCCAAAATTAAACCAGGTTTCGGACAAAAACAAAGAAGTAAAACAACAAATTTAAAATAACAAAGATAAAAGATAATAAAACAGAGCAACCGCTGTTCAGCATGCCACTTGTAGCTGGCCAACTTTTCAGTTGCCAGCCAGACTGCTTCTCACGGAACGTTTTCTTTCCTGTCTTTTGTGCGCGGACAGACAGAACTCAAAACAGCTGTTCTCTCGGTGTGTGCAGGAAACATTGGGAGCATTGCTTTGGAATACAGTGTGTTTAATTTAGCCGCGTTTCCACCAAAATTACCCGGAACTTTCAGTCCCAGGAACTACTTTACCAGGAACTAAAAGGTTCCTTCAGCCAATGGTTGTCTGCGTTTCCACCGGGGTCTAAAGTACCGCGAAGATTAGGCAAATTAGCCCACTGACGTTGTCGTCGGTCCATCTGTCATATGATTTCTTCTGTAACCCCATACTACCACCGAAGTAGCCTACATTATTTTCTAATAACCGGGACAGCCCGGAGGGGTTTATTCCACATATATACAACGGGTTACCAACAATGACTATATATGGTTACTTTTGTATTTATTGATTTTCATATATCCTCTCAAACACATTCATTAACAGCAGAAAACATGCACACGTTGTAAACAATTTGCTGTTTTATTACTTTCTCGTCGTCAATTCCATATAGGCTAATCGCAAAATGACAAGAATAGAACGAAAACTCGGACTTGCGTGAAAATGTAAATTAGTAGTGGTACAGCCACCGTTTGCTTTCCTTCGAAGTTACTGCTAGCCGAGCAGCGAAGTGTGCCCTCCAGATGCGAACCGTGCACCATAAATGAGTCCATAGTCTTCCTGGTCTTTTCGTGGAATTGAAAAATGGCAGTAAAATTGAGTAAAATTACGGCAGTCTGAAAAAGCTAAAGGGAAGATTACTAGAATTAACCTGTTATTTTACCCGGATAAAAAGTGCGGAAGGTGATTTCCAGTTTGCTTGTACTGTATCACCAATGTTAATTATGCAGAACTACCGCACACCTCACATAACTGTATCAAACGTTTTGAGTCAATTACAACGGGCTAACAAAGAAAATCCGGAAGAAAATATCCGTAATATGCTGTCCCAGCACGAATGCTTAGCATTTTATAAAACGAATACTAAAGCAAGAAAAGAACAGAAGAGCACACGTTATAATTCCAAGACGTTGACAGGCTATAACCAAAAGTAGGCTACTGCGCCGCATAACATACAAGTTTGATTTGAAGTTATTATGAAAATAAATTGGTTTTCCGCTGCATATTTTCAAACATGGCGGGTAATGGCGGAAAATAAATACAACACAAATGCTACGAGTACTCGACCAATCAGAAATGTTCAGCGCTGCAAGCTCCACCCAAAAGGTTCCTGTACTTTCGGAAAGTACTACCCCCCGAGCAGGAACGTTTTGGGGGGTAGAACAAAGCCCCCAGAACTAAATTTAGACCCTAGTTCCTGCGGTGGAAACGCACTGAGTTCCTCAAAAGGTTCCTAGTTCCGGGGTATAGTTCCTGCGGCTTTTGTGTGAGCTGACATAAATCTGTATCTAACCAATTAGATACAGATACTAGATGCCCTAATTGACTTGGCAAAATAAATGTATGGTAACATGAAATGTGGAGAGTTTTGATTTTGAAATAACCTCTTATGGAAATAAAGTTGATACTCTAATTGACTTAACACAGAGTTGTGAAAAATTGAGTTTAAATATCTTTAGACTGGGTGTATGTAAATATTTGGCCTCAATTGCATGGAGATACCCGAAAGTGAATGCAAATACCGATTTGTACGAGCATTGATGTTTGATCATAACTCTGTTGCTTTATTTCCAGATTTATTTACTTGAATTATAATTTAAAAAAATTAAAAAAAATAATAAAAATTTCATTTATTGATGTGAAGTGAAAGTAAAGGTGTTGGCACTTCAATGCTGATCTGAATGCCAAAGGAAGCTTCCTAGCTGAAAAATGAGCAGAAAAAAAACCACATAATTGATGTGCTCATTTGAATGGTGTGCAAAGCAATCTCACTTTGATGTATTTGTTACTCATAATTGTAATACATAATGCAAGGCAGCCTTCTCTGCATAATTCAGAATCTCTTATATTTTAACATCTGGATATTTTGTGCATTTTTTTCTCATGTTCAATTGTCTGAGCTGAAATACAAGAGACAGACTCCACTGAGCAAAGTAATGATGCAAAGCTACAGAAGTGCCTGAAGCGATTGCTGGAAAATGAGAGACATTTGGCCATCATTGTTATCCAATCTTTGGCACCCTTCAGCTTCAGGGAAACCTGGAATTCCACACAACTTAAGGAAAATAGGTTATTTATTTATTTATTTATTTACAGTGGAAATGTATCTAATTGTACAGAGGAATCATAGAAAAAAAATAATGATTTAACTGGAAAACATAAAACCCATCCTAATCTCTATTAAGCTCTTTGGTCTATTATCAAGCTTTATTTGGCCTATTATCAAGCTTCATTTAAGCTTCTCCCTAAATGATCATTTTGTCCGATGCATGAATTCTTACAAAGTTATCATAATGATGTACAGTTTCAATACAATACAAAAAATAATAAATAAATAAATACATTTATAAGCCACTATAGTATGCGCAACTATAATATCAATAAATACATGGCCTGTTTCCACATGCAATTGTTTTCTTGCATGCCTGAAAACTTGATATTTTGAATAGTAGTCCTTTTAAAAATAAATTAATAAATAAATCTTTCAGAATGTATATATTATTATTATTTTCCACCTTATCAAATATGTCAATGTTTCACACCTCTTTTGTCTCCACAGCAACAGGAAAAGGTTCTTGTCCCATGAATTCATTACACTTATATCTCCCATCTAGGACAATTACAGCTCTTAAAAGGCAAATGGCAGTAGTAAGTGGCTCTCAGAAATTGCCATTGCAGAATTGGTTAATTCCAGAGTTGCTGTTTAATTGCTACAATCACATTTCTACAACACTTTTGGAAAGGAATAGATACCTGAGACCCCTATACAGATGATAGGAATTCTCACTTGAGAATGATGCAAAACTGAGTTCCATGAGTCAAAACAATGCATTTTATCATGTAAAAATGGTTGTTTTCAAACTACAGCAATAATGAACCAAATATATATATATATATATATATATATATATATAATATATATATATATATATATATATATATATATATATATATATATAAATTTCAGAAAATGAAGAGTGTGCCAGGTTCCATTCCAGTAATTAAAAAGTGTCATGCAAGTGTGTGCATATAAAATCCCAAATACATTTATGGTTGCTGATAACCAGTAAAATGCACATTTCTTCTGTTCTGGAAGATTCTGCTTTGGAGTCATACGTATGTGGGATACCTAAATACTTCAATTCAAAATAGCTTGACACTGAAGGCGTATTAATAATTTCAATGATATTCCACTGCAGCATATTCACAACAGATATATGCATTTTAGTCTTCAGTTTTCCCCTTAAGAAAAAATAAAATAAAATAACTCTCCAGCCCACGTCAGACATTCTCTAAAAAACATATTTTGATCATTCCATTAAATATGGTGGGAAAGTTTTCAAAATGTTGCAAAAGCTCTCAGAAACTCACATTTACTGACTGAGCGGCTTACAGAGCCTGCAATGTTTTGCATGTGTTAATCTTGCCTTTTGTCTCTCTTCTCTAATATGCTGAAAAACATCGTGTAATTGTTAAATTTACATTACACATTCAGGACAAACACTGTTGCTATGGATTTACATGGATTTCAATTTTGGAAATGCAGCAGACAAACCTCAAAGCTAGAGCTACACGTACAGCAATCACAATAAGATAATGTTAAAGCATGTCATTAAAAATAAGTCAAATAAAATAAGAAGAGGAAGACAGACTGATAGGGAGTGAAAATAGCACCGACCTGAAGTTATATGGACTAAATTATACAGCCAAGGTAATAATAATATGGTGAATGTGGGGTTTTTTTTTGTTTTTTTTTTTTTGCTTCAATATCTTATGAAGTAAAAACTCTTTAAGATATATACCCTGAAGCATTAAGTCTTTTTTTCACCAGAAAGGTTTGAGTACTTGCAAATGTGGAGTACAGCAACCAAGAATACCCCCTGAGGATCGACCGTATTATTCGCAGGGCTAGGCATTAGGGCACTGAAAATAGTTTTCCATTTATCGAAATTAAGCAAATGTAGCATTGCCCCATTGGCTTAAACGCTTACTTTTAGCCTGTTTCAAAAGCAGTAATTGATGTATCACACTGTGTAAAATCTCTATGGATGTAGTATCTATGCTGCTGCTTGGGTGAGATCAGTTCACTGTATACCACAAGCAATAAACTTGAGATACAGTGGTTGCATAATGTATTATGACAAGCGGTTGTAAATCATTAGTGGAGATACGAAGGAGTCATGTAGCATTTGACATGCCATTATAGCAAGCCCTGTACATAACATATTACGCATTATAACTACTTAATATAACTGTTATGCTGTTTTTAATCTGTGTGTCAGTTTTATAAAGCTGAACATATTACAAAGAACAACCTATATGTATATACATATATACCTTTTTTTTTTTACGATGTAGTGAACAATTTTAGATGGATCAAACAATTTTGTAATTAAAGAAAATCACATGTGGTTGAACTACACATTCTCTGCTTTCATTTAAGGGTATTTTTATGCAGTTTGGTTTCATCATTGAAAAATTATAGCACTATTTATTCATAGCCCCCCATTTCAGGGCATCTATATGCTTCAGAATTAATTCTGCTGTCGAAGACAGTGAGACAGTAACTGGCAGCCATACATTTTATAGTGATTTGCAATCACATGATTATCTGATTTGGGGGAGCAAGCTATTTGCATCAACGAGCAGGCGTACCTAAAAACATGGTCACATAGTATTGTGGCATTGCACATTGATTGTGAAATATGGTATCAAATTGGGTCGTCATTGCTAAAATCTGAAACCCCAGCACAATTCTTGCTCTTGTTAACATATTGTGATTCTGTAATTTGTACTTGTGCCACTACTTCGGCACAACAAAATAAGTATATTTCTGGTAATGCACACACATGCACACAAACATAAAATATCCAGTGAGTTTTGGAGGGGATTTAAGTCCATGTGTCCACAATTTATTTATTTATTTGTCCAAAAATACAGGTTGCTCTTATCACAAGATGCAAGTTTCCATATTGTATAATATTGCGTCATGAGCCCCTGCCCACTGATAACGAATGTGAATAGATTTTTTATTTTTTTCAACAATATATTTTAATGTGCTCATTTTGGGAGATTGCACATTGCAGGGGGTGGACTGGATTTTGCCTAATGAACATTATTCGTATTGTAAGAAATAAATTTATACTCTCTATTATGTAAATTTTGCCATTAAATTTCAAGCAAAGCTTTATTATTGATTGTCTCATTTTGTAGCTGTTCAGTGCTGATAAAGCTTCAGTGAAGAACAATCTCCGCTGGATTCAATTGGCATTCAGTCAACTGGAAAGCTTTAGCCCATCCTGCAGAGAAGGATTCAGAAAAAAAAAGTTGTATTCCTGTGTGTCCCTGTTGAAAAAAATGTTGTACTCTGGTGTGTCTCTTTAGATTATTTCATTTATTTACTTATGTTTTACATATGAACCATTTTTTTCTGAAGCTGTATAATTACTGTAGGAGTTCAAGGTCAGGTATCTTGCCTAAGGGCACAACAGCAGTGTCATAACAGGAGCCAGACCTGTCCCCTTCTGGTGTAATTATGACTAACACAACCCTATCCCACGGTGCTTAGAATAACCCATTTCAGAAAATAATAATAATTAGGAATGCTGTGTTATGCCATAATCCCATATGGACTATCAGAACTACTCACTGAATCAGTAGTAGTCCCACAATCTGATTTACATCTACAGTACTATGGATTCATAAATGTCAGTCACAAAAAGTCAGTCAAATTAACAAAACATTTCTATCCTCTTTAACACTTTTTATTATGACCTTACTCTCTCACTGGAATTATACCAACAAATAAATAAATAACTAAATTATATATATATATATATATATATATATATATATATATATATCATTTTTATTTATTTATTTATTTATTTATTTATTTTATTTTATTTTATTTCTGTTGCTGTAATCTATCAGTTATATAACTAATATATTTTTCACTGTTCCAAACATCCAATTCCCTGATCGATGCTATTGTCCAGATTATCATGCTTGGTTGGTATAACTGCAGATGAGACTGGGCTGGGCGTGCTTCGTAAATGGATGAACTACATGACAATGGTGCCACTTAGAAATTCTGTATTCTGTATCATTATTGTTGTTTAATGTGTACTAATGAAGCTTTAAAAAAGTGCACAATTTTGGTAACCAAAAATACCAAACACAGAGTATTTTAACACAGAGTATATTAGTGGTTTCAATTTAACACACCTTTATTATATTATTTGTGAATACTTTAAAAATATACGAAAGTATACTTACAGAAAATATATAACAATAGCTGGATAGCCATAAAAATAAAAACATATATAAGCCATTCCTTACTGTCCATCTGGAACCACTGGCTACTTGTAGGCTCACTGATGTCTCTTTGAGCCAGTTAGCATGTACAAAGAGGAAATGCAATATTTTCCAATAAATATTTTGCACAAAAATCACTGAGCTTTGCTTGTAAACATGCTTTTCCAGGAGGTATATTTAGGAGAATAGTTTTACTTCAAACTGAAAATTGGAAGTTATGGGTAATTTCGTTACCCAAAGTCTGCAGTATTGTATACTTTTTCATCATGCAAAATTAAGTGAGGAGAGACCAATTTAACGTGCTTCCCTTCCGTTGTTAAAAGACTCAATATGAGCGAATTAACAGCTTACTGTTTCGCAAAGAATTCCTCCAAGTGGAAGTGGTTAAGTGCAAGTGAACAAGGGCACATCTTTAACGGATTGGACCGCATCCCTAGACTCCAGATGGTCATGTTTATTTTTCCTCAGCAGGCTATGTAATGAACCATGAGGAATTGTGAGGCTTATTTCCGAAACCGTAATGGTCATCAATTTATGATTTAGCATGATCAAAGTTGTTTATATAATGATAATCATGCAGTGGCCTTGGTTCAGTGCAGGAAAAAAAATATTGTTTTGTATAAAAACAGGAGTTGGTTGGGCATTGGCAATGTTCTCTCTGTTTTTGTTTGAGCTGTTTGGTATTAGAATTAGAAAATGAATAAAGCAGATAATGGCTAAATAAACATTTGTATAGATTGTGAGGTCTGAAACAAACTGTTTATATGAAATGCAAATTGGGAGTAAAATATATCATCAGAATTCACATACGTTAACATAAACACTAATGTTCTTATAGAATTGTTCTTATAGAGTGTTTTGTTCATTTCAAGTTTCTTGAAATAGCTCCCTATTTCCTAAAAAAAAATAGCTGCAGTGCTCTTTTGCTATTTCTCTCTGCACTCAATTTAACTAGTTCAATGCAGAATGCAAAGTTCAATGCAAAATGCAAAGTACCTCCTAATGCTCAAATATGCTGGGAAATGAAAAAAATAAAAATATAGCAGTGTTCCAAAATCAATTTGCCTTGCTTTTAATATAAAACTTTCTCTCTGCATCCATATTAATCTCTGTGTATAGTTTTCCCCTCTACACATGACCACCTAATCCACTTGCAAGAATAATAATTAATAAAATTTTTTTTTTTTTTTGCATTATTTTTGTGACTCGTACATTAACTACATTAACTTTTGTTTTAATTAATTTGTTAAAGTATATGAGTAATATTGAAATATGGTGGTACTATAGTGATTCATTGTGACCATGGATTCAGGGTCTGAACACATTGACTGCAAACTAGACTATTTCATTGGTTATTTATTTATTTATTTATTTAACCATTAAAACATGACATACATTTTAGGGCGTAAAACAATTGCCTCTGTCATGCATACTGCATTTGCAGAACAACACTGAATCTTAGCCACTTACCTTTCAGCTCAAATATTTTGGGTGCACAAATGAGTTGATGAATGTAAAACTCCTGGTTAATCTTGTGTCTTTCATCATGAAATCCATCGTGACAACAATTGTGATGCAGTTATCTTTGCTTTAGGTGATGGAAGAAGCACCTCATACCATATGTCCAGTTACATTAATGGACATGCTACTAAGCTGGGTATACGTGGACAGGCAAGATAAATTGTTTACAGTGATACAACTATTTTATGCTTGATATTTGTATTTATTTTTTCTACATGCTTCATGATCCATTCAGTACTTCACAACAGGTAGCTACTTACTGTATTTATTCCTTTTTAAAAATGTACAATTTTCTAAATAAGTTTTTTTTCCTTTCCTAATTTTAGAGTATTTAATTACTTATCAGTTGATCTTAAGTGCAGATACACTTAGCCTTAACCGTTCTGCTGTTTCTGCCATAACAGAATGGTCCAGGCTGCTGGCACATGTCTGTCTTTGCTTCTTCTAGACAGACAACCTACTTATCCAGCATGCTGATCTTGGCCCTTGCACTGTTTCAGTAGAACAACTTAAACTCGCTCATGATGCTGTGGCTAGGCTCATGTTCAATTAACTCAGAGGAGGCCTAAGCTCCTGGCTCCTCCCTATCCTTGATCTGTCATGAGACCTAACCCCTCATTATAGACTTTCACACCAGCAAAGTATGGAGAGTACTTCAACCCCTGTGGCAGCACATAACACATTTTTTGACTGCCAGCACCAACATTAGCTACGAGCACTCTTAAAACCTTTCTTCATCCAAAGGCATCTTAAACGTAACATTTTTAGACTCACTAGCAAAAAGCACAGCGTGGCACGGTGGCAACAATTAGCTAATCTTACATTCATTGTGAATGGCAGCGCTATGGATCATGGGTCATTTTGTAGGAAAAGAGTGCTCAGCTTGTTACCAGCTGAAAAAAATCAATGGAAGTCAATTGGGAACTGCATTAGGGGTGCATCTGGCTAAGCACACCGAGAAACTTATCCATTTTCCTATTCATACTGCACTAGCTGACAACACTAAGTGACCTACCCATGCACCTGTTCAGCTTATGGCCCAGAGCTAAGTGAATGAGACACAAGCAGAACAGTTCCTCTTTCTCTTGCCTGTGACTAATTAAGGGAGAAGACTACAGTATATGGTTTTTCACTGAGGCTGGCACAGTCCTTTCTCATACACCACTAAGTCAGGCAATGCCTTCCTGAATTCATTTAATTCAGTTACTCGTTTGTCATAAAAGCTTAACATTCCAATAGACCTTCATTATTAACAAGTTCATCTTAATCATTCCCATCAATAATCCCACAATCCAAACTTGGTTTATGGTACTAATGATGAAGATCATAAGTGTTTATGCTACAGCCTGTTGTTTACAAAGCCGATGGCTCTGGTTGGGCACGAAGTGGTTTGTATTGAAGTGAAAATGAGATTCGTTTGACCTCAATTGATTCATTTGAGCTTTCTCAGTGTCCATGCACTAATAACCTAGTTTACATTAATGCCACTTTATATCAATATCAAACGCCCATTTTGCCAGATCCGTGAACCAGATTTTAAGGAGCTGAGCCGTGTAAATGCAAACTCACGCGTTCACTCTGCCTTGAGGAGAGCAGAAGACAGTTGACATCTGCCAAATGTGAGCAATCAACATTCTTGGGCACAGGCGGATGGTGAAACAAATGCCTGACACACACCAGGGTCTTTTTATGTGCACCAGATGAGATATTTAACAACCCAGAGAGAATGGCGGACATAACTGGCAATAATGATCATATGCACATCCAGAGACCATGGAATTAGGCCAGCATGGGGTTGATCGGTTGCATTCACATGAATATTCAATAAAGGTAGAATACATGCTCTAAAGAACAGCAATGCAACCAAACAGCATAGATTTACAGAAGTAAAAATTTTGACCTCTTCATGGATTTCAAAAGGGTTATTAATACTTAAACGTGCCTTTATGAATTCTGCTTAAGTGGAAGTGAGCCTGAAATATTTACAGAGTTTGAAAAAGATTAATATAAGGACAGTTTTGTGAATGAGGCCCATTGTTATGCTGTATGACATTACTTGAGTTTATTTCAGAGTATAATTCAATATGTATACCTAATATATGGTAAATGGACTGCATTTATATATATAGCGCTTTTATCCAATATATATATATATATATATATATAACAAAGTATTGCACTAAGCTACTTTTTATTTGGTAATTAAATTTAGCATTTTTTTAAATCAGTAAACTCTAAAAACCAATAAAAACAGCAGGTCTTCCATTTTGGAACTGTCAGAGCACAGCAAGTGCATGGTAGACAAGGTCACAACAGAACATGAAGTGAAACATCACTGGGCCGGCCCCACTTAAACATCTTTTTCATGTGAAAGCAATACAAGATGAACATTTACATTCTTCCTGAAGATAAAATTGAGAGATTCCCTTTCAAAACTTAATTCTACAACCTTACAGGTACAGTAGCTATCATTAGCTGAACAACTTTTCATTGTTGTCACTTGGTTCTTGGATATGTGTAAGAAAGCTCTGGTGTTGAGGCTGTCGCTAGCTATACCGTGTTAGCTATAAATGTGTTCAAAGTGGCTGTGTCGTGTGTTTTAGCTGGGCTATATTTTTTGTAATTACATGTGGGAATGAAATCAGTAATGGATGAAAGTATATCTAACTTCCAATATCAGTTGCCAGCAGCTGTTATATCAATAGAGAAACATCTTAAAGAGCATAAGAGCAAGGAGTGTGAGGTGGTATTTACAAAAATAATAAAGATTAAATACATTTTTTAGAAATTTTAGGTGAATCAGAATGTTAATGAACACATCCACAGGAATACGATAAGAATATTTATGCCAGAACATTGATTGTTATTTATTAATTCTAGAACTTCTATTATTTTTATTTGTAATGTATTATATTATCTTTATATTATTTTATTCATTTCCAAAATACATATTTTTTTTCTATCGAAAAAAATTCAGATGATAACTATATGATGGTAGCCATAGCAACTACTAGTTCAATATTAGGAGAGTAATCATATAATCACCAAGAACTTAGGTGTATTATGGTTACAGCCGTGATATGAAGTGATTGTACTTTTTCAATAAACAACTTATTTACTCCTACTTGAGTAACTGCCTTAGCTTAGCTTAACTGCCTGTACTTCTACTTTTATTATGGTAGATTGTCTCTGAAGTAATATTATGTTTACTTGTCTAAGTTTCTCCAAATGCTCTTTCCACCACTGCACACCTGTATCGGTGAAGTGCCAGCCATAATTTATCTGGGTATCTCTACATATTCATATGCATAATCTTTGAGTGGTAAACATATGGTAATTCACCAGTCTGTGTGATGTCTGAGGATACATTCATAAAAAGGGAAGCAAGAGAAGCTGAAAGCACTTGCTGTCCCTGATAGGGAAGGGGTAATTGTCCCAAGGATGACCTCGCAATCTGAACAGATGGTTCTCAAACGCTGCCAGGAAAATTAAGGAAAGCAGGTACAGATTAAGAGAGAAAAATATTCCTGAGAAATTCCTGAGTGTTGAGTTAGTGAGCCTGCAGTGCATGTACTCTTTCAAAACCAGTTTCTCTGCATTAATCACAATGGGCATTCCCCACATAAACGTAAAGCAAAATTGGCATCTGGGTTCACTACAACAGGTAATCTAACAAGAAAAGAAAATTTGAGTATATAAAGCAATTCAATCGAAAAAGTGCACTGAGAGTTCAACAATGTTACTTGTTTTACTATAGAAGATCAGACATGATTATGCAAATTTGACTCTATTTTTGAGCATGTGTGCCTGCACTTAACGCTTCACAACAATCAGTGGGGTCATTATAAAAACTCTAATCACATTAAAGGCATTCTTACACATTTTATTACTAAATATTTTATCTTATTCAAAATAACCAAGAAGGGATTTTGTTTTGGTGAAATGAAATGTTATTCAAATTGTGGCCAACCCCTGTTTTGCCATCATCCGGATTTTTTAATTCTGATCAGTCCAACCTAGCCAGTAAAGAGGTCCTCTAAAATAATTTTAAATGTCGATCTTCACCAAGATAACGGTGTGGTATAAAACATTTTAGTTTTACGAATGGGTGTGTTTTTTTTTTTTTTTTTTTACAGTAAAAAGGTGACGTGTGCCTTGTTGATTCCAACCAACTGCTAGAATAAAGTGTCATAGCCACCAAACTTTCTGCCAAAAAAAAATATAGCTCTAAAATGTTGCGGCCTTTAATTACAGACGCAATGGAGCACTGTACTTTGGGATTATTTCTTCTCAGTCATTTGAAGGGGTGCTGACTGTTCTCTGTATCCATGTGTGGTTTTAACAGTTGCTTATTCACATTTACATATTTGTGTTTTCATACTCTGATCATTTTAAACTAGAATGAAAATGGGTTTCACAGCTAATGCTTACTAATTTCACACAAATCTGAAATAAATAAAAAAATTGAAAATTGAAGCAGAAACAAAAACTTGTTTATTGATACATTCTTATTCCAAGCAGCTGAGTAAGAGTTTTTCTGCCAAATAATAAGTGTAGAACCATGAGACACCAAGCATGTCTGTGCCTATGATGCTCATATTACAGAATATCAGTTTTGTGATCAGAATTATGTTTATGGTTTTAGTGGGATTAGGGTTACAAAAAATGTAAATTGGGATATTGGGCTAAGATGTGTATCAAAATGAGCTCAATTCCCTAGTGTTTCATGCAACAGTGTAGCGGTCTGTATCTTTCTATGAATCTGGAATGTTAAAAGAAATACTCATTAGGGGGAGCTGAATTGAAATTATTCTGAAGGGAAACAGTTCATTCCAACTGACATCCAAGACACATCATTATAAGGAATTCATTACGTATTCTGCTCCTTTGGGAAATGATTAATGGGGCCACACAGATAAAAGGCAACCTAACATTATGTGCAGGATTGTTTTCAGTGTTACAGAAAATAAGGTCATGGTAACATTACCATATGCATTTTACATTGTTACACAGTAAGTACAGGCGCATTATGGTATTTTTAATTATTTTTTGCCATTGACGTATGTTGGTGAAAACAATCACCAAATGCAGATGAAACTAAAGCTGGAAAACCACATACCTCTGAGAGTTCAGCTCAATATTTTAAGTGTGGAACACCATATTAACTAGTCTTTCATACACAAAATATATACCTCTATGTGGTATGTATCTATCACTCCAGACAGCACACTGAGCTCTGAATTGAAAATTCCTCATCTGCAGAAAAAATAAATAAATCTGAAATACCCAAAAACATCCATCACCCATAAAATTAAGGTACATTACTTCATTTTCATTAATTTTAAAAATTAGAAAACATAAATAATTCAAATTATGCAGTGCACTTCATTTAAATTGCCTTTCTATAATTATACTGCTGTTAAGGTTTCATTTCCTTGATGGAGGCATTCACAAAATGGCACTTTTGAATTTTATATTATAATTATACAGCCTGATTTGACATCTCAATGCTGAGCCCTCCATTCAAAATTAAGGCATCAATGTCCACAGATTTGAACCTACAACCTCTTGGTTATGAGTAGAAACCACTTTTCCACAGAGCTGAACAGATAATTCTCATTATAGTCAATGATTCTTCACTTGCAGAAAGCCATACATTGAAATGGCTGTCTGTGTGAAACTAATTGATTCTTGACACCAGGACATCTGTCATGGTCATGAGGAAAAAAACTAAATCCTCTCAGCTGAAGTGTTCAACATGCCCAGTGAATGAATGAATACATTTTTTCTTGTGTGTGTATGTGTGTGCGTGCACACAAATGTGTTTGTGTTTCTCTTAATTGGTCCTGCTCCCTTCGTCCCCAGTCATCCTTGTACTGTAGTATGTTTTTTTTTTTTTTTTGTTAGTCAGGTACTTACACTTACCTTCTTCTTTTACTGTATAGCTCAAGGCTCTTTTGCCCATCTGCCCCGCTCTGAAGCAACTCCTTCTCCACCACACCTGCGTCTGTTTAAATTTTAATACCTCTGTGCGGCATTCATTACCATCACATAATTGTCTTGGCCTTTCATTACTTGCCCCTTGGCTTATGAAACATAGCAGCATCGTCAGTCAATTATCTGCCGTTACTGACTCCTATGAGGGAATCCAATGCTGTTATGAGATGGACACGGTGCTTTCATGTACGTAAATATTGTCTCTCACTCTGATACCATCAGGTCCTGATCTCATATCCAACAATTAATGTTGGAAATTTATTGCAAGAAGTGATCATTATTAAACCCAATTATTCTCAGTAATAAGAAACTCTGTCGTTCTCTTTCTCTCGCTCTCTCGTACCCAATACATATACTTATGCGAAAGATGTAAGCTAAACGTGACTAAATGGGGAAAATAAATAAATCATATGCAATCAAAAAGGCATTACAAATTAAGGACTAAGCACACAGATTACATTGAAAATGCCTTGTGAATTATGCATATAACATTATATTAATGTAATGTATCTTTTATAATTTGACTGTATTATCAGATAAGCTTTGCCAAGTATACATTCAGTTCTCTACTCAAGATATGAAACATCTCATTAAAAAATGAATAAATACATAATCCCTATCTCCCCATGGCAGTGGAGTGGCTGCATGGGCTCAGGTTGGAGATTTGCTGATAGTCTCTACCATCATTGTCCAAATGGATAGTCCCATCATAAGCCGCACAATGAGCTACCTTTGGGGCGACATGGCTCAGGAGGTAAGAGTGATTGTCTGGCAGTCGGAGGGTTGCCGGTTCAAACCCCAGCCTGGGCGTCTCGAAGTGTCCTTGAGCAAGACACCTAACCCCTAACTGCTCTGGCGAATGAGAGGCGTCAATTGTAAAGCGCTTTGGATAAAAGCGCTATATAAATGCAGTCCATTTACCATTACCTTTGCATGCATGCACGTATGAAATCATATGTACAGCATTCCTACGATCCTAAAATGAACAAAGTGGCTCCGGCAAATCATATCTAGTCGTAATTATAGAGCTTAAAAACCTTTGTGGAAGGACTGATTATAGCAATAACAGAAATTGTCCACATTTTATAATTTCACAAAATTATTCACATCTTTATTCAAAAGAAATTTGAAAAGTCGTGCCTGCAGTGCAATGAATGCAGTTTTATTTCCTCTTCTTTGAGAGCTCTCCTATTCAGGCCCACACTTTTTGTAGTACTTGGATTGTGCCGATAGTTTGTCATGATAACATTGCAGGAAGTTTTCTACTTGCAAACATGCACAATACATGCGGTGTGCATAGGAATTTGGGTTGTCTTTGAGCTTGGTGTGCCTTGGTGGACCACGCTGATCAGACCTGGAAGCTAGAACAGGGAGAGAGAGAGTTTAAGATTTGAAAATAAAATATCATACAGTGACTTTATTTGTTTCAGAGATAGCTTGTCATGAGACAGCTTGGCAGACGCATTCTTTTTCTATATCTTTCGCTCCATTGTTCTTCTGCCGTAATCTGCTCTCCCCAACAGCTCCATTTATTCTGGTGTAATTCAGGAGCTCAACAGTCACAGGCAGAAGTGCTCTCCTCCAGTGCAGGGTTATACTGTAGCGCCAGATGTGATCTGGACTTTACAGACAACTGTATCTTGGAAATGCTGGTCTGTGGAGCATAGCAAATGAAAAAAAAGGAACTCATGAAAAATGACTTCAAGTCTGAATGATACTAAGCATCCTTTGAAATGTTCAGCCTTTCCTCCATTCAAAAGGCAACTCCAAATTGAACCAAGGCCTGGGTTTAAATAAAAACTCATTGTATCAGGTATCAATCCAATTGAGAATCTGGTTCACTGGAAGGACATTTTCACCAGTGACCCATGAAACACTCACAAAAGATATTTTTGAACAATTTGCAAATATGTGTGAGCATAGCATATCTTTCTGAATAAAGCATACTGCGCAAGGCACACAGTGCTGCATTGCTTATAACTTGCATTATTGAATCAGGCGATATATAATTTACTGTCAACTGCCAAATTTTACAGCACATTATGCCAAATTATCCGATTATCTATGTGCGGGATAAGGACAGTATGTATACATTATATATGGATTCCAACAAAAAAACGTGGCCTGTTAATTCAGCATGGTTTCTGTTCAACATTCCTTATAAACAGTTTCTTAAACTTTGAAGAATTGTGAGAAAAATTCAACTAAACACCCGTTGTGTATAGATACCCCTGGAAGCTGCTCAGAACCAATAAATTGGTGTGTGTGTGTGTGTGTGTGTGTGTGTGTGTGTGTGTGTGCATGTGTGTTTGTGCATGTGTGCGAGAGAGAGAGACCTAACTGTGAAGGCACCAAAACACACTGTTGTACATTTTCTTATCAGTATGTGCAAGAGCCACATTGAAAACCTAAACTGACAAATTTACAAAAGGATAGGCTGCCTCGCCACTGGATGTCTGCTAACTGTATGAAGTTCTTTCAAATTTGTATGTGTTCTTTTAAGCATTTGTACTGAGCTATGAAGGCCAATCTTCCAATTTGTTGATGATGATAAAACACACATCAAAAGATCTTCTTTTCTTGTGTGATTTCTGTCAGATCTGTTTTGTTCTTTAATGAGTGAATATTATTTGGAGGCAAGATTTCTAATTATCTGTTGTGCTCAGTGCTCCCTCCAATCTTTCAAGGACATATGCTACACATTGAAGGATTGCAACTTTTTTGTCCCTATCTGAAGAAAAAGGAGAAAAGGAAATGTTGAATTTCTTGCAGGTGTTAAAGCAACCATGCCTTGACATAATGCCTTTCCACTGTGAATTTATGTGACTTCTCTATTATGACTGTGGCTAGAGCTTTAAAGTACTGGAGCTGCATTGTCCTTTGTCTTAGATGTCTGACCTTGTCCTGATGTCATCGTGGAGTGGACATTCAGGGTTTGATTCCAAGTTCTGATAACTAAGCTCTTCACCACATCAAAACCACCTGCTCACCTCAGTACTGTTAAAGATGACACTAAAAAACATCATTATTGTTTTCCTGTCTGAGAAAAAAATGATATCAAAACAGAACGATATGCATATAAATTGATTCACAACACAAAATGTTTAGTTTGTGTAATCCCAATGATAAAATATTTTTTAAATAAAATTTTAATTTTTTTATTTTACTTAGTTCTCGAGACAATGTGAGGGTGAAGTTTAGGTACTACATAGAAGGCCTCCTGTAGGAGCACAGCCACACTGTGACACGGAGTCAGTTCCCCAAGGTCATACATTTGGCATCACTGAGGCACTGACCAAGGGTGTCTGCATAATATTGACTGCATAACGTTACAGTTCAGTTGTTTAGATGTTGAGATCATGAGCATGCAGCATAGTTTCCCTTCAGGCTTCATAAAGGCCTTGCCTTGCTGCTTAGTCTGTAGTCTTATGCAGTAGTGTAAAGTAACAAAGTACAAATACTTAGTTCTGTACTTAAATATTTTGTTTATAATTTGTACTTTACTCAAGTATTTATGTTTCTGTTTGCTTTCACATTTACTTCATTACATTTAAAAAATATATATATAGACTTTTACTCCAATACAATTTCTCAGACTGCCTTTGTTACTTGCTACAAAATAAACAAAGCGAAAATATATGTATTGTCTACAAATACAGCCTTGTGGACTGAGCAATTAAGCACCTAATGCTAAAGGATGACAGAAGACTGTTTTCTAGTCGGATGACTGCCAGCAGTACACCAGCCACAGCCCTGCGATCATGCCGCCTGGGCGTTGTCATGTGTAATTGTTTAATGTGCAATTGTTTGTTCAGCAGTGTCTGCATGTCTGCTTATAATACTCTACTTGTGGCTTGTTTTTTTTTTTTCTGAAGTCGCATGAAGAAATCTGAATCAAAGGTGGCGGTTTTCTGGGCTTGTTTTAGAAATCTGTTCTCTTTTTTTGTAGTGTGACAAGCTCTGTTTTAATCACATTCATGCTACTATTGCTTAATGGCAAAAGATAACCTGTAAATGTAGGTAAATGCTCCCCATCCCCAACTTGAGTCATTTTCCAGTAAGGTATCAATACTTTTACTTCAGTATGAATTTTTAATGACTTTCTACACCACAGTACTTATGAGAAAGTCAAGTGGATAAAGATGGTTTTCATTTACATAAGGTAAATAACATGTAATGTATATAACGTGTTCTTGCATTTTTCTTTCATAGATTTATGAAAACATACATTTTTTGTTTTGAACTTTATTTCTTATGTTATGAAATTAACTTTTAAATCATGCTTCCCCTATCAAGCAAATCATCTCCTTTTACTGATGGTGCACACAAAGCTCCAGTTCAGATGTTAAGACACAGATTATCTCCCACAGCTTCTGAAATATCTGTCCTTTGCAAAGTAAATTCTGAGTACCCCCACCCCATGATGTACAAATGGCTAATGTCTGTCTTGTAGTACATATGATTGATTTTAGAATCTCTTAGAGGCTATTTATGATTGAGAATCCATAAGACAAACAATCAAACAGCGTTCCATTTTTAATGAATGTGTGTTCTAATAAATACATTAGCAGGAGGCAACTAATGCACAGTGTGATGTGTGACCTTCCCCACTCTGCACTGGTCTCGGGCTTGTCTGCAGAACAGTGTATATAAAAGCAAGATGCTGTACACATAATGGAATTTTTTGGTCAATTTGAACAGTACATTTTCACACGCTGTTAAAACTGATTCCTTTCAAACTGATTTCCTTTTTTGTTCTTATGCCTGTTTTCTATCAATTTTGGATACATAATTGGCATGTGATGGTGCATACCATGGCAACCTCCCATGCACAGCTCAATCAGTAGCCGTCCACAATGTGCATTTCTATGTCCAAAACATTCTAAAATACACATCACAGTTTTTTTCAGGGCCCAATGTTTCATTTAAAATATGCCTGTCCAGCAGCAAGGCTTCATTCTATGTAGCCGTATTTATATACTGGCTAAATATCAAGCTAACTAGTCAGATATACTATGCTTGATTTCAATAACTTACCAGGCTTGTTTAGGCTATTAAGTAAATCAGTAAATTTAGTAAAGACTATTTAGTAAACTGCCTACATTCTGGAACTGGTGATGCAATAACAAAAGTAGTTTTAGGCACACACGCAAATTTAGTCTGACAGTGGAATGTTGAAGTGATATAGAATTTGAACACTATTTAAAGAGAGTTTTTCTAGCAAAGCTACTCACAGTATTCTAAATATACCTTCAAAATATTTTTACAGAAAAGTGCTTTTGCTGCTCCAGTGCCAGCGTACGTACATACTGTACAACATAACTGGGGAAGGCTCTGAAAGACAAAGTTAATTTATTATTATTTTTTTTTAAAGGATTGCAGTAAAAACTAAAAAAGACTAATAATGATTATTACTTTTTTCACCCTGCTTTTCAGGGCTCAGTAGCTATTGGACCTTTGTACCTGAAACTGTATGAAATGCTGCCAGAACAGGTCAACATGCTGAAGAAATGCCCCTGGCTCCCCCCCAAGTGTAGCTGACCCAAAGCTAAAGCAGGTCATTGAAAATACAGATCAAATAGCTGGGGAGTTCCTGCACATCCTGTTAACACATACGGATAGTACAGGGGATAGACCAAACGCATGCCCGAATAAAGGCTTCCACAGAACACAAGTTCTTTTGGGTGCCTCGACAGACTGCCATCACCTGAATGTCCAGATTTATTTATTTAACAAAGCTTCAGCATTGCAAGTGTGGTACCACAGACTTGGCTTCACAGAACTGTAACATCTCATCCAATCACCTGTAAAAAGGTGGAATGTTTTAGTGCCGGATTATCTGTTAGTTGGTTGGTATTCATTATTAGTTGATATTCACTATTTCTTAGCTACTGTATGTACCAAAACAAATATTTAAAGCAAGACTGCAATGGTCTATCCTGCACCTCGAAACCAAGCAGGCAATACAGATGTGCATCTGTAAAGATGCACTGTCTTCATCAGGATGTGTTCTGCACTGCCATTTTGGTAACATAACAATTATCTATACATTAATACATCACTAATGCTGCTTCAAGGGCCAGAGTACAGAATGCAGAATGTGTGTAGGTATAAAAAATATAAAGTATCAGTACACACACATGCTCACAAAGGACTGTTTTTTGTCCTGTTGGCTAGACCACCAAGTATTATGCCTACTGGTCACATCAATGCTTTGTTAAATCTACTAGGTTTGATCTATCTTATGTATTATAATTAACTTCCCAGCTAACAGTGTTCACTTTTTGAAAGATATCAGGCAATCGACAAAAATAAATAAATTAACTCTGCAACTAAAAAAAAAAAAAATACATAAATGGTAAATGATGGTTAGAGATATTTGCCCTATGAAATGTGGAGCCCTGGTTTTACATATCATCAATTTCAGTGCCTCAGATGTCATGCGTCCTCTTATTGGTTATTGTCTGGACAGACTACAATACTCTAATTTCAGTTAAAATTCACTGATAAAATCGTACACTAAAATCTGTCCTACGAGAATTATGTGGGATAAACACTCTAATTCTACCTCTACTTTATACCATGGTATATGCAAAAATACAGAGAAAAATGAGATATTTATGATTCAGTATAATTGTTTTTTGTTTGTTTGTTTTTAATATGGCACTATCTCCATGATACATATGCTGTTCTTATAATAAATTGAAATGTTCACTTTCGGTTTGTTATGCTTGGATTTAGAAGGCTTACGACAGTTTCCCATTTTGGTTGCATCTGAAAGTGGCCTTGCTTTTGTACCTGTCAAAATAACTATGTGAGTTGTCAACAAAGAGAATGTATAGCACATTGTTATATGCTTATTCCTATAGCCACAAAATACTGCCTTGAGAGGCTACTGGCCTCATTATGATTGGCCTGTTCAGAATTCAGTGTCTAACTAAGGGGCATACTTCTACACTGAAAAGGAGTGCTTCAGCGAGATGAACCACTCAGCAGCCCACACAGTGCCAGCCGTTAAAAACAACATGTTCCAGTTGTTCCTGTTATATCTTGGTATCTGTCTTTATTTAAGTCAGGTTACAGATTTGCAATGCAGTTGGACATAAGTTACCCTTGGAGAGTTAGAGGCAGAAGTCGAACAACAGAAATATTACTTGCACTCAAATAATGAGTATAAACTTCAAAGAAGCTCAGATAGAGTAAAGTCCGCAAGTTCATAAGAAGCATGATGCATACAGCCACCCTCAGTGTTCTAGACATACTGCTCAGACTATAAAGATATCAACCACATGGCAATATCACAAGAGCCATTCCCACTTTAATTATTAAATGAATTATTATTCATGATAAGTTATTCATGACAAGAAAATGAGTAACACATTGCAGGCAGTCATGTCAAAAATGATTGAGGCTCCAATGAGATTCCAATGCTTCACCTATGCCCTTCCCATTGTGCACCAGTCTTTTTAGAAGTTCTGTCAGGGGATTTCTATTTGATTGTGCCCACCTTTTGACTTCTTATAGGTATCATATTCATCGAATGGAAATGAGATATTATTTCCATTAGATGAGTACAACCTGGGCCTGAATACAATCAACATCCTCAGCTTTGACTTAAATGAAATACTCTTTTTATGCCTCCGCGATGGCACAGCCGTGGCCGGAGGCATTATGATTTCGGGTTGTTTGTCTGTCCGTCCGTCCCTCCTTCCATCCGTCTGTCCGTCCCAATTATCGTGAACGTGATATCTCAGGACCGCCTTAAGGGAATTTCTTCAAATTTGGCACAAACGTCCACTTGGACTTAAGGATGAACTGCTTAGATTTTGGTGGTCAAAGGTCAAAGGTCAAGGTCACTGTGACCTCACAAAACAAGTTTTTGCCTTGAGGGAATACAAAACACGTTTTTGCCTTGAGGGAATTTCTTCACATTTGGCACACACGTCATCTTGGACTCAAGCATGAACTGATTAGATTTTTATGGTCAAAGGTCAAAGGTCAAGGTCACTGTGACCTCACATCCGTCCCATTCTTTCGTGAGCGCGATATCTCAGGAACGCCATGAGGGAATTTCTTCAAATTTGGCACAAACGTCCACTTGGACTCAAGGATGAACTGATTAGATTTTGGTGGTCAAAGGTCAAGGTCACTGTGACCTCACGAAACACGTTTTTGTCCATAACTCAAGAATTCATATGCTAATTATGACAAAGTTTCACACAAATGTCTAATAGGATAAAATGATGAAGTGATGACATTTTATATCCAAACAGTCAAACAGAGCACTGGCTACTGGTTGGCGGAGGCATACAACTGCGAGGCGGTATTTCTAGTTTTTTTTCCAGTTTTCACGTTGAGAAGTCAGGAGGGTTTTGAAGTGTAACACTATTTTCATGTTAATGTTTTAGAGACATATTGTTCTAGTATTAAGCCAGCAAACCCCTTGGTAAAAGAATACTGCAGCAATTGTTTAGCATGTAATACATGCTGAATTATCAGTGAAAGAGAAACTGGGATGTACATTTCAGCAATATCAAGATAAAGGTCCATAAAGGCCTTGATGATGCATTCTTCATAACAACAGTTTCCCAGTACAAAGCATGAGCTGTCTGAACTATGTTTCCTTTCATCTCTCCAACCATTCTGTGGCCCTGTGTTTCCTTACAAACATGAATGAATGCATCCATACAGGTCAGCAGCTAGCCTCTGCAGCTTAGCCTGCAGACATCATCTCTCCTTTTACTTATTTTATTCATACAGTCAGCCACCCCTTCATCACTCCTGATCAAACTTGGTGCATGTAGTCAGGGGAGAATGCACTGACCATATCAATCGTCAGTTTGCACAGCAGAGTGTAACCATGCTGATGCCCATCTTTTTACTCCTGAAAGATTCATAAGTGCATGGAACATAGCCATCCCCTTCTTGGCATACAAGCTTGTTTTCCCAAGCACTGTGTCCTCAAACCGTTCACATCCATGCAAGGCACAGCACTGCTTCGTGTCTGTCAGGAACTTCACAGAGTGTGCATCTGAGCTTTACCTGAATGACTCACCATCTGATATCTAGTTTGTCTTTCAACGTACAACACAAATAAATTTGTAATATCATGAGGACTTCACATCAGAAGGTCTCCTGCTTTAAGATATCAATTCTACACTGAAGCAGTACAGACCACAGAGCTAACCAAAGGTGAAGTTATTGAAAACGTTTAGTCTGTCTACTGGTTTCAGTGATTGACAAGGGGGAAATATTGAATCTGTTCTTCCAATTTGCTCAGTAAAGCAGGTAAACCGTCTATTTAAAAAATGTATGTTACAGGATGGTCTTGTGGCGTAGCCTGTAGAGCTCTGACCACATTATGAGCTGCATTGTCAGTGGTTTGATTCTGGCCACACAACCCTTGTCGCAAGTCTCTCATGCCCCCAATTCTTCCTGTCTTTCTGCCCAATAAAGCTGAAAGAGACCTCAAAATTTATCTTAAAAAAATGTATTTTGCAAATTCTAAAAGACGCCAAATGTAAATACTAAATCAGTGAGGGGCAGCTGTGCAAGTGTATGTTTCCTCTGCATTGCTGGTGTGATCAAACTTGCATGTGGGAAGATGTCTTTTTCAAGCTAAATTTTTTTTTATCCAGGAAATGCATGCAATGCTCTTTGCTGTGGAATTTCCCCTCATACCTGTCAGTTACATTAATCATGACTGTTATTCTGCCTCAAGACCATCTTGCAATATTGAGTAAGTCCTAACTAGCCCCCTTGTGAAAATATGTTCAAGGCAAACAAACACATCACATAAATTTAGTTTAATCAGGATGTTTTTATACATTTAGACTCACTTTTTTTTTCTTCCGCAGTAAAGGACGATTAACTCCAGGGGTTACAGAAATTAAATAATCAATTTCATAATCAACACAGTGAGATTAAGTCCTACTGGAAGGTTAAATCTACACTGAAGGTTGAAGAGCTGTTGAAGGAAAGTTGCCTTATCTCTTCTATCATAATTACCTCAGAGGATCAGCAATGTCTTAGCTTCTTCCCCCCTGACCCAAAGATAAAATACATTAATGGGTGATTAGATCTTATTAAGACCAAGTGAGGCATAATTACAAAGTGCATTAAGTTTATTTATTTTTCTTTTAGTGTTTTGCTTTCACTGCGAATATAAAATGTAAAATGTAATTACATTCCTGTCATTTCCATTTTCAGTTCCATTTCCAGTCACTGCCATATCTCAGTATAAAAAAAAAGCTTACAATCCAGGATGGACCCCATGATCTGTGTTTGTGTGTGTGCGTGCGTGTGTGTGACCGAAAGGGAGAGAGCATTTGCATTTTTCTTTTTTTTTAAACAGACTTGTTATATCCTGTTTTTCATCGAATATTATTTCCAACTTCCTATGAGTGTGCACCAACTTGCGACCTTATTGTTTAAATAGTTTTGATATATGGATGTGATTGTGCAATTCAAATTGGGGAGAAAAAGGGAAGAAAACATAAAGGGTATAAACAATTGAATTATACTGATGTGAGTGTGGCACATTTATAAAATGAAACGTATAAATGTAGTAGAAAAACCAAAACCTTTGAGATCCTCTGCAAGCTGAATAATTTGTTAGAATTGACAAAGACTCAGCCTCACACCTCTCAGCAAACCCCTGATGGCTATTTCAAATCGAAACCTTTGGTTGGCCATTGCCCAGATCAGCGATAGCTTTACAAAGAGTGTCTGGAGGAAGTTTATAATGACAAACCTCTCAGTTGACTATATCTTAAGCCTCTAAAAGAAAAACAATTAAAATAGCAGTACTTACTGACTCCTCTTGTGATCTATTCAAATTGTATTATGTTTCTCATGGCAGGGCTGGTATTGTGTACCAAACAATGGAAATAAAGTATTAATGAACCTGCTCTCCATGTGCCAGCACATAACTGAATGGGGACAGAATTGCTACAGGAAAACTTTAAAAGTCTTACAGGAGTGGCAGGTAAATTTTGCGGTGATCTGAATTCTTGTCCAGGTTATTTATTTATTTATTTATTTATTTATTTATTATCAAAAGCGAAATACTTTGTTCAAAAATGTACTCAAGTAAAAGTACACACTATTAATTATAAGTACTTGAGTACTGTAATGTGAGTAGTTCTAATTTGTTACTTTCCACCCCTGCAGATGGGAATTAATTCTTGCCTTGAAAGTTTAATTTGTACTTCTTTACCACATTCCTCACACGTCATACTGCATAGCATTATGAGTAATACTAAACTACAAGGTTTTGAACTAAAAGTTATTAATTTTTTTTTTTTGAGACATAAAAAATGAATCCATGCTTGATTTCCCTGTGAGTCAAAGTTTATTTCATCCATTTGCTGCGGCCGTAATGTACACCCACGCATATACAACCAAATTGTCACTGGTCTCCAGACCAGTCTGACATTTCACGTTTCCCCAGAATGAAATATACTTGTTCATAAACTCAAAACATATTAGCAGAATTAGCTGGAACATTTTTGCATGGAGGTATCATATGTTATAACTAAATGGTTGCCAATCTCATATAAAAGCAATGGGGAGTGCCCCTTAATGTTCTTACAGGCAAAGACAGAAGCCGACTTTGCTATGTTTCAACTGTTTCAATTAAAACAGGCCCCACACAGTCAGGGGGGCCACCCAACTGTGCTGAAAAGGACTGTGTGGTGCCTTGTCGTTGCTCAATTAAATCCCTGAATCTGTGTATGTGAATCATAGGGCACCCTGTCAATGAGACCATCTTCAAAGCCAGAGCACAAAAGGGAGTTGACTATGGTTGCAGAAGTGACACAATCACCAGTGGACTTCAGTACAGTTTTCCCAAAAATGAACAATTCTGCAGAACCACCAGACTCAATTTCCTTCATATTTGTGTTTCATTAGTACTTCTTCCCTCTATTTTGGAAACTGAAAACAACCAGACCTGTGTCATAGTGTGGAGAGAATGCCATTTCATTTATATTAGGGGAACAAAAGAATGCCAACGGACCTCTCTGCCTACCAGTCCCTACTGAACTCCTTCTCCTCAGCAGTTGCCACTGCCAAGGCAACATACTACCACTCTAAAATACACAAATCTATTGCTAACCCCAGGCAACTGTTTTCAATTTTCTCCTCTCTCCTCAGTAAACCCTCACCCCCAACTCAGACCTCCCTTACTGCTGAAGACTTCGCAGCCTTCTTCGAAGCAAAGGTCACACTCATCCGCAGCTCCCTTGACCCTCCCGACTCCCCACCCTTCCCTCCCCCCATCCCCTCTATGACCCTCCCCACATTCTCCACCTTCTCCCCACTCTCTCTCCCTGATGTCTCCCAACTCTTGCTCTCCCACCGTCCCACCACCTGTGCCCTTGATCCCCTCCCCTCTACCCTCCTCCAGCTGATCTCACCAGAGATCATCCCCTTCATCGCCCACCTGATTAACTCCTCCTGACTTCTGGCACCTTCCGTCATCTTTCAAAAGAGCCCACATCACCCCCATTCTGAAGAAACCAACACTGGACCCCTGCCTCACCCAGAACTACAGACCGGTATCCCTTCTTCCATTCCTATCTAAAACTCTCGAACGTGCTGCGTCGAACCAACTTTCCTCTTTTCTTTCTAAGCATAACCTCCAAGACCCTCAGCAGTCTGGTTTCAGACCCGGTCACTCGACGGAGACTGCCCTGCTCTCCGTCACTGAGTCTCTCCACGCAGCACACGCAGTATCCCGTTCATCTGTCCTAATTCTTCTTGACCTCTCAGCTGCCTTCGACACTGTTGACCATCCTACACTTCTGTCTTCCCTGACAGAATTGGGAATTTTCGGACCAGCCCTCAACTGGATTGCGTCCTATCTCTCCGGCCGCTCCTTCCAGGTTGCCTGGGCCGGTGCAGTATCAGCTCCTCGTCCCCTCACAACTGGGGTCCCTCAGGGCTCTGTCCTTGGTCCCCTCCTCTTTTCTCTGTATACTAGGTCCCTTGGCCCTGTTATTGCCGCCCATGGCATGTCATATCATCTCTATGCAGATGATATTCAACTTTTCAACTCTTTCTCTCCCACAGACACTCAGGTCTCCGATCGCATATCCGCCTGCCTGAGTGACATCCAGAGCTGGATAACTAAACACCAGCTCAAGCTCAACACAAGCAAAACGGAACTTCTCCATATTCCTTCTCTTACCTCTCCCACTTCTCATCTGCCCATTTCTTTAGGAGACACTCCCCTACACCCTTCGCAGAGTGCCCGAAATCTTGGAGTTGTGCTGGACAACAGGCTGGCACTCTCTGAGAATATCGCGGCAACCACCCGGTCGTGCAGGTTCATCCTGTACAATATCCGCAGAATAAGACCACTCCTCACCAATTATTCCACACAGCTCCTGGTCCAGGCCATGATACTGTCACGTCTGGACTACTGCAACTCCCTCCTGGCTGGCCTCCCAGCATCAGCCACCAGACCCCTTCAGCTCATCCAGAATGCAGCAGCACGTCTGGTTTACAACCTTCCTCGTGACTCCCACGTCACTCCCCTCCTCATCTCCCTCCACTGGCTACCAGTGCAAGCTCGCATCCGGTTTAAGACACTGGTGCTTGCTTTCCAAGCAGTCAAGGGGTCAGCTCCTGGTTATCTCCAGAAGATGATCAGACCCTACAAGCCGGCCAGATCGCTCCGATCGGCTACTACAGGGCGGCTGATTCCTCCCCCTACACGAGCAGCAACAAGGTCTCGACTCTTTGCAGTTCTGGCCCCACGATGGTGGAACGATCTTCCAGTGGAGGTCAGAACAGCAGAGTGTCTGAGCACCTTCAAACGGAAACTCAAGACCCACCTCTTCTCTGTGTACCTCTCTCCTCTTCCCTAAACCCCCTCCCATAACTATTAAAAAAAAAAAAAAAAAACAAATTTTTTGGTTCAGACTATCTTGTTTCTCCTTACTGTATGCTACCATAGTAAAGGCTTTTTATCTGCATTTTGTTCAATGGACTTAAGTGGACTTGATCCTGAGTTTGGTTACACTGTTGTAAGTCGCTCTGGATAAGAGCGTCAGCTAAATGCCTATAATGTAATGTAATGTAATGTAAAAAAGTGTATTTGGTTTCATATTAAATGCAGGAGCTTCTTATGAAACATCCTTCCCTCCACCACCCCACCCTCTCTATCTATTTTTGGCCCACTAAATCCCCCCGCCCCCCAAATAAAATAAAATAAAAATAAATAGGTAAAATTCTGAGGTGCGTTACAATCAATGTGCACAGTGCGTGCTTCCAGCCAGTATTCTTTTCCTTCAACAGTACTGAAAGGTCCTTAGACTAAATAACGCCACGCAAGAGGAGTCTGGGTCCATATCTGTATCTCTCCTCATTCTTTCTGTGCAAATGGCGGGCTGTTATTTGATAATGCAAGGCACCGTTTTTTAACATTTTAATAAACAAGCTGTGTCTTCATGGAGTGTGATTTTCAGTGCACTTCTAGCAAAGGAATGAATTGACTATTTTTGGTCAGTTTGTTGCTCTGGATACATTAATTTATTAGCGAGCAATTGTTTGATTAGCTAAAGTTAGGTCATTCATTATTAAAACTGACCAACATATGTTCGTGAGAACTCATCTTGACCATTTCTCCCCAAAAATCAACTTAAAAAAAAAAATGTGTAGCTAAATGAATGGTTAACATGAATTTTTAATGATGTTTTTATGTTATTTAATGACTGCCTGAGTCAGTAAAAACAGTAACATTAGCTATTGTCTGCCCCATGGCCCATAGGTTGACATCATTTTTTTTAAAGTAGCTTCAATGGAGTTAACTAACTTTTAATAAGCAGCTTTAGTTTAGTTAATTACTTTTCTCTTATTAGTAGCTGTGCTGTAGCTTCAACAGAGTTGAATAATTGGTAGATTAATTAACTACATTTTCACACTAGCTTCCTCAACACTACCGGGTAGCCTGACAACCATATTCCCTAGAATTTCCACAAATCAAGAGACATGCAATGATAATTCAACAGACATCGGTGATTTTATCAGATTTAATTTATTTTATTTCCTTATGTAGGCCTGCAGATATTTGAGCAACACTGATAGGCTTATTAATTGAACACCTATGTTCTGCCCACCAACTAGTAACTTGAAATAAAATTGGCCTGAGGCCAAACTCGTGATCTATGCTTTTGCATAATATTAATTGCTCTAGTGTACAGAAAGCTAATTCAGCTCATTTTGGTGCAATGTGAACCAGATGTGTAAAGCTGAACTTTGATAATTCCAAAACAGAGTTTGTTGGCAAACAGAACTTTTAACTGTTGAAATAAAAATTGAATAATTGATCATTAAAATGTTGTAAATAAATTCCACTAGTATGATAGATTATAGATAGATAGTGTTATGATTTATTCCCAAGAACAACTGCAGATATACAGAATCATTTCAAAAGTACAAATGCACACTGACTGTATTATCTTGTGACTTAACTGTAGTCCCCCCACCCAAATCCTGCTATTGCAAATTGCTAGGTGGGCTAGAATATAAACAGCCAGAAATCCTTTGCAGGATTGTTTTTTTTTTTGTTTTTTTCAAGAAAAAAAAAAGAAAAAACAGTTGCATTTTTAGACAAAATTATCCTTACACATGCACCACTGACAACTAGGGTCATCGCCAGTAGCACCTGTCCAATTCTGGGTCAAACTTAAACGTGTAAAACCATCCTGGTTCAATCTGATGATTTCATCTGTGCCTGCAGACACAATTTCCTTCCAAAGCCAGATTCCGTTTGTAAGCCCCTCAAACCGACCTAATCGCGTGATGTCGGTTATTCCTTTTAGTAAACTGTCTGTCAGATCTGACAGCCATTTCTTCCTCATAATCAGACAATAAGAACAAGGGCTGACCATCTACTGGTCTGTGCAAACAATTTATCCAGACATGTAAATATCCATTACCGCTCTGAGGCTCTTCTGTTGTAAGTTTGTGGCCTGGCAGGTAAGAATTTAAATTATTCATTAAAAAGAGATTGGTTGGATGAAACTTGTGACATCTCAAATCCATTCAGTAACTATAAATTAAATGAACTATTGGTAACTCATATTTTGCTCATAGCATTGTCATAGTTTTATACTGTTCCCAAATAAATAATTAAATTTGGTTTCCAGAAAAAAGGGAACTGGTGAAAGATATGACAGGGCCTTCCAAATTGGGAGGAAAAGAGTGAAGGTAACAAATAAGAGTGAAGAAACAAATAACCCTATTATATCATTTAAAGGCTGAACGGTTCTACCCATTGCTGTCCCTTTTTGGAAGAATGCCCAATTCAGTTACTTGCACATAAAATACATTTTATTAGAAGGTTTTATTTCTAGAAAACAGCTGTTAGAGAAGGCTTGGCATTTTAGTCTTGGAGATGCAAATATTGTGCTATTTTGAATAGTCTGTCAATCTATCATCAACTTTATTCATTTCTTCATAAATGGTAGTTTGGCTGTCTAAATTTTGTCACCTTTTATATTTTTATTTCTTCTTTTGTTACATTTTGTCCATATGTTGTCAATCCCCTGTGATTATACCATCTCAATGATCTCATTTAAACAAATTGCCAGATTATCTTCAGTAGTATATTAATTGTTGTGATGCTACTTGGCCTACATTAGCAATATCACCTTGTGCATTGGGGATTGGGGTTATACAAATATTGCATGTCTTCATAGCCAGTACCCACAGCAGTTGAATATGGGTCTGTTTGCCCTCATAGTGTGAGTTCAAACAGTGAAAGCACTTTTCAGATATTTTACCAATAGCCCTCTCCTGTGTTGTGAGTTTGTGAATTCTGCTGTAATCATATTCTTGGCAGGGAGCATTCTGCAATCTGCACCCCTTAAATGGTTTGCTGTAAAGCAATACTGTGTGAGAGGTCATGCTATATTGGGAATACAGTCACACTAAAGACATGTTATTATGCAGACCATGCAGCGGATGACAAAGTTTAGAACAAAGACCTATGTAACCTATGTAATAAAGTATATGTGCATTGCCTTTTGTGATTAGACATTCTCTTCACAATTTGAAAATCACTATTTTATACATGAGCAAGTACTTGTCCTTTGTCCTCAAGTAAGTTTGCATGACATTACAGTGTTCCTATCTTTTACACTTAATCATGAAAGATGGTACATGCTGCCATTTCTGGTTTCCTTAGCTCAAACTGCCATAGCTCATTGCAAAATAGGTTTTTTCCCAACCTCAGGCTTGAATCTTCTGTTATGAGTTTTGCCTTGTTGCAAAGGCTAGCCCCAGCCTACTATAGAAAGTCTCTCATGATGCAAGGTTCATCAAAAGAGTGAGGACTGCCTTTTTTCCAGAGCCTAAGAATCTGTCCTTGTCAGGAACAGAGGAAGTGTTTCAGAGCTCAGAGCTGCAACAGCTCACAACACTGCACATTCGACCCCCGTCGTGAGGGCAGGGATCAGTGCTGATTGGCTAGACATAAATAGAAGTCCATCCTTTCATGCTCTTTGGGGGATGACTTGGCCCTATGAAGTTTGTTGGTTACTGGAAGTGTCAGACAAAGGTGCAATAAAATCTGGTAAAAATCCGTAGAAAAGTATTAGTGATAGTTATAGATGAGGGTTTTCAGCACATGATATACACTACCACCCGAATACGCACTTAGGTATTAATAGACAGCCACAGTCTGCAATGGCCCCTCTGGGCACTGAATCATGTCTCATTGTGTTTTCTGTGAACTTAGATGTCTGAGCTTAGACTTCCTGTTAAATGAAAAAAATGTCACTTGTGCCTTCAGTAATTCCCATTCCAAAAAACTTATATTGTGTGTGTGTGTGTGTGTGTGTGTTACCTTGTTAAATGTACAATTTGTAAGTCACTTTGGCTAAAAACATCTTCAAAATGCCAAAAAAAAAAATAATAATTTCAATTGTGTGGACACACAGAATCTTCTATGTTAGTGGCTTACCAGCTATGTAAATTATTGCAATTTTGGAGTGGTACGGTAGCTTTCTGAGGGTTTCAGTCAAATGTTGTACAATTTGTCCTCATGGAGCCTATGCAAATTAGTATTTTGCAAAAAGCATCATAGTGCCTCTATCATCCCTTGAAGTATCATTGCAATCAACATAAATTTGTGGCCAAACGCATATTTTGGGCATGATCAGCCATTTTTTTCAAATTACAGTCCTGTGGCCAACTTTAGACATATCAAAATGTTATTCCCAATCTAACACATCGACGTGCTGTTGATCACGCATGCCGAATTTGGTGAGAATCAGACACACATTGTGGGAGATGTGCAAAAAAGTTATGTGAAATAGCGGAAAACCCAATATGGTGCATGTTATTTGTTCGGGATGAGGAGGTAGAGATGTGGAAGACATTTTGTGCTTGTACATGGACCAGGATGGGCGTTATGTTTTTTTCAATGTTGTAATTTTGCGGGTGGTGCTGCAGTGCCAACTAGAGTGCCATTTGCCTAGGTCACATGTATAACAACTTAACAGCCATGATTTTGTGCATTTTTTAGCATGAGAAATTGGTGAAAAAATTAAGAAGAAGAATCAAGCCTGATGGACATTACAAACCAAAAATTTAAACACATTTCAGGAATGCTTGTACAAAATATGAAGCTGTGTGAATATCTGCGTTGTCCACCAGAAGTTAAGCATTTCTCTATTCTTTGTCACACCCTTTATTCCATTCAAATATAAACAAATGTGGGTTTCTAAAACTCAATATGCAAATATATGGACAATTAACACCTAAAACTAACTATTAATTGATTAAATCTGCCATTCTACCCATTTATTTTGCTACTGCTAGTGCTCTTTCATTATAAGCACCTACACACTTTCTTGATTTACATATAGGGCCACCAGTTTGTCTCCTCTTGTTTTCTTGTATGGTGCTTCAGTGTCCTGCCAGCTAGAGGTCATGATATCCTCTTTGTCAAGCCCCTTCTCAAATAATTATGCTTGTTGCACTATATCTAAGTTAATTAAATAATTTCCACTAATGTAGCATAGATGATGATCGACAGCAATGTTTACGAGGAACACACATGCGGCAGTATTTTTAAGTTTTGTACAGGGGCATGTTAGGTTTTGCTAGAAGCAGTGGAAAATGCCCAAATTAAAAAATGAAAGCCGTTATATCACTTTTAACTTGCACAAAAACAACTAATTCAACTAATCAATCATCAGCTGTAATCAAGACCTGAAGTAGAATCAGATGTCTTGCTACTGGTATAAAATAAAAACCTGCACCCAAACTGGTCATTTTTGGGTAAGATTGGACACCGCTGGTTTATATGGATGCATTGTTCATTTTACTGCAGTGATACTCAATCCTGGTCCTGGAGAGTCACGGATCTGCTTGTTTTTGTTTTTCATGAAGATCAGCAACCAATTCAGACCGAAGAAACCAGTGACCTGAGTTAACTGTGTAATCAGCTGTTTTAACTGATCAATTGCCGTGCCGAGGAACAACAAAAGCCAGCAGACCCTGTGGCTCTCCAAGACCAGGAGTGAGGACCACTGCCTCAAAGACATGCTTTCCATACCAAAAGCATGTTTTTTTATAAATACTCAACTGTATGATTCTCTTGACTGTATTGTTGGAGTGCCTATGGGGACCACTGGGGGATAACCACTGAAATACAAGTTCACTGTAAATCCCTGCAGGCCAGATGGTGGATACAAATTGATGGCCTTACATATATCACTAAAATATAATGTATTCTTGAATAAGAAGCATAAACAGTGCATCACAATTTTATTAGTCCTTGATGAATAATGAAACCATTATTTAGTTCCTGTTGGTAATGTCCTCAGAATAAAAAAATTAAAAAAACATATGTGATGTTATATGTAAATATATATATATAATAAATGTTAGAAATGTAATATTTTACACAATGACTGAATATGTATTTCAATGAAAACACCACTAATATAAAATGTAAAAGGTGCATAAATTGATTTTATATGATTACCTATAACATCTCAGGTCTTGGGATATAGTACATACAGCTAAACTTGTAAACAGCTAGGCTATTTTTAATATTAAGGGCTGATAATGGTCCAAAGTAGAGGGCAATCTTCAATCCATAATTGTTTTTTTTTTTTTTTTAAGTGATGAGATTGGTTAAAAACCACAAATGAATGTTCCAAATTGGTAGAAAAATATGAGAGACATTTTTGCATTTTTTTCCCCATTCATTACGATGATGCCTTTAATTCAAAAGCTTGATTAGAAATTCTGTACATTTTTTTTTTTAAGTGATGAGATTGGTTAAAAACCACAAATGAATGTTCCAAATTGGTAGAAAAATATGAGAGACATTTTTGCATTTTTTTCCCCATTCATTACGATGATGCCTTTAATTCAAAAGCTTGATTAGAAATTCTGTACATTTCTTTGGAAATGTAGTTTCGAAACCTATAAAACAGCAATGTGCTTTATAAATGTGATCTTTAATGTTTCTCCTTTAAGGGCCAGTGTAGTCATTTTCTTGCTGGTCTGACTTGCAATTTTACATTGCTCCAGATGAAACATTCAATGCTGTTTTTTTGTCATCCTTTGATTTTAGGAGCACTTAGTTTTTGCTGAACACAAATTGCTCTATTTTTTGATCATAATTTCACATTAAATGATTTTTCTCTCTATGTCAGTGGTAAATAATTACACCCCTGGTGAAAACCATGTTCTTCAAAATGGCCATAAAATAAATAAAACCCTCTTTTAGCCCAAGGTAAAAGTAGGTCAGAAAATGAATTGAGCTGCAAACAGAGGTCATGTGGGAGTTCCTTTTCCATCCTTAATAATAACAAAAGATTTTGGAAGAAAGCAAACTTTTCAAAATCAATTTACTTTCATTGAACCAGAAAGAAGAATCCTTTTGTAGTTTGGCTGCTGGTTTTACTTTTGGGACCTGTTCATGGAATGGTGGTCTTTTGGGGTTACGCAAAATATAAAGAAAGTCAAAGATCATATTTCAAGACCTTGAAAAAAAAACATACACAGCACATTATTTGGCCCATCCAAGCACTGGGGAGTTCAGTCTACAGATACACCACTTCCAAATCCCTGGAAAATGTCATGCCTGGAATACATGCCTTTATATGCCTCAGTCATACCCATAATAATGTATCCTTTTAAAATGTCAATATATTACTTTACAACACACATAATATTAACTAACTGCAACATAATGTACAGATACCGATCTTCTCATTTGGTATTAATACATGTACATAAATACAAGGTTAATCAAATGTGCTATTGATCCATGTGGAGCTATAACCTAAATAGTATACTTTTGCAGGTGTCTCAACTGTCTAGTGTAAATATGACAATTTACATATAATAAAAACATTGACTTTTTAAAATGTAATTTTCCCCACACTTATTTTCAGAATCCAAACTTAACATTATGTTGCTCTTCATAAAAGCATCTGCAAAATAAATGCAGGGGTAACATTGTAGAAGAATTGGTACATACCCGCACGCACGCACGCACACACACACACAGTGCAGTGCTTAAGTATTTTGGCAGTGACACAATCAATGAATATGAGGTTAAAGTGCAGACTATCAGCTTTAATTTGAAGGTATTTACATCCATATCAGGTGATTAGTGTAAGAGCAATTATATGTATACCTAATTTCCATCAATGGGAGTATGAACACTCACCTGACTTCTTTACCAAACCTTCAAGCAGTTTTCCAAGCCCAGGGTACCACAACAACATTTTTTCTGCATTTTACATACTAAAAGCAATGTGAGTATGAAGTACTTTATGATGATACATAACTTTATGCTTATATAATTCAAGCAAAGGATTATGGGTGTGCATGGTAATGACATATCAAAGTTGAGGTTATGCTACTGCTGATATGTATTTGCATAAATCAAACTCATTTCCCACATACACTTGAAAACACAGTGCATGGGATCCCAGTTACACAGTATATGAAAATTATCTGGGGTGGACCATCTTTTAATGCACATATACAGTTTTATTGTAATGCAGTGAAAGGTGGTCTCTTTGAAAGTGCATTTCATTAGTGCCTGCCAAGAATCAATGGTGTTGTGCATATAGTGTATGATTTGTAGATTTATTTCTCAGAAATCCAGTAAAAATTAAAAAAAGGAATTAACATGATCTTCAAGGAGCAACTTAACAACTTTACTCACAAAAAAAAAAAGTGTTTGAAAAGCACTGATTTATAGACTGGGGACTTTAAGGGCTCTAATATGCTCTTAAGGAACTGTGGGTCCAAAAGGAGACTCTTTGAAATGCTGAATTGTGAAGATCTGTAACTAGGAAGTTCCATTGAATAGTCTCAGTGAAATTCTCACATGCCTGTGGACTGCAATTCCCATTAAAACTCCATATGGTTGATTTGGATGCAACTTAATGAGACAAAACATTGTGATTTGCATGAGGTAACAAGTCTGGGCTACATGCCATTTTCTTTTTAAGAAAAGAAAATAAATAAATAAATAAATAAATAGTGGTGCACAAATGGTGATATTCAGCTTTAGTTTTTTTTTTTTTCATAACTGGCACACTTGCAAAGCATAAAGAGTGTATTGATGGGAACTGAAGCATTTATAATGTATTCAGGTCAATTGCTATGATCTTCTGTTTTGCTGAACTCATTCAAATTCAAGAGCAAGCTAATACTTTTGGAGACTACGTAAATTCCAAATGACATACGCGTAACCCGATTTTGGAGTTTGTGAGAGTATGCTGAAATTAACTGTTTGCACTAAGTCTTGTAAAAGCAATAATAATTAATATTCGTTATATATATGTATATATATATATATATATATATATATATATATATATATATATACATATACATAACAAGGTTACTAGGCACTTTTATTGATGTTATTTCAGATGTTCTACAGTAATATCATAGTCTTCACTGTCTCATACTTTAAATTTACTCAAAATAAAAATACCAAATACGGTACAAATAAAAAGCATTTGTTTCAGTCTTCAGATGGTCAGTAGACAAACACAAATTGTTAGGATGGACTTGTAATATTCCAGCAGGCTTTTAATCGTACAGACAGCCTTCAATTCATTTCTAATTGTCATTAACCATAATCATTTAAACATCTTATTTTGAGTTACTAACTCTACAAGGTAAGTGTCACTGTCAGATCTCATTTGCAGGGTTATTAATAATGCAAAAAGATTGCAGAATGTGTTGTGTGTTTCAGGAACACAGTCCAGGCATTAATTATACTGTACAGTGAAAGGAGAAATTAAATCCATGATTAGTCTTGGGAGGAATTTAAATTAGCCCATCTTTGAACAAATTAGTGAATAATTGTAGTTATGCAAATCAAAAAAGCAGTTTGCCATGTTACACTATCTTTCACCCTTGGAGTTAAACTGTATCAGATAAATTACTCTGAACAGCTCAGAACACTGTTAAGTCACAGATCAATTGTCATTTCTTCTTCTCCTTCTCCTTCTCCTTCTCCTCCTCCTCCTCCTCCTCCTCCACCACCACCACCACATTTAAGGTCTGTTGACTGGGACCTCTTTGCTTCCACAGCCAGTCGGCCTTTGTTGGCTCGAGTTGCAAGCCTGTTCTTAACGCACTTGAGGGCAGAAAAGCTCCTCTCTTTGCTGCAGCACGATACCGCCTTTGTCAGCACAAGCTTTTATAATTTGGCTGTGCATGGATAGTCCTCCAGCATAGTTATTGCACTGGAGTTTTCAGTTGTCCCATAATGTGCTATGTTTGTCTGATTTCCTCTCAAATCTGGGGAGCAACTTGCCTCCCCACACTAAATAGGCATGATGCCTCTGATAATGGTGGAAGCTTGAGTGCTTTAAATATGATTATAGGTATGTACCTTTCCTGGGCCCAGTTTTGACAGTTTGTTAGATTAACAGTGGTACCAAATTCAATAGAAAACACCCACCCATCAGCATACAATTGCTCCACATATTTATGTCATCACATTTATGTCAATTTTCAAGTATTCATAATTCAGGTTTGTCTGACCCATACCAAGAAAATCCCATGTCATTAAAAATATAATCTTATAATAGTATGTGTGTGTGTGTGTGTGTGAGAGAGAGAGTCTAAAAAATAATCTAATAATCTAAAATAATATAATTATAATGGCGGTAGTACAATATTACTTACAGGGTAAGCACAAGATATTGCAAAAAAATAAAATACACCAGCTAAATAGAGGAAGTTGTCTTATTGTGTAATTCACAACATTAAAAACATAATTTTATTGAAATAAAGGGAAGAAATAATCCATAAAAGCTCTATTCGCTTACTGTTTTTCCCTTCTTCAATAATCTTCGGAATGATCACCTACATCATAGTTTGTGACATTGAAGGTGAAGAAGTGAGATGTTGTCAAATTAACATCGTTACAGCTTGTATCCTGGACACAAGGGAAAATTTATTAAAATGAGTCACCTCATTTTAACCCCTGGCCCACATTCTGAGCGGGTTTATTTGTAATCATAATTTTTTTACGGTGAAATTTTCAATCAGTCACACAATACACCGTTTGAAAGCATGGAAACTCACAGTTCTATCTCCATAAACTATTTTATGATACCAATGCTTTCGCGACGACTGCCCCTTATTTTGTGACATGTGTGGACACAAAACGGGCTTGGGGGGTCCTCACCTTGTCTGTATTTTGGAGATCCACACTTGACACAAGTCACAGTAAAATTGGTATTCTTATCATGAGAAGGATCCAACTAACAAAATCCAATGATTTTTAGTCACAAAAATGTGCTAACTCAGAGAAACATTGATAGAATGTCCACTGTTTACTTAGAAGTTCTCAGGGGAATTATAAGTGCATGTTTTAAAAGTATTGCGTACGCTGGAATATTGACTCCAATTTGCATAGAATCCTTGGAACAAGATGAGCCCACCTACAAGCTTCTCTGACCAGCACTGGCCAAGCAGTCCTTCAGTATAGCCAATGGGACCCGAAAGTATAAGTTATGCACAATACATTTCTAACACCGTATAGGATGTTAGGCTTACATACAAGGACACACATTGTTTCTCCCGCGTAAACAAACCATAACTTTATTGCTAAGCATGCTGAAAACTTACAGTACGCACCAGCAGAAAAAGTTATTGAGACTTTATGCCTAAAAGGGTAGTTGTTTTAGGTGGCCTTGGAAGAAATCACTTGCCTGAGTGAATATTTCTGAGGAGGACAATGAAAACAGCTTTGACTCAACAGCAGAGGGCATGTTCAATAAAGGTCTTCATCCAAATTTATAACAGTGAGCATCTAAATACATTTGCAAAATATATAGTTTTATTATTCAGTAGGCTTAGAAATAAGGAGTAGGCCATATTTTGAATACTCTTTTGTTTTTCTATATATAATTGACATACATAAGCTTACGGCTTCCTTCTAGCTGAAACTACAACTTTGCTATTCTACTGTGTACAGACTTACTTTAATTTTGCGTTTTTGTGTAGCACATGAATGGAAGCTTATCGCACACTTTATCAATTGTTTATCGGAGATTTGTTTGTCTATCACACTGCAGTAGTGATAAAGGGCACTGTATTATTTTTAATTGTTTATGATTTGATTATATATTTTTGTAATTTTCCTCCTTGTGGTCTCCTGATCAGGTTTGCTTCCTACAAGCCTGATGTACTGAAGTCTGGCCACTGGCTGCAGGTCAGAGCACTCAGGAAGGTAAAAGTAAGTGGTTTGATTGTTTCTAAGTGAATATAGTTTGTGTGATAACTAACCATTGTGAACGCATTTTGTACATAGAAGCTTTCCAAAATTACAGCGAAAGTTTGAGTGAAATACAAAGCTTAGACAAAAAGAGAGAATGTAAATAAAGAATAGTTGCTTTGTGGGATACCAGAGGGTACCACCCTCAATGAAATTAGCTTCTGGAAGTGGAATACGGCTGGGAAAAAATATATACACAATATTTCAATTAGGAGAGGTTTGGTGCCATTTAGGAGGTTTTGGGGTACTTGGACCCACCTTTGCATGTCAAATTTTACTGCTTTGTTCAGCCAGGAAGTACATATAATCACTATAGAATAAAGAAAATACAAAACTTTTTTTGTATTTCTTTGTTGTTTTCCCGAATAAATATATTCTGTGTGTTTATGGAGTGAGACTCCCATAGGATGATTTGGTCATTTGCCACAAATGGGCACTTTATTTCAAGCTCTGAACTATGTCTTTACAGTATACAATTTTGGAGATAATAGGTTTACTTAAGACGAGGCAGGATTCTTACAAAAAGCCCTGGGTTTTAAATGGGAATAAAGGGTTTTAAAATGAATGACCAAAAAAAAAAGACTTAGTATGAACACAGCCCTCTAAAAGCTGTGGTGTGGTTAGCTGAATATAAAGTCTGCATGTATGACATGGTTGCCTGAAAGGTAATAGGCATAGATTTGCATTATGTATTTCATGTTTCTGGCGTGTGCCCCCCACCGAGCTGTACAACGTCTGTGGCTTTCTTCTGCATCAGAGTTGCCCAATGCAAATGAAAAGCTTTATCCTGGTGCTGCATAGGTATGTAATTCAACTGCCTCCTTGAAATGCAAAGAACTCCCATAAATAACCACTAACTTTTTGTTGTCCTTTTTTTGAACCATGAATTGTCGACCACAAATTTATTATGCTGTAAATGCTGTATGGGGGTTACTTTTCAAAATGTGACACTCATACAATAGCTCTCAGCCTCTGCTGGGTAGGATTACACTGTCGTTCCGAGTACAGTAAAACAGTAAATATACAGTACAGTGATACTGTTGTTTTTGACATGGATGATTTACATCCTGTTGTTTCCTCTGCTGTATCCCAGTGAGAGCACTTTGATCTCTGCTCCTCTTTTGAGGGAAAGGACATCTTCGCTTCCAACTTGCAAAGCGCACTCTGCCTGGGTACAAAGGCTTGACAATATATCAGAAGGGCATTAGTACTTTTATAAATCACTAAATGTGATTAAACATTAATTTTAGTTAGTGTCTCCTGTGACAAAGCTAGATAGAGTGGTTAGAAAATGATGGTGTTCTTGGAAATGTCAAAAGTGTTTTCTTGCTGCCCCCCAGTACGCACACACATGCACACACATGAACGCACACACACGTCATGTCATATTTTGTGTATGCTTGTCTTGTATAACTAAAGAGGTTCTGTTCAAAGGTCCTGATGGTGGGAACATTCATTCATAAAGGATATCAAAATTTATCATCATGTTAAATTTTTAAACGATTAAAAAATTGTTAACAATTCATTTCAATTACTTTTAGTGGCCACAAGCCAGGAATGTAATGAATATTAGCACACACCTGCCAGAAACATAATATCTCTTCTGTTACAAATAAAATCTTCTTTATGCATATATAGGAATACATATTTCAGCCAAAAGAACATCTACAGTAGAAGTGTTTATTCTGGGTGAGACTGTGAGCCTATTGGTGGAACTGTGGCTGATCTGCAATACTTATTATGTTGCAATAATGACACTGAATAATTGCATTTATATCATATCTTTTCTCTAAGCATCACCGTGCACTTCACAAAGAAGGAGGAAAACCTCCTCCACTACTGCGAATGTGTAGCAGCCACCTAGGTGATATATGTGGCAGGTAGTCACCATACTTATTACGCCTCACCTGCAGTGAAGACCAATTTTTAAAAAAGGTTGTTGAAAAGACAGCCAGAATGAAAGTGCTAGGCTGGGAATTTCATTGGCACACTGGAGAACCCCCTGCACTGTGTGATAAATGCCATCGGGTCTTTAATGACCATAGTGAGCCAGGACCTTAGTTTAACATCTCATTTGAAAGACAGTGGCCTGTATTCAATCAGCTATGATCTTTAACTTTTATTTTAGACATTACATTTTTACAGCCTCAGTTTGGCAAGTTATTGTCCGTGGTTTCTGAACTTACCAATCTGTTTGTGGAGAAATAAATAATTGATTTTGATTATTAGTCAGTTAGGACAAATTCATGGAATGTGAGACAGTGTTCAGGCCATCCCTATTTTGAGTGAGACATTTAATTCAATTTCGACCACAAAATGCCAAATATTTTAGGATTGCGACTTAAAGGCTCATAAAATATGAAGGTAGTTATACATGAATTCTAATTTTTTAAGGCTCATTTAAATGAGATGTCAATGTGTGACATTTAAAAGATGAATCGTAAGACATAGTGACATTTAAGAAAAGCAAATGGGCACTCATTGCATGTAGAATATAGTCAAGAAAACATATATGGATTGCATTTATAGTCAAGGTATGCCAAACTGTGATTATTAACATATATGTGAGGTCATCATTAGGGTAAAATTTTGCTAATTACAGCATGAGATGATTTATCCAAATGGTAGAGAGACTCTCTGTCCTTGGACAGTGTGTATACATGGTATGATATATAATTCATGTTGAATTCAGTTTGAAACGCATTCAGATTTTGAGTGCATGCAGCTCTTGAGGTCTTGGTAATAACTTAATGCTGTGTATCCACATTTTGAGAGCATTCAAGAGCTTAACTTTAGTTTGGATATCAGGGGGTTGCAATGCATTTGCCCCAAGAACTGCAACCCGGTAGGGGGGACTGGGCATGACCCCCCCCCCCCCCATCCAAAATATATATTTTTTTTAAACAGCTGAAATGAGCATTCCTGGTGAATTTTAAGAGGAAAATACTATAGATTACTGATCGGTATATTCTAATCACATCATGAAATTCATATCTTTATTATATGAAATAATTTTTTTCTCATCATGCTATATTTTTTGTAATATTTCTATAACCCCCCCAAAAAAATAAAATAAATAAAAATAAATAAAAAATAAATAAATAAATAAATAAATAAATAATAAATAAATAAATAAAAATTCAATCTTTGCCTGCATTGCTGTAACTTTGCATCCATCCTATTTTCCTGTAAAAATATGGATCAACAAAACATGTAACTATGTGAAATAAGAGAAGGTATTATTAGGAAAAAGTTATAGTTACAAGTCAAAAACATGCTTTGAGCTTTGTCAGAAATAATTCAGTTTCTCTTCAAACATTCTTTATTTACTTGTATTTTTTAATAGGAAGTTGCCATGGAAAATAACCATCTGGGAATCTGGCAGAACAACAAATGTGGTTTTAGCAACAAGGATAGCTGGTGAGCAAGCAACACAGCAGGGTGTAGGTATTACATAAATCACTCTTTTGAAACTTTGGAATTTCATGCTTTCTTTCCTCCCGTTCTCACACAGTAACTCTTGCACAGTTACAGTACGCACCACTGTAGGTTTATCCAATTTATACTGATATAAAAGTGTGTGTGTCTGTGCATTATTATGATCTCGAATTCAGTTATTGGCCAAGGTCTTTTGTAGATACATCTGGCTTGAATAATGTTTTTATGCCCTGGATTTTATGCTGTAGGTTCACCTTTATGCAAATGTATTTTCCTTATTGTTGTTTGCCATGTTTTTTGTAGTTTTCTTCTTTCATATTTTAATCCATCTGAGGCTAAGGGAGCACATTTCTTTGTCATCTGTTCATTTTTATCAGGATAATGAAAATCTGTGACATTCGGATCTGGTGGAAATTACTGTGTGGGCGAAGATTTTACACGTGTTCACATTTTCAATAAATGCTCAAATGCAAAAATGAATAAAATAATGAATATATAAATAAATATCTACAATGACATTTACAAAACTGCACTCTAAAAGGTTCTATAAAATGCAGTTCTTTTTTTCACTGGAAGTAAAGAGGTCTTTAAATGAGGAATTATTACTTGTATGCATTTTGCCTTCAGAAAATTGATAATGCTAGAGAAATGACTGTTTAATATAGCATAAAAACACTTTCCTTAATTTAATGTAAGCCCATGTTTATTTAAGTAAAGTCAACTGTGATTTCATAATATACACATATGTTTCATCAAGCATTTGACTGCACAAATTCGAATGAATTGAAAGTTGCAATACTTGGAACAGTTTTCTTGCTTGCCTCTTAAAGTAGATGATGAATTTGAAACATATTGTGATGTCCCTTTGTGGATATAGGTAGCCTTCTTTATAGATTCAAATGACTAGGTTGAAAGAGTCCCAGCAGTCTGTTATACTTCAATACAGGGTTGTTGTTTGGGGAACAGATTGTATAATCTTTACAGTGTGAGTTGGTGCTGTGCATCAGCTACCTTTTTCCTATGTGTAACCGCATCTTTCAACTCCAACTGAGTGTACATATTGTTGTCCACAACAGCCACTTCACCTGTTTTCTGTGCCTGTGTTCTGGTTTTATTATTCAAATGGACATGGTATCCATGATGGCACACAGCCCCAGTCCAGGGTTTTTCCTGCATCAAAATGTCTTGGGCGTGAGTTGTTTTTCAACACTAGTTTTGCAGTATCTACCTTTGATTCTAGCCTTTCGATTGCCTTTGGAGTCTGTTATTGGCATTTGCCGAAATGAGGACCACAGTTGTGTCAATGAAAGTCAATAAGTAGCCATTATGAGGCTGAGAAATTAGAAAAAAAAAAACAGACAGAGACATAGGCCAAACCTTACGCTAACCAAAAGCAACTGTTTGGAACATCATTAAGAAGAAAGAGAGCCCTGCTGACTCTTTCTTCTTATACTTGGGTACTGATATGCATTGTTATGCATGCATGCATTTTCTTTACAACAAGTGGGACCGCCTGGCCAAAAAGCATTCTAAAAATAGATTCTTCCCCATTGAATCGATTTGGAATAGAGCACATTACATGATCACTTGATCTGTGAAATCATTGAAAATCACCATCCTTACTCTGGTCCTCATGTTGGCAAATGCCAATAACAGACTCCAAAGGCAATCGAAAGGCTAGAATCAAAACTAGATACTGCAAGCTTTCTAATACCTGCACTAACGAAGCAATTTAACTCACTTGACTAATTAGAAATACCTGCTATGGCATTTGTCCCCAACATTATGACACGCTGAAATGGGGTGACTGTGTTGTAATTTTTATATGGTGAAACCAAAACGTGTGAAAATTCCCTTAAATAAAATATGAACATGTGAATTCACATGTGAATTGTTTTATTACTAATCTAAAATTGTCAAGTACAAAGCCAAATCAATAGAAAATATGTATTTGTCCCAAACTTTATGGTGCTCACTGTATATGTACAAAAAGCAGGGTTAATGAGCATTAGGATTTCTTTTAAGAAGGAGGATTTGTCTTTTAATAAGGAGGATTGCACCTCTGGGCCACCGTACATTACAAAGTAGACAGCTAATTGGTCAAAGACAAATTTTCACTTTTATTTGTTTCACGACACAGTGACCACCTGAGGTTGACTGGACACAGTACAGCATGAGGTGTGTAATCAACACCTTTGTGCAGTTGAATCAGGGCCATATACGCCTAATAAATGATCTCCGAAATAATACACCATGAAGAATGAACCCTGAACACAAGCTGGAGTACACGTCTGAAAATAAACTGACCCCTTACAATGTGTAATTCCTTTAGTATAGGCTATATTCCCCCCTCTCCCCCCCAATTCAGGCACTTGCAAATATGCCACCCTTCAATGAATATAAAAAAAAAAAAAATTGTTTCATCTCAATGCATTGTGGTGGTCTCTTGAAGACAATAACTTTACTTTATAAATGTAGCTAAATATTGTTGAAATCCTAGGGACATTCTCCGTACTAGACTCCTAAGGGAGGTTATGGAAAATGTTTACCCTGATATCCTCTCAATTATTAACAGCTCTCTGATGACAGGCTCTGTTTCTTCTTGCTTTAAATATGCCATTGTTCACCCTCTCTTGAAGAAACCTAATCCATTCCAAAACAAATAAAGGCCAACCTCAAAGTTGCAATTTCTTTCAAAGGTACTTGAAAAGGTGGTGTCAATTGGCATTTATGAATACAAATAATCGGGAAAATTCCAATCTGATTTTCACGAAATGCATAGCACCGAAATTTATTTTCTTAAAGTAACTAACAATCTCCATTTAAATGTAAGAAGGGGTGCTTGCTCAGTACTGCTTTAAGTTGATCTCAGTGCTGCCTTTACTTGATCTCGGTGCTTCTTTTGATATTGTTATGGTTACTTGACTGCCTAAGAGACATGGGTTGACATTAAAGCTGCTGCCCTGAAGTGGTTTTGTTATTATCTCGCCAGCAGACTGTTCTTAGTCTTCACTGGTGGTGTTTCCTCGCCCGCCCCCATTGCAGGGGTCTATTCTTGGGGCAGTTCTGTTTTCTATGTATAAAATTTCTGCTTGGCCATGTCATTTCTTAAAATATCTCTTCATTTTTATGCTGATGACACATAGCTTTACTTCTCTGTCAACGCGAATGAAATGGCTAGGTTAGCTGCTTTTGATGATCGTGTATTTGACGTCAATTCTTGGCCTTACTCTAAAGACAGTGAGATATAATTCCTCACTTTAACACAGGAGATGATACTGGAACTGGAAAGCTTATTTTGGCCTAATATTGACCGCTGCTCTCCATATAATTCTCAGTACATCTTTAGCAGGGAGGGAGGGAGAGAGACAGAGAGACACAGACAGACAGACACACACAGACACACACACACACACACACACAAACACACACGCACACACACGCACACACACACTTACAGTCTGGATGTGCCCTTTCCGCAACAGTGTCCCCTTTCATGCACAGAGTGGCTTGGTCACATTCTGTGGCTGTCACCCACAGGTGCTCAGTCAAAAACCTCCCTGTGACAGCGCTCGCTCCCTGTAGCCATTTCTTCCCACCAGCAGATAGGCCTGCTTTGATTCAATACAAATAGATTTGTGCAGCAGTGACACTACTGGGGCTCAACCAGCACCTGCAGCGCAAGCCATGCTTTTACCCTATGTTAATATCCAGCCTACTTATAAGTTTGTCAGTGCATTTGTCTGCATCTGTGCCTTTTCATTTGTGTCACAGAACACAAACACAGTTTGTCTCACAACTGGGAGGCAGGATAGCTGTGCTAATCCTGGTCTTAATGTATGTGCTCAGGTGCAGATCCTTTGTGGAGAGGAAAAGAAGGTGTTTGAATTTTGCATAGCAGAAAATCAAAGCAACTGTGGGGATATGTGTGAAGGGACATAAATAACTGTGTATTAATTAGACTATCCTTCAGCATCTGGAGGCAGTTTATCTAAAATCAACAGAAGGCATCAAAAACAATATCGCTGGTGTTATAAACAGACCAATAATCTATGAGCAGGCACCCTCATTCTATTATCACGTTCTCATTAACGTATATTTTTTTGCCAATTCCGTCTTCCACATTTTCATACGAAAGGCTGCATATCGCTGTTGATATTCTGCCATGGGAAATAAAAACAAAACCTGGATTGTAGCTGTAAACTCTCTAATGACTGCTTGTTCAATCCAGACTGATGTGCATACTTCCCATAATGACATTTTTCATTAAATTAAAAAAATAATAATAACTAGAAGGTGTACCTGAGAATATGTTTTCACGTTATTTTGGTAAACTGGTCATTGTTTTCATATGAAAGATCATGTAAAGTAATGACTGTAAATTATATTGAATTTGAACCATTTGAACATGATTGCTTTGTGTAGCCAGAAGAGGAACACCAAATTAATATTTTTTCATTAAGATTTTCATTCTTATTTTTTTCTGCCACTATTAGAACAATAAGTTTAAATGGAAGCCTCATATTCAATTACAAAACATCCAAAAATACATGAATTGTGAGTTGTACAAATCTAAACCTTTGCCCAATTATGGCAAATAGCATATTCCAACTACAATAGGTGATATTGCCAATTGAATTTCCCACAACTTTTATAGCCACTCCAGTTGAACACATGTTAAGGTAATTAGTTATGATTAAGCAGTGAGTCACTAGATAAAGAGAGGCAAATCATAATTGCAATTGATGTAATCCAGAAAATTATTCCATTAACTGAACGGATTAGATTAGAGAATTCTAGCAGAGGGAAAGCAATAGACTTGTCTTTGTCTAAAATAATGTGTGCAGCAGTAACCAAAATTAAATCCCTGAATGTGTTTAAATTTAGTCAATGCTTAAAAATTAATTTAGAAACAGCTGTAGAGTGGTATAGCCAGTAGCCTTTCTACCATGAACTGTGCTGTTGAATGGCTGAAGCCAATCAAACTAAAGTATGAATTTGGTTAGGACTTGGATGGGAGACCTCCTAGGAAAATTAAATTGGTACTTGAAATGGTGTCAATTGGCCAGTAGGGGACAATAGGGGACAATCTTCCCTCCCAAAATGTCCTAGTTCTTTATTCTGTAGCAAATGCTGTCTTTCTGGTGAAGCATTAAACAGAGGTCCTGACTCAGTGTTTTTATTATCCAAGATCCCATGGCACTTATTCCTAAGAGGAGACGGAACATGCCTGTGTCCTGGTAAAATTCCTAACCTGGCCACCAAATAACCCTCCATTTGTATATGTTCAGGCTAAAAAAGAGGCCGCCATGCATCACACAGATAGGTGTAACACATTGGTGGTAATTCACATGAACTAGTAGTTCACTTTCTCTCAATTATTATTATTTACTCAATGTTTCACCTTTTCTGCGTGTGAAAAGGAAACATTTTTATATAAGTCAATGGTGTGTCCATGTAAAGTAAGGCGGTACCTATATCTTTATTCCTGGAATGTCTGCCTTTCACTAGCCCTGTTGAAAAAAATATATGATTGGTTAAAATTGCTAATTTGTTTATTAAATGTGCTAACAAAAAAAATTATATCTGCTTGACAGTATTTCCAATATACATATTTGTGGTAAGTGAAATATATACAATACATTCATTCATGCAGTCTACAGTATAGACAGTTGGGAAAGTTACATGAATATACTATACAGCATGTGATAAGTGGTCTAGCAGACAAAACCATGTTTTGGACATACAAACTTTTCTTTAGCTAACAATTAGTATCCTAGTATATGTGAAAATGCTGTTAAAGAATTTAAAAGAATACAGCAAACCTGGGTGTAAAATGCAATTTATAGGCCCACAAGACGTGTGGTCCTTGTGAAGAGAGGGGCCTGTATACACTAGTGACTGCAGCTACTGGCAATAAATAAATAAATAAATAAATAAATAAATAAATTTTTAAAAAGATATGAAGGTTTCAACATGAAAACAATCTAAACAATGTTCATTTGTTGCTATACTTCCACATCCCCATCTAAACCTTTAATTATACTGTACCATCTAAGGTGTGTGGTTGTTTATTTATTTATTTTTTTTCTTCTTCCAAAGTGGCTTCAAAATAAATAATCTTAACAAAAACAATGGGGCGCCTATGGAGCTTGTCCCTTAATAATCCAAACAAAAGCAGTAGGGTGCCTACATATCTTTGAATCCATGCACCTTTGGATTTGGGTCCTGAGAGAAAACAAACAAACAGACAAAATAATAAATAAATAAATAAATAAACTGGATGCCCTTGTATCTGGTGCTTAGCCACCTAATACAAAAGAATAACTATACTAGCACAGCAATTGTCTTCCTGACCTTTGGGTTCGAAAGGTTAATTATTCTATGAGTTTCTCAAGCTTAAAGTGTCAAAGTGTCACTATAGACTGTACACACACACACACACACACACGCCACTCACGCACGCACACACTTGGTTTTTACATTGATTCTTTTGGCTGTGATCATTGCTAACTGTCTCCAGCAGGTAAAAGACATGGTCTCAGTGAACGCAGCATATCTCCTTGTATGTGTCTTTACAAGGTATGACTGTATGGACAAGATATCTGTAGCGGCTTGCGTTTTTGGACTTAAAGACTGATGTTTATGCACATAATTCTTAAACATAAATACATTACTGCCCCAGGTCTTTCATCTCTGCAAACATCTATTCAATAAATATAATGTAGTGCACAAAAGCTCGGTGTTAACCTGTTCTGGTGGGGGGAGAGGGTTCACATCAGACGTGCCAAATTAGCCTACTGTATCAATACTGCCTTAACATGAACTGGTGAGAAGCATCAAGTTCGGGGATTTTGTATTATTAAAACACGGGATTAAGAAAAAAGTTATCTTTACAATCCTCTAGGTGTTGAGCTCTTGCCTTTAGTCGCCATCGCCTGACACTCTCGAGCTGTGTGTTCCGTTTCGGACTGGAAAGCTGCCTTTCCCATGGTCATCTGACAAACGGGCACATCGGCTGTGTGTTTCGGTTGAGGCAGGACTGTAGTAGGTGTGTCTGAGGATAACATGCTGAATATATTTAAATACGCTTGGTAGCAGGATGGCGTGAAAGAGCTGCACTGAAAGAAAGACAGCAGAGACACGCACGTTCCACAACAGTGTGAGAGAGGAAAGGCACACTTCTGACGGCATTTCACAGCATGGATTTTGGTATTAAAACGCATACCGGAATGTTGGCATTGATGGCAACGCTTCTTTGTTGCCTGAGTGGGGCAATTGGTAAAGGTGGGTATAAGATCTATTGTGCAAATGATGATTTCATCAGAACTTGAAAATGTGTTGTTTAAGGAACTGATTCTGTGGAACCACGCATGCGACATTATTACCATAATGTAGAATAAGTTTTGTATTGGTAACTTTGTTGTATTTATAATGCTAATTTATGGGACTAATGCGTTTACACTGAGCGACTGTTATTTGTTATATTGCACACCACTGATGATCAATTACTTTGAATGAAATTCGTGCGCATTTATAAATGTAAACAAAACGCATATCAAAATAAACTTAATGCGCGTATGTAATCACTTTCTCCCTTTTTAAATTGTTGTTGTAAGGGTTTAAATCATTTGGATCTTTTGGAGCACCTCAGAAAAAAATATCCCCAGACTAAAGTGATATTTTGGCATGTGCCTGATCTTCCTCACGTTTTACAGGCTATTAGTTGATCGTGTCCTTGACGCGGTGGTACAGACGATTTGATATTTTTGACCAAAATATTTCAAATATCAATTGTGGATGGTATAGTATTGTCGCAAGCTGAATATGTTTGGTACTTTCTTCTGTGAGCTGCCTGCATGAACTATGGAGCTACTGTACTACAAAGCAGCTCATTCTCGCGGTGTATCGAAAAGAGATTAGCCTACTTGTATGCATAGAACATACGCATTCTGTAAAACAGAATGCGCAAGTATATCTTGCTCAAAGCATGGATAGATTATGCTTTTCGATAAGCACACCATCATGCGTGTATCAAGTATATTAGCCTTGTTTCGTCATTCGATATAATATATGATCCGTATGATTAGGATACTTTGAGGGCAATAATGGATTCGTCATCTAGGTTGCGCAAAGTGCCACCATAGTTTTATGTAGGCTACTATTAAGTACTTCATCCGTTGAAATGGGTGTTTATGGCTTTTAAATTGCACTTTGTTATACTCTTCCAAAGAAAAGGTAAGTGCAGTTTCAATAAGCGCCATCAACCTCCGAACTGTGTAGCATTTCAGCCGCATATGCTACAGTGCTAACGAGATATCCAGTTCTGCCTGCTATGTAAACGTTAAAGCACGAATGTTTACTAAGTGCAAGTAGAAGGAGCACGGTCGACTAAAGGGTAAAGTTAGGCTATACGATTATCCAGTTGGCTTGACTACACAAAGATGTTTTCTATAGAAGGATAAAAAAGCACTGTCTATTACAGTAACACAAATACAAAGCGGCAACAAAAATAGCACTATAACCTAGAAATTTACAGCACGTATACTTTTATTTATTTCAATCCACTGGGTGTTTTCCAAAACTATGTAGGAACATATTGCTACTTTCTGCTGTATATTTATATATTCTTAAAAAAAACAAACATTTTTTTCCCCCCTCTGAATAAATATCCTACTCGTCTTGTATTGGTTTATTTACTTGGTGATGCCTTGTAGTGGTGCACAGTTTGATTAAACAATGATAACGTGATTCAGTATTATTGCCAAATCAATTTTCAGTAACCTTTTGCAGATAATATTTAGTAGACACTTAAGTGGACAAAGAAAAAAAAAAAAAACGTGATAGAGCTGAAGCCATTCCTGACTACAGGAGCTAAAATAATGCCCCTCATGTAAAATGTCTATATTAATACTCTATTTGTCAGTTCAGATTTACGCCACTTGTTCAATAATGGGAATGCATGCGGTGAGACTGAAGGTTGGTGAAGATGAAAAAGAGATGCCTCAGCATTGTAATTTGACTCTTTTAAGCCCCTGGTTCTCAGTACGTTTATAGTAGAGAGCCAAAGTGGGATGTCAGACCATCACTAAACTAATTCAGAAGGAAACCTTTTAAAATGCATGCATTCCAGGGTGGGGTCAGACAATGCTAAATTTTTTTGTTTATAAGGTAAATATTGTCAATTAAAAAAAATATATTTTGTAAAATTGAACTAGACTCACATCTCTGTGACAGTTAATGCAATGTAATCTTAGAAAACATGTGTGCTCGTACAAATCTAAAGGTATGTTAACATTAAATTAATTCACTCAGGTGTTCATTCTCATGACATTTAGAAAAGTGATGCCCATGCCCACATAACTGAACGGTATAGCGTTTCAATTAACCAAGAGATTTTAAGATGAAGCCACAGATGGATGATGCATTTCTGCTAGGTTTTTTTAATTTTTTTTATACCTTGTCACTGATGATGAATGCACTCATCAAAGAGGGAAACTACAGAACAGTTTGATACCTTGCTTTTTTCAAAATACATTTATAATAAGCAATACATTGACCTCAATATAGCTTAATTCTAACATTAATAATTTTCAGCCCTGAGCCAAATAAAACGATTGTTGCTTGCTAGCTGGCAATTTAGTTGATATGTTCAGCTGTATAGTTGTGATAGGCCCATGACGATGCTCATTAGCAAAGCAAATGTTCTATTAATAAACTTTTCTCTACTTGCTTTTAGTGGAACTGATAAAGATGTTTATAACCTTGGTAAATGCACATTTCAAGATTGACAGTATTTAGAGCAGAATAACCATGTTGCCATCATATACTGCGCAAGCACAGTGTGAAATACTTCTCAATACTTCCCAATTTTCCAAGTGAAAATCAACAAGTAATTTTAGGATGTCTGCTTGGTGAATACGGCACAACTAATGCATTAACCAGGACAAACGTTTAACAGGATCTTCATAGATAGATGAAACATGTAACATGACTGATGCTGTAGTGTGGTTAACTTGAGCAGAGCAAGTATGTCAATACATTTTTTGTGTAAAGGAGTGTATGTCCCATATCCTAAAATTTTTTGGTCTTGCATATACATACATGTTAATGTTGCTCCTTTGGCAAAGGGTGGGGTTTGTAAGCTCATCAGAGTCAGATTCAGTAATTATCTTGTTCATTTATACATGTGAATAAATAGAAAACATTTCAGAATTGCATAAGATGTTTAAACTATTCACAGGTCTGCAGGTAGGATTAGAAAATCTGTTGTCAAGACAGGCTTTGTATGTACTGGGGACTCCCAACGATGTTACAACACCAATGGCGACAACATCCAATACTTTCACACCCTTGTATTGCTGAATCTTGAAGTCACAGGCTTGAGCTGTGGTGATATCATTAGCTGACTGTAACTGAGGGGCCAAATTGATCACACCCGCTCAGCATATAAAAAAGGCTTAAAATAGTCTCTGCGTACGAGGTGTACATACACTTCAGTTGTAGTGCTCCTTGTGATGGTGTGGGTGGCACAACAGAGACTTGAGAGCCACAATTGTCAGTTTTGAATTGGAGGGAGAAATGGCCTTCTTGTGACAGGTATGCAGCTTTCTTGTGAGAGCATAGTGACATAAAACACAAAATTAGACAAATCAGTCAAAACCGGTGAATACAGGTATATTCTTGCTCTCAGTGTGTAAACACCAAATATATATGTTATGACACTAGATAAGCCGTATACATTAAGTTGATTTACCATTTGAAAGCAATAGTGAACTTGAACTCATAGTGGTATAACATATCCCTAAAGAACTTACAATGAACCACATATCTGAAAATGATTTGTTTTGAGTCAATAGCAATTGCATCGATTATTGTTAGACAGCTTAACTTGCATCACATTAAGAAAGACAAAATTATGCCCTTGTTGTTTCATGTAGAGCAGTGTGATTAAACAATACAACTTGTTGCTTACTCATAGCATAACAGTTTTTGCATTGAATATGGATATGGACCTGCAATCAAATGTTTACATAACTGTATATTGCAGGTGTTAACAGTGTTAATGTCTAATTTTAATTGTGGTCTAAGTATCAACAAGTATAAGTATGCAAGTCTTTTCAGCACAATGGTGTTGGTGTGCCAGTATTATTGGATGCATAAACATGATTTCTTGATTTCTAGCTTGAATAAATAAAAAAGGCAGTGTTAAGGGAAATAAGTCAATTGATTCCTTGCTAAAACCTGATAATCTGCTTGTGTTTATTGCATTTATAGTAAAGACTGATCAGTTGATCATAACATGGGAAGAGAGAAGAGAGAAGCATGTCAGGTCCCACTTGTAATGAAATTAAAATGAAAAATGTCTGTACTCCATGGGAAGTTCAGCCCTCCATTTTAATTAGTCAAGCATTCAGCAGCTTCCTAGGTTTGATAACACATATATTTGTGGCCTATTAAGAGATTTAATTGGAGCAATAAACAGCTTGGACATTTTGTATTCACTTATGATAACATCACGTAGCCCATAAAATACAATACAACATAACAGTCTCGTGTTCATTCATCCTCTAATCTTTGTATTGGATTACACTTCTGTTAATCACTCTTAATAAAATGGTGATGTGGCAGTTGACGCAATGGATGCTACTAAAAAGTGTGCAGTGATCATAGTTATATTTTCCCCATGTTGTACATGGATGCAGTAGCAGGGAGAGTGTAGGAGTGTTGTATATACTCATGAAATCAAGTCACTTCTAACTCGTGTGAAATTCCAGTGGAGTGAATAGTGAGTATCTAGTTAAAAACACCCAGTCCTGTTCCTTTGACGACCTGTCCACTACCTTTTAGTGACTGCTTCTTTTAATTTCCATGTCATCAACACCACTGCCATGATTCATATTCATAAAGTGCATATACAGTTCATAATTGCGTATATATACAGTGCAGTCTGTAAGTATTTGGACAGTGACACTGGTTTTTTTTTGGCTCTGTACTCAGGAAAATTAGATCTGATATAATGGTGAATATGAGGTTCAAGTTGTAGGCTGTCAGCTTTAATTTAAGGGTATTTACATCCATATCCAGTGATCCATGTAGGAATTGCAGCCCATTTAATAAATATTCTGCCGATTTTAGGGAAACAAATAGAATTATACAAATTAACCTGATCTTCAATAAAGTTGTCATATTTACTACTTGTTTGCCTATCCTTTGCATTTGAGGGCCGACTTAAATCTGCAACCCATAGATATAAACAGGTGCTCCAGTTTTCTGTGGTGCTGCTCTGTCAGGCCTGTCCTGCAGCCATCTTCTGTTCCTGGTAGTTTTAGGGGATTTAGCCTTTAGTCTTCGTCTTCAGTAAGTGAAACAAATCCAACACAGTTGGATTCAGGTTGGGTGATTGACTTGGCCAGTCAAGGACATTCCACTTTTTGACCGGCAAAAACCCCTTGGTTTCTTTAGCATCTTGGGGTCATATTCTGCTGCTAGGTGAAGGACCATCAACTGAGTTATGTACACTTCAGAATTCATCCTGCTGCTCTTGTCAGCAGTCACATCATCAATGAGGACAAGTGAGTTAGTTCTAGTGCTAGCCATACACACCCAAGCCATAACACTCTACCTGCACCGTGATTCACAGATAAGAGGGGGTGCTTTGAATGATGAGCAGTTCCTTTCTTTCACCATACTTTTCTCTTTCCATGACTTTGGTACAGGCTAATACTCATATCATCTGTCCATATGAATTTGTCCTAGAAACTCTTTTTTTAACAAACTCCATCCTGGCTCTTCTGTTCTTGAGGATTACCAGGGGTTCAGGGTGTGTATCTTGCAGTGTACCCACTGAGGATATACTGGTGAGGTTTTCTCTCTTTTTTTTTTAGTCTTTGACACATCCAAAACAACAACATGGAGAGTGTTCCTGATATTTTCGACAGTTAAAATTGGGTTTTTCTTCACTATTGAAAGTATGTTTCGATCATCCACTACAGTGGTCTTCTGTGGCCCATCAGGTTGATTGTTATCACTGAGCTATTCAGTGTACTCTTGCTTATTAGTAACAAACAGGTGATTTTTCATACCGAATGTTTTGGTTATGTCTCTGAATGATTTATTCAGATTTTTCCACCTCACGATGGCCTGCTTTACTGGCATTGACACTTTGGTCTTCATGTTCAGAGACAACAGCAACAGACTCCAAATGCAAATTCCACTCCTAGAATCAACTCTAAACCCTTTTTTTGCTTTCTTGTATGTGAACTAATGATGCAACAACACATAGTTGGCCAAGAAACTGTTGAGCAGCCATTTGTCCAATTACTGTTTAAAAAGGGCTGCAATTTCTTGATGGATCACCATTAAATTAAAGCTGACAGTTAGCACTTTAACCTCCTATCAATTGTTTCATTTCAAATCCAATGTGCTAGAGTACAGAGCCAAAACAACAAAAATGATGTCACTGTCCAAATTTATGGACTGCACTCTATATGGTGCTTGTACTCTTATGTAACAATGGTTACATCCTGAGATATTCATATAGAGTTCAATTCAGTAGAAAATTAATACGTTTGAAGAGATGGAAGTATAAAGTAAAATGTTAATATGGAAATAGACTGTATTGTGATTTAAAATGTTTTATGATGTAGCACTGCTTTAAATATGTTAATTACTTTGTGGTGGTGCACTTACTTTTTTTTTACCATTTTGGATGCATCTTGAATTGAGTGTGGCAGAGCACTTGCTCTTTTTGGGTTTCAAGTAATTGTGATAGTAGGATGAAGAAGGAGATAGTTTCAATTACCAAAGTATTGACCTGGAATATCATTAATAATTTCATGGGGGAAAAAATGCAGCTTGCATGTGTGGTACAGACCCTTGCCAAGACAGGTTTGATCCTGGGTTTTCATCCGCTGACCATGATCTTAGGTCCACAGCAGTGGAGACAGCAGACACATGCCCTTGTCTCCTCAGGTATGAGTTTAATCAGCAAGAGTTCCTTTGGTCACACCTGTCAACTACTCACTGTTGTCAAAGATAAATGCAACCCTTCTCAAATCAGTGATAAACTTTTCTTCAGTCCTCTGCGGCCTGTAGTGTGGAAAATAGTCTCTGGTCCATGGGCGACAGCATCAGAGTGGACTATATCAAGAAAAAAAAAATCAAGAGGGGGATCACGATTCACTATGCCCCATTACATGCATGATGTCCCATGAATTTCACAAATCTCTCCAAAGGAGAGCACCATACATGGACTAAGACTGGGGCAAGCATAGTTGTAATACTGAAGAAAATGTTAATGCATTTATGTGTTAGCTTTGCTAAGGGAGCCTTATACACGAGACATAGAATTTATGTAAAAATGCTGTAAAATGAAAATAAATGGGAATAAACACCCTACCATAATCTATGCGAAAGCAAATCAAGTGGCACTTAGTGGCATGCCTTTTGGGGACTGTCCAACCATCACTTAACTCTGGGATGGACCAACATCTGTGTTTTAAAAGTGACAATTCCTAGTCACTTTACTAGTTTGTAATTTAAATAGGATATGCATGCTAGGGCAAGCAAATACTTTTTTGTACTTTGATTTAAATGAGGTGCTGTCCTTTTGATGATTTTAAACCAGCATACTTCCACAAAATGCAATCTTCTTTGCGAAAGCTAATTGAATGTTCAGCTGTGCAATAATAGTGGAAAGGCTGCCTTTGAAAAATGAGAGTACAATTATGAAATATGATTGAATGGACATTTAAAGTAATGAAACTGTGTGTATATCATGCATTTGTGATACTGACGTTGTCACCGATATTCCTGTTCAGACTGGAATGGAAACAGCTGTTGACACCATGCTGTTCAGACAGTTCGGTTGAAATCTCTGAGGGTGTCATTGAGTTGTTTCTTTGTTATTGATTTGAAATCAATGTCTCTCAGTCCCTTCTCTTCACGCCAGCCAGTGAAACACAGTGCCCACCTGTTTTTTTCCTGTATTTTTCTCATTACAAGTTCTCTCAAATACAATCAATATTGTTTTGAAGATTACAGCATGATAGCCCCAATTCCAGTTCCTCTTGAAACCGCCATTAAAACCATTGTTTGGTTGCCATGCCCTCTTTTGTTAGTCATATCTATCTTACGTAGCTAATATTAAAGATGATAAGTAGTGCAGGAACCACATGAAAGGGAAACATTAATTGACAGATCAGGAAATGTAGGTAATGGTCAACAAGGTAGCTACAGTTTCGCACTGTATTACAGCATAGGAATACAACATCGGGGAGGACAAGGATGACAAACATTTGGAGTGACATCACGTACAAAATTAATTCTTTATGATAAAACCAACAGTAGAGGATATAAAGATGGCATGCTGTTGATCGGCGTACAAAAGAAAAACCCTACAAGGGCAAAAGACACAGGTGATGGTCCAACTAAGGAGACTATTTTAATACAGGTGAACATGAAACAACAGGTGGAAAAATCCCTGCAAAATAAGCAAATCGTAGGGATTAAATTAATAAACTCAAAATAACTTTTGATGGGCGTCGGCCACGGAGCATCTGGAGGTAAAAACCGTGTTAGCAGTTCATTATATTTAATTATATGTACCCTACTGAATGCATACACAGGACTGGTTAAATTGTTAAAATTCAGAACTGCGTTTTTATGCTAACTTCTAGCTGATCACTTAATAGTAATAGAAGTCTTCCGTCCTTAAAAAGATAATTTCATATTATATCTGAAAATAAATTAGAAGTGATAAGTAGAAACGTGTGAAACGCATTTTACATCCTGTCTCCTTTCCACAGTGTTATGCATCATAGGATGCATTCGTTCATCTCCACCCCATGCAGCCCACAATGGAAAGTGATTTGAGGATGTGCATACTGCCCAACACCCATCTCCAACTTCCTAAGTGTGAGCTATAGGCTATATCAGCGCAGACAAATTACTGCCTACTTTCAGGATTTCTATTTCTCATACAAAGAGAGGAGTCACAATTAATGTGTATTTTAGTAAATTAGACGGACTACTTTATTGGCATCATTTACATAATCTCCACCCTGTTTTAGCGTGTTCACTCCAGGTATATATATATATATATATATATATATATATACATGAACACATTTAACTATGCATCAAAAGGAAAGTCGCAGAGTGATGTAATCCCATAGCAACAGTTTATTTAATCCCACATCGATATTGCGACTTTATAGTAAATCTGGCCTTGAGTGTTTATGACTTACTGACGTGTATGTATGGGGTTAGTATTGTGTAGTGGTTGGGAAATTGGGTATGTGGCTGGCATGCACGTTCAAACCCCTTTGTTTGATAATGTATAACAGAAATCAACCTACATAAATTGAAGCAGAAACTCTCCACACTGGATTTCAGGAGGTCTAATTGGGCTTTCAGTCAGTGAAATAATGTGACTATCAGTATTGCTGGTTTGAACACAACAGCTTGTGACATTGGGAAATTTTACATGGTTGACCTTTCTGTGATTTTGGTTTTATTAGAACTTACACTATTGCACTGGATCTTGTGTGTACAGTAGCTCTCACCTCCTTTACAAATGTGTGGCTCCAATATCAAGCAGCTGTGCTGAATCACCTTGGTGACAGAATCAATTTCGGCATATAACAGCAGTAGAAGAAATCATGGAAAGCACCCTTCAGTATTTTCTTTTTAGTTCACATAGGTTGGGAAATAGGGGACAGCTGATAAAAATATTTGTATCTGGTCTTGTGTTGAGATATTTAATGCATATATTTGTTTAATGTACAACCCTGCATATGATAGAAAAGGGGAGTGATGCAAGTATAAAATATGGTCAGATTAAAAATGACATATTTCACATGACTCAGTATTTTACATGCAGCATACCTCTGTCCCATCAGAATTTATTAGTTTTCAATGAGGTGGTTGTTTGTATTGCAAAGAACATAAACCCACTGAAGAAAATCAATTTGTTGTAAACGCATTGTATATTTTCAGCAAACCCCACTGTCTATTATGATTCATGAGCTGGTACTGTCTCAAAGAGCTGGAGTGAAGGAAGGGGAAAATGAGGAATAAATCACCCTTATAATTCTTCTTTACTGCCATTTATAAAAATTCATGTCAGAGAAGGCCACCCATGAATGGGAGTCTTAGGAAGTCAAGGTTATACAAAGGTGTGAGTTGAGATTTCCCCCAAACTGGAATCCGAATATTGTGAGTCAGATTTATTCATGTGGAGTGCAATATTTAAACACAGAAGTGACATTAAATTGTACTCCACTAGCATATAACTCACCCAGCCTGTATCTCACGGCTCTATTCTTCAGAATGGTTCAAAACCTCAAACGGACATAATTATCTTCCAAAAATAAATGGAATTTATTTTTAAAAAATAAAAAGAAATTATATATATATCTTCGGTAGAGGAAATATATTTCTGTATGAGAAATAAGGATTACATTCTGTTGTATAATGTTTAATTGTGGCCTTTAAATCTCATGAGGTGAATAAACATGAGAGGAGTCACGTTTAACAACGGATGTAAAGCATGCAGAGATGGCGCTACATTATCTTCAAGGTGGAGCATTGTGCTGAATTTTAACTTTATTATAAATAACAATATACATTTATATTGAGTAATGTTAAAATATTGTGTATTTTTATCCATAAAGATATTTAGGAGCAGACGTGTAAACTGTGTTGCGCATACAGCATACAAAGAGCAATACATGATGCATAGTTCATAAACTGATGTGAATAAATCTTCAGTACCACCTTCTTTTAATACTGAATCATACAAAATGCTATTATAATACCAGAATTACTTCTTGAGACTACTCTCTATCTGTTCAGTGCAATGACAATTGAAACGGCTTCTTCCCACTTATTCTCACACACTACCTGTTTTGAATTTATAAGAATGGTTTCTCCGTCAGTACCCTCTGCTTTGCAGGCATGATATTGTATTTGCTTGAACCCCAATAATATATCTTATAGCTCCTACTGAATAAATAGTCTGTGGAAAAAAAGTGGCTCATAAAATGTTGATGCAGTTATTGGGCGATGTTTATGGTCCACCTGATTCCAGTGAATTCATATACAGTGTCTTCATACAGTAGAAGTGGTTGTTAATCACCACGGTGTACTGAATACTAAAAATTCTCTGTTCTTAAGCTGTTTGTTCTTCTTTCATTTAGAGCTTAAATATTGAATCCTTACAAATGAATGATCATGAAATGTTTGGATTTGTGGTGTCACATGTAGCCCTTGAGTAGCTTCTGTTATTATTTTGTTCATTTTGGTTTGATTTTTGGTCAGATGTTCCAGAGGTTTGTGTACACTGTGGGTAGCAAAGGCCTTCGCGTAAACCTGCCGTCATTTCTGAAATCCTGTTCTTAGGGATATCATGGACACTATCTCTCACTCTCTTTCTATATAAAGGATGTAATATATCTGTAACTCTCTACAATAGTGGAACAGCTACCTAGCTATAGCTAAAAAATATTTAGCTATCATTTCAGAGCTAGCTTGCCCACCTTGCTAACTAGCACACATTTTACAGTTATCTACTAGTACAGAAAGTGCTTCTTTTTCACTCTGCAGTTTGTCAGCTGAGCACCTGAGCATAGCCTTTGCATTGCAGCTCTATGATGCTCAGCATCACTGCCTCCTTCCTTTGGTGACTTGGGCAAAATGTGTGCCACTTTATCAAACTTTATCACGGTTGGCACTAGCATGGTCAAAATTAGATTCCAGATCCTGGACACTGCACTGCACATTTTAGGTCTCACGTTTTAGTTAGACATTCCCCAGTAAACTATATTTGGAACTTCAAATATCTCAGGTTTTAATTAGACATTCCCCAGTAAACTATATTTGGAACTTCAAATATATTCTGCATAAACTATTAAATGTTTCACACAACAGTGGCTTGACAAAGTTCCACAAACTATTCAAAGCAATGGCATACCTTTGCCTTTAAATACACTATCATGTATTTATGTGACAATTGACTACACCTACTTCCAGTTTTATCTTCTTATTTGCACTTCTTAACTATTCGAATGCAGCAATATTTCTACAGGTGAATTATTTTTGATTTAGCCCTTTGGCTGGTGTACCATAATAAACAAATGCAATTAAGAGATAAACACAGCCAGCCATCTCATTGTGATAATGGCTTTTCTTCGTTCACTCAAGCTATGAATAATAGAAGTTCAAAGCACTTATGTCAAAGCCCAAGGTTTGACAGACACTATTTGGCAACACACAATGCTGTCACTGTCCTATAGATGATTGTCCCTCATCCAAGACTGGGCCTTGCTTTAACCTCCTTCCTTCCTTCCTTCTAAAATAAACAAGGTTTAGAGATGTTTAGCTCTTTGGAGGATTTGTATGAGGTTGAGCCAAGACAGTACAGCACTAAATAGTGGCTGTCACACCCTGGCTTGACTGTCAAACGTGCCTTCTATAGAAATAAATAAAATAAAATAGTTCTTCCTGATAAAGCAATCTAGAATCACGGTTGTCTTCACTCTCCCGAATCAGCAGTGAGGGGTCGTGCATGAACATGGCTACAAATATTAACTGGATATTCCAAATTAGGGTGGGAACTGGATATATTCAGGCCCATCTTGGGCACCAAATACATTTTTTAAAGTTTGCACAACTTTATTTGCACAAGTGAGGAGCGCACTTAGGGGCACAGTGCACCCAAAACTTTTGAGGGAGCAAAAACTCCATCCATCAATCCATCGATTATCTGTATGTACTTATTTGTGGTCATGGGGTGGGGGTGCTATCCCAGCATGCATTGGGGCGAGAGGCAGGTCGGCAATCCATCACAGGACACACGCACAGCGTTCACTCACTCGTTCTTTCCTAGGGGACATTTAGGCTGTCCAATTAACCCGACCAGTATGTCTTTGGACTGTGGGAGGAAAGCGTCAGTTTATGTCCACAATACAAATATGTATTTTATTCAATCATTTGTTTCCCCTAATTTATTGTCAAGAGTGACAGTATTACACTTACAACAGTAAAAACACAGCCTAAAACACATTAAATATTTCAACAGCATATTGTACTAAACGGTGACTCCGTAAATCTATCAGGACAGCTGTGATAATATTGCATTCATATTTATCAACTGTGAGATGCATAGCTACAGTTACTAGCCAATGTTAGCAGTTTAAAACAAAACAAAGTGGCATGATAACAGGGTTTCAATTTCCTGTACTGGCCATATGTTAAAAGTACTTATCTAGAAGCAATAACTCTGGAAGTTAATGAAAAGTGTTTGCTTACCTTAAAAATGTGTGAATGCCTGTTATCTCAATTCCTGTGAGCTGATTAATGCATTGTTACATTTAGCCAACCATATTTGACAAATCTTTGTGAGCAGAAATTGGTTTTCACGTTTGTGATAGCAAGCTTTATTTCCTAAGAATATATAATGTTAGTCCCATGTTCTTATGTAACAAATCTCCATGACCTTAAAAAAGGGGAATACTAGTATAGTATATAGTTTACTAGTATAACCTTGGACATACATACAATGGATGCTAAATTGTTGTCATACAACAGTTTAAATGGCTTTAGCTAAATAAGAGCTGTTTATCTAATACACATTTTTGTGTAAAATTATTTATATACAGTAAACATGAGTAAGAAATAAGACATAAGACAACCAAGTTGATATTCTACTAAAATTTACTCTGTATAAAAATTGTATGAGAATACAATTGATTATATGAAATATAAAATAAATAAAAAAAACAGGTAAACAAATGAATATTTAATAGCAAATTTAAGTGAACAAATTAGGAACATTAATTAAAATGGGACTGCAAAGCAGTAAATGGGGAAACAATAAGAGAGATCAAACGAGCACACAGATTCATACAGTTTAAATCTGGTTCAGTTTTCCCTCTAATTATGCCCTGAAAGTGTGACACGCATTTGAATACCATGGCCATGTGGTGATCCCAAGCATGGCTGGACTGGGACAAAAATTTGGCCCAGCCATTTATTCCCTTGACTGGCCCATTTGCAGATGAAACCTCCAATGCAGAAAAAAAAACATGCTATTTCTTGTGTCCGTGCCTCTTTGCTATGGAGTGGCAAAATGGAGGGGGAAATTGTCCTGTGGCTGGAGGACATTCTATGCTCGATTAATCTATCACATTAAAGAAAAAAAAAAAAAAAAAAGTAAATCACCACACATGAAATGTTTTATGAGTCGTTTGTTTGTATTTTAATGCACTGATTAAAGAAAAAAAACGGTGCCATATTTGATGCAAGTTGTTACCGTGCTGAAGGTGAAAATTGCTATACGGAACGTCATGAGCAGAAGGACAGATGCTGTGAGTGGTTATGGTGTTTCGCACACACAAGACAGATTTCTTAAAAACATCGTTTCAAAAACTTTTGGTCCAAATTTTGTAAATCACACTTCCTGACTTACCTCAGTAGCTTAAGCCGTTCATCAAATTTTGTTGGAGAGGGAGGAGTGCTCTCCTCCATTCTTTCTGCTGACAGAAACTGAGGCAGACTGGGGTTCACTTAGGTGTATGACCTTGAATAGGTGCAGGCTGGCCAGTTTCTAACATGAGCAAAGCTAATGTGGAAACCTTTTTATAGTTTGATTCTGCCTGTGTTAAACTGTGGTCAAAATATGAATGGATGCACTGATCAATCATATTCTCTGCTATTATTCATAGACAAACAGCTACATGTTAAGGAGGGATTTATTCCATTCTAATTTATATAATATCTTGCAAACTTGACGGAATTGATTTTACCGGATGATGCAAAGATCGGGTGATGTTAATTTCATGATCTTGATAAAAACAAATTTGGTAATTTCACAACATGGAAATCAAGTGACCATGATATAACAAGCTGGAATTCTAAAAATGTGTGGGGTATTTACATTGCACAAAATTTACGTGCCATTTTCATGTGAATATACTTTTTTTTTTAAAGCACCCCCCCCCCCCCCCACACACTCTTTCAGCTGTGCAACAGGGCACTGTGGACTTTATAGAACATACAAAAGTCTGGTATGAAATCTGTGATCTTTTTTTTTTTTAAACTGGTATTGGGTTGTATTCAGTCAACATTTGTTTTTTTTTATTTATTTTGGCTTAGAAGTAAATGTAAGGGTTAAACTTTTAGTGATTGCTAAACTCACCAGACTACAATTGTGAAAAAAGGCATTGCCTTTAATATTTAGTCTAAGTTAAATACTGATTGAATCCCAGTCACTGGGTTGTCAACACTATAATGTGTATAACGTTTGTACTGTATAAAATGCAGTATCATAATATAAAGATAAAAGGGATATAATTTGTGTTGTGCAGCATGGCATCCACAGTGGGTCCAAAAACAGTCAGTGACAAATACTGGTTATTGTGTATATTATTTTGTCAAATATATAATATTTAAAGGAAGAAAAATGTAGTAGCTAAATTAATCAATAGGAGCACAACCTTCTTTTAGCATTTAATGATTTTGTGCTTGAAGTTAAACAGTGAACATACTATATCAGCTAATGCTGTCAAATGAAATATAAATGTACTGTAGCTTTTTTTTTGAGGAAGCTCAACGGGGCTCATTACCACAGTATTTTATAACAGTAAACTCACAGCCTGATTGGCAGCTAACATCTTTGTATTTTTATATTTGTTTTAGAAAAAAACTGAATCTAAATGGGAAAAACTTGATCAGTGTCTTGATATGACACTCAGAGCAGAAAATCAAGGTCATCAGGAAATGATGTGAGTGTGCTGGGGGGGGCGGGGGGGACACTCTTTCCTCTGAAGTATTTAGCTAAATTGACTTTGTAATGTTATCTCGTGGCAATGCTGGAAATTAAATGTGCATCAATCCGGCATTTATTGTCTCCTACTCAACAGCTGAGAGTTAAATTCAGTTCTTCAGATTTCACACTGATGGAAAGCAATTCCTGTAATGGAGTAGCAATGAGTTTCTCCTCAATCTGTCTGATATCCTCAGTCAGAAACTTCTCCCTGCTGGCTAGCTATCCTGAGGCAAATAGCCTAAGAGTCTGGTATATGTGGATGCTATATATCACTATGCAAACTGTCTTGGAAGCTTTTCTCTGAGGTCAATAAATCACACAGGACCTCATCTAGCCTTACCAACTGCCTATCATCAGTGCTGGGGTTATAATTTATTTTTTTATAAGAGGTCCAATTACTAATTAAAATGACTGTTTAATATGTGCAAATATGCACATATGCATCATTTATCTGGACATCCCAAATGAAGGTATGCATGGAAGCTGGTATTCCAAAGCTATATATTTGTCTTATCGGACAGTATGTGCTTTTTCTAATTTTGTCATTGAAGACAGTCAAATCTCTTTAGTTTGAAATAGCAGCAGCTAAATAGCCTGCATTTGTAATCATCTGTTTAAATTTCTAATAATCACCCTTTTTCTCATAATTAACAATGCATTTATGGTGAATAGTCAGTTTAAACAACAACCCCCATTTGTACATTGCATGATTCCAAGTGGATCTTCCAAGACAAACTCTGTGGTACAAATTCAGTAGGTTGACCTCCCATTTATCCTTGTTCTACCTCATATGATTATGTTTATGTAGATATCTCTCATTTGGCAATTTAACAAGTATGTAGAATGCAGATTTTATTTTATTTATTTATTTGTTTACTTATTTATTTGCATTCCTCTAATGGCGCAAAATGGCAGGATAATAGTCACCTTAGGAAAAACCTTCATCCTTTTACACAGCCTTCTCCAGATGGCACTGCCTAGTTCACTCAGTACTTAGTCCCTCACACTAGCACATGAAAAAAAAAAAAAAAATCATAATGGTAGGATTGTGGCCTTGAGCTGCACCTCAAACAAGAAGTGTTCCTGTGTGCAATTTCACTGAGCCTGACCTTAGAGGGAACCATCTCAGTACCTCAGTCACGCAGTCTCCCTGCCAGCCTGCCTTGCTCTGTCACAGAGTGCTTGATCTTGTGGTTGGCTAACTCCTACAGCCAAGGTACAAGTCGAGATGTTTGCTGTCCTTGTACAATCTGTGATGGGGGCCATCTTCAAACCTACTGCTGAGACATCCATATGCGCCACAAAATTCACTGCATACTAAGAATGGGAGCTGCAGACAGCAGGCTTTCTGGGTTGAAAAAAAAGGCTGACACTCTAGGCTCTATTTTAACGTATTACACTTCACCTGTTTTAGAGACATGATAGAGTAAATCTACTGGTTGTTGCAAAAATGGCGAATAAAGCTGTGTATAGTTTGCAAAAGCAAAGACCAAGACCCGTCTTAACTTTCTTGTGTCTAATGTCTAGACGACATCCTTAGAAGACATACCAGCGTCCAAAAGACGTACGACTGTACTTTTTTGTAGCTCTTTGTAGATAGAATGGCGAGTAAATGGCGAGAGCATGATTCCTTCACACAGAAAATATAGGTTCACTCTCAAATTTGCCAGGCTCTCACACAAATGTATGCATGCTCTTAAATATACTCTGCTCATGCCCAAATTTGCTGTTCTCTTGGAGTACGTGTGTGTTCAAATTAATCCCATACTCTCCTGCAAATGTCTTTGTTTTTACTCTGTTCTCTCTCCTTGTTCTCGGATTTCCTGTGCAAAACACTCCCAAAAGTCCTAAACCAATGAGAGTAAGTTGAGGGTTTGACCAATGAAATTGTTTGGCCTACTGCTCCTCTACATTCTCATTGGTAGATGCCACTGGTTCAAGAAGTTTTTTTCCCCGTTCGACGTCCATTGGAAATTTTACTTTTCATTTTATGACACATAATCACGGGATAGCTAACTCATGATTATGTGTCATAATATTAAAATTAAAAATTCCAATGGAAATATTGAATGCAAAAACATACTGAACCAGCTTCTCCGCCTTTCTCCAACCAATGAAAATGCAGGGATGCAGTAGGCCCAACAATTCCATTGGTCAAACCCAGAACCTACATTCATTGGTTTAGGACTTTTGGCAGTGTTTTACACTGAACATCCAAGAGCAAAGAGGAAAATTTGACGATACCACAGAGATGTTTGGGGGGGGGGGGGTGGGATGAATTTGAACACACGCACATGTTCTCAATAACTGGCAGCATAATAACACCATATACAGGCTATTAGACCACACATGTGTTATAATAATTTTTGTGATCAGCACTGTGAGATGCAATATTGTGGGCCATTAACTAGACACTTGTAGCCATGGACATAGCAATCATTTTAAATGGAACACTTATGCAATTGACAATTAAAACGTTGAGCACTTCTATCACCATGTATTACTGGTTATTTTTTTACATGTCAAGTACACTGATACTAATGTTTTGGACTAAAACTGGTATAAATTAGGCTACCAATAGCACATTCAGGCTGATGAGATATTATGTTTGATTGACTACAGACAGCCCAATTACTACAGACAGCCTGAGCAGAACTGTGGGTCTCCTGAATTTCCATACATAGATGCAAGCAAATGCATGGGTCTCCCTTGGAATAGGAAACATTGGACACAATTTTGGAAATAATCCCAAAAAAAAAGCACAGATTAAACATTTAGACGCTGAATTATGACTAGAATTGCTCTAAAAAATTGTATATAATAGTTTCCCAGATAAAACATTCTTGCTGTATCTGGAATGTCTATATAGCAGATATAATTTATTTATTTATACCAAAATAAAATAAAATACTTATTTATTTATTTATTTATTTATTTATTTATTTAACAATATAAAATAAATAATACTTGTATTTCAAATTAATAAAAACAAAAACAACCAAAAGCAACAATGTTTTGTAAATGCATTTAACAATAGATAAATTGAAATGTGAAGCATGATTACTGGATAATAATTTATTGGTGATAACCCTTAGCAAGTCAACTTAATATCTCTAATGTTACTGGTTATACTGGAGTTATGGCTATTCTATTTATGATTTGATAAACCAGTAATCAAAAAAGAAAATTATTTTCTCAGAGTATTACAGTGGATTTCCTCAGAATATTTCTTCAGAATCCTTTTCATTGGCCATCAAAAGTATGCTCTCAGTTTTTTGATTGAGTGTGCACTGAAGATGCCAGTCACATTCAAAAGCTTTGACTTGAGAATGTGACTGCAAGTGCTTGGCAATGCAGCACAAAGCCCCAGAATAAAGCATGCACAATGCAAGGGCCAGGTCCATATTGAGTATAACATGACATAACATAACATGAAACATAATATAAGATGAGAACAGGCCATTCAGCCCAACACTGGTCGTCTATTCCTACCATTAAACTGTACTTAATGCTTAGTTTATCTAAAAGCGAAATAGTATCTAACACTTTATCAAGCCGGGCCTTGAATACCCCCAGTGTTTCTGCCTCCACTACATATCCAGGCAAGCTATTCCACACATTGATCACTCTCTGTGAACAAATATTTCCTAATGTCTGTGTGAAATTTACCCTTTGCCAGTTTCCATTTATGCCCCCTCGTTCTGCCAACCAAACTCAACTTGAATAATTTCCTGTAGTTCACTTTGTTAATCCCTTTATTATATTTAAAAGCCTCAATCAAATCTCCCCTAAGTCTCCTTTTACTAAGCTTGAACAGTCCAAGCATTTCAAGCCTTTCCAAAACACTTATCTTTTATACCCGGAATCAATCTGGTTGCCCATCTTTGGACCTTTTCCAGTGCCTCTATATCTTTCTTGTAGTACGGTCCCCAGAACTGCACACAATACTCTTAAGTGTGGTCTGGCAAGGGTATTGTACAGGGTGAGTATGATCTCGTTAGATTTATAATCAATACACCTGGCTATGTATCCCAGCATCCTGTCGGCTTTTTTTTACTGCTACAGCACATTGACCAGACCCTGATAGGCTTTGATCAACTATTACTCCCAAGTCTTTTTCTACATTTGCACATTCTAATTTTGTACCACCCATGAAGTAATCCTGCCCTATGTTTTTATTCCCTTCATGTAGAACTTTAAATTTAGTTATATTGAATGTCATTTGCCAGGTTTCTGCCCACTTCTGAATTCTGTTTAAATCTTTTTGGATTACTTTAGTAGATACCAAACTGTTGGCTAAACCTCCCAGTTTTGTATCATCTGCAAATTTAACTAGTGTCAGTGTCAAGGTCATTTATATAAATGAGGACGAGCAGTGGACCCAGCACCGATCCCTGTGGAACCTGTGGAGTAGCCATGCTCCTGATTTGTGAAGTAATTCTTATTGTTTAATGGTATAAGAAACACTGGTCTCCCACTTACAGGCTGTGTTGGAATTGCTTATTTGGAGTGTTAGCTCACATATCTTGTCTTGGATTTCCAAACCTTTCTTTTATTCCTGGGTAAGAAAGGATAACAGTGCTGATATTTAAAGTAAAACCTTACAATCTGCCTATATCTACTCTTCTGGATCATCCAGTAAGCCATTCTGAGAGTTTGGGATACTTCGTATTGTCTTTGTTTCTTGTGGTCGTTCATTAATTCTGTGTACCTTTCTTTTTGAGTTTTCATCCAATGCCCATTAGGTTGGCTTGGTTTGTAATTGACATTTCCACTGAATAGCTTGGCATTTTCTCTGCCCCCTGATTTTAATGAGGGGGGTAACAATAATACCTTTCCTCTACCAACATTGTTATTTGTGCTTTAGGAGTCATATTCTGGGCCTTTATTATTGTAAGGATTCAAAACCCACATTTAAATCAATTCCCAAAGCTCATGGACATCTTGACAGTCCAAATTTTCAAATGAGACTTAGTTGTTATAAGCCTGAAATCGGTCGCCTAGTCTGTTTAATTTTGTTGGGTAAAGCTATCCAGGGGAAAGATTCAGTGCCAAAAGAGTACATACAGGGAGACATGAGTAGCTTCCTATGTCAGCAATGGCCATTATGACCCAATGTCATATGCTCTGGTGCACTAGTGGTGCAGATACAGTATATCCACTCCATTTCAGAGAAAAGGATTAATGCACATCTGGGAGCAGAACTGAGATTGGTCAAGGCTGGTAGTTACGCAACATGAGAATTTACATTACATTTAGGCATTTAGCAGATGCTCTTATCCAGAGCAACTTACACTGATTACATTTTATGTACAATCAATTTATACAGCTGGATATTTACTGAAGCATTGCAGATTAAGTACCTTGCTTAAGGGTACATCTAAACCCACAACCATTGAGTTACAAGCTCAGTTTCCTAACTATTATTATTCTACACTACTTTACTATTTTATGTCTGGACCAATTGATTCAAGCAAAGAAATTGACCTATTTGGAATTCAAACTCAGCTTGCAAAAAAAGGTTTTGTCCCAGTTTAATTACACTCAGTTAAAAAGGACAGTGGATATACGAAATAGAAAACATAACAGCAAACCCTAAACCATATTTCCACTGCCTCCTCCCCCTTCTTCTCAGTTTAAGTCAGGTAATCTGCAAAATGTGTAGTTCTTTATCACTAACTGTCAAAAAGACTGATTTTCCTTCACGCCAGCAAGGACATATTTTAAAGATTTGTCACTGTGCTGTTCCAAGACATTGCTGAGGTGCTTCACCCGGGGATCGGTGTCAGTGGGTGGCACCGCAGTGATGGGAAGTGGTTTGTGGTCTAGGCCCTTTCCCATTATCAGGTTTTATTTCTGCACTCTTGGGCTGGCAGTTCATTTATTTATTTATTTCCCCCTGATTTACAGGGTTCGGCAGCCAAACTGCTTTGCGTCTCCACCGCTCTGCACTCAGTTTATGAGGGTGAGACTGCAGGTTGAAAGTGTCAGCTGCAAAAGGAAAGACAGAACCTAAATCTACCTCTTTGGCTTCTGAATCGATCGTCTGGTGAGACTGAGCAGTACCTAATGATTATTCAGGTGCGCTGAACAGCAAGTGTCAAATTTATAGTTAATCATTTGGTCTTCCAGTAAATGTAAATCTGCTGGTTAACTTAAAACAAGAGCGAATATAGCTCAATGTGCAACCATGTCATGATCAAACAAAATGCAGTGTGTGGTCCATCTCATTATATGTGATCCATTTGTGGGCTTATTTAAAACATGTATTCTAGAAGAAGATGCTAATCAGAATGATCTTTCAATGTTTATTACCAGTTCTATATTTACCAGCATTTCCCCCCATCTGTGAATTAAAATGGCTTTTCCAATTCATGGACAGATTTTTAGGCATGTACTAAGCAAGATGCATTATTTAACAGAAATGGATGCTTATGAGCACAAAATTTACCATACATTTTATATGTATTGTTTACTGTATTTTACATGTAGTGGCTAAACACCGACCCTATCTAGGGCAGACAGAAGGCTTGGAGAACAATGACAATAGCACAATGAAATGCAATGAATTTTCATACAAATATACGGTCTGGGTTCTGTCTTGTCTTCAGTGACTGAGTATACATTATTTTCATCTCAGTGGATGGGTCCTAGCACTATAAATCCCGCCCTCTTGAGAATTTATAGTTCACCTTAACCTAAAAGTTCCCCGAACTGAGGCTGTTTATTCTTACAGGCTGCTCGCCCCCGCCGGTGTGCTATCTATAAAAGGATGGTCCTGGTTTTTGTGGCTTGGTCTGACACCTCTAAAAGGTGTCAAATCAAGTGGGCGCAGACATGAGAGGGCAGAATCGGGGCTTCTCCTGATAGTGGTATTCCGCTGGGTATATCTGCAACTAGTGTCCATAAGGAGAGAAGTGGCCTTTTTTTATTATGTAGGGTTAGACTCTTTAATTGGCTGGTTATCACTGAGCCCGGACTGCAGACTGGCTTCTCCCAGCTGGTCCGCTGTCGAGGTGGGTCTGCACTGTGAACAGCTGCTCTCTCAGTGGGTGATTTCTTCTAATCTTCGCGGCTATCTGTCTTCAGAAGGTGTGGATGTGGGATGAGCTTGCCTTAAGCTTGGCATGACAGGGCAGACCACTGTTTGAATCATCGATGCCAGACCCCCTCATTAGATGCTGTTGACTGTTCTGTGATTTTCTGTCAGAAATGCAGACCCCATTCACACCAATTTCTCCCATCATAACCTACAGGAAGTAATCAAGCGGCTCATAATTTGACCCTGTCCTGTCACTGAACCTCATCACATAACAGAACCAAGAACCATCAGCCTGCCAGCACCTCAAATCCATCAGCTTTTGTATATGGCACACTGAATTCAGCTATTAATGTTGAATATTATAATAAGACTTTATTATGTGGCCTGTACAATGCCATGACAAAAAGATTTTCAAGGTTGCATGAAAGCAATGTCACAGAATACGTAGACTAGATAAATGCACTAGTATGTCACTATCTTGATTTTACAAAATGTTTTGAAAAGCTCCATATCTATTACATTTTGCCACAAGCTTCCACAAGGTCCAGAATTCAAAAGAACTAGATTACCACAGAGATTTATGAAGCTGCCTTTGAGACGATCATTAATTAGAATGATACCTAAGGGACAATGCTCCAGTATGGCCAAGTGAACTGTTATATTGCATTCTACCTGTCTACTGCTGTTGTGTATGATATAGTTTACTGTACTTTCTCCCATTCTTAGTCAAACCTTATTTCACTGACTGTAGTGTCAAGATGAGTGAATGGCAGTGGCTCTACCTTCACTGTACAGTTTGTAGCCACTATACTGCGAAGAGGATAGTATGACACATTGACTAGCCTTCTAGAAAAAAATAAAATAAATAAGTAATATATATATATATATATATATTTCAAAGGTAAAGCATTTTAAAGTCAGACTAACCCAGTGCAGTCTACACTTTTGACTAAAGCGCTCAGAGATTACATTGATTCATGTAGTCTGGCTCATTGTTATGTTGCCATCTTTGAAACAAACAAGGATGCTGATTTGTTTTCCATTCAGGGGCAGGCAACTGACATTTCAAAATAGCCCAGTATGCGGCATAAAAGAATAACAGCTTAATTTACAGCTTCATACATTTCATTGGAATTGAATAATTGCAGTTGTTTTGCATTATTCAGTTCAGTACAAGCTTTGCTAAGTTCCACAATTACTAAAATTTGCCGATTACCAAAATTTGCTCACTAAATTGAGCTGTATTTTAGGTGATCTCTCAATTCAGCAATCTATGCTTGTAGAAGAAAGAAAAAAAAACTTGCATTTTTCCATGAACAAATGTTAATGACAAAAAAATGGACTCCCACCTTACAGTTTGCTATTTGTGTATTTATTATCTATTTGCTGCCATGACTAATTTCAGTACCAGTTTTCAACTAGTAAAATATGCATGGATCCTGACATATTTGGCCATCAAGTGTTGGAAGCTGGTAGGGACTCATTGTTTAATGATACTTTCTGAGAAACAAAAAATATGTTTTTGAATTTATAGTTCATGGTGTATGGAGATGTTCTGAAATGTAAAACTCTTACATGAGTCTGTCATTGATATAATATTTATTATTAGAATGTGTGAAATTTTAATTGTCCCAATCTAATAACCACATTTAACCAATGCATGGACATGCTACTATCTCAAATGAATCTTAGGCTGTAATCCACATTTAATATGGGGGATTAGATTTGTCAAATGGGGTCAGATTAGTGTATCTATGGAATGTTGAGGAGAACTAGTTGACAACTGGTTGCTTTGAAGTATTACTCATTACGCTAACCAAAATTGTATTAAGTAATAAAGAAGTAATTACGTCTCTAAACATATATTGAAAAAAAATGTTCTAAATCTGCTAGCCAGCTACCCAGTGCAAACAGGAAAGCTTCAGTGCAATGTAAAATGGTTCTCTGCTACTGTATACCATTTTAAAGGCCATAGTATCATTTCAGACATATCATCTGGAAAGAACAAAATATATATTTTTTTTTTTCATGGCAATCCATAATACTGTTTTATTCTAGTACTCAAACATCACGACATATTGAGGTTTCCGACAATACCGGTGCCATTGACAGTGTAGTGGATTACTCAGTATTAGTATTCTTGATATTATTCTGACCATTCAAGCACTGGTTAGTTACTCATACCAGCATAATGTGAAATCAGGATGTTGAGGTAAGATGGTCAAGGCCTGCAAGAGTTTTAAATTGGTTAATATTTCATCATTATTTAAATGTTATTATCACGACAGCAGGCAATCGATGAGAGTCAGTCTATGTGGGTTGGGAGGATGAAAAAAGTTATTTGGCATAGGATTTTTGTGTTAGCACAGTGAATGAAGTAACCTTCATTCTGTGCAACTTCAATTTGCAGAGCTCGCTTTGGTACAAAGAATGGATTTATGCTTCATTTTCAATTGCTGCATTCGCTGTTCACTCCTCAGGTTTTTTTTTGAGCATGACTGATCCTGTCTGCACAGAAGACACATAAATGCCAAATGCCAAAGGAAAAAACGCCCTTTATTTAAGTAACAACAAGTCGTTTCTCATAAAACTTTTACAAAAATGTTCAATCATGTCATTCACCTGGATATATCACACTTCATTGTGGAATGGTTTTTTTAAATTTTTTTATTTTTTTAAGGTGATTTTTCTGAAACATAGCCTAACTATTTATCAAACTGAATATACAAATGAGTGTCCCAATTAGCCTAAAAGTCAACTGGATGCAGACATTCGGCATACATGGAAGATTTAGTCAAACTGACATGTAATAAGAAACTAGGTCAGTTCTTTCAGGCATCAAGATGTTTGGCTAGCACAATATGTGCCATTTGCTGCTTGGTGGGTATGAATTTGTGACCTAGTTAACATTTGATCTCAGCTCAATACTATGTGGAAATAAATTCATTTTCAAGGGGTTGATATCATATCGAACAACTGCCAAGTTATTCCATGGTGTAGAGTAAAACTTCTTCATAAATGACTGGGTAACAGGGAAAACATGCATCTGTATATTGAATGGCATTATGCTTTTTGAAGATTACGTTTACATTAGCCTTTATATTCTTCTAATTTGAACACATTTCTTTGCCTTTCCATTCCTTAAAATGTGTAGAATATAAATCCTCTGGTACTGCATATGGTCCTTCAAAAGGCATTACTATATAAATGAGTAAGGTAATTTCCCAAAAACATATGGGTCTTGTCATTAGATGAGGAGGAAAAATAATGATTTTTGTGCTGTTATTACCTCTCATTTTTGAGAGACTACATGAAGAAGGAAGATTGGAAAATGATGCCGATTATAATATAATGCACTTATTAGCTCCTGATGTTTCCTGCAATTATGTTTAAAGCCATCGTGCGTCAAAAACCATAGTTTGGTATTGATTTGTATTAAATAACTAACTCATTTAGATGGTTCCATATACCTAAAATGGGATGATAGGCCACAGCCTACTGGGAAGGCTATAGCTGTATTTCTTTCAGGAGGACTGAATTGCAGGCAAAAGTACTTCTTAAAAATAGACAGCCTTGCTGTGTTTAATGAACACTTATAATTAGGCTTGGTTTTTCATTAGTGACAGTAGTCATTAAAATAGTACTAATTATGACTACTCAGGTAATGTCGATGATTGAAATTACAAATCACCTTTCTATTTCACTCCATGCCTTTATTAATGTAAAGTACTCAGTGTGGATATGTATGCAACCAGCCATGATATTGATTTCCATTTTCTATAGAAATGCTGTAGGTATTCAAAGAGAAAGAAAAGCTGGCTAATCTCCTCAACACCGTATGCCTAAACTATCTGAGATGCTGTAGTGCTGGGATAGAACAGAAAAGGGAAATGAAATCTGCAACTACTTTTTTTTAACGTGAACAATGGCTTTGACAAAATGAATGTATGTACCTTAACAAATACTTTCTTTGAGACTGCTTTGATTTCAATAATTGCATTATTTTAAATGAATCTTACTAAATACAAATTATAATTATAAAAGACAAAGCCTTCTGTTGGCACATGGCCAGTATCAACCCCCCATGATTTAAACTATTAAGTTCAATAATGCATGCAAAATCCCATTACTATTTTTGACTATTAAAAAAAAAGGAACCAAAGGATCAGGCTTGAAAAACCTAGCAGAATATCCAACTGAAACAGCTGCGGTATGCATTTGGTGTGAAAGTTTGAAATGAAAACACTGCCGCAGTTATGATGTATTAAACTTCACTGCTAAAGGAAACAACAGTTCCTGTTACATTTATTTGTACAAATGAAGTTTAAAATATCAACAGAAAACAAGACCATGTCTGCCACTGGTTGAGCAATAGTCATACTGCAGATCCATAAATTCATGTTTCAAAAGAAATTAAACTAAGGAAAGCTCAAAATCCTTATTGAAATAGAGAGCCTTAAGCTAAAGTATATCTTAAGATTCACAGCCCTTCAGAAGGTATATGTGGTATAATCCCAGCTCTCATGGACCAGCGTAAAGAATACAGACCATTTATTCAATTCTGAAGTGTGCAGAGACATCTATCTACTACTGAATTTTTCAGTTACATAAGAACCTCATTCTGTACGTTTTCCAATGTATTGATTGGGTAGGAGTAAAGTGCTACATTCTATACTATATACTGAAAAAAACTTCAACAATGTGATTTCCTGGTAGTGAGAATGAATAGAATTTCATTCCTAAACACCCCAGGGGAATAATGTGTAGCAGGAAAAAAATGTGATTTCTTGGCCAGACATCTTTGTTGGAGCGTAGTGACATATAAAGTATCTGATTTGTGGATACATGAGGTGAATATATTGTGTGACATATTATTATAATATTTCTGAAGAAGGAAGAGGTGTAGTGCATTCAAATGGACCATATTAGAAGGTAGAGGCATGATGCTACAAGATAAAATACATACATACATACATACAAAAAAAATAAAAAATACATATATATATATATATATATATATGTATATAGTTAGAGTGTGTGCGCTTACCACAATATGAAGAGAGATTTCTCAGTGAAAAATAGTTGAGGGCAGATTGGCTTACTGACAGGAAATGCTTCTTGAAAACATACACAGATTATCCAACATCCATTCCACCCTGTGTTCCACCAAAGTGGTTTTAAGCCACTCATTACCATAAGAATTATCGTCCAATCACGGTCATTGGATTGATGAGTACACTTGGTTGCTGTCCAATTTTTGCAGGTTGACTCATTTTTCATTGCACGCTTCTATTTGTATTTTTTCCCTTATTTTATTAAATAACAAACATTTGAACCACATTATGGTTATTGTGGTGTCAGAGTACAAACTTACAGTGTAAACAACACATTTACAGCTTTGGAGTTTACTTCATCATTTTATGAAATTATTCTATTCAAATTATTTCAGGTTGACTCATTTTTCATTTCATGCTTCCATATTGTATTTTTTCCTATTTTATTTAATAACTAACATTTGAACCACATTATTGTGATTCTTGGGCCAGATGAAGAACTTCCTCTATAAACAATACAATTATAACTTTGGATTTTACTTCATGACTATGAAATTACTTTATTCAAATTATTTTATTTAGTAGATCATGAATTTATGCATTAATCCTGTAGTTCTCTTGTGTACAATGCTGACTGCACATTTCACTGAATTTTGGGAGTAAATTAAAGCAAACAGGCAACTATAAATGCATAGAATATAATGAGAAAACATTTGATTTGGACCATTTTGATTTGTCTTTTCACTTGAAACCCATATTGAAGGAACTCACTTTTCATTTACAATATATCCTATGTAAATACTTTGTAGTTATAGTCCGACATAAATAGCTTTTTGTTAATAACAGCTGCCACCATAACATATAAATTATACGTGTTTTTTAAAATCCAGGTGCACATGTTGATCTTTGTATGCTGATGGAGGGAAATAATTATACGGGGGTTGTCTGAACCTGGGTTAAGGAGAAATAACAACCTTTGGAAGAATTTACTGAACTCCAAGGTGCTGCTTTCACTGGTATTCGGTGTTCCACCAAGAACTACAAGAAGTGACAGGACAATGTACTCCTTAAATGAAGAAACCACATTCCTGCTAACACTTAGCAAGTCACAGGTACAGATAAGGAATGTCATTTACAGCTTATTCTCTTAAAATTACCTCATGAAATGGCGCAAGATGTTATAGGTTTCTTTTAAGGGTTCAGTCCCTAATGTATTTATGCACAGATCCCTGAAATGCCTCTGCAGCATTGTTTTTTTTTCTTTCTCCATGGTCAAGTAATACAGGGTGATGTCTTTATTCTTTTGGGCATGGTGTTTATCTTAGCCAGGAATAAAAATTGTGCAGTGCCTACCTCATGTTCAGACTAAAAGAATAAAAAAAAAAATAAAAAAAAATAACAAATCTAAGTGTATTCCTTGCCAGTCAAACCTTTCTTAAACTAAAACATAACCTTGTACCATGTCATTGCAGGTTCATTGGTCATCTCCAGAAGGTTTACCCTTACTTTCAGTTCCAGTTAATAATTTCTGAAATTATACAGTCTACACAATAACAAACATGGTATCCTTTGGAACTATACATATAATGGCCAACAGTAGGTCAAACATAATACTGCAGGGGAAATATTCCTCTATTTTCTTTATTTATTTATTTAGTAAATACATTAACACTGTCAAACACTGCAGTAAACCTTCTGAACCCAAATAGCTGTTTGGAAGTCTACAGAGAATGCACTGAATACATAAGTATTTTCTTCCCAGTGTTGATCAATTATATTCACAAGATTTTCTCTTATTTTCATTTTTTTGTACATCATGGAAGCCCTATGTTACTACTGAAAAGAAGTAGTGACAAACAGTGAGCTTTAAACTGAAACCAGCACACTTTCCGATGATACAAACTGGAAATAAACATACAAAGGAGCAGCCTACAAAAACAATGGTCATGTCCTGCACACAATACTAGCATGTTTTAATGCAGTTTTCCATAAAGTGACAGATGTATTTATTCATTAACAGTGCTAGAAGCATTTTAAGTTGAGCTGGGTTGTCAGAAGCTGCCTTCATGTCTGCGGACTGCTATTCACCATTCAGTGTCGCTGATGCCTTGTCTTTTATGACATGGCAAAAGCAGACCCTGCTCCATCAAGATCCAAAAGTCAAAAAACAGGAGGGGCAGAGTGAGTGTGTGTATGTGAGAGAGAAGGACCGAATAAGAGAGGGGGTGGGGGGTTTCAGTGTTCAATACTATTGTAAGTGGCAATGAACTCCATCCACTTCACTACGTCCTTCACAGACTAGAAGCACTGCAGATAGAGCTAGTCAGCACTTAGAAGGCTCACGGATGGGGCCGCCTTGTTTGCAGTGCTGCTTTAAAAAAAAATTATGAACACTGTCCCCTTATCAATAGGGATGTCAGCTTTGATGAGGGTCCAGTGTTCATTTAGGCCAGATAACTGGCATTTTCTCTCATATACAAAATTTCTAGCAACTTCGGCCTATATATAATGACTAATACAATGCAATGAGTAATAACAAATGTGCAAAGTGAAAAATAATATTATTTATTGTTCATTTGGATAAAATTAAATTTACATTTAGAATGTTAAAACTGTAGCAGATAATACATGCAATACAGAATTGCAAAGCTTCACTAACACATTGCTATTACTATAACAACTTTAGCATGAAGCACTACCATCAATAACAATGACAGTAACAATTAAATTATAACCATAATGGACATATGTTTGTAAGGACACAGTGCAGAACCACCAATTGCCAACTTACAGATACAAACAAATTACATTTTTAATGGATTTGACACCCCTAATGTGCACTTGTTTTCCTGTTTGATAAGATGGCCTGCTAATAAGTACCCTCTTGATTCTCTCTGGTAATGCTTCACTTGTTCTGATGAGGTCTTTGTGGTGGACTCTAAGCTGTGGCTAATCAATTGTTAAATTTTGTAATTAATTTCCCAGGTCAAAAAGGTTCTGGGGAATTTTACTGTTTCAAATGCAAAAAGGTTAAAGATACTCAGTCCACTGGGCAGTATTTTTCATTATGAAACAACATGCACCTTCCTGATTTAGCATATGTTTTTCATTACATTCCAAAGCACTTCTTTTTCTAACACACATAAAAGTGTATGAGGTGTGAAATTTTACTTTATTGGTTTACTTTGCCCATCTCATCAGCATTTTTATTATGTGTGCTCATAGATATTGTTTGGCTTCTCATTTTATATATCTCCCCGAAGTTCTGTGGTTCTGTTGCAAAACTGCTGTTACACAGCTAAAGTGTGATAAAGTTGGCCTTTCTCAGAAGTGGCTTCCATCTCGCTACTCTCCTAAAGAGGCCAAATCTGTGACACGCAGAAGAGATTTTTGGTCTATACTGTAGATAATGTCTTTAACTTCAACCACTTATCATTGAAACTCAGTTACTGCGTCAATAATAGTTTTCAGAGCTCTTCAGAGCCCAGAATGTATACGTATCCAAAGTACGTATACATTCCTCATCAGCCCCTCCACTCAGCTACTGTTGCAGAACCTGCTGTTTTGCCTGCTGTAGGTACAAAGTATAATGTCCAGTGTTACTTCAACTCTAACAAAGTACAAATGAGTCCAATAGGCACCATATGCGCTCTGTAAGAGTTGATTTAACACTGGACATTTTACTGTGCACTGCTACTCTGGTATTTCAACCAGTGCTTCCAGCCTGCCTCCACAAAATACAGCACAATACCTTCAAAACCACACTTCTACCCACCAGGGTTCATAATACAGAGATATGCATGGTGTAGCAAGAGACAAAAATACTGCAATATGTACAATATCATTTTAGAACTTAATGTCTGAGCTACATATGGAATAGCACAATTGTAGTACTATGATTTTACCATGGCATTATGAAAAATTGCTGCAAACTAACAAGAAATAAAAGAGATCCTACCCCTCTGTTCTGCCATGCTCCAAGGAGTATGGCCTGCCAACCTAGCCATAATCCATGTGGTCACAAACATCTTTTTCAGAAAACTGCAGTGTTTTTCAACAGTAGCCAGCATTTTAAATATGGTTTGTTCCAGAAATGTCCTTTGGATGCCGGTTAAGGAAGATAATGTGCCTTTTTTGTTTGTTTGTTTTTCTTTTTTTCTTATATTTTTTCAATGCAAACTCGCTCGCTTGAAATTATCAGTCAATTTAAGATCTGTCAGATTGTTCCCTTTTGAGCAATCACACTTGCCAGCTGCTGGGCCAGTCAGGCAACTTCCAGGCATATTACAGTACATATAGAAACAGAGTCAGTCAAATTCAGCAAAAAATGGCTTGTATTACCTTACTCTTTGAAATAAACAAGTGTCACTTGCAGAGTCGAAACAAGTTACCCCGGATCTTTTGATGTGCAGTGGTGGTTGAGTAGTTTTATTGTTTACTCGGCTGCTCTCACCCCTTGGAGAAGTTGTCTGTGTAAAAGGTTATAATGATGTTATGCAATCATTTTTTCAGATCATAAATAATATTGGGCATCATTTTTTGCACCAAACTATAGCTTTAAGGAGCTCTGTAAAAGTAAAAAAAAAAAAACGAAGAGGAAACTAAATTTTTCCAGATATGAAATGTAAGAGTCATGAACAAGGGATTAATACTTAATCTATTCAGGTTTAGCAAAAAGAAACTCAGGGGGATGGGGTGGTTTAATTGAAGTTTTTACGTTCATAAAAGAAATTAACAAGGTGAATTACAAAATATTTTTCCTGATTGAATATTGTCAGGCGATCAGTGTTACAGATAAATTCCTCACATTACAAAAAAAAAAAAGATATACATTGTAACTATATATTGTCAATGAGTGAAATGGCATGTCAGGTCATGCAGTAGAGACCTTTGGGTTGTTCAGGTCCAGACTTGGAACAGTGCTGGGTACTGTCTAGACTACTAGTAAATGACAGGATTAGATGCATTGAATATGCGTATGTATCATGAATTAGTTTGTATTCCAAAACTTGAAAACTAAAAATGCATTCTTCCCTAAGGGAAATAAAGATTTTATTCTTTTTCAGTTTATTATTGAACCATATTTTGTTTCTCATCTAACAGATAATTGTGATGGTCCGCTGGTCTCTGCCCTGCCTCAGACGTCATTCAACAGCTCGTCCCAGCTGTCCAGTACTCATAGCCCTGGATTTGCTAAACTAAACAGGAGAGATGGTAAGTCGATATCGCGGCATTAATTTGTCAATTGGCTCAAATATGTCTAGGGACTGCTGAAAGCATTTCTATGCAGCTTTCTCGGTGGTGGTTGAGTATGCAAGATTGTGCATTTTGGAATATGCATGAAATCTCCTAAAAACACTAAAACTTATTTGGTTTTTACTCAGCCCCTTGCCAAATAAAATCAACTGCATATATTTTACACTGCAAATGTGCTAAAATATGTACTATGCATTTTGACAATTTTGACAGTTGAGCATTAGCAAGATGGCATCTATCAGATTGATATGAACATAAAGGCAGTTCATTCATTTCAGCATAAATCAGTAGAGACAATGTTCCACACTTGATTTTGACTCAGAAATCCACATTTCAGGTATGTTATCTGAAATTAATTTTCAGCAGAGAGTTGAATAATAACCTCTGTGCTAATGAACAACTACCAGATATATGACATAAAGATAAAACCTCTACATTTGTTTTCTGTCTTACCTCTCTTACTGTCACCATGGAAATCCCCCTGCAAAGAGGAGCTTATGATTCAAATCACCTGAAATAATTAAAGATGCATTTGGATGCATAATTACATGGCCTGTTAGAGTGCTTTACTTTTTGAGAGGTTCTCTTTGCTGTATCTCCAAATTGCAGGATGTCAGAAATGACATGGTGCATGATTACAACATTGGAAAAGGTTCACTTTCAATGCTCTTTGTGTGTATGTGTGTGTGTGTGTGTGTGTGTGTGCGCGCACGTGCATATGTGTGTGTGTGTGTGTGTGTATTAGGAAATTAGGAAACATAAGTATGATGTAAGAGCAGACTGATCAATCTTGCTAGTTAGCAGGTGAACCAGAAATGCTAATTTTGATAAATGTTAATGATTTGGTTTTGCAAAGCTCCATGCACCCGATGCATTTGTGGAGCAAATCACCTTGACTCAGGAAGGTGATTTTTCATACAGAGATATTTAAATGCATGGAATAATTCACATTTTGTTGTGGATCCCAAGAGTAAAAGACAATGCTCAATATGGTCATAGATACACTCTAGGATATTGGCAAATGTATAAAATAATAATTTCTTATCATTTGCTTTCAATATTGTAATGTCTGTTCTTTCTACATACTGTATCTATGGAGGCTCTTTGTGATGCAGGGTAAATGTATTTCATGGCAAAGTGACTCTGTGGGAACAGTGGTTTATGCAGTTTTGCAATCCATTATTTTAACAAACGGGAGTATTGACGGTTTTGTAATATTCATACAGTGCTTTGATATTAAGATTAGTATTCGGTTTAATCTGAAACATCATGACACACCATGGGGTGAGTCCCTTTGTAAATGCACAGTAAATATACTACTCCGAGCACAGGTAGCTCTGCTCAACTGTTCAGCTCTCCCATGTGAAACTGCGATTTTTGAACCTTGATATCTCCACTCTTTCAAAACCTCAGTGCCATTTTGCAAGTGGACTATAATTGCCAACTCGCCAACTACCGATTTTGGTTTAGCTACGTTACACCATTACTGTGTTGTGGACACCCCTAAAAAATTAGCATAGAAAATTCTGACTTTTTTTTTGCAAGCATAACTGAAGCTGAAGTAGTAAGAAAGCAGTCTATACAAAAGGTTGAAGGTTGGTACTCATTATAGAGAAAATAGGACTTTTACAGTTAAAAATGGTACTTTGAATTAAAAAAATTAAAAATGTTTAAGTACTTAAAAAAGTAGTTAAAGTACTTTAAATTGTCTGCAATGTAAAGCAACCATCTTGGAATAAAGTGTCCTATTTTGGGAGATACCTGAGAAACGCAGTTCTTTCTTCGTCGCCCATTGTGATCAATATTAGATTTTTTTAATATACTTTGTGAGTAAGCATTTAGCATTTAGTAAGAGTTAAGTAAGTGTAAACATGAGGTAGTCAATGTCTCCATCCCAACAATAAAAATACTGTTGCGTCAGTCAATTCCTCATAGCAAATGTTTATAACAGAATATAAAAAGCATTGTATTTTCTAATCGGTGAAAATATCAGTGCTTGATGGCCCAGTATTTAAAGTAAGTGGCTATAAATACCATTTCTGATAATATACTATAATTTTAAAGTAAATAGCCTACTATAATAATCTAATCAGATATGTTTCCTAATTATAGTTTCTGTCATGTGTTCATTCTCCTTGAAGAGTTTTGTCATGTTTACACGAATTGGTGGCTTAGACAGCCAACCCATCTGATTTTTTCACATTTTTCACATTTGATTACCTTCTTATGATCGTTACATTCTGCCAGATAATTCAATGTTTTTGTTAATGAAATGCCACATAATCCATATCTTTATTAGTAGACATTTTTGTCAAGAGGCTCATTGGCTTAAATTATTCTGGTCCTTCATAGCTGGTAGGTGGATATAATGTGAATTATTGATGAGAAAATCACCAGTTCATTACATCTGTTCTCCACAGGAATTTAATCTTTCCAAAGACATGCAATCTACCATTCCCACTTATTTAATAGTAGAGTGCAGGAAATTGTAATCTTCCCCTAAAATGAGGGAACTACGGTGAGCTCCATAATGTTTGGGACAAATATGAATTTAAACTTGATTTGGTTGTGTACTCAACAATTTAATATTTGTAATCAAACAATTTACATGTGGTTAAAGCGCAGCTTGTCCCAAATTGATAGCAAAGGATCTACAAATGACACTCAACTCTATATTGTAGTGAGGTTTGGTCAGGTTTATTCAGAATAAATTAAGTTCAGCAAACAGAATTCTGTACGTCTGTAGAGCCCAACTTGAATAGCTTAAATGAAAACAATAATGATTACTGTATACTATTCTTAATCAAGGAAATTATAATTCTGCGACGGCTAAACATAGAGGTTAACAGTACTGCCATTTAAAGAAGGTTAATTTGTTATGGGTTAGAATGATGCTACTCTATATTACGTGGTTACTGTAGTTTGTTTAATCTGTTCCATGATGTGAAGTTTTACCAACGGTAAAACAACAAGGTCAGGGAATTTCCTATGCAGACCAACACATGCATAGCAAAACAAAACACACCAAACAGCAGTCAGATGACAGTGTTAAATAAAATGTGTTTCAATACTTAATGGCAATAAAAGGGGAGGCCAGTCCTGAATTCAGTTCCAAGGTCACTGCAGGTGTGTGGACTGCTGGGAATCTTCTTTGAATTTGGGGTCAGGACGGGGTTCCAGGCAAGACTTTGGATGTGCACAGATCTCCTCCTGGGTCTGGCTGCAAGGGAGATATTGGAGTAAAAGTCTGTACTTGTTGTTCAAAACAGCTGTCAATGGGAAATAAACCAGCTTGGTTTATTTCACTGACTATGGCACGCCAATTCTGTCTCGATGATCAGGCGAGGTGTGGGTTGGGGCGCACCACGAGGTCCGCGAGGTCCTTAAAGAACTTGTCTGGTCGGACAGACTAGTGTTCTCACCCTCAGAGCAAAGTTGTTAAGTTTTCAGTGAGTTTTATGCTCACAAAGTCAATGATGTGTCGGAATCCTACGTGCATTCCCAGGAACCACATTTGATTTTGGGTACCCGATAATTTGATTGGCTCATTGTATCAAAGCTGCCAATCAAACATTAACAGCCACTTTAATGTTCGAAGCATTTTAAATCAGATTTTCCATTTGCTTCTCAAAGGGGGGAGTTCTTGCCCAAAACTGGTGCCTAATTGATCAGCAGTGAGTTCATTGCAGGGTCACATGAGGACAGGGACAGGCACTTCATTATGCCTTGTTTGAACAGAGGTGTTAATTGTGAACGTGACTCAGAGGAGGGTGAGCATGAGGGGTGAGTGTTTTCGTTTTTTTAGAGGCATTGATACTGAAGGACACAAACCCTCTAATGGCTCTATTTGTAATAAAGAAGTTATCTTTTCATGCTTTGGGACTAGAAAGGAAGCAGGAGGATCTTGAGATAAAATTCCCTGAAGTTATGAGAAGAGCATTAGCATATGGTTTTTATCAAAGATGCATTTCACATCTCTGCCTGTTTACATGCACAAATGAATGGGCCACGCATCTATGGTGGCCTGCCATGTACAAGTGGTCTGTAATTAATGCGAATTGTCTGCACAATGTTAGTCAGTGCTTGAGATAACTGGTTTAGTAGAAAATCATGGGAAAGCAAACACATCCCGATTATATTATCCTTTCACAATGACAACTAAAATGGGCATTAATGTGGCTCATATTTTTCATAACTATTAAAAAGCTGTTGTGTGGATGGACTGTATTGTGACCTGCAATTCCCAATGAGGAATTAAGACTGATTAGGCAAGAAAGTCTTTGGGTGCCCTTTACGTTGTAGTAGTTCATTAGACTGCATTTCTACTTAGCCTCTATCTTTTTTCTAAGCAAAGGTCAAAGCATTTGCTCCCTGTGTCAAAGCAATGTTTCATTAGTAGCTCATTTTTAATACTGCCCTGTGGGCTAAATTAGGCTGTCTATTTTATAAGAAAAATCAATTAAATAAATGTTTGTTGTATATACAATTAATTTCGGATGTAGGCCGGCACCCACATTGATTATTTTTAATTTTACTGTTTAACAATGTCAGATTAAAATATATTAACATGGACCAAAATCCCTAAGGAATGTTTATAGCACTTTGTTGAATCCATACTGCAAATAATTCAGGCTGTTCTGGCGTCAAAGGGGGGGTCTGACCCTGTACTAGATAGATGTACCTAATAAAGTGGCTGCTGTGTAAACTGTTTTTTTAATTTTTTTATTACATTGTTGAATTAAATTTCAGTGTGTCCTTGGTCCTGTTTAAAATTCTGAGTATATTGCTGAGGCGTGTTTTTTAGATTAAAATATGTGTAATTCATTAATTTGCTTTTGATTGCAACCCGTGTTCCTAAATTGTGTATGTGCTGAAGTGAACTGTGGCTACACCTCAGATGTTCATCCAGCTGTCACAGTCTCTCTGGCTCCAACAAATCTCTTTAGTCTGACTCAGCAGTCGCTTGCTTCACATGAACATTACCATATTTTACATCTCGTTTCTTCTGAGGCTGTCACAGAGAAAGACACTTCCTATGTGATTGGCAGCATCTGAGACGTGCATCTGACCCTCTGCTTCTTTCCTTCCATATGAAAATTCAAAATCACTTTATGCCTTTGTTATTGTTTATGGTCATTTTAATACTTCACATATTGTGTTGTACAGGGGTTGCACAAAACAACTTTAGTACGACTTTGCATTCTTGCTGAAAGCTAAGGATGGTGGTGCAATTTCCATTTAACTGAGGGATATGCAATTGACAAGGATTTTTTTCTTCTGATAAAATGCAGGCACTCTTCATTGCTTCATGATAAACTGGCAAAATGTATTTGCATTTTGACATAAATGAGAGTGAGTACGGCAATTTATGGGCTCTCCCGCTAGCCTTGATCTGTTCTTTGGCCCAGTTAGCAAACATATGTTCTTTGGGACCAATGAACAGTGTAATTAATCCTTACTTGTCTTATATATTACAACACAACCCAATGTTAAATTGTATATTAATTAATATACTGGACACCCTTGTAGTCGTGATGTTTTTGCTGTGCTTAGCAATCTCATACCAGTGGATTTGCCAGTATTAAAGTATAGCTGAGCAAGAAATAAATAAGTAAATAAATACATTAGAAAAATTTTATTCCCAGTAACATTGTTTTTTTTAGTTGGGGTTTGAAAGAATTTCATTATCTGGTGCATAATTAAACTTGCAGTACACAGAGCCGGATAAGCTATCCTTTTCACCATTTTAAAAACAAAAAAAAACAAAAAATGGAGAGGTTTATTAGCGTGAAGGTAAGTCACGGCAAGGTGTCTGCAAACGGATGACAAATGAAAAACCAAAGTTTCTTAGTAAGGTGTTGGGCCACCACGAGCCACCAGAACAGCTTCAGTGCGCCTACATTCTACAAGCCTCTGGAACTCTACTGGAGGGATGGAACACCATTCTTCCAAAAGATATTCCCTTATTTGGTGTTTTGATGATGGTGTTAGAGAGCGCTGTCTAATACGTTGGTCAAGAATCTCCCATTGGTGTTCAATTGGGTTGGGATCTAAAAACTACGAAGGCCATAGCATATGATTCACATCGCTTTCATACTCATCAAACCATTCAGTGACCCCTCGTGTCCTGTGCATGGGTGCATTGTCATCCTGGAAGAGATCACTCCCATCAGGATCGAAAATGTTTCATCATTGGATAAAAGTAGTCACTCAGAATAACTTTGTGTTGATTTACACAGCATAACAGTGCCTCTGTACCCCTCACTGTAGGGGTCAAGCATTCAGGTCTGTTCTCTTGGTGTATGCCACACGTGCTCTTGCCCACTTGTTGAGAATATGGTAAAAGATGACTCATCTGACCATATCGCTTTTTTCCACATCTCTGTATACCAGAGCCTATGGATTTTGCACCACTGAATGCTTAATTGTGCATTTGTCTTTGTAATGAGGGGTTTATGCACTGCAGCCCTACTATAATATCCTTCACTATGTCGTTTTTGACAGACTGTTCTTGCTGTTCTAGTCACCTGAGGAAGAGTTGCTCTTCTGCTTTTCTTTACATATCACACTAATGCATGGGCATCACAGTCATCAAATCTGTGTTTTTTTCTGACCACCATTTCTGACACTGTTTACTGACAGTTCTTTCCCATAAATCTAAATACAGATGTCACTTAGTTACTGTTCCTATTGAAACACTAGCCAGTTGAGCAGTCTTTGTGACTGAAGCTGCTGCCATCTGTGCCCCAATAATGAACCCTTTTTTCAAAGTCACTTAGATCTTTTTTTTTGCCATCTTGATCCAAAATTGAGGCCAACTGGGCCTGCTCATCATTTTTATACATGCCACAGACCAGGATAGGATGTTAATTGTTTAATTGTATCACGCAGTGCACCTGTATGGAAGCATCTGCATTCATTATGTTTCTCCACTCATTTATTTAGGTTTTACATTTAATTTGTCACCCATCTGCATATGTCGCCATTTTTAAAAGGAAGTAGTAATCCTCCTTTACACTTTGACACACATATTCTGATAGATTTGCCTTTTTTCAAGGTAACTGGCAGCCTGAGTTACTGTACAATTGCAGTAAGCCTCTATAACCACCGTTCCATTGCACAAAACATCTCAGAAACCATCTCGTACCCAGAACTATCAGGAAACTCAGTAGTTTCAGGAATACATCCTGGTTTCTGTTTCCATTGAACATCAATAACGGCAATAATGAGAATTTGGGAGGAAGTGACAGAAAATACTTGTTTAACATAGTCTAACCTTCCCTTAATAAACAATATTTTGGAAATTCTGTCTCAACTGTGAATTTATTTGTAAAATACGCTAAGTAGGGATGCACCGATGTATCGGCCAATGATCTGTATCTGCCGATAAATTAACAATTTTTGTTTAAAAACAACAAATTGTCAGCTCCGATTATGAACTGTCAATAAAAAAGGAAAAGAAAAAGTATTTTGCTTATTTGTAATTCACTTGGGATATGTTCTTTGTGAAATAGTGGAAAAATACACAATCATGTATCTCTTACAGAATCAAAGAGAAGACAATTTATATATTCTAGGTATAGTTTGTAAATACGTGTTTTTGCACTGATACATTTAATTATTTTACTAACTGGAATCTAACATCAATCTACAAAAGAGGTATTAAATTAAACTGAGAGCAGATGTATATGTAGATACATATCTGTAACCTGTGGAACAGAATATCACCTGATTAGATTTCTTGACTTTTGTTGACTTGTTCCCACATAATTACCATGTAGATCAGCATGTTTCCAAGAAACCACAATAAGACAAAAAAGTGTGACTGGACCTACAGACCACAAAGTTGTCACCAAAAAATGTTTTGTTGTACTTTGTTGCAAGTATTTTCCTCTGTGTATCCTTCTCTTATATTGAGTTGTATAGCATAGCACTGACAGAAAAAAAGGTTGGTACATGAGTTATAAATTTTAGTTAAAAAAAAAAGAATGTTATTATGTTGGAGAAAATAATGGAAGCAGCTAACAAAATACAAATACCAAGTGACTAATAAGAAGCAGGGCCACCCTTCACTTAATCCTTAGAGCAGCTTCAATCCTTCTTGGAATGCTGTCATACAAGCTATAAACTGTGTATAGTGAGATGTCGGACCATTTTTCAAGAAGGAAAGCTGAAGGAGTAGAAATGTACTTTGTACTCAATGCTCATTTCATCCCGGTGTTTGTGAAACCACTCTTGAATTTGTTTTGCAGTGTGTGTAGGGAGTTATGATGGAATATGGGGACATCCTATGGGAACAGTTTTTTTGCACCATAGGGTACATCTGTTCTTGAAAATGGTTTCATATTCCTTTGCCATTAAATGACCATGCAGAACAATCACTGGACCAAATAACTTCCATGAGATAGCTGCTCACATCATTGCACATCATGATGATTTGTTACAGGTGGCAACAGACATTGTGGGTTGAAGGCTTCCTTTGGCTTTCTCCAAATGCAAACCCATCCAGATGTAGGAAAAAGAATAAAAGACTATCACTATCAGACCATATTACTGTTTCTATTGCCTAGGTGATTCCCACTACATTTTTCACTGTCCTGCAGGTCTGCCGGCCACAATTGGCACCAGCATGGTTCAGATATGATACCAGACTGTGAGGAAAATAAGCATAATAAACTGAGAAATTAAGCCGTCAAGATCATAATATTCCCAGAGGCCGAACACTTCTTACTTCATTTTCTTTAGACCTACTAACCAATTATTCATGTATGTATTCATTTATTGCACTCAAAGCTGTAATAAATCAATACAAGCTCTATAAGCAGTCTCCATAAGGAATCTTCTATAAGCCGTTTCGCCTACACCTTGTCACTCAAAATGCCAAGCTGTTTTTTATTTATTGTACATTTCCAGCTGGTCAACTTTTTGCAATGCATTTTGTTTCTTTAATATGTGCATAAGGTGCTGGGGGCTGGTCACCATTGGAGTCTGACAAATATCAATGGCTTGAAATTGATCTGGGAGAAAGGACTGAGGTAACAGCCATTGCCACACAGGGGAGATATGGGAGCTCAGACTGGGTGACCAGTTATCTCCTAATGTTCAGTGATACAGGCAGAAACTGGAAACAGTATTGGCAAGAGGACAGTATTTGGGTGAGTACAGAATTTTAATAGGCATGCCAAAAGTGTGACATTTTGCCATAGCATGGTATTTTTCTTTTGGATTTGAGTCTCCTTAAAACATAAATTTAAATAAGGCTGCTATAATATTTCACCCCAGCAAGTAAGTAGGTTCAGTGTGGGAAAACTGACAAAGACTCTGTTCCAGATTTTGATGTTGACTGTAAGTCAGACATGGATACATACAGCAGGGAAAATTTTTTAGTTGGCACAATTTAAGTGGATGTTGAGGGAAGTGAGCCTTCGTATTGGAAACATTTCACAATGAGACATTACTGAGAGTAATAAGGCTGAATATTGTAACATGCGTGCTAAGGTTAAAAAAGAACTACAGGAAGCCAAGAGGCTCTTTGAAAGGCAAAATACCCATGAGGAAAAAAGTAATCATAAACATTTATTTTAACACTGTGGTAGGAAAAGAAAAGTAAAAGAGGATATCAGTTGAATCAGGAATGAAGAAGGAGCATTGCTTTATAAGAATAAAGGTATTGCTGATGCCTTAACTAGTTACTTCATTGAGAGTTTGACTAGAGAAGAGGTTACTAATAGAGTGGAAGGCATATTCAGTACTTGGAATATCTTAGCAGATATTGAGATAGAGGATGAAGAAGTACTGGATGAATTACATAAACTAAAGACAAATAAGAGAGCAGGCCCTGGTAGCATATACCCTAGGGAACTCAAAGAGTTTGGTGAGATCATCTTTAAACCACTGGCAGGTATTTTTAGACAGTTTTTAGAAGCTGGATAAATACCTGAGGACTGTAAGCAAAGTAATATAATACCAATATATAAGAAAGGCCACTGTACTGATCCAGGAAACTACAGACCTGTCAGTTTAACTATCATTAGAGACAAGTTAGAAGTGTTTCTTGAAAATAACAACATCCTAAGGGATAGCCAGCATGGTTTTCGCAAGGGAAGGTCATGCCTGACAAACCTTCTGGTATTTTTTGAAGGAGCTACCAAGTGTTTTGATTATAACAAGGCTTATTATATTATATACATATATTTGCAAAAGGCATTTCATAAAGTACGACATGACAGACTTGTTTACTTTTTATTTTGGTTGTTGCTAGAATCATTTTTAAATATTTCTCAGCTGTTTATGAATGCAAAAAAGTATTAAAACAACACATCAGCAAAGAATTCACAGATCTCATTTTCCTGGACCTTTAAGCTCTATGTTAGTGTAAAAGTGTACTGTTTGAGGATATTTCTAAATATGATAAAGTATATTTATTAAGTGCGTTACTGTATGTACTTATTAGTTGAACTCTAGTACTATTTTAGAAATGTTAAACCCAGTGTATTTATAAGCTGTATTTTAGTCAGTGACATTCAGCATATTTAACACCAGTGTATTTTAGAGGTAACATATTCCTCAAAAGAACACCAAAACCTGTGCTTAATTTAAGCTGCATTTTAGTAAATATACTTTGTGTGTATTATCACAATGCAATTTAAGAGGATTTTAAGTTCATTCTTTAATATCATACTAAAACTTCTGTTTCACTTCAGCTATTTACATTTTAACAGAAGACAAATTATACCAAAGGATTTAAAGAAAAACACCTACCTTAACACAAACCATAAATCCATTTGGAAAAAGGGTCTCAAAATTGACATCCGCAAATACTCAGACACAAAACAATCATACATGCATGCGGAAGCACACACACGCCCAGATTCGTTTTTGGTTTAAGGTGTAAATTAAATAAATATGACAGTACACATTTCCTTTTAAATCCTTGAAATGTGGAGTGCCCAAGAGTGCTGTGGATTTATTCATTTTAGTAGGCAGGCAGAGAACTGGTTTTGCATTTTCAGGTTTTTATCTTAATCCTCTTAAGTCATTCACCCATGAAAAAAGTCATATTTTCCTTGTAGTGGGCACAAGTATTTTTGAACCCTTTAGGCACTATACTGGACATGCTTTTTTATTTATTTATTTTTACTGTTCAATTCCAATGTTAGCTATATAATGACTTGCAACAATTGTTTACCAATATTTATTCTGGACCTTTATCACCAAACAGTTATAGTGGTTGAAGCAAATACCTTTAATTACTATTCTGAATTTTAGAGGACAGATAAGTACAAAATCAAACATTAACTACTGAATTTGTCCTTTTTAATAGTGATCAGTATTAAATAATCAATACTTAGGTTTGACTCTGCACTACGAGTAACATCAGTACATCAGGATATTAAATTTACAGCCAGTATTTTAGGTTTTCATAGCCTGTATTGTGATTGACTTTATTGCCCAAGAGTCAGCACATCTTGAACACACCTTATTCCTTGTCATAATACCTGAGAAAATATGAAAAAAATGGATGACGTGCGCTAACTTATTTAAAAATCGCTAACATTAGGAATGCTCCGATCCACATTTCTTTGTGCAGAATCCATGCAAAGAACTTTGGCCTATACCGATGCCTGATCTGCTGAGTAGTGCAATCTTTTTAAACTGCCCGGGCCTGGTTCTACAATGAGACTATGAAGATGCAGATACTCAGTTGCACTTCATATATCTAGCTCCTTTGGAACCTTATGCTGAGAGAATTAGGCTAATGAAAACAGACTGCAAGCAGGTTTGCTCTATAAAACTGTTACAATTTCTGTAAGAAAATAAGCAGGATTGTATGATGATTGGATGTATGTTTTTATCACACTGATTGCTTCCATTATTTATCAAGGGCTAATACAATTATGATTTTCTGTTTATACTTCTAATTGAAGAATAGATTTTTTTTAATTTTTATTTATTATATAAGTCAAAAATGTGTGTAGCTATGTATAATGTAAGAACACTAGCTACAGCGACAATAATGGATATCATTATTATTTGATTTTGAGGGGATTATGTTACCGTGACGCTCTTAAGTCTTGTCGTGGCACAGTACCATGGCTGATTATTAGCAGAAACCCTGATGCTTGTATAATTATAGTTTAAGAATATTATATAATCAAAAGTGCTAATTTGACTGATTAGGCTAGTCAATCAGTTCTGACTAATCAAAACTGCAAACCGGAGAACTGACCCAACGTCCCGCACTTTTGTGTCTTACCAGATAAAATTGTCAAAATATGATGCTTGCGGTTATAGGGCTGTGAAATGGCTGTGTTTATATTTAATGTAATAGTGAATCTCACATTTAGAGCTAGAGTTGAATAAACTCAGCATATTCTACAATCAATTCCAAATGTACATATTTGAAAGGTATACAACAGTCACGATATTCAGTTTCTCACTGGAAGTAGTTCTATCCAATCAAAAATGTGTCAACTGATATCATTCCATTCTAAATTGTGTCTTACATCTGCTTTGCTAAGTGTAAATTTTCCTAAAATACATGAATTGAAAAGGCATATCTTAGTTTATTCAGTAACATGGTTGTGTTTGCTTTCAGATTACCTCAAAGATGCTTCTTTTTTCCCCCCAGGCATTTTCAGGGAACACAAATGCTGACAGTGTCGTCCAGCACAAACTGCAGCAGCCTGTAATAGCTCGGTTCCTACGTGTCCTTCCTCTGGAATGGAACTCAAATGGAAGGGTAGGAATGAGGCTAGAGGTCTACGGATGCCTATACAGTAAGTACAGAGAGCGTATCAGTCTTTGAGGGGTGCTCCCGTTGTGATCCTGCATATTATCAATCCTTAGTGGCTTCTTTTTAAAACAATACATATTTTTTTGGGTCTGCAAATTTGCAAATGCAGTTGGTTTGTAAAGAAGAGTTAATGAGAGGCTTAAAGGCAGACACCCAATATGTCAAAAAAAAAAAAAAAAGGCAGACAAATGGCCACATTGCTTTTGTCATTTTTTGGAAGGTTTGGATCGTATGGGAGGTTCACAAATGTTTAAGCACAGCACACATTGAATGAAAATGAGACTTTAGTCATCCTGTTGTGCTTCAGTTTTTACTTTGGGGAGCTATACTGTGTATATAATCATGCCGCTTAACATAAATAATGGAGACAGATTCCTAATGTAAGCCAAAAATGTTTCTCCGGGATTTAAAATCTTTCACTTAATATATGCTTTTGGAATGCTTTCTAGCTTTGAAATGCTCTGACATAATTTATTATCCTCAGGATTGCACTCGGAGGTGTCTATCATTAGCACTACACTGCTGGATATGCATTATGCATATATATATATATATATTTTTTAAAAAACCATAACTAAATACTGTTTAATCCCTTAAAAACTCGAGGGTTTACCCAGAATATTTTTGAAAAGATGATATTTAAGCTGTCGGGGACTTCCTGCTGTGTACATAACATTATTGGTCCTGTTTTATTTTAAGGATGCAAACAGTTGGTAAAAGGCTAGTGAAAAACAAAAAGATTTGTGAAAATGGTGTGTGTATTTGAATGGTACTAATTCACCTGATGCGCTGGGCAGGGTGTAAGATCATAATGAAATGAAGGTGTGCCACTTGCTGACCTATCAGGACGTCTTTTGCAATCTATTGAAATGAGTGGTCATTTCACATATCCTTGTTTTCCATTTGTTTAAACAGTGCTTAGTGGCAATATTCCCACTAGGTACTCCCAGGTTTAATTGACCATAATAACCTTAATGCATTATTACACTGACTATGAAGTGTTTCTTTTAAAGATGTGAATTTGTCATAGTCTCGGTTGTTAATCGCCATACTTCAGCTGAAAAGTTATCATTCTTCAGCCTACACAGCATATGTCATGCATTGCAGTCCAATTCAGATTTGTCCTTAAACTGAAAAGGAGTTAACCTTCATTTATCAGACAGAACGCCATCAATCCTAAATTCGTATGCAAAATGATTTAGTAACTCATTTGAAAAGGCATCGTTCCTCAGTCTACAACTGAGAGTCCGATGCACATTTTAGAGTGAGATGACATGTTGGTTTTCAGTTCAATACTACTTCAATTTTTTGTCTGGGTTCAATACCCTCATGTCTTTTAACAGCAATGGATATGTGCAGTAACATGTAGCTAAAACTGTAAACAGGGCAAATTGTTAGAGAGCATCTTTTGCATTATTTCTGTCAGTGGTAAAGCTGTTGTGGCACCAGCTCCTGACCACTAATGCCCTGTTTTGGTTTTCACACTGTTCCTTTGATTTTCCCTGTCTTGTGTGTGTTATTGCTTGTTGTTATTGGATAATTGATTCTACACCGCACGTCTGGCATATTCAGTGATTGTCTGCATGTGTCTCACAGTATACTGTGTGTAAGCTACTGGTTTTGTTCAGTTCAGTGTTTGGCCTTCATATGTTCTTCTCGCTACTAGTCCCCCATATCTAGGTTTTATTTTTTTATTTTTTTATTTTTTACTTCTGGTGTTTCCTTGTTCTCTGTTTTGTTTTACCAGAAAATAATTATTGCTCACTTCCTCAGCCTTCCTGAGTGATATCTGCACCTGGGTCCTAACCCTGTGTGTCAGCCCATGACAGAAGTTAAAACTGGTAGTTTGCTTCCAAAATGTATTTTTAGTTGTTAGCTATGTTATGTGACTAGCCAAACAAAGGGTAGCCTGCACATGTTATTTGGAACATTGTGTTACTCATTTGCTAATTCAGGTGACGCAAGATGCCACAAATTGCCTATTTAGCTGGCTAACCAACAAGCTACAGTATATATGAGCAGTGCAGCACTGGAACAGCCAAAAGCAATTAAAAATTAATCTGAGAACGGAAATAGCATCTTTACTTCAGACTCAGTTATTAGGCTAAAGTTGTCAGACAGTGTCCAAAGGTGTGTGTGTGTGAGGTGTTGAAATTTAAAAACGGAGTAATTATGCCATATTGTGACATGTCTGACTTAGAAATTACATGTCATCCTGTCTGACAATTGAGGTATAATGTCTTTTCAACATGATTGATGCCATGAAGGCTAAGGCATAACTTTTCATTTAACATTAGACAATTTGCAATGGAGATTTGATAATGTCCTTGATACTGATAATGGGATGCACAATTATCACATGTGAAGCTATGATGGAAGCATATTTTAATAATATGCTTTCATAATAGTTTCATACTTGATCATAGGTATGACTGGTCCAGCCCAACTTCTAATGACCCAGTTTCTGTGCTTGTGATGCCCTGAGTCTTCCTGTCTGTGCAGGGTTTTTGTCAGAAATGAGCCCAATGTGTTATTGTACACTTACATCTCTCTTCCACAAGTGCAAGCCTGTGTTGCGTGAATGTTATTTTACCATTGGAATGATTAACCCGTTCTTGAAATTCCTTGACTAGGTGAGAGGGATATAGAGAAGATAAATGCGTGGATTCTATGCAATAACATATGCTCATGAATACATATTCATAGTTGTTGTGTCATGCATCACCATAAATCTTGTTTTGCATAAAATGGAAACCTTTAAATGCCTTATAGAGTTTTTACTTGTAATATGTTGTTTGCAGAGTCTGATGTGGCAAGTTTTGATGGCAGCAGCTCATTGCTCTACAGGTTCAGTCAAAATTCAAGTCAAACAGCCAAAGATGTGATATCCATGCAGTTCAAAGCACTGCAGAACTCTGGAATTATCATGCATGGCGAAGGACATGGAGGACACAGCCTGACACTTGAGCTACACAAAGGAAAGCTCTTACTTCATATCAAAACAGGTACTGCTCTCTCCTCCTTTTTACACTCTTTCGTGCTCTGCATGGATTTGCAGGTACCTTCAAGGGGTGTTGGGACCACTTCCAATGCTGAATTTCTCATGTGGGATCACTAAATTATTTATGTGAATGTACGAGCTGGGGGGTCAGCTGTACACATTTTATAACTGCATTTTGAGAGCCAACAGTAGATACCTAAATGTGTAGCATACCTAATGAAAGGGGGTGGGGGTAGCAGGCAACCATCTTAGATTCAGCTGCATAGATCATTTTGACTGTAGCCCCTTGAAGTGAAAATACAGCTCTGAGGATACAGTACATTTAACAAAAAAAAAAAATGTTTTCGCTTGACAGAAATGCTGGCTGCATTAACCTAGTCCAGCCATCAGGCCATGCCCTTGATTTCCAATGTGTAAAGAGATATGAAAGCATTTCGCTCTCACTGTTGAACTATGGGCAGTAGTACTGCCACTTCTGATAATTTGGAGCAATACACATGTGGCTGAAATAATTTAGGGTATGCAACTGTACTTAATTGTTTGTCATCTTTAGTTAATGCACACAATGAGCCAAGTGCTTCATAATCCAGATCTTCAGTATACTCTTGATGCAGTATCGGAGCCGGGATGCTCCAGTGCTCCAGTGAATGCTTGAACGTCCCTATGGTTCATCTACAATTACAGAGCCCCAGAGAGAAAGCAGCAATGAGCCCACTACGCAGTGATAAATGGGTGCATTTAGCTACAACACCATGCTTCCATTGAGACGTGTATTTATATTTTAGTGTCCGTTGTGAACAAATGATTTCCATGAGAGAGAAGTAAATAATGCCCATCACAATTAGCAAGTGGAATACAGCTTATGTGAAATGATTCACAATGGTTTGTTTATCAATTGTATATATTAAGCCAACTAACTAACAATGCATCGTCATTTACAACCTCATTACATGCACTTGAAAGGTTGATGTCTTCCTTAAATCAATTTCCTTAAATTCCCTTATAAAATCTCATTCTAGATCTTGATCTAATATGTTCAAACATCACATACAGGTTGCAGTAAGGTTTTATTCTTTATCTCTTTTTTTGTGATGGGGAAATGTAAGATTTCTAGAATTCTGATGTGCAGATCACATTTTCACAAAAATGCCACCGATGTGTTCACCAATCAGTTTTTTAGTGAATTGCATCCATTATTATATCATGATAATTTGACTTAATTGAATACTTCTCTGAAGCACTATATTGGAAAAAAAAAGACAAATGGAACTTATTTCATACGCTTCATAATAGCTTTCATTTACTAATAGGCCCAAAGTGATTTGTTTTTTGACCTAACAATGGTTTTAGAGTGAAATTAGCGGAAGGGGACATTATGAGGATGAGTACCCCTTGTGTTCAAAGTGTATTCAATTTTAGGCTTTCAACTGAACGTTGAAAGTGCTTTTTTGCGTCACCCTATACAAGTTAATATCTGTGGCATTTATCCATGGGAAATGCCAAAAACATTCTAAACATTTGGCACTTTAACAAAAAAAGTACTTAAGAAAGTGACAGTTGATTTCAAAGATGGCCACTGCCTTTTCACTAGTCATCAGACTATTAAAACAGTGAGATTCAAAAGGTTTTCACCAAGCCTTGGTTCTACAGAAGGACACCTTACACTGTCTGGTAAGGCATGTTTTGCATTTAAAAAGTCAGTATTCACGAAACAGGAAGATTCCCAGTTAGAGACAAACCATGGAAATCATTAGTATGTTTTATCTGGAATTTATGTAAAGCAAACAATTTATTTATGTTCAGATTTGACATTCAAATTTGCAGTTATATAACATCATACTCCATTCATTTGGGAACCTTTCTATAAATGATTAATGCATTATTAAATGTAGTAACAAACCTGCATGAAAGCACAGATGGAAATATCCTCTCAAAAATATTCCAACCATGTGCATGACTGTCATCATTTTTGAATTCATATTAGCTGTGAGAATTTCACTGCTGTACAAGGAGGGGGTATTTTCAGTGCTGATATTTAATTCTTGTGGGAGAGATGTGGAACACAGGCAGCTGGTCAGCATTTCCCTCAGCCCTCTAAATTTATCTGACGAGAGGAAACATTAAATCGTCCAAATGAAAATGTACACACAATGTGGGAAGAATTTTTTTTTTGGCAGCACTTGCACTAGGGTGCAAGAAACGCTGTCATCCATGCATCCATTTCCATCTACAAAATCACAGTGCTCATCTTCTGTCACAGGATCACTTCTCTGCTGCTCCCTTTCCTGATTTTGTTTTCCAGTCTTGGAACAGGACAGAAAATTTGATAGAGTAAAAAATATTTTAAATGTTTTCTTTTTTTTAGTGTGCGAAAGATAAAGGCTATCATTACCATTCGCCACAATTAAATTAATATGTTTTCCATATTTTTGACTCATGATTTTACTCACAAACATCATTTTCTGTCAACTGATGTCTGGGTAGAAGAGACTCTTCTTATAACTTAAAATGAAAATGACGCAGGACTCTCTTCAATCATCGGTTTGCATTTTGTGGTTAGTGAGCTGGGTGCTTGTGCAATGTCTTAGTATCAGCTGTCTTTTTTGATATTTGTAAGGATTCTGGTGGCTGATGAAATGCCACTATTCCCTGGTGTAAATGCTTAGTTGCAAAGAAATACTGTACAACTGATTTACACACTACTGTAGCTTGCTGATGTAACAATGCCTACACTGAGATCAAAATATTGTCTATCATGTTCTCTCCTGCTGTATTATCTTTGCCTGTAGGTATGTTGCACTGGGTAATTCAGTGAAATGTTTGCATGCAAATCCAGTCATGTCCATAAAATTGCCATAATGGTATTCTTACCATTTTAATGTATATTCTTGCAGGCAAAACAAGGTCCATGTTTCCGGAGAACCAAAACGTGGTGACACTGGGAAGCCTGCTTGATGACCAACACTGGCACTCTGTGGTTATTGAACGAGTTCACAGACACATTAACTTCACTGTGGACAAGAGCACACGTCAGTTTGAAATAAATGGAGACTTCAGTCACTCTGATATTGATAATGAGGTGTGTTGTCCAGTTTAGTATAATTTGTAATGCGTTCATTTATATTGCTATGACATTTTTCTGTCTCACACACAGAGTCTATAAATGGGTCAAGAGGTAAACATTTGCTCTCCTGTTTTCTGTTTACTTCAGTCAACTGGTGAACTCTTGATCCGCGATTTATTGTCTTCAGTTATTGTAAAGATTGAATGCTAATACACTGCTTAAAGTAGGCAAATTAAGTTGTCAAAATTACTTAATGTAGCTGTACCAAAATTAGTCTTTTCATGGCATCAATGTCATGAAACTACATTTCAGAATGATCTTAGTGGAATATCTATGCTATAATTGGGATAGGATATTTAAAATGATTTTAAAAAATATATATTTTTAATTGTTTAATCCTACTTTAAATACAGTTGATGAAGAATCTACAGTATAATAAAATACACATCCACATCATCGTGACATCATCCACTTGATGTAAACCACATGATGTCTGTTTAACTTAAACATAAGCAAATAAGGTCAAGGTTGCTACAGTCATAAAATCCATTAAGGTTTAATATACTGTTTTGATTTTATATATGGGTGTCTCAACAGTACATTATTTAAAGTGATTGTAAAGTGGCTGAAAATAGTTTAAATAACCATAAATTATCCAAGAGGGATGGATCCATTACACATCCACATCCACAAAATATCTATTCAAAATAATGTCAATAACTATTATAACACACATTTCAAATCAGGCATAAAATCTGTATTGGGGGGTAAAATACCTCAGGATTGAATGGCCATGGTTGGGAGTGGCCCGCTAGCCCACCTCCCCACTGAACTCCTACAAAACGGTCCCACCCACAAGTAAACAAACACGTGGCTGAACAAACACACCTCAGACAAAGTACCTGAACTTCAGTGCTGTTTGCTATCTGTGAACTCATACAAATTAATTTGTGAAGAGGGCAGAATATTCTATCTATGTTGCTAAAGTGGACAACGATTCTCTATCGTAAAGTTCAGACTCAAAGAGGCTGTTTTAGCGGGAGAGAATACTTCAATTTGCCTCAAACTATGGGAGGAGATATGCAATAAGACTAAAACATTTATTGGTTGTTATATCAGGTCCTTCATGACATCATGAAGGACCTGGACCCAATAGCTCAGAGTCCAGTAATAAATTGAACTCCACCCATTCAGTCCACACATATGAAAAGGTTTAGGCTGATGAGTCGATATTGCAATACAATTGATTCCTCATACTGTTGTTGATGCTTAATACATTACCATAGTAACCCCATACAATTTTTCACAAATGTACCTTTACAGTCACTTTAAAATAATGTATACTACATTTACTGGCATTTTATTAAAAATGTAAAACGATTCTAAACATTTAGCACATTTATTATGTTAAAAAGGATGTGTTGTGAAATTTAACTTTGCAATAATCTTATTTCCTAAGCTTAGCTTTGGAGGCGTCCCAGGCCATGGGAAATCAAGAACATTTTCTAAGAGAAACTTCCATGGGTGCCTGGAGAACTTGCTCTATAATGATGTCAATGTGATAGATCTTGCAAAACTCAAGCACCACGTAACAGCCTCGGTATGTTTTCAAAATAACTATTTTTGTCAAAGTGATCTATAGTTAGACCTCAAGTGAAAAACCCTTTTCATTTTTTGCTGACCAGTGAATTCTTCCACTGTGCTGTTTTCTTTATGCTAGGTAGTTATTTCCTTAGACTGATGCGCATATATAATGCAATTCAAAGGCATCCTATCCTTTTCTGATCGACCTTCTAAACATTGCACCCTGATTTCACAGTCAAGGCACAATTGTGGCAATAGGATAGTGGCAAATTACAGCACGTCCAACTGCATGTGGGGATTCTTGCCTCAAACTGTCTGGATTTGATACCAGGCTCTACAGCCAAGCCCCCCGGTGCCTTAATGAGATGAGTAGCCCAGCAGACCTGTATATTTTAGCCATTTACCCAAGAAGTCTTGTGGGAAAAATATTCAGGAGTCCATTCAAACAGTGCCCAGTCCATGCTGCTCAGTTAAATATTTGGCTATAAGTGCATTTGCCACTTTAAGTTTAATACCGCCTTTGATTGGTCATAACTCTGAGGTTGATGTGTTTGTAGTATCTTCCATAGGTAAGCAAATAATATTAGCTTCATTAAATATTTTAAACTTTCACTGCAATGAAATGGAGTACAAATTCCAACACTATATTGCATGGCTATACCCTCGGCATATACTGCCAGGACAACAGAACTGCATGAGCTGGTGGCAGAAAAGGTTAGAAAGGCACATTGGAGATTAGGTCATATGCCATGTATACATCACAGCCAGTGTACTAATTTTGAGAGAAGTATCTTTTTACTATTTGCAAAAAAACAATGTCTTTATTGTATTTTTTTCTCAGATTAAAATCATAGTATTTGGAAACTAATTTATTTAACCAAACTATTTTTCATTTCAAAAGCACATTGAGATTGAACAACTCTGAGCTCAGATTGCTAGCTGTTTCTAAAGTGATGCAGTTATTCTTTTGTCTTTAAATACGAAGATATATCCTGTTCAGAGTAAAAAATAACACATATAATTAGTGACTTTTTTTTTTTTTCCACAGCACACGTTTTTAAAGTTGGTAATCAATAAGTCACCTGCTATCAGTGGAAGTCACTTTATTGGTACAAGTAGACCTTAAAAGACAAAGATAAAAATAGTGAGAAAAGCAGTCTTTAAACCGCTTCTCTAATAGCTTTTTTATTATAGTTTCTATTTTATCACAGGTATTCAGTTTAGCTGACTTTATGGGTTCTTGACCTTCCAAAAATGTATGAAATATTTGACCTTTACTGCACAGATAATCACTTCGGTTTGAAGCACCAGTTTGAAAATGGCACTGTGCTGCACTGCACTGACAAAATGTCAGAATTCCTTGGTTCTGTTCTAGTGAAGTCCACAATCAGTTGCAGTACAAATGAAGACTTTCATTTTGGTTGCCTTATAATTATTCTTCCTTTTAGTTCATAATGAGCATGAATAATTCAATTCAAGATATGCATCAGCACTTCCTTAATTAGAGGTTTCAGTCTGGAAAGGTCTCAAAAATGATGGGTGAGAGTCAAAAACACATACATTTTTTTTTAACATTTCACAAGGTTTTTGTGTTTTCTGAATATCATATTCTCTGAAATTATAGTAGACACTGATGTCCTAGATATATGATAGGGACCATTCAATGAAAGAGGTGAGCAAAGATAATTGAAATCAAAACAGTTCTATTGACATTCACTGGATTGGTAGTGTCTATTAGCTAAGTGCATGCTTAACTCATTGAGAAGAAGGTCACAGGTTCAACCAAGGTAGGTTACAGCAGTCGTACCTTTGCACATGATGTTTAAACCACTTGAGTGACTCTGGCCTTTACAATTAAGACCTAATTGTATAAGCGAGGTGTAGTGTATACTTCAGCTTGGTACAGATGGTACAGTTACTGACACATGGCCATAGTCATTAGTTCAGATTTTACCCGATTTGGTGCTCACAACAGCATTACATTCAAATGAGGCATGGCCATGTGGATCTCATTTCCACAAGGTTGATTAATGTCATTACTGTGATATTAATTGTCCTTCTTCAGGATATCCGTTAGCTAGTGAGAACACCTACCACTCCTACCCCACACCCTCACCTCCATGAGCTGTCAAGACAAATTTGTACTCAATGCACCTGTTTATTGGAAATAATTAATATGTGTACTTTCAGGGAAATGTTACATTTGCTTGCTCTGAGCCTGCTGACGTTCCAGTGACATTCCTAGGCTCTGAGAGCTACCTGCAGTTGCCAGGGCCTCTTCAGAAGGAGAGTTTGTCAGTCAGCCTGCATTTCAGGACTTGGAACAAAGCAGGTCTTCTGATGACTACTGAAATGCATCAGCATGCAGGAAGCTTGTGGCTTTACCTCAGTGAGGGCAAAGTCAAATTACAAATTTCTAAGGCTGGGAGAATTTTGGCCGATGCTACAACAGGTAATATCATCCACATGCTTCTCATTTCAAAATTTATGAGAAATTATTTTACCCAGATATTTGAAATGTATTCGGCTCAAAGTGTGTGTAGCAGCCAATGTATCTCATTAAGGTGAATACTTCAGTGTATTGTTATAATTGTGACATAGGGAACAAGTGGGAGGAATTCATCTGCAAGCATATCCTTTTTTAATAACTTGGTACATATTAAAAATGAGACTGCATTTGTTCCTTGACATTTTGTATTCTTCGAAATAAAACATCACTGTCATTTATGGCCACATCAGAAGTAAAAAATGTCATGCAAGAGTCAATTTTGATAGAATGTGTAGTTCTGTGGGATTTTCTCCATCTTTAAAAACGTACATTTCAATCTTCTCAGGGTCTGGCTTAAATGACGGACAATGGCATTCTCTGGAACTAAATGCAAAGAGAGGACGTGTAAGCTTAACCGTGGACAAAGAGGCAGGGTCTGCTGCACATGCAAGTTCACCTTTCCATGTTGCTTCTGGCAACAATTTATTTTTTGGAGGTAAGGATTTGTACTATTCATCATACAAGATTGAATATGGTCAAAGCACTGATGTCTAATTATTTTGTATCCTGAAGGTTTCCCACAGTCATTTCGCTACAGCGAATGTACAACATACTGTATGAGTCCTCCCAAGGCCAAGGAGAGAACAGACACTGTAATAAGCCATCTCAAAATGAAGCTAATGTAGAGAAAGCAGTTTTCTATTTTTCCACCTCTATGACTTTCTAAGGGCTGTGGAGTCATTTAGCATCAGATTCATGTCTCAAACATCTTGGTATAGACTTATACCTTTGACCTCAATCTCACATTTTCAGACAGGTCTACATTACTCGCTTTGAATGGTCATAAAATAATAATAAAATAATACATAGAACGAAGCAAGTAAGAACCCTTGGACAGCCACCGGCCACAGCCAGTGTTTTGAAAATTGGTACTCCAGCAGTCTCCTAGATACAGGACCATTCAGCAGAGAACAGAGCAGAGCCTGCTCTTAATGGATGAGCCCCATCTCGATTGCCTGCTAGCAGTCTGCTGCAGTGCTGATTTGCAAAATGTTGGCAGACCAACAGCTGTGCTGACAGTGGGCCATTAGTGGACAGCTATTGGGCACTGTGTGTATTGTTCAGCAGGAATACCATTATTGTAGTCTTTTGTATAAATCCTACAAATTTATTGAGAGGGCAAGAGTGTTCATTTGGACAATGATGCATCCTTGTGACAATGAATGTTGTATGTTGGCATGGGACAATGTTGAACACCATTTAATACAGTTAAATGCAAAAGTATTGGGACAGTTATCTAATTTTTTTTTTTTCCTCTGTACTAATCAAATTAGTATTTTCAATTTAAACAATGTATCTTGAATTGTAAATACGTGATTAAATAACAGGAGTTTAATGCAATTAATGTAGCCTTTTCAAGGTCTATAGAGTTAACAAAATAACGGGCAGGTTCTATTGAAAAGAAGTAACTTGAAATGCGTTTATCTCTGCATTTGGGTAAGAGGGTTCAGATGGGATCTTTTTGCATATACTGTAGATGCTGTCATCTGTCACTTTTCATTATTTTATTTTTTTTCCTTGTGCTATAGTTTTTCACTGTACAATGAAAATGGGAGAAAAATCATCTAAATTAATGTGATATACTACAATTCCTGATCATGATTGATTTTGATCATAATTCATTGCCTTAAAAGATACTTTGAAACTTACTGTATACTTGAAACTTAGTCTTTTGCATCATACATAGGCAGACTTGTCCCCTGGATTTACACCCTGCTTGTGACTAAATGTGTCAAATGTTAGCAGGGTTGCTGCAATGTCCCCATTAGGTGACACTTGAAAGTACACAAAATAGGCCAATTCAAGTTCCAATTATAGCACCCTAACCTAATGTTCAGCAGAAAATATATAGCAAACTCGATAATGGCATGAGCTTGGAGCTGTGATAATATGAATATGTGAGTATGCATGCATCTGGAGATAGTAAAACAGTGGGTTTAAGTGGTCTCAGCTGCCATGTAATAAAACAAATGGATAAATGGTGTCAAATGGATATATATACAGTGTAACCTACTTGTAAGCATTCCAGATGAAGAAATAACCCAGATGTAATGATGAAAGACTAGGGTATATTCAAATCCTATCCAAATTTCCAAATACTTTTAAATAAGTTGATTTACTCAGTTTATTAATAAATTCTTAAATTTATTATGTACAGACACGACTGAAGTACTACAATACTATAGCTATTGCAGCTACTGTAAATGCTGTACCATGTTCTTACTCTATTTCTTGTGTACTACTTTGAGTACTATACTGTAACTTCGATAACACTGTATGCAGTATGTATGAAAAAAAAGCATCCATTCTCTCAGCTCCATTTATTTGAATGCACAACGGTATATTTCTTTCAAGATTAAAGTTGTCAAGGATGGATGCTGATTGTCGCATGTGGGTTGCACGGTACAATTATAGGGTGCTGACCACATACTGTAGCTTCAAGAGATTGGTAATTTGCTTGGTCTGACAGAATATTTAAGTACTGCTGTGTGTCCTTCACTTCAACACATTATACAAAGATTTCTGCCGTAAATAGCTGCAAGAACAATTCCAAACCGCAAAATGTTCAATGTAAAATCAACTCTAAGAGATTTACTGTGCAGTTTATAGCTTTTAACTGTATATAATAAAGGAAGGACAGCTGGTAGCTCTAAATGGACGGCCTATATACAAGAATATATCGCACTTCAGGGCTGGTTAACAGCCCTCAGCTTTCTACACACACCACCCCTGCTGTGCCATTTATTCTTGTGTATGTACAGCATGTGATTTATATCCTACATGCTGCATTACATGAACAAAAAAATATTGTATTGAGTTCATGAATGTATTTCTTATGCCATATTGAAGGCTTATTTTTATTTTTGGCATTTACAGGTTGTCCTGAAAACAAAAATAACCAAAATTGTAGAAACCCATTCAACAGTTTTCAAGGATGTATGCAGCTAATATATGTCGACAATATTGCTGTGGACTTAATCAAGGTGCAACAGAGAATCATGGGTAATTTCAGTGACTTGCAAATGGACTTATGTGGGATCATTGATAGGTAAGTAGTCTGAATCTTGAGTTTCCATATACAGTGTTTCATATATTTGCAATTTGTTTAATCTGTGGTGTCTGTCAGATAATGTATGTGTTTGTGTGTGCATTTATTATTGTTGTATATAGTATTTATATATTTAAAAGGTGTAATTTGCCTCTAAAATATGAGTGCATTTATTTTCCTCCACTGCTGAGAATAAAGGAGTAATAATGTGGTAATTGTAGTAAGTTAGCAATGTTTACTTGCAGTGACCTGAATTTCCCTCTGAGTGGTAAAGCTCCCTACTCAGAATCAAAAAGTAAAGCAACAATTGCTCTTCAATCAAGTGGCAACAGAGCTGTAAAACTGCCAAGCACAACCAGTGCCTGCTTATCTTAAAATGTCTGATTAAATATTGACAAAATAGTCATTATTCTGATGTTACTGTTACATTGCTGCAATTACCAAGTATTTAACAGAGTTCTTTTTGCATTAATGACAGGATGAATGAGCTGTGAGCTGAGCGCTTGATGGTTCTTGACTTCTACTTGTGTCTTAAAAGTAATTTTTCCCTCTGAACTTCGTTACTTTGAGGAAACTTGTGGGAGAGAGATGTACCTTTTGAAAACGCAATTTATCTACCGAGGGCGACAGTGGAAAAAAAGCAGATAAGATTACTGTGGTCAGGCAAATCACACAGAAGACAAATCAGCAGAAAACACAGGCAGTGGAGCATATGAAATTTAGAGTTATTGTTCAGTGGAAGCCATACTTTGAAAATAACATTGTGAGACCACCCCTGTATGAGATTTGTTACATCTCACAGTGCTGGTGTGTTTCAAATTGTCTGTGGATTTTAGGGTATTATTATTTATTTTTTTTGGTGTTGTTTTCCCATCTTGTTCTGGACAAGGTATCCATTGTATCGTGATCACAGATAACCTGCATTAGTGGGCTATGCTTCAGATCAAAGAGACTGTAGCTTCTGTTCAATCTAACTGCGGTGTACTTCATCCTTAATTTTATCAAGAAATTTTCAGAAAACATAGTTTCACTGGGCTGTCGAGTGGCTTATGAAAGCACTACATCAGGGTGAACAACTCCAGTCTTGGAGGGTCTCAGTGTCTGCAGATTCTGTGGTTTCCTATCAATCAGGAGGCAATTTAGGCCTTGAAACAATGTATGTGGACTCTTTGGTCAAACTTTGACTTAAATTAAGCAGTTAAGTGCTGAAACACCGAATACCAGCATACACAACGGCCTTCTGGGACTGGAGTCAATGCACCCCTGCTCCAGACCTTTGTGCAGTAATGTGCTCCAACATCCGAAATTTAATCCTGAACAAAGCTGCACCGTCTGGCCGGCAGCCGTGTAGATACACAATTTGCCATATCATCTCCCAGGTTGGGTGGGTTTCAGGAGACTAGGAATTCATTGCCTACTGCAGTCTTCTATTCTATCTGCTCTGTCTGCATAAGTGATGTCTGCTGCTATGATTGCACAGCCTGGTGGTGGGTTGCAAAGGGAAAAGAAGCGCACATACTGGTCTGCACTGTTCTTCAATTTACAGAGGATGCCACAGTGATGGGACAGGACTGCAAATTACATTCAGTATTCCGAAGTGGGATAAGAGAGATACAACAGGAGATAAAACCTTGTTAATATAAAACAAAACATGATGTTGACAGCCACTGAATTGAACAAACTTTTGTGAATGCGCTTAGTTTATAAATGATATGTGAGCAACATACTCGCATGGTGGATGTTTCATTATTTGTTCACATATAATGATCCCAGAACAATTTTCTCCTAGGGCGTGTTCTAATCCATCCACATAGGCATTTTGTAAATGGTTAAACTCCCAGTTCTTTGTAAATTGGATAAACTGCCAATTTCAAGCAGCAGACTTTCCATAGGAGCAGCTACCCCCTGGAAGGTGATTCAGTGGTTGTGCAGAAAGCATTTGGAATAAAAATATATAAATGTATGGCACAGCTGCCGACTAACTGTTATATTAACGGAGCCGTTCTGAGAAAAAAGCATCCTAAAGCGCTGCATACTCTGCACTGGCTACTCTGCAATTTTGCATCTGGCAACCGATGTGCTTGAATCTCCCTTCATGTAATTTTAATTTCAGTGTCCATAAACATGAGCTCCTTGATGTATTCTTGGAAAATGCGGAACATTTTTTTTTTTCACACACAAACAGTTTTGCTAAAATTTTTTGCTACTCCCTGATATGCACTGCTCATTTTGGTGGCTAGGTTCTACTGCTCCAAAACTTGTTAAATTTGGTACATTTTATGACCAATTATTGAATTTGAAAGGCCAATCAGTCATCTAGAATCTGGCAGGAAAATGACATTGTTAGTAGATGCTTTCGCATGTTTCAACAGCTTTGGGCCTATGTTATAGATAAGGAAGGTCATTCTGAAATGTGTACACATACCTGTAGGGTGTGACCATTTCAACAGCTTTGGGCCTATGTTATAGATAAGGAAGGTCATTCTGAAATGTGTACACATACCTCTAAGGTGTGATCATTGTATACTGTTAAGCATGGGATCCCTCAGAAAACCAAAAAATAAAAAATAAATAAGTCACTGGTGTTTGAATTAAATGTAAAGGATGTAAATTAAACTTCAACAATGACCCTTGTGATATTGAAAATAAAGGATTGTCTGCATATTTTCTTGTAATTCCCAGTATAATCTATCTTAAAGGTTGCACAGAGTATTTATTTATTTATTTTAATTTTAAAAACAAAAAAGTATTGTCTGTATAATACACTGTAGATGCATTGAATTTTTAGTTGCTACTGTTCTTGAATATCTCACAATGCTTCCTATTCTGAATTACTTTTTGAGTGTATTACAAAAAGAAACATGCCTGTCATGTGTATAAATACACATTACGATGATGACATTAAGCCTTTTGAATTAAAAGGATGATGGATGCATTCTGGTTTTAAAATCCATTTTGGTACATGCTGGGGCCATAATATATGTTGTACAGTACTTGCCTCAGACGTCTTTAAAGATTCCTGAACATGATCTGCCCAATAGTAATGCTGCCATGTTACCTGAGCTCTTAGAGATTAGTCCCTTAGGGACAATGCTAGGATAAGGGCCATTAAATTTTAATCGATTGCAGCTTAACGAAAATATGCCAAGCCTCTGCCTCCCGAGCATTACAATTATCTGGTCACAGCAATTACTGTACACGGTCCCCAGGTACTGAAGTGTCAGACAGACCCCAGTCAAGCTGTATCATTGAGACGTGTCGGGCAAATATTTACAGTGTTGAAAAGAATGCATTGGAATACAAGAAATAGGCTGTTGCACAACAATTCATCATTTGGAATCAACAGCATTTAAGAATAGGTCACATATAAAGATACAAGCATAATGGTTTGCTCATGCTAGTGAAATAAGCTGGTGACTATGTGAGGCATTTTCAGACTCGGTCAACCTCAGTGTTTCTGTTTGTTGTGATCTAGCACAGTTTAAAGACATGAATGTTTTTATTGGTTAAGGGCCCTGTGTGGTCACATCTTCCATGTGTAGTGTTCATTAAGCCAGATATACACCTGTTTTTTTTTTTTTTTTAATTTTATGTTTTATTTTCCAAATCAGTCTGTAATGGATAGTTCACATATAACTGGCTACCCACTAAGCAGGTAGTTTTTCTGGGATGTAAATTGATGCACAACTTTAAAAAAAGCAACATGGTCTCTGAATGATCAAGCACCAAATCTTCCTGTCATGAGGAATCATGAGAACTAAGATAAATTCCCACCTGGATAGCATAGGCTTAATATTATATCATTTGATTTCATATATCACCATGAAAATATGATTACATTTATTGCACAGGATAGTTTGTTAATGACGTTCTTGTACACCCACATGAGGCATTGGTTTAGAAGAGATGCAAGATGAGACTGATCATGAACGGAATGAGAAAACAAATGTATATACAATTTGTAAAGGCACAAATGATAAGCGGCCTAAATGCACCTTAAGAGAAACTAATAACTTTTTCTTAGTGGCTGCAATAAAAAGGTGGTCATTCTTGCGATAACGGTTTGGGCCAGCTCAAACTATGTGATAACTTTTCCTCACAACAAGCATAATTTCTATGGGAAACATAGCTATAGTTATTGTTCATTGTAAAAAAAAAAATTAAAAAAAAAGAAAGTCTCACAGCTCTTGTTATGGAAAATGTTCTTAAATTTATGAATTATGAAGGCTAGTAAAATGAGACCTAAACATTACCATTGCTCTCGTGGATGTGAGAAGATTTACTTCTCAGAAATGCACCTATGCATTGAGATTATAAGACATTAATCCAAGTCACATTAACTGCGTATTCATAAACTTTACAAATCAGCTGAAAACTTTTACAAGTTGTCGTATGTCCTATATTTCACAGTTGCAGAAGTGCCAAATTTCAATATGTTATAAGCTGGCCTGTAGTAGGAAGATTGGCTAAATCCCATCCTCAATTTTTGGGGGATTTTTTTCCTTTATGAATAGGGATACAAAGTATACTCTGCCCTGTTTGGTACAGTACAGCTACAGTGTCTTTGTAATCCAGCAGAGTCTGCGGTTGGAGATTAAAGCACTCTTGTTCAAGGAAAGTCATTTCACCCATTAGGTAGCATATCTTTGGTTGTCAGGCACACTTAAACAGGTGACGCTTGTGTCATATTCAGCTGTGATTTTGAAGAAGTGGAGCATGGAGTGAAGCATGTACTGTATAATACAGGCGTTCAGCTTGGAGGGCTCATTTTATTGGTCATCCTAATGGTAAATACAAATTCTAAATTGTTGAATGAATTATCATTTATGGCAGTATAAAATAAGGATGACGTGACTTGGCTGTTGTGCTTATTTACATTTTCAACATTTAAAATAAGGATAGAAATTGTTACACTTGATGAACATACAGTAACACTATCTTGAGCGACAGGTGTGTGGAGCAGGAGAAAATTCAAAATAGTAGAACATGCTGTTCACACACTGTTTTAAAAAAAGACCAAAGTCAAGATTTGCTTCAGCAGCAGTTTATTTGCAGAATAACCTGGGGAAAAAAGAATAAAGTGTTCAGTTTATTAAAAGGAGCTGCGAATGTTTCAGTTTATAGCTTTCCTCAGTGGTCTCACCTGGAAAGTCACGAGCACTTTTTTTTAAAGGAACATGCCAGTTCTCAGATTAGTTAAATAATGACCTGTTGGTCCTCAGTTAAGCCAACTGCTCATTAATAAGGCAATTGACACACAGAGGCCCCAATAAATGTGAAAAGCTGCAAGAGATCGTACCCTCACCCAAAAAAAACCTAATTTAAGTTTTTTGTTTTTTTTTTCTTTCTCCACAGCATAATTCCCAGTTTCTGTACCATTTATATACAAAAACATCATGTATGTAAAGAAAAAAACAATACCTGTACATGACAGGAGGTATTTCTAAAGAAAACATAAGCCCAATTCTTTTTTCATTCCATTGGGAAAGGGAGTGTTTCGTTAAAAAATTTAAAACACTTCTCTTTGTAATAGTTTACTATCCTGGTCACTACCCTTTCGATGAGACAAAACCCTTTCCATACAAACTTGAAGTCAGACTGAGAATGTTGATCCTCCTTGAATTTATGAAATATTGGAGACTTGGTGTCTTCCCTGCAAATAGAGCTCTTATTGTATGTTCAGAGCTTGGTTTTCCCTACATATAAAAGAGAACTGCTCTGACAAGTCTGTCTCTAAGATTTTGCACCCTCAAATAAACTATTAAAGGAGAATGTTCAAACAAATTATTAAAATGCTGGTCACTGCTTAAAATATGCCAGTGTGCATTGACTATCTGCCTGATTTGATGACACACTGGATTATATGTTGTTTTAAATATACGGGAAAACAATTTAGAAGGTTTTTTTTTTTTAGTTTAGTGCATAAATCTGACTTTGGGGTCTCATAGCAATTGTAAACAGCTGAGCGTAACCAGGTATCAGGATAGCCACGCTGTAAAAAAAACTGGAATACAGATGATTAGATTGAACGACAGCTTCTGATAAAATGTAAATGTAAAAATTGGCCACCCTTTTTCAAAGGGACTGGATGAAATCTTTTGGCACACCGGCGGCTGTTTTTTGCAGTTTCTTTCTTTGAAAAAGTAGCAAATCTTATCTTAAACTGTCTTTTTTTAAATAAACTAGTGTGTCAAGAAAGCTGACTTTAACTAGATCAATGTGATAGGTCGATTTAATTGAGTCATGCCAACTGTTCATATATAGCAAAAAGTCTTCCAGCTAGTTGAGCCCTTCTAAATTACAATAATGCCATCTATATATCTCCTCCATTAAATCAAATTGGAGGAAAAAGCATGTTGTTCCAGAGATATAAATCTTTGATACCCCAAATATAAATTAGCATCATCTGGAGCCATTGTTGCTCCCATAGCAGTGCCATTGATCTGCAAATAATACTTGTGCTCTAGTTTTTAGTGAGGAAAAGTTCAGTGGGGGATCTGATGCATCAGCACGAATCAAAAAGTATTCTAAAGCAGTCAAACCCTCTGTATCTGGGATATTAGTACAGAGGCTTGAGACATCAAAAGTAACAAGTAGTGTATTCTTTGGGTGACCAGTTGTGTAGCGAGACAAATTTTCCACTATGGGCCACAAAAATAAATCAAAATGTTTCACATACTGTAGGCTCTGTCAAATAATTATTGCCTGTCACAATGGGTGACCAGGGGGGTTAGACAGGGAGTTGTGTACCTTATGAAGAATGTAAAAAAAAATTGGCTTAGTAGAACTGTCATTTGTCAAATATTTAAACTCATCGTCAGAAATCAAAGATCTAGCATGTACATCTGTAAGGACCTTATCAATATCAGTGTTTAACTGCGCTCTAGGATCAGCTGGTAATGGCCTATAGAAGTGGTAACCAAGCAGTTCATTTCAACCCTAATAAAGCACACCTCATTCAGCAGCTAGATATCTTGCTGAGCTACTAATTGGTAGAGGCAGGTGTGCCAAATTAGGGTTGAAAAGAAAACCTACAGTATGGTAGATCTCCTGGAACAGGGTTGGTTACCACTGGCCTGTAGAATGTTTTGTCCGCTAGGAGGCACAGCACCTCTTGCTTGTACGTAAGTTTAGACATTAATACAACCCACCCCCCTTTGTCAGGGGATTTGCTTCAAATGCCTTCAAAAGAATCTCATTTTGACAAGGATTGTTGTTTCGGTACAGGAGAGATGTTGCTCTGAGAACATTTTCTTCTACATCTCTTTCTACAAGACAACAAAAGATGTCCAAAGGATGGACAGGAGTAAGGAGCACAACATCTGCTAGCAGTGCTGAAATGTTTTTGAGAAGGAGATGCTATTTACAACTGTAAAATACTAGAGATGCATTCTGTACCCTTTTTGTTATAATGATATTTAAGTTTAAGATTTCTAACAAGGGGTGGGAACAAATTGAAAGGCCTTCAAGGTCCTGCCAAGTCAGATTGAACTTCCTGTTTATTGCTTGACTGTTGGGCTGTTGGGATTTGCATATGCCCCTCTACTCCCTCCGCATTCTTATATTTTTCATTTTCAACAGTTACCCACCAGAAACCATTGCATTGATGTTTTTATTTTGTCTTATGAGGATATACAAGATTACTCACTGGCTTAAAAAATAAGGAACAATAAAAAGACCAAGGCAATGGCGTTGGGCCAGATTTTAATGTTTTCTTGGCATTATACACGTTTTTTGGATTAAGTCAAAACAGTTATTTTCCAGTGTTGAACAGACACATGCATAATACTGCTTAAATCGTCGAGGCCATGCTGTTAGCTGTGGTATGCTGGCTGCTACAGAATTGGGTCCAATATCTCCCACTGATGCGACTTAAAGCATGGACCTCAGTGACATTCCATTTATGGAGGCCCTGCAAACAGCTAGATGTCCATTCTGTGGCCTGCCGCGACTGCCTCTCAGTTACTGGCTGCACTATGATGACATGTCTATGTCTTACACCTCTGTGATCGGGGTCATTTTGCTCAGACCTTCAGAGGTGGGAGGTGGGAAGCACCTCTGCCAATCTCTTATCATTCATTGAAACAGGCCTGGGTCCTGGCACAGAGCATCATTATTTTTCTAATTATATAGTCCTGGTGACAGAATTGATTAATCTGTTGAATGGATAATGTTATTTTTTGCTCTCCCTGTCAGCAATGTGAGGTGTGTGTGTGTGTTATATACACTCAGTGACCACTTTATTAGGTACACCTGCTTGTTCCCCAAATGATGTGCCTGAAACGGAATATATAAAGTATACAGACGTGGTGTAGAGGTTTAATTTTTATACGACCAAAAATATGAATTGGCTGGACATGAGGTGGAACGAGAGCTTTGCAGTATGAATGTGTGGCCAAAAAATCAGCAGGAACTGCATGACGCTACCAAGTCAGCATGGACCAAAATCATGAGGGAATGTTTCCAGCACGTTTTGAATCAGTGCCATGAAGACTTCAAGCTGTTCTGGTGGCAAACGTGGGTCCTATTAGATTGAATATAGACTACATTGTGGCTGTCCATTGACACAACAGTTATTAATCCAAACCATATTTTATCTCTAATCTTTCTCACCCAACCCCAACAACCACTTTTTGGAATTATTATATTGGTGCTAACAGTTTTCATTTAAATTGTAGGCATTTAACTGACGCTTTCAGACAGGGTGACTTACAAAGAGTGCAAATGAAGAAAAGGCCCCAATTTGTAAATCACCAACATCCCAAGTAGGGATTAATGAGCAGTGCATTGGTCAGGCCATAGCACCCTGGCGATGCGATAGGTAATCCTTGTCATTAGAATTAGCATGTGGAAGGGAAGCTGGAGATAAAATAACTGCACCCCAGAGATTCCCCCATCGAGAGTCTCATATTCAATTAGTGAAGCTATGCATCTCATACGGCATCTGTTAGTATGAACATGTTCATACCCTGCATTCCACTGCCATAGATGGGATAAATCTGTGGACTGGGGCATTGTAGGGAGCAGCAGTGTGGCATGAGGAGAGTGGCAGCGTAGGCCTTTGATGGCCGACTGATGTAAAGCGTATGCTTGGCATCAATAAAACAGATACATTAATGGAGAACAAAGCTTTCCGTCTAACAGCAGTCAGTTCTGGGCTCCAACGATGCAGCTCAATAGTCTCCATGTGTCGCTGCCAAAAGTGAATGATTTCAAGCTCTGTTAGGGATGCTAAACTCCCTATTCAGAAAGGCCATTTTGAAACTGTCTGAGAAGTGGGAGCTGTATGAACGGCAGTCATTTGATGCAGAGCCTTTTGTCTCCTGTGCTATTTGTTATTTTGTGTTGCAAACACAATGATCCGCCGGCTTTGCTTCTGTATTTTCATTTAACATATAAATATGTAATGTTCTTTACATGAATGACTTCCCTGTTGAGCATATATCAGTATTTATTATTAACATTAGCGAGCAATACATAGTGATGTCTAGGTGAAGGTCTTTTTAATATATAACCAAGCCAAACCCATTCATGCTGAGAATCCATGAGGGTAATTTCAGGACTGATAAAATTATGTCTTCAGCCAGGTCTCACTTGAAATTGGCATTATCTCTTGCAACAGGAGTATTCTGAAAATATATGTTTGCTTAAGAATAAACAAGTTTAAGGTAGAGGCTATAACCAGCTGCCTCATGCTTAAAGCAAACCTTTAAATACAACCCAGGTGTATGTGCCCATGCAAAAATTATGTGTGGCTCCAGACTGCCCCGCCTCCCTCCACCAGACCAAGCCCCTCTGCAAGTAGATCTTTAAATGTGTAATACAGCCATTATTTGGAAATAAAGTGTATGTGATTTAAACTGGACTTAGCATTTAAGAAATTGTCTGCAATTTTATGAACGATTTGTGAAAAATGATATCACATGTTTCCAGTGGTAGTAGATGATGTGGTTAGGTTGGGAGTTAATTAGAATTCATTCATAACAAAGGAAAATAAGTCCTCTTTCATTGGTAAGAAACAATCGGTGGACTGCCTTTTAAGGTCAAGGGAATTTTGTGTAAGTGTTGGATCCATTCAAAAATATTGTGGCCATTCAAAGACATTTTTCTGCCTAGCAAATTTCCAGGTATGAATGACCAGGAACTGCTTTTAAACAAGTAAGTACATTTTTCTTCTAATGATATGAACGACCTTGTCATTTCAGATGCTCTCCCAGCTACTGCGAACATGGAGGAAAATGCACACAGTCCTGGAACACATTCTACTGCAATTGCTCCAACTCAGGCTACATTGGAGCAACATGTCACAGCTGTAAGTGTATAAGCTAACCCTTATACAAAGGTCACTGAACAAAAGACTGATTTGATTCAAGGTCAAATGCTTACCTCTGATACAGCAATTCCTGTTCGAGCAGTCCACTTGAGAAAGCTTCAACACTGATAGGGATTAAGCAGGAGCTTTTAATGATCTGAAAAGCCTATCTGAGTCCACAGTCATCATAAATTGTGCAGAAGGTTCACATGAAACTAAGCTGTTGTCAGTCAAATATAATAGCTAGCCTATTTAACACTTTCACACATGAGTTGCTAAGAGTAAGGAACACAGAAAAGGCTTCACAGAGTAATTTTCTTTGCATAATTAGATTTTACTTAGAGCTTGATCAGTAAAATTAGTGCTTTTAGAAATGGGAAAGATTTCCGCTTTGCCTGTGACACTAGTCTGTCGGTTAAAAAATACAATATTATGAAGGCGTCAGAAAAGAAATCTGTTCTACAATATCCCCCACTGAGTTGGCGAGAAATAATAGCCTGGATATACAGCTGCAATATGAAGGGCTTATACGCCTGTACATTATTTACCATTGAGACCTAAAACCATTTAAAACCAAAGAACATAAACTGGAGTATCTCAGAATGAACAGTAACTGAATGGATCACACAGTCACAGCCCCTGGAGAAACCATCAACCTTTAAGCTAGAATGCGTGCTTTTTCTCAATACCCTGTCTCTCACATATGCAATAATGTTCTACATTAATAATGCAGTCGTGTTGCATTCACGGGCTGTTGGTGGAAAGCTGTTCCACTGCTCCAGACGGAGCATGCCTCAGTGCTTTCTGTCATACTCGCTGATTGAAAAGCCAGTGTGCCTCAGGTGGCTTCCGTTGTTTCAGCGTCGTACATTTGGATGTGTTATTTCTGCATGTGCATGTTACAGTCGGGGCTGATACAGAGATGACAAATGCGATTTCACTTCAGGCAAAGAAGAAATCTGGGGATGATTCTGTAAAATAAATAAATAAATAAATAAATAAATGGGGCTGCTTATTTAATAAATTCATCCCAGCAGGAGTTGTCACTCTCCCTTAATATCTCACAGTACCTAATAATTCAAATTCCCCACAGTCCCACAGGGCAATGCAATTGGTCTAGCAGAGGGGCAACGCATAGTGAACTTCAGATAAAGAGGACTGGGGCTGGAAGACATTACAACGCTATTTGTTTTTATAAGATCTATAGAATTAGCAAAACTTAACTGGATATTTTTCAGATTTGCAAATACTGCCTGGGCAGATATTTTTGGTACGAAAAGGAAGGAAAAAAAGAAAAGAAAAGAGGACATCTGGTCAGCCTATTCTAGCGTCACGCTGGGATGGGATTGGATAGCATCTCATCATATAAACTGCGGTGTGATAAGAAGCAGCAGCTGACATCACATGCTTGAGAGCACATACTTATCTGCGCTGTCTGGTATCGATAGCAAAGGTGTTTACCTTTCAGAATGATGGAAAAAAGGAGCAAAACATAAAAACGTGTATCAAATTCTGTACTTAAAACACACGTCACCATTCAAATGCACATGAAATTGTGGACCGGCTTGACCGCATGGATATTGTTTCCTAAGAATCAAATATCAATACCTGTGATTTCCTTCTTATTTGTTTTGTTTCCTAGCAATTTATGAGCGGTCCTGCGAAGCTTACAAACATAAGGGTAATGCATCTGGGCTTTATTACATCGACCTGGATGGAAGTGGCCCCCTCAGCCCACTGCTAGTCAAGTGCAACATGACAGGTATGTTGAGCGCTTTAGTCCACTGTAATGATCATGTCTTTCTGGCAACATGATGTCATCGCTGTCAATTCCACTGTGGAGCCTCACAGATGCTGTCGCACGCAGGCCATTGTTCACGTTTCTATCGGAGAGACGACTCGTAAGTCAGCGTGTTTGTGGGGCAGATGCGATAGATGAAATGGGTGTCATCCGCATTAGAATAAGAGCGCTTTGTCTCTTTCGAATTATACTGACCAAGCGGATGGGACAGCATTGACAAGAACATTCCTGGACATTCCATGCACATTGAGGGACCGTGGGTTGCTGGGCGAAATGTATCAATGCCACAACTGGAATTGTTATAATATTAGCAGGCCTAACAGCCTCCCGGCATTGCAAACAATGAAATAATCCTTTGAGAAATGGAAAAGCCTGCTGCCACTCTCCCTTGAGACATCATCCTCATGAGGCACCATTGCTTTTGTGAAAATTAACACAGGCTACCGGAGCCCTCTGTTCCGTCTGTGGCAGTTGTTTTTCCAACCGCCCGCTAGCTTTCCGCTCTTGACAAGCTTCTCTGCAAATGTTGCTATGAGATTAAGAAAGCTTAATCAATTTTGGCCAAGCACAAGATACATTTCTCCATGTCCACGGTACATAATTATGACTCATTTTTTTAAAGAGATCCACTTTGTTCAATGACAGTGCCAATCATGGTTAGAAAAATAACAGATTGTAATGAACTCTCCATCAAATTCCAACACATATTGAATGAATCTATCAAGAAAAAAAAATTGTCATATTGAGCCTGCTGGAAAGCAAACAAAAATGACAATCATATCTGTTGCCTGCAAATTTCCTCTAATTTCATGAAATCATGACTTATTAATCTGGAGAAAAAAAAAACCATTTTATTCCTGAGAGCAGAAATGCACTGGTGTGCAGTCAGCCTGTGATACTATTATCTGAAGGCTCACATCTATTTATCCTGCAACCATTAATTGTTCAATATCATCATATTATTTCATTAACTTAGACAGGCAACTTGGCTATGGATCACTAACATGCTGAGTCAAGCTTGAGCTGTTTCAATGGTGCACAAACTCCTTGACTGGCAGTTTCAAATTGATTATTTAATCAAAATATGTTTGCATATTAAAGCAAACATTTTCCGTGGACATACTGTATGCCCATATATTTTCATAAATTCATTATTCATTTATTTACATAAGGGCTCCACACAAATTGTTGTTGATACAGCAATACATATTTATTTATTTATTTATTTAATTAATTTAGTTAGTCCTGAACAGTTTTTGGAAGGGCATGATGTTCAGGTTCTTGAGACGACAGGACCCTTGGTTATAAGGATTAAGCAGCCTGTTAGGCAGGCCAGACAAAAGACGAGTTTTCTTTTTTTTTTGAGTAATCCTCAAAAAAGCATTCTGTAATTTTAAAGTCGGCCAGTAAAGTGATGCCGGACCAGATTTATAGTGTGGTTATTCTCACACTCACACATTTTAGTCATTTATTTATTTTTTATTTATTTAACCTTTATTTAACCAGGGTAGTCCTACTGAGACCAAGGTCTTTTTTACAGAGGAGCTGTAAACAATAAATACACATGTATGCACACATGCATTCAGGTGCATGCGCACAGACATTTTGTCAAAATAGAAATTGTCTCGTATTTCTTGAGTATACTTTTTTCACAAGTGAAATACTAAAAAATGCACAATCCTCACCAATCAATGTTAATTTCAAGAACAACTCTTTTCGGTAATGTGCACATTCATACCAAGTCATAGAACTGTTCCCGTTTCTAAGGAAGCATGATGAAGAAACTTCACCTGAAAAACAGCTTTATAAAAATGCCATGACTGTCACAGGGTGGCAGACGGGAGGCAACCGGGATGCTTAGAGCCGGACACTTTTCTGTGCGCTGCTCAACAATATTATGCCTGACTGTATTTGTGGCGCGCTGACACAGTACAGACTCATGACCGACAACAGCCAAGACAGCCATGCTTGACCACCCCTGCCAAAACTGACAGATATATCAGCTCGCGCTCAGTAAAACAGCAGCTCTGAGGTCAAAGCAAAGCCTTACCTTATGCGTACTGACATGATGCTAAATGTCCAGTTTACAGCAATGCACATTCCCTGGGCTTAAAAGATGTTCTAACATAAGCCTGCCATAGAAAAATTGTGCAATGGAACACGATGTGTTCAGCCTGGCTGACTTTATACAGCTACTTTTGCACATTCCTATCAAGGGTGTGAATAATCTTGGAGGACACTGTATAAAAATGGAATTTGGTGATGGTTTGTCCATCTATCTTCCATCAAGTACACAAAGGTATTTTGTGTTTTCTGCCCATTAGAGGAACAAATCAACATCTTTCATTGGTTCATTAATATTTGCAGGTAACATACAGGACATGTTCAGGAAAAAAAAATGATTAAAAAAAAACTACAGATCCAGACAAGAAGTGTGCCTTTAAACACATCACAGATATAATAACTGAGACTATGCTTTTGTCATGGATACCAAGAATGAATTCCAGAAATTATGAGACCATGAAATTTTGAATTCAACATTAAATCTGAAAAAAAAATCCTTAATGCCTTCATATGTAACACTTGTCAGATTGGTTTTAACTGCCAACAATACATTGCTTAGACAATAAATTTGACAAATGTGCACATTATATCAACAACTTCAAAACAGTCCACATTCATTATTTTCTCCTTAAATGTTGATTGCTATCACTTTCGAATGTATTTCAAGCTTACATGCATGCATATGCATATTGAAAACTATCACTGCATCATCATGCCTGCCTATTCATGACACACAACTTCTACACACACACGACATAAACAATTCACCATTTGACCGTGTGCTGTCCACATGCTTAAGATCTGTACTTGTCTCTGGATACTCAGTCATTCCTTAACCTCTGTGGTAGCTTTCCAATTAACTATCTGAGCTGTGTGCTGTACATTTGGGTGTTGTTCTTAATGAATGTGATTAGCTTGCTGAAAATGTTTCATTTCGGCATGATATGCATTTTAACATAATATGAATTTCTGATGAGGTGCCACCACAGCAGCATCTTCAAATTATTAGTTCATTAGATAAAGGAGGCCTATAATTTCCTCTGTAAATTACACATTCTCGAAAGGTTCTTTGATATGTAGAACAGAATTCAGTTAGCGTTACTGAAACCTTGGCCTCAATTCAATCAACGTTTGCTCTTAACTTTGACTGCAAGTGTTGGCTTTTCTTCACAAGAATGAATAAATAAATATTATCACTTGAATTAAACTGAGATTCAAATTTAAGAAAAAATGCAGATTGGTTCCAGGCCTTCAGGCCCTGGTGCTAAGTGTGCAAATGCAAGCGCAAGCACTAGCACCAATCAAAAAGATGTGTTCAAATTAATTTAGGTATTTTAATTTAGGTAATGTGTTTGTCACAGTAAGCAAGGAGACAGTAATGGGTTATTGTATAGGTGTGAGGATGCTTTCCACATTCTCTAATTAGGTTTGGCCATGCACCCTTATCTTCACTTGAGATGCAATTATCTCACTCACACATGACAATCTATTGTACTGTGTACTGTCCCTACACTATACTGTTCAAAGGCCTAATGACTGATCGGTGTCAGTCTTGCACTAAATCTTCTTTTATATTAAGCCTCATAACATTATTATCGTTGGTGAAATCTGGCATGAATGTGCAAAGCATGTCATAGTCATTCAACTACACCTGTTACTGTCATTATATCATATTTGGAATTTAGACATTGCACTTACAAATTGATCAGACAGTCTTATTCAAGGGAAATGCATGTGTGACTGCGGCCTCTTGTAGAAGTGATTTTAGTATCAGAGAGATAACCTGTAGAAATAAAGGATAAATAAGAAAATTAATTCAGAGGGACTCACAAGCCCAATTCCCTCACCATTATTCCACACTGCCACCTGTTATATCACTACAGATGCTGTTGTTGCAGCCCATAAACGCAGCCACTGTCAGCATCAATGGTCTCTTTCTCTTCTGTTATGCTCTGCTTCAGTGTAATTCAGAAAGTAACTGATTCTGACTTTCAATTAATTTCAGAAAGCACAGCTGCATCATGAACACAACATCACAAAGGAGAACAATTAACAGAACATTCATGCCATCTGCTGCGGTTGCAGAAGCTAACAGTATAGCCACTAACAAAACTTCAGACACTCATAACTAATAGTTTGGTGACAGCAATATATTTGACTGCTTGAGGAATTGCTTGGTTGGTGTGATGCGGGATACTCAATGGTGGCCTAGTGTTACCGCTGGTTTTCTTTTCTACCCAATAGTTGATTGGTCGATTAATGCCACTGATGAGTCAGAGACTCAGTTGGTGTCTCAGGTTTAATTAAATCAGTCCAGACTAGAGGGGATGAATGAAAACCAACAGTGCTACTGTCATCAAGAGCCAAATTTGAGTATCCCTGGTGTAGCGTCTCCTTTGAAAACAATCAAATTAGCACCTTTGCAGCACGTTAAATATTGACAATATTGATGTTATGACAGCTATTTCTGCAAAGAAAAGTCCGGTGTTACTTATGAAAGGCAGCCAGCCTCATCACAGGGCGAGGCTGGGCTTCTCCCAGGGATAAGCAAACCAAGGACTTCTCTTTCCTTCCTACACTTTGTATTTTTCCCTAGACATTTCTCTCTGATCACACTGCACGCTTCAGATACGGCGGCAGCAGGGCGTGATGTGAAGTAGTGTTGCGTAGAGCCAAAGACAGGGTTTTAAATCCGGTGTTACACTTTTGTTTTCAGCTGTTTACACGAACGCCAAGGAAATATAGTTTGAACCGTTGATTTCCTGTCTGACAGGAAATCAGCTTGTATCGTGATTTGGTCTTTCCAGATCTGTCAAATCCAGACCATTCCCATGTTAGGAAGTGCGCCGAATATTTGACAGCTAGTATGGGTGAATCGGCCCTAAAAAACCACATGAACTCAGTTGAAACACCAAGCCACAGTCATGCAAGAGGCATTTTATGTGAGATGTGTGTTAACGTGCCATGGAAAAAAGAGTGTATATGGTTCCTTTGTATTGTTAGTTTTCCTTACCAGAAATGTAGGTGGTGACTGATGGAAATGGAATTTGGTATCACAGTTAACCTTTCAGTTTTAACACCCACATATAACCTCATAGGCCACCTGCTTTCGGACAATTGATCACAAATGGATTTTTGGGATGAGGGTTATCAGTGGGGCTTGCTCTGAACTTGTGACTACCCCTAAATACACTGTGGGGAATTGCAGGGCATTCTTCTTATTGACCTCTCATGCCTTTTGCTGTTTCCTTGTAACTCATTGGTATGTTGCATTTATATCACTAGTTCTTGTAGGCATAATCACAATTGCAATATGATTTTCCAATGTCTTTTCAGAAAAGACGTGGATGGTGATTCAGCACAATAACACGGAGCTGACCAAACTAAAATCATCTGGTGGGAAAGATCAGCACTTAGCTTATTTTAACTATTCCGCTAACACGGAGCAGCTCCAGGCGATAATTAACCAAGCACAGCACTGCGAACAGGAAGTCTCCTACCACTGCAAAAAGTCACGGCTCTTAAACACACCAGGTAAGCTCTTTTTTATTAACACTATTGATCCCCCTCTCAATGAAGGTCAGTTTTATTAAGCCCCTGTCCAATTTGACATGTGTGGACTATACAGATGGAGCTTCAGTAAGCATCTTAAATAGACTATATACTATTTCTAGCAAATTCATTAATTCTTTGGAAGTAGAAGTTCTACAAAGACTTATTGAATTTTTTTTTGTACAATTTAGCAATCCGTACATTTGCACATTATTACTGTAGCCAGGGAATTCATGGGTATGATGTCTTAAATCGTTTTATTTTGTGCGTAAAAATGTAGGAGTGTGTATGTGCGTGTCCATATGCATGTGCTGTTGTAATAATATGTGCAAATGGATGTTTTTTGTGCATGTGTTTGCATGTTTATGTTTAACAATATGGGCTCTATTATAGCAATGCAAATGTTGTGATTGATTACACTGCTGTAGAGATTCCAGGGAAGAAAATTGTAAAACATGTTGGTTCACAGATTATATTAAGAGTAGCTGTATAAAATGTATGTATGTATACATATATGTAATAATGTACATACATATAGCCGTGGTTTGTCTAATTTAGTTTATGAATGAACATGTACTTATATTAGATGGTGATCCGTTCACCTGGTGGGTGGGCAGGACAGGCGAGGCACACGCCTACTGGGGCGGAGCAAAGCCCGGAACTCAGAAATGCTCCTGCGGACTGGAGGAGAGCTGCATTGACTCCAGTCACTACTGCAACTGTGATGCGGACAGGAGAGAATGGTGCACTGCTCATTTTCACCCATATGACTGATGAATAGAAAAAGCCTGCATGCAATTTTGTGCAACTGTGGATATTTAGCTTCTCTTCTCCCTCTGTTGAATCAAATCTATCAACCACTGATACATTTCCTTGCTGTGTTGACTTCAGCTTAATAATAAATGTGTAAATGTGGTAATTTGCGAATGTTTTGAGAAATCACAGGTCTCAGTGTACTGGTTGCATGATAGAGAACCACAGGCTACTAGTAATACATATTATTTCTGTCGCAGGACAAATGATTCAGGCCCACTGTCATTTAAAGACCATTTGCCTGTCACTGAAATATCTTTCGGTGACATAAACAGAGCGGAATCAGAGGCAGCTTACAAAGTTGGCCATCTACAGTGCTATGGTGACAGTAAGTAATACATTTATAATACAAATGTATGTTATAGTCCATTCTTAAAACCAGGATTGTGTCTTTCATCAGAGGTTTTTTAATTAATACAGCTTATCCAGTTTCCTTTTTTTTCCTTTTTTTTGGGGGGGTTGATAAGAACCGAGGGCAATCTTCAAACAAACACTACAGTTTGATGATTTCATATATCATGTCTTATTTATGTTATCTATTTCTTTGACTAGAGAATTTTTGGAATGCAGCCTTTTTCAACAAGGAGACCTCCTATCTCCACTTCCCTACGTTCCAGGGAGAGCTGAGTGCTGACATATCCTTTTTATTCAAGACCACAGCAACATCTGGTGTCTTCATGGAAAATCTGGGAATTAAAGATTTCATACGGATTGAACTCAGCTGTAAGTAAATGATAACCGGTGAAGTTTATATGAAGTGACTTAATATGTACTGTATTATCAGTATTGCACAGCACTTTTATAGCTTAATGATACTGTCATTCCACATGGATGAGACTTCATTTTTTAACTGATATATTGATGTCAATTTTATTTTACATGAGCATTATTGTTAAGTGTCTATGCTTTGTCAGGCATTGTATATTAGGCATATGCCTGTGTCACCTTAAGCAGCATCCATTTCTATTTAAAATAATTTATCAGTCTTCTATTTTGTGCTCTATATAATAGTTCCAATGTATCCCAGAAATGATTAGAAATGACAGCTACTCAGTTATTCCTTAAAGTATGGGGCTACATGCTGTGTGTGTGATAACACTAGTAATTCTAGCACTCACTGAAAAAGAGTGCTTCTGAAGTTCAGGGTACTATAGAGATGTTTACTAAAAACAAAATCTTTAACTTTTTAAAGGGACAGATATTAAAGCGAGTTTGGGGACCATGTTATGGAATATATCATTATTTAACATTTCCCCTATATAAATCAATATGTAGCCTATCTTGTCCATGCACTTTTTATATTCATCTACTATTATTTAACTGCCTATTTTTTGCAAAATGTAAGAAGGAATTAATTTAGAAAAACCTGTGAACCTGTGATATTTAGTTGGTATTCTCTACTTAGCCTAAATAAACTCTGCCAGTCCTACAAAAAAACTTGACATCAAGGGTTTGTGGCATAAGTGGGAAGATGGAATGTGCTTTGAATATTAATGTGGTCAGATTATCATCATTACTGGATTGTTTTTCCAGTCAGATTTAATAAAAAGGCTCTGTTCCAAGTTGGGTGGCTTGCTTTGTTTAAATTAAATACATTTTAAGTACATTCTGACACTGGTTGAAATACTTGCATTAAAACTGTTAAACATTAAACATTTTAAAATTAATAATAAAATCAGCAATTACATTAATAACAATAATTCATTATTAAATTATTCATCTAAAAATACTGTTTATAGTCAAATTATCCCAAATGATGGCCTTGTTTTGAAAAACATACTCATGTATTGCACTGATCAGTGCCCTTGAAATTTCAAAGCCTGAAGTTTTGATAAGTTGAAATAAATGTGGTACTTGTTTAAGCAGAACAGAAAAATCACGTTGTTTTATTTATTTATTTATTTATTTATTTATTTATTTATTTGTGAAGTGAGCAGAAATGCAGCTCATGTTGCACTGGTAAAGTGTGGGAGGTACCTATGACTCTAAATCTTTTTGACTTGCAGCCCCATCTGAAGTGGTGTTTTCTTATGATGTGGGAAATGGGCCTTTTGAAGTGAGAGTGGAGGCGCCCACGCCACTAAACAACAACCAGTGGCACTCTGTGAAAGCGGAGCGGAACGTAAAGGAAGCCATGCTGCGGGTGGATCGGCTGCCGAGTAGGACACAGAAGGCTCCTACAGATGGACATATTCATCTGCAGCTCAACAGCCAATTATTTGTAGGTAGGAGATGGTTTCCCTGATTAGAATGCATGACTTGAGCACCTGCAGCAAAGCGAATGCCTGCATCGCACACTCTTTTCTTACCATTTGGTTTATATAGTGTTTGCATGTATCTTTATTAGGCATTAAAACCAGAATGTCTGAGAAACGGCCTATTTGGTCGAAATTTATTTGTTCTTTCCAATTTTGGTTCACTCTCCCTGTATTTATCCTGTCTATAGTTTCACAGAATTGACCGGGCGAATAAAAGAGATTATTCCCATCTAAATATATTCAATCAGGAAGCGATATAACTTTGTACTATTGAAATGTCATTAGATTTCATTTTCTACTAATAAGCCTGCTATTTATTTAATATAGAGATGTGATGCCATACTTTTGTAGCTAACTAGTCATCAATGCAACCTGATTGAAAATTGACACACAGCAATGAGGACAGTGTACCAATCTAGAAAAGGTGCATTTCTCCGTGACACTAACTGTCAGCCTGCCTTGTCACTGGGAGGTAGAAATGTAAGAGCAGCCTGTGGACTCCTGCCTGATGTATGCTCACCCTGCCCCTGCTGTATCCCACCTCCATGGATAGCCAGATAGTATCCTTGCTGTGTGAATGTGTGACTACAAGACCCAGCTCATATTCAAAACCTTAACCAACATAGCCACTCAGTAATGCTTTTGAAATTATTGTGAAGAATGTATTCTTCTTCTTATTATTATTATTCTTCTTCTTATTATTATTATTATTATTATCACAAATTGCATGCAACATCAATGACCCATTGATGTTGTGTTTTGAAAGACTTCTACTTTGGAATTCTTGCTGCTGACTTGTTGCCAGGGCTAGATTGTGAGACAGAGAAATGGGTGGCAAACTGGCAGAAATAGAAAAGAAAATGTCAGATTCTGAAAAAAAAAAAACTGGCAAGAATCAACATTTGTTTGTGACTGATGATTTCATGATATCATGTCAAGTTTGACATCATAGACAGTTTGCTGATTTCAGAAATCGTTGGAATTAACATGGCAAACTGTATAACACTATACTAGTATTTTTTTATGTTATTGTTGATTGAATCCTAGTGTGTCTTTATAGCATTGTAATGAAAGTGCCCTTTGCAGGCTCTAAAGGGTTGTAAAAAATTATGGTCTTGTGAGAGGGTTAATGGTGCATAAATCACAGGACCATGCTTACCATGGAAACGAATAATAATTAGGAGAGAGAGAGAAAAAAAGCCTCTTTTTGTTCTTGCAGGAGGCACTGCTTCAAGACAGAAAGGCTTTCTTGGATGCATTCGTTCTTTAGAACTAAATGGGATAACACTGGATCTTGAAGAGCGGGCCAAAATCACCCCTGGAGTCAAACCAGGTTGCCCCGGGCACTGCAGCAGCTATGGCAGCCTTTGTCAGAATGGGGGGAGATGTGTGGAGAAATACAATGGATTCTCATGCGACTGCAGCTTGTCTGCTTTTATGGGACCCTTCTGCCAAAAAGGTAAAAAGGTCCATTGCATGCTTAAATGTGGTGCCACAATTAACATTCATATGGCTTTAACTCTTGATTACTGTCCTCAAAAGGTAATGTGTCTTATAATGTTTACAGTGTTCGACAGTGTTTAAAATAAGCAATATTTTCTTTTCTGAGTTTGTAATTTCTATTTGTATTTATTCATTCACCCACCCCTCCTGTCTATAGCTGTCTGAGTCATGAAATGATATTAAATGTGGTTTGCATGTGAAATGATATAGAATGCATTTAAATGAAATATAAATGAGCTTCCCACAAACATTATACAGCTGTAAAATCAACATCTTTTTGGCAATTATTAGTGAGCAGGCTATATAAAACCAAGATGGCTACCACAAAGTTTCTACAACATCCTTTTGCTTGGTATCGACTGTCCTGTGATTGGCTGGTTCCAAGACGAGATGTTGTCATTGGCAGATGTAGCTAAATGTCCAGTGGGAAGAATTATTAATAGTGGTACTGGATCATTTGTGGTAATGGAATTGGCAGGAAAAAGAAGAAGGAAGAAATGCAAAAGTTTGGGGCTTTATTGTGTGGATGTGTGAAGTTGTTTGCGAATTCCATATGTTTACACAAGGTCAGAAGGTCAAAATTTCTTCTTACCGTGAATAATACCTGACTAGTTTACATGCCGGGCAGAGGTGAATGCAACGCAGCACATTCGACACAAGCAATGCTGGAAGCGCTGTCCTAAAATTTCTTCGTACCATAAAGAGTACCGGACCCACAAGTACAAGAAATGTGTTACCATGGCAGCACTATTATATCGGGAAATGCCATTTCGTAAAAAAAGCTATATGCTGTCACAAGCCTTCCGGCATTGCTTGTGTCGAAAGTGCTGCGAGAGACAACGGCATTAGATTTGCTCACAGTCACATCTGTCCAGAATGTAAACAATTAAGGAATTCTGCACTGTAAGAAGACATTTTACAACAACATTCAACCATACCGACACACTTCATTAATGTTAGGTTGACAGTGCAAACAAGAGCCATACAGTGAGATTGAGCTTCCACGAGAAAATAGTAAATATCAGAAACTTACTTTAACTTCGCTCCGCAGGGATAAGTTAAGTAAAGGGACTGACCACAGTTCAGTGGGACTGACAGCAGCATAGAACACAAAGAACACATTCATTGATAGAACACAACGATGGCACTCTTATCGTGTCAAGTTTCCCAGGCAACAACACAGAGGTTGACTCATATTTTGGAACAGTGCCCCGCAGAGGCTCCCAAACAAAATGATTATTTATTTCCAAATGAAAAAGCATTTTGTTGCCTGGCAGCCCACCAGGTTTGTTGTACAATTATAGGGGAAACACAGAATATGGAAAACAAAGTGCAATTATTTTTTATCTGACAGGCAAAAAAAAAAAAAAAAAAACACCACTTACAAATAAAAAATTACAAATAAACAATTAACTATTTTTTATTTTCGATTGACAGGGCATAATCGCAGCTGACCATTGGCCAATTTCAGTGTTATTGGGCAATAATGATCTGTGGCCGATCAATCGGAACAATCTTAAAATAATTACTTCAAGGCAAAACTAATATTAATGTTTTAACATTCTTTGGAACACCTAATAGAAGGTTTTTGGTAGTTCTGCCGTGAGCTTTTTGCCTGGTGGCTTTGTCACACTAATCCTGATTTGTGCTATACTGAGCAAAGATGTCCAAGAGTATGCAGCAGTCAGCTATTTCAGTCTGGGCCACATGTTGAGTGTCACAAGCAATGTAGGGAATGGCAAATTAGGCATGTGAGAGGTCAGAATGAAAGAATGAACGAACGAATGATCAAGCAAGTGAGCAAGCGTGTGTGCGCGTGCGCGTGTATGCATGCATGTATTTGCGTATGTGTAGGAACAATCATAAGGAATGTGTAGGGGGTCATTTTCGAGGCCTTTTAAACTGGTATACAGTGCATGAATTACAGCAATGCAGTGAGTTGTTTTTCATATAACTTTTACAATTTCATTACAGAGGTGTCTGCTTACTTTAAACCTGGGACGTCCGTGGCGTACACTTTTAAGGAGCCATATGAACTGACTAAAAATGCAAGTGTTCAGTCATCCTCCATGTACTCTGACGTAACACTTCGAGGCGAGCACATTGCGTTTAGCTTCCGCACATCCCAGGCTCCAGCGCTGCTCCTGTATGCTAACTCCTACTATAGGGAGTACCTTGCAGTCCTTCTCAACAGAAACGGTGAGTTGATAATGCAACTTAGATTTGTTAGAATTGCTGTGGCTTAAGCTGATTAATTTGGATTCTGCTGAGATCCTGGATCTCAGTGCAGATGCTGCTTACCGTCAGATGCCACTGCATCTGAACTCATGTGAATAATAAGTGTTAAGACAGCATAATGTGCATTCCAGAAGACCATGGCTTATATTTGGTTTACTTGTGAATCTGTTCTTATAAGGACTCAGACACACACTAGTACACTCAAACCACACACAAATTTTGTTTGTTCTGTAGTTAGAAATACAACATTTGACAGATGCGACACATTGGCACTACACACTTTCCAGCTATTTGCACTTTGGCCATTAAAATACAAGATACCTCAAAGGCACTTGGCCTTGTGGGAGTCCAGACGTTTTTCTTTTTCTTTTCCTGAAAAGGCCTGCATTTCCTTATTTGAACTTCATTTGCTGACAGTAATCATTTGTGATGGTGTACAACCCCTTCGGAAAGGTGGCAGGAAATGAAGTAGCAGATTTTGACAGACAGTGTGATGAACATAATGAATATAAAGCTAGCTTGTTCTAGAAAGTCCTGCTGTACAGTACATTCACCTGTGACTTCCTGACTCCCTAATCTTTCCTGAAGGTCAACAGCTCCACCGAAAGCAGATGACATATTTCAGAGTTTTGTGCTATTTCATGCCTGCTGTTTTGTCCTGTTCTATACGAAATGTGAGAAATAGTAATTGGCTTTCCATAGTGCCTGTTCATGGAATCTTATTTGAGCAGCGGTTCGCACACACAGTATACATTTCTGCATATTTACATGATTGTTATGCAAAGAGATTACTTAAATTGAAAAAAAAAAAAAATTCTGATGCTTTGATTTCATTTAAAATTCTTTATTTGGCCTATGGCAGAAATAAAATGACAAGCTCTATGTTTTATTCATCTTTAGAAAAGCTTGAAAGCTATGCTTGTAAGAAACTATAATAATCTTTAGTTTTCAAGAAAATAACCATTTATAGTGTGTAACTACAGTTGAATATAATAGCAAGGTGCTTCCTTTTTCAAGGTCATTTGGACGTCAAGTACAAATTGCAGAATAACAAAGATGCAGAGGTATTCAGGATGAATATGAGAAACCTGGCCAATGGCCAGCTCCATAAAGTGAACATTAAGAGGCAAGCGGACATTCTCCATGTTCAGGTAATGCATTATATTACCTCTGGCTTACTGTCATACTGATTGGGCCTCATTCACAAAACTTTTCTTAAATTACTACTACTTTTGAGATGATGAATGCTGGCCGTTTGTAAATTGTATGCGCAGTCCCATTCATGTGATTTGCATAAGGAAACAGCCATGAACAAATACAGATAAGAAAAAAATGATTAATGCCAAAATGTTCTTTGAAATGCTCTTATGCGCAGTTTACGATCAAATGTGATTGTACACGTTTTGTGAATGAGGCTCATTGTGTCTGTAAACTGTTGAGTATCCATTTGAATACTTCACTTTATAGCATGCACTTGTTAGTAAAGAGGCTAAAGTTTATTAAGCAGAAGTTGTCTCTTCAAGACTGTCATGCATAAAATAGCCATGCCAATTACGCTAAGCTTTCATGATAATCATATTTTGAATATGTAGACTCAAGGAGGAAATCTGTCCAGACTCTAGTACTTCTTTCTGTTTAATTGAATGGCATTGGCTCAACAGTGAAGCAATGATGTGTTTAAAGTAGTTTGAAGAACAGGTTTAATTAAAAATCTCTCTGTGGAAGAATAAATTTTGAATAATTTGAAAGCATGTGTCAGTTGATTTTTTTTCCTACTAAGTATTTCCATATTTACTAAACTTTAAATTAGGTTGACCAGTATGCGAGAGAGGAATTCAATTTGACATCCGACATGGAATTCAATGCAATAAAGTCTGTCATTCTCGGAAAAGTTTATGGTAAGTAAGAATACTTTGAAATTCAACACATCTAGGTACATATCTCAATGTTCTGGAACACATTTTGAACAACACCTTTGAGGATGTATTTCTGATTATTGTTAATTATTGTCATTTGGCTGATGTTAAAATAAAATTTAAATTGCGACATTAGGACTGCCTTAAATATTTATGGTTTGAAGAATTGTTCATATAAGTATCCACTGTGCATTGTCATACATTTTACTGTCACATGTGATAATGAAATGACTGTGAAATGCAAATGTATTATAGTTTGTTCAATGAAGCAAATACAAATGAATGCAGGACAATTTTATTATCTTAGGGTATTCTTGTATTTAAATATTTGTTTTGTATTACGGCTAGAGCTGTAAAAATAAAATAAAATTATTTGTTTAATAATATTTACATGGTCTGATGTTAAGGTTTGCAAGTTCGTCTACCTATAAAACAAGGCCAATAAAGGGCAGGGCGGTGGACACCTAGGGGGATAAAATGTAACGCTGACTTTTTAGGTAGATGCATCAAGCTTGAACAACTTATTTCACACATAATTACCATCTCTTTGTCTTCAACTAAGGGCGAGAGAGTTTCACAAATGTTTTGGGAGATATTGCCAAAAGTCTGTTTTGCCTACAGTTTATGCAAGATAATTTTTTTACGGGAAGTGTTCTTTGGCTACTGTATTGTGTGCGTATGTCATCCAAATGTATGTAATTGTAAGCAGTCTTTTAGTCACAAACAGATCCAATAGTTTTAATATTGCATGCTAGCTTGCTGGGATTTCTAGCCAGGTAAACATGCAAACACCCCGCTGCAGGATTAAACTGAGTAGGGTTGTTGGCCTGTTGTCAGTTGACTATTAATTAACATTTATTTAACTTTAACATTAGGATACGGGGTACAATACAATACTTTATTGTCCCCCAGGGGAAATTTGTTTTCACAGCTTTGCTTTGCGGCCTCACATAAATACATAGATACATACAGTATATACATATAACACACATATAATAAATACATAGATACATACAGTATATACATATAACACACATATAATAAATACATAGATACATACAGTATATACATATAACACACATATAATAAATACATAGATACATACAGTATATACATATAACACACATATAATAAATACATAGATACATACAGTAATAAATACATAGATACATACAGTATATACATATAACAAATACATAGATACATACAGTATATACATATAACACACATATAATAAATACATGGATACATACAGTATATACATATAACACACATAAATACATAGATACATACAGTAATAAATACATAGATACATACAGTATATACATATAACACACCTGACATTCAGCGAGGCAGTTTGTTCGGTGCCTCGATAGCAGAGGGGACAAAGCTCTTTTTAAAACGGGCCCGTTTCCAGGTCAGAGACCTGTACCTGATGGAAGGGTGACATGTGACATCGACTGATACAGCTGTTTGGATTGAACAGACATTAGATGGGAACCGGAGAATAATGTGCAGTCGTGATAGGTTTTCACCAATATAGGGAAAATCATATTGAATTGTATTGAATTGCCTCACTTTGTGTTAATTTTTGAGGCTATTAAGACTGTTAGGTGTACCCCCCGCCATGCTAGTTTTTACTTCAAACTCTGGGTTAAATGTAACATTTGGATACTTTTGGTCAGATTGCTAGTGAATGTCCCAGAAAATGCATTGTGTTTGCATTTTTTTTTAAAGGATCAATCTATCTCTAGTAATGTTTTCAGAACTGAGACAGATACGCAAACCATTATTTCCCCCCTCTCCCCTACCAAGGATCGTTCACTTTGATGCATGGCATGAAAATAATTAGCACATAATCAAACATTTAGGGACATCAGAATTGGAAATAGAAAATGATCTTTGCAGCAGGTACCACTGGTTACACTAATGCTTTCTCAATACCACAGATTGATTTCCACATCACCAACACTTTCTGCTCAAGGCCCTTAAACCTCATAAATTAGTGCCTTCGCCTTCACTTATTTGACAATTCTTTCTAACACATCAAACACCCTTATTATTCCTTAGAGCACCAATTTTCCCTCTCTTCTTAAACAGTCATCTTTCTATCGAATGCGACTGAACTCGCTCTAAATTCATATAAAATGCATGAAATCTTTATTTGTAGAAGATAGCAGATCAATCTTTAATGAAGTACTCATGATGAAGTTGCTTTCTCCCAGCCATACACAATGCAGTATTTTTGCTGTGCAATGACAGCATTTCAAATAAAATATTTTACCTATAATAATAGGGGTCGAAGGAGTTCTTATCTTGAATGGAATGCAGATAAGACAAAAGCAGAAACAGGATGGCTGAAACTATAAATGGGAACACAGGAAATGACCAGGCCCATGGCTTAGGGAAATATGGCAAAAAAGCATAACGTCATTGCTTTACATATTATACTTTCCATTACTGATAATTGAACTTTCATCATCAAAAATAAGAAAGTATAATTATTCTGTGATTTTAACACTATGTAGAATGTGAGAACATAATACGTAATGACATCAATCAATCTAGGATCATTATTTACCTGCAGACTGGCAAGTTGTCCCATGCATTGACAGAAGAAAACCTCCTGACATCCTGCAATATTTCCTTGAGCTAGTTTTCGCCTGTGGCCTATTGTTATACTAAAAGGACTACGCTTAAAAGTCTTTTGTCATTTACTTTTGTCTTAATCTTGTGTGTTACTTTAATGAATTTAAAAACCTCAAACAAATCCCAAATGCAAAATGTGTTTTCCCTGAATATCTTAACCCTTTTCCCCCAGAAATTATAACCAATTTAGTTGCCCTTTCAAGAGCAGCTGTGTCTTTCTTGTTGTGTGGTGTCAAGAATAATACACAGCACTCGAGGTGTGATCTGACAAAGGCACTGTACTATATCCTCCATTGACTTATTAGCTATATATTCCAGCATCCTATTGACCTCATGTCATTGTTACGGCATAATGCCCAGATCCTGATAGACTTTGAGACATTTATCTGGCATGAAGTACAGTGTTCCACTTCATTCCACTATATGTCAGCTGGTATTAACAGCGTGTTGAAACTCGAAACCAGCAACCCTTGGATGGGAGGGAAAAGTCTTATACTGTATATTCTAATGGGAACAACTATAGCCTAATGTCAATACATCATGTGTTACATCCATAGAAACTGATGTGTTATATTGACAGCAAAACCTGCAGTTTCATAAATGTATTATGTCCTGCTTCTGCTATTTCTGAGCTATTAAGATAACATTAGCTTAAATTATTTGTTAGCAAGCAATGAATGCATCTAGCAAAATGCAATTCTGAATTATTGAGCAGATTTTTACTAATGATAATAACCTCCCTTTCCATACGAGCTGCCTATATGATTGCACAGTGATGCTTCTTAGTTTAGCATGCATAATACCACTGGAATTTCTATATAGCTCTTAATCAAAAAATATTTAATTTCATGATAATAGTGGTATCATAATTCAATAAATTATGTGCCCCTGATGAACATGTACCCTACTTGGCCAAAAGTATGTGGACATCTGACCTCCAACATCTTATTCAAAATTGTTGGCATTAATATGGAGTTGGTCCACCCTTTGCTGCTATGGCAATCTCCACTTTTCTGGGAAGGCTTTGTACTAGATGCTGGAGCATTGCTGCAGGGACTTGCTTCCATTCAGCCAGAAGAGCATAAGTGAGGACGGGAACTGATTGGGTGATTAGGCCTGGCTCGCAGTTGGCTTTCCAATTAATCCCAACGGTGTGTGATGGGGTTGAGGTCAGAGTTCTGTGCAGACCAGTCAAGTTCTTCCACACGGTTCTTAACAAGATGATTTCTATATGGACTTCACTGTGTGGCCAGGGGCATTAAGATTTGCATTCACTGGAACTAAGCACCCCAGATCAAGGGGTGTTCAGATACTTTTTGTCATGTAATGTTAGTGAAGAGGGTGTTTTTTTTGTAAAGGGGAGAAACTATGGGGTCAAGACGTGATTTATATGTTAAGCAATATTGCTTTCTTTGAGTAGCTACCATTAAAGTATTTTTCCCCTTTTTCAATTTTTCGCTTTTTTATTTATTTATTTATTTTTTTAGCTATTTATAGATCATAGATTTTTGAAGGACTAATCTTTCTCAATTTGAAAGGAAAGACAAAACATCCTGCACCTAAGAACCTAAATGCATCCAACCCATACACAGTAGTGGAAGAGTTCACTTTTTATATCAACCTGAAAAAAGAGAATCAATGTATCATAAGATTCAATTATAGCCACATTCAATGAAAAACGGGGATATCAGGTTTATATTACATCTGCAGATTCCAGTTGAAAATATGGTTTGGAGAACTTCAAAATGTTTTGCACACTCAGCAGTGCTTATGAAATGCAACACATAATGTCATACGCCATACTCATCAGACACATTTAAAGATTTAGATCCTTATTTCCATGAATACAAATCAGGTAATCTGGTTTATAATGTATTCCTATGCCTATTGCCGTTGTGCTTATTTATTTATTTATTTATTTCTCTGTTGTTGTTCTACTTTTGGAAATCTGGGAAGTGGGTACATTATAGTTTCCCAATGTTGAGTAAGGTTCCTTGCGTAGTCTCTGATATCATAGCCTTTTGTTGAGTTGGTGGCAGTAATATTGGCTCACATTTTAAGCTAGATCTATTCTGACAGAGCACAGTTTAAATTGAGCTCCATGTGTCAAGCAAGGATGTCAACTGATTGCTCAAAAATATAATCCGCAAGACTCACAACAATGGAGCATATGCGATTGGCTGGTGCTTTCCTGGCTGTCAGTCTCTTTGTGGCACATTTCTGCTCCTCAGATGGAGAAGGGTGTTGATTTTAAACTGACAGATCCTGACAGTGTTACGACGGCTTCAGGCCTCACTCATTCTGAATGAGGATGTGTGTTTGATGTCTTTGAGTGAAGCAGGTCAGATTGAAGACAAGAGCGTAGTGTTTCATTGTCTGGCTTGCATGCTGATCCTGGGAGATGAGGAGAGAGAAGGCATCGGCGGGGGGCCAATCTCTTGATGTTCAGTTATACTCGGAGTCAGATGCATGTGCATAAAACCCGTCGCACTAATAGTGGCCTGGCGATGGTATGTTGGTGCGTATGCAATCTGTGTGAAATTAACATTTTATTTACCATGGCTGCAGCTAACTACGCAGTCTGTGAATGTGACTGCCTACTAATCGCATTTTGCGGATGCACGAGCACAATTACTCCCCTGGTAACCTGCGATGTGGGACTGGTTATAGTTGTGTTGGCCCACTGTTGTTGGATTGATGACCGGAGTCATAATCCAGGGTTGCAGAGGATAACCTCTGTCACCTTCAGCACGACAAAATAAATCAATACATCACACATTACTGGTAACACATGGTACTGCATTAATGCTGTGTAGCTTTTTTTTAATGTGTTGACCAATGAACCATGCTTCTTTAAAATTTTTGTTTGATGTAACTGTTATGAGTGTGCAATCTATGGCAATAACGTGGGAGAATTCAGCTATTTCCAAAAATCTCCTGTTTAGTGCATTGAATATCTTCTTTGGATGTAGGGAAATTGATGTATCCACTGATCACTGAAAAAGCATATCCAGCACTATGGACAGCGTATGACAAAATGGGGACTGCGATATTCCAGTTGTGGTAGAAATTGAACTGATGAAGATGCCAGATGTTGCGAGGAGCTTGACTAGTTCCAGGATGGGATGGGAATGCACAGATTCTCTCAGTGCGTCTTTGAGGCCTATACCTGTTTCTCTGTCTTGCTTCAAATACTGCAGCCTGTTTGAGGATGTCATCCCCACAACAGCACTCCTTTTTTCAGCCTCCACTGATTTACACCTGCTCCTTAGAAGTGGAGAAATTGTGTGCAAAAATTAACCCTCATTAATTGCGTGAACCATAGTAATTTAAAGGGAATAAATAATCAGCTACAATATATCCGCACGTTATTTGTACGATATGCATTAAGGTGAGAAGCGCACCTTGCGATAACTCATGTAGATGGCACACAAACTGTGCTTCCAGTGTGCCTGTTTGTTACATCTGACTTTTCAGTTCAAAACAGATCCTGCAAGAAATTCTGGATCTGTTGCAAGCTTGAAGAAAGACTCACTCAATTATACACTATTGCATTACCATCTAAAAATATATTTTTACACTGTTAGTGTATATTTTTTCTAGCATTGTAATCAAGAAAAAAGACCTGGATAGGAAAATAAATTAAATGAAAGACACGATATATAAAAAGTAAAAGTAAAAATATTTAACCTGAATGAAGCTAGAGCCAAGTAAATTCTGTGGAGGTCTAGACTACAAAATGTATGTACTGTTTAAAAGCTGAAATGTCAGACATTGGCTCATTTCAGAAAGCTTGATCTGAGAAAAGATTGTGTATAAAAAGAACTTTGAAACAAAGGTTTGCTCTTCTGTGAACATTTGTAGCAAAATACACGAGAGAGAACCTGTAGCCACACTAAGGCAAGGTACACGGGTCAGATAAAGTACAGCATTTGTACACAAATAAGCCAAGATCCCTGGCATGTGCCTATTGAGAGAAAAGAACACATGGCATTCATCCAGCCTTTTCAGCTGAATTTCCTCATCCCTAAGGCTAACTTAATTTGCCACATTGCGCACAAGTGTCGATGTGCATTTCAGATCATTTTTTCAGGAAATTCTTGAACTTTGAGAATGTGTATTGGACTACAGTATAATACCCGGTATTTTTAAATTATTAAGCAGGTACAGAACATGCTGGACAATATCTTACTTATCTATTGAAGTACAATAGTCAGTGAGGTGGCTGTCCAGATTTTCTGCAAAAATTGCAGAAGAATGAATGTCACATGATATTATGTACTGTCTGCTGTTCCTGAAAGTATCCTCTGAAGTTTTCAAAGGATTCAGGATGTGGCCAAATTCGCACAAAGTACCACATAAATCTCCTGAATGCTGAACTGTTGAAATAGTGGTTCTTTGACTGTGTTTGTAAACAATAACAGCCATACATTTAGCCCATGGAAAGGTGAGGCGAGTAAAGCTGAGGTTAATGATATCACTCCAGCCCGACTGTTTATGAGTGGAATTATCACCCCATGTCGTGCGCCTTCTGTGCTGCACCTTGTGCTTGCAGAGAGTGGTGAGCTGGACCCAGAGGTAGCCAGGGTCAACTCGCTGGGCTTCAGTGGCTGCCTCTCAGCAGTGCAGTTCAACAGCATCACCCCTCTGAAAGCCGCCCTGCTCTACCCTAGCAGCAGCCCTGTGATTGTTAAGGGGCAACTCGGAGAATCACATTGCGGGGCCTCCTCGCCATCCAATCCTTTCGCAGTGGAGACCACACACTCACTCTCAGGTAAGAGGAGACTTGTTCAAATAAGATTCATGTTTTTCTGGGATAGTCTCTGATAAATTGCTATGCAGTAGTCAAAAAGAATGAATAAAACAAGAAATTTAATTTAATTTCACCTAACACATTTTGTCATAACATGGCACCACAAAACTGGTGCATATAAAATGTAATTCTCAATCTAAATCACATATTACATATTTACATGTTACAAATGACAAATGACAAAATGGCTAATTGCAAATTATATGTGAAACATTAAATAATGATAATAACAAATGTATTAATTACCACATTCATTCATTAAACTAGAAGTGCCAATACTGTCCTATCAGTGTGTTTTCATTAGACAAAGGAGACAGAGAAGTGGTACTTCAGAGGCAGAGGTTCCAGACAAGGGAGAATGATGGTTGATGATTGGCTAGAAGTGTTGATTTCTTTTCTTGATATTTCATATCTATTCAATGTCCTTGTCTTACTCTGCTATCTTTTTCTTAAATTTCATTTTCCTCTTTTTCATACGGAATGGCTTTACAAACTTACTAAAGGCTCATTGAATACACTTGCGTAATTCAGTAACTTCAAGTACCTCCTGTGATTATTCATAATAAATTTATCATTGACACATTTGGTTTACATGAAAACAGATCTATATGTTTGATGCTGCATATTAAATAGACTATTCCATGGGCCATGCTGACTTGATCTTTTCTGTCTTTCTCTCTGTTTTTGCTGTAGATCAATCTGGTACAATAGATACCGGTGAGCCGATAGTCAATGCAGTCAGGAGTGACTCAGCTCTGATCGGAGGTAACAGGGACAGTAGTCTTTTTTACAGAAATTGAAAATAATTAGGAAATTTGGGAACAAGCAATATCCTCCATTTTCAATAAAACCTCTTTTAATATAATAAGCAACTTCCCTCCCCTATTGAGAAAATGTAAAGGTACTTACACAACTATTGGCCAATTTAATCATCTAAAGCAGGTATCTGTTTACAGATTGGTTTTTAATGCTTTGCATGTTCCTCTACACTATGAGATGTATTCAGAACTCTGAACAAACCAAGGACATAAAAACTATGTTTTAAATTATGATCAAAAGCTTTTATTGCAGTTCAAATGAAATTTACCAGTTAATTGACTTAAATTGTGCTAGGACTCTGAAATTATGCATCCTTTTCTCAGAAAAATGCAGAACATTTCTTGAATGTTCTTGAATATCCTTGAATCCTTCAATTCTATTTGAATGTCCATTTCATTTTTGTTTTTCAATATTGCTGTTCATGCAAATTCTTAACTCAGACTCCAAATTCACTGACTTTTCAAATACTGCAAACCTTCCAGTAACTGCAGAAAAACATACAGGTATCACATTACATCAGCATACGTTATGTGTTATACCCTCAAAAGAAACAGTGATGTGGTTTCAAAATATAAGATGATTCTAGGCTGGGCAGCTTTTTCCTCAGTTGTTGTATTAAATTACTGTAGATCTCTCAAAAGTAAAGCAAGAACGATATGTCCACTGGCTAAGACTTTATGACTGACTTTCAGAAGACCTTTAAAAAGTGGTACAGATTTTTAAGTTTCAAGTTTTTTGTTTTGTTTTTTTAAGATGCTCGCTGTGGGTGGCACCAATATTCAGTGACTGCCAGAGTCAGAGAAGAATTGGGAGGGGGGAATTCACACTGATTGGAGAGAGGGTGGTTGCACTCTAATTGACATTTTGGCCTGTATTTGGCCGTCTCATCATTGCTTTATACAATGTGTTCAACTCTTTATGACACCTATGGACAAATTACAGTACAGTTGGGAAATGTGGCATCCATACCCTTGTCCGTTACCCCTTTCAAAATATTCTTAATGTTAAAGTGAATGTTGCTCGCATTAGCCATCTAAGACTTTTGTTCTGTCTAAGGTGACTTGCCAAGTTGGGGATGCTAGATAATGACATAGTAATGATTATATTTTCTACATAAAGTATGAAAACCACTTGACTAGAGTACTCAGTATGGTTTTAGTCACAATGTATGCCTGTCAATGGCTGTCAAGTTCCATACACTTAGTTCAAGCAAAGTTACAAAATAATTTTTTCTTCTTTAAAGAAATTACTATGGGAGAACACCGACGCATTGCAAATCAACATTCTGTCGACATTTTTGAGTTTGTATTCCAGACTTTCAGTAAACAGGTTTCACAAGCCAAGATAATGTCTGAATAAATAAATAAATGACATATTGACTGATTTTAAAGCATATGGATTAGGTGACATGACTGTATAATTGCATGGGAAGACTAAGCTACCAAAGAAGTAGCCAAGCGGCTTAGTTACAACTGTATGGGATTGGGTAGCTATGTTATGTACTGGGCCTTTGAAAAAGCTAGCAAGAAAATATCAAGTTATAAGACATTGTAGTCTAATAAATATAGCTCAAGATCTAAATGTGCCATGTGTCAGCTCTGAGCAGAACTATTCTGAAGTATCTAATATGTTCAGTGTGATAGGAATAACTGTATTGTGTTTATTCCTGCAAACATTCCATTGTAGATGATTATTTGGACCATCTCAGCATATGCCTTCATCTTTAATTGCGGACTATATTTTGTTCAAGCCAGCACTAAAGGTGTCAAATGCTTAATGTAATCATTTTTTTTTTAAATCTTTCCTAGTCATAATAACAATAGAATATATAATCTAAATGCTGATGTTGGTTTTGCTCAAAAAACTCACACTGGATCTTTGTGAATAATTCCAATATGCTGTGCACTGAATTTATTATTATTGTTTAATCCCCGCACTTGTCACCAGAGGATTAGATTTAAATTCAGACCATTTGTGTAGGGGGAAAAAATGTCATTTAATTGTCACTATCTGGTTAAATATTATTATTAATATTCAGTTAAAGCTTTGCAGCTTAATTCCTAAATCTTTCCAGCACTCTTTTGTCTTGGCTTTACTTTTGGCTCTTGTCTTTTGATGGGTAGCCACCCTCCCACCAGCTTTGTTTCAATTGTTAATTCTCTAGGTGTAGGGACTCTTTTGAAGTGCAGAGCGATCTTGACCCAAGCCCACCCCACCCGTGGCTGTTCCCTGAAGTCGAGACACTTGACTCTGTGTTCAGTTAAGGGCTGCATGAAGTAGGCAAATCCTCCATGCGCACACACGCAGAGAGAAACTTCCGTGACCAAAAAAACAAGAGAGTAAAGACCTTTAACCATCTTAAGTTCTTTAGATTCAACCCAGAATGTACAGCTGGAACATGTATGTAAATATTCCCCATGTGTTCCTGCTTAATTATGTCCTATCTTAGGGAAATGGGGGGGGGGTTGCGCAATGTGAAAATTAATGAAATGTATTCTTTCTTCTCACTAGAAACAGGTCTTCTTTGGGGGTAGAAATGCAGTTCTGCTATCTCAAAGGAGTCTGTGTTCTGTGCAATGCAATACTGTTGTTAATGTTTTATTGCATTTGAACCCCTAAGTATAATGCTTGTAAAATGTCAGCAGCACTCACACTTAAAAGGATTGGAATGGCTTCAAATGTCAAATGAGTGTGTAATCACTGTCAGTTTACTACTTAAGGCAATCATGAAAATTCATAGTACATCCCTTTATTGTCAAGTTGTTTAAAGGAAAGGAGAGCATGACAGACAGAAATCACATGGGAAGTATCAGATATCACATACAACCAAAAACTCTCAAAGAAAAAACAATCATATTTTATTTTTCGGATCATCTCAATTAACTATAAAAACATATTTATACATATTTAGATAAATGTACATATTTTGAAAAATAGCATAATTAACAAATATGCATTTATTAGTAATAATGCCTCAATGAGATTTTCCACTCCCTAGTTAGCAAACCAACTAGGTTATGTTGTATTCCCATCAGTTGTGAGAAGGTGCTTAGGTGCAATTAGCTTGTAGGTTGTGGCAATACATTTCACAGTATGTTAAATGTAATAACAATTCCAGTACTGAAATTATTACTGCAGTAAAATTAAAGCAATTTACAAGCTAATTGCTAGGAGTATAATTGATAAGAAGGAGAACTCAGCCAAAATTTAAGCACTGCCAAATATGGTGCCACACACAATCTGTGTATATTCATTGAGGCTTTAAACGTTTTGTTTACGTTAGTGGAGGGCGCAGATTCAGATTCTGTGGTTGTGATCAGAAAACATGAAATTGACACCAAAAGAAAAAAAAAACACAAAAACAATATCTTGGAAAAGGAGTATAAACTTTGACAGATGGACATCCCTGATATTGTTTTAGTTTATTTAGCTTTAGTTTATTTAGCACTGAAAAAAAAAGAAAAGGAGAAAGTAGGCTTTTGCGGTGTTTGGTTTGACCCCATGGTGTAAGATGCATGAGCCTACACGTGTAGTTATTGCCTTAACGCCTTAATTGCCTTAATTTTTATTGTAAATTTTACTTGCCATCAAATTTTGACCAGAATGCTTTGCAGATCTACAGCTACATATTGTATGCAGGTTCTACAGTAAGGATTTGTTAATTATACGGTAATGTCGAAGTGAAAACTAGAGAAATCATTTAGTGTATGGTACCCTTTGTGTTGTCATCATATTTAATAGTATCACTATCAAGTAATTGCACTCATGTTGCTATTTGCCCAAGAACAAAGCATGACCTCGTGGCCCACTGACACCACAAATAGCAAAACTAACCTTCAGCTTTGCTTAGCTGTAACCAGTTGCCAAGAGACAGGTACAGGTACTGGTTTGGCAGGGGACCATCGCAACTGCATTCCAGGACCACATCTGTGGTTTCTGAGGGGTTGCAATGTAAAAATTCACATCACCATTAAAGTGGATAACTGAAATATAGTTTGTTGTTTTCACTGAACGCTTTGCTTCTCATAAATGCCAACGTTCTTTTCTGAGACATGCAGGAGTAGAGTCAAAGTACATTAACTTCGAAACTGGAAAAATCTAGAACTAGAAATGTTTTTCAGACATTTACGTAGCACCGTATTTAGAATTTTTTAGGAAAATTTTTGTGAAGGATCTTTTGAAGGCATATGGTGCATTCTGAAATTATCTTCAGGTTCCATATGTTGTCGGCACTAATTAAGCCTTCTGAATTCAAGTGTAATGATGTGAAAAGTATTAAGCAAGATGCCACTTAAGTTTTAGAAAATGTGAGTGTGTTTGAGCTGTTAACTGCATGCATCTCATTTGCAGGTGTTATTGCGGTCATGATATTTATCATTCTCTGCGTCCTGGCAATAATAGCAAGATTTCTCTATCGACGAAAGGAGTCCTTTCAGAGCAGAGAAGCCAAGGGAGACAAGTCTGACGATAGCCCAGATTTTCCTTTCAACAACGATCCCAACTCACAGAACGTATTGAGTGAACACCAAAAGGAATACTTCATTTAAAAGACTCTTCCTTTACCTCAGCACTCCGCTTCACAATCAAGATAAACTGAGGATACAAATGCCTTGCCAAGTCTAAAGACGTTAACATTCATTGTGCATTACTGCATAAGCCCTACACAATTGTCAATGGTGGTTAATTGAGATGTGGAAAAATTTTAATGGTTGATATTTTTTGTATATATTTAATACAGCTTGTCTGGTAGACATGAAAAAAAAGAAAATACTGACTTTCATTGATTGTAAATACTCTTTAAATTGTACATGTTGAATTAATGTCTGTATAACAATTAACATCTTATATTCCCCTAAAACCATTGTTCATTATGTTTAATTAAAAGACATTATGCATAAAATATTGAGTACTTGGACATAGTCTAACACTATCAGATGAAAAATAAATGTTTGAAGTGTTGAGTGAAGTGGATTTTGATATTATGATGTTTCTGAAAGTGCAGCTAATTAATACCAAGGTTGGATGTGTGTGTGTTTGGTATCCACCATACATACTTTTTCATCTGCTAATTTAGGTGCACTGTAGAGCACAGCCTGTCCTGAGATGCATGTGGACACAACTTACAACAGCCAACAAGAGTACCAAATGGTCTGTTGTAAAATATGTAGACCTTTGACATGTGACAGTTGACTTCCATAAACTGAGACCCCCAGATCAGGCAGGTAATGTCAGTGCATTACAGGCTCAATATACAGGACCAATGAAGAAGAAAAAAAAAAAAAAACAGACAATTTGACAGTTGGTATGATGTCTAAAAAATAATAAATATAAAAACATGGATACTGGATATTTAATAATGATACTGTTTCATAAGCCATTTCTTATTTATGAAATAGTTCTTATTTATATAATTTTATTTAGCACAGAACAAACTGTAATTTCATTCTGAAAGTTGGCATCATGTTTAGGATGTCATTTATTATTACTTAAAAGTATAATTCCCTCTGAGACATAGGTCAATTCTGAATGTGAGACTTGCATCCTTTCCCTTGCACTTACCCCTTCATTTTGCATAATGCACATGTGAATCTACCATATTGTGGCTGTCTCAAAGTTTAGGAAGTTAATTTAAAGAGCTTTTTTAAGCATTTATTCATCCACTTAGTCAGTAACTTTCCTGGGGAAGAAGGGTACACTGTAATTCTGGAAGCAGGAAGTCCAAGAGTGACCAAAAGCTGACAATGGTATGTAACTTCTTTGCTCATACAACCTCACCTGGTGTGGTAAATTATTAGTGAATGTTGCCTCGGCAGGTTTGTGTTTACAGTGCTTATTACAGTGTCACGCTGCTGGAGATGTGATGGGACAGTCTTGGGAGTATTTCAGTGGTGCAGGAAGTGAGATGTGCTGAATTTACTGTGCTAATGTAAAGTAAATCAGGCTTTGGGTGTCAGTTACATTTGACTGACATTGTATGAGAGTGTATCGTCATGGTGACCTTTCAACAGGACAGGTCTTGTGTCAAGCAGAAGCTTCGTTAAGACCTAAAAGGAAGAACTGCCATGCATTTGACTAGATCCAGTGATTCTGCTGTATTCCAAAAATGCTAAATTCTATATTCTACAACACGGATCCAACCAGCAAAGTAATTTGATGATAAATGATCTGTGTGAGGAACTTTGATGGTAATCAAGGAAGTGCTGTAAAGTACAAGTATGGATGGTCCAATACAAAATAAATGTCTGTTAATTAAAGCTGTCGCAGTTGTTGTATTCTGAAATCCATTTTGACCAACATTCCCAAGGTAATCCATTTAGCTGCTTGTCAAATATTTTTGCACCACAAATTCAGAAATAATTGATGTTATAAAATGAAAATGAGTTCTCCACCACATGCATGCACACACACACGCACACACATAGGCAAACTAATTAACACCTTTATATGTTCAATTTCTATTCACCAATCAAACTAATGAGAAGCAACTGGCGAAAATGCATGCTCAGTAATCTTTGTATTTTTCCTTTAGTAACTCATGTAATCGCCTGTCTCCTTCATGTTTATTTATTTATTTATTTATTTATGTATTTATTGTTAAAAGTGGATTTAAAAATCCAGAATAATCTGTTTTTTTCAGCCAACAAGATCCACAAACAGTAAAGAAATTTCCATTTTGATAGTATCTACACAGCACTGTGAAAAAGCCTTTGTGGAGTGGTATATGGTGGCTGTTAGTAGTGCTTCTCATGAGCTTATACTGTGGGTCAGCATGAGCTTGACCCACTGCATAAGTCTGCCAAAACATTGAAAGGAACAACAACAATGAAGGGACTGAAAGTAAAAAAATTGAAAGAGTTATTGTTCCAAGAAAACAAAAATGAAAAAATGAAAGCGTAATAGAAGTGGGTAGAAGAAGCAAATTTTGAAAGACAAAGGTTTTAAATGCAAATGTCATTCATGTAGATTTCTGTTGTTCTAAAGTTTTACTGTGAAATAATTTTGCAACCCTTCTTATAAGACTTTGTAAAAACAGGAAAAGAATATCAACTGGGTGGACCTGAAAAACCTCAACTTCAATCATATCAAGGGATACACACATGTAACAGTATAACAGATGGTATGTGTATGACGGTGTGTGTGCATGTGCAGTACGTCTTTCTGGGGAGGGGGTCACCTGAACATTTCAACCAGGATGTTATTCTGTGTGAATAGGGCTAAAGATGGTTTATATATAAATCCCTAAGTACCAAATTATATAGCACATGAAATAAGTAAATGAAAATTAGTTACACTTGTTTCAGTATCTGGATAAAGAATTAGTTACTCAGTGTATTTGCCATTCTGCAACACTTCATTTTGTGTAGGTGGGTAACATTTGTATCAAGTAATATGTTGTCTGCTTCCCAGCAGCTAGCTGTTTGAGTGTCATAACCATTGTTTTGTTGATAATCTGCAAAGAATTGTATTTTTCTCTCTTTCAGGTTTCTTAGAATATAAGCATATGGTGACATAGCTCAGGAGGTAAGAGCGGTTGTCTGGCAGTCGAAGGTTTGCCGGTTCGAACCCCGCCCTGGGTGTGTCAAAGCGTCCCTCAGCAAGACACCTAACTCCTAACTGCTCTGGTGAATGAGAGGCATCAATTTTAAAGTGCTTTGGATAAAAGCGCTATATAAATGCAGTCCATTTACCATTTAAACCAGGCTTCACCTTTTGGAACAAAGTTAATTGTGGGTTTTACAACCCAGATTTTTGTATGTTTTATGGGTGTGCTAATTAGAGTCACATACAAGAATTCACTACGAATGCTACAAATTACTTTAAGTTGTTTATTTTTCATGGCATTTACTAAATGGAATTATGTAAATGAGCACAGCCTCAAAATGTATTTTAATTTTGCTACCACGATTAAAATCCAATTTTGTGTGTGGTGAAAACATACTAACTACCATAGAAAATCATTTCATGGTAGATTCATTTCAAAGCATGAGACAGCACACTGAAAAAAAATCTGACCTTGAGATTTCAGCTACCCTGTGAGCTTGCAAGCTAGAAATAATAAGCAAGGTTAAGATATCCAAAGTTAAGACCTGTTGTTTAAACCACATACTAAATATTGTTTAGTAATTATTGATAGGTATTTTATCACACAATGATCAATAGGCCCTCAAAAAAAATAATATTTTACCCCCCTCAAATGCTTAGACACCTGTCTCTCTGGAGTTACTTTTGTTGTTATCAAGGGAACTAAGATTTATTCTAATTGGAAGTCTAATTTAAACATTGATTTTGTCCTTAACAGATGAGATACACACAATAATAAGATAACTTTAAATAGATTCATTCTTAAGACAGATAACAGAAAATGAGCACAATTTAAATTCAAATGAAATGCAATGCAGGAACAAGACACTAAGAGACAGCCTAATTAATCAGTCAAATTAGATGCTGATTGGAGTAATGCTGTGCATGAAGATTTAAGTTAGTTAATAAGACCGAGAAACTTGAGGCCATGCCGTGTAGGTAGACAGCCAAAACCTATTTGAAGATAAATTTTTCTGTATCTCCAGAGAGGAAGCCAGGTGTTGGGAGGCAGGAACCTCAAAGGGAAAAAGCTCTCCGGAGATGCCTATCAGCAGCTGGTCCAGTTTCCAATCCTCCCCATTCGTGTGCTGTCTGGTCCAGCTGGCACATTCCTTACCTCTGGAAGATGTGAGCAGTACAGGACTAAAGCAAACATGACAGATGAGGCTTGATGGGCATACCAAACATATCCCATGGATAACTTATGTATTAAACTTATAACTTACATTTTTTGTGACACACTTGTGGCATGCACTTGTTCTTCACTAGTTATTTCTCTCAGCTACAATACAAATATTTCACTCCCACAATTTTTGGTCCCACTTCTCATTTCCATTGTGAGACCATATTATTTATTAAATCACACTAGCTACAAACCTATATACAGGGACATAACTGTGTTCACACTAATTAAAAAAAAAAAACATGATACACATAACTAAAATCCTATGTTGCAATATATGTTCTTACATGTCAAGTGACTATATATTTCATATTCAAATTCTGAAATATATTCTTTCTATTATTAAGTACTAAGGATGGGTATGAGTACTCGAGGACTCAAGTCCTCAATACACAAGGACTGCTCGAACCCTATACAGTTCTCTGCCTATAGGCTACAAGCCACACTATAGGCCATGTTAAGGAGGAAATTGCAGAAATGGCAAATGGGAAATTAAGAGAATAATGGAACTGCCAAAAATGGCAATAATCATGGAACCCGCCCACCCAAAAAAAAGTGCTCTATTGAAATTCCCCCTGGTATTTGAGTGCTGAAAATCATCCAAATGCCCATCCCTATTTAATACCACATAACTGCATTTACACAAATTTACATGCAAACCAGCCAGGCTGTTGATGCTTTCGACACACTGCTAGTTTGTTGTCTGTTCAGCACACTTCTTTTCAGAGAAGCTTACTTTTAATTATTCATGAATGATGTTTTTGCTTTCTTACTGGAGAAACTGTACTGGATCTTGCAGGTACTTTAAACTGTGCAAGAAATGCTAAATACATTTATCTGCTGAGAGAAATTCCCTATGCAATGTGTGCGATTAGAATTTTTGCTTGTGTGTACAACACAAATGTCCTCAGTGCTTCTAGAATGTACATTCATTTACAGGCATGAGCAGTGCTTCCTAGCTACAGAAAACGTACTCAGAAAGGGTTCAGTTATTATTGTCCAAGGGTTGCATGTAGAAGCTTTGAAAAAAATATTTGCAGTGGTCAAACATTTCTGCTTCCCATTCTGTTATTTGCCTCTGATGCCTTGTGAAGGGGAAAAAGAAAAAAGAAGGTTTAACTTGGTCACTGAGTTTTCACAGAGTAACAGGTTAATAAAACAAGAACACAATATCGCAACAGTCGTCACCAGTCCAACAACATGCAACTGGCCAAGATATAGCTGAGCAGCTAATTGTCCAATTTTCCCTTAAAATGGGGGACTATGTATATAAAGGGCCGTAATTCCTACACAAATCATTGGATGTTAATGTACCCTTAAATTCAAGTTCAAGAGTCCGCACTTTAACCCTATATTCATTGTTTCATTTCAAATATAATGTGCTGGAGTACAAAACCAAAACAAAAAAAAAAATTGTGTCACTGTCCAAATACTTACAGACTGCACTGTTGATGCATACACAGTAGGGATGGTGCCTAATGCGAGGACCTACCGACAGATAGACCAGATAAATCTCTTGAATGGGGATGGAAAAGCTTGTTTCATGGCTTTGTTTTTATACGTAAGGAATTTACAAATGTATCCAAGGGAAAGGGGGGAATGGAGAAATTGTGCCTTTTCTGAAAAATGCCTCTGACATTTACTATCCCTCGATGTTACACATACATTACACACTGAGTGCTGACTAATTAGTGACTTGCAGTCTGTTGAACAGTTTCACTTTTATACGTATAAAATTATGCTGCTTCAAAGTGCATTTCAGTTCAGAACTCTAAGCCAGCAATATCTGTGTGAACATATTGCATGCCAAGTAGGGAATACTTGGTATGCAAAGCAGCTAGCTCCCTTTGCTTATCTAATATTTTGAGAATAACAAGCGCAGACTGCTGTTAAATATATACATACATTATAATGACCTTGAGCAGAGAAAAAACTGAGTGACAAGTCTGAGATAAGGCTGAAAGATTCAATATTCAGAGATCTGAAGCTAGAAGATAATTTTCCCATAGTACAGTGACCAATCTTTGTTAACACCATTACCTTCTGTATAACTCATCAAACAGTTTTCAATCATTCAACTGGATAAGGTTTAAGGTCTGATTCATAGTGAAGTAGTTTATTGACTGAGCACAAATTTACAGTCATGGGAGGATATTCACGGTTGTGAAAGGCAACACTAATATAGTTTAAATAAAGGGTATTGAATAAATGTCTAGACCAGTCAGGCTTGGTTAACTGAGAAACAATCCTACATCGTTTTTGTAAGATAAAAAAACCAAGCAAGAATGCAAGAACTAATACTATTACGACATTAATAATATAAATAGATAAATGCTAACAAAAATGCATTCCATTCATGCAAGATAGAAAACTGCAAACAAGGTAATAGCCCACACATCTCGGTGTTTTAAAGGTCATTCTTTTGAATTGGTAATTGCAACCAGAGAACTATGCTCCCTCACTGATGTGCCTGCAACATAAAAACTAAGAGACAATGTCAATATTTTGAGTGACCAAGAAAATACATAGAGAAAGAAAATATATATCTTAACAATTAGTGAAAATCATTAAAAGATATTTTAAATAAATAAACAAATATTCAGACAAGAAATAGGAGGTCTAACCCTCCATTCATTCCAAAAATAACATCTTCTCATCTGCACTTTTATCACCTTTGGTAGTGGAAATGCCTCACTTTGTAGGCAATGGAACTTGTCTTGTTCTACCATTGCAATGACTTTGACTTACTTCCTATTATGTGAAAGTTAAGGACATCTGTTGATTGAATCCTAATTAATTTTATGAGGAATGAAAGGAAGGCTGAAAAAGCTAAAATGAGTGATAAAAGCTGCTGATGACAGCTGTTCTGTAGTAGAACTAAACTCTGAACCGTATGATAGAAATCTTCAAAGACTACTGCAGAATAAAAGCTTTTGTGGCCCCCTGATTAAACTGAAAGTTTGTGGATGCATTGCTGAAAGGTTGCATTGCTGAAATAGAACAATACCTTTTTTAAAATTACAGTGCACCCAGGTTGGCCATTTTTTAAATCATTTCCCCAAAATGTGAGCCTATTAGACCAAATGTATCTGCCAACAGCAGACACACAGGGCTCCTGTCTCAGTGGTTTGATTTATTTATCAAAATATGTCCCTACACATTTTAATTTGCCAAACACAAGATGATTGTCATTAAAGTACTTACAATAATAATTTCAGATTAGATTAGCAGAGATTGTGCAATATAGTCTTCTGCCCACTATTGCCCCATTAACAGAAAAAGTTTTGAGGTGAGAGAATTAAATCAGCATGGTCTTTGTAGTCCCTAAGGATCTAGTGATCAAGAGAAAAAGAATCATGATATTAACAACATACTGTAGCTCCTTCTAACAAACCGAATTAAATATACATAATTCACAAGAGACTAGTTACCTGTCAACTGACTTTGTTATCTAGCTGCAGTTTGCCAGCTTGTAAGTAACTCTGAATTTTCAGTCGATTGACTTTTTATGAAAAGACTATGATACGAGGGCACATATTAGCACATCTATTTATTATTTAAAATCAAATTAAATATTGAGTGATGGGCCATCCGCTTTCCAATTCATCTCTAATGTTGTAAAGTATACACTCAAAAAAAACCGGATGCTACAGTATTACCGGGAAAAACTGACTAAGCAAGAGGCAGGATAACTATTGTAAATGACACCAATAAATTTATTTCATAACGGTACTTTTCCAAAGCACATATTCAAGTAGCTCTTTTCTCATTTCATGGCCAGACTTTAAATTTCATGACATTTTTATTTCATTGTGTGGTCACGTATTAGCCAACACAGGCAGATCTGGTTCAGACAAGATTGCTGGTTGCTCACACATTCAGGCCAAAGCAACAGCACACCAAATGGAGACTACGGATTTATATCCCGCTGTGGTGTGGGGATGGCTGGTTTAAGCAGCCACACCTGCCCTGGGTCAAGCTAATTAGACCTGGCCAATTGGATAATTGGTTAATAATTAGATAATTGGCCAGGCTAATTGGACCCAGGAACAGGAGTGGCTGCACCTGTGCGTAGTGAGGTAATCACTGCGCACAGGTTAAATCTGCCATCCCCACCCACATCAGGAGCTTCTCTGTCATGACAGTGTTTGAGATCTGCTCATTTGGCTATACCATCTTGCCAAACCCTCGTGGAATAAATGTGGACTGTTTTAACATCTTCTCCCTGTGTCTCTGTGCTGGAGGGCCCCAAAGAAAGCCACTTCGGTGGCCTGTGGCAGGCGTGTTTGCCACAGTGGCGCCCAACGTGGGGCTCCTCCGGCACAGCAAAGAGGCACAGGAGGGCCAGCCAGGAAGCACACTGGACGAGGGGCGGCTGAGGTGTTCCCGACAGGGCTTCGGGCGGATCCTCCGGGCCAAGAATGGGGAGCGGAAGATGACCAGGGAGGGGAAGGAGGCAATCCTCAGCTGGGACGCTGAGGAGCTGCACCTGGCCGAGGAGGCAGGTCAGCGACGGGCGGTGCACGAGAGGTGGTCGCGCCGTGAGCTGGACTTGGCCGGGAAGGCGGGTCAGCCACGGGCGGCGCACGAGCGGTGGCCGCGCCGTTTTGCTTCCTTTCTCGTCCGTTTGGTTGTTTTTCGTTCTTTGTTTTGGCCTGGTTGGTTTGCCCGGAGCCCATGAGGGGATAAGCCTGCAGCCGCCTGCCAGCAGAGCCGACTGGCGGCCACCACCGCCACGAGGGTTCCTGGGCCCCAGCACCACAAGGCCAGTCCACCAGCCCACCAGCCCAGCCACCCCACCACAGCCCCTGGAACAGCCCAAGCCGGTGACGCCCCCACCAGCCAGCAGAGCAGCCCAGGACTTCCCGTGCTCCAGGAGGGAGGAGGAAGAAGGGCTGCCTTGTCGTACGAAGGAGGGTCACCGCATGTACTGGACTGTTCCGGGGCCACCCACCCTGACTTTTTTTTAAATTTTTTAGCGTGTTTGGAGTGTTTTTTGTTTGTCTTTGGCTTTGTTGGGAGTGTGGGGGTGGGGGGTGGGGGGGAGTAGGCTTCGGCCAGGGATTCTCCCTGGCCTCAGTTTGGCGTTGGGGGTATGTGGTGTGGGGATGGCTGGTTTAAGCAGCCACACCTGCCCTGGGTCAAGCTAATTAGACCTGGCCAATTGGATAATTGGTTAATAATTAGATAATTGGCCAGGCTAATTGGACCCAGGAACAGGAGTGGCTGCACCTGTGCGTAGTGAGGTAATCACTGCGCACAGGTTAAATCTGCCATCCCCACCCACATCAGGAGCTTCTCTGTCATGACAGTGTTTGAGATCTGCTCATTTGGCTATACCATCTTGCCAAACCCTCGTGGAATAAATGTGGACTGTTTTAACATCTTCTCCCTGTGTCTCTGTGCTGGAGGGCCCCAAAGAAAGCCACTTCGGTGGCCTGTGGCAGGCGTGTTTGCCACACCCGCATTAAGGCATTTCGAGCTGAAGGCCGAGAAAAAAGCATGTTACCTGACGGCATGGCTGAGGGCGAGAAGTCTATTTCTGAGCAACTCAAGAGAGGCTGCCAACCATTTGGACTCAAAGATGAAAGATACCTCAGACTGAAAGATGATTGCCACAGAGGCCTGTCACCACCAAAGCTGGCGCAGGCCCAAGCCCTTATCAGCAGGGTGCCATTTCTGAAGAAAAGAGTGGGATGTTTTTGGACTCCCCTTTTATTCATAAAAATAAAATCACAAACAGTATAGACACGCATGCAGCCTACCATGTAGTATATCCTCCTGAGATGCTGAAAGATTTGTCTTTCAAAAAGTGTTTAATACAAGTGTCTTGGACGACAAACTTTTCAAAAATATTTTTCACACACACACGCACACACAGACACACACATAGTGTCCTATTATTGGCACCTTTGGTAAAGGATTTTCCAACAGCACCCATCACCCCCCCCCCCCCCCCCCAGTGCAATATATGTTTTATACAGTATAGTATTTATGTTTCATGCATATTTAATACACATAGACTCTTAGCTATAGAACCTTTCATCTGTTAACCATCGCCTTTCAACTGAATGTAATTCAGCTAGCTTGGAAAGAATAAACTATAATGTTTCCTTAAATTACAGAGAATCGTTTCATGGAACAAATGGCACTGAAATTGTCAAAGAGAATTCAGTATCCTCTAGACAGAGAATATACGTTCAGTAATATTTCTTTCCTCTATAGGTGTGTTTTGTTCTTATGCTATCTGAAAAGCTGTGGAGTGTGGACTGCAATGACAAGTCAGAGAACAGTGTGTTTTTAAATACCAATCTGCGCCTTCAGAAGCAAAACTGAGTGACAATTTGGAAAAAAAAAAATATTGAAACAGTGAATTCTAAATGACTTCATCTAGAAGAAGTCAACTGATTATGTGGTGGAGAAATATTTGCAGATATGCTCAGTCTCACATCTGAATTGTTAAGCAGCTATCAGCCTCATCTTAGAGAAAACAGATTGACTTCAGCATTGCTTATCTGAAGTCAATCTGTTGACAAAAATATCATTCAAGATTCATAGATGAGCAATTATTTTCAAAAAGACTGGCAGCCAGAAATAGGAATACCTGCAACTTTCAATTAATTAAATTTTGCCATCATCATTTCAAAATTAAATATATATGGACATATGTATCATGGCTTTCTTCTCAGTAGGATTTTCATGTCCTGGTTATTATACATACATGCATACAGACTGACAGACACACACACACACACGCACACACATACATAGTGTCCTATTATTGGCACCATTGGTAATGATGAGCACAAAAGGCTGTATAAATTTGACCATGCTAAAGAAGTAATCATTTTATTTCAAAAGATAGTAAATTGAACTGTTTTAGTTGTGCATACTTAAATAACAACGTATCTCTTAGCTATGAGAATCTTTCCATTCTTGTTTATTAGCTCATGATTCGATGTATGTAATCAGCAATAGGGACACAACTACTGAAACAGGTCCAATGTTTTCCTTATAATTTTATTAAAATAACTTACAGTATAAAACAAATGGCATTCTGAAATTTGTATTATATATTGTAAAAATTCCATTTCTAGACATGTGGTATGCTTCGTACTTGTGCTTTCATTTTATACAGCTTTTTTGTCATTTTTGTCAGTGAATAATTGTGGGCAGCTGTGACTGCACATACTCACCATGTACACTTATCTTTAATCCAATCTAGCCGGTTCATTCAGTAACAAAACTGATGAAATTTTGGGTCAAAAAACATATTATGAACACACTATCTAAATGACAGCTGTGCTGTAGTCAAAGTCCCATGTATTGGTATTTAATATTTGCAGATATGCTGCAAATAATGATGAGCACAAAAGGCTGTATAAATTTGACCAAGCAAAAGAAGTAATCATTTTATTTCCAAAAAAGATATGCTTCAAATTGACACCCCTGTTTTCAGCACTTTGTGCACCTTACCTTCACAAGGATGAATTATAAAAATAACTTACAGTATTTAAACAACTTGCAGCAGTTTTCTGAGAACTTTGTATTTATATAATTTTGTAAAAAATTTCCCCAATTTCTGAGCATGTGGTATTGCTCTCTGTACTTGTGCTGTTCATTTTATACAGCTTTTTTGTCCATTTTTGTCAAGGGTGCCAATAATTGTGGTGGCAGCTGTATGTACTGCACATACTCTCACCACTTGTACACTTATCTATTAATCCTGTTGCTGGAGATCTATTGTCCTGTAGGTTTTCATTCCAACCGTAATAAAACGCGGACTGAAATTTTTGGGCCCGTTTCACATGAGAAACATACTTCATGGAACAACACTATCTATGGCACGAACAGCTGTGCTGTAGTCAAAGTCCCATGTATTGGCTATTCTAATATTTGGTCAAAAACAAGTTGTTGCCAAAAGATTTATTTAGAGGGACATGCTACTTGTGTTAATGAGCAGATGCACCTCATGAAGTGGCCACTGAGTAAGTTTAAATCCCCAATCAATGGGCAGAAACAACAGGATTGTCATTATTGAAAGGATGGATTGGAAACATACCTTTTCAATAAGGTACTATTGTCACAAAGATAAACAGAGATAAAATAGAAATAAAAGGACCACAGCAAACGTGGTGCACCATTGGTTTTAGAGTCAATGTAGTTTGACACTGAGGACCTGGGTTTGAGCCCAGGTCCTGCCAGATCCAACTATGGTTGGTGTAGTGATGGTGCTATGGCCGGCTGCTTCCGCGGAGGGTAGAAGGATTCGGTGGGCAGAATTATCACGCACAAAGCGGCCTTGTTAGACATCGAGATCATGGTCAGAGGCATGAGGAGCCACGCATAGGAGGCGTAGATAACTCATTCCTTTCGCCGACTGATGGGGTTGTATAGCAGCAAATTTTCAGCAGTACAGGGGGGAATTGAATAGGATTTCGGTATAATTGGCCAGCAAGTTATGAGAAACAAAATTAAATAAAAAAAATTCCTTATGAATATTTTTTTATATACGTATCTTGCTGCAAATCCCTCTGTCTTATACTCAGTATGAGGAAGTCCTGTCTCACCTTGTCATCTTTGTTGGGCCCCAGGGACTTGACTTCATCAAAACATGAAGACCAGTTGATCAAGCAGTTTCAATCTAGCTTCTTTGAAAGGCATATTATGCAGGATTTCTACCTTGAACATATAATAAAATAAAAAGGTATATCTATGATGCCCTGGCAATCTCAAATGTGTGTACCTCTACCTGTATTTGTTATTCTAAAATGTGTTTGGGATGTTTCTTGGTGTGGCACTCCTTTCAGTGTGGGGAAGGGTGGGTGTGGCTACAGAGCAGAGTGTTTGTTGCTAGAAATAAAATATTATTTTATTATTATTTAACCAATAGGTACTTTCCAAGGCATGCAGCCTAATTGTGAAACAACAGAAATTTTACTCATATATGATAAATTGTGATTTATGCACTTATGGTTTATGCATTGTCACTGGTTCTCCAACATAAATGACCTTGCTGTTATACTTACTACTATGTTCATTTTTCAAAATATTCTTAAACAATTCAACTTCTAGAAATAAACCATAAAAAAATGTGTACAGCCATCAACCATAAAATAAATATGTTTATAGAATATTTAAGTACTTGAGAAGTAATACTCCTGGAAAATCAAATAATTGTACATGAGATATACTTTTGTGAAAGTAGGCCAATGACTAATATCAAGTGTGTCATAAATTTTCCTCTACTTATTTAATTAAAGTACTAAGATTAAGCTGCTGTATAATATGGTGAGTTCATTAAGGTCTAATTAGACTGTCTCGTTGCACAGAATCACCTCCTAGGAAACAGGAGTGATTGGCTACGTGCCACAACCAGCTTTTGCTTTTCATATGGAATTAACACCAATGTTATTTAACTTGCCTGGATGGGAAATTGGGGAGGGGGAGAGATTTTGATCACTGACAGGGTTTCGGGGGGGGAGGTGACAGGCAAGAGGACACTTTTTTCTCTTAGGGCAGGGGATATATTCTTCAAGACACATAGAGGCCTATCTGTGCACATTTCTAGTGAGGAATATAGGAGGCCCAATGTTTCAATATCTGAGGGGAAAAAGATAAAAATATATACCTGCCTACAGTGATGTTCTCCTGAAGTGAGAACAGGTTTTGAAAATGGCTCTAATCAAATTAATTTAGTGGACCACAACAAGTTTCTCTTACGCATCACACTGTGGTTTTTATTCTCCAGACTTTAATTAAATTAATAATCAGAGAAACCAGCGAAAATACTCTTCTAGAGACCAGAATGCTCTTAATGACAGAAATGTTCTAAAACCCAGCCACCAAATTCCTAAAAAACTGTTTCACTCCAGCTGCCATATTGCTTTCAAGAACAATATTGCTATTCAAGAGCTGTCTGAATTCATATGTAAATATTGGACATTTGCATTTCCTGTGAAGGAACTTTATTTCTAAGAATCTGCGTGACATGTTTGACTTGTATAGTTTAGCTATGAACTTTATTTAAACTGCATAGCCTGGGGGCAGAATTTTGATGCCAATATTTTCCATAAGAAATTGTCAGGAGATTTCACCGTATGCACCAGACCTCAAACCTAAATAACAGTTCAGGTAGGCCCTGAACTTTGAAGGAGAGTGCTTAAAATATTGACATGTGATGTCACTGTTTGTGAAATTATGTGCATATTGCCTGAATAAAAAATAAAAAAGAAAACAAATGGGTATCGCAATATCATAATATCACCAAATTCTTAAGTCTGGGGTGTTTCCTACTGTAATTGCAGTTCAAAGAGCTCGAAGCAGCAACTGAAGGAGAAGTAGAGTTCAATCAGGACAACTCACGTATTAACATATTGGTTTGACGCTAAATGGATCTGCCGCAAAGAATCAGAAAGAAAAAAATCAGAAAGAAAAAAAAAAGATAATTCAACTGACCTGCCACTCTTGCATCTTTTCTATATGTTCATGTGCCATTTTACAGTGAAAGAACACCAAACAACAAGTGTCAGCCACACATAGTAGTCTGTGTTCCTCACATTTTTTTTTCCGTTAGAACTACAGCCATTGGAACTTGGCTTCCGGATAGGGATCCACCTCTGACTATTACGTAGTCTGCTCTGCCCCGGGCTGCTTCAGGTTGGGCCATAGAGACATCAGGCTTAGGCAGGCTTGGCCTGCTCATTTCTAGCCCAAAACACACCTCCAGTCAGAGGGCATCCACCAAGTACTGTTGCCTTTGTTTTGCTTCTTCTTACCAGTGTACTCAATGAGAGGTACTTAGAAACGTGACAATGTCAAAATCCTACTACTATTTTTTTTATCCCTGAATATGGCCATGTACCCAACATTTCATTGTCCAATTCCTCTGTTTCTTAGGCAACTGAAGACAGTGCGCTTGGTAAAGCTCAATGGAGCATGACAATGACAGTCCCATACAGTCCAATCCCTTCACCCCATTCCTCATCTGCACAATCATGCTGAAGAGAGATTCAGAGACACTCATTGACACAGTTGAGATGTCACAGAACGTGTCACCGCCGTTCGGAAAACATTTCCGTGCCTGATATCATCAAATATTAATCATATTGCTACAGAACAGTGCCTTGTGATCACGCATTACTTTGCTTGACAGAAAGGGAATTGAAAAGGTGAAGAAGAGTATACTTCTGAGCAAGGAGAACAGCGCATGCAAGAAGCACTATTTTTAGTAATCTGTCCTGAAGTTCAGCAGTGAAGGGGAAAATTCATAGATTTTTATTATTGTATCATGCTGTGTTTATATTTCAGACTCTCAAGTAAAATAGTTACAGTACAGTGCCTTTGTCATTATTTGTTGTATTTAAAAAAAAAAAAAAAGATTGGATGGAATTATCAATTGGTACAAATTATACGTGAAATAACATTATTATTAATGACAATGAAGGCCACATCTGTAGAATATGATCTGATATGAATAGGTATGGCTCTGCACTACTTCTAGAACTTTTTCTTGTTGGGGAGAGTCACCAGAGAGGTGGAGAAGGTTGAGAGTTTCCAGGTAGAACTTTCTTTGGAAAGCTGAGGATAGCATTGCTATGGAGAGCCATAACTTGCTGTGGAGAGCTTGTTTTACGACAAAGAGGCAAACCAATTATTCTCTTTTGTGTCACCACCAGAAAACATAGGCCCAGATGTATCAGCATTTGTAGTGAACTTTGACTCCCAATTAAATGGAAGTTTTCATTTGTTTTAGTGATCACTGAATTCGGCAAATTATGTTTAAAACAAATGATTTAATCTAGGGCATAATATGACAGCAGTTTATGGTCTGTTCCTACTTATGGGATAGCTGCGATTCTCACTGGCTCCTTGTGTAATTTTTTACATCTCAGGCTACAGGCATCCTTAGTGACTCTTTACGAACCTCACCCAGAGTAACGCATACGAATCCCTGAAAAAGGCAGCACACTAGAGGCATAGCAGTATGCTGCCCATCTGCCTGCTGGCTGGCATTCAAGCAGTTGAAAGTGAATTTCCTTTTCACTGATGTGGTTGGCTATTCATTGAGTTATGTGTGCTTAGCCAGATTTTTTTCAACAACCTGAATCATTTATGCACAAAACAAGCTCTTTCAGGCCACTGACAGGCAGTAGAATGGGAGAGGCCATGGAGGGCAGGGATATTAATGTCCATGGTTGCCAGAGATGTTGGTAAGCATCAGCTGACAATGCCACAGCTGCAGTGACACTATGTTCAGCATGGTTCAATTCATCAATGGCAATGACTCAGGCAATCAGGGATAGCCACCCCTGTGCAGGATATGGACATCATCTTCTCCAAATCAGTTCCCATACAACAAGACAGCAGATCCAGCATGAAGGGAACAGACCTGCTGTACTCATTCTGTCTAAAGATAAATAATCATTGATTAAAGCAGAGGTCTGCAAGCGTGGCCCCGGAGAGCCACAGGATCTGCAGACTTTTATTTTCCTCTTAAAACCAGAAAACACATCAGTTCCAAGAAACCAGGCAAGGGGAGCTAACTGTGTAATCAACTGCTTTAATTCATCAATTAAGTGCTGAATAATAGCTTAAACCTGCAAACCCTTTGGCTGTCCAGGACAAGGTTGCGGACTGCTAGATTAGAGCAGTGTTAGACTCAGTGGAAAGGCAGGGGATTTTTATATAATAATGACACTGCAGGTGGAAAAGGTGTAGGGTGCAGATGCAGGGAGTGTTACTGAATCTCCTAGACACAAAACATTGCCTTAGTGATGCCTTGTAGTTTACCTCTTGTGCGCGCTCATAAAAACCGATGCACGGGCACCCAACGAGTCAGGAAATTACCTAACTGCTCTGGCACATCAGAATTCTTGATGAAAACACCACTTTGCCAGTGCGACAGCTGAAAACACACCATGTCCCAGCCAGAAAGTAGAGCCCTTAGTGTTCATTAATGGCTAATTAACTATGCAATAATATTGATATTGACAGTACACCGACTATTCGCAGTGCTTGCTGCAAAGTAATGTCATCACATTTGGAGTATGCATGAAGTCGTGATGCACCCTATCCAAATGTCGTGAACCCACGGTGGCTCCAGACTTCACTGGATCATGCATGGTTGTGAACGACATCACAACCATGTACAGATGTTGCATATGTGCTGCATACCACAGAATGGAACATAGTTTCCCCAGTAATTTGATACCACATTTTATATGAGCATTGCTACAATACAGTAGTCCTGAAGTTTGACTTGAGTTTTTTTTTGGCTCAAGAAATGCACCAGCCTGTATCTTATCCTTGTTTAGTTAACACTAAAGAGGTATACCTATGAAATTAAACAAATACAGTAATAAAATAGAAACATTTATCTTCTTTAAATTTATATAAGCAATTCTGCTGTTTATAAACTTTTTTTTTTCATTTATTCATTGTATTTTTTTCAAGCAACTGCTTGAATGTCTTTTCTGAAAAACACAAAACAAATTTGTTTTATTATGAAGAACTGAAATCCCTATGGCACACATGGCTATGGATCATGGCATACATATTTACTTTATCATTTTTGCATACTAGCAGATTAATAAATAGCAAAAAATGTAATTTAACGAGATGTAAAATATTCTGTTGTTGTTGTGCACTGACTGAGTTAAAAATAAAGCAGAATGCAAATGAATGTAATTCAATCAAGTGTTCAGAGAATAGACATTGGCATTGTTTCAGCTTCATTGCAATGAAAAACAAAAGATATACTGGAAATAAATGATTCACTAGGTTGAGCATTTGAATAAGGATAGTCTGGAGTTTTTTCAGTACATTTACCCATTGTTCTTTATAGGAATCAATAAGCACAACATTTTCCCAAAGCGCAACTCCTCAAAAGCTCTCTCTCTCTCTCAACCCAAGCGCAAGTGACTTTACTAGTTTCAGACCGACGCAGTTGTCATTTTCCCATCCAGCGTCCATGCTGTTTAAATAGTAAGTAATGAAGAACACTAGCAACTGTTGATAAAATATGAAAACACATTTTTATGATGCTACAGCATTTTATCTAGGTTACTGGCATAACATTGGAATGTTTATGCTTGTGTAACATTTATCATCTGATGATCATCTTAAAATAATCAAACAGTCCATATAGGCGTAGGTGTTACAGTAGTGCACCTTGAATCAGTGACCAATGAAAGCAATAATTTAAGAGAATGCTATTTTTAAACCCAGGCATCTTATTGGTGGTATAAGCCTCCGGATGATAACAGGGACATGTTTTCTACATAAATAGTACAGGGTGCACAGTAAAATGCCCAGTGTTAATTCTACTCTAACAGAGTACATAATGTTTCCAATTGGGACCATATGTAGGCTACTCTGCAGGCTGAAAGTTGATTTAACACTGAACATTTTACTGTGTGTTACCAATAGTTTGCCTTTTTATAGACGATTGCAAATATGTTCACATTTTAGTTTTTTCACACAAACTCGGTCAATGATAGGTCCACCCGGTCGATAATGTGCAAACACTAAACAGAGTCTATGATAGCTGACTAGCTAGCCGTTGTGGATGAAAGGATCAGCTTCAGTCAGCTATGCCTGCCTCACCCTCCGCTCCATCTTTTGCCATTAGGCTCCTTGAAATCACTCTCTCTTCCTCCCTTCTTTTTATCTTCCTTTTCTGTACGCCTAACTTGTGTGACGCCATGTTGTATACAGAGATGCTCAACCCTTTCCAGCTGCAGCCACACAGAAGGAGTTTGCCTTTGAAAGTTTTCAGTAGGCATGGAAACTCTTAACAAGTACAGCATAGCAGATCAAACAATTTTTACAAAATAAACAAGTGTAGACCTTTAGCAGCATGATAATACATTAGAAAATTAACATTGATTCCATTTACATACAAAACAAATTATTTATGCATTTTTGACCAAAATATTCTATTCCTGGAGGGTCCTTTTGCCCCACACTAATTGGACAAACTAAGAATTGGTCAAACGTACAATTGGACAAACTAAGAAAGGAAGGAAAAATATTCTGCAAAACATATACAGCAAATAAGATGATCAGCTCTTACATTACTTTGAGTGTGGCTAACATCAATCACATCTCAAGAGAAGCTCAAAGGTGAAAAAGCATTATATATAGATATATTCATTTTTTGAGATGTATCTGCACTTTGAGAAGAAGAAGGAAATTACCCTCAGGGATATCCCCTCCCGGTGTTCTTACTGTTCCCAAAGCAATCAAACAGAAAAACTACAGATTAAAAAAGTGGAAGGCTTTCTCAAGCTTATAACCAACTCATGTCTCTTCTCCAAAACTGGGTTGAGGCTGAGCCAAAAATGCCCATATTGTTATCCTTGAAATGCTTTATAACCACAAAGCATTACCATATCATATCCTGTCTCATTTACGGTAATACAGAACAATGCATGGCCTAAAACCTTAACTTGGATTTGGTGGCCTGCAATTTACAATTGCAAGTGTTAATTCTTCCATGCTTGAAGTTCTAACATGTAGGTTTACCTTCCATTTATTTGTCACTTAATGTTACATTTTTCAGTTGAGAATATACGTTTGTCTGCTTCATCTGAAGGCGACTTATGGAGTGCAAGTTGTAAAGGGATATGGCTTCCTTAAAACTACTTCTTGAATGCGGAGCATGATCTATAAGGCCCATATATCTCCTGTGCATTCTGATGCGACTCCTATTGATCCGAAAGGAAGAAACTGCTCAGGTGAAAAATAGCCTTAATCTGTTACAGTTTCCCCTTACATATCCATTTTGTGCTTCAGTGCCTCTCACCATTGCAATTTCACATATCGTCCGTCTGCGTTTTACGTGAAGTGTGACTTTCAAGTGGACTTTCCAGTTGCCTAGTAGCAAATTATGCAGATGAATGTAACTAACATTTTGTGTACACATTTTTACTGCCAGTATATCATAACGCATATCAAAGTTTTTAAAAATCCAAGGGAAAAGAACTGCAAATGTCTTCATAATTTTTAATTTGCCCCAATCCATATATATTTACAGTGCTAAACAGTTAGCTTTTCTGCTCTTGTTCAGCAGCCAGCACAGAAATGAAAAGCATTAATAATATAATAATAATAATTTATTAATAATAAAAAAGAGTATTGCACAAAATACAAAATGCATTTGTTGATGGCTTCCTTATTATGGATATGTGTAACAATGACACATTAAAGTAAAAGTCAGATAATGACCTAATTTTGCCGAATTCTAAGCTTTCTGCATGAAGAATTTGCCAGAAAAATGCAATGCTTGGTAATGCGATGTTATTCTATTGAGTTGGAGCAGGATCTACAAATGTTATGCAACATATTTTATGGATGTAATAGACCTGTCTTGTGAAAATGTTGGCAATTCAACACACTTCACACATGCTAAACTAACTATCATTTGGCACCACTACACACATACGGCTGAAAAAATCTCCTTAAAGTAAAATCCAATTTAACATGCAATAATATTTAATGAAGAATACTGTAACATAGCTGTACATAATAATTAGGTAAATCCTCTTTGATGAATGCTGAAGTGTGTATGATCGGTATAGTAAGATGGTTAAAGCTATCCCATTTTGAAAAGAAAGGTAAAAGATGGGTATTATCATGATGTCATAAATCCTGATGACATCAGTTAATACTGATACTAGGTGGAGAGGGCCGACAGCAGTTCTGAAGATTAGAAGATTAAGAACAATATTGATTTGGCAATCTGCAATGCTGTGCATTATATGAAAGAAATCATCAGTTGACTGTTCCGATTGTTGGCACCTCAGCACTTCTGCTATCTGAAGACATTACACCTAACTGACAATCAGCATTTTCAGATTAAATTCAATTCTGCCAGTGGTACTATGAAGTGAGGATGCTTAAAAATTGATGTTCAAAATAATCCAAAAGAATCCTTTGCCGTGTATTGTATTTTCTTCCTGAATTATAGACAGTTTCAGCTGCAAAGACAGAGAAATACATTTTCAGTATTGAAAGTGCTAAAAGTTAAATACAGTATTTTGTATGTGTCACTGCTAAAAGGTTTTAATATTGCCTGTTTCCCATTGATATTAACAGAGTATGGCTGATGTTTTAACTGATTTAAATATTTAGATTCCAGACCAGATTACTTTTGTGATGGCCATGTTTACACATTTAGAATGGAATTTTGTGATGTGCACGCTGTAAGCCTGGCTGCACCAAGTTATTAATTTATTTGTTTGTTTGTTTGTTTATTATTCATTGCATGTATTGTTATTTGCATGGGGAAGACAGTTGGTTAATGCAGCCCCTGGTTAAAAAAATGCCATTACTGACATTTATGCTATTATGCCATTTAATAATATATATTTATGATGACACATTATTAAAGCTTGAATTAATGACAGAATACCCCAGCTGGAAACCACACACACGCACACACACACACATACAAAAGCAGTGCCTGGTTAAATAGTAAGTCCTTATATTAATTAATGCAATGCATCACAACACAATCATTTAAACAAAAACAAAGGATGGTCCCTTCTTTCAACATTTACCTCAAGGAACAAACCTAGACAAAAGCTTTGAAAATAAAATTAAAATCAACTTAGCAGTTTGATCGTCACACACCTAAGTGGCATAGTACAAGATTGAGACTCTCCAGAGCCTGTATAAAGGCCTGACCAATTTATCAGTCTGTCAACATTATCAAGAGGTTTTCCTTGTGTCATCTGTATTGGTTTGAAAGGAATCGGTACTGGACTAAAAATGACATGGTATAAAAATGGTCTTCCATTGTTAATATATCTGTATCTGCACATGCTATGATATGCAATAGAATTAGCATTGATGACAATAAACAAACCTGATCTGTCTTTCATATCATTCAGAGCGTGAAGCTTTCCAGTAATACATTCACCTAAAGTTTATATTGCTAAATATTTCAAAATAGAGAAAGAAAGTTATATTTGTCATATTGCATATTTTAAATTTACAGTGCTTTACTGCACATTTGGACAAAAGTTATTTATTTATTTTTTTTTTTTCTTCAGAAAATTAGCAAGGTAAATTTCAGGAGAGTGTGTCCCTGGTAGAATCCACTGAATGTGGATCTTTTCTCTACATTGTTAATGAATGACACATTAAAAATCTATAAAGTTTCTATATTTTCTAAAGTTTCTTTATAGATTTTGCTGACGCAAAGGGACTGTTTTTAGATGCTGAGAAAATTAAAGCAATCTGAGTTCTTAATGGGAATTATATGGTTAGACCATGTTGCTAAAAGAAATAAGGTTTCTTTGGAATGGCAACTTTTACAAGCAAAAATAAGGGCCGATGTGAAATTTCCATGCAAAGCCACTTATCCTGTAGTAATCTGTTTGTTAAATATGGAAATTATCTTAAATTTACTGAGCATATGTCTGTAATCAATTAAGCGTTTGGAAACGATGCATTACTAGAACAAGTTGTGCTGCTGTGGCAGATGTTTAATTGTAGAAGACCAGGGCCTCCTTAGCTCAGAGACTCCATATGAGAGGGCTTCATAATTAATGGGTAAAAATTGTACTTGGGTCAGGTGGTAGATGATTTCAAAAGAATTCCATATGGAAAGATGATGTTCAGGGGCATACATTTGCAAAACATATGTTTGCTTTGCATATGTCTCCTGGCCAACAGGTTTTCCTCAAGAATGTAATTCCTATTCCTCACTATCGTAAACAGGCACAGCAGTCTGCTGCTGTTTCATATAGCGACTCAGCTGCAGAAGCTAATAAGAGCCTTAGTTTTCTTTGTTTCCATCAAACTAACCAAACTTTCTTTTTGTTTGCCCTTAGAACATTTCTCTCAGTCTGTGGACTTATTCCAGGCTGGTACAAGCCATTTAGTTTCTGCTGATTTGCTTGTTTATATTAGGAAAAGTATACCTATAGTATTTACAATGGGTCTATTATAACTCAAGTGAGAGTTGCCTTTTGGTTGTAATTACTGAGGAAAAAAAGGTTTTTGAACTAAGATGCAAACTACCCAGAGCCTGGCGTCAGTCAAGTGAGTAGTAGAAATAATAGAACTTTAGAGGTCACATGGTCTGGAATTCCACCATTCAGCCTACTGAATGTTATGCTATGACCATCACAATTAACTTGCAATTTATCGATTTGTTTTGTGTTTTAAAACAATAAGAACATGCCGTGTGGTCAGTTCTATCTTTACTCCTACTCTCCAAATAAGCACATTCTATAAAAAAAACAAATTCTCTATCCTGGGACTTTTTGTGCATGCTGCTGTCAATTATGACACCAGTAACCTCACATTATCTAATTAGCACTTTAATCTATTTGTTTGTTCAGTTTGCTTCAGCTGGATATTATGAGCTCAGTTAAAAAAATATATAATATATAATACAGAAGCATTGCTGTGGAAATTAATCACAATAAATGTTCCATTGGAATTCATTGTGGTTTTGATATTTTCAATTTTGATATTTGTTTTTATTCATTAGGTATTCTGTCTTTTTGAAGCAGCAAACCAACATACATTAGTTCAAAAAAAAAAAAAAAAAAAAAATATGAGCACATAAATTTAATTAAATGCATTGGTCTATTTATGGTCCCACAGTGAGAAATCAAATAAATTGAAAATTTCGAGTACGTGAACCATAAAGCTGCCAAAAAAAAAAAGGACACAGAGAAGGGTAAATAGAAATAAAGTCACTGCATCTATAAGATCCTGCTCACAGACATTGGTGCTTTGAATGCATGTTAACAATCACAACCAATAATGAAAGTGTAGTAGCCTCATAGTCTATTCTTTTTCATGTATATTCAGACTAAATATTGTAAAAATACAAAATATATACCCATAAAATAAAAACTGTATTTGAATATGGTTCAAAATGACAGTGTATTAAATAAAATTGAACATCATGCCACAGTGATAGCTTTATCATTTTTTTTAATCTAATTAAATTGCAATAATATGCAAATGATCATTGAATTACATCTCATTAATAAAACAAATTCCTGCATCTGAATAATTTAATAAATGTAATGCTGAAACCTTGCCACTCCTGCACTGTGGACAATAGACTGAATTGCACTTCTCCTGCGCCTGAACCAAAGATGTAGAAGAATATGTTGATGATTGCTGCTTCAGAATAAATGCTGTGATCCGGGACAACTTTAATCCACTAGACCACTTCACAGATGATGCCAGGCATGGGTAATTTTTGTGATATTTTCCTTAATAATTTAGCATATTATTCCTGGAGTTCAAAATCAAAATGGTTATAGTCTAATGATAACTCCATATAGCCTATTCTCACATTCTGAGCACTTCCTTTGTTAAGTTCCCCTTAAGAGTCAATTGTGTTTGGGAAATCCACTTAATTAGAGAAGGTTGCTTAAGAACCTCGTAAACATACTTGTTAATCCTAAAATCCAACATTATTGGAAACCCACCCCTGATCAGTAAGCACAAACTGGTGAAGGAAACCAATGGTGAGGTACAGAGTTCAGTGGCTGAGATGGGGGAAATCCAGAGAGACTACAGTATCCTGATAACTATAAGTTCCCCGATAGTGACAATCCATAACTGAGAAAACTCATCATAGTTCTTATATGAAAGCAATACTGTTACACAAGCACTCCACAAGTCAGGAACTGTGATCATAATTAAAATCATCACAGCATTATTAGTTTTTGATGGGTCTGACCATTTCAGCAAACTTGTGTGTGTGTGTGTGTGTGTGTGGACATGTACTACTATCTTTGTGAGGACCAAATGTCCTCACAGGGATAGAAAGATGAGGAAAATTACAGGAAGTGAGGACATTTTGCTGGTCCTCACAATTCCAAGAGGCTGTTTTAGGGTTAAGACTTAGGGTTAGGGTTAGAATTAGGTTAGGGTTAGGCATGTAGTGGTTAGGGTTAGGGTTAGAGGTTACAGAATGAAGGTAGTCAATGGAAATCAGTCAAAAAGTCCTAACAAGTATAGCAATACATAACATGTGTGTGTGTGTGCATGTGTGTGTGTGTGTGTGTGAAAGGGTCTTACCTACTTTTCTTTGATTAAGTCCATATTGGTTTGTTTAATCACTGATCTTGGTTGGCATCATCCCATTACATGATTTATGAAATACACGCTTTGGCAAACTCACAAAAACACACATTCCATATATTAATGCTTCAGTACTACTGGTGTGTGTACATTTGTGTTTTTTTTTAATTTCTTCAGAATAAAAACTATGTTCCATTGATTCTCTTATGTCCACTTTATGCATTATTGATAGCAGATTAGCTTCAGTGGCAAATATTACCACATAAATCAATATTTCACCACAAATGCCTCATTTAATTTTCTTTTGATGCAGAATATATATTATTTAATTATTTTTATTTATTTTTTTCCCAGGAAGTTTACCAGGAACTTTAATATCTGGGCTGGTAAGCAGCATCTCAACTGAACAAATCAGCACTGACTTCAAGAGCAGTGTTAGGGGAGCTATCCAGAAAATGTTAACTACCCTAAGCTTCCAGTTATTCTACATTGGAGGTAGTTTATTTACAGAAAAATTGGCTGGCTACCAAATATCTTAAGAGGACTCCACTGTCCTGTGTCATTGGCTAGTTTGATCCAAGCTACTGTATACCGAGACAAAAGCAGGTTCTCTTGCTATTAGTGAAAAGTGTTCTGTTTAAATGTTTGACTGGACCAAAGCCACAAACTTTCTGTAGACAAAAATCCCCAAATCTACCCCTAGCATTTTAACCCTACAAGCTTTAATAGCATCCCACCAAAAATAGTTTTGCTTTCGGGAAAGATTTCCTCTAACTCTTAGTTAACTTCAGTGTGCTGAATGTCCCTGGTCTTATTTACACTAAGGGTGAAGTAAGTTGATAAAAATAGCCTAATCTGCACAATGCTGCAGAACTGAAAGAAGGGTCATTCAGTGGCATTTAACAGGAACCCCACCATGAAATGAAGCTGCCAATTCTGCTATTATAACCTGCCAAAGTTCAAATTAATAGCAATGACAGCTTTAACATTTCTAATATAAATTGGTTATGCTTGTTGGTCAACTAGGGGTGCAGCGAGTCATGAATAAATCATCTTATGTCGCTTCTAATTTTTTTACATTTATTTTTTTTATCAAGATGGCAGATATCGCTGAAGAAACAGCCTTGCAGTACTGTGTCTGTAACTTTGGTAAAGAGACAACACTGCAATTAATTAGAAAATGCTGTGAACCTCTATCTGCACAGATATATGTGATAGAATGATCAGATAAATCTCAGGGCATCGATCAAAGGCATTTGTAAATGGTGGATAGGATCTGAGAATTCTGAAGCGCGTACATAAATAACAGCATTTTAGACATGAAGTTCATGCACCTCATGTTTTATTGATGACACCATTCTTACCTTGACTTGAGTCTTGCTTTTTTTGTTGTTGTTAATGTTGTTCAGAATTAGTATGTAGCTAACGTCCATCCACTGTTCACAAGACAAGATAACTGTTTTATGTATACAATACCAATGATTCAAGATGTTAATGTGTATGGCATTTAATCATTTAAATATATACACTAGCTCAATACATTCGGGTATGGTAAAAGCAGTACAGTTTTATCATGCTAGGTGGGAGAGAAATGAGGGGGTCAGTGAAGTGTTATTTTACTTTTCTCCTTGTCATTCATCTAGATATGGAAAATGTGTTGCTTCAATATCATTACACAACAAAGCATTACTCTCTTCTGAATATTCTGCCACAATAGGTGCACAACGAAAGCACTCTTTGCGTATGTAAATGAATAAACTGTGAAATATATTCAGTAGTGAAGCTGAAGTTTGTTTTTGTTTTTTTCCCCGTAAAAGCTACTCTGTTGGTAGAATTGTAAATGGATTATAAGTTGAAATAATATCAAAGTTTAACAAGAAAAAAAAACTTAATTACTCCAAACAAATGTATGTATATTCGATAAAGTGTGTGAATTCAGAAAATATTTTGCTTAATTGAACCATGAGTGTCAGTAATGTGGTGATCTATTATCATATTATTGTCCCCTGATTCGTGCAAGTGTGTTGGAGGCCAATGCTTGGCACTCTGATACTATTAAGATCTATAATGACCATAGGCAGCAATGTTTAAAAGTTTTAGAATTAATTGGAGTCAGACATTATATCAAGTATTTTCCCCCCTCACAGATACCTGAAACAGCCAAGGTAAGCATACTATCCTACACCAACATTCAATTTCATCACAGAGTGACAAAGTGGTCATCCCTACAGCAGTGTATGAAAAATATTGCAATATCTGAGTTGTACTGCATGTTGCAGTAAATGCACAGATTTGACAATACATTGTAATGTTTTTTTTTTTAGAAAGAGCAAGAGCATTCCACTATAAATTGGATCATGCTTCAGAATGCCAGAAAGGGGTGAAGGGGTCGCTAAGGTAAATAATCACTCTATGTGTGATATTGCACTACTGAGGCAATTAATTTAAGTTGATTTGAAAGTTTAAGGGTGGCAGCTGTACAATATGTAGCTTGACCATGTCTTACAGTGAATTCTGTATTGATTATTCCCCCACATGAAGCAATCCTTATAGTAGCATGCTAATAAAAGTTTATTTATTTATTTATTTATTTATTTTTGGATGTACATTGATTTAAATCAAGGATAATAAAAAAAAACTGTTGGAAAACACTATACTAGGATAACTCAATGTGATAAGTGAACAATATAAATTGTTTCCAGGTTCAAACACATGCTAATTGCTGAAGATATTTCAGATTTGTGAGAGAGGAGATTGAGCACCACAGAGCAATGTATTCCAGAAAATGTTACAAAGCATTGCGAGTGCTATCTGACAGCAGGTGCAAAAATGAATTGTATCTGACTCAAAGAACTATAAGTGCTCTTATTTGGGACATCTTTTGGGGAATATATTAATTTGTTCACAAGTAAAATAATTAGTTTGGGGACACTTAGCCTGTACTCATTAATGAAATCAATGATGTGCTTTGGGCTATGAGCACAGACTAGTCCACTGGTCCAGCATTTCATTATTGCACAGAACAACTTTACAATTGATCTCTACACTTCACTTCAGAGAAATCTATAAAATCCTTGAAAAGCTGCCTTTCTTCAGTTTTAAAATCACCTCTGTTCAGTTCTTAGGGATGTTGACACATGCATTTTCCCTGTTTGAGCAGATAGATGTGTGTGGAATTTTGAGAAAGGACCTTACACTTTCAGGGGAAAATATGTCTACATATTGTCAGATTTATGAATCCAAAAAATTTTAACAAAATGACCGAATTGTTCCATTTAATACCAGTGACTCTCTTTGTTTATTTGGTTCTACATTGGTAATAATACTCGTAAAAGCAGGGTTTTATATTCTAAAACATACCACCTCACTCTGCTCCCAGCTTGAGTATTATCACATACTGTAAGTACATGTAACGATTTTGCTCATGTGGGCTCAGTGTCGGGCATCTCTGGTTTTGCTGTCCTTGTCCAATCTGAGAAACGATTACAGTACATGATCGCACATGGCCCAGCACACAGAATCACTGCACCTTCTGTCGAATGATTCCCTGTCCTTGCATTAATGGCTAGTTTCACCACCTGACACTGTCATCAGGCATTGATAGTTTTGCAGTGGCAGTACAGTCCTCCCTCTCGTGTTATCAGTGCTCATTCTGTGGAAAAAAGTTAATGCGTTGATGAGGGAGTTATTTTCACTTTATATTAATGTTGGGTGTTGACCGTTCCCCATGCCTGAAAAGAGAAATACCGTCCTTGAATGCCTATTCTCACAGTGTTGTTTCCCTCAATATGTAAATACAGTATATTTTCAGCAATATGTGAGCACTACTTAGTGGTCATGGCCTGCTATTTATTTCTAAGCATCCACAGCAGCACATTGCAGATCTTCAAAGCAAAAAGTCTTAGGCAATTTCTATCATTGCTGTCTGAAATTCACAGATGACCTACACAATCGATGATCTCAAATAACTCTTCATTGTGCATCTCCCATGACTGTAATCTCTTTCAGATTATCTGTCATACACTCTAAGAGCTGTATTTCCACAGAATCACAAAATTCCAGAATAAAATGCAACATCTATCTAGCCTATCTATATACTAGACCATCCATCTGTCTATCTCAATTTAAAAATCTATGCAGATTATCTTCAAAAGAAATGCACATGTATATGTTTTTCCATTGAATTGCGTTATTGATTTAATGTTTTGCCCCTAATGTGATTAAATAATCCTCAGTAACTGGCCGTAATGCTCAAATGCCTTGATATGCTGAAGTGATGTCTGCATAAGAAAACCTCAAATCAGAGAAGTTGCTAGTTGACCTGCTAAAGGTAAATCCTGGTGAAAATAAAGAATGCTATATAGTGAGCAAGCTACTGGTATGTCCAACTATACTGAGGGACAGCCCGGCCAGTACTGGTCAGACAACCTGGGCACATCTTGTTCCAGAATTGTGAATAAGATTATTATTTTATTTAAATTATTTGATTATTTTGTGAAAAGCATCTCTGAAAAGTTAGGATGTTTATAGTGAAGGGATTTTCAAAGTCTACAATATATTATTTTTCCTTTCTGAATTTTTTACTATTATTTCAGTTTCAGTGCATGTTTTCAATTAGCACAGACAGTTTTTGTTTAATTAAATATTTTAAAAATATATTTAGATTATGATTATGACAAGCTGCCGGCTTTATGATGGCCTATGTAAGACATTCATTAGTTTCATTAGTTCATGAGCTCATGGAAAGCTAGAAAATATATTTCATGCCACTTCAAAACAGTTTGTACAGAAATCATATGTTTCCAGAGACTGTATATATGACCAGATTCATTTTATAGCTTTGTGTTCACAATATAAACATAAATATTACCTTTAATATCATGCGGGTGCTTATTTCCCTTAGCACAGCACTCTGGACTCTGGTTGGAAAAGTACTGGTATTCACAAGACCTTCAGAAAGTCACACACCACCACCACTACCCAATATACTACCCTATATATATATACCTCTGGAGGCATAACACTTCTGTGCAACCTGCTTCAGGAGTTCCACTAACAACAAATTTAAGTTGTTAATAAAAGGGTTGAATACTGATCAAAGTCATTCTAAAGACATCATAACTAAACACATCTGAATGCTTTATTAAATTTTGAAATTAAAGAGTTATGGAAGACAGGGAAAATCCACTTTTGATTTTTTTGATTTGATTTTGCTACACAAGAAAAAATAAATAATTTTTGGGTAGTGGTGGTGGTGTGTGGGGGGTGGGGGGTGGGGGGTAGGCAGACTTTCTGAAGATCCTGTGAATACCAGTGCTTTTCCATTAGCTCCATTGGAAGGCATGCATGCATATTTTCTGTGCACTGGAATGAATGAAGTTGGGTGACAAAATGAAGGTAGTCATGCCTTGTGCCTATCTTGACTACCCTGAGTGCAGGTCCCTGATTTGCCGTCCTCAGATTATGTTTGCATCCCAAACATTAAATCCCAAACATTCTTTGTCCAGATATGTTCACTGCAAAGCTTGTATGCAAATTGCACAAATTGCAAGCACTTTGTTTTTTGCCTTCGCAAATTTATCAAGCTCTGTCCTCCGGGTAGGATCAGCTATATAATATCATATGGAAAAATATAGGCAGAAAAAAAAGACATTTATTTAATGTGCGTTAGCTTGCATTTTTGTGAATTTTTCATTTTTTTGATGATGCAATAACTCATCATATTTGTACAGATAAGGCAATGTTGTAATCTTTGTAAAGGCCAATGTATTCATGCTATAGAACAACAAAATGTATTTTTCCTAGGTTGAATTATGCATGAGCCCCTCCAAACACGTGTTATTTAAAGAAAATGAATAATGAACATAAAAATAAAGCTATCCATCTTCAGCTGAACCAGTCCCATCCATTTTCTCACAAGTCAAGTTTATTATCCTTTTACTTTTTCACAACTGTTAATCCTAACCTTTAATATAATTGTCGGAATATACAATATAATTTGTGTGGAATGCTTAAATGAATAACGTTCATGCATTGTAGTTGCACATCAGTTCTTTGCAGAGTCTTGTTTATTTGTGTTTGTTTCCACAGAAAATCTTATGCATTTTAGATACTTTTACTAGTCGCACAAAACAGCTTTGATTACAGGACCTTGGCCATTTCATTTCATCAAAGTGGAATAATGATTTTTCAATTGAATGTCTGTTGGCCATTTTCAGCATCCCCATTGCGATGATTTAAACAGGCGAATACAACCAAGAGACTCAAAGTAAACATCCTTTTTTTCTTCCTGTTTTTTGGAAATCTAAAGCAGAAATGTTTGTTTAGTGAGGAGCTTTAAGTAACAACAAGGATGTCATCAAATCCAAATACTTTGTTTCAATCAGAGCGTATTCACTGATCATAGGGTGTTGCTATATATATATATATATATATATATATATATAATAAATTGATTCTGAGCATTTCTTATTGTTGCTAATTGTCTGGTTTTTACCCAGAAACAGTTTAACTGTTAAAGATATTCATAAGTATTTAAATCTATTTAAAATATATTTATAATTTATTTCACATCTCTTTTTCAGTGAATGTTTCCATTTTCACTGTGTATTCTCTTTAATAGCCATACAGTATTAGCATTTTATACTTTTGATTATTTATTTTTTCAGTTTAGGACTAGTTTCAGTGCATATGTCACCTTGTGCATATGTCACCTTGAATTCATCCTGAAATCCTGAAATTTCATGTAGTATAAGAAATGTCTGTTTAATTTTGGTAAATTTATTTGCTACACTGGAGCTCCTCAATAGCCCTTCAAAGACTGACCACAAAGATTGGAGTGTCTGGGGGAGAACTAACCGCACGCATGAATACTGATTAAAGGTGGCAAGCAAGTTATGTCTTATTTGAGAGGTGGCCATTATATGTCTTACTACATCCAGAGAAGAATGCATGCAAGCAGGGACGGATAATGCCATTGTTTCAGTAGAAGTAATCGATGTGTTCTGATGAAAATTGAAAAAAACATTCCTGTTTGACACAATGAAAATACAGTTGTTGTTTTTTTTTTCCATTATTAAAAAATGAACTTGTCATGTTGGTGAATGTATCTAAATATTTGATATTGTTAATCACCTGACAACTTAAAGTGATGATCAGAGACTCTTCGCTGACTTCCATGCTCCTTGTGTTCCCACATAGCTTCCTGTTTCTCTGCAGCTCCAGGAAATCCTCACCTGTACATCGGAATGGAGCCTGGGCCGTGGAAACCAGGCAGATGCAGCACCACACAGAAGACACCTCATAGGGACGCTGCCTTTCTCATTCACTGATGCTGTGGGTATAGCCATGCCTGAAATTTGAAACAGATTGCACCAGTGTCCGTCTTTGATTAATGTTCCGAGATCCAATTTGAATGTTCAACAACCGGGGCCATTGCGTGGACACTGGCCCTACACTGCTGGCTTTTTTCTCACCAAACACAGAGAGCTTTATTTTCCAGAACCAATGCAGTGTGTGGAGGCACTGGGCGTGGCTAGAGAATGTGGGTATTTTTGGGACCAGTGGCAAGGAGCACATTGCGGGCTGGGTTAATATATTCAGCATAACCCTGGGCTGGGTTATGCTGAATATATTATCAGTGGGTGTGGTGCAGCTGGATTTATTAATAGCCAATCAAATGACATCTTTTCATTCCCTTTAAAAGCCATGTGCATTGCCCAGGACATACTTCCAATTCTGGTAGTCTGAACTCATTCAATCCTGCATATGTACCATTTCTGTCAATAAACAAAAAAAAAAACTAAAAACACGAACTCCCTATTTGGTTGCTGGATTAAACACCAATACGCAGTATGGTCTTTTGACCCAACTATGTTTTGTCCCAAAAATACTGAAGACAAAACAAATGCAAAAAATGCAAACTATTCATTTTCCCTGCTTCTGGGATATGTATCAAAGTCAAATTGGACAGCATATGATCCACGAAAACCATTGATTAGCTTTTGAATAGGCTGTGATCATACGCACACTACATGGGAAATTCCTGAAGTATAATCCGCTGCACTGTATGATGGACTGCGCTGTACACTGTAGACGTGGTCTGAGTAGACGGGTGGCAAAAGGTGCAAATGACAGACTTGACCCAAAAATTCTCATGAGCTGCATAAAAACTGTGCTAAGCTATGCGTTACTGACCGACTCACCCCCAACAGCAGCTCCCCTCCCTCTTAGTTGCACAGCAAGTTACAAAATGACCGAACGGTTTAGGCGCGTCAAAATCCATGACGAAAATACCATTTCACCAGTGCGACAGCTCGCAACACACTATGCACCCACTGGAAAATAGGGCCCAGAGAGTTTGTGTTAGAAAGCAGTGAAAATGGGGTAAATGTGTACAATATGAAGCGTGACCAAATTCATTTAGCATAAAAAAATTTGATAAATACATTTGTACAGGAATGGATCGTCTAGGCCCTGTCCCAGCTTTGACCGTGAAAATCATTGCTCTTTCCTAGGCCATACCTCACTGGAAACTGTATACCCAGTAGGGTACAATAACAAAGTATTCTGTCACGTTGCAAAGCAAAATTCCAAGAATAGGGACTCCACAGAGATGAGACTCCCCATCTGCCAGGGGGCTCATCCCAGTATATCTCAGCAAGGATCTCCAGATCACCTGGGTAACTTAACTCCCAGACTCTTATACTTTTTTCTTTATAAGGGGAGAAACTCTGAAACCACCCCATGGTTCCAAACAAATTAAATGTCACTCACTACGAATCTCATTTGCAAACAAGGACTGAGGTTATTTCATTTGTTTGAGACTCAAAAACTGCTGAAAATGCTAAAGCAGGAAAACAGCTCAAAAGAATAAAAGAGGTGGGGGGGGGGGGGGGGGTTCAACTTGAGGCTAGCATTGGACTTGCTGACATTATAGCAAAGAAAAGAGAAAAAAAGCAATATACAATGGCTGAATCAGTGATATTACTGCCAATATTAGGTCCATAAGCGGCAAAATAAAAGTTCCCCTGTCCAACCATACAATCAGCAGATGGATAAATGTCTGTTTGGGGGGGGAGGAACACATCCAGTGGAAAATTTACGCTGCAAATGAGTTTTTTATTTGTTTTTTTCCGAGACATTTGTGAACCATGACATCTAAATGTTGCTGTGTTCCATGGTTGAAAAAAGGGGAATGGTGATGGAGAGGGATATACAGTACATTAATGATGAAATAAACATGTTTTGAAAAAGAGAAAACACTATTTCAGCAGAGACCAGTCTTTTCAAACAAAAGCTCCTTAAAACCTCATTTGCGTTTTCACCTCACTCAACATCTTAATTAACTAAACTGAATGTAATTTAAGTAACAACAGGCAAATGAAATACTTAAAGTATAGGCAAATAAACCTCAAGCTCCTGTCGGAAGATTACTTATTAGTCATGACTTATATGTTTCAGAGAGCACTGAACTGCATACTGTATGACTGAAGTGTGTCGCAGGGATGCACACAATGCACACGAGGTGTAAGCAGTTGGAGGAATGAGTCTCTCACCTTTCCTCTAGTATGAAGCTTTATGCATTTCCATTTTCACTTTTCACCCCTTACATGTACTGTATGTGCCTCTGTTTGTCCTTCAGTACTTTCAACAGGACACAATTACTTGCCGGCACACTTAGGCAGTCTATTATTGTACAGCGCTGCCCCACGAGAACTGCAGCTAATTTCCTTCTTTAGTTCCACATGAGGAAAATGGACAGTATATTATTAGAGGCCAGTCGTTCTTTTGTCTTATACTTGCAGTGACACACAACACAAATATGAATTGCTCACAGGACGTTTGCTTAATCAAACTCTAATGAGTGGTTTTGGCCTTCATGTGTAGACTGGGCTAGCTGTGCCATGTCAATATCCAGAAAACCAAAACTGGAACTAAATCAATCAAGGTTAGTGGCTGGTTATAAACAGGGTAAAGCTTAGCTCAAGAAATTCACTGATTTGCGAGACAACCTTCCCTGACATTTCTCTGAGCTAATTATCCTAGCTCCCTATCACCTGAAGCCTATTGATTATCAGTGGAGATCTATATTTAAACTCCCCCTGTCTGCAGTGTTTTTTAAAATGCAGCTTTGTTAGCCTGCTTCATCCGCCTCCCCAGCCTTCACCTGCTCCTGTTTTCGCCAGAAAGCAGAAATGCAGCTACTCTGCCTCAAGCCCTTTGCTTTCTGACAGGCGTTTTCTCTTGTGTGAGAACTACCCCATAGGATGGAGCCAAATGCCCAGAGCCTAAATGTTACATGATTATGTATTTGCATATGTCCAGATTGTGATTTTTTTCCGCCTGTGTCGTTTTTCTTTCTTTTTCCCGGAGCCTATTTGGTTATTGTAGTTATTAAAACTGATTTCACTGTCTCCAATATGGGCCATTCATTTATTTTGCGAGAATTTTAACAGTAGTGCAGTTATTCTTCTTCTTCTTATTATTATTATTATTATTCTGAGATTGGTCTTCCACATCCTTTCTGTGTGATCAGGCTACAACCGTTCACACATGCGATTAACGATCGCTCCTTGATATCCTTGTGTAGTTTTGAACTGAACTTGGATGCTGCTGAACAGAGTAATGCTTGTATAAAAGCAAGCAAAGCAAGGAGTTTCCAAGGCAGGCTTCCGCTGCTTTTAGGTTCAGTGAATTCTGATTGGCTGTGCATGTTTGAGAGCTGCTGCAGTCAGCATGTTTTATTTGAGCGAAGCGATGTGTTTGTGACAGTGGAGGGCCTTAAGAAACAAGCTCGAAGATAGCTGTCAAGATATCTGACATCATTCTTTTGTGTGATTCCAGGATGACACCATGTCCTGATGAAAGGGTTTAAGTAGATTTGAAGCTGGGAGAAAAAGAAATAAAGAAAGAGTACGCTCCTGCAACTCTATTTCTTCTTAAGACCCCAGGTAAGAATTTTAATTGCATGCCTAGTGGGGTCTTTATCAAGCCCGGTTTTGTGCAAGCACTGAGAAGCTCCAAACTGGCCCATTTCTGAACCGGGCTGACAAGAACATAAACAGCTTAGATTCTAACACTGTTTCTACATTTCACCATGATGGGAGATACAGTATATCAAATGTGACATATCTGGGGAAGAAGGAATGCTCTTGGAGGCCCCACAGAAACACTAAACAGCACTGGTGTAAGGGCTGATGCTAATGGGATTTGTGCAAGTGGGAGCAGAGGAAAACAGATCAAAGCTTTATATGAACACATTCAAAGAAGCATTGTAGGAGTGAAGTGTGCTTCTGTGAAGAAGGGGGTGGCATTGCGTAACAATGCAACACATTGCATCTTACCCAGTGGGGCAAAGTAATTTGTTAAAGGTGATTACACTAAAGAAGAGAACAGCTGGTTTAAATGTAAAGGAAATAGAGCTATGTTTATGTATGTAAGTTATGGAAATGTATTCTGTGCCTTGATAAGCATGCATGTGCTTTCTTCATTTAGTACCTTATGCACACAGCGATCGATGGTTTGTAAGTCGTGCAGCCAGTTTACGCATCACCGTGGACTCCTTTGTGAATAATGGGAAGGAGGTAAACCTGTCTTCAACATAGAATTACTTATTGTTATCATTTGTTGATTGGAAACAGTAGAGGTCCTTGTTGAAGATGAAGAATTGCCTAGGGATGGCATTAATATTTGATAGTGCTTTTTTCATGGAGGTATTAATTATAAAGCTAAAGTCCCATAAGACTTTTACGCTGAATGGATGATAGGGTGTATGATATTTAAATGGCAGAATCAGACAAAAATGTAGCAAAAGATTAATTCAAGATACAAACATACCTTTAAACGTATTATTTTGCTGAAAGTTTTTTATTTCATTCTTTTTTAAATAAAGGGCAAAGGCTTACATGTGGTTCATTCTTAGAGAACCACCATCTTTATTTTCCGTGAAAAACGAAGAGTTAAGGTTTCTCGCAGTTTGCAATTGATAGATAACTGCTGACTTACTGCTTTAGGGCATTTCCAGTGAACACATACCAGCCTCTCTCAATATCAAGCTCTTCAGAGTGAATCTAAAGTATTGTTCCACCACAGCCCTTTGGATAATTTACCCCTTATTCTTGCAATAGTCCAGTTGTGAGCCAACCCTCATCAAGGTATGAGAAAGAGACTTATGCCTTTCTGCTGAATAACCTTTGATTTCTTAACTGAAGCTCTTTCCTTTTACAGTTCCTTACACATACACACATTCATCCAATAAAATCATATTTAATTCTACAGGATGAAAATATGTGATGCCATACCCACCATGAGTTGGATAGGATTGGGTAAAAATAAAAAGTGGAGGAGGGGGGTTGGTGAAAGGAGAATCAGCTGGTGGCTTATGGAGGCATGTGTCTCCATTCCATTGTAAAAAATTTTCCTGAACCTTGCCTACTGAGATAAATCAAATGGATGCCACCATCTTTTATGAGGTTCCCATTTCCTTCTCAAATGTGAGGGAGGACATGTGAGCACAATGTGGACTACTGGACCAAATTGACATAATCAATTACTGTAGTTTGTGCTCCAAGAGGGTTGCTGAAAACGTTTGATCAGACCATCAAGGGTCGTGTTCATCACACGGAAGACGTTGGGTTGAAAGTAACATCCTGTAATAAATCGGAGGTTCCTCCAATATTTTTCAAAGGCTCGATAAATTATGCTACATTCAGGTAGCAGACCTCCCGCTAAGTGCTGAACCTGCATCAGCAAAAACCTTCAGGCTAATCCTCTGAAGCTTGTGTTGCACATTCCTGGTATGTTACTACAGAAAGAAACAGGGACAGGTTGCTTCTACAAAGCCAATTTTGACAGATATGAATTCTCCAAGGACTGTGGCTATAAATAGGCTAGAATTTTGTGTGAAATGTTTTACTTATATAAAAATCTATTGCCTACTTCTAATGAATAACTTATACAATATATCCATATATATATATATTTAGAAATCCATACCCTTTTTTCTGTGCACATAAACTCAAATTCACAAGGTGTAGTATGGTATTTTTTTGGATGCATTTGCATCATGTTTTTTTTTTGTTTTTTTTCTCAAAACAAAATTCCAACAACGTAAAGGGAGTTTGTTCAGTAGTAGTACGTTTCAATTGGCCCAAATAGTTTTTGTTTTACATATTTCTTGTACTTTATGATGGTCTGCCAGCTATAGCTTTACTACGGTTGCTTTGGGGGGTATTCAGTGGCTTGTAGTCCAAAACAAGACAATACATTCCACGTAACTCCAAATGAGCTTGAACACCAGAGACCGTACATTCAAACAAATTACTTTTATATTATCTGTTCACAGTTTTAAACACAACTATAAGCTTTTACCTCCTGCTTGTCCTGCTCTCCGTGAGTGCAGTGGTCTTAAAAACTAACCAGCCACTCCTGTAAATATCAAAAATATGCTTAACTCAAAAACTGATGCAATCAAAAAAATACACGAAAAATGAAAGAATTTTTGAAAACTATGAAGTGAAATATCCCTTTAAAAAACAGCTGGCATGCTGGGATTGTTACCAGCCATCTGGGAAGAATGAGGTCTGTATACTATTGATGTTGTGGATGTCTAAGTGAATTGAAACTGAAATGGCAAGAAAATTCACACCACTCTAACTTGACATAGGTCGTGACAGTATTTTACAACACATGCAGGTTTATAAATGGCTCTCTGCAGTATATGCACTGTGCTTTCCAGATCACTCTGGAGATTAGTGTGGTTGATTCCAGAGTGGCAAAATCTCTCTACAGCATGAACTGGTACGCGTACATCATATGAATTAACATTTGAAGAGTATATGAGCCTTGTCACTGAAAAAAATAAATACATAAATAAATTTATTCAAATACCTCATGTGCATCCTTTCAAGTTAACCCTGGATGGAGATTATTCCTCAATTTAAACCCATGCTTCAGTCAGTTTTGTCAGTTCAATAACTGATCAGCAAGGCATGGAACTACTACGAATTCTGCACCCAGCATGCATGTACTTTTCTGGCCTGTTATAATTTTACTGTACATGTAGATATTATGCTGTTATTGACAGGGGTACCTGCAAATGTAAGGTTAGCATTCAGCTTATCAAATGCTGAATCGATTAAAAACCATCCTCTCCTGATTGCATTGAAGCTCATCTTTAATCATTCTAATTTAAAATTCATTAGGACAAGGAAGGTTAAAGGAGTAATGAAAACATTTCTTTATGAATGCAAATAAAGTACTTTCTGCAGACGCATAGGTACACAGGTCAACATGAAGTCTTTCAATTTCTTCAGAATAATAATAACCTGATACATGGAGAAGTTTATAAGTATAAGTCAGCCCTCGATTTTTGAACTGCAGGGCATTACTGTAAAAAGATGTGAGAAAAGCTTCTAAATTTTCACTAGATATTTTTTTGAAAGGAGACGGCCATCTCTGTCCATTCACTTAGTAAAGTTTTCTGCCTGAAGTCCCATTGCAGTGATGAAATATTTATAGCCAATCTGGGATCCTGTTATGCCTCCAGCGAAATTATATCTCGCACCTGCGCAGTGTTTATTTATTTATTTATTGTCCATTCAGTTTAAAAATAATAAGTCAGTGTCAAAAGAATAAATCATTGCTTTTGTCTTACAGTTACATGATTTACTGTGAAATATGTTACTGTACAGTAGTTATACAACTTGTACTTTTAATGTCAGTTTTGAGCATAAACATGAGAGGGTGTATTTTTTCACAGCTCGAAAGAAAACAGTACATATAAAGGGTTGCTGTGTACAATGGTACGATAAATAATTTTAATTTTGGAAATATGCACTTTATTCATATGATTATGTTTAATTTCCTGATATATATATAGATATACTGTCACATGATGTGACTACCCTGGAAGGGACAGAAAAGCTGAACACAGGGAGATGTGGAAATTCCGAATTTCTCTGGCGTTTTATTTTGAGCAAGAGAGAGAGAGAGCAATCGGCAAAACACAAAGAAAAAAAACCTTCACCCGTCACCCTCACGGGATCTGGGCAAAAACAATAAACAAAAACAACAAAGACAAAATAAATGAACTTATGTGTTGCTTTTCAGCTGGCGGTCTGCTCCGGCTCAGGCTCTCTCTCTCTCTCTCTCTCTCTCTCCCTCTCTCTCTGTTGTAGGGGACCCTTTGTCTCAGACACCTACTGTGGAAATAAGCACACTTTTAAATTCTGGATTGATTTGTAATATCATCCAGGTGTGTGCCTATTTAACCAGTAGGCATGGTCCTCTAATTGCCCTGAATTCCTCCCGCAAACCGAGCCCTGCCACATATGCAATGCCCTTCAAACATATGGTAATGCTAACAATTTTACACAGCTGAAAAGGGGTGGACTCAACACAAAAACAGCTGTTTCTGTAAAATGGTGAAACATATACTGTATACATATAAGTATCATGAGATAAAGTCGCACTGTCTGTACTTTTGCCTCGTTCATCTTTTGATTTCAAATCTATACAGCAAAATGAACAAATTTCACTTGACCGCTACCATACCTTTAGAGGGCACTGTATCTACTTTTATTGCAATCTATTATGCATACAATCTTCATACCATGCATCTAATGTCCTTCTTCCAGAAATTATAAAGTATACAGCAAATATTTAAGGACAAATTAACACATACATATTACATTTAAATGAATGTATGGTTTTTAGTGATATGCAAGTAGGAAGGTACTTGGAACAACCTAAGAGAAGGTAATTGAATATTTTTGTTGTTAAGTGTAACTATTTACAAAAATAATTTGCTTTACCAACTGCTGAGACAATATGTGTCCTATTTTATGTATGATTGTCTCTACCGTTATCTGACATTGAAAGATGCATTCACATATACTTTAGTGGCCTATATGATATCACTGTATTCTTAACAGCTTATACTGAAATGACCGTCTGTGGCACTGGGCAGTCTCATGACAGGATGCTATTGACCTTTTAAAGTTGTAATTCATCTCATAAAAGGCTGCAGTTAAGTATATCCCATTGAAGGATATAAATGCGGTGGGTTATGCAATTATTCCAGTTCTTTGAAGGTTACTGTCTGGCTTTCTGCTTTGATTCTATGCCCAGTTCAGTTAAACCCTTGTAAAAACCCAGGCTGCAAAAGCTACAAATTTGTAAAGGATTTTTATTTTATTTATTTACTTATTTACTAATTTTATTCTTTTTAAGCATGGCTTAAGCCAGAATGTCGGGTGGGTGTCACAATCACTGCCTGGGCTTCATTAGCTCAAACTGGCCCTATCAATGGTGGTTTAAGTGCCTGGAGCAATGGTCATTTTGATTGGCTCTCAAAGTTCCTTCCAAGGTTAGCCTCGATTCAAACAAATTCCCCATCTATGTTAATTATGACAAAGAGGTGTAAGCCAAAATGACCCTTGCTTGCCACTCTTCATTCCAAATAGCCATAATCAATAACATGCCATTTTGGTGCAATGTCAGTACAGTTGCATCTTTGACAGGTATAAAAAAAAGATTTGGTGGGCATTAATTGAAAACAGCTCTGATTATGCCAGATGTCGAGCCGTAGTACAATCATTAAAACAATCTGGGCAATAGCATTTAAATAGGAAAATGCTCAGTGGTGCAGTGTTGGACAGCAGTGAGGACTGTACAATGATGATTCAAATTGATGCTTCTTGGAGGTCAGTGGGTTCCCATCGGAGGTAATGATGATGGGCCCAGAGCAAAAATGGACACTTTACATGCAGCACACACACACACACCTACTCATACACACACATATCCACATATACATACACGCACTCACACCTACACACTCACACATCCACATCCCCACATACACACTACACATCCACGTGCACACCAACACACACATCCACATCCCCACGCACACATACACACACACACACACATCCACATCCCTCCCCCCCCACACACACACACACTACACACGCACCACCACACACATCCACATCTCCACGCACACATACACACATTCACATCCACATCAACATGCACATATGCATACACATACACATACACACATCCATATCGACATACACATATACGTACACATACACATGCACACCTACACATCCACACACACACCTACACACACACACAGATTATTAACAAATTAAGCATAAGGCTAAAAATGGAGCGCGCAGCATGATATCCATGTCTGAGATCAAAAAAAATTCTAACATGTAACTATTGTAATACATGACCTTCAACAGGAGTTGATTATCTAAATAGAGTCATTCTTGCCTTTCATGCTCCACTGTACTTAAAGCAATTAGGCATTATTTGATTTGTCAGCTCATGATTATTCTGGCAAAATACATGTTTTTGAGTTGCAAATGGACATTTCAAAGTCGTTTTTTTCTCTTGATTTGAATTCCTTGTGCAATGCATCTTATCTTATTTGGGCCAACAGTATGCAGTGTGTTCCATCATCGTAGTGACTGCACAGATGGTTGTATTCCTTCAACCAAAATGTCCAAGGGTAATTTTCCAAAGTCATAGTGTAAACAACACTGTCATTATCAGGGCTTTAATTGCACAAATCTCAGAAGGACTAAGATTCCCTTTTCATGTAATCAGTGTAACTAAAACTGCACAGCAGGCATACATGTGAATGCTGTGTGCATTAAAATGTTATTGGTAATTTATCGATGTATTAAAATGTTATTGGTAATTTATCGATGGCAAAATGTGTATAATATTCATATGATTATGAGGTTGTAGTGTGTATACTTTTTGCTGTGTAAATGTGTTGATTAATTTTAACATATAGTGAGCTTTGATACATACACATGTTCAGTTTTACTTTCTTCTTTAAGATTAATTCTACCCTGGGCTCAGACATAAATCTCAGAATATCAATACTTGTCCATTTAAACTCACATTTCCATGGTTATAATAAAAAAATAAATTTAGCATAAGTTACACACAGTCACTAGCTTTCCATTGTTCCAGTTCCAGTTTCAAAATGCTTTTCTCTGTCCTTGCTAAGCTGACAATCAGAGATTTACAAAAAATCGACTATTGCCCTGTTTATTTTCTAGTGGAATCTCTGGATTTTTATAGCTGAGAAATCCCATAATGTGCTAATATAATACGCCCTTTAGTAGAGCTGGGCATGTTTTCAATAACCTTTGTAACAAACAGTGTTTATTTGTATAACCTCAGGTAAGATGTCCCTCAGCTGTTATTTTCTGGCTGACCTGCTGCAAAAGGCATTCTTCACCTCTTAAAACACAGTACCACTTCACATTAATTTGAAATGGTTAGGAGCGCTTAATCAGTCCACTGAAGCATTTTGAAAAGCCAAACTGTGATTGGTTGAGAAGACTGCAATTAAAATCTAATTATGGCTGATATGACTGTGGTATAGACTAAGACAGTTTTGTGTAATGTCTGCAGTGCCCGCACAAGTCTCTAAATTCTTCACTTTTTTATTCCAAGGTGTCTCTGGAGAAATTAGAACCAAGTCTTCCCAGATGTGGGATATTTTAACACTTACAGTATTTCTACCAACTTTGCAGAAAAACACTTCATCCACTAGAACATATTGGACTAATCTTGTCTCATGTTGGGTATTTCTGTGATTTTTTATTATATATATTTATTATAAATTTCACATTTTTTGAATTTGACATTTGACTTTAAAGACATCAGGAAAAATGTTTGGCCTCTCTAAATAATCCATTTACAATCCAATGAATCCATATATTATTTCTGTGGTGACCTTATAAAATGTGTCCCCTATATAAAAATAAATTTGATTACTTTGTTCTAAGAACTGATTGGCCACATCTGGCCTGCTCAAACAAGCCACATCATAATTTCACACCAGCTTTATTAAAAAAATGTCCCTGTTCTCATTCTTAATAGAGTTTAGTAAGCCATGTCTGCAATGTCCTTTTGCATAATATTAAAATGTAAATAGTTTAGACGTATGGAAAGACGCAGTACAAGAATTTAGCTAATACATACTTGGACTCTTAATTTGATGACAAATTTCCTGACAAGAAAAACTATGATAAGCATTCAGGATATAACGCATCTGAATTTCTGAAAGAAAGAGTTCTGACTTAAATAGCACTTATTATTCATTCTGCAACAGTAAAAATGACATCTACAATTCTTCACACATTTTCAAAAATTCAGCACATGTACTAAAACACTACTGCATTTATAATGTATTATTTTATCCATAGTCCACAATAGTGCAGTTTCAGAACCAATGAGTTTGAGAGGCAGTTGTCAAGATCACTCCTCAATATACTGCTTTATCTCCTTTTTTATTTACTTTGTCCCCAACAGACTGTAAATCTCCCAGCTACTGCACAAGACAGTCAGAAAAATCTAAGTGTGAAACACAAATAAGTCATGGACAGACAACATCTATGGGCATCTCTAGGGCCCTATATGCCTTTGGGGAAGACCCTTTAAAACATTTACCATCAGAGAGCCATTGGATGACTCTGGAAGATTTTCACTTCTGTGTAAAGTTAGTAACAGGAATGGTACAAGCAGCTGTCAATTTGTCATCCACAGAAAAAAAGAACCAAATTAAAACTATTCTAAAAATCAGTAAAGCAAAATGGTGCTAATACATGGGTAGTTAATCTACAAAGAGACATCAAAACCCACAAATTGCTATCTTGTTAAATGTATGAAGTCTGGTTCTAATGTTATTTGCATGTTCAGTCACATTATTTACATGAATCACAACAGCTGGAAACAAACATTTTAATTATCGTTGGTCTGCTGTAACAAGCTACACAACTATAGGCAGAGTGAACTAGGCCTGCCTCCTAGCTATCTAGCTATAATTTCAAAACTAGACCTATAATCAAAGCTAGAATCTGCAGCTTAAGATTTGTACCCTACACCTAAGGTGTCTTGTGAGGTGTAGAGGTGTCCTTATTTAGTCCTAACCAAGTCCATACAGTAGATAAATCTAACCTCATGTGACAAATGACACATTTGACAGATTTCACTTTATTAAGTCAACCAAAAATAAACCGGCATGCTGAAGCCTTCGGTGAAAAAGATCCTCATTTGTTGTCCCTGTTTAAACGTGTGTGTTTTAACTAAATGCATTGCCATTATATCCAATTTTATGTCTTTAAAATAAATTGCTGTATGATGGCTGGCGAACATTTAAGACCATTAAAATGCCACAGCACTTTTACGTAATCTATCCCGAGCACATGATTCAGCCTCTGTCACATCCACTCAAAGCAAGTGCTGTCCATGAATTATTATACCATCATAATTGTCAAAACTGTCAATATTATACTAACCAACAATGTTTTTATCATTACAGAATCTTATACACTCAGAATATGATCTACTAAATGGCCAATATGGAAAAGTTAGACAAAAACAATAGGTTTTCAAACCGGGTTATATGCAAAATTCGACTGTGTCTACCTTGAAAGCTTTTTTAATCCACATCTTTGTCTGGTGTGGAATCGTGTACTTGTGTCTCTTGGGGAGAACACCACTCAATCTGAAAAGAAATACATTCATTTTATTTACATCAGATTAATTTTATCTAATTTGAGCTGCTGGAAATGATGGTTTTTGAATGAAAGTTTTGGTGCGGTTTGGTGCGGTTCGTTTCCTGTTCATTCCACTGCCAGCGTTATTCTTAAAAACTCACAATGCTATAATATGTGCAGTATCATGCTCTAGAGAAACTACTCACAATGGCCTGAATGGTAAATGGTTCAGAGTGGTAAATGGAAACAGGGGTTTTGAAGCAATAACTGAATCCAGTGAATGCAAGTGCATTCTGGGGGAAATTATTTGTGATTAACAAGTATATTAGCTTCTACTGTATTTACTGGTGTGAGTCCCTGTATTTGCCATAAGGGTTAATTACACAATTCATATGAACACACTGAATGGAGATGTGCCTCTAAATAAATGATGACTGGCATAATATTTTAGTTTAATGCACATAATTGATATAGATTACGCTGCTAAATATGTGAGGCTATTCGGACCCAGCCTTTGTTTCCTGTGTATTCATTGGATAATTGCACACTGCACTCCAGTAGTTCTGCTAATGTCCTATTATAATGCATATTTGTATTCCTGTACTTGTGCTGTTAAAGCACTGCTGTTTTATGCATGCACAATAAAAAAGCCTCCTGAATTAATAGGTATATTTGTTATTCATGTAAACAGTTTTACATTATAATCATGAATTAGTTTGGCTGCAGAAATAAAGTGTGTGAAATTTTAAGTGGCTTAGACCAAGTGCACGTGCACAAAGGCAGGTTTTTTTTGTAATTTAAATGTATTTAATCAATTGACCCATGCTGCAGTTAAGAGCACAGTACCATGCTGAGTCCAAACCTTTCCAGTTATAAAGAGTCAGCTATATTACTACAGTAAGCCACTTTGCTAGCCTAGTCAGCTTGGAAAAACAGCTGTAGGTAGGTTGCTAAGTAGCTAAGATAGCTATGTCAATATAGCTATCATCAAAAAATATGTTAGAGTCATCAAATATGAAATATTTGTTATAAGACTTCATGGGATATCCACTATATAGAGTATTATTATTTGTGAGAAACAGATGTCTTTCAACAGCTTATTGATAATATGACTTTTTTTTTTTTTAATTCCTTCCAAGCTTTGATTGTATCTGAGTTTCTAAGTTCAGGAAGATATTTCCTGAGCGTATGTGTGTGTGAGTGAGTGCGTGGGAGTTTAATACATCCAGAGATAAAGTCAGTACATTCAACCATGTGCCTCTTATGCACATACTGTAGACACAACACATTAAAAACAAATGTTCTCTTGGAAAAAGCAGTGTGTGATATTGTTTCAAAACAAAATGCGAAATAAGACATTTGGTCCCTGAAATTCCCCAGTGTCCTATGAAAGAATTCTCCTCTTATGGAGCAGAGGATTGTTGAGGTTAAGCATACTAATCTCCAATTCTGCACAACTAAAGTCCATTGCTGACTGGAGGGCAGTAAGATTCAGAATTTTCACAAAGCGAAGACACATCTGATATTTCACTGCTTCTTGTCAGGGCATTTTGTTGGAAACTTGACTTGATATAATTTTGAAGCTGATCCACTGAAAAGAAGGAGCTTTTCCTTTCATGATATGACTGCTGACCCCTTGCTGAAGCCTTCTCTGACACCTCCGGCAGAGCCCTTTAGTCTAATGATTAAAATATCTCTCCAGCCGGGGAAGAGCACACTGCTATTACCCTGGCCCGAGCTCCTGCCTGTCAGGTTCCCCTCCTGAGGTGGGTCATTCAGGCCCTTTTATTCTGGTGAAGGTTTGCAGCAGTTTCTTTGAGCAGTCATTCGTCTTTGCAAAGGGAGTTAAGGAAAAGGCAGTTCCACCAGATTGTGCCCGCTATAAATGTGTTTTCGTGGGCCAGCTTCAGGATAAACTCAGCTTTCAGCAAAGTACTGTTGAGCTCAAGAAGGCTCTCTGTCCATAACACTCTCATAGAAGTCCCATCCTAAAAGCTGTCACAGTCCAGTCCATTTGCCTCCCAAAAATAATGTATGTCTTCAACAGAGGTCTGGGAAAAAGAGAAGTCTTTTTACAACCTTGAAGAAGCCAACATGACATCAGGCATCATAGAATTCCTCTAGCATGAATTGGCAGCAGCTCCACTGATGTCAATGGGAGAAAAAAGACTTTAATAGAATAATAAAAATAATATTTTGGGTGGGGCAGTGGTATGGTGCCACATTAAAAATGACTGGGCTTGTAAAATGTCCATGGGCTACAAACCATAAATAGACAAGCAGATTAATAATCCGGAGAAATAGCTACAATATGCTGACATTTATCATTACCTTCGTAAGTTATTATACATTTTTAAAAGTTATTTTTCAATATCATGTAAAACACAAAGTAATTCACATAATGACATATTTTAAAATACATTTTTATATGCTTTGGAAGCATGTCAGAATATTTGAATGTAGCGTGCAATTTTTGGTTTTAGTAAAATAGGCTACAGTTATATTAGCCAAGAAAAAATTACAGACTTAGTCAGCCACATTGTATAGGGAAGGCAGCTAGATTAAACAAACAGGCCATTTACTAAAACATTTAGTTTAAATTTTATAACTCCATAGATTCGGAAACTGTACCAGAACTCTTGGTGTTCAGATACAACACTGACGCATTGTGTTCGTTTGGTATTTCCACAACTTTGCAACAAAGTGAAGGTCTGGGAGAAGCCAGACGATCGTGGCTGGAGGAAAACACCAAGCCTTACGCTTTCTCTTCAGCATATGAAATGCATGTTGATTTGGATTAAGATCATGTGAATGACTTGGCCAGTCAAGAATTTTCCCGTTTTTGGCTTTGAAAAACTCCATTGTTGCTTTAGCAGTATGTTTGGGATCATTGTTTTGTTGTAGGATGAAGCACCATCCAATGAGTTTGGAGGAATTTGGTTAAAAAAGATGCTTCAGAATTCATTCTGCTGCTACTATTAGCAGTTACATCATCATTCAAGACGCATGAGCCAGTACCTATGGTAGCCATGCATAGCAAAAACATAACACCCCCACCACCATGTTTCACAGATGAGGGGGGTGCCCTGGATCTTAGGCAGTTCCTTTCGTTCCTTTGCTCTTGCTGTCACTCTGATACAAGTCGATCTTGATCTCATCAGTTCACAAGACCTTTATCCAGAACTCTGCAGGCTCTTTTAGGTATTTCTAGGGAACTGTAAACTGGCCATCCTGTTTTTGCAGCTCACTAGTAGTTTGCATTGTGCAGTGTAGCCTCTGTAGTTCTGTTTGTGAAGTTCTGTTTCTGTAAACAGTAGTCACTGACACATCCAAACCTGCCTCCTGAAGAGTGTTTCTGACATGTTCGGACAGGTGTTTGGGGTGTTTTCTGCATTATGGTAAAAATTCTTCTGTCGTCAACTGTAGAGGTTTTTCCTTGACCTAACAGGAGTACCCGAATGAAACCCACGCAGACACAGGGAGAATGTACAAACACCACACAGAAAGGCCCAGGCTGGGATTCAATCCCAGGGCCTTCTTGAGGTGAGGCTACATAATATGGTATTATATAGCAAGCAAGCTAATTTATCTGCATACCTTTAGTTAAAATGGGGTGTAGGCCTATTGTTGGAAATTAAATGTTTGCTAGTTCTCTTTTTAGCACATATAATCAATGTTGGATTAGTTTTAAAGTTACAATCTCGAAGATTTCCGTTTCGTTCTCTTTGGCGGTACTAATGGCGAAAAGCAGTAATTGCAGGTGTGTTTTTGGACCTCACTTCCCAGAGATCCAACCGGATCCAACCAGTGTCGCCTGTGTTACGTCAGTCAGTTGGCACCTGGGCCACACCAACTATAACACTTACTATTTACTGAATAAAAAATTACAGAATTAGTGATGATCAATTTCCACAGACGTTCTTTATCCACCTTTTACCCAGTATGAACATCTTTACAGTGCAGAGAAGAATCTGCGGGATTCGCTGTGGCTCGTGCAATTATGTATCTCGTGCACAATAAACATTGTCTTTCTCGTGAATGATTGTTGTGATATTTTTGAAACCCTGCCTTGTAAAATGTTACCCCTGGTGTTTCTGGTTTCGCTAGCTAAACTATTCGAGAATAAAGCTGTACTGGGTGTTAAATTAGCAATCAGAACAAGAAGAATAAAACAAAAACAAAGGAGATTTCATCAAAAAAGGGCATCAAGGCTGAAGCCAGGAACATATGAGGAAGCGTAATAAAATAATAACAACGCGAATCCATACTGCCAGTTTTCTCCGGTTTGACACTGAAATCAGACCGGCTCTGCTCCACCTATACCCCAGGGTTAATGCTCTGTGTAAAGACAGCTTTATTCCGATCATTATAATATATCGATGAACTTGATGGCAATGTAAATAACGGTAAAGCATTCAGATATAAGAGCAACAAGAATTTCAGAGAAATTGCAGCTTGAACTGGTTAGTTCAGAGGCTGAAGCTTTGCTGGTTTCAAGACCACTTGTCAATTGCAGTGCAGTTGAACGTTAATCAGGCTTGAATTTTGAAGTTGCATCAGTCCTTAATCATTGTCTGAACCTTTAGTTAGCTACATTGCACCGTTGCAACAAGGTAGGTAGCAGTGCATTTGAGAGATGTTTCGCGAGGTCGGTACCAGTCGGTAGCGTTAGCTAGCGTTTTTTCTAATTGTTAGCTGACATTAGATTTAATTACATTAGCTAGCTAGCTAGCTAACGCAACGTTGCCTGATATGAGAGATGGCTACTGTACGCAACTTTATCTAAACTAATGTTGCCTTTCTTGACATGGTCCGGTAGCTAGCGTTAGCTGTGCAAATAGCTAGGCTATGTAATTTAGTAACGTTATATTGTCATCAAATGTAATACGAAATCTACATCAACAAATATTATGACCTTTCATGTTACACAAAAACCTTTTAGGGTTCCCCCCCCCCCCACTTTCTCTGTTATTGTAATGCTGGCAGACACCGAAAAAAAACAGTACGCCGCTCACACACAAGTGAGTTGAAGAGCGAGCCTGTTGCGTTAGCTCCGTCTACCCTCTCTGGCAGACCAACCACTGATGGGTGATGTAAAACGCGTCACTAACTATGCGCCGCTTGTGATTTTTTCCCGGGAATGTCGCCACAGACACCCAGTTCTTTAATCATAAATTATTATAATAAAAATAATATAAAAGAATATAATAATAGGCTCAATCACCATTGTGTTACCTAATTTGGCGATAGATAGTGACTTAACAGACATTTATTTTAATGAAAATCTTTGAGATTATTACTTTAATAGTCACTTTAATAATGTCTTGACTTTATCTCATTTTTATACTTTCTTTGGTGCCGTTACCTGTGAGTCACTAGAGCAGTGCTTAAACTGAGCTGGTGTGTTTGGAGAAGATTGCCACCATTTCTGAATTTTAAATGCTTACATCCAGATAGATTACAGTATGAACTGATTATTACGTGCACTCTGCTTGACCTCTCCTTTAGTGCAGCTGGCTGAAAAATTAAAGGAGGTTTGGCCATGGTTAGCTAATTTGACAAAACGTCGGCTAGCTAACAATGCAGTAAAATAAGGTCCAGTTTCACAATTGTGTTTTCTGTATTACTGTGTTTGTGTCTAATTTAGCACAGTAACTGAGGACATGCAGCGTGGTTAGCTCCTTAGTCAATGTAAGTGGCCAAAGCACAAGCTGGCTAGCTTTCAGGGTTAATAAGTAAATTCACGACGAGAACACATGACAGCAGCTTGATCGGTGCTACTGCAATTGAACTGCGTGTCATGTCTGTGTATGTGGAATAAGATGTATGCAATCTTTAACAGTGAAAGCGGATCTGGCAAAGACAGGCACACTCTAATTATTTAGGAAGTAAATTGCAAGTTACTTTGAGACAAAGTGACTGATGGTTTTTGCAAACACATTATTACGCAACCATTTTTGTTCCTAAGCAATGTTGTCACATAGTACATTTTATTTACCTATTACATATTTGGTTTAGAACTAATTTATTTTAACTTTTTGCACTTAATAAAGATGTTTTGTTAAGATGTTTTATTTGAAAATGGAGGCCTATATAATTGTTCTTGTTTAGTAAGGTATTTCTTGTACACTGTAAATACATGTATCCTGAATCATAATATGGAGGACTGTAGGATTGCCATAAATTCATAGACTTGAAGTCATAAAAATTATTTTCTAATTCCTGCAGGCTAACAGACACCTGTAACCTTCTTTCAATCCACTTCCCCACCTCTGAGGAACAAGAGAAATCACAGTAACGCCTCATAACAAATCACCTCTTCTGAAGAGAAGCAACTATGTGGCAGTCAGTTTTAAGGAAGAAAATCTATATCAGCAGTGATTTACCATTTTCTATGTTTTAAAAGTAGTGCATACAATATTGAAGTGAGGACTTTAACAAAGCATGTGCTATTATGTATTAGTTGCCAGCCCACAAATGCTACCCTATGGGTGTTGTTGATTTTGTTCTAGAGCCACTGAATTCTACGACTTTGGAGGTCCCAATTCTAGGCAGCAAGGACACCATCCTTTGACAACAATTGTTAAAATGGTTCTCCCATTTACAGGCAATCTCACACACTGTGGAAAAATCCTCACAAATTATCATCTCATCTCGTAAACTGGTAACCCAGATGATTTTTCAATCAACATTTGTTTTACAGCCTGTTTGATGGCCCATAGGGGCAAGCTGGTTTAGAAGCGAAGTTGTCAAGTTTTTGTGTGGTCATTTATCCAACAGTGGATTCTGAGTTTTATAGCCAGCTATAAATGTCCCAGCACTACCCCTGCACACAACTCTGCCTTTGACTTACTGCAAAAGTTCTTTCTTAGAGATGCACATGGAAGTACTTACCTCTCCATTTTAAGTTTGGAGTAGAATTTTTTAAGGGCCAGTCATGTCTTTGTTGAATAATATAAGCCTGAATACAGGCCCCCTTGGATTTTTGTAACCTGCTCACTATCTCTTTTCCTTGTAAATGCATTGAAAGACCCAAGACAGCTCACTGTACTTTTACACGCTCACTGCCTCTTATTAAAAGCCCCTGTGCTGTTGCTGTGAGTGTGTCAATGGAGAAATGGGTTAACTAGGGCTTTTTCCCAGATATGAGCCCTGAGCCTCCTGCACAGCCCATTGCTGTTTATAGAGCCTGTAAGTACTGCACATGCCATGCCAGCCTTGGCCATGCCCTTCTCATCAACCTGTTCAACTGGAACGTCCACTTAGGCAATGTGGCTGCTCACAAATGTGCTCTCTTCACATTTCAGAGACCGATGGCATAGTTACAGGATCAGCCTAGCCTACCCTCCCTCGTTACCTGGCCCTTGAGCTGCATCTCTTTCAATCTCTTTCCACAAGCATGCGTGCCTATAGTATACTCAATATAAGCAACATGTTCTGTCTGTTCCTTTCTGGTGAAAGGTGCATGTTTCACACTGTTAGTTGAAACATTCCCAAGCACTTTAAGTACTTTTAACCAGGTTGTTTAATAAGAGTTAACTCATACATTCCTGATGACGTGATGCATATTATTATTTTTAATATAAAAAGTGGACAAGCTGTACTTTCCTATTTTTTGTTTCATCCTGATGTACACTGGAGCTGCAGTGTACTGAGAATGAATGGACAACCAGGGATTGCAAGGGGAAATATTTAATAAGGTCTACCTTAATAATTAACCCCTCAGTAATGACTTAATTCACTTTGATACTCTGAAAAAATGTGGTGTCTTTGAACTCTCTATGATATTTTAAGTCCAAACCTTCTCTGACAACCAATGCTACCTCCACAGAAACAGTGTAGTTAGGAATTCTTTGTAATTTCAGCTTCAAATAATGCAGAATGCACTCAAGGGCATTCGCATTCAATATAAATTTGTAAGCAAGTAGCTTTCACTGAGTTCACCAAACACCAGCACACACATTGAACACTCCTTCTTCACTGGGGGTCGGGGGGGATTAGATATAATTGGCAATTTTGCTTAGATAATTGTCTGCTAAAAAACAAAATTAAAACAGAAAGGTACTGCCTGAATTTAGAAAGTGAATTGATGTAAATAATAATAATAATGTTTCTGAACTTTTGGAATAAACCTAATGAACTCCACATTGAATGTGTTCATGTTATGTGCCAGTTCCCTTTTCCAGTCCATTTTGAGCCTAAATAAATCATATCCTGGACCAGCGGTCAAGAGAAATTTCTAGCTATGTTTTGTATGCCCTACTTGTATAAACAAACTAAAGTCTCTATTCATTGATTGATTAATGACTATATGAATATACAGTGAGCCTCATTGTGTTTGGGACAAAGACTTTTTTCCCCTTGATTTGGCCATGTACTCGACAATTTTGCAATCAAACCATTCACGTCTTGATTCAGTCTTGATTCTAGGCTTTTGATTTCCTTTGATCGGAATCAAATTGAATATGAGTCTCGTATGCTGAAGAGAAACCTTAAGGCAAGTAGCCACCAGAACAAGAAATAGCTGAAAATTCCTGCAGTACAGCCCCAGCAGAGCATCACCAGGGAAGATACTAAGCACTTGGTGATGCCTATTGCCTTTGGGTCATAGACCTATCAAAAGTGCTGCAAATTCCTTATGGTGTAAAAAAAAAAAGTATTCATAAAAAATAAATAAATAAATAAATAATAATAATAATAATAATACTAAAAACTTTAATAAGAGCTAGGTATGTGTAGTCTACATTAACCACATGTGCATCATTTGATCACAAACCTGAATTGTGAAGTACAAAGCCAAATCAAGAAGAAAAAAAATGTCTTTGTCCCAAACATTATTAAGGTCCCTGAATAACAGTGATAACTTCACAGAACTGAATACCTGTGAGATCCCATTTAATTGCATTCATGGTGGCTGCCATTATTAATGATAAATGTCAGACGATTTGGGTAATTTTTCCTCCACTAAAGCCTGGCACTGTAATGGAATCCCTTCCAAACTGTGATTGTAATAAATAAATAAATAAATAAATTTACATTCTAGGATGTCCTTTCATCCATCATTTACTAATCACTGCCTGATTAACACTAAAGGAGGGTGACCAAAAACGGCAGTCTCTTAATAAATCAATGGCAATATTTCAACTGCTGTAATGTCATTTGCATGCACTTCTGTCAGTCTTACAATGGGGGGGCAAAGGTGTCACTGTTTTGAATAATCATTTCAAACCAATGTGATATTGGAAGGGCTGCGGTTAGACAGTACGGTCGCACTTTGACCTGAGAAAATAGCTGGTTTGATGACTGGCGCTCAAAAACGGGCTTGTATTTTATTAGCAAATTGTGTATTATTGTTTAAACCAGGATAAAATATCTTTATTTGGAACAGCTGTAATATCCATGGTGTCACAAGTGCCAGGAATAACAAATTGATTCATATACCGTGATATTACTACTTTAATCAGTGTGGAAAGAAATACCGGTTCAGAGCTACGTGACTTCAAGATGCTTGCAAATTGCAATTCACTTGTTGTTGAAATAAGTCATGCAAGATTTTAAAAATGATCTGCAATTTCAAAACTCAAAAAATCTATATTTCTGGTATACATTTTAAGCCATTAAAATACCACTGGTATTTACCACATCAATCAAAGAGTAAAACTAACTATTTTGGCTTTTGTGTGATAGGCATATATTGTTATCATGCTATTATATGCATGCTTTTATTGGTTAGGCTTCAATCATTGCAGGATGAAGAGTAAGATTATTGATTCTTCAGAAAGGATAGAACCAACAAAAGAGGAATAGGTGGATAACATTCAAATAAAAAATAAATAAATAAGGAAACATGCAAGAAATTGCAGGACAACTGATCATACTCCTGAAAGGATTATAGTTTCATTTACTAATGGAAAATGAAGGACCTTAATGTAAATATATTCTATGATACATTTGTTCTTTCTTTCATTTTGTCGTGGGAAGTATCAATATTTCTTTTGTTTACATCAGTATGGATGTAATCTAACCTTATAAGAGATCACTTCTGAGAGGTGTAGAAAATGAAGCACTTCCTGTGAGCAGTGTTCAGCCCTGTTATTTATATATTTATTTATTTATTCATATCAATGCCCCTTCCAAAGACATCAGCAACAAAACAGTTATATTTGCAGATGTCACAAAACTCAGTGTAGGGAACAACGTACACACTGATCACATTGATGAATATTCTACCTATGTTTCTCCAAGATGCATGTTTTTTAGACTAAAAATGACAGATTTTGTCTGCTGGACTCTTGCCATGATAACGGTAGTGACTTTACTGTGATTTGTCTCCTCTGTGGATTTCCAAAACACATAGAAGGTGAGGACCCACAAGCCTGTTTTACCTCCCCACATTACAAAATAAGAAACCATTGACACTAAAACACTGGCATTGTAAAATAGTTCATAGAGATAAAACCGTGAGTTTCAAACAATATATAGAGTGACATTGATCGAAAATTTCATCATAAGAAATGGAATGAATGCAAATAAACCCACTCTGGCCAAACTGAGAGGTTGAAAAGTGGCTAGAACAATGGTAACTGCAAATACTTATTCCAAAGTTGTGTTCTTAAATCTCACCTTTTCCCTTGAAAATGTACATTGAAAAGGTTTCTTTTGACTGCCATCCTAAGAACTGCTCCTTGCTCTGTGATTGGCTAAATTTGCATCTCAGGATCTCCATGGGTCTCCTCTAACCTTTCATACAGTAGCTTGAAGTCTGGCCGGAGCTACAGTGTGGCCTTGTCTTCCAAAAGCTTGACAATTGAACTGTTAAGCACCAGTGGGTTACTCTTTATTTGTGACAGTGCACATTGTCCCCAGAGTGACAGGCAGGTATCTGAGCTTTAATAGCCAGACTGGGGATAAGAAAACCTTGATGAAATGCATTCAAGGTGAAATGATGGAGCTTCTTTATTTTCTCTGCTTTTGTTCCCCAAGTGCTCCTTGGATTTCAGCAGGAATTTGTACGCATAGTTTGCTTCCTTGTTGGCTTGGGTACTTGATTTACACTATAATAATCTCCCACTGTAAAGCCTTTGTTGTCAATCGCTTCCAACCACAACATTATTGGCCAATGACTTAAGTATAGTTATTTATTTCATTTATTTGTTGTACTGCAAGAGCACTTAACGTATGTTTTCAAGCTTTATCCCACTGTCAAATTCCAAAGCCTTATCTAACTTGGGACAAAAATCTCTTCTAACCATTTGTTTCCCTGGCCAATATCCATTGCATTCACACAGCAAAATCTCTAATCTTGCAAATCTTCCCTGCTCACAAATGTGTTGCAGTGGTATAGGATTTCTTGTTTTCCATACTCAGAAATGGCAATTTCATCACACCATCTGGATTAGGCTGTGACGAGTAGAATGTAAAAAAAAAAATAAAGTGACATACTGGTCCATCATAACTGACAAAAAAAGCACCAAAACAGCATGACAAGGAATCGCTTATCACATTCTAAAGCCTTCAATGTGATATTATTTTTCATTTTAAATCATTTTCTGTCACAATTTATCCCCTAATCTTCATGGCAGCTGTATAGGCTGCCCATATGTGCATACATTTCGTTGACAAGAAAATCTGGACTATCTATCATGTCAAAAGTGCACTTTGACATAGTAACAAAAATAGACAAGTTTCCAGAAGTCTTCTCCCTTTCGATCTACATTCATGCTAATTACTCAACAACATACAACATTAATAAACAACAGCAGGAGGTGATCCATGAATTATTTATGCTTGTGTGTGATTCAATCTCTCTGAATCGTCAAGCCGCAGACTTAATTGCCTCATCCTGGTGAAATTTTCATCAGAATCAGAAGTCAGGAAAAGTCCAGTGATGCACCAGGGACTGCATAACACATGTTCTATACCTGGAAAAACTGCTGCACTTCAACTGAATTGTTGTGACGATTTTGTCAGCATGACATTTTACATGACAATCTAATATTATAACTTACATTCCAGAATTCCATAAGGAATGTTTATCTGAGGCTTCATAATGGAAGATTTTGCTGGGGAAACATTTATGGTCACAGAGGTGTGAAATATATGTTACACAACACTACTCAACATAAGGTGTTCCAACGCTCATCTGAAAGTACCCCAACAAATGTGTTTTGTCCCTGGTCCATGGCTATTGACTCAGTGATTTCCAGGACCATTAACGAGAATTGTATAATGCTGGCCCCACACTAGAGGATAATTTTGTGCCCGATTCGCTCTTCCCAACAATCGCGGGGGCGTTCCCGATCCGAGGTTAATCTGAATCGATTATCTGACCAAATGATCCTGTGGTGTGAGGGGTTTACAGACATAATCTTAATGTTGCCGACTGGATCGGAGTCTCCCCGATCTCAAATCGTAAATATCAAACGTTTGATATTTAAGATTTGAAATCCTGTAGTGTGAAACAACAGCCAATGAGAGCGAGCTGACCGGGAAGCGTCACCAACTAAATTTATTTTGGCTTGCCAAAACCGAAGAAGTTCTCTACGGACGATATTGTTTTATACTCGATGCGGTTAGGCAACTGCACGTAGCAACAAAAGTATCAATATTATTGTATTATGTATATATGTAATTATTGTAATGTTGTGGTCTCCACGGAGACGGGAATCAGCTTGCGGAAATAAAAAAAAGTCCGTGGAATCGCCACTCTGAAATCGTTTAGTATAAACGCCAAGTGTGTGGTCCTGATCTACCACGTTTTAAAAATCGGTTAAGATTAGAAAATCCTCTAGTGTGCACCAGGCTTAAGTGGTGATACTTTCAGTTGAGCTTGGTTACTTAAAGTGAATGGAGGTTTTGTTCATCTTCATTGCTGAGGAGAATGATTGACATTGAGAAAACAGGAAAGGTGGATAAAAAGACAATTTGCCTGTGAGACTGACACGTTCAATACTATCTGAATTTACAGAGGGACAAAATCGTTCTAATGTATTGCATTTAACTGACAAATCCATATTTACAAACTGAAACAACTGAATGTGGTCTTGTCTGCAGTTACTTTAGTCTGTAGATTTGTGACTGTCCTTTTTTCCTGATTTTTGAATGCTGGAATTGAGTCTATTCTTACGACACAAACTCAGTGTCATGACGGGCATCATTCTCTTTATGAACATTAAAGAATAAGGGACTAAGATTCAATGGCTTTTAACATACTATTCTATTATTCCAAACTTCTTTTTTCCCCCTCATCCCCCTTTCCTTTTACTACAAATTATAGCCTACTGAAATCATGAACGTTACAGTCCAATTGGCTGAAAAGTAGGCATATATTTTTTTCTCATAGCGATCTCACTCGGAATTGATACCAGACTGGGGGGCCTCATGCTAAGAAATAGTATACAAAATGTCAAGTAATGTGTTTCACACACACACACACACACACACACACGTACATTTTATGCATGTGCGCAACACCCATTTCAAACACATTTGCTCATAACCCTGTCAAAGAATACCCAGACCCAATTTCAGGATGGAATTAATTGGCTGAGAAACATATAATAGCTGCCACCACTGCAATACCAAGAACCATTGCTTCCCAGCAGCGTGTGGAAGCTGCAGGCGAAAGATGAAAACAGCCGAGTGTGTCCAGGCGTGCAGACACAAAAGCAGGGGGCACAAAGAGAATAGCTCCACACAAGGTATGTTCTCCTTTTGCTGTTGTACAATAGGAATGTGTGCAAAACTATGCAACTAATATCGCATATGACCTTCAACAATGAAATAACGTACAAGCTCTTTAGAGATATGCTGCGGATGGACGACTGAACATTTTCATTGTTATCAAAATGGAATATAGATTTAGCCCAAGAAAGGCTAAAAAGACTATTCTATCAACATTAACATTCTGGTGTTCAGCCCTATACTTTTGCCTCTTTTATGAGGATCCCTCTGGTAATGATGTACAGACACCCAAGGGTTTTCCAGCTCCAGCCTGGGCCCCCTCCTTCATAACCCCTAAGGCAGCACAGCCACTTTAAGAAAATATTATGCCCTTTGCAACTCATGGAATTAGATTCGTATGATGAAAGAAAAAAAAATAAAAATTCAGCAGTTTGTCTTTCTCCCGGTGTCCACTTCTAAGCTATGCTTCAGTGCATACCTATTCAAGCAGATCAGATTCATCATGCCTGCACACATTTTTATTTTACTCATCAAAGTTTTTTATTTGTCAAAGTAAACTCTCATCGTTGTAACATGATCCAGAAAAAAAGGTCCGGGTTTTGGAATGGCATTGAAAACCTAATGAATTTCCTGCCTGCAAGGATAGGGCAGCTTCAGTTCTTCATGGCTCACCAGTTCAGTGCCTTCCACTCATTACAATTGTACAGTGATAGAAGGATCTGGCAATGCAGTGAAATTGATGAATGCTTATGGTAATATCACATTTTTAAAAAGTTCTGCTGTCACAATTAGTGTGTGTGTGTGCGCGTGCGTGCGTGCGTGCGTACGTGTGTGTGTGTGTAAAATGACAAATAAAAAATCATTGTCAATAGCTTGAAATTTTGAGCATTTACATACTGTTGAATTTTGTAATTGACTAAAGCCATCTATACACAGAACATAAACAGTGGGTAATTGGTGGAGCTGACCCGGTATCTATGTCTGTGTGAAGAAATAAAGCCAGAAAAAGGCAGGTTAAAATAACCCAGCTCTCTACCCATCTCACAACGTAGGAAAAAAGCCTGACTTGACCTGAGGGGTGTACCACAAAGGAAGCTTAACATACCCAGGGCCTCTTTGCGTTAGCTCGCTTGATAAAACCTAACAACTACAAGCGGGCTTAACCGGTATCATGAAGGCGGTTACACAGGCTTCGTTAATCTATGTATGTTCCCATAAAAGTGGCGGTGTCTGCAAAAATGATCCAATAGCAGAAGAGCATGGACTGCCTGCCTACTCAAGCAGTGTATTTCTCACCTGAAGATAAAAGGCTGATGTGGATAGATATATTGGACGCATACAAAGAGTATGAAACAATCATAATGGCAAAAAGGTACACCTCTGCCAACAAAGCCATAAGGGTATGACAAAAAAGTGCTAATAGCGTTTGTTAAATTCATAAGTTAATAACTTAATACCTCACCACTCCTAAGAAATAAATCTGAACTCTCACAAATTGTCCCATAGTTTATTTATAATGTGACAACTGCTCATGCTAGAGAAGTAGATGGACGCGTATGTTTCAAGAAGCTTGCACATGCACTATATGCTCTCAGTTGACAATATATATCTTTCGTATAGTGTATCCTCAGATATATATATATATATATGTGTGTGTGTGTGTGTGTACACATACATACAGTACAGGCTAAAAGTATTATGCCACTTGTGTTTTTTTTTAGCCTTTTTTTTTTTACCTTAGGTACAGAATAATTCAATTAATATATGCGCATTTATGGAATAACTAAGCAAAGTATAAGCATTTTTCGCTTAACTGGTTTAATACAATCTGTTCAGACCTCCATTTTTCACTGCAGTGTATCCTCTGAGCCGTGTCACTGCACTAGTAGACTGCATCATGTTCACAGTTGTTCTCAGGGAGACCGCACGCACCCATAACATTACATTACACCCGATCACCCACAGGGGTCACACTGTGTTGAGGATGTGGTGGAAACCCAGCTGAGTGAAAACATTCCTTTGCGGCCATTGCCAGTTGCGTGCCAGAGCCTGCAGGACTCTTTACCATAGTTAGCACTGGCACCATTAGGATTTCATTACAGACCACAAGGTTAAGTGCTATAGCTGGATGTACCTCCCATGAGTGCCATAGTGTTTTGATAGTTTGACTCCACTTAAATGTACCAAGGAAACATAGAATGTTTGTGTGCAAAGCTGTGCACTATTAAACGAGTGCAATGGAAACTACATTGTGTGCAATGCAATCATTTAACACAGCCAATTTCTGTGAATATAACACCTCCCCCTTCCCCAGAAATTGTGCAGCCTGAAATCTCTGTGGAAATGGTATTGAAAAGCAGCATGGAGGAATACATGAGGGAGATTAGCAGAACTGTTTCAGCACAAGCTGTGCATGAAAATGTTGACGTGTGATCAAACGGGCCTTGTGCCCCCCCCCCCCCCCCCCCCCCCACCACCCCCCGCCTTATCAAGGTATAAATACAACTGCAGGAATGAAATTACTTCTGAGTCATTTCACAGATCTGCATGAAAGTTACCACAAATACGAAATTGTCCATTTGTTGCATTAATTTCATAAAACCAGTCAGTCAAGCTCTCAAAGTTAGAGAGAAAACATGGACAAGCAATGCTAGTATTATATAATGAGAACTTAGTACCTGCCCTTATTTAGAATATCTAACACACAATTCCTTATTTATAGCTGGATATTTATTCAAGAAATTCAGGTTAATTAACTTTCTCAAGGGTACAACCGACAAACCCTACTTGGGGATATAACCTTTTGGGTTACACTGTAAGTAGTTTCCTAACCACTACAAACTAAATAGTGCATAATTTCAATATGTTCTACACAAGTGTTTGTGTTCAAATTAGTCATTTGATACTTCCAGATTGCAACAAAGATAAAGACATCTATATTCGAGAATGGGGATTTAGGTGAACCAGCTGCGTTTGAGCATTAACTTATTGTTCATTCCCTCAAAGGTACTGGAAATTAGATGGCTGTTTCCCAGGTTATCATTTTGACAAAATGTACAAATTATTTGTTCTTTCTGTAAAAACATGGGAAGACAGCATGCAGGTCAAATAACCTTCACAGTCATTCAATGTCCTCTCATCTGTATGCTAGCTTTGTTTAGATTATATATATATATATATATATATATATATAATGAATATTTGTTTCATAAAGATAATGGCTGTTCTGAAATATTCCTATCTAAACCACTGTACAGTGTATGATTATTGTCAATCTGTGTGTTGTATCTCTGTACTGGTCAAATAGCGCGTCTGTATGTCTACCTTTAGTCCTGTATCCATATGTAGAAATTTAAAGAGAAAACACTCTATGGGAAAGTCCATTACGCAGACTGATATTTTTCAACTGAGGAATTTAAATCACATTTATATTTGACTTAAATATAACAAAAAAAGGAAATTTGAAAGAAAAGAAAATATTAATATGCACTTATGACTAAATTTGGCATTAGTCAGCATGCCAAAAATCCTATATTTAAAGTCAATCATGCCTGAAATTTCTCACAGAGAACATTCTGTGTTGCCATCAGTGTGGTCTAAAATAAAGTTTTGTGAGATGAGTTTTAAAAATATCTTATCTGTCAGAATGCACATCCTGTAGGTTGTTTTATTTTATTTAATGTCCCCCTGACAAATGAATTGATACATGGGCTGTGTCAATTTAATTCTCAGGGGAGCTTTTTTTAAAATCCCTACAGAATTTTCATTTTGACAGGAAATTTTTTGACTTTATCCTTAGCTTGAGCAAGTTTAATATAACAATTCACTGCAGTCTTAATTCAAAGAACTGAAATGTGGTCATATGCCTCCTTCTTGGCTACTTCTCCTTCTGAGTTTCGTCTGTGCAGAGGGTTCATTTTGCCCATTTTCACCTGTTTCATGCTGTTTGGTTTAAAGTTTTATAACTCCGGGGGCTCTGTTTTCCAGAATCAATGGCACACGGTGCATGGGCACAGTCACAGGCGTGGCGTGTGGCGCAGTGGGCGTGGCCTGTGATTGTTGGTATTTTCGGGACCACTGGTGAGCAGCGCAGAGCGTAAAGTTCAGTGGTGCACCCAGAGACTGGGTTTGAGACTGGGTATTATCAGTGGCTGTGATGCATTTGTTAATGGCCAATCAAAATCCTTTCTTCATCCCCTTTTAAGAGCCATGCACCTTGCGCAGGGCGTGCTGCAAATTTGCCTAGCCTACCACTGCAATGAAAGACAAGGATAATGATACACTAATCAGATGTTTCTCACAAGACTTTCTTTTGCGGGCAGCGCAGAGTTGGGCTGGCACTTTTTTCTTTTTTTAATTAGTTCGAAGGAATCTCACATTTTTATGTAACAAAACAAAACCAATGGGGTGACTTGGTTTTGCTCAATTGAAAGAAAGAAAAATTAAAACTCACAAGTCCATCATTAATTCAGAACAATGGCATGTCTTAACTGAGCTGAGCAGGATTGGATGAGTGGTCGTTTCGTCATTTTTAAAAAGTTCCATGAATCTAGTTTATAGTGAACCCCTCAGAATCAACGTGTAAGTTAAGGTTTTCATTGTCTGGTTCACAAACCTGTCAGCATGTGTGAAAAATATGAAAATAATATGCATTGCTGCTCAAATCCCACAAGTATCCAAAAATCTTGGTGTCCAAAAATGGATCCAAAATGGATAGTCGTGCATCATAGTAATTCAGGAGGTACTCAAATTTTTTGTTTCAATTTTTTCACTCATTGGAAACATATTTGCATCCATATCATTAGAGAATTTCCAACTTTTGCAAAAGATTAGGGGAAAATCCTATGGAAACCTATGCAAAGCTGTCCAATAATGAACACAGATTTATTGTTCATTTGAATCACATTATTATGTCCTATGAGGAGACAATTAGAGGGCAACACAAATGATCACTCAAGCAGGCAAAATAAGTTTCATTGACCTATATACACAACCTTGGGTGTTTTTTTCTTTTCTCGCTGTACTGTAAATAACTCCTGAATGTATTTAAATGTCCAGTATCTTCAACATGGTTTGCTGTCATACAGATGAAATACTGAACAATGGTGACATGTAGAAACATTTAGCTAGATAATAGCCCAAACATGTACTATATCTGTATGGATGTATGTGTGAATGAGTAAGTAGGCATATGTGTGTGTATATGTGTGTGTGTATGTATGTGCATGGGTATGTGCATGTATATATGTCCTCCACAATTTTAGAATTGTAATCAAAAAATTCACATGTGGTTAAAGTGCAAATTTTTATTACAGGGTTTTTTCTCTATATTTTGGTATCACCATGTAGAAATGACAACACTTTTTATACATAGCCCCCATTTAAGGGAATCATAATGTTTGAGACATTGCAATGTTATTGTACTTTGTCTGAGAGCTGAATTAACGCTGGGCATTTTACTGTGTGGGTAGGACATGTCTCTAAAGCCAGGGAAGTCCCCCCCCCCCCCCTCAGTCTTTCACTGGTAACTAAAATCAGTGAAGTATTGCAAAACCTTGAGTAATTGTTGTGTCCAAGCTCTTCAGGTAGCTTCCATAGTTATCAATCAATGCCACTAATCATATATTGGGGAGAAGTACATGCATTCAATCTGTACACCCAGGGTTTGTACATGTATTTAATTTCTTCTCCTGTTGGGTTTCTTTTTAGTGTGAAATCATTTAAATCAGATCTTTTGAGTCTTGTGAGTGTGCATTTCTGCAGTTTCTGTGATCTCTTTTGCTATGAGAATATGCTTCCTTTCATGTTTCAATCATTCAATGTGTATCCATGCATTTCCTTCATGATTTGCACATCTAAGTTTTAGTATTTTGTTATATTGTTCTCATATAAAATATGTTGAATAAAACTGCATGAGCAGTTATGAGAACCATTGTTTATACAGAGCTTTCAAAGCGGGAAAAAAAAAAAAATCCTATTCAGGTGCTTGTGAGTCAACATATCTTTTTCAAGTGAGAGAAAGACATTTTTTGTTTGGTAGGGAAAAAACAAAAAAACTATTTTGTAATGCCTAAGGCATAACAACCCTTTCCATCTCTGTTTATGTGGGTGCAATCCCTTTTTAAATTCCCCTTTAAATTCAATCTGAAATTGTTTTGTGCTATAAAGGGGAATAGGGAATGAATGGAGGCTGGTTTTGGCTGTTTTATGTGCTAAGGCACAAGTCAGTGGCCTAGCTGAGCTGAGAGGGGTTTTAGTGGTAGGAGTGCCTCAAAGCCATATTTATTCAGAGAGAATTTTTCTGACCAATCCATGTAAGGTGTGTATGTCTCCTTGTGTTTGTTTGCTTTTCAGTGTGTATTTGTCCTTCATTTCTTATCTAAAATAACATGTAGCCTCTACCCTAGATCTCTCTTTAACTGATACGTTTATTGCTGGTTTCACTTTTTTTTCCATTTGCAACCTGCAGAGAATTTAATTTAATAAGAGTGATGAATATGCTACTTTTTATGCATCTATTAATATAAGCAGTTCAATTGTTTCACAATTTATATATTAATAAGATATGTCTGATAATTGCTCCTGCTGTTGATAAAATGACATTTTGATCTTTAATTTTACAAGTGTTTGTCAATTGTTTATTAGTCTTTTTAGGATTCAGAAGTATCAACCTGGGAAGCATGCTTTGCATGTGGAGGCATGATTTCTTAAATGAAATAGCATTCTTAATTGCTAACATAATCAGCACATAGTTTGAAATCACAGTGTTTTCTTAAATAATAAACATTTATGTTCAATTAATAAAGTAATATATTAAATAAGATGTACATGTACATAATAATATATAAAATTATTTTTTCATTTTCTTCAGGGAAGAGGTGTACAACAGAATAATGACACAGTAGAAGCGTAAACCATATGTAAATGAGTTGTACAACATCCATGTGACTAATCAGAGACTCCACTCCGTAATTAAATAGCACAGAGATTCACAATAAATACACAGACTGCTCAAAATCATCATAAAAACAACAAATTCTAATGTGTGTGTGTGTGTGTGTGTGTGTGCATGTGTGTGTGAGAGAGCATATTTTTACTGGCTGGCAAATTGCTCATTGTTGAACTGTTATCAACAGTTTTTCATATAATGACTGTTTGACAAATGCTTATGTTATAGTGATAAGACATAATCAGAATCCCAACCTGCTTTAAATACCTGGGCAATGTGTCAACCTATTATAGTATCTGGAATGAGCTGGCAAGGGTTGGCATAAGTTGGGTGCAGCTGACCTTTTGTATGGAGATGCATTACTCCTGCTCTTTTCACTAACACCCCCACAACTGGGGAGGTAAACTAAATTGGCTCTGTAGAGATGGTTCGACTCATCATTAGCATAAATGGAATGCAAATTTGCACACACCATTGCCCACCAGGACCAAGGCTGCACAGCCCTTATTGAGAGCAGTGGTGTCCAATGAAATTATTATTATTTTGTGTGTGTGTGTGTGTGTGTGTGTGTGATTCCATCTTCAGTTTTTTAATGGCTTGATTGGAGCCATTCATTGGATGGGTGATGGAATCACCTGCTCCTGCAGTTTTGAGTCAGCGGCTGGAAGAAAGCCATCTCTAGACCCCCCTCAGGAAATGGGGAGCCCTCAGCAGATCATGCTGTGCACCAGCAGGCTACCGACTGTGAAGCACAATGATTTTCTTCCCAGCTCTGGCACAAGGATCCACACCTTTCTGCAAATGCTTCCTTACAAAGGTCCATTGAAATAAAGCAATATAATTTTCTAGGTGTTCCACAAGAAACAAAGTACAGGAGTAACAGTGTGGTAATTTGTCCTTGATAAGGGCATCTACTAAAGGAAAGATTTGTTGAAAAAAAAAAGTTGAACAATCTATTTTTGCTCTGCTCGATACTGGAGGAAGTGTTTTTTTTTTTATACTTGAATTTTGAACATTTTTATGCGGCATGGGGCAATAAAATAATCTGACCTGTCTACATTGACAGGTATAGTTTGCTTTCATTTGAATATTTACTGGTTTCAGGAACTGAAAGATTGGTTTAAGAAATGGTACTAAAAGGCACACTATGCAGGATTTTACCGAGGAAATATTATAAAATAGCCATGCTAAGGCATATCTATGATGCACTGGCAATCTCTGCCTTTACGAATTTTCACTGAATCTGTGCACCTTTACCCATATTTGTTATGCTAAAATGTGTTTGGGACATTTCTGGGCATGGCACTCTTTTGTTCAGGTAGGGGTGGGTGTGGCTACAGAGCTTGTGGTTTGGGATCAGATTTGTGGTTTGTTGCTTGCTAGCTAGCGGCTGCAATGTTCCAGATGGAGTGAAGCAAAAAGACAAGCCGACCAGGCTTGTTCAATATAAAGATAATTGTTTTTCCTCGGTGGCATCAACTGAAGTTCATCAAGGGAATGAAAAGATACGTGGATTTGTACATTGTCCGGTTTGCGGTCCCAACAGGACAATGTACTGTCCATCCAGTGACTTACTCAGGGGTGAGTGGGTAGGGTTGAAGACTTCTTTGATTGTAAACAGTACCACATCGAGGCTAAATATCATGCATAGTATGCCTTTAAGAGTTCAACCCTTTAAGAGCTGGAGGAGCTGTTGCATGCCTAGACACTTAATTTTAGGACTGTGAGAATGTTTATGTCACTGTATACATGAAGCTGATAACCAAGCCTTCAGTTTAGTGACCATTTTTGAACTGTATACTTAGAAATTCTGTTGAAGCCAGTCTAGGTGCTTCATGTAGCAAGGCTACAGGTACTTAAAAGCATGAAATATAGCTTTAAAAATATAGTAATGAGCACAGGGGGTAGCACTGTTGCGTCACAGCAAGAAGGGCCTGGGTTCGAATCCCGGAGCCTTTCTTTGGGTCTTTGCATGTCCTCCTCGTCTCCGCGGTTTCCTCCCACAGTTCAAAGACATGCTAATCGGAGGCTAATTGGAGACTCTAAATTGCCCACAGGTGTGTGTGCCCTGTGATAGATTGGCGACATATCCAGGATGCATTACTGGGTCTTGCCCAATGAATGCTGGGATAGGCTCCAGCACCCCTTGTGTCCCAGACCAGGATAAGTGGGTATAGATAACGGATGGATTGACTGAGCTCCTGGGACCAATTATTCTGTTGGTTCATTCTACTAAACACATTTCCTAGAATTAATTTTCACATTATTATTGACATTTCCCAATTCCCAATGTATGTACTTGTTTAAATGATAATTTACCTGCTGATGTTTTTCCGAGAATGGCCTTTGGTAAGGTTTGTGCCACAAACCACACTGAATGAATCATGCTGTCCATGTCTACCTTAGGGGAAATAACACAATGATAGTTCATTAAGTTTATTTTCCATGTAGTTTGGTATTGATTGAAAGCAAAGTGAACTGCCTCCGCTCTGCGTCAGAATGAAGGTGTGAGAAATTAACTCTGGAGTGAGAACAATCTGGAAGGTCCTCCAAGTCTGAGGCATAGTCAGTGTTAATTAGATTTTCTGAGATGTAGCCAAGCAAAGAAATGTAGCTTGATGTTCAAAAGGAAGGACAAGTGTTTCATCAATATGGACTTAACTCTTAATTACAAACCACATTAAACCTTAATAGCTGAAGGGAAGAATAAATAGTTCAAACATGTACGTTGAAGACTATAATACTATTGGACTGTTGTCGGTAAGACTAGCAAAATTACCTTCTCCATGTCCAACTGATTTCTGTTTATGTACAAGATCCTGAACCAAATTGCTAAACAAAATTTCTGTGAGGACAGACTTTCTCAGCGGTAGTATTTTCTGAGGTCTAAATTCAAACCAACAATCCATCCATACAGCTCCAACTATTATCTATACCTGCCTATTCCTGGTCAGGGTCACAGGAGGTGCTGGAGCCAGCATGCATTGGGCAAGAGGCATGAATACACCCAGGACAGTTTGCCAATCCATCACTGGGCACACTCACACCATTCACTAACACATTCATACCTAGGGGCAGTTTAGACTCACCAATAAACTTTACCTGCATGTCTTTGTTGGAGGAACCCAGAGTACTTAAAGGAAACCCATGTGGACACGGGAAGAACACATGTACTATATATATACTGTATAATTGCTTAGAAAGTGTCAAAAGTCAAAATGTAATATACCAGTAGGTAGGCCGGACACTCTCACCACTCAATCCTTTGCAGTGTAACTATAACTTGCGTGCACTGTAGGATGGCAGTATAATTCCAAACCAGCTAGCTAATGCTATGCATGTGGGATTCGATACAAGCCTTTCTTTAGCCTAAACTACAAGTTTACAAGAGAGTAATACTGCTTCTGAGTAGCAGCAAGCAATAGCAATGGTAATGTGTTCAGTCAGCACGTTTTATCCCAAAGCCATATTTTACAAAAAATCAGAAAAGCACTGACCCTCCTTCATCATCATCCAGTGGTGGTAAAAGTACTCAAATACCATACTTGACTTAAAGTAAAGATACAACTGTAAAATAATTACTTTAGTAGATATGCAAGTGACTCTAGTATTTTAAAAAATACTAGAGTCAGTCTCCAAGTACATGGGTTTTAATGTACTCAAGTTTTCAAAAGTACAATTTGAATAAACATTTTGAAATAAAACAAAACCAACCATTTTATACAACATCTAACATCTCTGTGTAGTGTAAAGACGTAAAGTGCCACATTGCCAGTTGAAAAAAGGGGCAGGCATGTTTGAACTCTCTAGTGGCTTCTTTGTTATCTCCGCCAGGCAGAAGCCTGGAGGGGATTATGCGTTTGGTCGCGTGTGTTTGTGTGTGTGTGTATCTGTCCGCAGCTAATCTCTAACCGGCCGGTAGGTGCCGCAAGAGAGCAACAGCTGCTTCGCCTGGCGGAGATTTGCACTCTACTGAGTGCATTCTTCTAGTTTACCCTGAGATGGGAAATACTGCCTCCACTTACTGTAGTAGGTAATGCCCCAGGCTCTGATCTCTATAACTGCATGCGAGTAACAAATACACCAATGCAATTGTATTGTAAACGTAAGTATACCTAATAGAGATAAACTTAGTTTCCTAGTTTTTTTTATTTATTTATTTTAATTTATTTTATTTTATTTGTTTGTAAGGGGAGTTCAGTGATAAATAATTTAACAAGACAAACTCATCTAGCTAAATTAATTGGAATTAATATGTGTGTCCGACACAAGCCACTGCCTGTACATTCGCTCTTCATGTGCCCTCCAACAAGGTAAGGCGAGTTGTAGCAGCATTATGTTTCATCCCTTTATTGACTCCATGCAAACGTAATGTTAACGTAATGTTAGCTAGCTAATGTTAGTTGAGATCGCCTGGTGCCTTCACAACCTTACCTAGTTCATGTTTGTGCGACTGTAAGTTTAAAAAACATTTGGGAATCAGTGAATGTTCTGTATGTTAAAGGCAATCACTAGACAAACTTTAATTCTAATTATCTTAATGTTTTGTAGCAAATCCCAAGGGAATCTCCATTGAAAAATATTTTCATGGTTACAGATAGAGACACGCGGCATGACGTGGCACGTAAAAAACATGCAACGTTGTTTTTTTGTTAGCTTAGCTAGCCTTAGCTTAGCTATTTTTTCAAAAGGACAAGTGATTTTTCTGTATTAATTAGTTGGTTGATGGTGATAACCGCTATTATGTTGACAAGGGCACACAAAACATGTGGAAAAGTTTATTCAATCACAAAAAAGCAAACACAGTCTATGTCAGAGGTGGTCAAAATCTCAATCCTCAATTCATTTTAATAGCAAGTACCCCAGGTTGTACCCCGGGTGGGCGTGTTTCGGCGTATTTCAATGAAGTACCCGGATTAGCCGCGTGTGTCTATAGCAGCAGCAAACACTTTCCTGCTTGGCTAATAACAGTATGCTAACATTAACTAGCTAGTGGTCTTTATCAGCCACCAAATAATTTTTAAAAGTGGTTAAAATGACCATGCTTGTTTTCACGTTATACCAGTCAATCCAGAGAAATTTTGGCTGACGACCAACCATACAGAATGTTACAAATAACAACAGCTGTCAATATAAATGTATTTGAGTAAAAAGTACATCATTTATTTATAGATGTATTGGAGTAGAATGTGAAAGTTGCTATTATTGTTTATACTCAGCAAAAGTACAATATCCTACTTAAGTACAGAAACGAAATACGTGTACTTTGTTACATGCCACCACTGTCATCATCACATTCCCCCCAAAATGATTTAGCCTAGGCTGCTGATATAATTATCCTGCTGTTGTGAAGATGTCATTCACACCATGCACTTCGATTGCCTTTAGAAACAATATACACATATCATTGGAACAATTTTATTGGTTGCTAATTACTATGCTATTTGATTTGTGACAATGGACTCTGGGTTAAAACGTGACTACTCTTTTTTGTGTACCTTCTTGCCTAATGTCTTAGAGTGAACAGGCATGCATGTAAGAGTTGCAATTATAGGGTCATTAGGATTATTTATTGTGGGGAATACAAGAATTAGTGAGGAGGATAAAGGTGAGAGCCCCCCCCCCCCAGTGAATATTTTTAATGAATAAACATACAGAAATTGCTATATGGTTTTATGGTGCAAGTGCGGCTGCTATCGCTGTGGGGGAAATTCTGATAATCTGTAGGATTGTGATATTTTTCTCATGTAAAGACTACCCAAGAGGCATTGGGTGTACAGATTGGATGTTTTGTGCAGTTTATTAAAAAAAAAAATCACAAAGTTCAAAGTGATGTGAAGCATAAGAGCTAGATGATTTAACTGCCCTAAATCAGGGGTTGTAGTAATGACAGCCAAAGCAAAATGTATGTACAGACACAATATAATAAGTAAGCCTTAAGAACCAGAAATACTTCCACGGTGAAAGCCGTTACACTGAATATAAATGCTACAGTGCATAACTAAAGCTAATTTATAACACAGTTGTCAAAAATGGAGTGTGTATTTTTATATTTACATACCAGCATAAGTCAAAAGGAGCGAGAATGCAGATGCTGTAACATATTCTATATCAATGCACACAGGCCCCTTAATAATAAATCCCACAAATGAAATGTCCCCAGATCCACACAATGCATGCATCACACACTTCCAGATTGAAAAGGAAAATGACCAGGATTCTGATATAGGGGCTGTTCCACAATCCGCTTACATTTGAATAATGACTTTGCGGCAGGAATGTCTTGATACCACTACACATCCAATCTTAATGCATCCTTGTACACCAAAACAGATTGCACAGCGATAAGAACTAAACATTTCATTTTTAGAGCCACGGGAGTGGAGATATCAATGTGTTCCTGTTGGAAACCAATGAAAAAGCTCATTGGTTGTAGCTTCGTGATGAATTATGCCTGTTATACATTTGAAAAGATGTTGCTGAGGCAAGCTCCACACTTGGCATAGAAAAGATGCCTGACACATCTTATTGTTTGGATGAGCCACATGTGTAATCGCACAATCTCTATAGATGATTTAATGACTCCAGACAAGCTGTATAGTGCAAACAAAACAAGCCAATGTGGTTCCTGGCAAGCCCTCAGTCATTATTGTAATACAAGCCAAAACCTGTTCCCTTTTCTAAAGTACACCTTAACCTGACTTAAATAGTAAAAACATGACATTATGAGAACTGCTGCTGCAAACCATTCAACAGTGTGTACAGTTACAACGTTAGGGATTTGGTTGTAAGTAGGTTTTAGCCAGTAGTGCAGTAGAGCCTCAGCATGAAATGTATATGCTAATAATAGGTAATGCTATGCCACTCCCCACCTTCACCAGTTCTCATAAGGGTCAAAAGAAGCAAAAGCTTAGCTGAAAAAAATGTGATACTTTTGTGCAAGTTAATGCAGCGGGTGGAAACATTTCTTTAATTGCACTACCTTCATGAGCTAAAAGTTGCAACGTCCTTTATTTTGCAATCAATACTGTAATAAGCAAATACATTTGATATCAATCAAAATGATTAATGTTGCTGTTCAGTTATTTATTTTTTTTATTTTTATTATTATAACAGAATTTGCAAGCAAACTCTGCATAAACCAGAGTGGGCACAATATTCTACTGACTGAGGTTAATCCCATTTTACAGTCTATGTTCTGCATTCCACAAAAGAAACTTGTAGCCTACAAGTAAAAAAAAAAAAAAAAGCTGAACACAATGCTGAGCTTAAGAGTCATTGGACTACCAGTGAGGCCACACAGTGCACATTCCCAAAAGGGTTGAATCAATTTGCTTCGGTGAGGACTTCTGCTGGCTCAACAGTGCCTCTAGGTTTTCCCCCAACATTTACGACCTGAGTGAGCACTTTGGTGAAGCATTACACGTCACAACCCTGGACATTTGCAAGAGCTACTGGCAGGTTTCTTTGAAGAAGAAGAAGGCCAAACCACTCACCGTTTACGGGGCACCAATGGGTCTTTTGCAGTTTAACCCTCCTCCACAACGCTTCCTGCACTTTCCAGTGAAAGGTAAATTTTTTTCTCATTTGTTGTTTGGTCAGACGAGGGCCACAGAATCTAGACTAAACTAGTACTAAATATTCAAAAGTCTGGTACATACACCTTGGTGCTGAGCAGCATACGTGTGCCTCGGAGCCCCCCCCCCCCCCCCCGACACTGCCTTCCCTCACACTTTTGCTCGCGAGGGACTTGGAGGTCCACTATTTTATCTTTATATAATTTAGGGTTGCCTCAGGACTTGGAATCTGCTTTTTGGAAACTCAATCTTGAGACATCCCCAAGACTTGTAATCTGGTTTCTGTGTACTCAGTCTTGGGTCTTCACCAAGACTTGGAGCATTTTTTTTTTAATTTTTTTTTTTAAAGGAGTTCAATCTTGAGTCTTCCTCAAGACTTGGAACCAACTTTTCAGGAATTCAGTCTTACATCTTCCTTAAGATCTGGAACCTGCTTCTCAGAGACGTAGTTCTGAGGCTTGCACCCAACCTTGGTTGAGGCGCTGGGTCCCTACCTCTGAGTTGCAAGAACGCGTTCCCCAGTGTCCGGGCTGGGCTCCTAGTATTTATGAAGCTGCAAAAAAGTTAGAAAGGAAGATGCAGATGAGGTGAAAACATGATGGTTTGTTAGTAAACATAATCCCCAGTTAAATCAGTGAGGGTAAATATGAACACATTCAATACCTCTAGCTGAACACAGTATGGCAAGCTGACTAAGGCTAATAAACATGAACCTGTTTGTCAACAAAGTACATAACAAAATGATTCCATACAGCAATGACTAGCTGGAGAACTGTTAAACAGATTCTCCCCAAATACTTCTTTGAGCTTCCCTTAACACTAGAAAGGCCAGAGCCAACGCCATTAGGCATTTGAGCTTTAAAATGCAAATTACTCCAACTCCGCAAATGCAATACCCTCTTCCTTCCATGACTTTTCCTAAATAGCTGGGCTTAAAATACCTGTGTTGTTAGAATTCTGATGAATCAACTCATTAGAGAAATGCAGGCATTTTCTGCCATTTTCTTAACAAAACCCCCCCTGCCAGACAATAGATAACAGATGCTGATACCCAAGTGTGGATGGATTGCTCTCTCCTCCAGCACGTTATTCAGCTACCGAATGACCGACTGCTTTGATATGAATTGCTGGGTCAAGCGCTGTAAAAACTAATTTCACACATAATCACACAAAATGAATTCACTGCATTTGTTTGATGAAGATGATTTACTTTGATTATTGACTTCAGTGTGGGGATCAATAAATGTGGGCATTATACTCATAGAAATGATGGGTTTAAAACTCTGTGGAGATAATGCCCCTGACGTACTTTTTCACTAAAGATAAACTCTGAATAGACCACAGGATGGCAAAATCATGCCAGTGAATGGGACCAGAGGAAGCACTGGAATTACTGATGAATGACTTCATCATAGACCTGGCATGTGAGCTGCATGAAAATTACATGAAGTCGAAGACAGGAGCTGTAGCCACCAAAGCAGCCACAGTCTCAGCATCACCTCGCGCACCCATCACTCCTGGGAAGAAGACGCAGTGCCAGGTCGGCAGATGCAGTCAGAATAAGGCTAAAGACAATTGTGTGAAATGCAATCGATTTCTGTGCAGTCCCTGATCACGCAAACAACAAAAGCTGTGCGTTCCCTGTGGACTTGATGAGTTAGAGGAGAGAGACAGTACATATGGAAAAGCTCCATCAAAATAGCGAGAGCAAGGCGGAAGTAAGCAGAATTTGTTAAGACTGAAGAAATTACATTTTTTTTAAATATTGCACTTTGTATTTCTTTATTTCTAGCTTCTCCATGCTGTGTTATGCTGGTTTTGTACATTTTAATGCTTTTCTCTTTGTGTCTGTAATACACCTTGGTGCATTTTCCCTTAGCTATATAACAATACTGATATAAATAAGAAATAAAACTGTTGAAATCGATAGTTGTGTCCTTTAATTCAATAAAATAGTTTTGCAACATAATGTTTCATAGTCTTCTGAAATTGATGCTGCTGGTTCAAGGTGGTAAAATAAAGTCTGGATTGGAACAGAATGCCAAAATCCCTTCTCCTCCTAGGTTAGAGAAACTGCAGTGTATAATTCCCCATAATCTAACAATGCAATTATTTGTGCGACTGCACGCATCTCGTGATCGTAACTGGTCTTCCCCTAGATACTGTTCTATGGAGGTCCAAGGTAATTATCCCTATGTGTTGCAGAGTGGTTTATTTACATTGGTGTCCAGTCTTGTCCTGCCCTGTTGACCCCTCCACCTGGTATCGCTGATGGCCAGGTCTTCTAGTTGCTGTCTGCGCTGCCAATTATAACCTACGGCATTTGTGGCTTCACCAGTTTTCAGCAGTGGTCCAAGAGCACTCAAAATTGCACCTTACACCTGCACCTCACAGACTATACTAGTCAGGTGTCAGGACTGAGGAGCAGCTTGCCTGGGCGGTTGCACAGAGCTTCTTTTGCGGCTTCGATTTGAAACTTTTTTTAGGTGTCGAGGTATTCAGTGGCAGAAAAGGGGACACATTTTCTATGCTATATTATGAGGCGAAATTTCCATGACATGCATTTTCCCACTAACAACAAGTTAATTTACTTCAGAATGTCTTCTTTTGCATTATGTTAGTATATACAAGTTTTTTCCACTGCAAATTCATTAGAATAATAGAGAAATTAATATCATCCCAAGAGTCGTATGCAGATGCAAATTGCTGTAGGTGACATCATGGATTTTAAACTGAAATCCAAAGATTTATGTTGATACATTTTTTCCTCCACAGCCATGGCAGGTTTTGCAATTGAAGTATCTTGATAATGTCAAGCAAATCATTAATCAACCATATGGCTACATAATTAAAGCGACAGCTGTTGTGTCTTTAGACACTTTCAGTTGCGCCTTAAAATGTTCAGGTTCAACTGACATCTATCAATGAAACATTGTTTTTAAAACACTTTCTCACCTTTTCTTTATTATATAATTTATTTATATGATTGTAATATCATTTTGTAATTTCATATCATGTAAGGCATGTACTGTATGTGTAGCCAGGCCTTCTTCAGTTAATTAACAATACGAAATAATCAGTGTTGTTTATAATCATGATATCAACATACTTAATGGTCAAAGGAAGTTTTATGTGTTCATTTACAGAAACAGCATGTAATAGTACATTTTATTGTTTCTTTAAAATGCATATAGATTCAAAGCGATGGGGTTACAGCATGATATGATCCATCCCTGAGCTTCCCTACTGATAAGAGTGGCTGCAAGCACTGCAGTCCACTTACACATGCACTCAAATCAATGGGAAAAACACCAAATTATCCCATGTCTTAGGCCTCTCTCTACATAACATGGCCCGCCTGTTTGATAGGGGTATCCACATCAGGTCTCCACTGAGGGAAATAGCATGAAGGAGACAGAGAGAGAGACATACACACACACACACACACACACACAAAAACACACACAGAGAAAACGCACACGCACACACAGAGAAACACACACACACACAGAAACACAGGACTGTAAGTAAGAGTTGGAAAGGACCATGGCGGAGAGCTATCGCCCGCTATGGCTCTTTATTGCATCTGTAAAATAAAAAGTGGTTCCAGTGAGTTTTCCCAGTCCGCTGATCAACAGAAGCTCTCCGACCCAAGGTCTCATCAAGAGTAGGGCTTATTTACCCCCGAGCCCAACACTCCCCCCCCCCGACACACACCATTCTTATGGCCTACAGGCATGAGCAACAATCCTCAGGGATGCAATTTGTGCACAGCAACACATCAACATGCTCAAATGGCACACAGATTATCTGGAAGGTCTGAGGGAAGTCTGGTTATGATCACTCTTTGTTTTTCTTGATGACTCTCTTGGTCTCCCATTCCAAAGTAGCAGCAAAATTTCCTTAAGTTTACTATCTACATTATTGCATTGTTTTAGCCTCATTTTTATTTTTTATTTATTTATTTATTTATTTTTTAAAGCCTAATCACCATTCACTTTGGTTCAACGCTCGGGAAGCCTACATTATCCTCCAGCTCACTCCCAATGAAATGATGAATATGAGGTTGAAGTGCACTGTCAGCTTTTAATTTGTGGGTATTTACATCCATATTGGATGAGCCATGTATGAATAGCAGCCATTTTTATACATGGAAGACAAAAATAATTGGACCATTGGCTGCTCAGCTTTTTCTTGGCCAGTGTGTTTCTGCATCATTCGTTCACACACAAGAAAGCTAACAAAAGCCTAGAGTTGGTTCTAAATGTGGAATTTGTCTGTTGCTGTTGTCTATTAACATGAGAACCAAAGAAATGTCAATACCAGTAAGGTAGGCCATCATGGGGTAGAAAAATCTTAATAAATCAATCAGAGGCATAGATACAAAGCATATCACCTCTTCTTTGAAGCATAGTGGAGATAGTGTTATGGCTTGGGTATGTTTGGCTGCCACTGGAACTGGCTCACTCGTCTTTATTAATGATATGACCACTGACAACAGCAGCAGGATGAATTCTGAAGTCCATAGAAACATCTCATCTGCGCAGATTCAAACGAATGCCTCAAAACACATTGGATGGCACTTCACCTTGCGACAGGACAATGACCCAATAAACACCACTAAAGAGACCAAGGGGTTTTTTAGCACCAAAAAGTGGAATGCTCTTGACTGTCCAATCCAAATGAACACACGTTTCACTTGCTGCAGACAAGACTGAGAAACAAACAGGAACTGAAGATGACAGCGATGCAGGTCTGGCAGAGCATCACCGGGGAAGATATCCTACGTCTGATGATGACTTCAGGCAGTCATCAAATGCTTGGATTTGCAACCAAGTACTATAAATGACAACTTTATTTAAGATATGTTGATTTGCCCACTTACTTTTGGCCTCCTCAAATTGGGGGACTATGTATTAAAAGGGCTGCATTTTCTACAGGGGTCACTGTATATGGATGTAAATACCCTTAAATGAAAGCTGTCTGGACTATAACCTCATATTGCTTCATTTCAAATTCAAAGTGTTTGAACACAGAGCCAATTCAACCCAAATTGTGTCATTGTCCAAATACATACAGACTCCACTGTATATTATTGATTATTCTTATCTAAATAATAGCTATCTGCGAGAGACATCTAGCTGTTCATTATTAGTAACCACTATATTATTTAGTGGAATGTTGTGCCAGAGTTGAACCTATACCCCAAAGAAGATGTCTCTTATTTGAAGGAGGAGGCACCCAAGAAAATATTTCACACAGAAACCATTTAAAACTGATATACATCACTTATATATACTGATAATGCAATTTACTTTTCCCTTCTTTGCACAAATATAAATTGTAATATAAAGTTATTACTGTGCACATTAGGACAAATCAACAATGTTCCCATGTGGCCACAGTCACTTAAAAAGACTTATAAAAACCAATGACAATAACAGTTTCACAAATGGCATCAGTATTTAGCGTTTCAAAGTGCAACAGATTGAAATAATGCCAGACTCGTCTTTAAAATTATACAAGCAATCCATTTCATTATCACTTCTCTCCAAGTAGATACTGAATATGATAATGTAACAATCAGCTACATTACAGTGGGCTTCTGTGCAGTGCAGAGACACATAAATAACTTGGGGGAGATTTCAAAGCTAATGAATGAGCAGCTGGTGTTATGTTTGTGGAAATTAAAGAGGTATTCATTCTGAGGCTATTTTGACTGTACATCAAAGCATATTATACCAGTATCTGACTGTAACATTATATGATTATAGTCTATAACCATTCTCCAGTCTAGCCCCTGGAGTACCCCTGTATATAACGACTTTGTGCGGGAATAACAGCATAATTGATTAGGTTTGATGAGCTATTAATTAAAAACTTAATCTCTGCATGACTTTGTCATAAATCATTTTTGAACAAGATTTGTTTGCGGTAATGAAAATATATTTTTGTTGGAACACTCAAAAGCAGCTAGAATAGTGGGAGAGTTACCCACAGTGTAAAGGTATGATTTTTGCAAATGTCAATTGTTGGTTTGGGATAGCATTTAGCATGCTGTGACCTTTTGTGGATGAATTTAGTGCAAATATGTGCTGATCTTTCTTCAAAATGCTTAGTAAACCCCACCGCTCCATGATCTGCACATGATAAATACTTTTTAAAAGCTACATTAAACTACATAATTTCATGGTGTCTGCTTTAAAGTTGAATACAGAAACCTTAATGGAGTTATAAAAATCCATGTATAATTCATGCTTCTCTTCAGAGTGTATTGTCAAAATACCTAGATGACAAATGGCTGCATATAAATACATAGTGTGTATCCACAGCAGTAAGTCTTTGTCACATATTGCTTTCCTGTTGAATGGGCTGCTGACAGCCATGAAACTCTAAAAATAATATATCTCCATTTATAAGGTTATGGTCCTTGTGACTCTGAATTTGCATAATGCCTGTTGACATCTTCCAAATACCATGAGCTCACAGAAAAGCGATCCAGAGGTCATATTTGTGAATAATCTAAAATAATTACCCTGGCCTGTGAATATATCGGGTATAGCTTAGACTACCTTTTTAATGTCATAAACAATGTTGATATTCTTGTTACAACACAGGGTTGTCTGTTGTCCGCATCTGGATCTATAAAGCTGTAAAAAAAATTTAAAAGTTTTGCGTGATGCTTGTAAAATTGTCATACATATATGTTCAGTATCAAAATAAACACAGTATTTTAAAGCATGGTATAGGCCTATGGATTTCTTATATCTGTGTTTTATGTCTTGTAAAACAGTAACACATTCATATACCTTGATCCGAATATACTGGCACTGATAAAAAAAAATAAATCAAAAAAATCAATTCAGGACAAAGAATCAGCACATATAGTTACATGTTAGAAGAAAGGCTAAGCAGGACAGTTTTGCCTGTAACTCATTACACTGCTCCCAAATCCTCAGATGATTTCTTTTCAGCTGCAGGTTAATCAGATTATTTATGGTAGCTGAAAGGCATATGGCCTTGCTCTTCATTTACTGGCATTCATTCCAAACAGGAATGCAATTCTTTGGCTCCTCCATTTCACCATTCAAGTTCACATTCCACATCCACACACATGAATGTTGTCATTGGAAAAGCTAATTCAATTGATCAAGCATTCATACCACCCATTATTATTTTATCTTATTTCTGTTCTGTGGGGTTCAATTGGACGCTGGTGCAGGCACAGTACCAAAGGAGATCGATTCAGCACCAAATCAAAATAACTACATTGCACATTCATTAATATATTTAAGCTACAAAATGTGACTTGCCCCGTCTGAATTGGCTTGAAATGATTCAATAGCTGCAGTGTTCAGTCTGAGTCGTTGCTTACACAAAACCTCTAAGGCTGACCCTTCTGCACTGCTTCATTCAAAACGTATCATTTCCACTGGGGGTTAACACAAGGGCACATTCAAATGATATAAGATTTGACATACTGTTAGATTGTCAGTAGTTAAACTTCCTTTCATTTGGGACATACGGTCCATTTTCCAGAGGTTGTTACTACTTCTTCACCATCTGAGATTAATCAGATTCTGGGGAAGAAAATCTTTCCTGTCGCTCGGAAAGGGGAGACCCACAGTGGTCTCCCCAGCCCTAGAGGAAACTGAGAGCTGAGAGGGAATATCGGTTTGTGAAGCATGAAAATGTGAGGGCTCCACGGAGCAGAGCTGCCTGTTACTGACGTGAAAGACAATGATGGCGTTAAGACTGACACAAGGTGAACCCACAGACATGCTATCTAGGTTGACAGGTGGCTTTAATTTGTTCCCTACAGTGCTCTTGAGTTGGTAGTCTTGCTAAAACTTTTGAATGTAGCGGTATGCTCTATGGTGTGAGATCACAGGGTGGTACATAATTGGCTGCACTCGCCTTGGGAGGGAGAGTGTCTGTCACTAGAGTTGTGCCTGTGCCTGTGTACTGTCGTTATGTATACCAAATCTAATAGGTACTTTTTAAATGCAGGGCAGTGGCAAGGCAACACAAAAAATTAACTGGGTCTAAACCAGAATTTATTTAAGTTGGTCACAGGGAAGCATGTACATCTCAGATGGAATCAGGTGCATCGCATTGTGAATAAAACAAAACCAGAGCTCACACAGGGTGATTACAACATAATGGGAAAAAAAACAATGAAGTGATTGAATACATGCAATCAAGAAATGACATGTGAGTTATTCACTGAAAACTAAAATAGGTTTGTAATAAATAGTGATGCCTGTTTACTGTGAGAGCAACTCCTCTGGCTGACTGGGTGCCTGTAGTGTTCCTGTGCCTATTGCACATAAAGTGTTCTCTGCCAGACGTAATTATCGAACAGCTCAGCAGGTGGAGTATAAGGTGAAAGGAAGCTGGGGCTGATAGCACACCCATTAGAGGAGATATGTGCTTGTCAGCACCCTCCCTAACTGACAGAGAAGATTGCAGGAACGGGGTACAAACACTAAAGCATCCATTAGACACTGAGTCTCTAACAAGGCCTAATAACTGGGGGCAAAACCAAAATGACACTAGTAGCATGTGTGCACCAATAGGCTAACTGCAGGCTAACAATGCATTTCAAGTAAAATAAATATTCAGTTATCCTAGTCTTTTATCCATATTGATTATTCAATTTTAAATATTCATGACTGTGAAAGTATGTATACCAATGCTGTAGCTTCAATAGAAGTAGTTTTAAAATGAGGTGCATCTCAAAGCAAAAAAATAAACAAACAAATATATGGACACTAGTCTCCAACAGCCAGTCTACGAACAGAAAATTTACAGTACAATTTGTCATTCCAAGCTGAGAGAAGATTTTTAAAAAATCTTGGATAGAAACAGGTAATTAAGTAAATAAATAAATAAATAAATAAGATTTGTTTCCCTTTGTGTATGCCTAGGTGTGAATGTATGAGGGGGATGATGCATGTGGTTGGAATACACAACAGCTTCCAAATGGGCAAAATGGCATCATGTGTACAAGTTATTATCCACCTGAGTCATTTTATGAGGAACAAGAAGGTCAACTGCAGTACATGTAAAAATGTCTGACACATCATATATTGTTTTTTTGTGTTTGTCTGAAAGATACAATAACGGGTGATGTAGAGTAGTATTTTCAAATTATGTATCTCATATATTTTGTATATTTGGGTTTTCAGCCAGACAAAATTTTAGGAATTCTATTGAGGGTGTATAGTCCTATTTTGCAACCAGTGCCTGCAGAGCTCAACTCTGGCTTTCCACGACCCTCTAAATGATAGTGTGGCAATTGAAAGTGGATAGATGTATATGTAACTGGGCACATGGCACGATTTAGGTCTTCAAGCAGGCTCATTTCAAGCTGAAGAGCCTGAGAAAGCCTGACAGCAGCCCACATATAGAGAACTACCTGCAATTACAGGATCACAAGCTGTTCCACTGCTCCTGCCCCAACCTTGAAATGCAAAATGTGTACTTGCCCACACTGACCATAGAAACAACTGCATCAAAGCCAACTCCGACCCTCTTAAATATGTGAAGTCCAGAGGCCAGGAGAGAGAGCCATATAACAAGGTGTTTGAGTTTGTCTATTTCAATACATGTCACTAGCACAGACACCTGATGAAAGTCAATTAGATTAAAACATCTGACAGCCAACCCAGATAAAAATGCATTAGACTCTAGTACATGAGACAAAATCAGTTGTTAAAATAAGGGAGGGGTGCAGAACTGGTATATTAATGGAGCATTATGCTATGACATAATAACCCCATTCACCAATCACACCTAAATTATCACAACATCCATTCAAAAATAGAAGCACCAACCTCTTATTTCATCAGAGATCTCAAAATAAATCCCTGTAATTGTCCTAAAAGTCAACAAATCAGCCAGAAAACAGCACCTTACGGAGTTGGATGAGCTTCCATTTTCATTACCGTTTCTGCTGTAGAGCCACACTTAAATATCCCTGAAAGACAAAAGGCAAAAAAAAAAAATCAATTTCTAGAAGAGGGCAGAACAGCATGTGAAATTAAGAAGGCTGCTACTACATTGTCTCTGACCCCAGCACCATTTCTGGAGACAGAAGGAGTCAAAGCCTTTTAGAGAAGAAATAGAGAAAATGGAGTCTGGATTAAGCATTAACCTTATATTTATTAATTTTTAAAATCACAATTTACAGGATACATTTATTTACTCCTAGGGTTCCTTGTGATAGGATTCAAACACATTAGAGTCATTACACAGGCAAAAGTACAGGAAAGAAACATGACAGGAAGGGAACATATTAAATATTTTGGTTATGAAAACAGCCTAATGTTTATGATGGCACACTGGTGTGTTTTGTCTAAAGGTAGAGTCATGTGAAAATGGGTGGAATTGCAAAACACAGACATAAGGCAAAACAGCATTCATCAAAACTTAAATATGGGATCAAAAAGGCTTAAATAGGGCACCATGCGTCATCGCACAATGCAAGTAGCAAAACCAATAGGATTGTGAAACGTGTGTAAAGTTTTTTTGTTTTTTTCCCCTAACCACCCTCCATACCTATCTGTGTATTAAAACCCATACCTATCTGTGTTTAACCTTTTTTTAATTTTTAAAAAAAGGTTAAACAGCAAATTAGCAAATCAATTTTCATAATGATTAGATAAAGAATAAATATAAATAGTATGTTCAATGAAATTTTTAGCTAGTTACCCAGCAGTTCATGACTGTTCTGCCTGATATGTGTTCCACTTATCACATATGAGTCTTCTCTCATTTATGATAACGGTTTGCACTAAATATTTTCCTTATACGTTATGTCATGAATATAATCCTCAACTCCATAATGGAGTCCCGGCTGTCAACATCTGGATGAGATAAGGGAACCTTGGCTCCAAAAGTGGTCGCTAATAATTCTGACAATACCAACTAGATAACATGAACAATTTTGAGTTCGGGCAACCTTGACCTCAGACCACAATTGACGTTAGGCTATCCTACTTAACTTCATTAGTATCAGGAGAAAAGTAGCCTACACAACTCTGGCCTCTAAGGAGGAGGGAGCACAAAGAGAAAGAAATAAATTGATTTGATTGAACACGGAAGCATTTATTTAGATATGTGCACAGTGTCAACTGGTCAAACACAGTAAGTGCAGTAAGTATTGGTCGAATATGATGTGTTGCCTGAAAAGAAAAATGTACTTTGTTTTCAAGATAATTGTGGAATGAATGATATGCAGTCTGCTGTAACACAACCAGGAGTCATTTGATTAACAAGGGGGTAGTCTGTGTTCAATTTGACAAAGTAAGCCTCTTTATAACTTTATAACTGACAGGACCTCTCAATGGGCTTTCTATGGATGCTTGCTTTCCAAAGTGAAAGCTTGATGGAATTAGCAACAGTAACTAAGGAGAGCGGAACTTGGGAAGGGCTTGACAAAGGGTCAATAGTCATGTCTGACCCCAAAAATAGTGGAAAATCGTACCAGATTGCAGAGGAACTTTTCTTGGTAGCCATTTAAAAATTCTACAAAAAAAGTGGGCGAAATGTTCATATCCATGATATGCTTTAATCTAATGCATGAAAACAAGATCAAACCATTCAAAGACCAGAACACCCCAGTCGTTATCATATCTGATGGACTAAAAAGGCTTCAGATCTTCAGCATCCTATCTTTTGGCAGAAAAGAACATGTTCTTTTGAGCTGCACAAAACTGACTCTCTTTCTCAATGATAGAAAATGCATGTGAATCTTCAGTTTTTCCATTTGAAGTCCAAACAACAGTTTTGGACTTTACCAGCTACATCAGCAATCAAAAAATGTTATGATTATGATGATTATTTTGTTTTGACAAATCTGCAACTGCAAAGCAAAATCATTCGCCGCAATCATTTTATGATTGATGTCTTGCAGCATGTGATCAGCAAGGACATTTCCAGGTTAATCTTCAACATTGCCTAGACATGCAAGGATTCTATTTACATCACTGTATGTCCATAAAAACTACAAAAGTATGGTAATGGCAGAGTAATTGCATTATTTTTGCTATATACTTTAGCCATTTATTTTTTATATCAAAAGATGAATAAGAGACAAAAGTACAAGCAATCATATTTTATTTTATGCTATTACATGCATATATGTTGTACCATTTTACAGAAGCAGCTGTCAGATCAAAGCAATAAAGTTTAATATTTGGTTGCGTAATTCTTAAATGCAATAAGTGCACAGTTATTTGTAAAGGTCTTTATTTTTGTTTTATCTCATAGTTATATATAATTTAAATGTATTTTTATTTTAGGATGTATTATTGTTAATAGTTATGCATTGTTTTAATTGATCCCAGTGTCATCAAAATAAAAGTTTTATTTAACCATTTCAGAGCATATTTCCACCATACTCTGCTGATATGTTTATGCATTATAAAGCAATGGTATGGCTGATTGAAATGGCTCTATGATGTGGTTACTCCACACAACCTGGTCTTGCAATGTAAGATGAGATAAGCTTGAGCTGAAAATTTTCCTCCTAAAATAGGGCCTACCACCTAATCCATATCATTTCCAGATATAAACTTGATATTTCCAGATAGGGACAAGTCTTGAGAAAAAAATCACATGTTGAAAGAGGGGTTGTCTTTTGAGCAAACCTGTTTGATCTGGGGGAAAAAACTGAGGGTAGTAAAAAAAAAAAAACTTCAAAATCACTATAAGACTCATGGAGTTAAAGGTTCAGTGCTATTCTATGTATTCCATTGTAAAGTTTACAGATGAAAATAATAACAAGGCAGTTCCCTTCCTCAAAGGTGGGCTGAAATTGACACCCCAGGCTGATGATTATGGTGTTTTATAATCCAATAACTGTCCACAAGAAGTCAAACAACTGCTAATACTACAGTGATGGTATTATAACGACCCTGCAGAAATAGCTTGTTTATGTTCTGTCATGCAGTTGCATCTCTATTGAGTTGGGGGTGAGAGGCATAGTAGCATTGGGAGAGAGGGGAGGGAGAGGAAGTAGGAAAGGAGGTCACATTATTTTGGTTGTGGTTTTGGGCTTTGGGTGAGGTAATACAAGTACGCGCCAGTAGCTGTGGAGATCGGGGGTTCATTATGTTTTCCTGTGGCCCTCCAACCCTGTCCCGCAGACTTTCCTGTTATTCAGAAAACACAATAGCTAGTGCTATCCAAAGGCATTGCAGCATTGACATCGCCATAATCCCCCTCTGAGCGATACGCAATTTATTCACTCTGCGCATAGACTAGGAAAATTCATTATTTCATTATGTATTTTTCCAATTGAGCTGAATGTGTTCATCAGCACTTGAAAACAAGCAGTTCTATGAATATAAAAGTCACTTCTTAACGAAAAAATTATCTCAATTAAACATTCCAATGCCTACTAAATTAATTGAAAGTAAGTTAGTTGCTTACTGAAATAGTAAGCTACCTGATCAACCCTTTTGTGATTTTTCCCCTGCTTGGAAACCCCGTATATGTTACAGTAACCTTACTTATTCTTCATACTCATTTACCACAGCTTTTGAAGGTAGTCTTCCTTCTAGCTGAAATTGTGGCTTAGCTATTCTGTTGATTACTGAGTTACTTTCACTTTCCGTTTAAGCATTGTGCATGAGTTGCAGAAATTTTCAGCAGTGTGTGTTTATTGGAAAATTGCTCCTGTCCATTGAGTGCCATGAAAAACCTTGAGGCCTGTCTCCTGATTATGCGGGACAGTTTAATTGGGCTTTAGGCCAGGTCTTGTAGAGTTCTGGGGAAGATCTCCTAAATGATCCTTCAGGGGTTTTTTCCACCCACTTGGAGCCACAAGGCTAATTGCCTCATGCTTCCAGGGACAAATCAGGGGTTTGTTCAATTAGCAATTATCAAAGTATGCTTTGCAATGGCGCTGAGAGGAAATCAATTTGATAGAAAGACTCTGTGGAGGGTTTTACACCAGCTCTGGACATTACCTGTTATCAGCTTCAGCATGAAACACTGCAAAATGTTTTGCATATTGGATGCACCCCAGACATTCCTGAGATCCCAGGGTAACTGTGCAGCTGTTCCTAGCAACATGTAATTACTTTGGAAGTGACATAGCTTTCAGAATTTCAGATAACAAAGTTTATCTACATTATTTGCTGGCTTGTTGCAACAAACATTCTTCTGCTTAGCATTTGCAATAGTAATAATATGGTTTATGTGAGTTTAAGCAACTGAAATTATATGAAATTATACAGTATATCTTCTCACATCATGGCAGAATGAATTTAAAACGTGACTGTTTGTATATAGAATTTTCGTACGATTGAGTAAAAGCAAGCAATTTACCAAATTAAAAGATATCCAAAATGGGAGGCAGCTGTTTCTTACTGATTTAAGGAATTTTACCTTCAGAATATTCACTTGTAATGAACTTATAATAAAACCACTGAAGCTCAATTCTTGATGTAGCTGATTATTATTATTATTATTATTATTATTATTATTATTATTATTATTAATAATAATAATAATAATAATAATTCACACAAAGTCAATGTAAATACTGTGCATTGTGCTGATCAAAAAATATATACATTCATTTTATATTCCTGAAAAGTCTAGAAATAAACCTGGTTTATTTCTATTCAGGTCAGATTCAGGGCCTTGAACAGAAAATCAAAGTTTTGATATGAAAGATGAGTGTATTTTTAAGAATATACCTCAGGAAAAGATGGCAACTTGGTGAATGGGTGAATGGCATGCAACTGTGATTGAAACAAGCCATCAGCTATTTCACTGACCCCTGGGGCAGGTCTGCTTCACCATATACAGTTCCTTTTCAAAGCTACGTGGAGAGGTTTCAAAGCAGGACCACAGGACCACCACCAGTGTCACTGAAGGGATTTCCAAAAGCAAGCACAGCCCACAAAAGTGCCTTTGACATTGATATCTGCACGTCTACACATGCCCCCATGGCTCCTCTCTCCGTCTTCTGTATGCTATCAGCAAGTTGCGAGGGGGAAGGAATAAGTCAGTTAAAGTTTAGTCTTATCCCCAGGCATATTTATATAGAGAATAAGCATTCTGTTATAAGGAGTGTGGAGGTCAAGACATCATCAAAAATGATATAAAAGGAGTTTAATGAAAAAGAGCAATATTCAAGTTTAAAAATATGAATTATCTTACATCCGTTCAAGGTTTTTTTTTTTTTTTTTCTTTCCTGCTATGATTACCTATTCTCCATTTAAAGTTTTGAACAATTGGGATTTGACTTATGACCACACGTTACAAGATTTGCTTATGTATATAGTAGGGCCTTGCACACTGCAGGGTTACATTCTGCAATTAGCTCACAGTCAACAAATCCAGTCTTGGCGGAGGCTTGAGTCATTAGGAAACTGGGAGCTAGGGGTGGTCCTTGGAGATAAACTACAGAATAGCCATGCTAAACTGCATATATTATATATACAGAAAATTCAAAGATGCTGAACCATGGATTAATAAGGTGGCATACATCTGCTGTAACACAGGATACAATTAAAAAATCATGTCAAATTCAAACTGCAGTTGACAACTGTTGCTACTGTACCATGAATTAGTGACAAACCATTAATTTTTCAACAGACATGGCATTTGGCATTGCAAATATATCACAGTAAAATGTGCTGACTGGAATACAGACATACTATGATGAACATGAATATAATTATGATATTAATGACAAAAAATCCTAGATATTTAAAATTCAGACTAATATATTTAGAAAATAGTGGCATTTTAATCATTGTCATGTGTCTGTGCATGCATGCGTGTGTGCATTCGTTTGTGTGTGTGTGGGTGCGGGTGAAGTGTGTGTGTGTGTGTGTTCATTTATAGTAGTTCATAATGTAGCAAAGCACTTTCAGTACTAACAGAAAGGTTTTTGTGCTGTAAGGCTTGCCTTGGGGAAGGTTAAACAGGCCATTCCCATTCAATAACCTCCAATCCTCCATTAGTGACTTCCTACTTCATAAGGTTTACCTTTAAATAAATTAGAGCACACATTTCATTACCAGTGATTAGCATCCTTTTAATAGAAATAATTCATGATAATGCATTCAAACTGCAGCAAAGAGATAGCAGGACGCTGATGCTATACGAACAGCCCCAATTTCAGTTTCATAAAATCACCTGGCTACCTGAGCAGTTCAGAATGAAATACTGGGTGGGCAGATCCTGTATACAGTTTGCTGTACATTCCCTTTGCAGCCATGTTGTGCACAATGGGAAAACCAGTTGATAAGCACAGCCTTTTAAATCTAAAATTTTTGTTTGTGACATTTTAACAATTAATTAGATGACTAATTAAAATAGTGTTAATGATTCTCATCGTTTTTGCAGGGTGCAAACGATTTTAATTTTAATAAAAGACATTATATGCTGTAAACTTTTTGTTTCAAGAATTCAGTTTTAACTAGTTGTTTGAATTCTTGATATCAAGAATCAATTTTAACTAGTAATAATTTGGATTGTTGATATCAGCAATTTATTCCAAGAATTACAAGAATCACATTTGAAACATTTAATTTAGTATAGGCCAATTATACACCAGCATCTAAAAATAGCATTCCCTTAAGTTATTGCTTTTATTGGACTTAACGTGGACTTTTTGCACTTTGATGCAAAAAAACTAATCTAGATTGGTAAAACCACTAGAGATGGAGAAAGAAAATAAGAAATGACAAGGCAGTCTCTTTCCTCAAATGAGGGCTAAAATTGACACTTCAGGTTGATGATTATGGTATTTTATAATCCAGTAATGGTCTGGAACTAGTCAAACAACTACTAATCCTAAAGTGATGGTATTGATATCACTAAAATCACATCTAATCCCTAAGCAATCAATCTGGTCTTTATACAGGATAGCAAAAGTCACTGTTCATTATGTGTGATTTCCATTGAGCTGAAAGTATTTTCAGGAGCATTTGAAAGCTCGCATTTTACTGTACATAAATAGAATTTCAAAAGCCAAAAGTGCCCTTTTCTAAAAAAGTTACTTCTTACCTTACAAACAGCAAAAAATGAATCACTATACATTCCAGTGCTTAAGAAATTACCTAAAAGCAAGCTATGATAAAACGTACGACAGTCAGGGCATAAACGCTCTATGCGGTCATTTAGGGCCACAACCGCTAGGGGGGCCACACGACCACGAGGCGGGGGCCACATGATCCAATGTTTATCTAAGGTAAATAACGTTCTTAACGTAGTAATGTAGGAAGGATTTTATCAAGTAACCCCCCCCCCCCCCCCAACACAATTTCATGAGTATCAGCAATCTTAAACTGGTTTTTAAATGTTTATATAATCATGTTTCACCCCTGTTTTCTGAATTAGTTATTAGGCATCAGAGCTCTAGAAGAGCAACTACACAAGCTTCCACCAATGGTGATTGTCTTGTCCCAATGTACAAGACCACATTTGATCAGTCTGTCTTCTCTGTAAAGGGGGCAAAACTCTGGAACTCTATACCCACAGATCTGAAACTAGAGACTGATGGCAATGTTTTTAATAGAGGACTCAAATTCTGGCTAAAATCAAAACAACAGTGCTCACATGAATAAAGTATGACTGGTTTATTGTCTTGATCATGTTGTCTTTGCTCTATAGCTAATTCTGACTATAATGCCTTTTTTCCCCTGTATTTTTATTGTACATTTTGCTCTATTGTTTTTTTTTTTGTTGTTTGTTTTGTTTCTGTTTTTTTTTCAAAGCCTCCTGTGGACAAGTGTTGAGAATTAGCATGTATGCTAAAACACTTAAGCAGTTCATCTGGTTTGTCCAATGTAATTGTGATGTCCATGTCAAATAAACTTAAACTTAAACTTAAGAGCCATAAATAATTAAAATAGAAATACAGTAACTGAAATTATTTTTAAAAAGAAAAAAGACAATGTACAACAAATGCAAAGTATACATTTTTCCGGCTTCTTCAATTTATATCACAGTCAAATTGGACAGCATATGATCCACAAAAACCGTTGATGGCCTTTGGAATAAGCACGCATGCATTGTGTGGGAAAGCTTCAAAATTATTGCTGGACTGGGCAAGTGGGTGGCAAATGGCACAAATGACGGACTTGATTGACCGTGAAATTCCAATGAACTGCCAAAATTGCACAGCGCCATGTGATATTGACTGACACACCCCCAGCAGCGGCTCCCCTCCCACTGCCAGAGTGACGGCTCATAACATGCCACGTGCCAGCCAGAAAACAGGGCCCGAAAGGACACCGGGGTCAACTGAAAGCCTTAAATAGAGCACCCCTTAAATGGGTGAGGATTGGCCAGATTTGACATCAGCGTGACGGGCTTAATGTTCCTAAGGGCTGAGAGTCTGTGGTCATTGTGGTTATTTTTGTAGGAAACCCTGAAAAGTGCCAAACTCTCAGTGATGCATAGGTATGGGACATGACCTGCAAGCCATAACTGGTGGATGACATACCTGTCATCCCAATCCCATCTATGTCAGATATTTTTGATCTACCTGCAGGTAGGTTGAGTGAAGTTTACCAATATGAACTTTTAAACAATTTTAATAACTAGTGTATTTATTGTTTACATTTTTTATTGTTTAAATATTTATTATGCATGTTTGTAATATGTGCATCTGTGTGATTTATGAAAGATTACTGTTGGGGGAATAATCTTTGTATTCTACTGATATAAATCAAAATAATACCAGGATCAATCTAGCATTGTGTATCAGAAATACGGCTTAAAAAACTGTTGTAACGTAATGGAAAGTTGCAGTTGGAAATTATTCCCCTCTTTATAATTTTGCCTTCATGTTATTATTATTGTTCGTGTTGATTTGACAGGGCAATGCACAAACCACTGATTACTTTCTCAAATAGAAATTTAACAGCTCTTTTGTTTCATGGATTTGTCTTTGTCTAAAATGTGTTCTTATTTTGTTTGATTCCAAAGAGCTAACACAAATGTAAGTCTAATTAAAAGCTTAATTAAGTTTTCCATTCCAAAGCAGCACAAATGGCTCTATCTCTATTCAGCACATATGAAAAGTTCATAGGAACTACAATTATGTGCCTTTTTTGTTTTTGCAAGGTCCTAGCAACCAACATCTTGTGACAGCAGTGCACAGTAAAATGGAACAGTGTTAATTCAACTCTTAACAGATAACATTTGGTCCCACATTCCAGAGTGGGACCAAATGTTATCTGTTAAGAGTTGAATTGACACTTAAAGTTAAATTAACACTGGACACTGTGTGCTCCAGCATGTGACAGTGTTGTGGCACAATTAGGTTTGGCTACTGTAAATCTGAGGATATTGTGGAGGTTCTGGGAGATTGTTAAGTGTTTCTGTTGTGGAGAAATCTTTACGGCTTGTGAAGTAATCAAAGATCTTAAGAATTTTTAACTGTAATGTATCACTGGACTAGACATTCAAAAAAACATGATTGCTTTATAAGCAAGTTCCATTTGTTTCTCTGGAGTGCTTTATACCAGTGCGCAATGTGCACATCATGTGACCCATGTCATTGTAAAGTTGTGTTTAGACTGAGAGTTGTGGCACAGAAATATCAGATGCATATTTACAATTTAAATGAGATATGGTTGCATAATTCAAGCCTACTTGAATTATGTTATCAGATGCAGGATCATTTAACATACAAATTAGATACGGTTGCATAATTCTAGCCTGCTTGAAGATTTTGCTGGACTCCATAAACATAAGGTTTACTGACAGCATATGAATCAATACTGGAGTGGAGTAACTTTGATGCAAATGCGGTGCCCTTTACAAACATTGGGCCTCATTTTCAAAACATGTGTATGATCAGATTTGATCACTAACTGTGCTTGTTATGATTGTATTCACAAATCATTTATAATTAATCTTTTTTTTAATGACCTGAATTGGTTCTGTGGTGCAATCGAAATATCTATGTTTGGAAACATGCGTGAAGGCAAATCAGTGTGTCATCTCCACATTTTCACATATTCTTGCAGGTTAAATCATAATCTAGTAAGTGGAAAAATCTAGTTAAAACCAAGTTTATAAAATGATTCAATGCATTACAAATTAGAAATTCACAATGTAGGTCAATACAATCCACATAATGATGATGACATGGCAAATTTGAAGCAGAGTTCAGATTTTCTGTGTGTTGAATTCCATTGTAAAAGTAAAATAAAAGTTAAAAGATTCATGAAATTATTTTAATTCCTGTGGAATGGCTGTGTCAGTGACTATTGTCCACCTGAAGACTTTGTAAGCAGACCTACCTTCATCTACATCATGAAACCAAAGTGCATGAAGATACCCTTAATCACATTAATTAATTAATTAATTGTTTGATTACAAATCTTAAATTGTGCAATACAAAGCCAAATCAAGAAAAAAACATCTTTGTCCCAAACATTAGGGAGCTCACTTCATATACACTTTTGCTTGAACAACTGGGCCACAATTGTGGACCACATACAATACTAGGTTGCCCACCACTGGTGTAGTGTTTTAGCCACCATACCCCATTCTCCCATGACAAACTTTGTGATAAGTTCTGTACATAGCCCTGTAATAAGAAAACTAGATTAAGCAGTCGTTAATGGACACTTTCATCATTATGTTAAGCGAGGGAAACATGTGCTGTCAAGTTGCTGGTATTGACTGTACTCCAGTATTTGATGATAGCTGCAACCCAGAGTTCCATTTATATGATATACTGAGTGACCAGCAAGAAAGCAATTTCAATGATAAATCCCAGATTAAGTTTGAAAACTGCATGATAGTCTTTGTGCTCAAAGGCCTATGAACAAATTTATCCTTGCAGAAGATCCCTGTCTAGACAACAGGTTTGTGGTGAAGAACCAATCTAAGTGTATAATGGAAAAGCTGTAATAGTTATCTGAAGGTAGGTTATCTATAATAAACAGAAAAAGGAAAATCTTCTGATTGGTGTGTTTCAAACTATGAAGCATCGCCAAGAGCATTATTTTTAATGCAACAAGATTTTTTCAGAAGATCAGTTTGCTAATGGTGTCTTCTGAACAGTGACTCGTTATTATGACCAAACTGGTGATCTTCTTGATATCCATGTTTCTTGTTTCTGGAGCTCTGGTTCTTGGAAGTGGCCTGTCTGTGTCCCAGCGGTTAAAATCTCAATATAGCAATGCAATTGACTTTGAGTTTACTGGCTGGTGCACAAAGGACCTGTTATTTAATTTATTCTGAGTCAGTTAAATAATTTAAGGCAGCTTTTAACAAATTAAACAGAAAGGGCATTCTGGCTGAGACATTTCACCAGGCTCATTTAACATGCTCTTTTTTTCAAGTGCAGGATGTTTGCCCTGATCACATTTTATAGCAATATTTTTTAATGAGTTCCTTGAAGGGCTCCAGAACTGAATGGGACAGAGTAAATATAAAAACATAAAACAAGAACTGTGCATAACTGATGAACTGTATCTGTACAATGATTTTGACTACCTTTCCGGCCTTTTTACCTCTTATGGTAAAATAACATTCCTGGTCAGTAAATAGTTCAGTCAGCTCTTTTTTTCCCTACATGCAGCCTGGCTTTGGTGGCTTAAATGAGGATATGATAAATGAGTTCTTGGGGCAGAGTCTTACTGAATGGAAGGTGCGTTCCATTCGCTTTCAAATTACACAAAACCTGACTTGAGACTTACATACTTTTAAACTAGTTGTACCTATGCAGCTTTTTCTCACATGGTACACCTGACATCCAACATCTCATCCAATGTTGGTCCACTCTTTGCTGCTATTGGAGCACTGCTGCAGGTATTTGCTTCTTTTTAGCCAGAAGAGCATTAGTGAGGTCAGGCACTGATTGGGCGATTAGACCTGGCTCACAGTCCGCTTTCAAATTGATCCCAAAGGTGCTGGATGGGGTTGAGGTCAGGGCTCTGTGCAGGCCAGTCAAGTTCTTCCGCACCGTTCTCGACAAAACCATTTCTATATGGACCTCGCCTGAGGGCATTGCCATGCTGAAAAAGCTAATGGCCTTTCCCAAACTGCGGAAGCACAGAATCGTTTAGAATGTGATTGTATCCTGTAGCATTACGAATTGCTTTCAACCCGACTTCACCAGAGATGGAGAGGTGGTGCTTTCCTGCAATGCGCAAGACGTATCTTAAATACCAGCAATGTATTTAAACAAACTCACTGTGGGTGTGCTCATTTACATAACCAGACTAAGTACCCCACTAAATTGAAAACATGGGGCGACGCAGAATTTTGCAGCACTGACAATAATTTCTGGCATGCTTGGTAAATATGACCAAAAGTTTCCAAAATGCTTACATTTTGTTTGCTTCATTAACAAACATGATAACTTTCAGAATTATTGGCATTTGATTCACTGATAGGTAATTAATCTTTTCTCACTCAGTACTATTCTCTTACACATACACATAGTTTAACAGAACTGAGTCAAATCAAGGTAAAATCACACTATTTGTTATCATTCCAGCAAATACTGTCTATTTAAATTTAGTTTAATATTTCTAAGTGCCCAAATGAAAATGAAGATGTTGAGACTTTAAAGTCAGGGCATGGATCTCTTGTTACTTACAAGCCATAATTTCATTTTGGGTTTGAGCAATTCAAATATGAAAAGAACCCATTTGTACTGCAGAATATTTTATAATTAAAGTTTCCCATGCCTTGTAGAATTTGATTATGGGTTATTTTTTTATATATAAAGGAAAGGGCAATGGAATGGGAACTCCAGGAAAATTTGCATTTTTGATGTGTGGATGTGTGAGAGGATGAGCTAATTGAATTACATTCAGTACAGAAGTCCTCCGTAGCTGAGAATATGTAAAAGTATGATTGGGCCCATAGTGATTAAAGCTGTGGGTCTACTTGGTTTAGCCATTCACTTAGTCTAGCCTTAGAAGTGTGGTACATGAACTCCTCTAAATATAACTGCTGCAGATATTTAAAAAAAAAAAAACAGCAAAGCATTTTTGGCTAATCCATGTTGCCTTTTGCCATATTATTGTATGTGTTGAGTCCATAAGTCAAGCAAGAGTGAGTGAGTGGGTGTGTGACTATGTAATCATTTTTAAAAGGCAGTTATAGAATAAAAATGTGTGTATGTGCGTGTGTGTACTTCTTTTTACATCATTACATTTGAAAGTAATCCTCAAGCAAATACAAGCTTAAATTGGGCTTTGAAATGTAGGTACTTAAGAGGACATGACCTGATTTATAATGAGGTACTCTTAAAATATTTCCCTCTTTTGGGGTTTTGGCTTATTAGACCACCCCGGCAAAATAACTGTGGGCACAATTTGCATGTATGAAGGGTAAAACATACAAAGTAAAATTTATATCTGAAATCATGAAATGGCCTCACATCATCTGAGCACATCACTAATAATTTAATTTAACCATAACTCTGTCTATTTTAAGATCCTCCTCAAATAATTTGAATGCTGGGTTTAATCACAGATAGCAGTCAGTTTACTACAGTTTATTGCAGCATACCTTAAATGCTTATGCTAAACTGATGTACTTCAGACGTTCTTACACAAAACTGAGAAAGAATTTTTCAGAATAAAGGGGGACAATATGTATGTATATTCTTACCAAGGGGATATTTTAAAACTAAAATGTATTATTCCATAATTAAACTGTAAAATCAGCTAAATAAATTCAGGTATATACTATGAATAAATGAATTCATAAGCTTGGTAGTTTTTGTTTCTCTCTAGGGAGCCATATCCTTTGTAACTGGTTAAGTGACAAGGACAGTCCCTCCTCACATTTTTGCTTCTGGCAAGGATACCTCCACACAAAATCAATGAATATTTATTTATCAACATCTGAGTGATGAAAATTATCCAATGACTATTCAATGAATTATATTCTTAGAGAGACAACAGTGCATGCAACTATCTTTAGCTAATGGTATCTAATGGTTTCTGCTCCAAGAGCGTCAGGTATGAAGCTATGCATACAGAATAACAACCTTGCAGTTATACTAGTCCAGCAATTGGTTTCATTTGGCAGTATATTCTATATGAGATATATATTTTAAAAATTCAGCGTGGCCTGAAGGTTTGAATAACATGGCATTCAATGATTTCTGGTATGAGTACAGTTAAATTAGGGCATGATGGAAAACATCTGATTATGGTTATAGTTGCTATTTATTTTCTCACATTTAGTCAAGATGAGCCACAAAGTAGCATCTACATAAGCCACAAGCAAGTGATTCAAGTATTCCTCTGGCAAGAAATGCTCCATTGTAGGTTTTAGATTTGGCTTAGTAAGCCTGGGACACACTATAAAATATTTATTGTATTAATGTTTTTATATAAAGTTGCCACCTGTTAATATTGAATATTCTTGTTTATTTCAACTACTGATTGAGAACAGTCTATACTGATCTTTTGGAGCCCTGGCCTTGCTGTAGATTTTAAAAACGAGACTTCTCACTCATAGTTTTATACTATCTTTGTTGTCAAATTTTGTCTCCACCAGAAATTGGCTCACAGGCTTCCTCTTTTGAAGGAAGGGGACCTTTTTGATCCCGATAACTACTGTCCCATTTCAAAACTGTGTTTTAGCAAATTTTTCAGTATCCAACTAAAACAGATTCTTAATGGTAATAATACCTTCAGATTCCAATCTGGTTTCAGATCTGTTCATAGCATAATTACCACAGCTGCCTCGGTAGCAAATAGCATTATTCAAAATCCTTAGTTAATTAGTTTTATTTGACAAGTTGATAAAGACAAAATCTTGCATTGTCAAGGAAAAAACACAATAAAGTTAAAAAAAATATTTCCATCGAGGTCCTTGATGGTAAACGGTAGCAGTGGAGGCAAGATGACTTCACAACAATATGAAAGAAAAGGCAACATTGTGTCTGTTGCATGCCAGCGTGACACCCCTGGGAGGGAGATGTGGAAGTTCTGGGAAACACCGTTGGTTGCCGCATGGAGAGAGAGAGAGAGTGCACCCAGATTCAACACAAAAACAAATAAATTAACACCGTCACCCATCCCCCTCACGAGTTTCAGGCAAAAACAATGAACTAAAGCAACAAGCTAAAATAAGAACGACAAAAGAAAGCAAAACTGAGGGGCAACTTTTCAGTTTTTTTCAGTAAACTTTTTCAGCAGCAATTTACTTTCTTTTACTTGTAGTGCTCTAACTCACGAAAAGAAACAAAACAAAACTCCAATGCTTGCTCTCGGTGTGTGCTCCCAGTCTCAGCCCTGAACTGTGGAGAGAAACACACCTAAATATCGAAAAGCACTCATACCTGTATCATGCCACCTCTAAAGATTACAAGTCAGTTTATGCAAAGGGAAGAATTGAGAATTGCAATAGCTTACTACTTATTAATGTGGCATGCTCACATTAATTGTTAAAACAATTGATATTATGGCATGCAAATTTGTGCTTCTCAGTCCTACTCCTACAGGCTCTAGAAAAGGACTTTTTGTATGTGCATCAGTTGTTTTTTTAGATGACACATAGACAATTTATTTTTACAATTTACAAATTATTTTTTACAATTTAAGGCATTACGTTTCCCTTGCAGTCATGTCATGAAAGTACTGGAGGATCATGTCTTGCACTCTACCTACCGAAAATTCATACATACTGTTTCCACTGAGAAAAAAAATATTGGCTTTTTCCATTCAAATACCTTGACTGAAAGTTGAGCAACTTTCATCAATCAGTTCTGATTTTTGCCAGAACATGAGAACTTTCTATTGAAAATAGGAGTTCTGCACCTGGTTCTTTACCCACAAATACTCATTTTATTTTCAAGCAAGATAAAGATAAAGCTTTTGTTAACTTAATTACTCATGTGCCTGTGAGGACTGCAAGGGGTTCCTGTGTTTTCCCCAAACATTCCTTTGTATTGTCAATTAGCATTGACTAATTAGAAGCAAAGTTGTGTATGTGTGTGTGCATAGTGAGCACAAAACACTGAGGACAAAAAAAAAATTATTTGGTTCTGTACTCCACAGTTTTATATTTGTAATCAAATAATTCACATGTGGTTAAAGTGCAGATATTCAGCTTTTATTGAAGGGTATTGTAAAAAAAAAATATACAGCACATTTCGCGGCATCATAATGTTTGGGACAAATGGCTTCATGGGTGTTTCTGATTGTTCAGATGTGTTCAATTGCTTCTCTAGCATGCAGCAGACCACAGACACTCTCTCTGGGCTGTGCAAGAGGGCTCCACCAGTATGGTCCAGACAACAAAATTGGCTCTTAACGATACCAAATGTGTTTTCCACCACATTTCTGGTGCGGATGTGAGCCTCCTTGTACCACTCCATCTCTAGTGAAGTCAAGTTTTGGACAGGTGTCAGCAAAGGATGAGCACTGTCACTTTTTAATGTGTGGAGAGAATGTGAACACATCTTTTAGTAAAAACTTCGGAACTGTTTAATATTTTACAATGATTAATGTAGTGCCCAATAGCGAACCATCTCCAATACCATCTCAACTTATTGGAGAGACGACTGTGCCTAAAGATGAAGGAGCCACATGTGCATTAGCAACCACATTTGTGATGACGTTCCTGTAGTCACACATGACCTGGGCATTGGTAGAATATGTGTGCTTTCTGTTTCTGAACACCTGCTCACTTGCTGATAGGGGTATCAGTTGAACATGTGTGCAGTCAATTGCAGCTAGAACATTTAGGAAATTAGTGATGTGCTGAATTCATTATAAACCAAAGAAATGACTTTAAAAAAATATTGCACTTTGTATTTCTTTAATGACTTTTTCCATTTTGTGTTTGGTCATGCACATTTTAGCACTTTTCTCAGTGTTCCTGATATGCCTCAATACATTGAAACTGCTATAATTTAGATATACATTGAAATTGATTTGGTTGTGTCGCTTGTTTCAAGAAAATAGTTTTGCTATATATTGTTTCATAATATTTATGAAATGAGATTGCTGCTGGTGTGGAAATCATCAATGCTGTTCTTCTGGATATGTTTGATGCTGCTAGACATCATAGCGTGACTATAGTCGGTAGTAAGAAAATGACTTGTGTGTCTTCCAAACTACTTAACTACTTTTCAGTTTAGCAGGGGAAGTCGTGTCTTCCCATCATTCTACACTGCACCCAGCTCATGTACAGAAACTTGTCTTCACACAAAATAAACTTTGGGAAGTTTGAGTAAGAACATAATAGCTGAAAATGTATTCCACCCAAAAAGAAAGCTTTTTGATCTTTTCTTTAATTTATCCAAGTTTATGCGAATCAAACATGCACGTAAAGCGAGGCTTCAACAAAGAGGGGAGGAAAATGTATTAACAAACAAAAAAACAACAAAACATTTTAGCTTTACATTCTGTAGTTTTTTATTTTATTTATTATTTCATTATGAGTTCATAGCATACAGCAGTTCATTATGAAGATGAAGAACTTTCTTTTTTTTTAATTATAAAAGCATTTGTTCTGTTTATAATTGACTTCAGTGTCCCTCAGGTGAAGGTGGTGGTGGGGTTTCATGCCATTCGTGGTCTTCAGGACCATGGACAATAGTGGCTTTTAATCAGCCCTGATTATAAAGCACTACCTGCTGGGCATTGCAAGACATTTTCATTACCAGAACTGCTTTAGTTCTATGTATTCCTCCCCAAAAGCCTTTATTTTATTCTTTGCATATACTGGTCTTCTGTGTATTTATTTATTTACTAAGCCCAAAGATAGAATAAAATGGCAATTGGCCAATTTCAAGGTCTTTTGTGTGTAGACCTCTGACGAGCAACACAGTGACAACTCCAAGTGTATATTTTGGCAAGTTTTTGTTTGTGAATTGCGCCAGTACTGAAAACGTTCAATTTAAGGTAGTTCATTCTTTGGAACATATTTTACTTTTATTTAGGCACTTACTGGTTGGCACACCATTGTCAATTCAAACACACAATCCTAGTCTTTTGACAGCTTTGAAATTTCATGGTTTTGAAGTTTCATTGGTATCTTTTAATACTTCAAGTATCAAACATGGCTTTTTATGATTATAAGCAGAAACAAATAAAATGCTCTAAAAATGCCTTTTAAAATGAAATCAATATTTTTAAAAAATAAGATCACTGGAAGTTCTGTTTTGGTAAAAATAAAAAATAAGAAATCAGGCAGTTGAAATCATAGGCTTTTGAAAAGGCTGGTGGTGGCAGGATCAGCTTTCATTAAGATGATTTTCTGTTACATCACTGTGAATGTAAAAGGCATTATGAATTCATGGGACACAATACAGAACTATCTGTCTGATTAATAGCAATAACAGGGTTGAGTGTGTTATGCAGTTTTGGGCTTTAAAACTTCATGAAACTAATCTTGGTTGCATTTAATGTGGCATAATTATATTCTGTCCATCAATATAAAATCCTTTTGGAATGGTTATGGAGTGTGAACAGTAAGATGCTGCATGCTTTCACCAGGGCTGTTCATTTACGTTTGCTTTTACTCCTAAAAAGCTGACTCCTCAACATTCTCACTAGAGAATTTTCACTCCCCTGGAACAGACAAAAGTGACATATGTCAAGTCAGATCTAAGTCACATGATGCTGTCATGGAAGATGTCAGTTATGCAAGTCTGAGGTCTTGATTCCCCTAGAGAGTCTCCCTTCTCAACAAGCAAACACAGGGAGGTCCCACAGCAGTGGAAAGAATTCTCTCCACATCTCTGAACAATATTTCTGCCGTATGCTTTTACACACGTAATGCTGTGTAAATGTGTCAGTGTTCACACATGGGTGAAAATAGTATGAGACCTACAAAGGTATTTTTCCTGTGGATTAAAAAGTGACCCCTCATGCAATAATCAGTTTTTGCTTTGCAAAGAATCATATGATTCCATGAACAGGTGTTGATCTGAGGGCCACCAACTGCTTTGGCAGCAGTAATGGTCTCCTTCCCTACAGCAATTTAAAAAATATTCCATATTGTGCAAGAAAAAAAAATCTTCACAAATCATAAGCTATTTTCTTTTAAGAGTCAATCAATTTCAGATTTTTATCTTCAAACAAGACCCATGGAACTCGTGGCCTAATGTTTGGTTTTTGCAAATAGCCATGCTCATACAATAAAAAACAGCAGCAGAAATTAGCATTTAAACAAGCAGCTTTCCCATGTTTATATATACATTGGCACTTCACTTGGTGGGAACCGAAATCAGCTCAGTTTAGAGGAAATAAGCCAGTAGGGAGATGCAAAGCATGTGCTGTATGATTTAGCAGATTTATTTATTTTCTTAAAAAAGGGCTTCAAACATAACATGAAAGTGTTCGTTTTTATGGTGAGGAAATTAAGTGATTTAAAAGGAACATTGCATTGACTTCACAGTGCAATCTTGTGAATGAATGCATTGTTACTCACACATAAAATGCATTGAATAAACCTCAAGACTGTTTAGTTGGCCCCCAGGAATGCTCAATCAGTCAAGCTATGCCTATGCGCTGCAATCTAGACATTGTGAGTTCAAGCCTGAGCCATGTCATTAGCTGTGACCAGGAGTCTACATTAGCCGTAAACTGTCTTCCTGCAGGCAGGTGTGAGGTGGGTGTAAGTCATTACCTGCATTCACATTTCCAAAAGATGCAAGGTGCCCACAGGCCGCCAGTTATCCACCTCCTCCAATCAGCGCTGGCTCTCCTGTGTGAGTCCTTTCTCCCTTTAGAACAGCCAGTCTCAAAGGACATAGATGAAGAAAGATGGCGGCCAGACTGAACAATACCATGGCACTATCATGTCAATGTTGCCAAAATGTTAACTAAATCTAAGAATACAAAAATATGTGTGTGCAGGTCAAAAGAAAACATTCTGAATTCTTATCACAATGTGTAATAGTAATGCTGTGAAGTATCTACACTTTTAGACATGGAAATTAAATTTTTCATCAAAAATAGAAATTTCTGGAGTCTAAATCAAAAATAGAAATGGCTAGAGTCACAATGTTAAACTTGTAACAGCCTCCTTAATTTGGGAGCATGTGCACTAACATGTACATCTGCAGAAATATGAGTACAGACCCAGCTCCTATTTTTACTGCACTGTCCACTAACTAGGCTGTGTGGTTACTGCACTGGAGATCTGCGCAATCAGGTCAGCTGGTGCATCCCTGCAGGCAGATCACAGGCAAGAATGACGAAATACCTGCCTGCCTGGGTGACACTATGGCCAGCTATGTATTCTGCCGTGGGATTCCAGCCACAATCAGCGTTGTAAATGATTCCAGATACAGTAGAGTGCGTCATTGCACTTAAAATGGTCTCTAGTAAATACATTTTAAAATAGTTTTTTAATTGTTATTAAAATATGGCCAAAAAAGTATAATCATCAATATAATAATCCACAAGTAACCTCCCATGACCTGCATGTTGTTATTTCTCTCACTTGTAACAACCCTCAGGGTTAAGACATAGAGATGTTAAATGCGGGGCTCTGTTTTCTGGTCGGCTTATGGGGTTTTGCGAGGTATCGCACTGCTGAAATGGTATTTTTGTCTTGGATTTTGAGACGCATGCACTATTTGGTAATTCCGTAACTCGCTGTGCACCAAAGTGGGAGGGAAGCCGCTGCCTGGGGTGTGTCACTCAATATCACGTGGTGCAGTGCAATTTTTATGCAGCTCATTGGAATTTTTGAGTCAGCCAATTGCACCTTTAGCTGCCTGCCTGCTCAGACCGCGTCTACAGCGTAAAGCGCAGCCCATCGTACTGCAGATTGCTAATTTTTGGAATTTCCCATGCTATGTGCACATAATCACAGCCTATGTTGCAACCATTCTGCATTGCTGTTTCATTGCTGAGCAATGTCTGTGAGTCAAGCTTATGCTGATTTGGAACCAATTGATAAACGATTGAAGTAATTGAGTCGTTTATGAATAAATCCAGCTGCCCCACACCCTCTGATAATATATCCAGCCCTGCTTTCAGGTGCGCGACGTCGCCCCATGTCCTGAAAATACCAACATTCACTAGCCACACCCACTGCGCCCACGTGCTGCGCCATTGACTGGGTCCATGTCATGTGCGACGTTCACTACAGAAAATAAAGCCCAAAGTCTCAAAGTCTAACCAAATCCTAAGTACGCTGTGAGAATGAAACCAAAAGCAGTATTTCACAGCCTTCTGCCATCTGTATTTTCTTTCCTCTCGGCACTCAGATTATGAGCAGTTCTGAAGAACGACCATCAGCCCAAGGTGCCCCAGAGCATCTTGAACTATAAAGAATACTAATTGGGCATGAACAATCAGCTGTTCTGGCTAGTGGAGTGGCCATTGTTTCTGTGTGTAGTTTAATACAGCAGGAACACTGGGTTATCAGACATTCAACAAGCACATATTCTAAAACAAAATAATTATTGCAATTGTCACATTAATAACAATTTAGCATTACCTGTTACACAGGAAGGTCTTTATGCTGACCAATAATAAACTTAAAAAGTAAGTCTCGAATTGACTTTCTCCAGGTACATTCTTTGTTTAGATTTTATTGACTCAGAATTTTCCTTTATTCAAATATTTCTGACATCAAATGATCTACAGTGTATATGAAACCTTTGAATTTATCTTTTATCGGGATAGGCTTTTTTACAATGTGTGAGGTGTGAGCATAACAAAACAAGGCCAAAAGCAGAAAGTGCTGTGACCATATCTCCACAAAATGTAATAAAAGCAGACTTCTCCTGGTCACATATATCTGGAAGCTTGTTTGAATTATTGAAGTGTCAGTGAGAGTCCGGTTGTCCTCGATATGCCCTTGTGATGCAGTGCATACAGAGTCCTACAAGATAAGAAATGACCCCTAAATACTGATAAACTATGCCTGCAAATACAATAAGATTACTCACATATTTCCAAAAAGAACTTCACATTTCCATAACTTGCAACTATTCTGCAAGTTATCTTGTTCTGAGAAAGTGAGCGTTTTTATAAGTCTTTGATGTCGAATTATCATTTAGTGGACACAATGGTGCTGAGGTGATTTAACTGTTTGTATTTAGTGTAATTCATTTTCTAAATAAGTTAATAAACAAGATAATTGTTGACCTTTCAACCATTTTTTCACTTAATTTCACATGGGTAGTCTCCTATTATCAAGAAAAAGTTGCTTATATATCCACATTGTTTGACAAACGTTTCTCTTGATGGTACACCAAATACATTTTGTAAGATCATTGCCTTGATCTTAGCTTTGCCTCTTCTCTACGGGCTACCTAGGAGTCAGTGCGGGTTCATTCGGAGTCACTGCATTCGCAATCCCCAGGATTTTCTGTTTTTTTCTAACTTTCTTATTTGATGAAGAATGGGGAGCATCTACAAGGCACACAGTGAGAGGCCTGGCAAAGTCATTTAGCAATGAGGAAGTAGGTCAGCCATAAGACAAAGTGTGAATGAAATAAATCCCCAGGAAAGAATCTATCCAGCAGTACCTGCCCTAAGCTTAATCCCAGTCCCTCCTGCTCACTTACGTGGATGAGAAAGGATGGCTCTCGCACCTTGTTGCTGTTTAAAGGACTATGGGGGGAAAATGAGAGAGCATCAATGCTAGAAAATGAATGGTTTTAGTTGGCTTCTAAGAGAGGCTTGATGTGACAACAATCAGCCATTTGGAAAATGCATGTTTTCATTCACTAGTTAAACAAAGAACTGCTGTTTTCTCTGCAGTGGAAACTGACTGATGCACAGTTGGTATTTGTTGTCAATTTCACAAATGTGATATAAACAGAAGTGCCTTATGTATATGAAGTGAAATGCACATGTGAAGTGAAATGTATATTTTAATACACTGTGAGTCATTAATGAGAACTCTGTAACCAGGGAAATTTTGCTGATCTACACAATATCACAGAGGCATCAAATATTATTTGAGCCATGATTTTTTTTCTGGCGATACATCAACATAAAATATTTACAAAACACTTTTGGATGTTTCTCCAAGGAAATATTATATTCCAAGATAGATACGAGCAAAATGTACCTATCATGCACCCTTCCATTTAAAGCTGAAAGCAATAATAAAACAATTATCAAGCTAAATCAACAGAGATTTGCCAGTAGCCGTACCATACCATGCTGCAGGCCTCTCAAAATTGTCTGTAGTTGAAGGCTGCGCATGGAAGAGATAGGATATGACAACAAGGACAAAAACAGGCTATTGTGGTGTTGGTGAGTGCAGGGGTCACAGCTGCCTATTGACCCAATAACAGATTCCCTTGGGCTGTAATTGGGAAACCCCGATGAAGGAGATACCATCCGTAGGATGAACCGTTAAGTTAAGTCCTCACCCAGCACGGTCATTAAAGACTCTTTGGATGTTATTGGACAGAGTAGGGGGTGATAACCATGGGAGCCTGATCAAACCCTCAATCAGTCACCAACAGATCAGCCATCTAATCCTCCCCCAGTGCAACTGACTTAATACATCTTTGCTGTTTCACCCACAAGTAAAGTTTGATTAGGACTTTAAGATGAAAATTGGCCTCCATGGCCTGACATTGCAGGCAGGTTACATGAATGCCCCAACTATATACCTTATATCTTAAAAGTGGTTTGGGATGCCTGAGAGGCTCTACGTGAAGTTGAGATATTAATCTTTTTTAATCGCACATACAAGCTGGCTGTTGTCCCAGGCTTGTCAGAATAAGATTTCGGGGATGGGGGGCATGGGGGTGGGAAGAGTAGTTTTGACATCAGGTGACAAATGCCCTGTGTGTTCATTAACATCAGGAAGAGGATGTTTTTCTCTCTCCCAAGAAAAAAAGCAATTAGCGATTTGAACAGATCAGCCACTAGGACCGCCCACAGTCCTATCACTGTGATTCAGCTACATATTAAGGTGAGCAGGGTAGGAATAAGAGCTCAATAAAAAAAGCAAAGCCTTCAGCTCTGAACAGACTTTAATTTAGAAACAAAGATTGAGAGTTAATAAAATCTTTGGCGAATTGAGGCCTGGTAGGGTTTAGTGTAGTGCCTTGGGAAATGTGCCCTTGTGCCAAAGAGGGTTCACAAATACGTAAGCATTCTGCAGAGAGGGCTGCTCTCAGTTACACATAGGTCATATCTCGTCCATAATATCTAGCTTAATTTATTGGAAAGACGCAGGTTTTTTTTCTTTGCAGAGCCCACATTTCTAAAAAGAAAATGAGGGTCTTAGTTAGATAATGAACTTTTTTAAGAGTGCTTAATGTATTAATTAGTTTTTTCTGTTCAATCACAATGAAAATGGCAAAGAAAACTATTCAAAAAACAACTGACCACATGAAAACATCAGTGGCCCAATACGATTTCATCCTATTCTTGCAAAGTACCCCCTTTCCTCCCCCTGACAATTCAGACTTAGAAAAACACTACCCTCCTCTGAGACTAAATTTACAATGCACAAGAGTTCTTAAAATATTTAAGTTTTAAGTGTTGTTGTGAAATAAGTATTGTATTTAAATAATGATATCTTTTTAGAGAAGGTATCAGCAATTCCGAACAAAGAATTACTTATACTCTACTTTTATACATGCTCTGGTATCTCTCTCTCTCTCTCTCTCTCTCTCTCTCTCTCTCACACACACACACACACACACACACACATACACAGGTGTCCATGTTCACACAATACCACTGTGTCCCTTTGAGTGTGTATTATGATATAAATATTACAGGATATTAGAGATATGGGGCATGTGATTGTGGTTTTCGTGCTTGTTGGAATTATGCGAGAATTATTTTAATAGCATGTTAATAATAGCCTAATTGTTTTGGTCGTGACACTCAATATTCACATGTCTTAAGGGGAAATGTCTCAGAACAAATCCACATGGCCAGCTTATATATTTAGCTCATTAAGCATACAAATTAACATTAAAAACAAATCTCAGAAATATCAAATGAATATTGTTCTTCAAATTTATAGTCTTATGGGAATGTGTCATATCTTGCTATATCATGCAAAGATAATATACAATTTAAAAGTGAAACAAGTTTAAAAACAGAATACTAAGAACAGGAATTGTATGCCGTTTTTTCTCTCCAAATATAAATGATAAGACATAATCATTGACAAATGCTGGCAGGATGCTGCATAGTGCTATAACATTATTTAGCTTTCTTTGAATGTCCTATGTCTTTGAAGTAAATTCATATTGTGGAACATAAACACTCATGTCTTTGACCAATTTTACGACCAACCCATTGGGATTCTTTAATAAATAACAAATTCATATCCATTCAATATGCTGAATGTTCATGAGGCTGTTTTAAAAAATAAAAAAAAATCTTTCAGCCTGTGAATAATGCTTTAGATGTCAAGCACTGCACTCTAAGTGGTATTTTTACCCTGCAAATTTGAAAAAGTAAAATGCTTCCAATCTATATGTGTCACAGCATCAATTAGTTGACCATTAGCTGTCAAAATATTGTCAAATGATGGAGGAATTAGTTCAATACCAACAGACAGTTGAGATCGACCTTTCATCAAACAGCAAAAAATATGCCACCAAAATGAAACCTTTGCCATTTAAAAGTCTTCTTCTGCTTGACTGAACCTGAATTAATTAGATTAACTAGGAAATGCTGTGAATACAACTGAATGGTCTTAATAAGATTGTATTAAAACTTTGTCTATCTCCTCCTAATGAAGACGTGTTTCAAAAGAAAGTAAAGTTGCGAACACAATGTGGCTGCAGCTCCCCATGGACACTCATCTGGACCAGGATGAACTTGCATGATTCAACCAAATGTCCAGATTCTTGAAAGCAAATCTCAAGCAGTTAGGAAAATGCCAAATAAAATGACTAAATTACTAAAACTTCACAGCTGAATGCATTCTGAATTATCAAATAGCAATAGCACAGATAATAATTTCCATGGGCGTCAACATTTCTAAATGTGGCTGTTCTCATAGCCACGCCCACCCTATTCTACTCTCACACTTCAGCACAATAAACAGGCAAAAACCAGCAGTCTCATACTGCGTGAGACCCAGTGGATAACATGCACATCTCTGCTCTAAACCAACAAGCACAAATAGCCTTACTTGTCTGTGGCAGGCTTGACTGGCGAAACATATTGGAGACAAAAGGACACATTTGGTGTTTTGCATCCCATGCAAAGCTGTGCTGCCGGTTTTTTTTTTTTTTTTTTTTTTTTTCTTGTGCCACAGGGTTCACCTCGTGCATGTGGCAGAATGGCATATTAATCGCACCTTGAAAAAAAAGACCTTTAAGTCCAACATTGTGTGGAGCTACTAAGCTTTCTCAGGGCACTAAGGTGAAAAATTACTCTCAACACTTACCACAGTAACAAATTGATCTGACCTCTGCAATGGAGACACCCGCCAGACACTTTGATGCATAAAAAATCTGTTCATGCACCATGCTTTAATCCATTTTGCTCCTGTGAGATGTGCACTGGCTATGCAAAATTCCATTCATTAATATTTATGAGTGTGGGGGAAAATGTACACAACACTGATAGAGACTCACATTCACACCTGTGTAAAGTTGCATGCTGTCAAAACAAGCCAGATCTATTCAGGATAAGAATAGCCGCAGAAATTGTGGACACAACAGGCAATTTCCTGTGGCTCGGAATGTGAACAGTACTGTGGTCAAACCATAGCATTTCATACATTTTTTCTCAAAATTCTGATGCTGATATTTTCCTGGTAAAGGGAGGCAATTGACACTGAGCTTTGTACTTTAAACATTTTAAACAGCTGACTACTTTATGCAAGGTTATGATTTTTTTGAATGGACAAATGGCTGGTTTGCTCTTTTTGACAAGCAAAGCTGATCTCTCCTGTTGAGGCTCCCTTGGAAACTCACAAGTGCATCGGATGACCATGCTTTAGATGGAGCTATTTATATGAGTGTTTTCATTACTGTGTGTGATTGTGTCTGTGTGTGTCTGTACGTGCAAGACTGTGTGTATAACTTAAGCTATCTGAACCACATCATATGAGAGCATCTCGGCCCAAGAGAAAATGCATGTAAGATGATCATATTGATTGACACATTCACAAAAAAAAGTAATTGTGCATGGATGGCAATAATTAAAGTTCCACTTCCAAATAAATCACATTTCCCCATGTGATGAAAGCAAATCTATCACACCTTTTAAATTTGATACAGCACACCGGTAATTAAACAATTAGATATTCATGTGGATAGCATGTTTATCCAACACAGCATCCAAACAGATTTATCCTGGCATTTTGCAGCCTATTCAAGTGACTGAATTCACTGGAGAAATCTAGTTAGGTTGCCTTCCACGCTTCAAGATTCAACAACAATGTCCCCTTTGGGATTTATGTTCACAAACCTCAGCTCCTGAGCTAAGAGCAACAACCCCACACTGCCATCTAGGTGTCATAGAACAATAAAATCTGTCTCCTGTCCAACTGGAACTTCAGAAGTATCAGCAGAGACCACATGCAGCACACCGAGGAAAAAGGATTTTACGCTCACTCCAAGGCCGAGGCCGAGTGTTCTGAACACATTAGAAGCATCAAAACAATAGGGGTGTAGTAGAAATGTCATTACTTTCTAAACAGACCACTTCATCCAGAAAGACTTGCTATTTACACATCTATTAAAGCTGAATATTTTCTCCCCTAGGATTACAACCTAAAATCACTACTCTTGTCTTCTGCACAGATCCCTATGGCAACCTTATCTTAATAATATTCATATTAATAAACATATATTCAAGGTGTGTGGTCTAGTTTCACTTTGCTCTCACTGAAGCTCCATTTTAGTTTGCGTAGATGAAAGTACTGGGATTTTTGTCAGCACTATTGAGCTCATACTGTTTATCAGAGATTTTCACAAGCAAGCCGTGCTTTGCTTTCTGCCGGCTCTCAGGTGGCATAAACAAGGGATATTGTTGAACAAACAGAGAAGAGAATCCTGTCTGCATCCAGTACAAAAATCTATAGTTGTACAGCAAACAGGAAATTATATTATGAAGATAAATCTGTGGAGAAATGCAGTTTTTTTTTTTGTTAAATATGAATACTGCATAAATGTATTGCTCATGATGTATACCATTGGGTCTTAGAAATGTTAATTTCTCAGTTATTATGATTTGTAATTTGCTTTACGTTTTTATATTACAGGTATAAAGGTTTGTGTTCATTTGCCAACATGGAGCTTAGCAATGGCCTGGAGTAATGGTGTCTAATCGTTACCATGATTTGAATACTAATCTTCACAGAATTTCGGTTGACGATCTTCAAAAAATTACGCCAACATTCAGTTAGAATATAGTGACTGTAACAAGATAGGGTGTATTCATCTCTGTAGAGTGTAAACTATTTTGATGCAGCCACATACAAGATTGTTTCAGAGGCAAAAACTGAACTGAGCGATTGAACTATAATTCCTTACACAAACGTTGAACTGAACATGTCAGCCACAAAAGGAATATTACTGGGCGAGATTGATCCAAAACATTTCTAAAATGGGTAGAGAAATGATCTGGACAGTATTGCATCTGAAGGGGAAGAGGGTGATGGGAAAACATAGGGGACAACCACTGTTCAGGATCATAGTGCGTTCATTTCATATGCAGTGTGACATATGCACAGTTAAAATGTCATTTTAGTGCTCCAGATGCTAGATATGTCCGAGTGTGCTGTGTTGATTCTGCCAATAGCAATGTGTTTTGTCCATATTTCCAAGGACGGCCAAACAGTAGCTATAGGGTAGATCATATGCAGTGTTAGGCCTATAACCATTCCCAGCTGTCTTTTCATTCATAGCCCCCATTTCCCCTCACTCCATATATTTAACACTCATCAACAGACAATTTGCAGAACGATCTGTATATCCAATCTATCCATGTGGAGATTTGGTTTGAGACGGCAATACCAACATTCATTTAAAAAAACAGATGACTGTGAAAATAAACTGAATTAATCAGTGCAGACGGACTATGCAGTGTTGTAGTTACTGAAAACAGTGAACTGTTTTTAATAATATTATGCTAATATTAACTTCATTACACTGCTCTAGCACAAAACCCAAACATTTCAGATATGAATCAGACATGACATTTTACCTTAGGAAATCTTTCACCAAATCTCATTAAACAATGTGTTCAGTGTTTTACCCATAGTCTAGCTGGGTTTGAGGCAACAGTGCATGGCGGTGCAGCTGAATTATCCTGTGGGCTGCACTAATACACCAAAAAGCAATCACACTCCCACAATCAACAGCTCATCATTTTCCATAGGAGTCAGCTCTTTTGTTGTTCCTTCACGGGTTCACCACCCCTAATATGCTGAGCTCCCACATTAACTTTCAGAACTTTCTAGACTGTGAATCCACGAGACAACTCAGCCCTAGCACAGAGCCCTTTTTGTACTCCAAAACCCCAGCTTAAGATGTTAATTTTGATGATGTGTACACATCTTGCGGCTTGGCTTCCTTTCATGGTTCTACTCTACAATATCCCATAATAGTGAAACTAAAGTTGCTCTTTTTCCCCCACACTAATATATGAGGTGTTTATTATTTTTTCACAGACTTTTTGCTCTCTCTAGAGAAACGTATTATTGCAATTTCTTTTTTATACAGTACTGTGCAAAAGTCAGAGACCACCCTTTTGTTTATTCAAGTTCCAGGCAAATCAGCCATTTTGTGTGCATTTTTTTAGTGTCAGAAAATAAGGTAAAAAAACATAGATTAACAGGAAATACAGAAAAAAAAAACATCCACCACTACATATAATATCAGATCTATCAGTATTTGTCCAGGCTTTCCTGTGTGCACATTACTACCATTTTAAGTCTTCCATCCATCCAATCCAATATAGCTGTGTCCTCCCAACAAAAGTTCTTACCACAAATGTCGGTGATGTTATGTTATAACCCTTTGCCTTAAAAAGTAACTGTAACATTCAAACAACTGACTACCCAAACCCACCTTAGCTGCCTTGCAGATTTCTTTGTCATGTGCATGTAAAATGGCGCAAGGAAATATTTCTGATGAAAAATATATTAATCATAATTCAACTGTAGGTGAAAGTCAAAGGTGAATGTCAAAGAAAAAATAAGCGAAGAAACAGTGTTCAAAAGATTATTGCAAGATACAGAGAAAATGGGAACAACAATGCAAGAACTGGAAGACCACCAAAACTAGCACTATTGCAGAGAAAGGAAAAATCAACCTCCACTCTTTCTCCAGATATGAAGAAATCCACAGGTGTGTCTGTCAATCCTTCAACTGTGAAAATACAACTCAATACTATGGGTTGGAAAGAATATGTAGCTGTCAAAAAGGCACTACTTAGAAAAGGAAATCAACAAGAGAAGAAACTTTGCACTAGAACACTGACGCTGGACACCTGAGATGCTGAGTAAGGTATATTGGCTGATTTTTGAGATTTTAGAATGATAAGGCAGGATGTACACTGCTGAAGTAATGAAAGACTCTTGGAACCACGTCCTCAATTATAAGTCAAGCATGGCAGAGGTTTGGGGTCGTATAACGTGCAGTTGGTAATTTGGTTTTGATTGAAGGCATCACGAATGGTGATAAATACAAACAAATATTAAAACATCATGCAATGCCCTATGGACAACATTTGATTAGGAGAAAATTCATTCTACAGTAAGATGACCCCAAGCACACTGCTGTGAGGATCAAGCTAAGATGCTCCATCAGAACATATACATAAATTTCACATTTTGGTTGTATAATCACAGCATCTTAGCAAAGGCATTGAAATTATACAAGCATACAGACTAAATTCTGTTTAGTGCCCTCTAACCTTTCTTTGATCTCCTCTAGTAAAAATCATCATTAAGATCTCTAAATCTTTGTTTATGTTAAAATGTATATCTGCTAAAAATAAAAAATAAAAAAAATAATTAAAAAAAGAACATAACTGCGTATGATCATTTCAATTCTGGAAGCACCTCCAAGTCAGCATTTGGCAGCCAGATTTGAGAGGTGGGCTTGTACACTAGTTTTGTTACATGAATAAATTCTTATTTCCTTTAGCAAATCATGTTCACTGTGCCCACCGCATTCACCTCCTATAATTATTCGACAAATTTTCCCCTCAGTTCTCAAATAGACTGTGTAATAATTTAGCAAAAAATGTATCCAATTAGCTTTTGACAGGGGATTACAGCTGGTATGTGATGGTTTCCCATTTCACACTGCTCATTGAGCCAGTAATTGGAGGTTAAAGAAACTTCTTGACTAGTTGTGGCTACCTGCTTTTTGTATAACATCTAGCGGCTCAAACAAACATTATAGTCCAATTTCTAAAGGAAGGAATGAAACACACATCTACGTGTACACATGCACACACATGCACAAGTGCATAATGCAACTGTTTCAACCAAGAAAAACGAATCAGCTATTTAAAAATCCATCAGTATTATGGTAGGTAATCATTACCATCCCCAAATGCATTGCAAGGGTTTTAAAAACATCAGCTTCTCATTTTCTAATAGGATAACAGAAAGCAGTGCTTGTAAAAATGCCAGTGCCTGTAAAGATGTTTGTAATGCTTATGATAATGTGTTTTTGTGTGTGATGGTGCACACAAAAAAACATAAATACTCCAGTTGTTGTGAGAATAATAATGTACTGCTGATTAAATAAGCATAGCCACATAATACTTTTTTTGGTGTGATCATGTTCTTCGGTGTTTGCATAGTAGCAGTGTATTTGCTCATGTTGTTCTGAGCCAATGTTTGAAAAAAAAAAATCTAATTCTGGCAAAGGCATCAGAAACAATATCCTTTATAAGGCATTCAAGGTATTAAAACACTTTTGTGTTCACAGTCACAGGGAAACATTTATAATTAACTTGGGTCTATGCCCCATATGCAGATTAATTCATGTTTGATTAATGCCTGCAGCTCAATCCATTGTCTGCAGAAAGGTTAGCAAAAAGCCAAGGGATCTCTCTGAATACTTTGCTTCTTTCCCTGAATTACAGAAGGAAGTGCGCAGAGCTTTTGACACATGGCATTAATGCTGCCCACTCACAAATGTTAATCCGGCATCATTAATGTTAAGTGGTTCATATTTTAAAAATCCGAAACTTCCATTGACTTAACATCAGTCTCTAACTGGCATCAATACGTTAATGAGATGCTTTGGTCCAAAACATGAAAAAACATACTGAAGGGCATAGGAATACTTTGGCTGCCTTCTCCTGGCTGTCAAATGAAAGGATGCTTCCGCTTTACAATGGCAATATTTTTCCGTTTTCACTTAACAAATCTAGTACATGACTAGAAAACCTTGGCCGGATGTTCAAGAGTTAAGAGTAAACAATCTAATGTACGCTCCAAAGAAAACCAAATCTATTAATTGAAATAAATGCCTCTCTCACTCCCCACTTGAGCTCATACACAGTGAGCTTCCTGGTGCAAAATGGATCCTACGCATCACCCAGGTAGGTGCCGTACATTAGGGTAGGGAGAGGTGAGGCCGAGGTGAATGTCCCCCTTCATTGTAAAGCTCTCACGATCAGGAGATGAAAGGCTTCGTATAAATACAACCCATCCATCAAACAACCCCATTTTGAAGAAATACTCTCTTCAACTGCACCTAGTCTCTTCAAAATTTCTCACTGTTATAAATGACCGGTTTGCAATCTTGGCATCATAGGAGAAAATTGAATGTGCCATTTCCAAGTCAAGCTTGTCATTAACCAAGTGTCAGACATCACATCCGTCTTCACAGATCACATCACAAATGCGTAGCAGACTTGCGATTCCCAGTCATGAGAATCATAAGCACAAATCATAAGTGAGAGGAAACGCCTGATCAGATGCAGTTGCAAATCATTTATAACAACTTATCTAAAATTACACCAGGCCAGTGACATATGGTTTGTTATGAATTTTACCATGGGCCTGTAGAGTCAGTTAATTTTGGAACGCACTCTGGAGCACTGAAGATCAGTTGTGGCTTGGCGACAATTCAGCACAATTAAATGCCACTTGAAGCGTGAAGTGATTTCAAAGAATAGCCTCAAGCGGTCAAGGGGGATACTGAGTGAAATATACTCCAAGCCTTTTGCAGTAAACCTTCCCTGTATACCTAAAAATATTCAGTAATCTCCAACAAATTTATTGTTTCAGTGTTTCAAGAAGACAATCAGATAACCGTACAGGTTGAGAAGGCATAACAGATATTACTATTATTCTATTCTTTTTAGTCGTTTTCATGCCTATTTTATTCATATAAAAACTATCATTGGGAAAGCTATACAAATTGTAGAGGGTACAATGTGTGTTTACTGTCATGCACCACCACCTAGAGTGACAAAAAGGATTATGAAATGACCCTTTTCAGGACATTGTCCCTCTACATTTCTCTCCTCTACACTTTCCTGCTACATGATTAGAGAAAGTTTTCAGACATGTTATTTGTCAAAGAAAAAGTAAGAATCTAAGCTTTCCTGTTGTGTCTGTGACAATAAATAGGCAACGAAGTCATGTATTTAAAACAGTCTGGAAATTTTCAGAGCAATGTCATACTGCCACCCAGTGGACACAGGAACAAAACATCATTTTGAATTCTATTACATATATTTATTGTTATTGCAGCTATTTATGAGTAACCATCATAATTACAAATATTAAGGTCATGTACACATCATCTGCAGTGCTATATATGTATATTTAAAAAAATTATCACAACTGCTCAATGTACAATTCAAAATAATTTTTTTGCATTTAAAATGTTTACACTTTAGGCACATTTGAATTGAAATTCAAAAAGATGCAGTGTATATAGGAAGCAAATGCATCAAGTATCCTGCAAATGCAGAATAAACGATCAAATGCAAGACCCGATGCTCACAGGTCCTCAGAACAAATTTTTCACACTGATTTTATATCTGAAGATGAAGCTGAGCAAAGCATTAGCAGTCTTCAAATATGTAGTGTTTCATTAAAAGTTTCAAGACTTCATCTTACACAGGCAGGATTTTTTGTTCCAAAAATATAGCTTTCTGGAAACGAGTAACAAATTAAGTTTGCAATACTTCTTAAAAGATATACAGTACATTACAATCCAATACAGTCAGTGGAAAGAAAAAGCTTTTTTCTACCTATTTTTACAGGTTAGATACAATGTTATCATAAAAATATCAACTCTTACCTGGAACCAGCTTTATATCATCATCCTTGACATCAATTTTGGTGAATGCATAATCTTTGCATAAACTCTAAGCCACAAGAATGTAATAATACACAGCAGATTCTATGCTCACTGCAGTTATACGATGTGCTAATATCTACAGGCAAACAGTGCCCTTGGTGAACATGGAAATGGCTTGCTGAACAACAGGGTAAAGTACAGAATTTGAAACACAAGCACCAAACTTTACAATGCCTCAAGGCCAGTATTCAATATTCCTAACAGGTAGAGTTATTTAAAAAGCAGAACAGTACACCTGGACATACTGGTAGCCCTGTGACACTGGCACGCTACGCTTTAGAACTGGACACGCTTTTTTGGGATGCAAAAATACCACAACATCTGACATGTACCACAAATGGAAACTCAAGTATTTACCGAAAAGGGAGGGGATTCAAATGCCACACAGCTCCCAACGGTCAAGCTTTTTTTTTGCCATCCCGTGGCTACGGGATACACAGCATGAACGCATCACTTCTGACATTCCAGCCCATCCATTTTGGTAAGCAATCTGGGTCAAGCACATTATATCTGCACATAAAGGTGCAGGGGAGCAGCCTGCAATGAAAGCTAGCTGCAATAAAAACCATGTTTAATAAATTAAAAAGATTGTTACCAACAATCAAAATTATTTTTAAAAGTCCAACTGAAACGAGGAGACAGTGATACTTCTGCTTGTTTGCTTGTGTTTACACGTGCCTCTTACTTCCTGGGGTTGGCTGATTCCTGGAAGCAATCTCTTATATATGACTATATACTGTATGACATCTTGTGGGAAACCAATCTGTAGTATTTCTTGTCGGTGGAAAGTACAAAGCAAAACGCAGAACTGAAAACAAAAGCATTCAAAGCTGAGGTAGCTGGTAACATACTCGGTACGACTGGATCGCTACAAAACAGTAAAAAGTGAGGGCACCATTTAAATGGAGCCACTTCCACCTTAAAAATACTAACCATTAAAAGTAATTTAAATAAATCTCAAATAAATAAAAAAAATTAAATATAAGAAGCACATCACACAATATACACAAACATATACTGAGCCATGTACATATATATTACATACATATATATATTATATATATATATATATATATATATATATATATATATACATATATTTTTTGATAATATATATTTCCTATGATATATTATAAAATAATATAGAACAGAAAAAATAATAACACAGTAATTGCTGTGGGACACACGAGTACCAAAGATTGTGTTGAAAATATAGAATAATGCATAGAATTCAACATTTAGTAAACATCTATACCTTCAGCTCAAACTCTTAAATGCTACTCGCCTCCGGGTAACCATAGGTAAAAGCACACAAACCAGGAAATGAATGACTTTCTGTGATGTATGACAACACCAATAATGATGGAACTACATGCCACTAGCAGTAACTTGTAGTTATGTTTTAAGGTGTATTGCCCTTGAAGGTAAGCAATACTTCCAATATACCTTTAAAATAACTAAAAATATGTAAGATATCTGCTCACCGGAAATGCCTTGTTAGGCTTATTAATACAAACCATTAAAGGAGGACATCAATTTAACTCCTGAAAAAAGTTAAAAGCCATTAATTTTCAGCCTACTTATAATACAATCTACCTCTAAAAGTTTCATTAGATAAACAGGGTTAAACATCAGAGGTTCAAAGACAATAAAAAAATTGAAATCTCAAACATCTTATTTAGAACCTTCTCCTTTCCATATACACAGCTTGATTGTTACACAGTAGATGTTAACTGATTCACATTAACTTGCACAATGCTATTGAAAACAAACTAAACCCAAAACTCGCAACAACTGGGTCCCCTGCCTCTGGTCCATACAGGGAAAAGAATACCAATAATAGTCCACACTGATAATAATGCAATTAAAGCATTTCCACCCAGGCTGTGAAAATGAAGTAAAATACAGCTTTCACACACACTTGTTCCCAGAAAGGACTTGCTCATTCTCCGTGGAGACGGGAAGACTTGAAGACCGTGGGGGAATTCTCATGCCGTCTCATCTCTGTTGTGGGGGCGGGGCCGGGAGTCTCCGCCCCCCTCGTTCACAGGGTACTGTCCTGCAGCAGGGGCTCGATGTCCTCGTCGCTGCCCGGGAGGGGGGTGCTGCTCTGGCCCCCACCGCCGCTGCCGCCGCCACCGCCCACGCTGACGCTGTGCTTGCGGGCGTGGCACGTCTTCAGCGGCGCGCCGCGGTGTTCCGGGATGAATAAGGCCACGAGAAACGCGAGGAGCACGGCGCAGGCGCCGAACAGGAAGGGCGGGCCCGGGATTACCGGCTTCTGCAGGGGGAGGGAGGGAGAGACCTTACGGCTGTGGCACATCACTCAGAAAACATCAGCACTTCTGTTAAAAACCAGTAATGGATGGTATACGGAGTTCCATAAACCTGCCGTGACCACATCCTTAATATGGCCTGCTATTGTTCACCAGATTTCCTTTCTCATTAGATGCATTTAGATCTACTCTCGTGTAAACACTGGGCAGAGTGAAAGGCTCAAACTACCCAGCTTCTACATTACCACAGGGTTTGTTAGATTTTTGGAAGTGTACATTCAAGGACCTTTTCTAAAGCGGAGCTTTCAGCATACCTCCTCATTTGGGTCGAGCAAAGGGGCCGTCTTATCCCCCTGGACGGGGTCGATGGCCTTCAGCTCCACGTTGAAGAGGAAGAAGATGAACCCGTACAGAGCTGGGCCCAGTCCGTTGCACAAACCCCGTATTCCCGTTACCATTCCCTGAACGACTCCTGGATGGGGGACGAAACGCAGGAAAAAGAAAAACTGAAAAAGAATGATGCTAAACTGCTGCACATATTTCAAAATGAGGAACAAAGCGCTGGGCTGAAATTCAGGTTCCGCTTTTAATGGTAGCCACAAGATGGCAATACCGTCAAAGATGAGGTTCATTCTATTATTCTTTAAAGAAAGGGCAGGATAAAGTACACCTTTATCAACACAAGCAGACCTCCTGTGATAACAGTGTGAAAAATGTATCGCCATACACTAACTCTCCGAGGTTTCTGTACACGATAACCCTTAATGTAGGTCCACATAATAAAGGCTGTGGTTCATGCAGCAAATACAAAATGTCTGCCTAATAGGAGTCACACAGGTGTTGTGACCTCAGTAAGCAAAACACTCCAGCTGACCGAAGGTCGACTGGGACGATCACTGTATTTAAGTGAGTGCATTAGCTCAGATTACCACTCCACTGGCACCGTGACCTCACAGATAAATAAGGTTACAGCCCGAGATTTCAGCCCCAGGAGGAGCACTACAGTCACACCCTTAAGCAGGGTACTATATTTGATCTGCTTCATTAAGTATGCTGTGGCATCAATGGAATATCCGTTTAAAAACAATCATCGTCATGATGACAACAAGATGAACAGAAAGTAACAGCTTTGACAGGTATAGCAGAGCATTATCTTTACATTAACTCCGCTGGATAAAACTATTGCATAACTTGTAGAAATGCCTACAATATAAAGTCAGTAATGAAGGATTCTGACTTGTACAGCTGGGACCAACAGTACACAATCACTCATGATATTATCTTGAACAAGTGAGTTTCATTTTTCACAGCAGAAAGAGACTCATTTCTTTCTTGGGAAGAGAAATGACAGCAGGTCAAGACAGCCTCTGCCCAGCCAAAAAACGGGAACAAAACTTTGTCTCGGAGGAAAACAAGCTACCTGGGCGGCAGAAGTGACGGAGACGTAAGCTTCTTTCTAAGTGACCGCACTGGGCTCCAAACACCCCAGGCTTTTCCACTTAACCTTGCACGGGGGAATCCGGGATTAAGGCTAACTGGGGCCTGTGGCGTCGGCTGTTCCCCGGGAGGGGCGGAGTCTTACCCTGCTGGTCGGGCTCCGCGCTGCGGGACACCAGGGCGCTCACCGCCGGGAAGGTGATGCTGGACATGGCTGCCACCGCGCCCGCCGCCCACATCATCCTGAAAGACACAGCCACGCCCATTACCCCTGCCCTCCGCTGCTTAGGCTGCTCATAGGCTGCTGTACGCATGTCAGTCAGAACCTTTATTTAAATTCTCGGAGGTACAATTGAGGGCCAGGCCCTCAATTTCAATGTTTACATGTGACGCAAAGTCCACGGACAGGTTCAGCAGAAGGTGAAAACGGGTACGCTAGCCAGTATGCGTACCCACACTGAATATCACAACATTGCGCACTAAAAGAAATGGCAGATTTAAATGGTCATAAGACGTGCTTTACAGCGGGGTACTACAAGAGATATTCATGAGTATATACTGTAATCGTGGTTTTTACAGTCAAGATCATAGTCCCTCCATTTTGGTATTCAGTTCATAATTTACAGATGGGTTTCGAAGCATCGGATGTATGCTGAAAGCCTGACTTGGAGACATAAGTGCAAAGACCACACCGGAGATAGCCACTGGCATTTTGACAAACAACTGTGACCTTTACATTCGCAGAGCCTGTCAGTGCTGTCTAAGTAGCCCCTCCCTGATACAGCAGCCAGAACAGCATTGTGCTGCCAGGCACACAAGGACTCTCAATCTTTCCTATGTGTATTTCGGCTTAATGAAATCCCCCACCTCCCCTCAAACCTTAATGAACAACAGAAGAGAATAAATGACTCTGTAATATAGCACAATCCTATTTTCCATTAAGTTTTTTTTTCTATTAATCAAAAAAAGATTAATTAATCCAATTGGAGTGATAAAATGGCAAATCTACTAGCTCCTAACAGAATATTCATATTTTCTCCAACTAATAATGTGATTAAATGAGAAAATAAGAGAAAACATGCTTTTTTTGTCCCTGACTGTAAGAGCAGTTCTCTAATGAGGGTTTTTTTTAATCATCCTTGTGCTGCCCGCAGCTTCCATTTGCACATATGTCATGTGACTCCTTTCCATTCCCTCCCAAAACAACTGAACTTAAGACCTCTGCATTTTGAGGTGTCACAAAAGACATGTGAACTAAGGTACCAAGACTGCCCCCCCTCCCTTAAAAAAGGGAAGAGAAATTAAAAGAAAACTAATGAATCGCCTTGAGGCATTATCTATAGTGCAAATATGTAAATGCATAAATATGCAGCTGCATATCATTACATTCAGGAACAAATTCCTCTTTGACAATACCACACAAGCATTAAGAACCATTCCACTGTCTTCTAACAAGCCAATAACTTTCCGCAATGCATTCTGGGTGCCCGGTTTTGGGTTTTCACTGCTGACTCAGCTGCTCAGGCCCTGGGCTGCAGACGTGCCGTGGAGAGGAGACTCCAAGGTGAGCACTTACCATGGTTCTGATCCAAAGCCATACCAGGCCAGCTGGAGCATCTGAAAGCCGAGCCCGAGCAGCACTGTGTTCTTATTCCCGATCGACCTCATTAAAACGCTGAGGAACACCGTCTGCCAGGAGAGGAAAGAGCAGCCCTCAGTGCCATCTCACGCAAAGCCGGAAAAGCTGCCCGTGCCAAGCAAAGCGCACGGTCTCCGGTCACCCTTCGCTTTCCATCTGACCAACAGGTGCATCACCAGAGCCACACATTAGACTAAAGCAAGGACACCAGTGAAAATCAGCAAAGTTTTACAAAACCGATGAATACAAGCAACAGAAAATTGCAGTGAACTGCAAAGGCCTGAGCTGCTCTGATTACAAAGTGAAGAGGACGACAACAAGGGCAGTGTGTTAATACGGATAAATACCTGTGCTAGAATAGAAAGGATCCCCACCACTGCTATATATGCAGCGATTGCCGTGGATGAGAAGTTAATGACCTGAAACAGAAAGACATCAGAGCGCATTACTTGCACTGGGTGGATTCTGCCACGCCTCGTATCTAAGCAGCCGGGCTGAGTGAAGGCCTGTGAGCAGGACGACTGAGGAGCTGAAGGCACAAAGCACACAGAGCGCTTCAGAACAGCACACTGTAAAGGTACTTTCAAACACCCACACCAGCTGGCTGCCACGCAAACAAATCTGCTCTTAACAATTCCGCACACTGTGACGTTATTCAACACACTTCTGAAGCAATGCACAGACATTACGACTGTGTTATGTATTAGATTGACTACTGAACACGGACATCACTTGGCTGAGATGGCCTTTGGCTGGATTGTGCCTAATTTGACTGAACCAGATGTAGGGCTGCTGAAACAGATGTGGGTTTATAAACTAAAACTGGTTGAACACTATGTATGAAGGTATCAGCTAATGCAATAAAAACATTTAAAACTGAAGTTGCAAAGGACACGTTAACTTCACTTTGAATCCAACAAAGGGCTCAATTGATCACTCTTCCCTGGAGGGACAGATAACCCAGAGAAGTCTTTGGATGCGCATGGAGCTTCCATGTAGCCACGTGTTTACAGACTGTACCATCTACCCAAATCAGAAAATAGCATGATACAAGCAACAGTACATATTTCAGTTGCACCCGTTTTATCATACTGGTCGATTATTGTAAGCTCTGCAGTGCTGGAAGTGTTTGGTCCCTGCCTCAAGATCAATAACATTAATGAAGGATGACAGAGCGCTTGGGACTACTGTACAGGAGCAGAAGGCAGAGCAGCGTAGCAACATGCTCACAGATAATTTCCCCTGGTTCATCACGTTAGACATACCATTTTTTTAACTGTGCATTTGACAATTTCAGTGCTGGACAATATCAGTTTTGTAAATGGCTGAGCTGACGAATTTTCACATTCTCTAAATTAAACTTTGGAACCTTCGCTTAAACTGAACATAGACCAGATAACATTAAATATAAAACCAAGTTTACATTGTTGCAGGTGAACGGTTGCACTTACATGCTAAACTTTACAGCATACTAGGAAAGTAGGAACCACACATACAGCATTGCAGCATTTCTATCACGGAAAGAACAGTGCTACATCTTTAACATGGAGGGTGATGGACTAGTCCCAAACATCAAAACTGTAATGAATGGGAGAAATGACTTCCGAGATCACTGATAAAGAAAGATTACCTGTCGCAGATAGAGGAAAAAGCTTGAGTATTGGCCAGCCTCCGGCAAATAGGAGAGGAACACGGTGATACAGATGAGAAGCACCGTGCTGTCCTTCCCCACTTTCCTCAAGGACTAATGGAGCAGAGAGTACAATTCAGGCATATTCTTACTGTAGAGAATTAACAACCAAATCTCCATTGACAGCTCCTACAATATTGTACAAAAATGCTACCTTAATAGAAATGTCTGTTGGCTTTCCTAGCATATCCCTGTATCTGGCAGCCTGTGAAGCAGGTTTTCATTCTTATTAACTGCTGGGAACATAGCCCAGAATTCCACCCAGAACCAATATTTAGCTTGAGCTTTAAAAATATATCAATCTCTGTGATATGAGAATTTGCTCTGTGCAGTGTGTGTGTCTGACCACATGTGTGAAGATGCCGTGTGAAGGTACAGCTGAAGTTTTCAAGGCAAAGGCTTCAACGGCTCAGTGGGTAAGGCCACTAGCCTTTAATGCAGGCTGAGCCAGAAAGCCTGGACTATGCCGTTAGCCAGGTTTGATTGGGACTCTGCAGTGGCGCGACATAAGTGGCTAATAAACAAACAAAACTCTCCTTTTCTCTATTTTAACAACCGTGACTGTATGAAAGGTACTCACGGTGAAGGGGTCGGCTTGCTCCCATGAAATGGGCACACCCCACGATGTTAGCCTCATCTTCTCAGGAAGCGATTCGGGCACAGCCAGCAGGATGAAGCAGATGTCTATCAGGGCGATGATGGTGGCCAGCAGCACCACCACGTTGTCTCCGTAGTTAGTAGAGAGGTAGGCGCCAATAGCCGGGCTTGTTACCAAGCTTGCGGCGAACGTTGCAGAAACCTGAAACCGACGTGCAAGAGTTTCATCTACTGCTGCAGACCAGCCAGCCAAGCACAGGGCAGGCTGTAAGCGTTAGTGTTTACACACCTAACATGCAGATTACTATATTACTGAATGTCTTTGAAATCTTGGCACACAAGCTTGCTTGCATTTCCATGTCCTGTAACTCACGAAGAACTGCAGGCTAAAATTTGCAAATTCATGAATACTTGGCCGGGAGAAAGGTTCCCAAAATGAAGGCACTTACCAACCCATATGCTGTGCTTCTCTCGTGTTCCTCGGTTACATCAGCTACATATGCAAATATTACTGAGAATGTAACAGAGAATATTCCAGATACGGATATCATAGCAAAATACCACCTAGAGAGATGAGTAAAAAAACTGTTTCAGAATACATTCAAAAAGCTAAAGTCACATTAGCACAATATGCCAGACATAATTTACTGAAGGGCCTTGACTAGCACAAATCCATTTGAAAAAAAATCAACTCATATAAAGTTCACTGAGCAGGAACATTATTACTTTATGAAGAGATTATGAAGAGATAAAATAAGCTTTAAAGGGCACAAATCTCCAAGCGGTTTCAAATCATATTTTCTCTAGCTATTGTGAATTAGTTGGCAGTATTATAATCAAGAAACTGCCAAGGCTTGATCAGTCCATAAAAAAATAAAAAAAATAAAAAAATTGAATGCCATCACATCTAAAATTAAATCACAAATAAAATGCCCACATCTATCTTTCTGTCACAGTGAGGTTAATAGCCCGAAGTGAAACCCTTCACGGATGCTACATGAAGGACAAAAAAACATTAGAGTGGTGCTAGCACCTCTTACCAGGGACTCAGCCTCATTAGGGGAATGGGAGCGCAGGTGAAGAACACGGTGACTAGCAGGAAGGACTTCCTGCCCCACACGTCTGACAGAGCTCCAATTAGAGGGGCACTCATGAAAGACAGCAGGCCCTGTCAGAGGACACACATAATTGACACCTCCAGTGATGATGTATCACTGCTATTTATAAACAAGAAGACTAACATAAGGGGCATAATGAAAGGCGGTTAATGCACTGAATTCTGAATGAGGGCTCAAGCAACACGACTTTTCTTCCCACACACATCTGGAAATAAAGCATGTATTTCAAGGTTACTTTACATTCATACTTGCATATATCGTATGCAAGCCTCATTGATTTCGCAGAAAAATATCAGATTTTTTAAGAGCTGGTTGACTTAAACTGACTTTCACCCACATTTTTATGTTTCCAGGCATCAAAGTTGTTCCTGAAAATGCAAAAAACCCTTTATACGATCAAATACATTAACTAAATCATTAACTGTGCAATTAATGAACAAAGGGAAGAAAAGCTCATGAAAGAGTTTATAAAACAGCACAGAAAGCCTGTCGATGAAAAAATGCCAATCATGCTGATTTAGTGGTTAGTTGCAGCCAGCAGAATCTCTTACCTTTACACCCTGAATGAGACCATTCATTAAAAACGTATGTTGTGGAAACGTTTCATGTAGAACCTAAACGGAAAGAAGCAAATATGGCATTTTATAAACCTGTGCAAGTATAGCAGTTTACAGAATTCTTTGCTTTATCTTCACAAATAACTATTTAAAAACTTTAATTTTCTGTCCTATACATTATCGGTTGATTGGAGAAATGACAGTGTTCTGCCTCAGCAATCCAAAACAACAGTCTCTCTGCTCTGAACTTTTATCACTGAGCTACATATTCACAGGTCTTTCCAACAAACCTCAAAGGGTTCTGGCAACAAATGCTAATCCACACACTACTGCTTATGTGCAATATTACCCATATGAGTCCTAAAAGATACACATGACACAATGGTATTAGATAAAAGCTTCAGCAGTTGCTTCACTGTAAATGGGATGTGCATAGCAGCCATAAAGGGTTTCACTGATGGGACTTACGGTCAGCATTGGAGTTGTCAGCAAACCCCAGGCGAAGAATTCCAAAAAAATGACCACCACAGCATGGATCACACGGGCACTGCCAATACCCTGCTGCAAGTAAAAAATGGAAAAGAAGGAGGCTAAATTACTGCTCGAGTTACTGAACCGACCATGTTACTACTTTGAAGTTTTGCAAACCCGGTGTTTCTTGTATGTTACTGTAGCTAGTTAAGTGCCAACCACTACTCAACACAATGTCATGACCACAAAGTTCTTGGAAATAAAATTATTTCACAGCGGTTTGTGACATTTCCAAGATGGAAAGACGCATTCTTAAAGTTAAAAACATGTTTATAAACTGTAGTAGTCTGTGCAAGGTGTTATCCATTACAGGCAATCAGAATATAGCTAATAGCCTACATAATGAAAGTACACACTAGACTTCAAACGTGTATGCTTTGAAGAACAGCTTCTCATTTTGGTGAAAGGCAGCAAAATCATTTCCATACTGCTGCATGACTGCAGCTCAATGGAAAAGCACAAACCACAAATGCTATGAGAAAAAATTAAGTCGAAAGGAAAAGAACGCTCCGACAGTTTACATTCTGTGTTTAAAGTCAATTAGTCAACATAATTCATTGTTGATAGTTTGACCTGTTCTCACAGATTTTGATTCTGAGAACTAGTCAAACAGACAATAATGTGTAGCCTACATGATGTGGGAAGGAAAATGTGCCCAAGTTAATTGGAATTTTAAAAACATCCATGGGCTTTGTATCACATGCCCTGTCCCAACATACCAGGTCCTGTCATTATTTGATTAGGCTAAATGTTTTCTGCCTTGTTGCTTGTTTGCCCTGTATACATAGGCCTGCATCTAACCTAATGTGCATTAGATATAGGCTATAAGTTACAGTTTTAGTTTTTTCATGCCAGTTTCTAAGATGTCAACTCAATTAGACCATCTGGAAATAGCTGGGATTATTGTCCTCTCACTGGTAATGTTTTTCAGGAGTAATAATGTGGTTTCTGGAGCAATCCAAAACCCACACTGTTGGGGGACAAAACCTCCAGCTTTTCCATTTTGTTTTGATGTACAGCCTAATACAGGGCCACACTGCAGGCCATCAAATTAGCAGACTTAAAAAAGGCAACAAAGGCAGCAGCAGCATGCGGCTATAAGCTAAGGAAAAAATATAAAAATAAAATGAAAATGCAGAAAACCCTTTATACGATGGATACTTTCAACTCTCTCTTTTAGTTGATAAGAATAACTTTCCATAAACAAAATGCAATTTATGATAGAGGGGGACAAAGAAAGCCATTTGTGGTCTATGAAACCTCTCACAGCATAGAATTCAGACGCCAAACGGAAGGATGATGTTTTTCCTAGGCGTGGACACAGACCAATACACATTTCATTTAACTACTTATAAAGATTTCACAGATTTTTAAAGTTATTTAGAAAAAAGGTTCAGTTTATTTATTTACCTCCTGTTTAGGGCTTCTGCTTTATTCTGACTTGGTTATGTTTACACAGGTCATTTAATGTGACCCAAATCCGTTTGGTTTACATATGAAAAACTGCATGGCCAACAGGTCAATAAATTGGATATAGGGACTACCGGATGGCTCATCCTGTCATAGCACTGTACTGTAGTGTATGAATGGGCTCCCCAAGCTGGTAAATCCAGATTGGTAACCGTGGTCAGGACACCCACAGGGTAACGCACAACTTGCTCTTACATCACCTAAGTACAAGAGGGATTCAGTCAACTGGGATGACAGCGCCTCATCGCCCACCAGCGACCCCAGCTATTTGATCAGGCACTTGCAAATCCACCTGTTAAGCTGCACATGAAGTCCTCCGACTCAGGTATATGCAAAGCCCAACTTGTGAACTGCGGTGTGACTGGAAGTGGCAGTTGACATAACATGTTTTGGAGGAGAGCACAGGCTTGTCCGTACTGTCAATATTCAATACTGGAGGTTTCAGCAATGAAAATTGATAAATATAACTGGACATTTGAAAGTGGGGAGGAAAAAGGGGGGGGGGGGGGGATATGTAAAAATTCAACAGATCAAAACTGAACCTTTAAGATATGGATTCCAACTTCAGAGTAAATGTACTGTAGCATGTGATGTCCTAGAGCAGACTGGCTCTACGAAGGCAGTAGTGTCAAACACTGCCACAGATTCAAAAGGGCCACTTAAGTCCTAAAAGAGAAGTTTGAGCTATGCCTGTAACTCAGAAGCCTAAACTTAAAACAGCCAGCTGAAGATGCACTACCCAAGTCCAGGGTGTGAAATTAACACCAGCCAATAGCCAAATTCTGGTAAATTTTATGTGTGGTTGGTAAGTTTGTTTACTCTACCAGCCACTTTAGCAGGTAACCGCCCACCACTCGAAGGTCCTGATCTATTCTAAATATCTATGTGCCTGGTAAAACAATGAAATTGGCTGGTGAATTTTAGGATGAACCAGCCACTGCGGCCTGTGGACAGTAAAGTTAGTTTTCTGCCCTGCCCAAGTCTATATACTACTGGAGGTCTAAAATATGAATAGATGCAGAATCCATCTGTTATGAACTGAACATTATGGGTAACCACGAGAAATAATGGACCCCTATAAGGACAGCTTGTTGTCACTGCAAATTTTGCATTGACTGTACATGCTATGCTGTGGCAAACATCAGAAAGAGCTAGAACAGCAAAATATTGATAACCCCACAAGATTTCCCTGAAAAAAACCTTTGTCATGTTGCCACCCTGGACACACTTTTTAAACTGGAGTGGTGCTTGGGTGAAGAGGTTAAAAGCATCAGGGAGCCCTAGGGCTCTCTGTCTCATAATGTATGTTGATGGAACAAATCATCCCCAGCAAAGAAACACATACTTTCCCCCATAAGTGCTAGTCCACACCCACCCCATAAAGCATTAACAGTTCTGATGGTGAGCCTTTTGGAAATTTCTGTCTGATCACATGAAGCAACACCAAGTTTTACTTTCTCTACCCATACTGCCAGCAAATTATGCATGTACAAACACAAGAAAGAATTGTTTAACAGCCATTAGTATTCTGTGCAAAAATACACTTTAATGGGATGTAAAATATGAGAATCCTGTAAGGTTCCGTATCCTGGAGCGTTAACCATGTACATGCAGTAATATTCCTTGTAGCTGCATATTCCCGTTAATTGAGGCCCCCTGTAAACAGACAGCAATGACTGATGCTTGACGAGTGCAAAATTCTTGCAAACAAGCAAGAAGACTCGGAATAAAACAACATTTTAATGGGCATTAACCAAACTGTTAACCCTAATCCAGGGTTTAAAATAACTGAACAAATTTAATTCAACAAGATGCTTATCTACATAGCTAATAACAAAGAAAATGAGCACAAAGTTACCAAAATAACTCTAACTAGCTCACTGGCTAATTGTTTTTACAAAAATGTTATGGGTTAGTCTAACTGGTGTTACTTATGAGTTAACCATAGGTAGCTAGCTCACCAGTGCTACCTCACTAATCAACTGGATTACGTTAGACTGTAGCTACCGTGTACAACGCCTGGCTAGCTAACGATGTACCCTAGACAGCAAAAAATACGTCAGCTTCACAAAAAATGGCTAACGTACTTAGTCTAGCTAAATCCTTCGACACCTGTCAGTATTTGTCGTTTCCTGTTGCTTTATTAGACTATTTATACTGAAGATGTTTGCACTTAAGAAACGTTAAAGTAGATCACGCATTTGCTTGGCATACAGAAAAGCAAAACGTAATGACGCACCAATCAGAAATGTGTATTCGCTAGCCATCTGGCTATTTACACCTGTGATGTCTACGTTACGGCAGCGCATACAGCAAACTAGCTATCACTTTCTCGGTTAGCCAGGTAAACGGACTACTCACGATAATCTGCCTAGCCACCATAGTAACGTTAGCTAACGTTGGCATTTGCTCAGCGATTTCTCTCTCGCCATCCCTCTGGCTATGCTGTATCGCCAACACAGCTACCAACCTTTCCAGATATCCCAGCATGTATATAGGAAAAACAGCTCAGTGTTCACTCACAGTGCTCCCATCTTTCATTATTATTTTTCTGACCAACATAATGCTGTTGGTCTCTTTATTTTTTTTCTCCTGGGTCATCTCCTCACATCTTGCCGGAATTATATAAAATCCATGCTGCGTGGATATCTTGGGTGCACCCGCTTCTTCCAGGTTGCCTTTTGGTTTTGTCTTTATTATACCTCGCTTATCTAGCAAGCTAGATATTTTATCTTGATTGAGTACGCTGACAATATTGCTAGCTACTTCCGTGCTGTATGGATTCCAGTCACTTCACGGATGAACGTAGGAGCGCTGGGGATGAAGAGAAGGTACCACAAGGATTGACTTAGGATCAGTTTCTGTTTTCGTATGAGAATGGCTGTGTGCACATATAGGTTGTCGTAACTGATCTTGAATCAGCATGTGTGAAAGCTTCATTCGCAGGCCCTCTTCCTGGGTCATGTCTCGAAGGGATCCGACTTTTTCTCTGCTCTCGCGCCTCGCGAGAATTTCGGCGTACCGTTCCCTCGCCTCTACAACCGTGTTACCGGTGTTCAATTTGGCTATACGTTTACACAGCCTGGTTGAGAGACCCAATTCCGATTTTTTGCTTACATGTGGCACAGATATGTATTATGAATGTCTAAACAGGAAAAAAGCACTTGGAATCGGATATTTATTGTATGTGGGGCGATGCGATATTGAACACATCCATCCATCCATCCATTATCTGTACCCACTTATCCTGGGCAGGGTTGTAGATGGTGCTGGAGCTGAACACATACAGGATTTTTAAAATCCGATTTGAGTGATACCAACAGTTGCCCCCACTCCTCCTCTCATACAATTTAGGACAATTAGAGCCCTTCACCTCCAAACCTGACCACTGAAGAGTCAGTCTGAGAGAGTATGCTCTTTATTACTCTCACTCAATACACTCATACTCACTCACACAGTGTGACATCCTTGATTATATGGCAGTGTGAAGCTTGCAAGGAAAACAAATAAACAATTAAATCAACGTGCCATTTAGGTGCACAACACTTGTGTCCATGGCTGAAAATATGTATTGCACTAAAACTGTTATTAAATCATGCAATAAGTTTTTTTTTTTTTTTTTTTCTACGTTGGTCAAAACGGGTCTAATGCATTGGACCTGAGTTTCAATTAATCAAGCCTATTTCAGGTACACAAATTTATACTATTTATTTCAAATAGTCTATTGTGATTTCCTGGTGTCCATATGTGAAGAGATGCATTTGATACTGGTAGTGTAACACTACCCAACCTTTTCTGGGGTTACTGTGGCTTTCTGTGGGAACTGCTCACCTTGTTTTATTGGCTGTTTCAAGGTGTCTGTTTATCATCGTAGCTAGGCAACGAGTAGCATGGTGCAGGTTGTCTCCAGCTTACAAGCTGCTGAGCGCTGATGTGTGAGGTTACATCTTCTTCTATGAGACTTTGTAATCTGCAAAATTCACGCTAGGTAGTTCATTTGCTACATTTTAAATGTTCCTGCTTTGTTCGTAGATGTAACAAAAATAATTTGTTAAAACTAATCGATCAGTGTTGTAAGATAGTGATGACACAGGTAAGGCACGTTGACACTTGATACACTGAAAAATTTGTGAAAAGTTTTTTGAATTTTTATTTGTACTTTCTCCATAGATATGTGAAATGGCTTTAGCCAGTGGCCATTGGATTGACAAGGAAATCAAAGGAGGACCACCAAACCCCAGGTAAATTTGTAAATGTTTTCAAAATTGTATTAGTTATCAATTTATTTTTTCCATAGCAATTCAGTTAGTTGCTTGAAGCATAGTACTAAAGGCAACAATTAACAACAATGCCTGAAGCATAGTAATGGTGTAGTCTACAGCTTAACACATTTAGAAAATCCTTTTATAATTTTTTTTATTATTATTTTTATTTGATTTTATTTTTATGCTTTATTTTTGTTGCAGTGCTGTGGTTCAAAACATTTTGGGAACTTCTAAAAGTTCAGTTACAATGATTAATCAATTAACTCACTTCATCAGTGGGATACCTAAATAAGTTAGGGGGGGATATGAGACTTGTGACATTTAACAAAGAAAAGCATGTTTAACCATACACAATTTACCAATAATATAATTAAATGAAACATATTTCAATAGTCACCCATTGTCTTTCTCAAAATATTTTCCTAGATATGGCCATGCTATTGCTGTAGCAAGGAATGTAGTATTCTTGTTTGGAGGTGTTTCAACAATGAACTCCCTGGTAAGATGATATATTTTTTTAGCAATATGATGTTATGATTCAATATTGGCCTATGTAATTGTGAGCTGAAGATTTAACTAACCAAGGTATTTTCAGTCACTCCAGAAAGACCCAAACGAAAAGGTATATTTCACATGAAAAAATATATGTAGTTACAGGTGCTACTGTAGTTAAACTCCAGGTGGACAATCCAATTACAGATGTCAGCTAGCAGGGGTTGACTGAAATAGATTAATAACCTGTTCTTATATTTTACAAAAATGTATTTTAACAGCATTGCTCACTAGTATAACACTGGCGTAGTCTTAGCTCTTTTGTCTGACAGCTATTGCTAACATTAGCTATTTCCCTTGTAGAAATGATACATGTGCTTGTACTTGCTGTATTTGCATACAGTAGTACATGATGATGATTTAAAGCAAATTATGGAGCCTCACAATGCTCTTTTTGATAAAATGGAAGACAGCTTAAAGTAAACAGAAAAAAAGCATTCTATGGCAGCAATAAATAAGTAAAAATGGTAACTGCTCTCCCTGAGCACACAGCATTACTGTGGCCTCACTCTGAAAGCTGGCTGTAATATTTATCTAAATTGATTCTCTATGGAAACCATAACTCCTTTACCCAAAAAACAATAATGTCACAGATATACTGGTATGGATTTTTGAGACAAAAAATCTGTCTCAGGCATCCATATTTTTTGCTTTGTACAACAGGCTTTCCCAACCTGTTGTACAAAAAGCATGGTTTTATTATATGTATGCATGCCAAAGCAAACAAAAACTGCTAAGAATGTTCCCCCGTGGATCCCGCTTGCAATTATACAACTATCCCCATATGGTAATTATAGGATGTATCAATATATCTAATTCTGAGCCTGCTGTAATAGAGTCAGAAAGGCAATACTATGTAATGACGCACTTATGTTATCCTTCACTTCAAATTTTACTATATCACAGATTAATATAAGAGTGAATCTTTACTCAGAGTTTAAACAAGTTTTCTTTTTGTTGTTTATTTTATTTTATTTTTTTGTTAGCTATTGGTAGGTAGTAGACTAAGGCTTTTTGTAAATATTTGCTTTTTCTGTTAAGGATTCTGATACACCCATAATATAATGATGGCTCTAGTTCCACATATGTGATAAACATTTCAAAGATCAACACGGTTTTGTTTATCTGCTGTTGTAATTTTGTCGTTTCAGAAATACAACAACTATGGAGCAGTATAGTCTGTAGTTTTTGTGTATGTGTTCTGGGGGGGGGGTGCAGTACATAAGTTTGCTTTGCAACTTCTAGATTGTGAAATGGTAATAAATTGTAACAGACTGTGTCAAGACGTGTTGGACATTTACAGATGTACTGTGAACAATGATGTATTACTGTAAATAGCATACACTGTGGTCTGGGAAATATGTTTATCACACGTGCATTACACAAAAGTTAATCTTCTTCTTCTTCTTCTTCAGGAAGATAAGCCAGTGTATTTGAATGATTTATACATGATCACCGGTAAGCAACATTTCACAGAAATGCTTAAAATAACTGGAAATAGTTTGGTTCATGTTAATAATTCTAGCAAAAGTGATAGTGGCCTTTTGCAGTATTAAGACTTTGGCATTCATTTTCAAAGTCAAGGTATCTAGATTTCTAACTTTTCAGACTAAGCTTATGTTATTCATAGTTAAAAACTAAATGCACAATTTCTAGGTAGACTAGAAAACATACTTGTAACAAAAACATTTGCTGCCCAGTATCTAAAGGATACTAGATCTGTATGTCTCCTGCTGAGAACATTGTAACAAGCATGCGAAGAATAACCTCTCCACTATTGTTTATTGATGTTTTTAAATTAGGGGCAATATTGTAGATAACGAAAGATCACATTCACCTGATTACTTCACTGCTTCTTTTCACCCATGACCATTTTTCATTCAGACACAATTCTTTTTCATATTTTTAGTTACACCAACTAGCATCGTCTGGGACGTGATGACTCAGAATGGACAAATACCAGCTGCTAGAGAAGGACACAGTCTTTGGTAAGTGAAGCAGGACTTGCTGCTGTATTCCGAAAAGAATAGTGTAGTATAGTATCATATGTGACTCACATATAATACCAACTTATTTTCACCTGAATTTTGAGATGATTGAGATTTAATATAATGGCTATTTAAGCAGTTATGCATAAACAATGCTGATCCTTAGAAGAGGGTCTGGGGCACCGCCAGGGATTTTGGGCCCCATGAGGAGATCTCACATTGGACCCCACCACCCCAGAAAATCCTGTTTTAAAATCTTTTTTCGAAGAGGATTATTGTGTAATGCTCTGGGAGACAAAGGCCACCTGTGTGTTGCTTGTTCAAGTTCTTCTGACTGACTGGCAGTCACACAGGGTGAAACAGAATTGGCCATGGCAGCACCCAAAGCAATGTTTCTTAAGGCAGAAAGGTGAATAATTGCAGGTAGGTTTGCAATCAAAGTAAGAACATTGACTAAATGGAGACTAAATGTCTGTGAATTCTGTATATTTTATGCTCAATAATGTAGCACAACTTTTTTTTGCAGATTTGGACTTACTGAATGTTTTACTTTACTGTGCCTCATAGCAATGCTTTCTTTAGATGTAATCAGCTGGCCACTTGTGGTCAGAGTGAAATTAATTAAGATAACTGCAGTTAACTGACTAACAGGCTATATAATGTCTGTTAGAACTACAACATAGGAGTTACTGTTAACAATTAAATGTAAATTGAAGGAACAAATACTTGCAGATTCAGATATTACAGCATATGCATGTAGATGAGTGGTGGTATATAACCAAGCCAATATTAACCAATGTACTCCCATGTTTGTGTTACAGTATGGTTAAAGGGAAGCTCTACCTATTTGGTGGCTCATCAGTTCCACAAGCCAGAGAATGTCTCCCAGGAGTCTATTGCTTTGACATTGGTAAGGCAATGCAAGGTTGTATGCAAATACCTGTCAAAGGAATCGAGAGGATTTTAAAGGCCTCAAGAGTGGATCTACTAGAAAATAAAACCTAGATAAATTTTATAACTCCTGGCTAACTGTATAACAAAGCCCATATGTCTTTTATAACAAATTATAGTAAAAGGGATGCTTAATAAAATGGGGTATGGGATAGGTCGGGCTTGCTAGCAGAGTGTTCTTACCTCACTAAGAGCCCAACCACTTAACAATACAACAATGTCACAGCACTGTGGACTGGGGGACCAGGAAACTTCTACCTCTGGAAAGTACATTCTCCTCAAATTCTCCTCACTAATTACAGTCCTGTATATGTCCAGAGCTTCTTACATGGGACGACTTGAAGGCAGGCGGAGTTCCTATGAGAACCTTGAAGCACAGCTCGGCCACTGTGGGTGACAACATATATGTCTTTGGAGGGATTCTGGATGGCGTTGCCAGAGATGATCTTCTGATGTTCAATACAGGTCAGGGAAGCAAAAGAGTATTATAAGAGTAAGCAATGGTGAATAAATAATGCAAAAGCTTTCGAAATAGGGCTAGACTTTAAATATTTAAAGGCCAATATATATATTTTCACAATCACGTACATTGAGTTTAGCTGAACTGAATTGACTTTTTTTTGTAAAACATTTGAACAAACAATACTATTAGTTAATGTTCTAGCCAAATTGGTCATAACCAAAATATGATTAGATCTCATATTATGAAAGTAAAGCACTAGTTTCCAGTGATGAGATGATATTAGCGTAAGTCCTAATGGCCGCTGTGTCCTCTTCTGAAGTGTCAAAGACCTGGACTCCAATCAAGACCACAGGGGATGTGCCACCTGCAAGGTATTTTTTTCCTCAAATGACTAAACAGTTATTTCCAAAGTACTTCACATTTGAAAAAAAAAAAGTTTTTTTTTTCTCTAGATAATACAACAGAGTTACATGCAGATAATTCCATCGTAATTATTATCCTACTGCAATGGTTTTGCAAGGGAACCCACAAGTATTGCAAGGGAATGCAAAAATCTCAAAATTTTTGCAAAAGTATTGCGAGGGAAGTATTTTTTTTTTCTCACCCATGTCCCCTTAGAGTCTTCATAGAATCCAGACCATAGATTTTTATTTGTCTTTTTTATTTTGTTTTGTTTTGTTTTTGTTTTTTTTGTTTTTTTTTCTTCCTAGAATGAATATTAACCTGTTTTTTAGTTTTACATTAAAGTGTAAATCACCTGAGTGGGTTTGAATTATGTATACTAGTTTAAAACAATTAAATGTTGAGCTTTAAGAGAAGTGCATTGTAATGATTTACACATGGGTAAAATCAGACCCTTAGCTTTTAATCTTATGTGCTATATCATCCTTAGGCACATTGTAATATGTATTGACAATGACAAACTGTATCGTGTGTGTACGTGTAAAGGCTATATACTATAAAAGCTGCAATATATCATCTGCATGGGCTTTTCTATGAGGGTTAGCTACTGTCATGGTATTTTTGTTGTACAACATAAGCAGTGTGTTGCCATGGTGCAGAAGCTCCAGCAAGCATTGGTGCGATGGTCCAGTGAAAATTAATCTGACGGCCATCTGTCTCTTATTGTGATGCTCACTCCACTTGGCATACTACTGTATAACAAACCTGGGAGGAAACCATAGAGATGTATCCATTTTAGTTTTTGTTTTATTTGGAAAAAGTGTACATTCACCCTGCATTCAAAAGGGACTGCCCAAACCCTTTTGTCTATACTGATAGAAATGCTAACTCTGACATTTGAATACATTATATTGCAATACATCTTAACTGACATTTGTAACCATTTCTATTAAAGACAAACAGCAAAACAATCAAATACTTCAAATTCAGTGGCTTACAGGTATGATACATTTACTGTGGACAGAATCCAGCATTCCCTAGCAGAACAACTTAACGGTTTCAGCACTATACATTACATGTGCCCAGGTTGTAATAACTCAGTTTGCTTCTAAGTTATTATCGTTAACCTTTCTCCTCAGATTTAATCACAATTTTGCAGTAGTCAATGAGCAGATCTACTTGGTTGGAGGTTGCTCAGTGGATGACCGCTTGTTCAAAGATGTTCACATTCTGAATACGGGTAAGTTTTGGAATGCTGTTATTTATGGGTCATAAATATCTCAGAAAATGTTAGTAAAAATATGTACAGTATTTAACAGGTACAGTAATTATACTTATTAAGTTATGTTTATGAGCAGGAACCTAGATGGCTTACCATACCTAGTACTTGTATTGGGAGTATTACAATGGAATATATTATTTGCATAATAAGTTAACTAGATATCCTGAAAGTAACAAAAACTGATTTGTTTAATTTAGCTACAAAGAGCTGAAACATAAAATGTGATTTCAAGTCAAGTATGTTTACCACCTACTGTCCAAACAAGTAGGTGGTAAACATGTTGTCCCCCATCAATGATGCAATGTCATCACCTCCAAGTTAATTTGGGTGGGGGACAATTACTTGATGCCTACCATTGGTGGTATGAATACAGTAAGGTCTGGCAATTATTATCTGAATTATTTGTGGATATGTTGTTTTTGTACTGAACTGGATGGGTCAATGAGATGAGCGCACAGCCTGCACCCAGTGCTCATGGGAGTTCTAGTATCATGTAGCATCACCTCAAATTGACTTAATTATTTCAGATGCCTTTTGTTAACTACAATTATTTTTATTTGATAGAAAATGCTACCGAGATGTCACCTGCCAAAGTAGCTGGTATGAGTGACGGGGCTACATGCCACTGCTGAAATTCAACCCACACTCGGCAGGTGGCACGTGTTAATGTCAAGACCTGGTTGGTGGGCATTAAAAACCAACAACTGTGTAATGACAAGTGAATGAAATAACTGATATCTGCTCTAGGTACCCTCGTGTGGCAGAAATGTGACGTGAAAGGAGAGTTCTCTCCTGCCTGCAGAGGTCAAACTCTCACAGCCCATCATGACAAGGTAGAGGCATTGTAAAATGCATGCTCTCCTGCTGTGGTCACAAAGATTCAATTTGCACGGCTGGATTCACTGCATATACCTCTCAAACAGGGCACTTAAAAAGCAAAGTGACTGATAAGTTGTCTTTGAGAATGTACTCTAATTCTTTTATTAGATATATTTCATGATAGCTAAAATTGATACCGCACGTCACAGCATTCATTTCCATTTGTAATGAAATGAGAACATTAACACCCATATGGCCCGAAAACAATGTAGTCATCTGTAGTGTAGTCATTCGTGGAGTCACTGAAATAGTCACCTATATTTGGATACCCAGAACCGGTTAAGTCTAATAATTACTTCAACTATAAAAATAAAAGATAATTAATCATTGCTGAAAGAGGTCCAATATGACCTTAAATTTATATTATATTACCAGCTAAAACAAGAAATTACAAAATATATTTATATATATATATATATACACACTCACTGGCCACTTCATTAGGTGACAGGAGTGGCACCCGGTGTGGTCTTCTGCTGCTGCTGTAGCCCATTTGCTTCAGGGTTCGACATGTTGTGCGTTCAGTGATGCTCTTCTGCATACCTCGGTTGTAATGAGTGGTTATTTGAGTTACTGTTGCCTTTCTATCAGCTCGAACCATCTGGCCATTCTTCTCTGACCTCTGCCATCAACAAGGCATTTCGCCCAGAGAACTGCTGCCCACTGGATATTTTCTATTTTTCGGCCCATTCTCCGTAAACCCTAGAGATGGTTGTGTATGAAAATCCCAGTAGATCAGCAGTTTCTGAAATACTCAAACCAGCCCATCTGGCACCAACAACCATGCCACGTTCAAAGTCACTGAAAGCACCTTTCTTCCCCATTCTGATGCTAGGTTTGAACTTCAGCAGATCGTCTTGACCATGCATTTAGTTGCTGCCACGTGATTGGCTGATTAGATATTTGTGTTAACGAGCAGTTGACCAGGTGTACCTAATGAAGTGGCCGGTGAGTGTATATTACAATAATTTAATTTAATATGTGACCCCAGAAAACAGCTGCCATAGTCTGATGTTCAGTGTGGATTCTGGTCTCAGCTGATAAATGTGCTGCTCAAGAATACGGCATGCAGTAGTAATTAATGTATTTGTAATGGAAGTTTGAATTTCTCCATAAGTTCTATATATTACTTCTCCAAATCTTCATCCCAGGGATTTATCCAGTATGCTAATGTAATTTTAAGGATTTTATGCCTCATTTTTTGCCCCTGCAAATAATGTTCCACATTCCACTATTCTGTGACTGACCATACTACATTCTCTTCTGTATTGCACTGGCATTAAGATGTAACACGATGGAATCATTTCTGGACTGACTGATTATGGTGGACTGAGATAACATTAAAAGTATAATTGTGCAATCCAGTAAATTGAAACGTTGCCATGGACACTGGGCTGTTGAATCACTAGAAAAAAATGGAAGTAAATCCAAACTTTCTTTGCTGAAACATTTTGGGAGTCTAAAACAAAAAGAAAAATCAGGAAATACAGTCGACTGCATAATAATTTATAAACATAGTTTATAAAGGTTTTGGCTTGTAGCAAACAGAATGTCATCTATGATCCAAATTAAATGTACAGAAAAAAAAATGCACGGTAGTAATCTTATCAGATAGTACATCATCATAATGTTCCAAAGTCTTAGTGATAATAGATGTATTGCCTTAATGAATTTGTAAACATAAAAATGTAATTGAATAGAACTCTTTGAGCTTAAGCAAGGAATCAATTGATATAGGACAGAAAAGATGCTAGACCTAACTACGTATTATAATTTTTATTTTATTTTAATTATTACACATAGACTATTTTCTGGTCTAACTGAGGTTCAAAGTTTGTGATTATTTTGTAATATTCTGTGTTTATTTTTGATCTCGCACAATGCAGGACATTTACTTGTTTGGGGGAATTTGCCTCAGTGAAAATGGAGTTGTAACTTCAACAAATGAAATACACAAGTTAAGCATTGGTAAGTCAAGTGAGATCACTGAGAAATAATTTTCAGGTTCCCTGAATTGAGGTAAATTTATGTGGAGGGCTCCACCTTATGGCAAGATATGTCTGTATTACGCAGTTGGGGGCTACGCCTTCCTGACGTCTTAATGTGTCAACCTGCTTTAAAAAGGTGCTTGTTTCTCACTTTATATAAGTTTTTTTTTATTTTTTTTTTATGGCATAATATATAAAATACAATGATGTAAGAAATTCTATGGTAGTGATGGTACTGAACCTGCATACTATAATTTTCATGCAGCTGTGGAATTCACGTTTCAATATATCCCAAAAAAAGGCTCATGTGTTGAAATGTTAATAATAAACAACCGACTAATGTGTAACTATATATATTAAGGTTTGTCTCTCTTTCCCTCTCTCTCTCTTTCTGTTTCTCTTTCTCTCTCAGCAAAAATGAAATGGAAGGTTCCGCTCTATGTAGGGATTCCTCCGGCCAGTCGCTACGGCCACACAGCGTTCATCATCCACAGCCATGTGTGTGTCAGAGGTGGAGGGGGGATGGGGGAATGGGATCATATTGGATGTATTCTTGCCCCTCTCAATGATTAGAGCTAATACTCTGATGTAAGGCCTCAGTAGCACTCAATGATGAAGGCAGTGTGCTTGAACTGAGATGCGCAGACCTAACATCCTGTAAGAAAATAGCCTTGTCTGCAATATTTTAGGCAATATGCATCCGCGTGCACTGACATGGATTCCATGTTTTGATTCTTAGAGCTTAAGTGTCTTATTGAAAAATACCGTTCTTAATCTGGTTCTTCCTGTCCTTTAGAGGACCCCCTGACATAAACTGTGCAGTATACATTACTCAATGGAAGCTTCTATCTGTCAAGAGTATATAGCTATAATGTTTTTTCTGTTTAATTTTTGTGCTGTACATACACTTTCATAATGTGTATTCTATTGTATTTATTAAGCACAAAAGAATACTAAAACATAGTGATAGTGAGGATTGCCTAAAACTACCCCAGGAGGCATGTTTATCCACAATATCTATAACGGTCCCTTTAAATATAATAATTGATATACGTATTGCTTTTTCTTTTGTTTTTCAGCTTTATGTGTTTGGAGGCAAAAATGAAGTTACAGAATTCAATGACATAAAGATTATGAAATTAATCAACCCCTCGGAAAGACAGCCAGGTAAATATGTATTTTGAATTCCTTAGGTCTGAGTTGTGACAGAAAGCATCCACTAGGTGCTCTCACAAATGCTCATTTGTAATGTTATTTTGCACTGCTTGTTGTTTCTGTGAATAGGTTGTGCATGACAACAGTGCAGTGTATTTGTCACATATATAGTTCTGAGGTAGAAAGGAGGAGTGATCCAAACCTTAAACTCCCACCAAGTTCACTTTAGACACTGTATTCTTGTCCCTTCTTGTCACTATTCTTGTGAATTGGGTGGAAGTAACTGTGTGTGTGTGTGTGTGTTGAGTGCTTGCATGTGTGTTGTAAGAATTATTTTCACAGTTTATATCAATAAAACATATTTGCATGTTTTACATGTCTCACTTTACCTTGTTTGCATGTTTTACACTATATAGTACCTCATTTACTGGATCTGTGAACTTCAAAAGATGCATTTGAAAAAAGGGCCTGCTTAATCCTCTAAACTATGCAGATGCAGTAAGTGCAATAATAAAGGAACCATGGGCTTCTTATTCAAGGACAGACATTCTGTCTTATCCATTTTATTGTAGTTTTTGAAGCGGACTTTTTGGACTCAAGGACAATGTTTCAGCATTGTCTTGTCTACTGTGCAGTGGGAGTAGAAGTACTGCTTTGGTACCAAAGATAATGAAACTGCTCGCTGTAAATCTTTTATTATATTTTTTTGTTTGTTTTCAGACCTGAGAACTGTTGCACAATTTCAACTGTGCTGCACATTTCTCAATCTCTTCTGACCAATATAAAGAACCAAGGAAAAACAATGACAAATAATGAATGCCTCAAAGTTCAGATCAAGCAATATGTACAAAATAATCTTAGATTTTCATTTATGTTGGTCTGTTTTTCCTCCCTATTCTCAAAGTAATGAAAGAGATCCTGTCTGAATTTGGAATCCAAGGTGTTAGTAACGGGTGAGTATCTTTATCTGTTTTACTTTTATACCCTTGCAAATAAGATCTAATTTGTTTTTGTTTCTTTTTTTAATATATAAAAAGCTGGTGGATTGGGTAGGTGATTTTGGAAGTTGACTCATAACTCACAATTGAGTGGAAGGGAATTAAGTGAAAGGGTTTTGGAAAAGTCAGCCTTTATATTAAATGTGTAATAGATTAAAATACTTATATTAAGGGTAATAAAAAGAAAACAATAATTTAATGACAATTTAATACCTATAGCATATACCCGTGTTAAATATTGCTTTGTTATTTTGTAAGCTGAATGTTTTGTTATTATTTTTGAACAGTCTTTTATGAATGGAAAAGTCTTGCTGCATGAAGAAATTAAGATTTTCTTTTGTAAATTTTCAAAGATTTGCACCTACAAGAATTCCCAATGTCAAGTACGAGCTGAGTGATTCTACTTTTCCTGCAAGAATGGAACCCTTGCCTCATGTTCAAGTAAGTTCAAAGGCCAGAACAGGCATACTTGCATTTCCTTTTTTGCCAACAGTGATACATTTCCGTAAACATCTCTAATTAGTACAGTAAGCCAAGTGGAAAACTTGATTCAAGCAAAAGTAGTCATTTTTTCAGAAGAGAACAGCAGGAAAACAGTATAACATTACATTACATCACAGGCATTTAGCAAACGCTCTTATCCAGAGCGACTTACAGAACTTTTTACATAGCATAGCACAGGCCTTATACCCTGCTATTGTCATTTTAAGCATCCATTTCTCTGGATGCCCTTGTTTGACTAGCTGAGTGTCATGTATGTAATACAAATGTCTTTTTCATTTCCAGACTACAGACCACAGAGATTTCAGCATTGCACGTAATGAGGCCTTGAACATGATCCGTAAGGCATTCTCCATGCTAGACGAGGAGTTTCAAAAGCTGGACTGGTACAGTACATCTGTTTTTAAACCAAAACCTTTTCTGGTCTCAAGTAGCTAAACGCATACTGACACATTTGAGAACAACCTAATCTTATGCCATAAGCAAAGGGTGAAAGCTCTAAAGGCTGTCTATATGCATTGAGGTTGTGCCTATTTATGTGCAAAATATGTGCGCTTGGTGAACCAAAGTAATGAGTTTATGTTTGAAGACACCTATGTATTTGAATTTCTGGTTACAAAAGCTGCATGTGTCAGAACTTCTCAAAACTCAGTAAGAACAATAATTCTTATGTTACAAGAATTGTCTATTTGTTCAACTTGGTAGTTCATTCTTGCCTATGTAAATAATTTGATCAATAACTGCTTTTTATTCTAAGCTTTTGAATGATAAGGGTATGCCTTAACCATTTTATTCTTGTTGACTCCTGAATGTGAAAGACAATCAATAAGCCATATCACCCATGAAAAACATAAGCAAGTTATGTTAGTTGACATCCATAGGGTTACTTGAAGATAATTTCCCATTACATATAACAATGTGTAAATGTCAGTCTAATTGATGTGATTGCGTGTTGAACTGTTTACTCCATCTGCATCTAGTGAAAAGTCAAAGCTTGGTCAAGCTGCAGTTGCTCTGCAGTATGAGAGAGAAGCTTTCAATGCTCATCATCAAAAACAGCAGCAGGCGAGTACTGTGTGGAACTCCTCCATATTCCTACGGTCCCAATGCGAGTGTATTATTATATCACCCATTATATATCTCTCTTGTCTTCCTTTTACTCTTAGACCAAACTGCGTTCCATCCAGAGCCACTGCAAACACACATATCACAAAGCCAACCTTGTAATAATACATGTAATGTATACTTATAATACATAATTATACATCAGCCCTAGGCAAGCACGTGTTACACAAACCAAATGGGAAATATGAATTAACAATAGTCATCCATTTTTCAATTATCATCAATTATCAAGATCTGTGGAGTTATTTTTTTAATTAAAAGACTTTTGGAAATTATGGATATGTTCCTGATAAACATCAACATTTTTGTGCTTCCCAAATTGTAATAATTTCATATTTTATTGCCCAGCACGCTTTTACCAGAATCAGTGCTGGCTTTACATCCTTGTGCCTATTGTGCTGTTTGCATCCTTCACAATGATGCAGAGGAAGCTGCTACAGTTGTGGGTTCTCTGTGTGCAGGAACTTCAGGAAATGCTGGAGAGACACAAGGCCCAGAATGAAGCCTGGCTACGAGCGCGGGCAGAAGAGAACGACAGGGAGAGAAGGGAACTGTGCAGACTGAGGGTGCGCACCAATATGCACGCTGCCAGCAGCACTGCTGTTATGCAGACCGAACGTGCTGTTGTGGCTGAATCTGAATGTCAAACTGTCAACTGCACGTTTCTGCAAATGTGGGGTATTTTCAGATTTTCGAAAATTCTATTTTAGGAATAGAAAACTGCTATCCCAAGTTTTAAACTGGTGTATACAGTGATCCCCCCCCCAGAGGGATAAACCTGTTATGTGCAGTAGACTGGCTTAATGTCTTATACTCTGAATAAATTAAATAAACAAATAATTTCATTTAAAAACTGGATGCAAGATTTCCAAGGCAGAACCCATTTGTACATTTGCAGGCAGTCAGCTGACTGCCTCTTTCCACTCTGCAGTCACAGCTGAGCTGCTTCAGCTTTCATGCTGGGGGGCTGCATAGCTGCCAGACCAGGCACAGGAACCTGATAAACCAGAGCAGTCTGTAGCAATGAATGGTTACCCTGCCAAATAACTCTCCTTGGGCAAAATGATGTGTTTCCCTACAGGGTTCCTGGGCATAGCCAATGGATTGTCCATATCAAATATGATCCATTAAAAGAAAAAAAAAAGGAGTTGCACTAGTTGTACCTATGCAGCTTTTTCTCACAAGGTACACCTGACATCCAACATCTCATCCAGTTTTGGCCATTAATATGGAGTTGGTCCACCTTTTGCTGTTATAACAACCTCCACTCTTTTGGGAAGGCTGTATACTAGAGGCTGGAGCATTGCTGCAGTGATTTGCTCCTTTCAGCCACAAGAGCATTAGTGAAGTTTGGCACTGATGTTGAACGTAAGGCCTGGCTCGCAGTCGGCATTCCAATTCATCTCAAAGGTGTTTGATGGGATAGAGGTCAGGAGTCTGCGCAGGCCAGTCAAGTTTTTCCCCACCAAACTCAGCAAACCATTTCTTTATGGACCTTGCTTTGTGCATGGGGGTACTGTCATGCTGAAAAAGGAAAGGGCCTTCCCCAAACTGATGCCACAAAGTTGGAAGTGGACAATACTCTAGAATTGCTTTGTATGCTGTAGCATTAAGATTTTCCTTCACTGAAACTAAGGGACCAAACTATGAAAAACAGCCCCAGACCATTATTCCTCCGCTACCAAACCTTACAGTTGGCACTATTCAGGCCAGCAAAGTTGGCACTATGCATTCCACCCAACCCAGATTAATTCTTCAGACTGCCAGATAGTGAAGTGTGATGCATCACTCCAGAGAACACGTTTTCACTGCTCCAGAGTCCAATGGCGGTGTGCTTTACATTACTCCAGCCGACGTTTGGCAACTTAGGCTTGTGTACAGCTTCTCCGGCATGGAAACCCATTTCATGAAGCTCTTGACTAACAGTTCTTGTGCTGACATTGTTTCCAGAGATAGTTTAGAACTCTGTAGTGAGTGTTGCAACCAAGGAGTGATGCTTGCATGCTTCAGCACTCAGCGGACTCAGTACAAGCTCACTCGTTCTATAAGCTTGTGTGGCCTTCCGCTTCACGGCTAAGCTGTTGTTGCTCCTATACGTTTCCACTTCACAATCACAGTACTTGTAGTTGACAAACTGACTTGTTGGTCAGGTGGCATCTTATGACAGTGTCACGTTGAAATTCACCAGGCTCTTCAGCATGACCAATGTTTGTCAATGGAGGGTGCATGGCTGTATGCTTGATTTTATGCACCTGTTAACAATTGGTGTGGGTGAAATAGCCAAAACTACTCATTAGAAGGGATGTCTACATACTTCTGGAAATGTAGTGTACATGCATACATATATACCACAAAGAAATTGTTTTACAACTGATATTATGTTTTGTCCATAGGAGGATGTGCTGCTGGAGCAGGATAAACTGAAAGAAGAGCAGAAGAACATTCAGAAACGAAGTGAACAGCTTCTCTCTATCATGCAACAGTTCAAAGGCATGTAAAGGCAATGTCTTAGCCACATCGTCACTGTTAGCACCCAGATTTGCTTAAATGGTTTGCTTGATCACTGCAGGGTTGATAATGCACATCTTTTATAAAACAGACTTGTGTTTTTGTCTGTTTGTATTTAAATTTTTGAAATAGCTGTGATTAACTGTCTGTGTCCATTCAGAGTACTTTTTAAAAACGGTCATCGTATTCTTGAAGCAACACGATCACAAGTTGACACAGACAAACAAATTAATAAAAAAAATAGTTGAGATTTGTTTTTGGAAAACTGACTTGATTGATTTCAATATGGATTCAATATCCAAAAAATATCATAACTATACAATAAATGCTAATGATACAGGAAGATACCTAAAATAAATACTTTTTTTTTTTTTTTTTAATCTGCTTCATCTGTTCTCGGCTGATTTTCAATATGACAGGCTTCAGAAGGTGGCATTACTACTTGTTAACACATAATGTCTAAACAAGTTTAACCAGCTGTGTAAATGGACAACAAAAGTTACTCATGGATGCAAAGCACTGTCTATAGGTTATTAATTAAAACTTGGAAAATATTGGCCTGCCACTAACCCCTTCTGTATCCCACACTTTTTTAAACACAAGCCTGAAAATGACATACCAAAAATAATATGCTTACTATTCTGGAATCCTTTTGACTACAGGCATAATCCTGGTCTCATCTGAAAGGCCCTTGGGTGTTTGTTTTCCAAGAGTCCAGAATTACTCTAAATGTTTCTGAAAGGAAGTAACAGAAGCTCAAACACAGAGAAAGTGGGAGTTTTTTCTCACATAAAATAGTTTTTTTTTTAATAAAAGGACAAATTAATACAGAGGCTTGTGAGTGTGCCTGGTAGGCATAGAAACACAATGGAGCCACAGCACTGGACAAATCCTGGTTCAGATTTGGTGACAATACCACCAAAAATGAGCATTCTACATAGTTTTTTTCTAAGCTATGTCTATGTGGGTTTGCAAAAAGGTCATTTGGAGACTCCAAAAGAACACTTGGTGACCAAATAATATTACAGACGTTTGGAGTTGTAAAATACTATATATGGTATATCACATGCTAGTTGATGAGATTTGCGGAAATCATCTCTCTTTCCCCCTGCCTGTTACCCTCCCCCGCCATAATGCTGTCAACGATCTGTGTTGATACCCCTTGATGGAGAACAGGTTGATGTTAGTGTTGGGGCTGATCAATTCTGTTTTCTCTCTTTTGAGGCAGATTGTATCTATTAATGTATTTATGTGTACATTCATTTATTTGTATATTTTTCTTGCATTTATATTTATTTATTTTATTTTATTTTGTCATTTTAGTCCTCCATAGCCAGCTGTATGAATGAAACAAAGTGGTTATGTACCTAGTAGTCATGTAGCTATCATGAAATGATATTAAGTGGGGTTTGCATGTTAAATGATTGAGAATGCATTTAAATTAAATATAAATTAGCTTCCCATAAAGATTATTCAGCTGTAAAAGCAACATTTTTATTATTTGTTGGCAATTATTAGTTAGCAATCAGACGAGCACAAAGTTTTGCTTGTTTATCCAAGTGTTCTGCAATTGACTACTTTGATCAGATGTTGTTATTGGCAGATGCAGATAAATGTCAAATGGGGAGAAGTAATGCCTGTGGGACTTTAATGATTTAATCAGTAGGACAAAGAAGAAGAAGGAGAAAATGCAAAATAACCCAAGTTTGGGGTTTTGTTGTGTGTATGTGTTAAGTTGCTTGTGAATCATGTCTGTTTGCATGAGCTCAGAAGGTACAGAATTAATGTTCTTGAGGGCTGAGAGTCTGTGGTCATTGTGGTTATTTCTATATGAAACCCTGAAAAGTGCCCATCTCTGTGCTGCATAGGTATGTGGCATGGCGGCATGGCAGGGTGGCATACCCGCCCTTCCAATGTAAAATGTGCTTCCCTGGAACAGGGTCTATGCGAAGAATGTCATGGATTTCATGTACGTACGTGACAGGCACAACAACGTTATCTTATATACTCAACAATGGACATGCTTCATTAGCGTCCACCTTCATGTCTTTAATTCCATAATCTAAACTTCTGCCACAGATCATGTCGTTTTATGAATGGTTGTGCAAAACTGTGTGTGTATGTGTGTGTGTGTGTGTTTGCGAATGCATGCATGTGAGATTGTGTTCATTATCACAACACCATTCATGCCTTTTAGTTCACAACCTTGGTGATAATCAAATGCATTTTATGTATAAAGGTACTACATGTTATACATGCAATTCTGTCACATCACTTTTGTGGACAAATATCACACCTGTTTGACAACACGAGTGTGCTCTTTGCTAATTATAATGAAAATGGATAACAGCAAATTCAGTAGGCTAATGTAAAGCCTCTTTTTCAAATATTTGAAATTTAAGCCAACATATTTAAACTATTCTGACCTCCTCCAATTCCAAAGCTATCAAACCAATTGACATGTTTTATTTTCCAGATCTTTATTTGATCCCCTGGCAATCCCCTCTCCTTATGTTTTATAATCTTTTTCACAAATAAAGACCTTTTCAAAGTGTGTTCTTTGCATATACTGTTTGTGGCAAGGGCACAAGTTTAGTTAAAATGTTGGTGGGTCGAAGTCCATAGACCCCAAGAACTGCAACCCACTAGCAGGGTCCAGGGGCATAATCTGTGAAAAGATCACTTCTGGTGAATTCTAAGGGGAAAATACACAACTACTGGTCAGTATATCCCAATCACAACATGTAATCCCCATCATTATCATATTATATTATGTTTCTCATCATCGTGCTATATTATTGAGGGGTTTACTTGGGTACTTTTTTTTAAATATATATTAGGGGGATAAATTATGCCCTTGGTTAGTGGGGTAAGACCACAGTCTACGGTGACTGCGTTAAGTTAAACAGTGTTTTCTTACTTGTTCATACATTATGAGTAATAGATTTGCCATATATTTTACAACACGAAAGTCAGAATAGATATGCATATTAAATCGCAATAACATTAAAAGTTTGCACTGTGTGTGCGAACAGTAACATTCCAGCAGCCTCTATCTATTTCATAGCAGCAGCGCCCCTAGCGCATTCAAGACGCCCCTATCCCTGTCGCAGTCAAGTGTACGCATGTGCACAATGGTCGGTTCCCGTCTGTGTTGGAGGGAGGGGGGTGGCTCACTATTAAGCAGGAAGGTAGAATTCGCTTCATCTTATTCAAGTGCCCAGATCATTATTTGGCAAAAAAAAGAAGGGGAGGAGAAGGCTCGGCAGTAGAATTTGGGTTGCCTGCGCCCTGTAAACGGAGGCTGGCTGAGAGAGGGGAGAGCGGGAGATGAAATTAGCAACATTGGTTGCAAAAACTTAATAATACAGCGGGTAAGCTACTCAAAACACTGTAAACATGACAGACGTTCTACCATAGGTAGACACAGAGACGTGAATTTAGATGTGAGTATGGATGGTCTACAAAGGAGGCAGACGAGTTTGTTTTGTTCATTTTGTTTTCATTTGAAAGTGTGTTTCTTGTCAGACAGAGTACAGTCCTTCCTTTGTTCGATTGCGCCGTTTTGCTAGTCTCTCTGCCAGGTTTGTAAATAATAGTGGAGCAACATGGCTGACATTGACACTGCTGACTATGTAGCTAGCCAGACAGATTGCTAGCTTGTACTGTATTGGTTTCCGTTGCAGGCGGGAGTAGCATTAGCCAGTCTGCTAGCGCTACCATTCTAGCATTGGACCAAATCCCGACAGTATTTTTCTGCACCATTTTGTAGCAGCATAAGAACATGTTTTTCTTGCTCATTAGGTAGTCATCTATTTAACATCATAGGTTAACTTTCGGGAGCGTCTATTTGCCGATGCAATAACTAGCTAACCGTCAGCTAAGTTGGCAAGCTCGCAAGATACAAAAAGAAAACAGCCAGCTCCTAGGTAGCAACTGTATTTTTCACCCGATATAGCTAGGTAGGCAGCACCCCTGTAATGTATTAATGCAGCAAAACATCGGTGCACAGATGAAAGTTTTGCATGGACAAAGTGCTCTACCTAACTAATCAGCTACAAAGGTTTTCTATATTCTGTGAAATTGTTCTAATGATGCGGGATTTTTCCCTCCATCATTTTAAGGTTAGCTGGAATGCTAGACAGAAAGAAAATCTTGCAAACGACTTGTGGTGCATTGTTGAATGTCCTTGCCAAATTTAATTATAGGGGAGAGGTTTCATTCGTTGGATTGGTACACTGTGACACATTTCAGAAGTAAAGTGAAATAACTACACTAGCTGCTTGTTCTTAAGAGAAACACTGATTTAAGATTCTGGCCATAACGTGAGACGGGGAATGTAGAGGGGGCGGGGATGCCGCTTATTTATTTATTTATTTTCATTCATGGCAGTCTTTAAGAAGCACCTCTGCAGTGTACATGGTCAAATTACAGTGCAGTATGTTGGAGACATTAGCTTTTGTAGTTGTGTCGTCTAGTTACCTTCGCGTTTGTGCTGCAGCGTCAACGATTTCACAGTTTACTATTCCAAACTAATTGGTACCTAATACTGTAGCTACTCGAGTAAAGGCTTTTCTTGAGGTTTTAATTGGACAGCAAGCTAGTTTAATCGCTGTAGGCTGCAAACTATTTGCCAACACGTTCACCAGTTTTAAGATTGTACTACAATCGTGGCATGACGAAGATCATTTTCTCTCAATAAAATGTTTAGCCGCATGTAAGCACATTTGATTACATTAAGCATACCTCTTCACGATGTCGTGGCGTGAACCACTCACCTCCTCACAACCTTCTTTAATTACTGTTCTTACAAATGGCTGTGACACATTTCCATATTAATGACAGCGTCAAGGTTAGGAGTCACAAGACCACGTTCGCTCACAAGGAGGCAAATGGTTTTATAATGGATTGCGTGAGGTGTCTTGTCAGTTCTGTCCTCCCTAATTATGTGTAATTAACTTGAGTAACAGTCGTAGGATCTCAGTTTGTCTTCGTACTAAATTATGTAAAAGCTTTTCCATTTACATGGAGGAAGATGCATTTGTGATATCATCCACCATCCTCATCTGGGTGTTGCATGATTGTTTCTTTTCATGTTACTGTATTTGTGCATGAACACATACTGTGTAGTACATCGAGAGAAAATGAATATCTGTGGGGGGAAACCCAGGGGGCCAACAATCTAGCACTCTCATTTTAAATAAACCCATGCTACTTCAGCAACAAATGTTGTGATCACATACAGAACCTGACAGGAATGTGAATTAAATGGGACTGTGTATTAAACTTGAGATTCCTCTCCCAAATGCTGTGGCATGTGCGAACGTCTAAATAATTTGTTGAAGAAGGGACCTGATAGTGTGCTCATGGGCCACCTTGCCTAACATGGACATACCTCAGCAACTTCTGTTTTCAACCAAATAGATTTAGGCCTAAGCTGCGGTGCAGTTTCTTTATAAAGCTGTTTTCAGGCCCCAGTTCTACTATTTAGACTATTTTCTTTGTTGAGAATAAGTTTTTTTTGTCCCTCCTTCCACATTATTTAGATCATTGTTCTGGCTAATTTCCTCCCTTGCCCTTTGTGGTTACTTTTAAATGGCTGTGTTGTAATCCAAGGACAATTCCTCTGTACAGTAATCAGCCATCAATAATTAAAATGATTCAAGTGAGAATTTATGTAGATTAGTCTTGATGGGTTGTTTTTTTGATATGGATTCTTTGCACAAGATATTAAGATTATATTATTTCTGCACCAGATGGGTTCAAATTTGGGGGGAAATGGCCTGATAAAATGAATTCAAGTTCTGACACGTGTGGTTTAAAACTAGCACTTATTGTTTTAAGGAGGTGTGAGCAGTCTGAATTCCAGTTGTCACATGTACTGGAACTTTGGTACGTATGTTTATGCATAGCTATTTACCAGATTGTAAACTGATTATATGTTTGTAATGTTGGAGACCACCCCTTGTGGAAAAAATTACAGTTTCTCAGTGCTGTTGGTGGGATAGACGGCTATTACACCTGGCATCAGAAGTGATGAAAAGCAGTGGCCTACAAAGTAGCTGTATTGACCCATAAACTATTCAGTGGTGGAAAGTGAATGTAGTTTAGCTGGCAAGTCTAGTAATTATCTAGCTAATGTTCTTCATAATGCTTAAGCTGTGTTCCTTTCAGTCTTTTTGCAGTGCTGTTGGATGCCTTGTTTTCATGTTATGACACAGGAGAGAGGGACAGTGTCAGGACTCCACATTTTTGTTCAGGAGCTCATGTGCCCCTAAGTTTAAAATAATAATAATAATAATAATAATAATAATACATTAGGGAAACAGTCAAAGTATTAGTTTAATACTGAACACAAACACACACACACACAAATTGCGCTGTCACACATATTCAAACAACAGATATCAGCTAGTCAATGCTGACCATTTCAGTGCCCCAACCTGGTCGCTGGTCTTGAACGTTTGAAAAATAGCGATGTTGAAATGAACAATAAGCAAACCTGGTAAGTACACAGTCACAAAGATTGACGATTGATAAAGTGGGGGTTTTTTTTATTACTTTGTAGTCGTGACAGAAGGGGTCTTTTGTGACCAAAGTTGCTGCAGAACCTGTTATTGGAAGGTGTGTCTTACAGGGGCCTTGAGTCTCAGCCAGTCCTCTTGAACCTCTCCTATCTGACATCCAGATCTGTAAGGGTGCACAGCTAACATTTCCTTTTCTGACAAAGAAACTGCTAGAAATAGTAGCACAATGTAATGTTAGTCAGTCACCTTCTGAGAACCCAAAAGACCTCAGGTGGACATCCATTTTCTCAGTGCTGTTGTCCAGTAACTCATCTTCAGCTTCTGGGCATGCCTTGTGATTAAATATCTTGAAGCACTCAAGTGCAATGCAGACTGGATCATGGCTCTCGCTCCCTTCACCCAGCTGGCTACCAAAGTGGGCCTGAAAGGCATTGGCAGCAATGGTGATGGCAGCACTGATGTTCTGCTTCAAGTTGTAATGATCAAGGCCAAGTTCACTCGATCAAGGCCAAGTTCACTCAGTCAAGATGTATCTATAGTCATTAAAATTCCCTCAGAAGGAAAGATACAGGGCAATCCTAAATATAATGTGGATTGTTGTCCCAGTCTCTTGTCTGAGATAGAACATGGCTAAAAATGCACTCGCATCTAAGTAAATAATTTAGCTTAGCGCTGTCACCATAGGGGAATACAATAGCAGCTCTATAGTATTTCTCTGCTTAAGTTGGGAAAGTTGTTTTGCCGCTAACTTTAAAAAAAAAAAAAAAACCTGAAATGTGACCTCATTATGTTGAAGACAGGTTAGGAAGTTGGATAGCATGCTACCTCTCTTAGGCCTAGCTTGTATGGCCTCGAATGCTGCCACAGTCTTCCTTGTGGGAGGATTAGGTTGTTCCTCTGTAGGTTGCAGCTCAGGGAGGTCTGCTCATGAAATGTGTCAGCTGGAAGGTGGCTGAATTCACAGAACCTCAGAGGTTCCATCCCTTTTTATCTAATGCGGGGCAAGAATATTTTACATTTTAAAAATCTTGACTTAATCTGTTTAATAGAGTATCCACCTTCAAATATTTTTTCACATTCCTAGAATGTTATTTTTCTTGGTTCTATGTGAATAGTTAGTATTATTATTTATATTTATGTTATTACTCTTCTGAAAGAACACCGGAACGCAAAACTATTTTGTTTGTAAGGGCCAAAATATTTAGACTTGAATGCCTTGAGCTTTCTATTGAACTTGTCAATTGAATATATTAATTCTCACATAAGAAATGGTTATTGAGGCTTGCAAGTGTTGAATAAACATTTTTTCAGGTTGCAGCAAATTAAAGAGGTTAGTTTCTCACAAACCTTGCCAGAGAGCAGTGGTATTATTTGCCTTAGATAGGAGATTTCAGTACCAGATATTTTTAGCAATATTTCAGTGCCAGGTGGACAGATACTTTCCAACATCACCTCTATTGTCGAAGGCAGGAATAGGCTACATATCACATTTTTTGTCAGAGGTATTCAATAGCTGAGAGGAATTTCCTCATAACATATTTGTGTTTGGTGTCCTTTTGAAATGGAGGATTAAACAGACCATTTTGATAATAATATTATGGTGCTTAGCTCTGTTTTTAGATAATATAGAGCTACATTTATTTATTTATTTTAAAAACTAATTTAATCAAATCTTAGATTAGCCGATCCGATTTCATCCCCTATCTCAGCATCACTCAATCTGGGTTTCATCTTCAATCACTGCTGGGTGAAGTATTTCTATGACTGGTCAAAGGCAGGTTAGAGTTCAGTTTGGTTGCAGATATTAAATGTGATATGTCACTTAATGTGTGAATTATTTAAAAATGTAAATAAGGGAAATAAATATTTTTGCAGATAATATCCAGTCAGTTTAGAAATTATAAAAAAGGTTTTATCCGCTCAGCGCTACAGCGTTTGTCTGCATGTTTTCAGCGATGGCAGTGGAATAAATAAAATGTTGAAATGGTGGAATTGAAGACCTCAGCGTACATGTTAAAAATAGAAGAAAGTTTTAGCTGTGTCCAGGGAAGCAGAGGTATTTTTTTGTGTCTGAAAATTCTGGAGTACACACCTGTGGCCATAGCTGATCACATAGGACCATTGGACAATTGAAGGACAATTTTCTGGACTGTAAAATTAGCTTCCGCATGCAGAAAAGGTTTTTGTGGAAATGTTGCCACCACATTGTAGTTACATCTCTTGCTTTTTAAAGTGAATGATAAAACTATGTATTAGTGGGGTTTTATTTAGGCATTTCATCCTTTCCCTGCCTTCCACCTTTGTACCTCTGGCAACCTTGAGCAACCAGACTCTAACCTGGCAAAGTATGTTAAAAGCCTTTCAGACTCTCTCATCACAGTCTCTCTAATATATTGCAGAAGTTATACTTGAAGCAATTACAGGACTGATTTGTACTTGGCTGTCTGCTCAGTGCCTGACACTGTGAAATCTTTCCTTTTTTCACCCAAGTGAAAGCTATATTCCATTCATGGGGCATTTGTTTCTGACTCTGTCCATTTTCCTGACTAAAGTCTATCTATATTGCTAGCTAGCTATATCAAAAGCTATCTATAATCTATATCTAGCTAGCTATTTCAATATCTGTCCATAAAACCGCCTGCTGTAGTAAATATCAACATAGCTAGCTATTTACCATCTTTGGCAGCTCAGTTGGTGTAAATTGCAGTACAGTATAGTGTTTCCATGGAATCATTATAACAAGACCAGTGGACTGGTCACCCTAGGTGTCAATGGAATGAACTTGCTTTAAAACATTTCTTTTTCTCAGACTGAGAAGGATGATAAAACTAGGAAGTGACACAGAGAATTCAGTCACCTTCCTTTGCCTTAACCAAAGTCAGCAGATTACCTAATTTAAATTTTTGGGTTTGCCTCAACAAAGTGGTGTAAAGCCCTGTACTGCCACACTCAAGCTGTCAAATTTTGGGCTCTAGCCTTGTCTCATTACTCTGTCTAAGCGAGCCAGTGGTGTCACTTCACTTGTAAGATATTGGTAGTAATTCGACCCAACATTGTTTGCACTGTATCTGTTAAAATGGGATGTTCGTAAACAGTAGCACAATACACCAATACAGGTTAAATCAAGAGCAGCCGAGATGCAGAGCTAACATGTCCAGAGGTGTGGCCTCAGGAGATGACAACAGGCACAGAAATAAGCGACTGCTTTTGGTAGTTCCAGGTAGTAGTGACCTACGGGAGCAGAAGAACAGAACCTGCTCACATAAGCACAAACAGATAATAGAGTTTGGAGACTGTGATCTCCCGGGATGAGACTGGGGAAGTAATGGGTTGTGGAGGACGAAGAGCCTAATGGCTAGCACAGGAAGAGCGAGCGAGTGCTTTCAAGGCAGAGTGACTTCAATGACTGAGTAGTGTATCTGCGACAAGTGGAAGAAAGATGAGCAGAAATATGTTCTATATAGGGGAAGGCAAGCAAAGAGAGCACTGCAGGTAATCAAGATGAGAACTGACCGAGGTCTGGACAATGAGGAAGACAGCGTCTTCTTTCAGTGTTGAATAAGACGAAAAGGAGAAAGCGAACTAAATAAGAAATATATTGAGAACAGAATGGTTCAGATTAAGCCCCAGGATTTTAGCTGGTGGCAAAGACCAGGCTGAAAAGGGAGGAGTCACTCAGGACGCTCAGGAGGAGGAGATTAAAGAGTTGCATAGATTTATTTATTTATTTATTTTTATTTGCTAACATTACATTTGAGATGATGGATAGGCATCCAGAAGATAAATCCAAGAGGAAACAGGATGCAGCATGAAATTAGTGGAATTATGTCACCTGCCCAATTGGGAAGGATTAAAATTTAAAATTAGTCTGGAGTGAAAACTCAATCAGACCAGAAACAGTGTTGTGGAATTTTCCCTGAAAATAATCCAGGGTTGTATCAACACATTCGCTAGTTATCCATCCTTCAAATCCTATGTCAATCATGCCAGAAACGCACTGATTAATAAAACTGATTATTGAGGGACTGTTAAAATAATTCTTAGTAGTTTAAATTTTAAGCATTATATTTGGGTTTCTACTTTTTTTTCTCTACACTTTCTACACTCACATCGACATGATTGGTTTTTTTTTATGTTCTTGGGATTATGGCACCAGTGGATGTGTTGGCAAGCCGTCTCCTACCTGTCTTCTATCAATGTACATGATGCATGATGCATATTTCCCTGTTTTTTCCTGTTGCTGTTGACCATTCAGAATGTTTTCTTTGTTACTGGAATGTGTACACATTCATCTCTCAACTTCGGATTCTTTTCATGCGGTATGGTTAGTTATGTAGAACTTCACAATGGTTTCTCTGACGGTAGGCTACATTACACATTTATGCTGTGCAGTGGATATATTTAAACCCAGATGCAGCAAATGTGGAATTTTGCAGAGGGAACCTGAATGTTACCAGAAGGTTGCAAACTGTAATCCCACTGTTGTTGTAACCTCAAGCCTAACCTGAATTGCCTCAGGAAACATCCAACTGTTTAAGCATATATGATACCTCAAATGTGAGCTGTGTAAGCCATCATAAGAATGGGAATCTGCCACACAAATAAATAATATAATGAATGCACGAATCAGTTTTTTTTTTTTTTTAGATGAGAATTTGTTCCCTCTCTTCGCAGTGAAGGCCAGGCCTCCACTTCTATTGTTCTCAGGCTGAATAGTGGTGTTATGTGTCTGGGCTGTTACGTAACCGCCTTTACTTAGCTGACTAAATAATGTAAGGCTCATAGCCGGGCCTGTGACCTAATTCCTCCGAGTTCCCAGCGATGCTCAGGCTGCAGAGGGCCCTCTCGGGGGCAGCCCAATTCACTCCTTTTTTGTGTCCTTTAAGACGTGGAAAAGGCTCGTTGACGTGCATTGGCAGTTGTAGTGGAGAAGCTTTGCCATGCATAACCCACGCTTGTTAGGTGCGAACCTGTCTTGAGACTCAAACCTTCAATAAAAGTCAATTATGTACATACTGTGAACTGTGAGGGCACAACTTAAATAGCGTTTAGTCTGTGGCGTTTTGTGCTGATTATCTGGAAATGCTGCCTGCCGTCAACAGAATGGATCGTTTGTCACCTCTCACACAATGTAGTCTTGCTGTATCAAATAAATATTTAACACTGTCACTGAGTCCGTGTAGCTTTCACTGTCTGAGGTCGACGTGCTGCATGATAATCATAAACTAGACTTTAAAATGGCCGGGTACAGTCTGCTACTGCGATAATACTCCTGGCTCGAGACTCCTGAGATGTTAAATGAAGCTTCTCTGATGTAAATATTCATAACACGGTGGTGTTTCGGGATATCTGAAGGAGCAGTGTGTGTTATTTCAGCTTTTAAAGTATAGAAATGGATCTGATGAAATTGTTTGCATTAGCGGTTATAGGGAATGAAGAAATATCAGAGATGCAATGTCCAACTCACAAATGATTTTACAAAAGCTTTTTGCAGTTAAATAGAGCTTGCAGAAAGAATGGCAAAAATGCCTTTTTCTCATTGTACTCTTGAGTATTCAAGAAAAGTAGAGGTCTCTGGCTTGGAGATAGTCAAAGAAACCCAGGATTAGGTATAGATCTCTTCCTGCTTTGCAAAGTTGCAGTTCAAAAGATCCATTTTCAGACATATGCACTTTGTTCTGAAGCAGGGCACTCTTTCAATGTTCCATTTACCTGCATGGCTCAAAAGATCTTGGTTACTAGACCATCCTTGATTGGTACCACTGCTGGTGCTAGGCTGGATTGTTTTCCATAAGGAAGAAGGAATTAAAGACAATACAAAATATATATGTGAATTCTATAGAGAATATACAGTACAGTCTGTAACTATTTGGACAGTAACACAATTTGTATTGCTTTGGCTCTGCTCCAGCACATTGGAGTTGAAATGAAACGATAAATATTAGGTAGAAATGCAGACTGTCAGCTTTAATTTGAGCTTAAATAAAGTTGTTTAATTTAGTGCTTGCTTGCTAGTCATTTGCATTAAGTTACTGTCTGGACTCTGCGACCCAAAGACATCACCAGATGCTGGGTGTCTTTCTTGGTGATGCACTGCCAGGCCTGTACTGCAGTACATCTTCTGTTCAGTGTCAAGTCCAAATTACATCCACTTGTATGGGCTGGTTGATCCTGCTACCATAGTTCTTGGTTTTGCACATTTAGATATTTAAAATGTACCTCTGAGCATCATTCTCTGTTTTCATCTATTTTTTCATCTATCTATTTTTATTCCTGTATTAGTATAACAGATAACATAAGATCAGATAATAAAACTAGGAAAGGTATCAAAAGATGCTTTGTATAACATTTTAATCATTTTAGAATGTTAAGGTAATGACTGACGCTTTCCCAGCATTGTGAGAATGTAAAGAACACTTTAGTGGCATCAGGTGACGGTGCAGATTATTGAGGCAGTCATCCTGTTTGTGTGCTGCTGTGCGGTCTAACGATGGATGGAGGCGCATGGCGCTGCGTGTTTCACCAAAGCCGCAATTTCCTGATGTCACCATCGCCTTGCCCTGTCTCCAGTCAGCAGCACTTTTTTTAAACTTATCGGTTGGCGTGAGATTGAGCAAAGAGTGTCCTTTTGTGGCGAAATTGACCCTTGTCAAACCCCACTCTTGTTTAATCACCGTTGTAACTAAAGCCTCTTTTCCACTGTAGGGCCGAACGGTTCTGAGCACGGAGAGGAGCGGTTCCAATGGTGTTTCTTCCTGGAAACGGTTTTGGCGCGGAACGCTTACAAACTGTGCCCAGCACGATCTTCTCGGCACGGCTAGACAACCGTGCTCAGTGCAGCAGAACCATTTGGGTGGGTGGGTGGGCGGGCTTAATGACGTAGGTATTCACTGATTGGATTCACACTTACGTCAGTTTTGTGACTGGGCACTGATCCACCGCTAGTTTTTCTTAGATACTTCCTAGTCCTGGTTTTAGCAGCCCGGCAGATGGAAACAGAAACGGTAGCCGTTTCCACGAGTCCTGAGCAGCGCGGAACGGCACGGAGCGGCCCTGGTAACCGTTCGGCCCTATGGTGGAAAAGAGGCTTAATTCTCAGCTCACACAAATTATACAAGCTGTGTTCCAAAGCAATGCTACCCAATGGTTCCTAAATTGTCTCAAGTAACTTGGCCCTGTGTTTTTTAATCTTGCCATCTGAAGACATTGTCGTCATTCAAACTTCGTGTCACCTCAAAGTGTCTGATTACAAAAATTGCCTCATGCAAGACATTTAAATGAATGTATGAAACTGCTGGTCAATACCTAAAGAAAGGATATTCCTCCAGAAAGGATATATTTATACTTTGTTGGCAAGTTCATTTTACAAAATGTACAACGCTTGCAACTTAAAATAAATACTGTTTGTATTCTGGTTTTATGAAAATGAACATTGATAAGTTCCTGATTTATTAATGTATTTAAAATAAAAACCAGAAACAATGAGCCTTACTCATAATGCCCGATTCCACTCTAGGTCTCTTCGTACGACACATTTGTGTCTCGGTGAGCAGAGTAAATGACTGCGCTACATTTGCATTTTTCCAGGACTGTGGCGTACCACCTACACGCAGTGGTGTGAACGGCCCTGCATGTGCGGCAGCCTGCACGGTGGAGTGAGGAGGCCAGTCTTTCTCCGGCTGTTGTCTGCTCACTGGATTGGGTAACATAGATTTTTTTCACCCTAGTCAGGCAGCTTGGCTGCTCACCTAAATACAGATGAATGAAGACCCCATTCGGGAAGACAGCGGGCCAGAGATCCAGAGCTGATGCAGGTGAGGTTGTACCTGTGTGTGTGTCTGTGTCTGTCTGTGCGTGCGTGCATGTACATACATGGATTTATTGATAGAATTGGTACTACAGCATTGTAGTTGGAGCCTTGCCTAGCTCTTGCCATAAACAGGTTAGCATACTGATACCATCAAGCAGCAGCTTCCTTGAGCACATATCTGCATCTTATAAAATTATATTGGTTTGTGCGTTTGTTGCGACTGCATATTTTCGCCTGTTTTCATAATTTTATATATCTGACGGCTTTTACGTGCTCCAAGTTCTGCTTTAGAAATGAAATTTAAAGGTGGCCACGGGCTATCAATCGGCACAGCTGCATTGTCAGAACTAAATCCGTTAAAGAAATTGACCCTCACTCCTTTCAAGGAAGGAAAGGCCTCTGTATCATGCCTGCTGTGGCTGTGGATTCAGTCTATTATGCTCTAAATAGGACACAGCTATATGATTGTGAGCACAGCCCTAATAAAAGTAGATCTAGCTAATCGATTAAGAAATTCGTTGCCAGCAAATTATTATTGTCGATTTTGTCAACATCATCGATTAGTTGTTTCAGCCCTAATACAGTGAAGGATTTTTCGGAAAATATAAGTTCATTTCTAATGGTCTAAGAATATGAAATTCCTCTAACACAATAATGAAACACCTGCCAACACTGAGGTATCTTTCAGCTATCTGAAAGAAATTTTGACTGGTTAACAGTAGAAGGTGAGTTCTGAGTAGATAATGCAATGTAATGCTATGCTTTGTTATGCTAATGGTACTGGAAAGATGGCTCTGTAAAAATAGAGAATTAAATACCATATAATATCCACACCAGGTTTTTAGTACTTGACACATCCACTTACTTTGAGCAGCCCTACTTAGGATTCATCTAGAATTTCCTCTTTTGAAAAATAACCTTTTCTTATCAGAGTAGTTACTCATACAAAAAGACACGAATGGAGGTTTGTCAAGGACAGTTTTTTCAGCCTGTGTTTCGACAGACCTTTTGGCACAAGCAATTATACACTGAATTCTGTGGGAAAATGAGTGGTAGCGGAACATGAGGAACTGTAGCTTCTCTTAGAACTCACTTTGTCCTCCAAAGAGTCTTCTTATAAAATATACCGCACATAAGAGTGTTGAATTAAGCTTGTTCCTTTATTCCTTTCCTTAATTTTAAATAAAACTACTAGTAAATCCTATTTAGCTTCAATTATTAATTTGCTTTAGGTTTGCATGTGAATGGATACCTTTACTTTTATCTTTTTGTCAGTACAGGCACCCTTTCAGCTACACATCCTTCATAAAGCACTACCAGCTAATACCCATTAAGTGATGACAGCCTTAGAGCGCAATATGAAACAACCCTGATCGATCCAAAAACTCTGCTTAAATGAAAGCTAGAAGAAAGTCATTATGAAGGTCAAGATAATGGAATAATGATTGATTACAATGCCAGAAAGTGTTATTTATTCAATAAAATGTTTTTGTATGGATTTACCTTGGATATACATTTGTATAAATAATTTATTTGAAATCCGTCTTTCAAGAAATGCAGCATTGACACTGTGCATTTCTATTTTCTGTTTTAGTATAGCAGCTTGACTCAGAAATTGTTTAGAATGAATGTTTATTGTAACTTTTGGTCATTCTAAGAGGTTATTTTCAATTGACCCTGTTAAAATTGTTTTAGGTTTGATTAAGGTCCTAAACAATGCTTTTGAAAACAAATATGTACTTCAAAGAGTTTAAATTCTCACCATCTGATTTTTATTTAATTCACAAATTGCCTCTTCAGTGACAGTGAATTCACATGATTAAAAAAAGGAGGCAGGAGGAGAAGGAATATTTACTTAACATTTAACTTTCCTGGGTGCATGAATCAATTCCAGATATGATGCGAGTTATGCTTCTTTTATTTAATTCTAGGGCACGCAGGTGTTTCTGCAGGTATGATGAAGAAGACAAAAAATTCCCACAAGTAAGTTTGGATTCTTTTGTTTATTTCCCTTTGTGGGACTTCCCGCTTAAGGATGAGTAACTATGTTTTTTCTGTTTTATAAAAACATTTTGTCTATGTTTGAAACTTTATTTGGCCTACCGCTTCACGCCTGAGCTTCATAGAAATGTGAACGTGTTACTGCACTGAGTTGTAATGAGACACCATGCCATGTGTAATGTTGCAAAGTCTGCTTCACTAAATGAGGTTTGTTTTAATCAATTTACTTTTGAATTCATGTGAAGCAGAAATGGTGTGAAATACCAGCTTAGCATACATAGTTGCCTGTTCTTGTTTTATATGTATTGCTGCATGCAACATCCAAATTATATATGAAGCAAGTCATTATGTAAAATAGCTACAGATCCAGTTGCTTGCTGGGTCTGGCAGGCTGTCCTAATGTGTATGCAGTGGGCCTTTGCTAACAAACAAATGGCAGATTGCAGATGGAGGAGAAAAGGGAAATCTAGGTAACTCAATGGGGAAGTGTAAATTTAAAAGTTTATTTTAAAAATTCACAGCTTCTGTGTAAACAGCCTTCAACTCAAACACAACCTTGCGTAATGAATATGCATCTCATATTATCGCTTGTGTGAACCAATTAAAAAGACAGAATGGTAAAATACCATCTGGGACCTATTGCCAGTGCATAGCAAAATGAACACTGGCCTCCTTTGTGACTATGATTTGCCTGTTGAGTGGAAGGAGGATTGCCATGGTTACTGTGAAATTCATTCCATTCTTAATGAATTTGATGATTCATTGACAATTAATGATTCATTCATATCCCTTCATGAATTGAAACTGTTCTGGCAGACTCCTTTGCACTTGTTTCAACACCTTACCAGTAGCTTTTCTGAGATGTTGGGTTGTGCGCTGGTCTGCATCAAAATAAGAATTAAGCCAAATTTCACGATGAACATGTTGAAGTCTTGTCAACATGTTCTTTTTCCACCCCTTTTGAATAGAAGTAAATGAGGTAAATTGGTCTATTAACACTTGAAGGATTCATGCTGTTCTACTCCTGGTCCTCCTGCAATGACACTTATTATTTTGTAAGAGTGTACATACGATGAGGGTGCTTAATAGCATGGTATTGATTAGAAATGGAAGGAATTGTAATTGCTTTCTCTAAACAACTGACTTTTTAATTATAGGCTGTTACCTATAGTATTTACATTGCGTATATAACATTTCCCATTGAAGGAGCTTGATCCTTGCATTGTAATTTAAGACCAGCACTGGGTGACAGGTAAGTGAATCCCTTCAGGTGAAACGCATGCTCAGCAACACACAGAAGGGAATGAGATCTACCCTGACAGAATGATACCTTAGAATATACAGTACACTGTGCAGAATTCTGTTACAATATAGCTGCCCCTTAGGGTTTCAGGCTTTCTTTCACTGCAGTAGGAAATGAACAGTGCTGGTGCTGTGTGAGTATCCACAGGAACTTTATGTGTCAAGGGGAGACTTCTGCAGGACAAATGCATTGATTACAGCAATCCCAACTGTTTTTTTCACAGTGCAGTTTTTACATCACTGATAATTTATTTTCTCAGTAGAGGCCCTTGCCTTATATTGCCTGCGTACAATAGCCCAAGTTTGACATTTATTTACACAGCTGGATATATTTACTGGGGCTGTTTGGGCTGAACGCCTAGCTCAAGGACCAGCAACAGTTCCTTGCCAGGGACCCAGAATGGCAGTTTTCTGATTTTAATTCAGGCTCTCCAGCCACTGTGTCAAAGTGCTGCCGGTGCCTCCCCGCTATTTGTCGAGGCTCTGTTTGGCACAGCCCCTCTCATTGGTCCTCCGTGCCCTTACAGGAAGCACAAGACCAACGTGGGGCCCAGCAAGCCTGTGTCGCAGCCCAGGCGGAACATCGTGGGCTGCAGGATACAGCACAACTGGAAGGAGGGCGGCGGCCCCGCCACGCAGTGGAAAGGCACGGTCCTGGACCAGGTCCCCGTCAACCCCTCGCTCTACCTGATCAAGTACGACGGCTTCGACTGCGTCTACGGCCTGGAGCTCCACAAGGACGACCGGGTGCAAGGCCTCGAGGTCTTACCGGACCGAATCGGTGAGTCCTCGTTCACCCGCAGAGGTCACCGGAGAGCGATTTCGGGTGGAGGAGCAGGCCGAGCTTCAGTAAGGAGAGATGACGTGTATGTGATGAGTGCAGCATGTCTTCTTTCTGACTCCGCTTGAGCTGTACAACCAATCCCAAGACCTAAATATCAAGGGAAGAATGTAATGGCCAACCTTCAGGATGGGCTTCTTAAAAGCAGTCAACCCAGTTTCATTGAATGTGGGTGCCATCCCACAAAGGAGAATAGCAGCCCGGAAGTCTATTGACTGGGCCTTCCCAGGTCATACACTCAGAGAGCATCTGCAATAAGCCTTATAATCAGATATTCAATGTAAAGCAACCATAAGGAATAAAATAAATGTAAAATGTCTGGTTGGCTGGTTGACAAAACAGCACCAGTAGGTATTTTTGTAAGTGGACGTGGTGTCATGGCAAACAAATAGGTTTATGCTTTAGGTTATGTATAAACCATGTATAAATTTAAAATGATGGAAACCAGATGAAGGGAAATATTTTTGGCTGCGGTGATGCTAACTACTCCTGTTCTGTGAAATAATACTATTTTTCACAGAATTAGATTAGTGTTCCTTTTGTGTAGCAGGAATGGGCTTCTTTGGCTGCTTTGTTTCCATCCATTTTGCCTTTTTCTGCATTTCAGTCTCTTTAAGGAAAGAGTAATTGGCAGATAGCACACCCGCTCAAAAACCCCATCCCCAGTGCGAGAATGATGGATTACCTGCCTACTCGTGTTCGATGGCAAAATAGGAACAGCCATAAAGGAATAGGAATATGAGCCCAAAGAGGAAATGTTAAAAGACAGAACATTACTTTCTCATTTAATAAATAAGTTTTATTTTGATATAAATTTCCCTCCATGAACCATATTAATACTACAGGACCTATCTGGCATATGTCTTTCCATAATATAAAACATAATGATTAGAATGGTATGTTTGGTTTCTTGAGTGAGGAGCCCTCCTGGTGACTTCTTCTAATACGGCACGCTATGGCAGTGTGTCTAATTGAGCACTGTGAGCATCAGTGTCTTGCTGATGAGTCCTGTTTCTTAACAGTAAAATACCCCACACTACTGTAGACACTACTGTCCCTCTGGCAAAATCCTTCACTTGGAGAACCCAGATTATTTGTTCACCATTAGGGCTATAGTTTTGCCCCTTTTTCCTTTGTGTTTCTGCCTTTTTTATAACCGGATTAAGGAAAATGGTGGAAGAGAGATTATGATTGAAAGTTTAGCACTGGTTTTTATTTTTAGATTTTCCAGCCTGGCCCTTAAATTTTATTCATTTGACATCTTTTGTTTTGGCAATGGTGACAACGCCAGGGCTGCATACAATATGTGGCTAGTTTGAACATTGTTTAGACAAATTCCGGATATTTATGCATCTTGTTCTAATGTGCGTCCTTTGTGGTCTGAATCGTTCTGTTGTCAGGGTTGTTTTTGCCCTGTGGTCAGACTCATTTCACCCATATTCATTTCTAGTGTTTCAGACAATATCAGCAAGCGTGGTGGCAGGAAAGGACACCAATTTGTTTCAAATTAAGGAAATGTTCCTTCACTAGGGGCATATGGGCCTTTGTGTTAACATGACAGTGGTATTGTGTTACATGTGTATGAAATACTGCAACAGTGATAATACTTACAGTGATACATTAGGCTAAGTCTTCCTGATGATCCCTGGCTTGTTCAAACCTCACTGTCACTGATTGTATTCACCATTGGCGAAATGTTATGTGGATTTAAAAGGGATTTTAAATATTCAGTATTAAGGATGGCCTCTATTTTATTCATTTGTTGTCTCTTGGGAAACCATTAGTTGCAATTAAGTGCTCTAGAAATTTGGATAATTAGTGGTAAATGGTCCAGCAGTCTTTTGAAATATGTTGTTTATCCTCTTTTCTTTTTTTTATGTTATTATTTGGTAATGATGTGGAATAAATGACTGCGTATAATCTGCTCTTGCAACAGCAAATGGCTCGAATATTGTAATAGTCAATTTGCTATTACATTAGCAGCCGTAATGTTCCCATATTAATCGGCATACACCGACCTATGTGACTGTCGCTCTTACGACAGTGTGTACGCGCGTGGATGGTGGTCCTCCGGCAGTAATTGAGTGATTTATAATGAAAACCCATCCCTGTGCCGCAGCCTCCTCTAGGATCAGCGACGCCCACCTGGCGGACACCATGATAGGCAAGGCCGTGGAGCACATGTTCGAGACGGAGGACGGGTCCAAGGACGAGTGGCGGGGCATGGTGCTGGCGCGGGCTCCCATTATGAACACGTGGTTTTATATCACCTACGAGAAGGACCCCGTTTTATACATGTACCAGCTCCTAGACGACTACAAAGAGGGCGACCTTCGAATAATGCCCGATTCGAGTGAGTGTTCCGTGCGATGACTATGGTCAGCGCCGCGTGCGTCTGTCCTGTTGCGCTGTCGTGTTTTATCAGGTCTTTGCGTTTATTTATTCAGGACTTGACCTTGTGAATCATTCAGTCATGCGTTGATTTCTGTTGCTTAGAATGTCTGGTTGGCAGAACAGCGCCAGTAGTTATTTTTGTAAGCGAACGTGGTGTCATGGCAAACAAATGGGTTTATGCTGTACGTTAGGTTTACTGTTGTATTGTTCGTAGTCAGCGATGCGGCAGCCACCCAAATGTGAACGCCTGTTAATGTCAGATGCATCACAATTCAGTACATATTCCAATCCATATGTGGATGTGACTGAAAATAATAGTAATAATAGTAATATAATAATAATTTTTAAATTGTATATCATTCAAAAAACGAAATTGTTTATTGTGAACCATAGAAGTAACCTAAAAAAATGTATAATGCCAGCCAAGAACTAAAAATACACAAATGCCTTTGCAGTTCAACGTGCTCTCACAAAATACGTAATGTACAACAGGAAATTCTTTAACCTTTTTCAGTTTAAACATTTTCACTTAAAAAAGCACCTCATTGATTATGCATATGCTCAAAGTTTATGGAAATGACTTCAGCAACTATAAATGTATCAGTGCAGCACTGGCTGTACCTGTGGATTGTCCACCCATGGAAGTTAGGACATGTTGCCATATCAGTGTTTTGACCCCTACCAAACAGTAGCAGTTATCCCCAGTAAGAGCTCGGTGCCAGCTCTCTTTGCAGTGTCGTGTGGCCTGAAGGGTGGTGAGTACATGAATGCAGATGGCACTGCAGTGTTCCCATGAGTTTATTTTGGGATTACAAACAACATTTTTATCACTGCATTTCCATGAATCCACAAGCATATTCCTGGAAATAATGAAATGTGGTTTGTCTTTCTTCCTTTGCTCGGCACCTCCCTCAGAGTTTACCATGAGCGCAGTTAATTATATTAAAGGTCTGACCTGGGCCTGTCATAGATAGTGATAAAGACACTGGGACACTATGACTTCAGGGCCCAGCTGGAACAAGGTAAACCTTCAGGGCTGAGCTCTACAACGGCCCATTAATTACAGTGCTGTGAGTGTCATCACCTTAGCCAGGGAAACAAATTCCCACAGCCAGCTTCTGTGTAGCAGTAACGGAAATCCTGTGCTTTCAGATGATTCGCCCCCTGCGGAACGCGAGCCAGGGGAGGTGGTGGACAGCCTGGTGGGCAAACAGGTGGAGTATGCCAAAGAAGATGGCTCCAAAAGAACTGGCATGGTCATCCATCAGGTCGAGGCCAAACCATCCGTGTATTTCATCAAGTTTGACGACGACTTCCATATCTACGTCTACGATTTGGTAAAAACATCCTAGGTGTGTTGAGAGAGGGGGGAAAAAAATCTACTATAGACTTATTAAAGCCAAATCTTCTGAACGTTGTTGCTCTGAACAACTTGAGACAAGATGGATATTTGCTTTGCAGGCTCTGAACTGAAGCCCATGGTTTCCTGGAGCCCTAGGACACCACTAGCACAGGGTGCGTGTTCATTATTTCCAGAAGAAGGGAGAGCTCTGCACAACTTAATAGTACACACATTTTGCAAGAAAATTGACCCAGAGGATGCAATTCTAAAGATTGTGACCCCCCAAGCAAAGTGAAACTTTAAGGATTTATCACATCTTCCACCGGAAAATGAAATTGATTTTTAAAGTATTTTAAGACAAAGGCTTATGCACATTGCAAAGTAGTCCCATGCATCATTTTGGGCATGCAAAGCCTTTGGAGAACACATATGTTTTTGGAAAATTGAAAATGCAAATAATTCACACTTGATTTGGAAAAACATTTTGAAAAACTTTAATGTGTTGTCTTTATTTTTGTAGAGGGAGAAGCAATTTTGTTGTCATGAAAAAAAATCTTCTTTGTTTACTTACATGCGGAAACGACTGACAAAATTCATTGTAGATGCTTCTTTAAGGCAGTGGGATCTTTAGCACTAATTTTCAGTTGAGGTCATGAGATTTTTTGTTTTTGTTTTCATTTGGAGATATTAATATTGTTTTAATGTATTTCAGTATGATATACAAAACAAAACTCCAGCACTGTCTAAAATGATACTTTGTTTTTTATATGATTGAATCCTGTGGCATTTGTTCAATAACTATCATAAAATCCATCTACCAATTTGAGCTGCTTATTATTATTATTATTATTATTATTATTCACATTTTTATCCGAAACATGAAAAGAATGAACTTTCAGTAAACACTTCTATATTAACGTCATAAGGCTTCTGTTTAATATCTGTATAACCTCCTAAGGTATTTACTCTTTAAATTTCTGTTGGTTCTCCGTGTTCTCAGCTGAGGTCAGCATCTTTAGCAAATTGTCACTGTATGCTCTTGGTTACTTGGCTGCATAACTGAAAGAGCATCTTCTTTTATTTAAGCAGCACTGTAAAGTGCAGACAGTCTTCAGAATGATAAACAACAGAAACTTGCCGTGTTTTTTTTTTTTTGTTCTTTGTCCCAGTGTGACCAGAGTATGCAGTGGGGCAAACTAGGCCCATTTGTTTTTAAGGAAATCTGACAAGCCTCTGGACAGTTCCTTGCCTTTTTTCAGTTCTGCCTTTTTGTCTTTGAATCTGAGCCTAAGAGCTTGTGCCTCATTACACTATTGGATGGTATTCAATATTAGATGACAGCAATACATTTTCTGTGCATTCCCCTTGCAACTAAATTCTCTTCAGCCAAAATGGGTGACCGGAGGCTTCTTTGGAATGTTACAGTTGCTTATGGTGTATCATAAAACAAATACAATTGTGTATTCGTGATTGTAACTGACAGTGTTCCTGTGAATTCAGCTTCCACACGCCTCTTTTTTTTTCTTTTCCTCAGTGATGCAAAAATAAAGTGTTTCTGTGCAAATCTGCATCCTGAGCCTCATAAGATGGTGGACACTACCCAACAGTTTCACAGTAGTCCGTATCAGTAACAGCTAGTGTCAAGTTTGAGAGTGTTATATATTATAGTACCTAGCATTTTATTTTCTGTCTGGAGCAGAAGGGGGTCCTTATATTCTCCAACTGAGCCCAACCCCCATTTTTGGCAGTGTGTATTAAAAAGGATGTTCCTGTTAAAATAATATTGCAAGCCACTCCTGTTCTTCAAAGGAGGGTTATTGCGCAATGCAGTTTTGACTCCGTGTAATTGGGTGTCTGGAATACTCTGTATTATTGGCAGTTTGAAGCTGGTCACATTTAAGTTCCATTGACTTCTGTCGTGCATACTCCTTCCTGTTTAGCAGATGCCACAATTATCCCAAGCACATGCAATTATCAAGTTTTGGTGGCAGAACTTGCGTATTTATTCCATGCACAGAAAGCTGGGACCTACCTATCTTTTTGAGGTTCATGATTCAGAACTATAATAAATGCACTCATCTCACCCTTGTAACTGAATGCAAGTGCCCCATTACACAGGGTCTTATGCTCAACCTTGGAGGCTTGCTGTCATGCATGACACCTCCAGAAAAGACATGTGTAAAAGTTATTGGCCTTTCACATTTACCTACTGTGGTGTTGTACTGTGTTTGATGTTGGTTCCATGTTGGACGTTTTATAAAACAGCAGACCGTTCCTTTTGCATGCATAGTAAAGGTAGAGCAGTTAATGTAAGTTAGTGTGAGCTGCATGTGAATCTGTCTTTTGTTTTATTTTGGGGGATTTTTTTTTCCTAAAAGAAGAAAAAACTGCTTCTTGTGTATGCTAATTGTCAAGTTACTTTTTTTTGTCTGCCTTTCTTAAAATAAAAAAAAAAACTTTTTTATTTTATTTTTATATTATGCTCGATAGGATCAAACACACTGGTTTTGCAAGTGGAGTGCCAACTAAAGGGCAGGTTACCAGTGTTAAACAGCATTTGAGGGATCATATCTTTTGCAAAGAATACTGCTGTTCTTTGAAAAGACGTAATATTTTCTACATATATATCTTTTGAGTGCCACAGCTGACAGTATATACATACACCTATGGATAACGGCCTTATGTGACTGGGGGGAAATATATCTGTGTATTGGAGGTATGTATTTGTGTGTGCGTGCGTGCTTGTGCGCGCGCTTGTGTGTTGTAGTTACTAGTTCCATATCAGAATAGATAATGTACATTTAAGTAGGAAAAAAAAGATATTCTTTTTTTATTCCTCAAATTTACATAATGAATTGAAGAGAATTTTAAAATGGAAAATATGGTCCCTTTAAGATGCTGTTGCTCTTTTTTATTTTGTATAATGCCGTGCAATTTGATGGTTACAGATTCATGTATAGTTAAAACGTCTTCATGTTCTCTTTTGCGTCTAGGTAAATTGCTTCAATTGGACCGCTTGTTCATTGTTTTGGAACAATGTAGATAGTTCATGTTATTTGCATTTAGAAGTATAAACACACTTTAAACCTGTTACTTAATTCTGTAAGTAATTTTTATAATTATTATGTAAGCCTATCCTTATAACATTTAAAAAATAAAAAAACTTAATGTGAACTTATTTACTGTTGTACCGGTGAGATTGTCTCCTTTTATTTATTCAAGCTGGTCATAATATAGTCCTTTTTTATTTAATATTAATGGTTTCACTCTAGAGGTCTGTTATCAGTGTTAAGTCATGTCAAACTGTGGCAATTAGAATTTTCAGTTATTAGTGGTATGTTTTGATTGCCATGACTTACTTTACTATAAAGATCAGATGCTTTAGGAAGATTGCATTACTAGTCATTTATGTTTTTTTTTTAAGATGACAATGATACTGGTGCTTCTAAAAGCACTTTAACCTACAAATTGTATTAGGAATCCCATTTCAATGGTATGTTTCTGTAAAATAGCTCACATCTGAGTTTTCAATCATTTTTTTATTTTTATTCCATGTATGTGTACATGACATTGATTACCCTATATCTGCATCGTCTGACCTTGTGATCATGAAACTTTCAAAAAGTACTGTATATTTAGAATCTGCTCAGTCTCATACAAACTCATTAAGTGCCTTCCATTTTACAAAGAATCAGACCATGAAAGACTGTTTGTTATGGCAAGCCTAAACCAGTTCTGGTCTCTAGAATTATTGTTATGGTTTCTGCTTGTGTGTGTTATCATAGTGGTTTAACTTGACTATCGTGTGAACACAACTGTCTGTCTTTAAGCCACCTCACTTAAATCTTGAATTTGAACTAACAACTCGCTATCACATAACAAACTAACCAAAGATCAAGTAGCTTGTGACAGAAGGGGGTAGGGAAGTACAAAGACCGTTCAGGAGAAAATACAACATTTCCAGTCTCCCTTGGAGTGCAGTACGACATTGCTGCTTATCTATGCATTATGCTGATCGGGCTGGTAAATCTAGCAGGTGTGGCTGATGGAGAAAATTCCTGCTTAAAAACTATCATGGAATTTGTGACCGCGCATGCAAATATAACTGCAGTCATGGGGCCATGAGGGCTTTGTGGCCAGTGCAACATATACTTTTTGGAAGAACTCCGAACCATGACAGGCACACCTAACACACCACATCTCCAGATCGATCGCAGCCCAGCTGATGCTGGAGATGGAAGCTTGTGTTACGGTAATGCTTCTCATGGACGGGGCTTGAGGAGCATGTCTGTAATGAGGAGAAAAGGTGAGGAAGAGTCAAATCAATTTCAAAAATATAAAATAGATACATAATTAACCAGTTAATGAGTTAACTGCTTTATTTTGAGGGTATCTTATAAATAACGCTAACCGTCTACACTTCAACCTCATATTCATTGTTTTATTTCAAATCCAATGTGCTAAGAGTACAGAGTCAAAAAATTGTGTCACTGCCCCAATGTATTTAACGATATATATATATACACACAAATGATACAATTAACGATATATATACACAAACACACACACACATGCATAACATTGCACGTTTATCCACTATTACAATGGTATGGATTAGCATCATCTAGTGGTATTTTCTGGAATCATACTGCATTCTGTGCTGCATACTGTGCTTACATTGTAAATTCTACAGCAATGATTCTCTGAAACACATGATTGATGCTCTGGGTTTAATTGCTTTTCATTCTGTCAAGTCGGGTAATAAAATAAATACTCAATGACATTTTCATTTAAAATATATGCTTTAAAATAATGCTTTATGAGGATTGTGTGCCTGCATGTGGGCACGTGAATCTGGTGCATCGAGCGCATGTACCCTCTGATGTAAGTGGAGTCAGTCTGTGGATATAACTTGCCGGGATCCGAACAACATTCTTTTTTTTTTTCGATCTGACCTCTACCCTGACATTGCTTGAATCAGTTATTGGAGGGAGTGGTGCAATGTCTGACCAGCAGCAGAATCTCACTGCAACTGCAATCAATTAGAACAGCTACTTCTACACTACAAGTGTGAAATGAGGTCAAGACTTATTGATTGATTGTAGTCAGAATTATACTTGTTAAAATAGCCTTCAAAGCATCCAGAGAAATCATCCAGGAAGTATTTTACAAGCAGCTTTGAATACAAGAAGCTACTGACTGGAACATGTCAAAGGTTGAAGTTAAAATAACAAGGCTCATTAGAACAAAATACTTATGCAACAAAGGCAAGCGTTTAACGTTTTTAAATTTTAGTCAGATTTTCTCTTGAAGGATATTACAGTTAATTAATCCCAGCCAGCTAATCCTCACATTTTAATTATGTAGTAATTCTAGTGTCAGAATAGAAATTTGATGTTACCCATTTTCATTTTATAGTACAGTACAAAGATTTAACGGCTTGCTAAAGTGTTTGTTGAGTAGTTCTTGTCATTTGAGCTCTAAGAATAATAGTTTAAATTGTTTATTTTATTTAGGGTTTATTTTATATTAGTTTATTTTTAATTACCATGACCATATTTGGTTATTATATATTACCATTTCCAAGCAGAATTAAATGTTGGAGTTGTACCAGGGTTTAAAGTGTTAAGATAATTAGAACACATTTATAAGATTTTTTTTTTAAGTTTTCAAAAATCAGAAACGAACCTAGAAAAATCATATTATATCAATTTATCAGATGCTGTTATACAAATTAAAGAGTAAGTGATCAAAAGCATCAACCTGCAAGATTATCCAGAACAGGAGCAAACGTGCATTGGTTATAATAATTAACGAAATTGCATTAGCCTGGATTCTATAAATATCAGAAATATATAAATACTTATGTCCCCCCAAGAGTCAGAACTTGCAGGACAATTGAAATCAACAATGCAGTAGATGCTTCGAATTGGTTTTCGAACAATTCTTTAGGGAAGTATGCACCCGAAGCAGCTAACCATTTTGGCCCAATCCCAAGAGAAAATTCAGCTTCAACCTGTTTTAAATAAAAGAAACTGGATTGGTCTAGTCCATGGCCAATCAAACACTTTGGACATGCTGTAGTTAGGCGTTGCTAACTAGCAACTTGGGAGTTGATTAGGTTGGTGCTATAGTCACGCAACATCTGGTGATAGATAATCAGCTAACAGTAATAGCAAAGACAACAAAGGGAGTACACTAAGATCAAATGAAGTGCTAGATAGATAGCTTGCTTTCCTACTTCCGGAATTACTTATTTGATGTTAGCAACAACCTAGCCAGCCGAACAGCTTGAGTCGGCGCCCCATACTCCGGTCTCCAGATACTGATTCTTAAACAGTTTCGGCGTTATATTTCCTGCACTAAACGACAGAAGTTGTAGCCCACGCTCGAAAATGGTGGAAGTGTTTTCTGGACGAACTCTTTTGAATAAAGAAAGCGTAGTCGTTGACCCAGAGGAGGCTCTCAGAAACAAAGTAGTTGGTTTGTATTTCTCTGCGGGTTGGTGCCCACCTTGCCGCGATTTCACTCCCATCCTGTGTGAGTTTTACACGGATCTGGTAGAGGAGAACGACCCGCCTGCTCAATTCGAAATAGTCTTCATTTCGTCCGACAAGTCTTCTGAGGATATGATCGAGTATTATCACGACATGCACGGAGATTGGTTGGTCTTACCCTGGCATGATCAATATAAACAGTGAGTAACAGTACAGCTAATAAATAGATTCGCATGTTTTAGTCAGTTTATTGATACTTTGTTGCTGGCTAGTGTGTTTTGTTCAATTAAAGCTAAATCACATTTAGAAATAGATTTGAAGGAACCCGCTTTGACAAAACGTAGCACACTGAACGACAGGCTAATGTTTCTTTCGGATAATCTTAGGTAGGCTAGTAATCCGGCAACAACATCTTGCCTGGACAGTGCACCCTCTTTATTCTAGTTCACGTTAGTGCTTATCGTCGTCGTTTTAAGGCAGTCCCTCGTGCCCTAAGCACGTGAATTGAAGTGTTTCACTTTAGATTTTTATTTTAAAAATGCACATAACCACCATGGCACATAGCGTGCAATAATGACCTGACACTGATTGTAAACTTCTACATATGGGTCAGTAGTCGGTGTAGTGTCACAGGCGCTAAGAGGTTTAAGGGTCACCCCTCGGAGATTATGTTCAAGAATAGCAGTCTTCCTGAAACTATTGTACAGTCAGCTGAGTAGCGTGTATGGTTTTCTCGTACAAAATACATGCATTTTGCTTTGGTTTTTTTTTTTTCAATTTTATTTTAGTTTCTTTTTTTAAGTTGCCTCTGCAGGTGTTGATTCTATTTTTTATTAGTTTGTAGTTAGGTGCACCTGATTATTACGTCAATAGAATCGCCTTTGTCAGGTTGCATGCATGTTCTTGCAAGGGTCTTGGTCAAAAGAGTGACTGAGATATCTTTACATTTTATGAAACAGTTGTGTTTATGTGCAGTTTCATCAGACAGTAGAAGTCATTAAATCAAGTGACTATATGTGTGTGACGCTAAAAGTGACAGTAAATGATATCTGTTCTGTCTGAGATGGGAGTCAGCATCTATGCATCAGTGACATGTTTATCTCTACACAAAGCCAGTCTGTATGGGTTAGAGGAACCTCAAATCTGTTGTCAAGTTTGGTGACAACATGAGAAAGTCATACTGCTCATGTGACGCAAGTCTTTCTCTTCAGAAGAAGTAAAAATTTAAAATGTGGGGTCTAAATGCATAGCTGAAGTATCTGTTGGAAAATATAGGCACCTATTCTGGGAAACTTGCAGTAGTAGTGTAATTGTTGTCAAATATGCTTCCATCAGTTGCTGATTTCAGTGGCTGAAAAATCACATTTTGATTTAAACCTTTGCAGTTTTTCTGCCATTCAACCTAACTTTCATTCTAATCACAAAATGAAATCTATGTGAATTTGAAGAAATCTAATGAATTTGAATTTTGAACACTGCAAACACTTTCAAAAGCATTCTTTCATTAGCCTTATTTGTTTCAGGACCTAAAAGATACATTTAAAATGAACATACAGGACATTATGATGAATGTAATGTAAATAACTTTACAACTAACTTTTTTTGTAATGAGAATAACTTGAAACCAGGCACCTTTCTTAGGTGTGACTGTAGCTTTCCACTTAACCAGATAGCATGTTGTATATTTGCAGTTAGTACACTGCAGTAATTGTGTGTGTGTTATTTTTTCTCACAGCGACTTGAAAAAGAAGTACAATATCACGGCTGTACCAAAGCTAGTGATTGTGAAGGAAAGCGGAGAGGTTATCACAGACAAAGGAAGAAAACAAATCCGAGACCGAGGGCTTGCATGCTTCAGGAACTGGTTGGAGGCGGCAGAAATCTTCCAAAACTTTAGGGGCTAGGAACAGTTAGGATTTCAGTAGAGTTGCAGGGTTTTCTATGCACAGTAGTTTGCCGTTGAAGTGTGTTGAATATATAATATAGATATATTTTGAAACATTTTACTAATTTTCTAATTTGTTTTATTTAATATGTACGGAAGATATACTTTATTTAGTGGGCTTATTTTATACGCTAAGACCAATAAAAAAAAATATGACATGAAACCTAATGCAAATGACATTATGACATAAAACGTAAGGCAAATTAGTTTTTAACACTTTTAGGAAGGATGTAAGCCACTTAACAATAGAGGAAGGGGTGAAAATAGGATTCCTTTGTAGAAACAGGCTCAAAAAAACACAGGACTTTGTGCCTGGCTAGTTCTCACGTTCTTCATGTATCCATATTGTAGAATCATGTGAGCTTTGTTAATGCACACATTTGCATTGGTTAACACCCACTGCAGAAACCCATTTAGATGCTGCCTTCCCCAGCTAGGGTGTTTTAAATTGCTTCCGATCAGATTTAATTGTAATAATAAGAACTGTGAAAACCCAGTAAAATGATGCATTTGTGCAGACAATGTCAAGACAGCACACCTCTTCATGGAGCAAAGAAATGGAGAGATTAAAAGATGCAACATTAGGGTCCAGGTCCACCCCTCAGTCAATGAGTCAAATGCAACTCACCTGTGAAGGTGATACATCAGATGGGCAAATAGCACTGCATAGGGTGAGTGTTTAAAAATGTGCAAATGTATTTACTTACTTCAGTGGATTGAATCACCTTTGTACTGTCTGCCTGTATATGGAATGTTGCAAATACTTCTGAGGAATTCAGGTCTGCAGTTATCAAATTCATTAAGTTGGTTCCTTCTACACTTTTAAGACATTGCTCATTGACATTGTTTCATTTATTCCTGCTCTTATGTAATGTATCAAATCCATGCATTTCAGCTGTTTTGTCTGTTTTGACTTACCCTAGGCTGTTCCAAAGAAATATTACCTGACTGCACAGAACAGATTATATTTTATAAATGTTTGTATATATGGTTTATTAACTGTTTTGTATTGTATTGACTTTATCCGGAAAACTGCGGGAATGCATTTGGAGAAAGGGAAATAATCTACAAAAAAATGTAAATCCAAAACGAACAAAGAATGTCCACTGAGATAGATTAAATGTATGGCAATGGACATTCATTATTAATAAATGTAATATTTATTTATATATTTTTATTTTCAGTACAGTTTTAGTCTGTAGAATTCTATGCAAATCTGCCTCTTGAGCAATAGTGTGAGAAAATTAAATTCAACAAATAAACACTGAATTTGCACAGCAGGAATGTGTGGTTTCTTCAAAATATGTAGGTATTTATATATGGGAATTCTGTGATGTATTATAGGTTTTCCTCTTGATGTTCTGCTCTTTTAATCTGAGAAAATTATCTTCATATCAATTAACAGCCAGTGATTTAACTTCTTTGCGTAGATGCCAAATCTGGGCAATCCTTACCCATTTAGGGGTTGTTCTGTTTAAGGCTTTTTAACTCCAGATGTGAGCATCACAGAGACTTGGAAAATGGCTTTAATGAAGCAGGACATTTGTACCATTTACAATACTAATTAGACTAACATTAGATTAGATTCATAATTTAGGTAAAAATGAAGTGTCACAAATACAATTAAGTTTTTCTCCTTTGAAATTAAATACTAAGAGATCATGTGTATATAACAGGTAAAACTATGCATGTCCTAGATCATAAACTCCTTGACCTCAAGTGTGCAAAATCTGTGTGCTATGCGGAACTGTTTTGACTCATGAAACTCACTTTTGCATAATCAAGTGGAAATTATCTTTTCATCAGTATAGGATTCTCAGATCCAACAAAAACCTATCCAAAATGAATATCTCCTATCTCCAAATATGAATAAAATGCTTTTTGTCCATTATAAAGCATATAAATTTGCTCTTTATGATGGTTTAAGATGAAACATTGATATCACATAAATAATGTGAAAATATTGTGACACATGATGGTATACATGCCTAAATATGTAAATCACTTTTTCGGTACTCTACAGTATGTAATCTTTTGTTGCATGGGTATGGGACGACGTTTTACTAATGGTATTATTTATGATCCCTCTAAGAGAAATTTTACATTTTTTACAATTTTACATCTAGCACATAACAGCACACAGTAAATTTGAATGAGTATTTCTCATGCCGAAAGTGACAAACATTGAGATACTAATACCCCCTCATTATGTGTAATAAGATTACAATAAAATAATATTCCACCATCAGAAAAATATTGCCGATGTTCTAGTTTCGTGGTAAATTGGTGAATTGTTGGGTCTATCTTAATTCGGAGTACAAATTTTTGGTGGTAAAAGAATATTTTTATGAACTCCCAGATAGACTGTTGTCCAGTGTGTCATGCTTTGGGGGTGTAGTTGCACATGAGACTGCAGGGGAGGGGTACTTGTTAAATGTAAGACCAACATAACAATTATGGCACAAACTCTGTATTTTGCATAGTTGTCGTGTATCATCTACTAATGAAGCTAGAACACTGAAGTTTGTTGTTTTCACTCTTAGTCAGGTTGCAGGAGCACTGAATGTCTGAGTTGAGCAATCTCAGGATGCTGGCATCCAGAGGGCTTGCGCTAAGGGTTTATTAAGACTCTCTTCTTTCATTTGTGAGGTGCTAAATGCACCATTTCAAAAGGAATTGTAGAATGAAGTATAGGTGTAGCTCCCCAAAAAGATACATCTCAAAATAAAGTCTGAAATAACTGTAAAGCAAATTTTCAATATTAACGGTGTGATATCACATCTGAAACTAGGGGAACAGGGCAGTCTGTGTGTAGTTTTGTTTTGGAACAACATTCATTTCAGTTCTCCAGTGTACAGTTAACACATGACATGGAGTCCCAAATGAATCGATGTCCTTCCTGAAATTGCATTGGCTTTTCAGAGTTCCATAGACATGTTATGTGAAGAGTGGAGAAACTACCCTAAAAGGTTATTCTGCATTGACCTACTACTTCATGTAAGTACCGCATAAAGTGTCAGACGTATGGTAGGAATGAAAATGGCTAATGGCCAGATAATTGCAATAACCCAGCTCAACATTAGCCTCACATGTAGACAACATCTTAAAACATCATCTTCCATTCTAGCAAATGCTTGCTGGTAAATTAAGTGTTTTTGCTGACAATTATTTCATACTTCTTACTGTAAACACACCGAAGACTCAAGAGAGTAGACTGCTTGGGAGAGCTCCTCATAGCTTAATTATTCCAATTGAGACTTGGCATATTACACAATGAGAGCACAAACCATGAGAAGGATCTCCTCTGAGGCCGACACCACAGTTGAGTTTCTTGGCCTGCAAGCTTGCAGTATGGTGGGGTAATCAGTGGATAAGCTTTGTACATTGTGTCTGCTAATTACTTTTCCTGTGGGGTACTGAAGCTAAAACGTCAGTATATTCCTGCTGCTTTTATTTATCATTATTGGGACTAGTCAGTGATTGTCCAAACATCCAATTGAAATGGCGCAGCCCAATTGCAAATCCTTTCCACTCCCACCCCCCAAAATCCCAGAAGCGGCATAAACATTTTTTTTTTGTACTGTCCTTCAGGGAGCATCACAGATTTCTGCCAACAGCATGGTTGAGTTAAACATGAACTTGCCATTGAATTAACTAAACATAATAGTGCAATGATATAATAAATATAATATTTTAAATGTACAATAACCCTAAATATGTTAGGCAGACAGTGTTGTGTATGACTTATTATTTCTAAAAAGAAATGGCATGAGCTATGACAGCAGGTACTATCAAAATATTTAGTAAGTACATGACACCGGAAACTGAATTTCTAATATTTTAGTATAATAAATTTGTTTAGCTGACCCTTCTGGAAGATGTTATTTTTATTTTTTTAACAGACTTGATAAGCCTATGGTAAAGTCATTTAATTATGATACACAATGCAAGAGATGGTGGACTACATTTAACCACATCCAATACCTCATTCATGTTTATGCATAGTCCTCCCATTTCAGGGCACCATAATGTTTGGAACAAATGGCTCCACGTGTTTCTGAGAAGGCAGGTCTGTTCAATTGCTTCCTTAGTGCAGGTATAAGAGTTTTCAGTATCTAGTCATGTTTCTAGGCTTTTGAGTCTGTTATTAGCATATGTCAACATGAAGACCTGAGTTGTGCTATGGACGTAAAGGAAGTCATAATAAGGCTGTGAAATAAGAACAGTCAAGAGACATAGGCCATAAGCTTAGGCTTACCAAAATCAACTGTCTGAAACATAATTAGAGGTCCAGGCAACTGGATTCAAATTGTGGTTATATGCCCAGAAGTGACAATTGATTGTCGTCTTAATATTTCTTTCAAGTTTTTGACCCAATTATAACCATTAAATTGCAATAAACACTATTTGATTATTGTGACCTGTTCTACACAGTGTGGGTGTGTATCCTGCGCTCATTAACATTCATATCCATAAGACACGTCATATGTAAACCATTCCTCATTGCTAGCTAGGTTAGAGCCAGTTTGAGCAGTAACCTTACACTATTAGACAAAACAAAAGAAAACAACATAAACTAGGCTTTACCATTGTGTAGTTAAACCTGACGATCATTCAATGTGTAATAATGTTGCAACAGGTCAGCTGCATGTGTACACAAAAATAACAATAAAATGTACAATTAGTAAAATGCATGCACACCTCCTTGACAATATGGTTTAGTGGAGTGGCAATGTGAAAGGCGTATTTATATGTTGTGTTAAAACATTTAAATATATACTTATGGGGTTGTTAATATGAATTTTCGATTCTGACGTATGAAGGATATTTAATCAAAATAGGTGCCTTTCATCAGTTTCCATTCCAATTTTTTCTTTTCCAAAAAAGTTCTACAATTCATTCCTAATCATGAATGTGGCTCTTCAGTCTGAATAAAGTAGTTTCCCTTGCACCTGCATTTTAGTTTATTCTTAAATGCTCTTGCATCTCTGCTGGTGCTGTAGGCTCTCAGCTCTTTTCTCGTTTCCTTTCTTGTAAATCTCTTAAAACCTTCCCCAGCCAGAGTCTGGAACCTTCCCACAGTATCCCAGCAACAGGCAGACTTTTACCATGTGTATAATTCTTCTGAATTAGAAGACCAAAGAGATAGCTTGCTTGAGGGCTAGAAGGGAAGATTTTGTTTGTTGTCGGAATTCGAGGCTTGCTCTGGCTGTCACGTTCATTCTGCTACTTTAACACTTAGAGGTAGAGGTGAAAAAACTCAGTTCCGTAAGTGTCATTATGTAAGCTGGTTTTGTTTATCTTAGTGGTTGTGATGGTAGTAATATAGGGTTCAATATGCACTCTTCAGTTTTAATTTATTGTTTAATATAAATGTCGAACTGGAAAAAGGATTACGCTAATTGAGAAATTCAGCAAACAAGTTGGATCCAGAACTGCCACACAAATGATCGAATGACACATCCTGTTAAAGCTTTGGTTTGCCATGTAGTGACATGCTCTGCTCTCTGGTATAGAATCCTGACCACACCAGTGTTGCCATTCCAGGAATGGAGGGTTTCAAATCACAGATTTTCCCTCTCACCAGACATTAGTTACTTATCTTGTTGATCCTGAGCCTGCAAGCTAAATATAAATGACAGCATGATCCAGAGGGTGGCAGCACTTCAGAGGAAAACACATGCTTGCTGGGCTCCCTCTAGTTCACAGAGGATATTACAATGATGAGATGCGTCTACAATTATGAGTAGGTATTCTGAATTAGGAATAAAGGATGTGATAACTAAAATAACAAATTTAAAGTTAAAGTTAAAAATAACAAATATGCTAAATATTTTGCTTCAAGCAATATGACTTAGTGCGGTGTTAACGTCCCTTTGTGTGTACCACATTACCCTGGTTGGAACTCCGCAGGCTAACAATTACACTGAGCACACAAGGGATTCTTCTACGCTAGCACTACAGAGTAGAGGTCTGTCAGAATAGAAATTGTGGAAATTTAAATGCATTTTTTGCTGCGGTGTTGTGTGAAGCCTATGATCAATTTATTCCATTAGCTCGGGAGGACAAATCCAGCCCCCGTGCACATCTTCTGAGCCGGCAAAACAGCACCATAGTACACTCACTCTCAATCTCAACTCTGTCATGTCTACTTTCTGTCTATCTGAAGAATGGCCCTATCTCGGTGCCAAAGCTTAGAGCAGCCAACTGAAGAGCAGCTTTGAGGGGTCCTGGGCCTCCCGCTTTCCCCTCCCATCAATCACAAAACCTTGAACATGAACAGCTCTGCCTTACTCTTTTCATATTTCCTGCACAGGTCTGAATACTCAGCCACAGTGAATTCACCTAGATATGGCTGTCTGTCTGGGTTTGAGAATGTGTCCCAAGTGTGTTATGCTGACTTGGAACACTAGGGGTTCCTTAAGTCGCCGTCTGGCATGTAATTGTCCCGTTGAATCTCACAGTGAAGTATTCATTCCCTATAATGTCATTTATTGAGTGAATGGAATAATGGCTTTTTGTATGTGTAGGGAGCACAGTAGCTAGCTTGCTTCTTCCACAATTCTCCACAAAGCAGTTTTGATGTGAAAGACTGATGTAAAATTATTTGGTTGCAGTTGTTGGTGCAAGCACTTATCAAGGGGGCAATTACTTTTCCACATGGGTGTTTGATAACTTTCTTCATTAAATAAATGAAATTATAAAAAATGTGTTTTGTGTTTACTTCAGGTTTGTTTGTTTAATATTATATTTTGTTCAAAGATTCTAAACTATTCAGTGTGACAAATGCACAATAACAGAGGAAATACTTTTTCACAGCGCTGTACCTCTAGAGGTACACTTTTGGTCAGTATCAGACTGAGGTAAAGTGGGAACACCTGTGCTTGTTATGCAGGCTGAGAAGCAGTTGCAAATATACTAAGGGGAGATGACACTTTCCTACCTGAACAGTTTATAACTTAAATTTCTATGATGAAAAGGTTTCCATGTAAGAGATCCATATTTCTCCACTGGGGAGGAATTTGGTTCGGTGATCATGGTCATGGTTGCAGGGTCAATCGTTTACAGTTGTTTAGAGAATTACAGGGAACCTGGATGCTCAGACAGAACTGGGTCATTTGTAAAAATCTGGATTCAATTTTGTCCTGACTCACAGTGAGAATAAAGTGTTCATTTCTTATTCATAAACTCCTTGTTAATTTTGGTGTTTTTTTAACTCAACACGCACTGTATCAAATTCTGCGGTTTTTAATTTTGAATCAAGCTGTGAGTTGATTGTATCCAAACCTGTATCTCTGTAAATTCAGTTTAAACCTTCTGATAGCGTAGATGAAAGCTCAGAATAAACATCATCAGCTTGGTGTTGGAAAACTGAAAGCCTGTACGCCATTTGGCATGTTGGTTCTGCAGCATCGAGTCTGGGTCTCAGTTTACATTCAAATCTGAGGAGGGGTAACATGGATGGAACCTTTTGCTTTTCAAAAATGGGAAGGTGTAGCACGGATTAGCCGCTCAACCTCCCTTCCTCTAGTGACCCTGCTTCTGATAGCCAGCACTGAGGATGTTTGTCCAGCAGAGGGACCCTCACAGCACGGACCACTGAGGGGAAACAGCTACTCTGAGAGAGAGGAAAAAATAATGGTAAGCCTATTTACATCTTCAAAATAAATAAACCAATATTGTGCAATGGTTCCAAAATGTAAAAACAAGACAAAACAGGTCATATTTGCTTAATTTCTCCAGTCATGCTGTGTTTGAGTGTGCACATCTATATAAAATATTCATTTGTAAAAATTACACCAAATTATATTTTAACCTAGCTGGTTTCATATCTAGTTTGGCTAACCACATGTAACCAATTTCCTTACTTATTGAAAGATTCAAATAAATCTTCTGGACAGTCCATTGAGACGAGAAGCTAACACCCGAGTTGTAGCCTCTCTAAGAATGTCTCAGTTTCTGTGAGAATTGTTCACTTGGATGTCCAGAGTTGGATAGCTGATAAGAAGTCTTGGCAAGCCTCCTCTCTTGTAATTCTGCTTAAGAAATGACAGCAGGGGTGAACTAGTGGAGCGCAGGGACAGAATGGGCCACTGTGGAGAACTGTGGCTCACATTCCTTCCTTCAAAATGGGCAACCAGCAGAACAAGCGTTCTTCAGTTCCGCAATGATTTCCACTGCCTGTAAAATACTGCCAGCAGAATTGAGGCTTTCACATGGTGCAGGTGGCAGCAGAGCGCCTGCGTGAGAAATTCTCCTCTGTGGACTGGCCTTGAAGCTCCAGTTTCAGTTTGAAACCTTATTCACAAGACAGCACAGAAACAAACAAACAGCCCAAGCAGCTCTTAGCATCCTCGGAGGATGTACATACGGCTGTGAAAAAAAGCCCAGTCAAACAAACTCTTCTAAAAGTAATACTATGGTTTTTGGGTCAGATGTTGTAGCTACAGTACTACTGGTTGTTCAGTAGATTATTAAACTAACTGAATGAGTTGTGTTAAGATTGAGGCTTGTATACAATATAACTAAAATGAGCTGAGTTAAGGCTGAGGATGTTAAATTGACTGAAATTGAATTTGTCTGATTGCTCTATTCTGACCCCAGATGTAATTACAGAGAGCACAGTGCAGCCTGACCTGCAATGCAGGGGCATTTGTACATCAGTGTTTCTCCCTGAAGACTGCAACCATGTTCATTCCTCATGTACCTGATGTTTACATCAGTCAGGTGGGGCTGTTTCCCATTCTGGTGACAGATTTTTTAACTAAATCTGTAAAAAAAAAAAAAAAGGGATTTTTATCCCTAAATTACACATAATTCAATCTATTCTAAACCAGATGGTACCAATCTCTGGGATGTTTCACCTTGAATAATTTTTTTTTTTTTTTTAAATCAAGAGCCAATATGAGGAATAAATGCTGGGAACTAGGTAAAAGCTTCCCAGTATGTCTTGTGTAAACAGAGAGGCTAACAGAAGGTTGCTTCAGGTAACAACTTGGCCTTTATAGTAGCAGAGGGGGAGGAGCCTTGCGCTTGCAAGCTGGAACAGAAGATACAGTTACACTGTGCAGTGCGCTGAAGGAGCCTGAGCCACTCTCTCGTGTTCTCTCTCTCCCCTTCCCTCTCTCTCTCTCTCTCTCTCTCTTCTCTCTGTCACACTTTCCCCCACTCGCTCACTCCGGAAAACTCATGACAGCCCCCGATGACGAGGAAAAAGTGTAGAGCCTGCTCTGCTGTGGGCATGGGAACACTCCGCTGGGCTCCGCTGCAGAGGACTTAGTGCTGGGAGGGAGGAAGAGGACAGCGGCCGCAGAGAGGAAGCCAGACCATGTCAGAGCTCACCCCCCCCCCCATCTTATCAGAGGAGCGCGCGGGAGCAGATAGCTGCAGGTAGGCAGAGAGTGTGAAGTAGCATGTGCTCGGGTGAGAAGTGGAGTGGGACTGTGGGGTTGCTCTGCCTGAGTCCCTCATGCATGGAAGCAGTGTTCTCATGCCAGTGGCTTGGTATAAATGCACTGTTTGTTCGGTGTCTGGAACTTTTCTCCTGAAAAGGCAGTATAGTGTTTTCTGGGTTTCCCAAGTTTAATTTCCAGGAGGTAAGTTTTTCTTTTAAAAATGATTATTGTAAAATTGTGGATATGGGCTTACACGCAGGAAGAACAGCCATTGTTTAGAATATTATAACATAAATGCTTTTTGGTAAGGATAAAATAATGGTTTAAGGACAACTTGACCAACTACATGATGACATAGCAGGCTTTTGTTTCATTATAAATAAAGTGTCAGGCATATGCCTCAGGATTATGTTTTGACTGTTTTGAATTACATGTGCTACTTTCTGAACATTATTGGTGGATGTGGGAAAAAAATATTATATATTTCATGTGAGGAACCAGGAAACAAAGCTATTTAGAATTGCTTCTGGGTGTGACAAAATGCCTTGGACACCTGTAATTGTGCTGCAATTTTTGTCTGTTTGTTTTTGGATCTTTGAGTGGGCAGTTGGCTGAATTCCAAAAGCCTCAAAATGTTGTTTTCAGTATTATTTTCAATTTCTTTAGTGAAACCAGTCTACACAATATTTTCACAATGTTCAAATAGTTCATAGTTCAGACATTTCAAACAATTATGCGATATGTGATTTGCTGTTTTGGTAAAACTCATGATGTGAATACAAAACCCATGATATGTCAGTTGGTGCTATAATAATTCAAATGATCAGATTCCAGTTCCTGTTCAAAGCACATGGTGTAGCAATGAGAATTGTAAGCAGAAAGGTGCGCTGAGGTCTGAATCCTATAAATGTAATTGCTCTAACGGTGCTGGAGAAAGGCGTCTAATAGTTGTCTTGAGGAGAAACAGGGATCACACTCCACCCAGAGGAACTGTAATTGCTTGGCAATGAGGGTAGATCTGGTAGACAGACTGGAGTTGCTTGGAGAACAAGCTTACTCATAGAGCCTGTTAGAGGTACACTTAAACACTCTGCAACACTGTGCAACAAACCCTCCCTTTCTGAGTTTCACATACTTAACACATTTACAGTCACGCACCCCTCCCCTTTCTCCCAGCCAGTCACACACACACACTTTCCCTCTCACATAAACACACAGGGAGGCATATGCAGACTGTTTGCTAAGTGCAAATGAGAATTGAAGAGATTAATCGTCAATGCGGAAAGGAGCGAATGTGTACAAATATTCTTGAAGGGCCCTTGGCATTTTTCAGAGGTTGCAATAACTCAGATTTGCTTTACAGTCACAGCTCAGCTCTTAGGATAAGCAAATATAGTAATGATTCAACTTGCACTTTGAATTGGCTACTTTCATCAGAATACAGCCGTAAACTGTTCTCATAATACGCACTCCCCAATTTCTCCACAGGGTGAGTGCAGTGTGGCCTGTTACTTTCCCGTACTCGGGGGTCATGTAGCCTAATTAGCCATGGCCCTGAGCCGTGGGCGGCTGGACGGCTGTCATAGCCGCGGTCAGTCTGCTCCGTGAGCTCTCCTGTGTAAAAATATTCCACATCCTCCTGCAGTGGCTCTGACAGGCAGGGCTCAGCACTCAGGTTACAGGCTCCCTCCCGTGCCGCGCAGCCAGACAAGCCCACAGCGGCATCATTAGCCGCGCTCTTCTCTCTGCACGCTCACCGCCAGCACGCTCGAAACCTGACCCCGCACGCGGACCGCCTCTAGCCCTCTTACCTGGGCTCCAGGAGTTTCTGGGTCACCGCATGCAGACGCAGGGCGCGATCTCCTGCAGCCTCGTGTGTCTGTGGCCTGCCCAGACTCCCTGAAACCCAGGTGTTCTCTGGTCTGACGAGTGAAGCAGGTCATTATCACCTGGATTCTTCCTGTGAACAGGGTGCCTACATCTGCTGGGCCTAAATAATTATTGTTTTCAGACATATTTTCCTCTGTTTTTCTTAATCACTGGAGTATTTTATTCTTGAGGGGAAATAGGTCACATATTTTTGTTCTACATCTGAGCTGCTTATATAGTCAACAGATATACTTGCTTATGACCCTGATTGAGCTAGTTTGTTTTTAGAGCACATTTGGCTGTGTTTATTAACATAGATAAAGATAGTATCATCTCATATCTGGAAAATGTCAGAACTATTCTTTCCTTTTGTTAAATTTGTGGAATGGAACAGCAAAGCACCAGCTCTAATATCGTTAAACATGATACATCTGTGTTGTGAAAGGTGGGGTTTAGTGAAACAGGGCACCACTTTTTAATTAATTTAACCAAAGTTATTTTCATCGTGGAGAAAACAGGAAAAAAGTATTCTTTTGAACAGGACATTGAATTAGGTTCATGGCTGCCCTGAAGCCTCATAAATGCCTGTAAAAATACATCTTCACATTCACCGTGATGAAGGGCACATTAGTAATATTTGAAGAGCAAGCGGTGGTGGAACATAAACCGCAGGCCCACTGGAACAGAACATCACAGCACGTCAGAAAATAATCTACTTTCTCTGTGGTAACACGATTACGACAAGAACAGAGCAGAGAAAATGGGAAAAACCTGAAACCGTGGTGTACAATAAAGCACACAGTGAACCACCTCTTATCGATATCTATTTTTGCTCAACTTGTACGATGGCATGTTCTATAAAGGTTGGGGTGCGCATCAAACATTGAGTCAGCTGTTTTAAGCAAGGGTGGAGAGGGTTATACAGTGGGTTCAAACAAATGTTCTGGTTGTCCCCATGGGACTGGTACTTTAGCTGTCTTTACTGAGAACAGTTATGAAAAACCACGTTCAAGTGAAGATGGATAGTCTACTCCTATTCGTGTTATAGTTTATTATTTGCCTGCGGCTATTATTGCCAGGCTCGTGAAAGGCAGTTCTGATGCAACTGAGGCAGATTCACAGCCCCTTTCAAACAAGAGAAATGGAACCTTTTTTGTATTCACAAACCAATGAAGCAAAATTCACAAGTGCAGCATTGATTCTTGCGTCGCTTTTTCTGTTACTGTTTCTTCTTGCTGTTGCCTCTCAAGGGAAGTATTTGCTCCCTCATACCATATGCCCATTAAACCTTGAAACATTGTGTATGTCTAGTGAATCAGCAGACATCTGTAATGCACGTTCAGGCCTCCAGTGATGCGAGCTCCTCAACTTCGTCACCTGCAGCCAATGTGGTAGGACCGTTTTCCATAGACACATGGTTCCCCTTTGCCAAGGTATGAGTCAGGAACTGGACCCAGACATAAGGGCAGCCTGCCTGCTGGATCTTGCTGTGTGCTGTGGAGCTGTCCAGATTCTTGCACCACTTCCTGGACAGGGCCTCTGCCTTTTTTTGCTGGTATTCTGTGCCAGAAGAACACAAGTTGCTGCAGGGTGCTCTGAGGATAGGGGGTAATCGCATAACAAAGAGAGGCGTGGACTCTGATAGCCCTCTGCGCAGATGTGACCTAACATGTGGTGGATGTGCGCTGGTGTGAGCTACAGTAAGGACGCTGTCTGTGAACTGGCTTCAGCACCTATGTGTTTTCATGATAATTTCCACAGGCATAATATAGCACTAAGCACCCCTTAGGGATGCAAGAGGTAGTAATGGCGGTGGCTATTAAAAATTAAAAGAAAGCATTGATTGTTTTGATTGTTATTTTCTAACATCAAATGTATCTGCAATAATTATATGAACATGTTCTAATTGTAAAAAGAAACAATGGAATAATCGAGGATCCAATCTAAGAGATTTTACTGACTTAGAGTTTGTGTTGTTGCCTTGTTGGGAGAAATTAGGTCTTTGACAGACTCAGCTTGGCTAGGTCCCATTGTCCCTTCACACAAAGATGTTGTTTATATAAGGCTTTTAATTATATACTGAATGAGATGCAGTGCATAATACATTGTTGTTTTTTGTGAGTGTTGTAACTCACATTAATTACTTCGCCACCCCTTCTAAAACAGGATGAAGAATACAAGTACCCTTTGGGAATTGTATTACATTCTCAGTACAAACACAATTTGTATGACCAAGAAGGAATAGTTGTGGTGTGTCTCTGTATGTTTTGTTTGTAAAACACAGACGCTTTTTTTGGGTGCTACATGAGTAAACAAATAAACACACAGCGGGTAAACGGAAATGTAAGGAAATAAGAGTAGTCAGTAGCTGTTTTTTTATTATAATGCAACACAGATGCTGGCTTCTACAGGCTCCGATATACAGCATGGAGTCCTGACCTAATTAGTGTTTAAGTGAAAATTAGCCCAGGGTCAATGGAACATCAAAGCGGGCTCTCTCGCTCTCTCCTCTCTCCTTCCACAATCAGGCCGTGGAAACACCTGGGATTGGTTTGATGTCGTCCACTCGCTCAGACAAAGGGCCCGTCCGTGCTCGGCCGGACGCCCTTCCCCTGCTCGGGTGTCAGCATGGACAGCTCTTTCAAAAGCCCCTTTCCTCCTCCTCCTCCTCCTCCTTCACGGAGGAGCCACCGGTCTCACCACAGGAGATGTTTTCTCACTTTGTTGACCTTCAGAAAAACATCAGAAGCAGAAGACACTCAACACAAGTAAAAAAAAAAAACAAAACAAAAAAACCCACAAACCTAGAGACATCAGTAGAGGGTCATGGAACATATCTGTGGGATTAATGTTGTGTTTTTAATTTGGGTCGGCAGACCCTAGCTTATTTGGTGAGCTAACAGTATGTTCAATTTGTTAAAGCCAGAAGCGAGGTTAAAAGGTGACTGCCTCTCCTCTCACCCCCCTCTTTTTTTTGGCCTTGAGCAGTCTGGTCTCTTGATAATAGGACCTGCTTCTCTCTATGAATCCATATTACTGAATCCCCAGAGAACTAACTCTTTCTACAAGACCCAGGATTTTTCGACATACAAAGCAATTCTTGTAGGTCTTATTTGCTTCCTACCGAAGTCAGTTCATAAAAAATACATGAGTTTCTACACACATTTGCGTCACAATCTGTGAACCGAATGCTTATGAGCCCAATTTCGCGAGGATTAAAAAAGGAGTAATTTTAAAATCGAAATAGTCATGCTTTTTGCTTCATGGTAAAGCCCTCTCCCTCAGAAGTGGAAACTACTGCTTTTTTGCTCAGTATACCACGATGCCATGATCCTCCACTTCACGCACCATTGCCTGAAACATGCTTAAAGAAAAGCTGTAGAGATGAGGCTAAAGCTTGGTTCACAGCACATGTCTGCTGACGAATGAGACTGGTGTCTTCTCCCAAAGAGGTCCTTATGGCAAGAAACTGCAAGTAGGATCTAACTCGCATGTAATCAAAGACTGTGGAAAAATACTGGATGTCAGCAGTTTGCACAGTCTCCCTCGTCATTGAGATTGCTTTAGATGCATGAGGATGAGCTGAATTAGGTTCCCGTCTCTTCAGGTTTCTTAAGTATATTCTTTTTCTTCTGAATAACACATTTCAACTGAATATGGTCAATAAACAGGCTGTATTAAGATACCGCCTCACAGATGGAACACAAAACCAAAGCCTTGAACAGTCAAGGGAAGTAATGCCCTAATTAAGCAAGGCTAAATAACTTGACTGGAGTCACTGTTTTCTTAATGCCTCCCTCCCACCACACCTATTGCAAAGAGCTTCAGAATTTCAGCAGAACATCCCACATGAATGGACTTGTGAGCCGCAGCCATGCTGTGCAATGGACAGGGGAATGTGCATGCTGCATCACTTTCTGTGTCCATGTTTTTGTATTCAAATTTCTACCAAAATTATTCTTAGTGCTGTTAAAAAGTTCTTGCCATTTCAAATTCATGTTATTCTTCAAATGGTTACATCTAATACCTTGGGGGCATTTCCTGTCTGATTCAATAGAGAAAGATATTCTACATCACACTCAATGGTTTGTCTAGAAGTGCTACCTGTGTATCCAGTCAGACATGAGTCAGCTTTGGTCTTTCTCATGATTATGCGAACACCAGTGTGGGAATGGAACCACTGTGAAATTTGAGGCTGCCATTATACACTTTGCCATTAAGACCAAGACTAAGCTGGAGCCTGAGAAAGCCAGAAGAACACTGATTGCTGTACTTGTTTTTTCATTTAAGTGAACACTTAAATGCAAAAACAAGTACAGCAATAATTAAATACAGTCATCTGGGAGACAGTTAGGACACTGTTTTGGTGTTATATATATATATATATATATATATATATATATATATATATATATATATATATATATATAGATGGGTGACAAATCAGAGGAAAAACCAACATAAAGTGTCTTAGTAAGGCGTTCGGTGGGCCACCACAAACAGCTTCAATACGCCTTGGTATTGATTTTACAAGTCTCTGGAGCTCTACTGAAAGGATGGAACACCATTCTTCTAAAACATATTCCCTCATTTGGTGTTTTGATGATGTTTGTGGAGAGCTGTCTGACACGTCTGTCCGTAACCTCCGATAGGTGTTGAACTGGAATGAGGTCTGGCACCTGCGAAGGCCATAGCATGTATACTGTGTAGGGCATTTTCCTGGCATGCTTTGGTCCATTTGTCCCCTTAGAGGGAAATGGAAATCAATAGAAAGTTATTCTGAGTGATCACCTCTATCCTACGATGAAACATTTTGATCCTGATGGGAGTGGTCTCTTCCAGGATGACAATTCCCCGCACCACCGATGTGAATCATATGCCAATGGCCTTGTGTGAATTTATATAGTATATAGACATAAAAATATGCTTATTGCTTATTGTAACTTTCGTACACTTAGTTTTCCTACTAAAATGTATGACTGTGCCTCATTTATGATAATGCTTCAGTTCTACATATTTTAGTCTATTGGAATGTTTTGTGCTTCTTTGAGTTCACCTGTCTCTAATAGGGAATGGCTGAGTATCCTAGCAATTAAGCAAGGAGGGAATGGAACGTCTGTGAATTTAACCTTGTTTCTGATGTTTCCCAAAGCAGTCTCTAAAATTCTACCAGAAAGAAAAATTACAGGAAATTGAAGAGCTGACTAATTTCCGAATAGCAGTTTAATCTCTCACTGTTTAAATCAGGGTTATTTTGTGAAGAATGAGCAGTCCAGTGCATATAGTCTTGTTCAAACATCTTGCGAGTTTGAATTCATAAAAATTTAAAGGACAAAAGTAATTGGCATGGCGTGTGTTCACCATACGCTGTCAAATTCTGACATGTAAATCAGCAGTGGTGAAGATTACCAATGAAGCTTGCTGGATTATGGTGTGACGAAAGAATGGTATGTTAGTATTAATGGTCATATCCTCTGCTGTCAAAGATAGGAACTGGAGTCTCTGCCTTTTATGATATTATATTTTATATGAAAATATTTATGTTCAAAAACTGAGATTAAATGTTACATTATTAACAATGGACAGCGCATACAGCTGTTCATCATCAATATCATACCAGCTGTATTTATTTTATTTACTATTTATTTTGCAAATACAGCGAACAGCACACAGACGACTTCTTGCACAGAAGTCAAATCATGAGATTTTGAGTATCCCTCCTCTCCATGTATAAAATTCATACAGTATGTTTTAATATGGAGTGCAATTGCGACTCCCTGTATTAGTTCCATTTTTTTTTTTTCATTTTAAGTTAAATATGGATACATATGAAAGGCCGTGTCATTCAGATTCACTTGATTATTTTAAAATAGCCTTGCTATTCAGTATCATGCCACGTCTTTATTTTGGATTCATCCTTGTCGACATTTTTACATCTAACACAAGGGCACTGTAAGCAGACCTTTAAACAAACACCTATTTGTTCTGTATGTTTTACAAGCAACTCAAACCACTGAAATGAGAACTTTTGTTTTTCTGAACACACTGCTGAACCTTAGCCATAGCAACATGTCAATCACAATAATTAGGCAGCAACAGGACCCCCATATACCCATATATATAGGATCAATAAAGAGCCTGTCATGCTCAGCCATTTTGTTTTCAGAGACTCTTTTGTAACACAGTCAGATACAGACGGCTGTCTCTTGCAGCCATTCCATTTAGCTCGGTCTTCCCCTGGGACCAGACATTCATTACCCTTGTTTCTGTCACTGGATCGACAGTATGAGATCAGCGACCAGTCCTGAAAAACAGAATATGCCAAAAATGAGAAAAGGAGAAAACCTCATTCCTTAGCTGCAGTCCAGGACTATAAACTTGTGTTGCTGCTGTTCTTTCTTTCTTTATTTATTTATTTGTTTATTTATGCAGTTGAAATAAAAATGTAGGATGAGCAACCTCCAGGTCCCTATTGAACAGGAAAGTTCTTGATGCTCGAAATGGAACAACATGTACACTACTGATCTATCAGCTTGCAGGAGGACTTGTGTAATGCTTTATCAATATCACAGAAAAGCAGATATATTTGTAAGACACAGTCCTTTCACTTTTATTCCTACTTGAGTAGGTTGAGAGCTACCGAAAAACCACTGAATGTTATCTATGTGTGTTCAAAGCACTCCAAACAGACAAATACAAATAAATACAAATTAGGCCTGTAGAAAAATCTTAGATAGGTTGTTCCCAGTTGTACTGAGCAAATCTAGTTACAACAAGTGGTTTGGAATTTGTCTGAGCCTCAAAACACATTATGACATATTTCCCCTGATTTCTGCCAGACATTGAAACACAGTGCTCTTGCCACTCAAAATAAACACAGTCTGTGGTTTGAACAATGCACTGAGTAAGAGCACATAAAAGTATATGCTGCCCCTTCAGAAGAGTCCTTTGCCATAAAGGCAAAGGACTGGGTGATAGTGCAATATAATGGTTAGTGATCTGAGCTTATAACTCAGTGGTTGTTGTTTCAGTTCCTAGCTGCAGCCCTGCCATAGTACCCTTGAGCAAGGTAATTCACCCAAATTGCTTCAATAAATACTCAGCTGAACTAATGGTATGTAAAACTGTAATCTGTGCATGGGATGGGGGGGGGGGGGGGACAGGCCGAGTAACCGCCGCCCCTCCCCCCCTGCCCCCCCCCCCCCCCCAATAACATAGCATGATGATCAGAAAAAGAATGTCATATAATAAATATGGGGATTTTATGATATGATATACTGGTAAGGCTGGGGGCTCATCACTTATTTTATCCGTCCTTGTCTCTTCGGTCCTCGACTGACAAGGGGCTCATTCCAATCGCTTACATTATCAATGTTCATCTTCTCGGTCTTCACCTGACCCAGAAATTGATCAACGTCTGCCATCTTAAAGGACATTGCAACCCCTTAAATGTGCCTTGGAGCTAGGAGTGCGGAGCTTGGAGGCCCCCAAAGGATGCTTAAGCAAGGAAATACAAGTGCATCCTATTTGGAATTTTGTATTCCAATTTGTATTTATCTCTCCCCATCTGCCATGTATGTTCATTGACGTGGCTTTAAACTGATGGCTGACTGAACAAAGATCCATGTGCCCAATACACATTTCCTCAATTCCTCCATCCTCACGTCATTTCCTCATGTCCTTTCTTTGTGATTCAGCGTGCTCTATTTCTAACGTTCTGTAAAAGGCAAAAAAAGGATGGTGTCCATTGATTTTTTTTAAACTTAAAGCACTTTTGCTATAGTTCACTGTTGCTACAGTTGTGCATTTCAATTGTTTCCCACAACTGTGCATGAGATCTATTTATTAATTTAATAACTGACCATCTTAAAAAAACTTTTTTCAGTTTTCCGTGATTCCGTGAGCTTTGACGCGACTGCTCCAATTTTTTATCAAAATAATGACACTTACATGATTTTCAGATTTTCAAAATGGTAAATAGTTGTTGAATCCCGATTGAATAGGCAGCCTTTTTAGTGTTCAGTTTTACCCTGCCATTAAGATATAGAGTTCAGCATTGACTGCGAACATAAGTAATCCTTTCATTAAAACCAGCCTCCAGGCCAATAAAAGGGCTAATTGTGCTGTAAGTCAACAGGGGCACACACACTGTCTCTCTGACTCTCTAAGCTGCAGTGGAGGCCTTGCTTCTTGACTGTGTATTTGGCCAGACAGCTGGCAGGCAATTCCTCCTCACTGAGAGATGCTGGCGTCTCTCCACAAGGCCAAATTTAGCGTGTTCTCGCTACTTTCACACAACTGCTACAACATTGTTCCTTACTCATGTTAGAAAAGGACTTCAACATACAGCTATCAGAGCCAGCTATCAAGCTATCTGAGCCTATCCTTTGCTTTGTTCACTTTATACTGTGTGTAAAAAACTAAAAGTAAATAAATGTGTGTGAGTGTGTATATATATATATATATATATATATATATATATTTTTTTTTTTAATATATATATATACATACACATACCCCACACACACTGTATGTATGTACAGGTATTTGGCTTTTCACCAAAATACTGACACCATTGTCAGCTTCTGATTACTTGGAGTTTTGAATACATTGGTAGATCAGTTACAAATGTTGCCTAGTAACAGTGGGACCCTAGAGAGAAAAGTACTGTTTTGCCTGAAAAAATTGCACCACACAGTATTTATCAAAAGGAAGAATAGAAATACTGCCACTCCTTTTCAGTTCCTTTTTTCTAGTCCTGAAAGAAGTTCCAGTCATTATTTAAGTGTGTTCTGTCTGTTAATTAATCATCTGAACATTGAATGAAACAGAAATCTACATTCAACATTGAAACAGAAGTGTATCTCTTATGTTTTTAGGTAGCATTTCTGTACTGTCTATAAATGTTAACTTGTTTGCTTTGCAGCATTTGTGGCAATTGTTTATTTATCTGCAAAGTTCTGAACTGGGGCTATGGGAATTCTTCGGGCTATAAGCAGATGAGGTCATGCAAGAGCAAAGGAAGTGTGCACATGTTCTGGAATAAAAGGCAAGGTCTGACTGTCAGGCAGGACATCTGGACAGCCTACAGTCATCAGTTAATAGACTGTAGCTGGGGAACATTACAGCAGCCAGTTCTCCTGCCTTTTCTAGGAAAAAGAAGGACAGCATTCTTATAGATCTGACTAACACTGAAAAATGCATTGGCATTATACTGTATGTAGGGTGTCCTATAATGTCAAAAGTGCTACTGCATGGTGTATGCTAATATGTAAGCATATTAGCTACATATAGTTGCACTACAAAAAGCAATGGCCAACGTACTGAACTGAATCACATTATATATTGTTTTTGCTTTGCAGCTATTACTCAAAAGCTAGCCAAGCTTATTTAACAGTGGCTGTGAATTCATCCATTACAATGTGTCGCAGTCTGTTATGCTGAGTTACCTTGATTCATCCCACATCCACCTCTACGAGAGAGGTCTGGCAGTCAGCATGTAGCAGTGATATATTTCAGCTGTGTGTAATGTTCTTTTTTTATGGAAAACTTGTCTGTTGTATTTCAAAGTCACTCAAATTACATTCATCAATTCTGTTAACAAATATGTAATTTGCTTTCATCCAGACTGTATTGAATAACTTTTCATATATAAAAAAATTAATCGTTAGCTGCCTTTTTTCTTGTGCGCATCATTGCACCCCAATGATTGTGCAATGATGAATTTCTATTGGCTATATTGCATATGCAGCAGATTCAAGCAGAAGCTCATGACCTTATGACACTTACCAATTAATCTGTTAAACCAGTCCTTTGTTGCGCTCAAACAACCCAAGACAAATTTGTGTCCCCTGAAAGCATTCCTTTGAGGACTCCCTTGCATACTAATTTAAGTATTTCTCTCATTCCAGATCTCCCAAGACTCACAAGAGGATGCCATAATTGAGGAGCTATTTTTTTCCCATCGCCATGGAGAGACTTCATAATACATTGAAAGAAAAGCCACACAATGCTCTATTTGCTGTAGCTTGCCTTAGCATTGTCTTTATGGAATTTACCGTAAAATTATTCTTATGAACCATTGAAAACCTTTTACTTGATGAAGCACATTCTGCCCCAGAACGCATAGCTGGTGTTATCTAAATAGTTGCAAACTACATATGGGAAATTGAACAACATAATTAATAGCTTTGGGATATTCTGCACATTGCGTTGACATAAGATGGTTGACAGAACTTGTTAATTAAAACTATTCAGTGCGCACAAACACTTTGTTCCAGATTTGGGCAGACAATGGGGAGCAAACGGCAAATTTAGGTCACAATGTGCAAAGTGTACCATTAAGGATGCCTCTCCTTTGTCACATGACATGGGCAGACAGTAATTTCTTTGTGTGGGCCAGTAAGCTAGTGAGGTTGTGATGGGATGCGGGCAGCAGAAAAGACTGTGCTAGACATTTCTTGGCGCGTCACACAACATTGACCTGGAATGAAAATATTGACCAGATAAACAGATTAGAGCCACGTTCGATAGACACAGCTTGTCAGCATTCTTGAACGTCAGAGCAGCTTTTTTTTGCATGGGAAAAGGCACAGATGAGTGATGGCTGATAGTGTTTGCTGAACTGAAAGAAGATGGGTTCAGCAGTATATATTGAGTAGATTGGCCCTGGGGAAGGAGATGTATGCCTGGCTTCATAAAGGACAATTGAGTTGGCACGACACGTTGTAGCAGACTCATTAAGGACATCGCAAACTGTTATATTATCCCCTACCCATCCCCTACTTCTGTACAGCATGGGGACATTAAACTGGCACACAGTGATTCAAGCGGTCTGATAGCACACGCAAATTCATCTCACAAGATCCACAGGAGACAGCCAGTCATCTGGGCAAACAAATTGCTTGGGCCTTTTTATATGAAGGTGGCATAACTCACAGGATGCAGCACAGCAGCTTTTTTTGGTCTACTGAAATTTGACTGTGGGTAATGGTGAGCACAATATTACAAAACCCATCATATTTAATACCTGAGCCAAGTTTGCATTTAGGATACAGTTAGAGCTTGTTTTTCTGTCATCAGACACCTCCTTGGAGATCCACGTCAGTGGCTTGATTTCTGAAAGCCTCGTTCATGGTGGGCTGCCGGGCTTGAGTTTGAGGAGGTCTAGCTTTTGGGACCGTACCGCTCCACCTGCAATGAGCAGCCCTGGCTGCACAGGGCAGGACCCCTGATGTAGCTGTGGGTGGTGCTATGTTGCGCAGGGGACTTGTGGCCTGGGCGTCCCGAGTTGGGGTGGTGCTGGTGGTGGCCTGCTGCTGCCTCTCCCTCCTGTACGTGCTGGCCTGCAGCCCGCACTCGGACGAGAGCCGGGCCCCCCTGCCCCGGGCCAACTCCCCCACGGGGAAGGAGGGCTACCAGGCCCTCCTGCAGGAGCGCGAGGAGCAGCACCGCCACTACATCAGCAGCCTGAAGAAGCAGATCTCCCAGCTGAAGGAGGCCCTGCAGGAGCGCAGCGAGCAGCTCAAGAGCGTCCAGGACTCGCTCGAGAGGGCTGCCGGGGCGCCCCCCGTGGGCCTGCTGGACGGGGCGGCTGAGAGGAACCACGCCGACCTGCAGGAGTTCCTACGGTCCCAGCTGGGCCGGGCCGAGGTCCACTCCGGCGTCAAGCTGCCCAGCGAGTACGCCGTGGTGCCCTTCGAGAGCTTCACCCTGCAGAAGGTCTACCAGCTGGAGATGGGCCTCACCCGGCACCCCGAGGAGAAGCCCGTCCGCAAGGACCGCCGAGACGAGTTGAGCGAGACGCTGGAGACCGCAGTGCAGGCCCTCAACACACCCCGGGACGGGGACAACCCCCAGCAGCAGAAAGCGTACTCACACGCCGACTTCATCGAAGGTGAGTCATTCATAAATCCACAGGCTTCTCTGTGTTCATCGATACTGTCTGAATTACTGAGAAATCGATTGAAGAATGAACACACATACAGATACACTGGAGTCATGCGGCTGTGAGTGATGAATATGTCATTACACAAAAGTAAATGGACTGAATTACAAAAGTGAATAATTTGTCAATGTTATCATTTCTTTTTGCACTAGTGTCAAAAAAGGCTGCCTCTTGTGAAAGGCTGCCTCTATGAAATCATTGTCTGATACTAAAATATATCATTTTAAGTTATTACATTACATTATTTTATTATGTCACATTATTTATATGAAATTATTTGAATGTTGTAAATAACATTTGAAATATTTGATATTAAGTATTCTTGGAACACATTATACAGAAATTCTCAAGGAATCCATCTACAGAAAATACTTGCTGCGTATACTCAATGTATATATTTAACTAATAAACTGATAAATTGGATTCAGTGGAATAAAGACTCAGATAATTTGTTTTGAAGGGGAACTTCCTACAGAAGTTTGAGACATTTGTCCTTTACTCTAAACATAACCAAATCTAATTGAATTCAACATGTTCCTTTAAAAACATTTTTGTGTTATGTCTGTGTTGTCAGATTAGAATTCCACTCCAAACAGATCAGTGGAAGTTTTCTGATAGACCATTGCAAGCTGCCATGACCTTGTCCAAAGACATGTTTAGATTCAGTTCCAACCTTGTTGTGTGAAGTACAATTGTTTCAGTTATGTCTTGGAGTATCTGACATTTTGTAAACTATCTGGCATTGACAGCCAGTGAAGTACTGTAGACTGTAAAAGCCTCAAAATCTCATGGTCAGCAAAAATGCCAAACATTTTTTTTTTCATCATATACAAGCAGACCTGATTTGTTTTGTTGTTTGTGTATGCTTTTACACAAGAGTGCAGTAGTATCAACTGCCGCAGAATGAGAGAATGGTGGCAAAAATACAGCTTCTCGTGACTCATGCCAGGATATCCTGTTAGTCTGTGTGTGATGATCCAGGGTAGGAAATGAACACAGCTGTGTTTGGTTCTGGCCTGATCCATATCCATGTTTCTTCAGCCTGATGGAGACTGTAAGCTTCCTCTTAAAGGTCAGGCCTTGTACAGAGGCTGAGTTATTACTGAATCAGCTCTCCGCCAATAAGAGGACACGCCACAGGACACAATAGATCATGTACTAACAAGTCCAGTAGCCTGATATGCACAATAAACAGATTTTATATCGGGCCTGGAATTGCAATTGAAGGAAAAGTTCTCTAAGATGGCTGTCGTATGATCATCCACCCAGGAAGCCAAACCCAAACCCACACCTTACGTATTACATATCTATATTCAGTACAAAGATATTGGTCCTCATTATGCTTTACATTATGCATTTTGACATAATAAAGTATTTAATTGCATTAATTTAAACATGAAAGCACATCTTTTAAACATTGCCAAGTATACAGCTTTGGAGTATAAACTCCTTTTTATATGTTATAAACATATTTTATCTGAAACATTTCACCAGATTTTTTACAGATTATCCACAGGTAGCTGAAGAAATGGCCACATCTGTGTTTTTAATGGTTTCAATCAAATACAGACACTGGCTTTTCAACACTCACCTATAATATTTAGTGTTTCCAAGGCACATTATACCCATGCCTCAGATAACTTTACAATGCCTGCAAATGATGTCTGTATTACACATCCTCTGACAAACATGTTTGTGCTTGAAACACACTCAATCATTTCTTTGATGAGTGTGCCAACATCACAGGAAATGAGCCTGAGAATTAAAATAATTGTATGAAACAGCTGTACAGTATATGTGTGTCTGTGCGTGTACATATGCTGTGTTGTGACATCATTAGAGATAGCTCATCGAGTTTAATTTGGATGAGGGTTATGTTATTTTTTTTTCTTGGTGGAGTAAACCACACAGCAAATCACACCCAGATAATTTATCCAACATTTTATGAAATTTATTTTATGAATTGCCTCATATGAACCGCAGCATGATGATGTATCAACATTCTCGGCGTTCCAGGAGTTCTAAAGATTTTATTGTCTCGAGTGTCTTTTTGTCGACACACTCACCGCCTATATATAATGGGCTTCCTTTCAACATCAACGTCTTTATTTTACATATTTGCCATTAATGTCTCCTCAGTAGCCTTGACTTATTTTTAGCTTTGCAATGAGGGAATAAACTGCACGCCTGGTGCAAGTTTTAAAATGCTCATATGACGTACGGGTTTGCATTTCCTCACATTTCTTCATAACAGTATATCTGAATGTTAATATGGTCATTTTGTAAACTTAGTATTTATGAATTCAACCTTTATTTTTGTCCTTGGTCTCTTAATTAGCGTCCCACCTTTTGGTTTACTGCTGTAGCTTTGTATTGCCTGAAGGGAAGACATACAGGTACAAGGAACTGGGTCTCTCTGGTGGCTTTTGTCCAGCTAACCCACTAGTCCTTAGAGCAGTGATGCACCTGAGATCCAGAATGAAAAACTGACCATATCAGTGCTGTATGTGGCTTGGGGAGACATGGGGAAATGCATGCTGGGAAATGCATGCCATGCTGTAGCATCGAGAAGAAGGGCTTCATTCCGCAGGGTTTCCACTGCCTCATCCTCTAGATCATAATTAGTGCAACAACTGGCGGCTCAGCTTGTGATCTGCAGAGTGAAAAGAGTCGGCAGCTGGCAACATGACCCTAGAAGACCCTCATCCTGGTCTGCAGTCTCCTTTATGGACTTTATGGAGAACACTGCAGCAATGGGACAGGACTGCAAATATAATTAATTGTTCTAAATTACAGTAAAATAAAAATGTGGGTAATACAATTGGCTAAAAACCAAAAATGAACATTTGAAGGTAATCATATGTAATAATTGATACATTAAAGTGTGCTTTCTCACACTTTTTGTGTCTAGCCAAGTTGGGCTGCTGCGGTTTAATGTTCAGAGAGCAACGGGAATGGTTTGAGGCTGTAAATTTTCAAATGTTGGCATTGCAGACGTCTGTTCCTTTTTATTCTTCTCCATCTGACATCCAAAATCATGAAAACCAGTCAAAAGAAAATACCTTCCTGGTCCTCAAAAGAAAAATCTCCTTTATTGATTAATGGAGCTTTCAGGATTTTTTACGATGGTCGTATATTGACTGAAATTTCACTGAAATGTATTTTAAGTAGAGTATGAAAATGCCTCACCTGCATATGCACTGATTGTATTGTACCAAGCTCTGCTCTGGATTTCCAAAATAAGAGTTTTGATTAATGTCCTGAAGCTGGCAGGGCTTTAAAATTGTGAAAGGGAAAGTTGATTGCCGTTAGTTTTTCCAAATCTCCAATGCCGTGAAATGGTTCAATAAGTAAAGCTAGTTTTAAGGCAACCTGGGGTGTACAGCCAGCCACACTTGGCATTATTGCTTGGCGCCCTGAAGCAGCTGTATCTTGTCTGGGAATACAGCCGATGCTACAGTCTCTGCCAGGTCCTTAAATGCTCTTGTTCCCACCGAATTGTCGTGGGAATGTGATTGAGTCATTACAGTGAATTACATTGGCCCTCCCTCCCCAAGAACCAAGACCAAGTCATTTCCCAGCCAGACTTTCATGTGGTGTGAAATCTCCATTTGATTATTAACAGTTTACACAATGCTTGGTCTTCCCAGAATGTAATTCCGTATTACTCTGTGAGTTATTTCATTGAGTTTCTGTCCTGCCAGGAGAAGATTGCCGTTTCAGTTTTCAGCCAAAGAATGCTAATAAACAAATTAATTAAAACAAAATCCTTTTCTCTTGGCATTGTAGGTTTAGACTGGGGAAATCACATCGATGCTGAATATGCAGTTTGTCCAAAGACGATTATTTAGATATCTATAAGTGCTTCTTCTACTCTTTGCATGTTTAAATATTTTAGGTGGAACCATTTTGAACCAAATGTGTTTCACTGTGTCCACTGTGCCTTACTGCGTATTTATCATTGGCAGGGATTTCTCGTACAGAGAAGGACAAGGGTACTTTATATGAGCTGACCTTCAGGGGCGACCGCAGCCACGAGTTCAGGAAGCTGGTGTTCTTCCGCCCGTTCGGCCCGCTGATGAAGGTGAAGAACGAGAGGGTGGACACGGCCAGCATGCTCATCAACATCGTCGTGCCGCTGGCCAGGCGGGCGGACAAATTCAGGAACTTCATGCACAACTTCAGGTTAGGATTCAAACTCTCTGACTCTCGGCAGCGTTTCAAAATGTTGGATAGCAAAAAAGCACGACATGCCAAATGATCTTCGGATTAGTTATTATATCACGGTGCTGACTCACTGCACATCCCACAAATATCCCACGGAACTTGTCATTGGCGGCACAGCGTTTACCGCAGAGCAGCCGGCTTACACTGCAGTTTGCCTTTCTCTCTTTAATCTCTCTCTCTCTTTTTCTCTCATTTACCTGCTTTCATAGTTGGCCTTAAGATCACCTCGGTTTAATCCACCAACCCACCACTGCTTCGCTCAACAACATCCCTCGTTCTCATTCATGCAGCCGCCGATGTGACACCACATTTACCTGCTGTTACTTGTCCAGAGCCGTTGGAACGTCGACTGTGATGTGCCTCTTTGTGAGACCGCAGGAATAAAGAGCGGAAGCTACAGTGAAAGGACTGGCACTCAAACTGCTGCTGAATTCTATTGCAGTTCTTCCTGGCAACATGCTGCAGATAGTGGCTCCCTGACAGATATATGCAGGGCCGAACACTGTCATTACTTGATACACCTCTCCTTTACTTCAGTCTCTAATGATGTCACAATATGTCACATTGCACATATAGTCCACCTGGTGTGCTTTGTCCCAGTGGCCTTCAAATAAAGCACAAAGCACAAGGATAAAGTGAGGCTCCATATCATAAGATTGTGTTTTTGAGTTTTTTGACGTGCTATGATGAGTAACCTATAAATATCCAGCCATGTTAGCCAACCACTCTTATCGCAGGTAGGTTTAGGCAGGCGGGAGGAAGGCTATCGCAGAGAGTTAGGTGCACATTTCTCTTCTTTAATGCAGCATCTTACATTTCCTTTTAATTACATAACATGCTGCACGGAACAGGATCAATTCATTGATTAAGCATTGAGGCATAAATATCTGAGGCAGAATGGTTGCATTTCTGCATTAGTTGATTAGCCACTCAGCAATGCTATTTGTTTGCTGTTTGTTAAACATGGGTGGCCGCGGTTTGCTATTTTGCTGCTGTAAAATGCTTATTCTACATTTTCCCTTCAAAGTGCTTCACAGTAACAGCTGAGCTTTTAAACCTCGCATTTAACAACACGGTAGTTAATGTAAGAACTAAACTGCACATGCAGCATAAAGACATAAAAACACAGGTCTGCTGTGGCTGAGCAAACTGTTTTCCAATGCAAATATTCTCAGTGCTTCCTCATGGAAAACAGCACTGCTGGTTAAGGGCAAAATGTGCAGAAATTCATGAAAATTAAGATATACAGTATTTAAAAATAAAACTTGCCTTAAGGTGGTGGGGCTCCTTGATTATCTTATGCCAATATGACTGAAGGTCCACGAAGAAATTCAGATAAAAGCTTTTTTGTGTTCATATAAGTTAAAAGACATGTAAGGGATTAAAATTCCCGATTAAATGGCTGAGAAATTAAAATTAGTGAAATGAAAATTAGGAAATAAAATTTGCTTTGATTCTTGGTAGGATGGCTGTTCAGATTTACTATAGTATTGGCATCCTATTATATCACACTTTCAAAATGTATGACAACAGACTGACAAGTTCTGATCTAAGAGGCTTCTTTGAGAACACTTCTTGGGGTGGACTGATACATAAGGGATTTTTTTTTAATGTTAGCCATGTGAATGATATTGGAATCTTCACTTTCCTTTCACCAAAGAAAGCAGAACATCCTCGACCTCAGCTTATGCTCCTGTGGAACTGACAAAAGAGTTTTTAAAAAATGAATAAAATGAACAAAAGGGACATAAAAGTGGCTGGTTTTGGGAAGGTGCCACTCACTGTTTTTAAATTTAAAAAAAAAAAAAAAAACTAAAACATATTTGTCATCTATGTAGCGAATTTGTCATCTCCATTAGAATGTGTCTTTCAAAGGGCAGGAATTTCACATGGGGGCTGTGGAGCTGCCTCTTGTCTCTCTGCCCCAGGCAGTGTTTGTATGTGGGTCCCGTACTGCATAGTGCACCCTGTGCTCCCACTCAGTCTAGCCATAGCTGTCTCTAGCACTTCCTTCCTGCCTCCTCCAGTTAGCTGAATTCCCTTCCTAACACTGGCCTAAGTAATGGTCAGACCAGTGCCTGAGAAGAGTACGACTAGATTTCAAATATAAAGTGGGGTTGTATTTTTCTTAATTACACTTAAATGTGTACATCAGGACTCCTAAATTATATTTCTATATTAAATTATAAATTAAATATATTTAATTTATAATTTAATTAGGTACAGTTGGTGGGTTTGCTAAATAAATAAATAAATAAAGAATGATAATGGCTAAGTCCATTCAGGGCTAGAAAAAAATAATTTACACCAGTCTTCAGTTCCCCAGTACCTTCGACATAAATAATTAAATAATTTATTCACATATGGCTAGATCCTGCACCAGTTAGCAATTTATGTATCTGGTAAGCCCTGCAATAACAGACACTTTCATTGGACCATATAAATAAACCATTGGAAATCTACAATTTAAATCATTTGGATATGAAACAAAAGTACTCTCCATTGATGGGAATTTTCATGACTTCACTTCTTTTGCAAAGCTCTTTCAGCTCATTTGAAATTATCTCCTTTCAGTCTTCTGATTTCTACAGAAAAGACTGAATACCCTTGAAAGGCATCGTCCTTACAGTGAAAGGCTTGAATACTGTTGTAGAGCACCATGTGAATATTCATTTAGCACTGAACATGCTTACAGTCATTGAAAGCAACTTGCCTTTTGTATACACACGTACACACATGCAATCGAAAACCTGCTTGCGTGCTTGTTTATATTGAAAAAGATGCCCATGCTAATGGGTTTATGTTTTTCCAAATGATTAAGCTCTCTTGTAGGGAAACCTCCTTAGATGGTAAAGGGCTACTTTTTCTGACCCAGGATACTTTTGCTGCTTTTCCTAAAAAGTGTAAGCGCCTGGGAATTCAGGAGTGGTCATGTGCCAAAAGGGCTCGGCCACGATTTTTTTGTTGTTGTATGTTATTATTATTATTATTATTATTATTATTATTATTATTATTATTATTGCTATCTTATTAATGGCAATATAAATAGCTGACATTTCTATTTGTCATGAACATTTGTTATGTTTCTATTTGTACAGCTAGAAATTGTCTGAAGCTATACATATTTTGCTCAAAGGTAAAACAGCAATGCCTATCCAAGCAATCAAGCCTGCATCTTTGTGTCATCTGGGGCTCAACCTTGTAGCCTTGTGGTTATGAACCCAGTTCTTTAACCGCAGCACCACACAGCTACCTATATTTTTTACAAAGATTGTACCCATTTGTCCACCCCTCTCTATAATAAAAAGGAAGAGAGCGCACACTCCATGTAGAAATACATTTCCCGCTCCCAGTTCCTGGACAAGAGGACCATGTCACCGAGGAGTGTGCTTTAGGCAACAGGCTGCTTGTCTTTACAGTAGATCATTAGACAGGAGCAGTGGTGCACAAGGCGGTGTACACTGCAGACACAAATAAACAGATGGGTTCTGAGATGCGGTGTGACACATGACAGGAGCGCGCTGTATTGCGGGGTGATTGCAACGTCTGAGCCAGGGTGGCCGGGCCAGACTGCGGCATCTCTCAAACATTTCCACCCCTTCTCCCTCTGACAGCTAATCAATAACCAGCAGCCTCCTCTGGTTCCCTGGTGATGGCTCTCTTCCAGCTGGCCGGCTATTCCGAATGAGGAATTAGCCTCCACCGGTTTCTCGCCGCTCTCGGTGCTGGTCCGGGCTTTGCATATCTCAGAGGAAGCGGGGGGAAGAAGCCGCTCCCTTCCCCGCCTTGTTGTGTGTGTCGCATTGTGAAATCTGTTGACCGCAGTGCGCACTGTGACTGGATCTCTCATCAATTTTCCTGTCATATTCTGTAAGGAGGCTTGAAATCAAAGAGACTGACAGTGCAATTTAAGTGTCAGCGGCTGTTCTTTCTCATGCAAATATCTGGGAGAAATGATCATAGGGCGCTTAAGGAGGAAAACATCATAGTAATGGGATTATGTGATTAATCTCTTTGAACCGAACTGTGGGTTGAACTGTATGGAAGTAAAATATGATTATGTTGCAATGTATCAAAATCCAGTAGTGCTTTGAAATTATATTCAATGACATGATTTACCCTAGAATGTAGGAAATGGTTTCCATTGATGGCATAGCCCTAGAAGATGTATTACATTTCTTTAAAAAATAGAGATCATTATATTAATTGCAATTATTTGCATTTCATCTTTATGGCAACCGTGAAACAAATAATGATCTATTTGAAGTCCAAAATTACACACAACTATTGTAAGATACTAATGAAATAAAATTAGTGCATACTCTCTGTGAAGTTTGAAAGGTATTTATTTTGTAGTTTTTTGTTATTAAGATTTTAAAAGGAGCAAATTTACCAGGCAAGACAAAGAAGATACCAATAGGATCTCTGACAGCACTCCACGCCATAGACGCTAGGCAGACGGGGTTAAATTCAAATCACAGGCCCAGACAAAACACTAACAGCCTCAGACTGAGCCACGGTTACTCAGGAGGCACATAGAAAAGAGTGAATTATCAGCCGTTATAATCTCATAATTAATGTACCGTTTTCCCTGGGCGTGGGAGCGGGAGCTTCAGAGGAACCACGCCGCAGCCGGAAGACTTACTGCTCCCTCCTTCGGTAGCTAGGAAGCCTGCGCCCGCGGCTGGAATTTACAACGCGCCTCCCGCGGAACGGAAACGGCGCCGTAGCTCTCGCCACCGAGCTGAGAACTTCCTCAAGTGTTTCCCAGCGCCCCTTTACGGCGCCGTAAATCCGCCTGTCTCACCGAGACGTGTCACATGCGGCTGAGGGCAGGGCCAGGTAAAAATCATCCATTCTTAGATTTAACTGGCGGGCACCGAGGCGGCTTTCTGCACCAAAATGGAAAAAAATATATATACATACGCTGCAAAATGTCCCGGTACTAAATAAAACAAACAAGATGGACTCCCCTCTACTGCGTCTGGTTCCTGTCAAGGTTTCTTTCTACATGCCTTCTGGGGAGTCTTTCCTCGCCACTGTCTCCCCTGACTTGCTTTGTGGGGGTTTTAGGCCAGGGTCTATAGTTGGGTTGGTATAGTTGTCTTACTTCCTGCTTTAGTTATGTTTATATATCTGATGGTCTGGAAATGTTCATAGTCAGGTCCATCACCATTGTTCATTTATCGGTGTCTCTTATGTTATAAGTCACTCTGGATATTTGGACGCAATGTCATACGTTGTTTAAATTATGCAATTGTACTGTGGTACATGTCTTCAGCACGAGTAAACATTCAATGGGATTTTGCTGCTGTTTCAGACATTGACTTCTGAATCCTGATCCTTTTTTTCCCCAGAGAAGTCTGCGTTCGTCAGGACGGGAGAATCCACCTCACAGTGGTGTATTTCGGGAAGGATCAGATGAGCGAAGTGAAAGGAATCTTGGAAAACACTTCCAGGTGAGTCAGACCATCTCCCCTGATAATGCCGCCAGCTCAGGAACCTGTGAGTGTGTGAGCGTTTCCCAAAGCTCACAGGCCTGGATTCAATTAACATTAGCGTGAGTTGACTCACGCTTGACTTCAATGTGACTGTTATGTTTTCTTGTGCAGTTTGTCAAGTCAATTCTGGTTATCCTTGAACTAGCCAAAGAAAGAAAACAGTGACCACATGCATTAAGGATAATAATAAGGATTATAAGGAGCATTTTAAGAAGCAGTCAAAGTTAAATGAAAATATTCATTGAATTCAGGCAAGAAAGTGAGATTTATGATTGTTTTTCCCCTCACCTTTTTTCTACAATATTTGAAAGCATTAGTGTCGCACGTATGTATGCTGGGAGCTCAGCAGCTAAAACACATACAGCCCTCTGTACATGACTAACTGTACTACAGTAGAGCTAGCACCAAATGGCAGAGAGACGCATCCTTCGCTGATGGCAGATCGTAGTCAGTGGGTGCCTGCAACACTACCAGAAGGAGCTAATGCCAGCTCTACCAGACCATGCATAACTTGACAGAAACAATTGATTTCCACTGTTGCAGACTCCTGTCCACAGTCAAAAAAGGGAACAAGTATGACTTAAACCACTAATGTCTTGACTCTTGAACCCCATTTCATACTGAACATCTTTCATACTGAATATGTTTGTTTGTTTCATGCACATCATTGTGTTACCTCCAATATGGCAAATATGATGCAGCAGAAATCTGCAGTTTGCTTGTTTCTTCTTGATGGAAGCAGTACTTCAAAAAGCTATAAAATTGCAAGCACAATCCTAATTTGAGGAACGTATTGATTTTACACACTCCCAGCTACATGTCACTTATATGCACCTGAGATAATAGGTATCCTCGCTCCAGATAAATAGTCTCTTAAATAGGTGGTTTATTCAAGTGTAACTAAATATAATTCAATTAGACCCACACCCATAGATTGAAAATCCACATTAAACTCATCCACAGTTCCCATTCAACTGCAATTTCCTTTTAAAAAAAAAAAAAAACAAAAAAAAAAACTTCAGTTTTACAAGGCATGAATAGCTTCAGAAAACAGGCATCATGTCATACATTTAAATGGGGCTCCTTTGTGTATCTTAATTATCCAAATCCGCAAATAAAAGCACAGCATGTAAGAAATAACAGATCCGGTATACACTTAAATACACCTCTTACAACTGTATTTTCATTCGGGCATTTAGACAATAGAAACTAAACTAAAACAAAACTAAAATAAATAGTAGGCCTATTCCCTTGAGTTTCCAGTTCAAGTTTGTGTGGTTAATCTTCTGATTTACAAGCAAAGTCAAAAAGTGCCTGTCTTTGTAATGATACAGTTGAAAATTGTTTACATTTGTAGAAAGAGAATGGTACTGCATGAGAATAAAAGTATTACCTCCCAGAGGTCATCAATAATTTTGAAAGGTGTCTCATTTGTTAATCAAGAAAATGAAATGTAAACATTTTGAGTACCATGAGTCTTTATTATGTTCACAGATTAATTCTGGGTTTAACTGTGTACGTGTTAGATGTTGCCAGAATTAAGCAATAAATGCCTCCTTTAGTTACGTATATGCTATATATCCATATAAAAAGGAGAAGCTCGGTTAATTTTGTTGTCAGCCAATAATGGTGACAAAGAGGGGGACATTGCAAAAGCTACAGAACAGCCAACAGTGTTGCTGCTAACAGTCAGCTAACATAAGGGCGGCATGAAAAAACAAACAATAATCTGGGAAAGTTCTGATTTAATTCCATTTTAATTAGAGAGGCATATTTATGTAAACTGCCATAAAATTACATTAATTTTATAATCCATTTTTGTCCGTATTCTTTGTAAAAGTGTGATTATCTCAAATCCATTGAGCCGTAATTTCATGTGCTGGCCAATAGGTTTGTCATATTAATTACACCTTTATTTACTCAAGTAATGGCTACATACATAAAATTTAATTAGCCATAATTCATGTGACTTGGAATTCAATGGGCCACAGCTACCTTTCAGTGAGAACCATTCCAAGTATGCATCTATTACATCCCCACTCAAGTCACTCAAACCAGGATTTAAGCAGGGGAAAAAAGCACTTAACTTTTTTCGAGTTAAGTGTGCTTATCTCAAGCCAGGATAAGGCCCTTATTGCATACTAGCCTGTAATTGATTGTTTGTGAAGGCATCATTAGAATGATATAATCTCACAGGAATGCAATTTTCAATAAATAAGATTTAGGCAAATCTATTTCCGCCAACTGGAATTTTATTTATGGAAAGGTTTGTTTTTTTCAAAGACTCCACCAGAATGTACCCACATGCCAAAATCAATTCTGTTTATAATGAAGGCGGCCCATGTTCAATGCTAAATTTATATTTTTTCATGAGCACAATTTTGCAAATGGCAATAAATAAATCCGCCCACAATGTGCTTCGTTCCTGGTTGAAATTGAAGTGGTAATATATTTTAATAAAAATTTACTGAGGATTTGTTTTCCGTTCAACATAAGAAATACGCCCTTGCACACAGGGAGCCGAGTAAATAGTGCATACTTGCACTGTGTTAATAAAGCATTTCAAAACAACTCTCATCGCTTGATGAATAATGCAACAGTGGGCAACTGGCAACATGGACTGACCCCTTGCCTGTGTAGGAAATTACAGGTCTTTGTGGTCGGGATAGATCGGGTCCAGGATAGCATTAGATCACCAGGTTTTTTTGACAGGTTGCTGATGTCTGGCAGGCTGCCATTATCCCCGCACCCTTGCCAGATGGATTCTTGCTTTTTGCCGTACTTGATTGAATCTCTGATGTCAAACCCTGCCCGGAGAAATTAGACAGACAGGCTCCCAAGGGAAGCTCATCACACCACATCTGAAATCACTGTTAATAGATCTGTCTAAATGCTGTTTTTTTTTTTTTTCTTCTTCCTGCTGCAGTGTTTTCTCCCAAGAGATTTTCTGAGCCTCTCTCCATTTTATGAGGATTTGAAGAAGAGAAAAACATTTTTAAAAGGTGTTCAAAGTAACCATCAGGGAATGACTGGTCCTGTTTTTCTTGTTAAGCAAGTAAAACAAGTCCTCCAAGGCCAGCTTTTTGCACATCCGACAAGTGTGTAGTCAAGAGACTGTAACCTTGCCCTTTGATTTCAATCTAAATACAAAACAGTTTCAATTAATTCATGATTAAATAAACAAATAAATAATAGGTGAAAAGGAGAGCTGGAGGCTTTTTGACCAAAGTAAAGAGAAGCACAGGTGTGTAGCCCTTCAGTTGATGGTTTCAAGCAAGAGTTTATTCAGAATGCTTTTGTGCAACCACAAAAAATTTTTATTGAAACTGGGACATTAAGTTACAGTTGATATTGGGGCTGCAGACGATCACTATAAGAAGAGGAAAATATATCATTATTTAATATTTTGCTAAATAATTTTGTACTTCCCAAAGAGGGAAATTTACACAGATGTCAGTTTCTCCCCTATAAATTGTAAGTATTTACTCAAATAACTCAAATAAAACAATACTTGCTTGTTATTCTACATGACAAGCCTACCCTAGTGTACAATATTTGTGGTCAAAGGGAGCAGAGCTTTGTTATTGTGAGGATGCATTGCATTATTGTAATGTCCTATGAATGTTGAGAAATGCCAAAATGCAAAAACTCCATGGACTGTTTGTCCTAAGTCCTTCAATGTCCTATAATTGTGCTTGTCTAAGTCAATTAATGAATTAGTGGGTTTCTACCCAGTCTGTTATTCAGAAATCTCTGCTCTGGAATTATATGACATAGTTTATACAATCAAGCAGCAGTTGGGATGAACTTGGTACAGATTTCCCAGTACCAAATTGTCTGTACCATCTGTACACCAGACTCCACCTCTAACAGAACAATGGTCACAGCATATCCATTGCTGGCCAGTTTCCAAGCATTTTAATTGGTAGGTGTAGTAACCACCCTAATATATATTAAAATCTTAAGGAACAGATGGGTCCATGTCTGAATGCCATATTTAACAAAATGTCAATCATAAAAAGAAGTCTTGCCTCTGTAGCAAAAATAAGTATGCCCCGATGAGTATGACTCAGTATAAGGGATTGCATATTAGCCAAAATGGATGTCAGGCATGCATAAGATGAGGATAAAGCATAGTGACAACTGTTTAAATAGTTCTTTCCCAACAGATGTCTAAACATCAAAGTCAAATCCATTCATATTATTATCATTCTGTAAGAAAAATATTTTCACATCTTGAGGATGTATTGATTTGTAATAAAGCTCCAGTAAAAATTCTACTTCAGCAAGCTGCCACCACTGAGAAATTCTTGTAAGAATATACTGTAGCCCACAGGTATGTTTAAATGCCCAGGGAAATACCACAGAAAAGTGTAGAATGTGGTATTCCGACAAGACTTCTGTGTTTCAGGCCATCATGGTTTTTGTGACCCTATGTAAGATGAACAGACTTCCTTCCTTTTCCTAAAGTCAGCATAGACATGACATAAAGACACATGTGCATACATAGGGGGAAGGGCTGTTTTTCTCCAAAACCGCAGATAAAATAGCATGTCACCAGAGATATCTCCAAAGCACCAGTTTATGTTTTAGAAACCCCACCTCCCAAGAGAGGAAGCCCATCCCGTTGGTAAAGTCAACAGCAGATGGGTTGAGTTGAATGGCACTTTCCTGCTTGTTGAGCACTGGGCCTCGCCCGCTAACAGTCGAGACAATGTAAACACGCTTCTTCCGCTGAGCACCTGCATTTCCACTGAGTGTCTGTTTCTGTGGCCAAGCCGTCTCTCAGTCTGGAGGCCCAAAGACAAACTCATCTGTTTGAGTCCTACTTCCTGTTCCCAAGCTGCACTGTGGCAGTGGGGTGGCCCTGGTATGCAGAGATGAGTCACACAGTGGTGCACCCAAGGAAACCTGGGATCTTCCTGAGAAGCAACAGTAGCTACTGTAGCTCGCATTATAATTATATTTTGAAGTGTATAGCAAACTGGAGATTAAAACTGTTCTTATATCTTCTGGAAACAATAAATAAATAAATACAAAAATGCATAAATAAATAACTAAAGTATTATGAAATGAAACTGCAAAGGCATTAGGTTGGATATACCAAAGCGCATAGCAGTTCAGTGATTCTTGGATTCAATAAACTGTTGTCGTAATGTCACAGCCAAATACAAGCCTTTTTCTTCACAACAGTAATTTGATGAGTTGTGTTATCACCAAATCTCACCAAACTGCTTACGAATAAAAGGAACACTTGCCTTAAATTGCAGAAGTAGATTTAATCCAGTTACCCAATGAAAAGGACTTTGCTTTTTTTTACATCTTGCAGAAGCACTGTAGGTGCTTTTTATAGTATCAGTGCTGGTATCCCTAACAATGGGTTTCAGCGGAGGAGAGTGTCAAATTGGATAAGGCACAAAAATATCCATGTACACCTACACCATGGCAGTGCAACATCCAACTGGAAAACGTTTTGAGGCTCCAGAACCTCTCTCCAGTTGAGAAATGCCTGCCAGGTTCAAGAGAACCTCTTCCACTAGATCTCCTTCTATAGCTGCAGAGAAAACAGTTATCCCTTTACCCCAACCAGAACAACTGCCAATCTGTCAGTTAGGAAAGTTAGGAAAAGCAGAAAAGCAGCCCACCAAAAGGGCAACACCAAAAGACAGGCTATAAGGCATACCCCCATAGACCCAAGAGCACTATCCAAATATACAAGACTGAAATATAATGCACTCATGCAAATGTTTCGAAAAAGACCTGTACAAACACATAGTGGGTAGCAAATCCCGTTCGTATCCTGGCCTGTGCCTTCCTGCGTGGAGTTTCCTCCACGTACTCAGGTTTCCTCCCACAGTCCAAACACATGCAGGATTGGCTAATTAGAGACTCTAACGTGCCCATAGGTATGAGAGTGTGAGTGAATGGTGTGTGTGCCCTGCCATAGATTGGTGGCCTGTCCAGGGTGTATTCCTCTCACCCAATGCATGCTGGGATAGGCTCCAGTGCCCCCCGCAACCCTGCCCAAGATCAGCGGGTATAGGTAATGGATGGATGGTTGGATGGAACTGAACTGAATGAAACTTGGCCTCACATATTTCAACAAAGTATGCACACGCTCCAAAATAGATGGTAATGTTAAGCCTGTAGTGAGAGTATTCTGGTCTTTTCCCTGGTAATCATTCAGCGATGTTACATGTTTTGTGCACTCTGAGCTTGGAGTATATTGTGACAATAGCACCCCTAAGTACTGGATTTACTTCTAATACATCTAGAAAAGGGACTGTGAAGGGATAGGGAGAAGTGAGGATATTTTGAGTCCACAAAATCATGTTATTTCCAAAAACAAAATAGTTGTTTTTTAGTGGATTAAAATTTAAGCTCATTTGGCAAAAACAAAGCTAAATTCTCTGTCAGTTCAAGAAGGAAGGAAATAATGGTTTTGCAATATTGACAGGGACACTCTGAGTTAAGGATAAGGAATATTTTATTATCACCAGGAGTCTTTTAAGTAGTATTTGCATGCACAGTTTAAAATGAAAATTCTTCATCTGGCTGACATTATCCAGAAATCGCCCTGTGCCTTATTTTTGTTAATCTGTTTCATACTTAATTCTAAATCTTCAAGCAGCAGTTTTAGGATGCAGAGAGACCTAATTCAGGACATAATTCAAAATTACTGCACTGTAGAAACTGCCCCAGAAATTAATAGGAAATGGAAGAGATTGTCCCTTCGATTAAACGTAAGCTTCAGAAAGCATGTATTTCGAAATAAAATGAGCTGTTCTTATCTTCACCCCAGATAAGAGGTCTGTGGGTTCAGACCGAAGCAGGTGGTGGATGTCACGTTAAATCGTATGGACCTCTGCTTTTGAAGTTGTTCTCTAAAAGAGAGCAAAAATACTTTCATCTTAACATTCAAATATCCTTGCAGATTCCAAAACAAAATTTTTTTAGCCTTTCCAGTACACAGTATATGAATAGCAGATGCCTCACAGAGACAGAGACAGACTGACACACTACTTCCTGGAGCAGTATTAGATAGTGTGCTGGGGTGGTTGTGGTTTTAAAACCAGTAAGGCCGTACTGTACTTTGTTTCTGCATCTTATAACATGCTCTGCAATAGTATGGATGTTCTTATATTTTATAAAATAAAATACAAATATTTTATTGCAATATTATTTACACATGCAGCAACACTGAGCAATTATTTATTTATTATTTATTTATTTAGTTTATTTAAACAGGGACAGTGTACAAAGAACATTAACCTTATATAAAACAAGGAAAGATGTAATGTACCGGGTTATAGCAATTTGCTAATTTCCACCCGTAGTCCCTGGGCAGGTAAGTAAGCAATGTCATTATTATGGTTGTATTATGTTGTATTATGGTCTGGTTATGCTGATTGAAATAATAAAGTGCTAACGTATTTGCTAATTCATTAATACACTATATGACCAAAAGTATCTGGACACCCCTTGCTCTAGGGCTGTTTTTCATGGCTTGAGCTAAGCCCCTTATCCCGGACTCACACTACATGATTTTTGGGCCGATTTTTCAGTCGCCGACGAGTTCTGAGATCTGCGGCAGAAAACCCCAGGTTGGAGCCGAATCGGGGCTCGCGCCTGTCACTGACGGTCATTAAGTATGAGCGTGAGCGGTTCTGAGACTCTTCCGACCGTGATTTTGAGTAGTCCCAGACACCCTCACATTTTCAAGCATGTTTGAAATCGTCGGCATACAATCTTGTAGTGTGAGCATTGTACGACCAGTTGAACACGCCAACAAGCAATAGCCAATGAGTGGGGGGAAACCAAGCGGAGGATAACTACAAAACAACATGGCTTTGAAGGCTACTTTATTCTTTTTATCTAAGAATTTAATAATACAACGAAAAGCACAAATATGTCATTCCCGGCGATGCAGTTTGAACATGCAAGGGCTAGCTAGCTACATTGTCATTCCACTGGCTTATTCACATCCAACTCTCTCTGAACAGACAATCCTTGCTGCCTGAATCTCCCCAATATATTGCATTATGTCCTATTTGTTTTCTTTTCAGTACAAATGAGCGCAAGAAAATATAGTCACCTCCAGCATGTTTTTCTGAGACAACAGAGGTTTGGAATCCTCAATGTGAAAAATCCTGTAATTTGTGAATCTCATCTGCATTCGATCATGTAGTTTGTGCACCACTACATCGACAAGACCACAGATTATAAAAAGGCTGTGGTGTAATGTGAGCAGCACAGCGATTTTGTGATGTGATAACTTCAGTGAAAGCAAAACTTAATGATACCGCATATAATGACATTCTCGATGATTCTAGTTTGGGAAAGGCCATTTCCTTTTTCAGCATGGCAATGCCCCAGGGCACACAGCAAGGTCAGTATATAAATGGTTTTGTTGAGAGCGGTGTGGAAGAGCTTGACTGGTCCGAACAGAGCCCTGACCTCAAGCCCATCCAACACCTTTGGGATCAATTGGAAAGCCAACTGCAAGCCAGGCCTAATCGCCCAATCAGTGCTTGACCTCACTAATGGTCTTCTGGCTGAATTGAAGCAAATCCTGGCAGCAATGCTCCAAAATCTAGAATATAGCCGTCCCATAAGATTGGTGGTTGTTATAGCAGCAAAGGGTGGACCAACTCCATATTAATGCCCAAAATTTATTTGAGATGTTGGATATCAGGTGTCCACATACTTTTTTTGCCATATAGTGTATATTATTATTATTATTTTAAAATTAACTTTGTTTTTGTTAAATTTGTTTTAAATTTTAAAATGAACTGTTGTTCATGTTACTGACATCATTTGTTATAAAGAAATGTTATTGCTCAAGGCAATTTACATATTTTTATGTTTATTGTATAATGCTGGGTATTTCATACACAGTACAATGTGTAGTGTTAAATCAACTGTTACTGAGTAAATAGGGTTCTGCTCTGGTCCCTGTTGGACGAAGTGCACAGTGGGTAAGGAACTGGACTTGTAACCGAAAGGTCGCAGGTTCGATTCCCGGGTAGGACACTGCCGTTGTACCCTTGAGCAAGGTACTTAACCGAAATTGCTTCAGTATATATCCAGCTGTATAAATGGATACAATGTAAAATGCTATTTAAAAAGTAGTGTAAGTCGCTCTGGATAAGAGGTCTGCTAAATGCCTGTAATGTAATGTAAATGTGTACTCTGTTAGTGTTGAATTAACACTGAAAATGTTACTGTGTAGAACATTTACACTGAAGCACCCTGTTCAGATGACATTTTGCACTTAGGCCTGCAATGCTTTGTCCAGTCTCCTAACCACTGCAGTGCATTCCTGCCCAGTAAACCTATGCATAATAAGCACACTAAGAGCCACACTGAGGGCTTGTAATTTGCACCACGTAGGGCACTGTGCAGTTACGTTCATTAAGATGAATTACTTTAACAGACTGGAGTGTAGAGAGGATAATTAATCCAAATTATCCCAGTAAACTGACCCTTACTGCTCTGCTGTCCATTTGTCAGTTTGCTCATTCACTCATTCCCTGTAATAACTTAATTTAATTATGAATTATATGGCCCAGAGTGGAGGACTTGTTTGGCAGTTTGAAATAACAACACATACTCTTTGGATGCTAGTGGTGAATATGGAAATATCTGCCCCTCACCCCACCCCTCTGCAATCTATTCCCCAGGCACGTGAGCAGTTCTAGCTTTTTTTTTTTTTTTTCCAAGAATATGATGACTCCCTGCAGACAAATCTGAATTTGCTAACACATACAGGAAGAAAAATAATAAATCCTGGCTATTTTTAGCTGGCTTTCCCTACTGTAGAGGAATTTTGATGAGCTGGAATAAACCGTTCTCTCCATCTTTAGAATTGTAAACCAGTATAAATTCCTCAACTGGTGTTCCCGTGCCCAAAATATTAGTAAGCAAGCATTTATCCTGTTTTGGCCCCCAAACTTTTACTGGTGGCTGAACTACAACAAGACTGCAGTGTCCCTTATTAGAAAGCAGATGCCTTGTTGACCCTAAGAAGTACTCTTAAGAAGTACTCTTAAAAAGTGGGCTCTTGTTGGATTACCCCTGAACTTACTCCAGGGTCAAATTAATTTTTCATCTGAAAGTTCTATGCATCACATCAATATGTTCCTGTGCTATAACCCAGAGGTTGATTTGGGTTAAACTGTATGGAGAAGTACTACACAAAGAAATATTCAAACTGGAGATATTACTTCAAGTTGGTGTTGGTGATCTAGAGCAGAGGTAGGCGAAAAGGGCCATATCTGTTTATGATTTTCATGACAACTTCTGGCCTTAATTATTTAATTATCTATATTTACACCATCTGACATTTTTGCAACATTTCTTGATCAACACATGAATGGCAGACTGTTCTTGTGTCCCGATATGAAGCGTTTTACCGTGATCTAATCCATGAGTGAACCAGTGTTGGTGTATACAGTTAATTAGCTCATTTAGCCAGGGTAATTGGTGAAAAAAAAACTCATATTTAAAATCGCCTATCCCTGGTCTAGAGAATAACCAAGCAGACCATCTACTGCATAAAGGTGCTATCATACTAAAGCTGCTGTGATCTTATTGTATGATGTAAGGTGTCACTCTGGATAAGAGTGTCTGCCAAATATGTACATGTAAGTATATGACAAATTACACATTGCTTTCGTCCTGCCAGTTCGTTTAACTGGAAGGATTTTTAATTTTGAGTGAGGACCCCATAATGGAATCAAATTCTTAATTCTCCTCATTTGTCAGCATGACTCAGACAGACCTAGTGGCACTGTTAGACCTGCAGCTGTGTCAGAGCATGTCAACGTCAACTCCATCTGATGTGTTCCAAACACTTCTCAAGGATTGGCGACACTTTGGTGTCACTGAGTCAGAGTGTTGAAGGTATAAATGATTTTGCATGACAAACAAGACAAAGGGAAACTCAAGGCATTCAAAAATAACTGACGTCTCTCAATCCTGGCTCTAATGAATAAGGATGGGCAGCAAAAACAATGTTTTTACTGTAGGCGGGGTACAGGAATAAAAGAAACTTGTGTGCACTGTGAATATTTGATGATTATTGAAAGTTAATCTTTTTGATTAATCTACACACCTGTGCCAGTCCCCTTTTTGGGGTGTGCTCTGTTTATAAGGTATGTGATGCACTAAAAAGGAATACTTAGATACTTTAAAATATCAGACTGTGATTCAGGCACATACTGTAAATATGCTATCATATTGAGATGGTGACTGTCTCTGATGAGCAGGACCCTTCAGTTAAGAGGAAAGGGGTTGAAATGTAAATAAAAAATGAATAAGCAGTCTCTACTCTTGATAGACCATCTTTAGTACTCTCTTCTATAGGAATCAAACTTTTTTTTTTTAAATCTGGTGAGGTAATGACACATTTTCTAAAACTTCCTTCTCAAGGTGAAGCCTGAAAGTAAATTATTCATCATATTTGCATTGTGTACTTTGTTCTCCCATAGCATTAGCTATTTAAAGCATTTCCTGATGGCTGTGTCATGGGGCATAAACAAACCTGGCACTCTGAGTAACAGGTACATCACCAGAGGCAAAATGGCTGACATTGACAACACTGAGGACTAGTGTACCTCAAGGTGCTTCAAAGAAAACTGCACATAACTGCCTTTCACCTTCACAAGTGTGCCTAAGGATAACTGTGGGCCTGGCCAGCATGTTGTTCTCATTACTGTGCATCTTTTGCTCAGTTATGCTCAGTTATCCATCCGGGCAATGATATAAAATCACACCACTTGTCTTCTGTCTGTCTTCTCTTCTACTCATCCCTTGGTACTGTGGGTGAATGAAGCACAGAGAACGTTGCAATGGGAGATAATGTTTGTGAAATGTGGCACAGCTCCAGTCAGGTGTTTGAGGTATTATCTTTTTAATGTACCATGTGCCCACTTAATATCAGTTTGCCAATTATTAGGTTAACTCATTTCATTTGAAAAATTCATTTTGCCCAGAGGCAAGTCCTAGATAAGAGATTAATCAGGACCTTTTTTTTTGTTTCTGAAATTCAGGATACAGACGGTCTTTCTGTGCTGCACTGTGGAAATTAACGATGACTAATAGGGATGGGGCTATTGTGTGCTGTACCTAATCAACAGGTTTTGTGAATCATTTGGACAGTGCTTACCTTTCTCTGACAATCTGAGTCTTGCTTTAATGGAAGCAGCTCCTTAGTGTCCTATACTGTTCCTGCACATCCTGGCTATGGCAATGGGCAATGCATGCTACATTTCTTGTGGGACTGTCCTAGGAATTAAAGACAAAAATAGGGTGCTTGACCGAGAACTCACATTCTTAATTCTTAATCGCCTGGTCAATGAAAAATAAAACTTGACTAAGCTTTTTCTTTGATTCCTTTTTTTAGTCTACATTGTAAGACATTACAGTAATGAACTATCCATCCATCCATTTATCCATCCAAAGAACTTACTCCAGGGTCAGAATCGTGGGGTCGGAGGTGGGGGTTTAGCTGTTGGCTGGGTGGTGTTCTGTGGCCTATCCCAGTATTGGGTGAATGGCTGAAATACCCTGGATAGGTCACTAATCCATTGCATGGCCCACACACTATTCACTCACAAATTAATTCCCCAAGGACAATTCAGACTCTCCAATTAACCTAACCTGCATGCCTTTGGGCTGGGGGAGGATACGAGAGTACCCAGAGGGAACCCACGCAGACGCAGGAGAACATGCCAAGTCCACACAGAAAGGCCCTCAGCCAAGATTCAAACTCAGTGCCTTCTTGTTGAGAGGCAAAAGTGCTATTCACTACACCACTGTTCTGCCTAATAATAAACTATCTCATTCCAATTATTATTTTGTCCTTCCTCACACAACCTTTACAGCTTATTTTAAATTGAATTGTAATGTGAATTATGCAAAACCATGTCATCTAAGATTTAATCGCCCCCTGAGTTAAAGTAAGCAACTTTATAATTTCATTACCAGATCCACTTCAAGACAAAATAATTTTATGGTCCTTGCCCATCATAAATAAACAGGAAATGTACTTGATATTACATGCATAAAAGTTCCTGATATTTCTCTGTAGGCATCATTCAACCTTGTGGGTGAGAAGTTTTTGGGCTCTTGGTCATTCTATCATTTTTTAAGTGATGGCTCAGCAAGCGGAAAGTTCAGTTCATGCAAGTCACTTTTAAACACCTACCACAAGAGACTGAAAGCCTTCTGTTCTTCTGTGCAGAGAGATAAACTTCAAGAACTTCACCTTGATCCAGCTGAATGAGGAGTTCTCCCGGGGGCGGGGCCTGGACGTGGGCGCAAGGGCGTGGAAGGGTGGCAACGTCCTCCTCTTCTTCTGTGACGTGGACATCTACTTCACAGCCGAGTTTCTGGACTCCTGCCGACTCAATGCACAGCCCGGTGAGGACCGCTTTCATTCAGAGAAATCTGTGAGCATCAGTGATTCACAGTCACCTTCATGTAACAAATGTGAAAATTCAGCATGAAACAGTCATTGATACGCATTATATTATATTATATATATTATATTATAATATTTTTTTATTATTATTATAATAATAATAATAATAATATATATTATACTATGTCCTGTACTATGCATTCGCAGTGTACAGGCACATATAATTTGGACCAAGGTACCATGGACCACATGGCACAAACTTGGCTTGAACAATGATTGGAAGTCCCGGTGAGAAATTTTGTAATTGATGGAGTGGTCATTTTTCATCCATTGAAGCCCAAGAACGAAGCCAACTGGGTGAACATCACCTGTGAGCTTCATGAGAACTGTTAGTTACCATTAAGAAGTATGGGTGTCTTCTACTAAATTGAAGTGTTTTTTTTCAGGGGTTTTTTTTAGGCTTAACCATCTTGTTTGTATCAAATGACAGTCCATTTCTGAGATAATGTCGTTTTTCCCAATCTCTTAGGTAAAAAAGTATTCTATCCAGTTCTATTCAGTCAGTATAACCCAAGCCTGATTTATGGTCACCATGACAACATTCCACCAATAGAACAGCAGCTGGTAAAGTATCCTCTCTAAATGTTTCAATTTTTGTAAAAACACATTATACAAAACCTCGAACCATTTTAAGACAGTCAAGTTGACCTGTTTAAAAAAAAAAACAAATTGGTGTGTTTATCTTTTTCAGGTAATCAAAAAAGATACAGGATTCTGGAGGGATTTTGGCTTCGGCATGACCTGTCAGTATAGGTCAGATTTCATCAATATAGGTAAATATATAAATTATGTCTAACAGTGGGCATATTACTAAACATACTAATCATGTCACTTGATGTGTTGGCATACACATATCTTAAAGACTATATGCTTTAAAATAAAAATAATGTCTGTATCCGCAATACTATATGAAAGATGTACCCTCATTCATGTAAGTTCATTGCATTTGTGCATGTTGCATCGGTTGCATGTCATTTACATGTAAATGTTTCATGGTATCATAAGTGTTTATATACAAACAGCACAACTTGGAATTGGTTGCTTTCTTGAAAATTGACTTGTTAAATTTTAATAGAAGAAAACATGAAAGACAGCCTGGTCCATTTGCAAAGTGCCATGGCCAAATCCACACCATTTGCAATATGGCAAGCCCTTGGGATATCACCTCCTTTAGCAAGTTTGCTTCAATTGATTTTTCCACTCAAGGTAAAGCCAGGCCATGACATCAGAAGTTGTAAAATATTTTATTACCACCAATTTCTGGAAAGTGGACAATATGTCTAGGAATGGCAGTTCAGACCGTTTATCGTCTGACAGCTTGTTTTTCCTGTTATTGGAAAACATGAGTAATGAAGGAGAAATGGTGATTTGTAACCTATTTATTTATAACCTATTCAATTTCTTGTACTTGCTATTTTTTATTTTTACATGTGGGATAAAAATATCAATTTCTGTAGTCAAAGATAAAATATCTTATTTCCTATTACTTCCCCTATTCAGAATACATTGACTTCCAGGGGCAAGATTGTAAATGCCTCCCACTAAGACAATAAAGATTGGATATCTTTAAAATTGGTACTGTAAGTGTATGTGTGCGTGCGTGTGTGTGTCTGTGCGCCTGTGTATGTGTGTGTGCATTTGTCTGGTTAGGGCTTTATATAGGCTAATTTATATTTTAAAATGTGATAAGGTGATTGAGGAGGATCACACAGCACCTCTAGTGCTCTCGCTGCCTCCATTCATTCTCTGCAGTGGAACTCGAGGACAAGTGGGGTCTATTTGGGTCACAGGCGCAGAACAACGACACAGCTGCAGAGCTCTAGCGGCATTTGTGTCATTGGGTGTTTAGGTGATAAAATTTTGGAAATAGAACGTGTTTCAGGCTCTGATTTGTAAATAGATGGCAAATGAAAATGGCTTCTTATCTTCATGCTTCAGTTCTTTGTTCTGACTCTGAGCTCTGCATTACCAGTTTGATGGAGAGATAAAAAAAAAAAAAAACTTCCTCCCTCTCTTCCATTTTTCATCTCTCTCGGCACCCTTCCTCGCAAACTTACATGATATTTCACTCTCTTATACAAACACACACACACACACACACACACACACACAGCACCTCAACATAAAGTCGTACTGAAACATGAATCATGAAAATAATTTCTATTGTGGGAACTTGGTAACTTGTGTCACTTCAATAATAGTCCTAATAGAACAGGACAACAGTATCTATGTCAACACTGCTGTGGGTCCAGTATAGTCTTAGCGAACTGTAAATGCTGATTCTCCTTGTGTCTTTGCAGGTGGCTTTGATGTGGACATCAAGGGCTGGGGCGGGGAGGACGTTCACCTCTACAGGAAGTACCTGCACAGCAACCTGCTGGTGGTGCGCTCGCCCTCGCGCGGGCTCTTCCACCTGTGGCACGAGAAGCGCTGCGCAGACGAGCTCCCGCCCGAGCAGTACAAGATGTGCATGCAGTCTAAAGCCATGAACGAGGCCTCCCACGGACAGCTGGGAATGCTCTTCTTCAGACACGAGATCGAGGCCCACCTGCGCAGACAGAAACACAACGGAGCAGGCAAAAAGACATGAGAGAGTGCTGGTGGAAGACTTGAAATGGCGCGGGTAGGTGTTTTCAGAAACTGCAAGGAGAAGACCTGAAGTGGTTTAGGTTAAAACATAATAATAACAACTGTGTGGGGAAGGGGTTTTGAGAGGGTGGAAGTAGAGGATTTGTAACTGTAACAGTGGAGATATACATTTTTATAGGGTGGAAGTAGAGGACTTGAAAAGGTATGGTAAAGCAATGACAGAGGCAGGAATGAGGTTAGGGGTTAGAAATGTAGGATGAATAGAAATGACAGGATAAAAGAGAGTTATATGTACTAGCCACATCTTCAACTTCCACCCTCCCCACTGAGGCCTGTATCAAATCCCCAAAGTTTCTGGCAGATTATATTTGTAAAGATGTGAATAGATGGCAGCTGTATTTGTCTCTAGATAAGAAGCATAATGTGTTGAGCCATCATTATGAGAAGTTTAGAAAAGGATCACTTAATCACATTGTCTCTATCTTTCAGTCAAGTTTGGCCTGACTTTCATATTGTACAGTGCAAGCAATTTGGCTACGGGAGTGGGGAATTTTCAGTAGGCATAAGAATATATTAAGGCTACCAACAACAAATACCACATAGTAAACACTTCAAGACTTGCATGCTTCAGTGCTGGACATTACACAGTAAAGTGTTCTGAGATATTGCAACATTCTTCAACTATGAGTTCAACTCCAAAAGGGATCATAATTTCCTATATTAGAGTAACATCTACTTGATCAGAGTTGATTTAACACTTAACATTTTACTGTTTGTGAATGGAAATATGCCCATTTGTGATAGTTGTTAGCTGACAACAGTACTGCAGCTGCAGAATGAGTCATGCAATCAAAAACATTTCTTGGACATAATTTGGCACAAATTCATTGGAGGTGCTGCCATTTACATTGAGTAAAAGTATGTGTTTAGTGCTCACAGTCAAAAGTCATATTGATCACAAACACAGTCCCCTGCAGTCAATGAGATTTATCCATTCATTTATGATCTGAATATTCACAAGATCAGCCTCAATGCCTGCTGAAAATCTTAAAACACTTAAAATCCTGGTTACAAAATGTTTCCCCTGTCTTATATAGTTTTATTTTGTGTCTTATATATTTTAATGTGCACATGTATGCATTTTTTACAGTAGTACATTTACAGTCCAAAAATCTATCCATCCATCCATCCATCCATCCATTATCTAACCCGGTCATGGGGGTGCTGGTGCCTATCCCAGCATGCATTGGGTACATTAATAAATCATAATCTGTGACTATAAGCATTCTTTAAGTATTGTACTATTAGCATAACAAGAGGCTTTAGGCAGACTTCAGTTTGAATTATGGTAACCCCAAAGTGAAAAAGATGGGGTGGCTATGATTGTTGGTGTTATTGAAAGTAAATTGTCTGTTGCCAAGGAAAAGTCTACAGGATTGCTGAATTAACTGAATTTACTCTATATATGGGCCTCTTTCATTATGTTGAATTACACATGGATTCAAAAGTGGCACATTCAGCCAGAGATTCAATATCAAAGCAGAAAATACATTCAATACATATATAATACATACTATTCACTCATAAAGGTTCATAACTAACACATAGCTGTAGACCTGTAATAGTGTGTTTTACTTTGTCGTTGAAATCCGCTAGTAAGAACCAGGTTTATAGAGTGTGACTGGGCCTTGGTTTGCTGTTCATATGTACATCTTCTCTGTCTTATTAACCATCTAGTTTATGTTTTTTCCTACCAATTTGTCTTATTTAATGAATCAAACAATATTTATTTGACATGCTGTACTGCTTGTATGTTCCACCTTTTTGGAGTTTGGAAGCCATTTGGGCTGGGAATAAGGGATAGGTTTTTTGACACTGGGCATCTTGGGTGCTTTTATGTGACTCCAGTACAATAAAAATATGGGGTGGGGAGGCTGAGATTGCAAGCGAGGACCAGGATGGGAGTAGGGGGAATTAATTGAGATCATGGACCTCCAGTTGAAATCCCAGGCTTTAAATGTTCAAACGGAGAAATCTTGTCAAAATGCATAACCATTACGCAGAATTAATAGCACATATTTTTTCATATTTCATACACTGTATGTAACCCCAAAAGTTACATTTTACTCTATATTTATTTTTGTGTACACAATACATGTGAGCTTTTTAATGATGTAAAAACAAAGAGTTTGGTATTTTTGTTATTTGAAACTGCACTCAATGCAAAGAAAGGTATTACAAAGGTCCAAAAACCTAAAATGTTGAATGTGACAACTCATGCACAACGTGGTTGCAGGTGTTGATATGCAAAAATAAATGTCAGCGAAGTGGTATTTTTTCAGCATTTTGTGTCATTCTCAACCATAAGACAGTATTGATAAATTCTCTCCAGCTATGTTTTACAATAGCTAAACTTCTGACAGTTCATAATAATGCACATCTTTTACTTAACGGGCAGTTCAAAGAACTGCGACATTGTAAATTTAAAGACCTTTCAAACGAGCAGCTGTTTCTTGGCAGAGGTTCTTGTTCCATCTAGTGTCCAAACATTGTATGTGCACTCTCAGGCATGTTGTTTCCTTCCATTGTGTCTCATTACCCAACCAGAAAATCTGAATGTCTTTATAACTTGTAGTCTTGATAAACAATTGCAGTGTAATACACGGAACAATACAAGGCCACATTATGGAAAAGCAGCTGTCGTAAATTGTACTTTGCCATGAGTAAATTCACACACAAAATGTAGGGTTGTTGATGTAGTGTTGTTAATAAAGAGAAGTTTGGTTTTCTACAAATTGTACTTAAAAATCCTCTATGACATGTTTTTACTCAGGACTCAAAGGTCCTATTTTTGTATTTGGTTTACCAAAGCCTGTACAGAGAACAATCTAATATATTTAGGAATGCACTTTGCATTGGAAGCTGTGATGTTTGCATATAAATAGAAAGGTTGTTATAACTGTTACAGAAGAGAAGACTTTTTGAATGACATTCAGTTTCTTTTTTGCAGGATATTGTAGTGAAGCTGCATTGTAAAAAAATATTTCTTTCTTCTATACATTTTCTTTTGAAGGGAATGGAAAAAATAAAAACTGCATTCTGAACTACGTGTGTTTCTTCACCGGTACATAAATTCTCCTTTATTGCACGCTAAAAGCTGTATGAGTGATTGTATGCATTTTTCTGCCTGACTGCACAGTATGTCATCAAACATATTTACAAGATTAAACTATGAAATTAGTGAATATATATAGAATTTTTTTCTACTAATAGCAATCGTAATCAAAATCATTAGAATAACACAAGAATAAATAGATCATTAAAGTTGGCTTTTTGTTTTGGTTAGGGTTATTTGTTTGTAGAATTTACAGAATTTGCCAAATAAAATGTAATATAATATTCTGATGGCACTGTAGTCTTCTCAGATGTTGATACTTCTAAGTGTGCCACAGAAAATTTTCAATCTGCTTTTAATATTATTCAGAATATTATTAAGATAAAATTGTTTAATCTGATAGTTGTTGCTCTAGATTGCATGATAGCTACCAGAGATAACACTGCATTTCAGCATGTTTCATGCTAAAAGTACCTTGGTTTTTGGAACGATAAATATCTACATTCCAAAGTTCATATTGACAAAGTGGACAAATGTTGAAGCTGATTTTTTATTATTACTATTATTTTGCATAAGTCATGTTTTTCCTTCATTGCAAGAAAAATACTTGAGTCTGCAACTTTTCTTCCTGTTTTTGATTTTGGTAACATAATTTATATGCACAATGCATTGTCATCCATGCACACCTTGGATCCTTTGTATCGTGGGGTCGTAGATAGATGTCCTGCGGACATCCATGATATAATGGCATCACAATTTAAATAAAACTTTTATGTTCTACTCTGATAAATAGTCGCTTTAGTCACTGGTGGGTGTTGGGTGAAAGTATCAAAACTAAGTTGATTTTTTTTTCATTAAATTGGGGCTCTCAGGCACATGGAGAACTTTTTAGAGGGCCTTGGGGTGTATACATTTTGGGAACCCCTGCCTTAGATCATGTATTTCAGCACCAGTACCACCTTCACAGTTTGCCCCCTTTTCATTTCTCGATTGAATTCAGCAAGCCTAACCTCTCACAAGCAGTTTTCCCCCCCTTTTTTCATTTTTGAATGGCAATCACAAAAATCTCAGAATAAGAATCAGCATGGGCCATGAACCAGGTAAAAATGATTGTACCATTTGACTGCAATAAGAGTGAGGTTGTGGTTGTAGTAAGAGTCAGGTTTGCTGATTTGGGATCATCTCTTGGAGACACTTAGTTTCAGAAAGCTTATTTAACACTATGAGTGCATACCATGCTTATAGTACTGAAAGAGTTCAATATTGCACGTCATAAGCATCTGCTTAGTACCGATATCCATTAGATGGCAGTGTTTCATTGATACGATCTTAGCATCGGATGGAGCTGAATAATGTAGAAGAGTCCAGACACGGCAGAATTTGAATGTAAATATTTGAGAGTAAAATGAGGGGAGGTAGTGCTCATTGCGAAACATCAGTTCTTGTCCAGTTCAATTAAAGTGTAAACCAAGAAGACATGTTTAAAAAAATGTTCAAGAATATAACATTCAAGGTGTTGAATGTTTATGTTTCTGTTGATATGCAAGCAGCTTTCAAAGTATTGATGCACGTTTATTTATTTATTTACTTATTTATATAACCTGTGTGATTAAACATATGGAAATGACGCTCTGGTAGATTACGAAATATTCTGAGAGCAGATTAAATATTAAATAGAAAGGAAAATACGTTCTGAATTATCGATTCCATTATGCAATGATGGGGAAATTACTCGAGTATCTGTACACACACTTCTAATGACTTGTGCATGGTGTTTTAAATGTTGCACCGCTAAAAAAAAAAAAAACTAAAAAAAATACTTGTTTTTAATTTTTTTTTTTTTTTGGTAACACATTCATTGATAAAAAAAATGTGTTATAACAGTTATTGCAGATTACTGACATGATGGTATGATTATGCTTGTAAAATAAGATTATAATTGAATTGAACACAGAACCTGAAACATCCAGTATCCATTACTGGCATGAACATTGATTGTAACAAGATTTAGATACACAGAAGCCCACAATTATGAAATTCCTATTCTTGATCCCACATGGCTGCAGTCCATGTTGAAGTAGAAGTTAATTGTGACATTGCCTCATATTCGTGGAAGAATATTCCATCCATCCCAGTGGTATACTGCAAGTTCATTCACTTAATACAGGGCCAATCCTATAAAGTGACTTTACTGCCAAGGCAGGGATTAGTCATGTGATAGTATTAGGATCGCAACGAGGACAGACCTGAAATTAAATGCTTGACTTAAAAGCCATGTCGTGTTGTTGTACAACAGCCAACAGTTACGTATGAAGGAGAAAAGCAGGTCACATGGTACGATTTACGACACCTTGCAGCAACAACCAGGGCAATGTCTAAAGGTGACAGACTGTTTGCTAAAGCAACACATGCATTGAAAAGTAGCAGTCGGTTTAGTTTCATTTCATTTAAATTAGTCAAAGTAGTCATGACATTTAAATGTTCAGATACACTTATGTTAAACATAAAATTTACAGTAGAATGCACAGTTGTCAAAATAGTTTTGCATTTATTATGACCATGTAGTCACATTGGAAACTGTAGCTAGTATGTATGACACATAATCCAGTTCTGCCATGCTCATCCATATTCTCAGGTTTTTTTTTTTTTCCTTCTCTTTTTGTTGTCAGAGAATGAATAACAGATGGAATATGTCTCAACACCCTATAAATATGGTACTATTTTTAGTCAGTATTTGATCATATACAGTATAATACAATAGCAGGGGGATTGATAATAGTCATATTTATTGTTTGCAGTTATTTGTATTTTACATAGACTTGGTAGAACAAAGACTCTGTACATTTCAGGAGAATGAGGCACTCTTTACCTAAACGACAGCTTTATGTTTCTGAGTATGCATAAAACAGTAAGTAAAATATTTTTCTACTAATTACTACTTTCATATAATTTTCCAGGAAAATTATGATGCTGGCGGCAAGGCTAAGTGAAAATTTTGATTATGTCATTTCTACTGTGACCTACAATAATGTTGTGTATGACTATGACTGTCATATAGTATTTCGTATATTTAGAGTAGCTCCAAGAAACAACGCTGTTTAAAAAAAAACTGGGTTTTGAGTGAAACTGTGGGTTCAAGTGTGGCACTAGGTGCCTGACACTGGCACTGAATACTGCAGTACCTCCCAAATAAAATGATCAGAAACCAGGGGTAATAAAAGATTGTCATCTGATGCCAGTATCTCAGCATGTTAGTTGTGTGCATTACAAGTCCTTCTATTTAAGCACACTGCTTTAAAGTTACGACATGAAAATACCACCATGGAATCTGTGGTTTGTCAGAATTGTTATATTCATGTTGAGTCAGGCTGATGCTCCCCATGACTGCTTCTTCCTCCTTTGGCATAAAACTGAAGCTTTTACTGATGCTATTGCATGTGTTTCAATGAAAGACACACCTTTGCTGTCAGAAGTACCATAAGGGTTGTGACAGGAATTCTTGCAAATGAATAAATAAATAATGACGTAGCTAGGGGTGTGACCAAACAAGGAAGTAGTCTTAATTTTCCACCGCAGTACCGCAGTGAAAAGAAGGTGGAGCGATATGGACGTGGCGATGCTGGCAGGCACGCGATAGGCTCCTCGCCTTATCCCCGTAAACTACTAACATGACATCTCAATGCTTGTCTCTCCGTGAACAGTTCTGGTCGGTATTGTGCTGGACTGCCAGCATTTGAGAATAGCCCTGGTAAATGAGACGGTGGTGGGTCAAGTTCAGTGGGAGAGGGTCCGCGCCCTTTGCTTTTATTTTTACGTTCTTGTGTTGTACTTAGCAGAAACAAAAGGAATAAGCAAACCATAACAAACGTAGTCCTCCGTATGTCGATAGTCTACATTTTATTTGCATTTTATCAGTGAATAGTTATATTGCAGTTTTACCTTTAAATGCAAAAAACGATCGGTGGACGTCAGGCACTTTTCAAAGAAATCAATCGAACACTCAACCATCCGAGGAGCGATTTATTATTACCAACGGAAGATCGAACATGTTCGAAACAAGAGGAATCCCATTCATTCTCTTAGACATAGCGTGTCTTATACTTGGTATGTACAAAGGGGGTTATGTGTTTACAAACGAGCTACATGTGATTTTGTGTTTTATTTGAACGCTTTAAGCATGCTCCTTGACAGGTTCATTCTTGTTACGTGTTACGTCAAGACAAAGGGAGTGGTCATGCTTTGGTCGCTGGTTGCTTTAAACTCTTCTTTTTTCCGCATACAAATTGTGACGGCTAAGCACTATAAAATATTATCAACCTTATATTGGGGCATGCACGTAGTTTTGAGAATAAATCAAATATATTATTTAGACAACCAAGAAAAGCCTAATCTAATGATCAGTGTCTTTAGTGTTATTGCTATGCTATCGTAGGGAGAGTGTTATACAATTAGCTAGTTTGCGTGAAAACTAAATAGCGTGCTTTTTTGAAACAGACGATCAGGTGGAATGTGTCGTGCCTAAACCGTGACTGAGACTGCGTGCATGTTTAACCTCAAAGGGAAGCTACATGTGCTGCCCGGTGATGTATAGCGGTTGCGTACCACGAACTCGCATATTATTTGATATTAATCTTCAAGTAACCTAGGCTATGCTATATTCTGAAATCGTGTTGCAGTTTCGGAAGAATTTGCTTTGGGCAATGATCGTGTAACTTGCTCTGACTATTCTGAGTGGCTGCATCCTGTCAGACCTACTCCGGTTTAGAGTAGTTTAGAGTATTTCTAAACAGCTGCGAATGGTTATGTAGGTTATTTCTATGTTGCCAATTCGTCTCTGTCATGGAATCCAGTGCAAGCAGACATTTGATAGGTCTACAATGTTTAAAATAGCCTTAGACAAACTCAACGCTCTAACTATGAATAAAACGATGATAATGACTACCCCTTGGATGCTTCAAATCGTCACGCTAGATTGTTAGATGAACGTGCGCATGCTTGGTTTTACTGTGGCAACAACCAGTAACTGGAGATATTCTTTACTTCGCTTTGTATATTCATTAGTTATTTTAGCTAATTAATACAACGTGTACATTACACGATTTTCTGAAATTTCATGGACATGCTTAGGAATGTTTAGCGCTTCAAAAATGCACCCTTCGTCTTTATAAAGATCGAGATTGCTTCCGTGGTAATAACAGATGGGGCAGTGGAGCACAGTAGGCTAAGGCTACATGATATCGCTGCAAATGAATCCACTGTGTGGCTGTCCGTTAAATTATTCAGATATGTCTTAACGTCAAGTGATTGTCTGCAGCATCAAAAGTACTGGTGCATGCCTGCAGACAACGAATGTTTTTTTTTGTTTTGTTTTGTTTGTTTTTTCCATTAATATTCAAACTCTGATACCAATGACCACACCACGGTAACAACCATCGCACCACAGTAGGCTATTCAAGTATGGTTGCACGCAGATAATTTATAATTAATGCTGGTGACATGGAACAGCTTTAGTTTATTAATGCAATCCAAAATGTTTTAGTTTATGAAATTGACGCAATATGTGGAAGATCCTTCCAAGCGTTTCAAAACTCATGACTACATTAGAACTACACCCCCTTACCCGTACCCCCCACTATCCTTCCCAACAGTTTGTATCCATGTAGATCGATTATCATGGTTGTTTATGAGAGGTCATAATGAGATAATTTATCTGCTGTGATTCAATAACAGGAGTCCATAGACTGGGTCTGTTATGAACAGAAAGTGAAGTTGGATAAATCTTATAGGCTATATATTCCCCAGGGTAAACTTCCCTAACCAAACCCATATGGGCAGTTTTACGTTACTGCATATAGGCATATTGCCAAGGGCCATTTATCTGAATTGCTTTACTTCCCATGCATCGTATGAGCAAAATCAATACGGTGTGTGTGCGTACACACATGTGCTTGCTTTGCCTACATGCGCAAGTCGGTGTTCATAGGATTTTTCCAGATTTCCTGTGCAGTTGACCTTACAGTATATGGTAACAGGTATTTTAAACAATTAAAGCCCTTTGAATCGTGTGCATATTAAGCATAAGATATCATTTTGTCTTTAATTAGTACAGTCAAAATTATGTTTATGGGGCGTGAAATTGAAATGCCTGTACATCAGTGTGGCCAGGTTGAAAGATAAATTGATGAGTTAAGTCTAATGGTAAATCGGTAGGTAAAATGACAGACCACATTATTAGCTGTCCAAAGGTAAGAAAAGAAGTTCAGTATTGGTAGTTAATTGTACATGTTGAAGAGCCTGGGAATTTGCTGAAAAGCCTATCATGTCCACCAAAAGGGTTAGTTGAGCTACAGTTGATGCTATGCATCTTTCCAGGGCCAATGTCGGGCCAGTGGGATTTTATATGAGCACAATTCTCTGTGGAAACTCTTCCACTGTTTCCAAGTTACTTGATTTGGAAAAAAGCATGTGATCTGCTAATGAAATGCACCATGCTCTAAAAGCAGACAGAATGAACCTATTTCAAAAATAAATTCCTGTGTCTGTCCCAGTCTAAGTGAATGTGGCGATGGGGTCAAAGTTGAATTGTATTGAACTTTGACCCCATCGCCAGCTCAGTTGTCATGACAATATTATTAGAGAATGTTCTAATTTCCTGTAATTATTTTTAGCTATGTGTAAAGTCATCAACTAGCCTAACCTTAACAAAAATAAAATGGAAGACCATGCATTTGTTGAGAGTTTGATAAACAAAACTGTGTTTCCATGCCTGTATGCTGGCGACTGGCGGACTACAAAGATGCCATTAATGGCTCCACTTCGGCGGTGTGTTTTTGTGGGTTACGTGTTTATACATTATATATTAGCAAAAGCATTCAATATCAAAGTTCAGCAATAATGGAATGTTGGTGATAATATAGCAATGTCCTTCAGCCAATCATACATTGCCTGAACATAAAAAACTGGATATGTGTCAGTTTTGTCAAGCGGGACGTAGTCTTTCTTGAATTTCACCTGTATCACATTTGGCCTTGAGCAGTAATTCTTATCCAGAGCAACTTACATTGTTGACACAGTTACACATGTCAGGGATTGATAGAGAGCCAAAATGCAGTCCCAGGAGAGACACCTATAGTGGATACAAGGTTAAACAAGGTCTTTGTGGCTAGGAATGCTCATTACAGCTGTGAGGGCCACCTGACACCTTATGTTATGCGTCAAGTTTGTATCAGCAATCACCATGCTCTCCCTTGCACTCAAAAATGATATTTTAAAGTGCACATTACAAACTTTTGCAGGAGCCTGCACACTGAAGAAACCAGCCAAAACAGTTGTGCAAGATGTCTCTTCTGCATTTGTAAACAATAAAAAAACAGTATAAAATGCACTCTATAATTTTGAAAAATTCATTTTGGAATGTTAATAAGTTCACCTTGTGTCAAGAAAAGGACAACTATCTAAACCCCATGTAAATTTTAGATTACTATTAAAAGATGCATGAAGTTAAGACATTCCTCCCTCTTTTCCAAGCCAAATATTCATTCATACTATCTTTTTGCAATGACATTATAGATTTTAATAATTTCTCCATGGGACAAATATAGAGTTTATTATCTTTCAATATACTTAAGCATATTTATATGTCAATGCTTAAAATTCACTTATTCTGTCATCGTAATCTGTTATCTTTTATCTGTCTGGCTGCTATAAAACATTGCTCATAAAAGACTACATAGTATTGCAATCCACAATTTATTGCTTCATCATGTCTCCCTACAGTTGCTTGAAATATCACATAGAATTGCAGGATAGCATTTTAGTGCGTGCTTAAAAAAGGTGTAAAATTGGACAATGCTGACTCTGGGTATTATTTTCAGTATATGAGCTAGCTATAGCTTTTTGAACTTTGCCCAATGTACCATTTGCCATGTGTAGGTAGAATGTGCAGACTGTTCCCGATGTTTCATCTCTGGCCAGTGACAGCTAACTGGTTTGTGGTACAACCCTCCTCTTTAAGTGTATTATAGCACATTGGACAGAACACCAAATGGAATTCTTTCACACACGTGATGTGGCACACTGAGTGTCATTTATTTATTCTAACAAGCCAAAGAAAAAGCCTTCAGTCCTTCCGCTGTGATTCTGTACAAATTCAATTAGTTCAGTCGTTGGAAAAGGAACTGGGGAATGTATGGGATGTGACAAGCATTCTTTTGCTAACTTTCATTCAAATTAATTGGCTATCAGCTGACAAGGAACACACTGTATGTGCTGAAGTGCTAGATTAAAAATGAAAGCACAGAGGAATCCTCTGTCCTGACTGAGTGAAACATGGAGTGTGAATTTGCGAACCAAAGAAAAGTACCATCTTATTTTTTCACAGCTAGACAGTAGTCCCCTTGTAATGCCATGTATTAGCTAGGTGGATCCAAGGATCCCAGCGCTACTGTACATTCAAATTACCAGCACAAAAAAAAAAATAATAATAAGATTTGCGACCATAAGATATAGCTAAGACTAGTTTGGCTTAGAAATTTTAGTGCTGAAACGCTGAAAGCACATGATGATTCATTGTTCTATTTGAGTCCTGCTCATCAGTCTTGCTCATC